>NC_091283.1:114885941-116085941 GCF_032444005.1 Ranitomeya imitator | reverse complement strand
GGAGCTCAGTCACAGCTCCCTTCCAGCTCTTTACTTCTCCTATGCTTCTTCTCCTCTCGCACGTCCTACAGACACAACTCTGTCTGACTCCTCCACTCTGGTCAGGAGCTGCAGCACCACATGCCTGCACGGCTCCTGCTCTCTCCCCTCTCCTCCACTGTCTGCTACCGACTACTCTAACTCCTCCTCCAAGCCAGAACATATCTCTAGGGCAACTCCTCTGAAACCGGGTTCAGAGCTCCCCCTTCTGGCCTGGAATCAGAACATGTTGCATGTATTGTGCTACCTGTTAAAGGGATCCTCCTTGCTTCCAGGCATGGCATCACCCTCCCCAAAAGGAAGGCAACACCATTGTAAAAACTGGCTTCCTGGGGTGTTACACTACTCTCTACCCAAGTTACTAGGGAGAACTAACAAAGAATGTGGTCGAGTACAAGATGAAGATGCAGGGTTGTAGCAAGTGAAAGGCTGGGTAGCCAAGCAAAAAGTACTCAACGAGGAAGAAATTGCTGACCTAGATGCTGAGAAGAAGTCTGTGCTGCACCAGTGGGATAGGCTGGAAGTTCGAGGAGCCATTCTATACCACAAGTGGAAACAGCCTACTGATTTAGAGGAAAGGTGGCAAGTAGTATTCCCTGGAACTGTGGCACGAGATATTGCCTTAGAATCTCATGAGTTCGAAGCCCAGTTTGGACTAGTAAAGACCTACCAGTTGCTGCAGAGTTACGTATATTGCCCACAGCTGGAGGCCACAGTTGAGAAAGTTTGCTGACAGTGTTGAGTGTGTGACCTCACCAAAAACATACAACAGAAGGCACCTGTACGGACCATACAGACCAAAGAACCGCCTGAAGTGTTAATGATAGACTACCTCCTCGTGGGACAATCAACTAGAGGTCCACAGTAATGCTTGGTCATGATTGACTATATCCCCCAGTTTGCAGTGGTCACTCCAATTCTGGACCAGACAGCCATCTGTGAAGATTTCATCTGGATCTACAGGTGTCTGAAGAGGATCCACCCAGAGCATGGAGTGTGGGTAAAGTAAAGGATGAACTGTACCAAAATCTGATAGGAGCTCTGGGCCTAGCTGGTTTAACTCACATCCCTTACTTGGTGCATGTGCTGAACTTGGTGGTGTAGATTCACCAACATGGCCAACCCTGATGCCGCCATCATCAATGTTACTATCCCACTTACTGTATATGACTGCTTGAAAAAACTCTTCAGGCGATAACAGATGAGGTGATGGCACAGGATGAAGCAAAGCAGGAGGACCAAGCAACATTCACACCTTTATCAGGCCTGTCATTGACACATGATGAGAGGGTCTGTTCCTGTACTCACATTGACCTTGTATGCAAGGGACAGTTTTGGAGAAGGAGGATGTTGAGGAACTGAGTTTCCAGCATGGTGGCACTCCAAACTGCTCACTGGCATCACTCGAGCATGACTGGTGGGATCGAGGACCCAGACCACAAACCTCACATCTAACATAGTAACATAGTAACATAGTAACATAGTTAGTAAGGCCGAAAAAAGACATTTGTCCATCCAGTTCAGCCTATATTCCATCATAATAAATCCCCAGATCTACGTCCTTCTACAGAACCTAATAATTGTATGATACAATATTGTTCTGCTCCAGGAAGACATCCAGGCCTCTCTTGAACCCCTCGACTATAGTAACATAGTTAGTAGCTTGTTCTTATCTAGTACAGCTTGTTGTTGGCTCTGGGCAGCCTGGTACATGAGCCAATACATGCTGCTGTGCCTACGCAATGACAGCGGAGTTGCTCGTAATATTACTAGTTCTGATTACTGGGTTGCCATGCTGTTGGATCCCCGCTACAAGGACAATGTGTCATCCTTACTGCAATCCTTCAACTGGGATCGCAAAATATGTGAATACAAGAACACACTGGTAGAGAAACTACTGATGGCTTTCCTACCTGGCAGCCAGGGCTCTGTGGAAGAACAAGGCAGAGGAGGAAGTCACCAACGCAGCTGGGGTCCCACCAGCACCTCGGAAGGCAAGGTTAGCATGACCAAAATGTAGAAACAGTTTTTCTGCATGCCACAACATCCGGCACCACCAACTGATACAGTCCATATCAGCAAGAGACAGCATTTCCACAACATGGAAGAAGAGTACATGTCCACACGTCTCCACGTTATGGGTCTGCCCTGGTTAACTTTTGGGTCTCCAAATTGGACACATGGTCTGGTCTTACCCTTTACACCTAGGAGGTGCTGGCCTGCCCTGCGACAAGTGTATTGATGGAATGGGTGTTTAGCATGGCAAGGGGTGTCATCACAGACACCACATCTGCCTTTCAACAGCCAACGTGGGGAAGCTAACATTCATTACAATGAACCAGACCTTTGGCTGACTGGATAACTCTACCAGCCTCATCCAACCACACTTAGACTCTATTTGCCCTCCTGGTTTCATTTGGTATTTAATTTCTATTATTCTTATTAGCTCCCCTTAAAAATTTAAAAAAATAGAAAAAAAAATTAAAAATGACCTAAAACAAACGTGTTGGCAACCTGCTACTTCGACTGATAAACCTACGTGACAACGTCTACATCATCCTCCACTTGGACCTTGGCCTCCTGGTTCAAGATAATTGTTCAGTTTTGTATTTTATTCTCTGTTATTTCCATTAGTTTCCCTTAAAAATTAAAAAAAATAGCAAAAAAGATAAAAATAACAAAAGGAGGCGGTATAAAGGATGTAGCTCAGGATCAGTACCTACTTCTTCCGGCAAACCTACACAACCAGCTCTACCCTCACCTACTGTATCCTCACCCATCCATTGTAGATTGTGAGCCCTCGCGGGCAGGGTCCTCTCTCCTCCAGGACCAGCTGTGACTTGTATTGTGTAAGATTATTGTACTTGTTTTTATTATGTATACCCCTCCTCACATGTAAAGCGCCATGGAATAAAAGGCGCTATAATATTAAATAATAATAATCAGTAATGTAATGTATGTACACAGTGACTGCACCAGCAGAATAGTGAGTGCAGCTCTGGAGTATAATACAGGATGTAACTCAGGATCACTAATGTAATGTATGTACACAGTGACTGCACCAGCAGAATAGTGAGTGCAGCTCTGGAGTATAATACAGGTTGCAACTCAGGATCAGTACAGGATCAGTAATGTAATGTATGTACACAGTGACTGCACCAGCAGAATAGTAAGTGCAGCTCTGGGGTATAATACAGGATGTAACTCAGGATCAGTACAGGATCAGTAATATAATGTATGTACACAGTGACTGCACCAGCAGAATAGTGAGTGCAGCTCTGGAGTATAATACAGGAACCCATAATGAGGTCCTGGTTATGGGGGACTTTAACTACCCGGATATTAACTGGGAAACAGAAACCTGTGAAACCCATAAAGGCAACAGGTTTCTGCTAATAACCAAGAAAAATTATCTTTCACAATTGGTGCAGAATCCAACCAGAGGAGCAGCACTTTTAGACCTAATACTATCTAATAGACCTGACAGAATAACAAATCTGCAGGTGGTTGGGCATTTAGGAAATAGCGACCACAATATTGTACAGTTTCACCTGTCTTTCACTAGGGGGACTTGTCAGGGAGTCACAAAAACACTGAACTTTAGGAAGGCAAAGTTTGACCAGCTTAGAGATGCCCTTAATCTGGTAGACTGGGACAATATCCTCAGAAATAAGAATACAGATAATAAATGGGAAATGTTTAAGAACATCCTAAATAGGCACTGTAAGCGGTTTATACCTTGTGGGAATAAAAGGACTAGAAATAGGAAAAACCCAATGTGGCTAAACAAAGAAGTAAGACAGGCAATTAACAGTAAAAAGAAAGCATTTGCACTACTAAAGCAGGATGGCACCATTGAAGCTCTAAAAAACTATAGGGAGAAAAATACTTTATCTGAAAAACTAATTAAAGCTGCCAAAAAGGAAACAGAGAAGCACATTGCTAAGGAGAGTAAAACTAATCCCAAACTGTTCTTCAACTATATCAATAGTAAAAGAATAAAAACTGAAAATGTAGGCCCCTTAAAAAATAGTGAGGAAAGAATGGTTGTAGATGACGAGGAAAAAGCTAACATATTAAACACCTTCTTCTCCACGGTATTCACGGTGGAAAATGAAATGCTAGGTGAAATCCCAAGAAACAATGAAAACCCTATATTAAGGGTCACCAATCTAACCCAAGAAGAGGTGCGAAACCGGCTAAATAAGATCAAAATAGATAAATCTCCGGGTCCGGATGGCATACACCCACGAGTACTAAGAGAACTAAGTAATGTAATAGATAAACCATTATTTCTTATTTTTAGGGACTCTATAGCGACAGGGTCTGTTCCGCAGGATTGGCGCATAGCAAATGTGGTGCCAATATTCAAAAAGGGCTCTAAAAGTGAACCTGGAAATTATAGGCCAGTAAGTCTAACCTCTATTGTTGGTAAAATATTTGGAGGGTTTCTGAGGGATGTTATTCTGGATTATCTCAATGAGAATAACTGTTTAACTCCATATCAGCATGGGTTTATGAGAAATCGCTCCTGTCAAACCAATCTAATCAGTTTTTATGAAGAGGTAAGCTATAGGCTGGACCACGGTGAGTCATTGGACGTGGTATATCTCGATTTTTCCAAAGCGTTTGATACCGTGCCGCACAAGAGGTTGGTACACAAAATGAGAATGCTTGGTCTGGGGGAAATTGTGTGTAAATGGGTTAGTAACTGGCTTAGTGATAGAAAGCAGAGGGTGGTTATAAATGGTATAGTCTCTAACTGGGTCGCTGTGACCAGTGGGGTACCGCAGGGGTCAGTATTGGGACCTGTTCTCTTCAACATATTCATTAATGATCTGGTAGAAGGTTTACACAGTAAAATATCGATATTTGCAGATGATACAAAACTATGTAAAGCAGTTAATACAAGAGAAGATAGTATTCTGCTACAGATGGATCTGGATAAGTTGGAAACTTGGGCTGAAAGGTGGCAGATGAGGTTTAACAATGATAAATGTAAGGTTATACACATGGGAAGAAGGAATCAATGTCACCATTACACACTGAATGGGAAACCACTGGGTAAATCTGACAGGGAGAAGGACTTGGGGATCCTAGTTAATGATAAACTTACCTGGAGCAGCCAGTGCCAGGCAGCAGCTGCCAAGGCAAACAGGATCATGGGGTGCATTAAAAGAGGTCTGGATACACATGATGAGAGCATTATACTGCCTCTGTACAAATCCCTAGTTAGACCGCACATGGAGTACTGTGTCCAGTTTTGGGCACCGGTGCTCAGGAAGGATATAATGGAACTAGAGAGAGTACAAAGGAGGGCAACAAAATTAATAAAGGGGATGGGAGAACTACAATACCCAGATAGATTAGCAAAATTAGGATTATTTAGTCTAGAAAAAAGACGACTGAGGGGCGATCTAATAACCATGTATAAGTATATAAGGGGACAATACAAATATCTCGCTGAGGATCTGTTTATACCAAGGAAGGTGACGGGCACAAGGGGGCATTCTTTGCGTCTGGAGGAGAGAAGGTTTTTCCACCAACATAGAAGAGGATTCTTTACTGTTAGGGCAGTGAGAATCTGGAATTGCTTGCCTGAGGAGGTGGTGATGGCGAACTCAGTCGAGGGGTTCAAGAGAGGCCTGGATGTCTTCCTGGAGCAGAACAATATTGTATCATACAATTAGGTTCTGTAGAAGGACGTAGATCTGGGGATTTATTATGATGGAATATAGGCTGAACTGGATAGACAAATGTCTTTTTTCGGCCTTACTAACTATGTTACTATGTTACTCAGGATCAGTACAGGATCAGTAATGTAATGTATGTACACAGTGACTGATTACAAAATTACAGGAAGCGGTAAGCTATGTATATGCCCCCCCCCCTGTACCCCCTGAGCCGGCTGCAGGGTCAGCTCGCTGTATAAGCCACGTTGCCCAGCCCAGCCCGGGTTCTGCTGTGAATCCGGTGCAATGGTGCGGGGAGATTACAAAGCAACGTAATGAGGCGCAGAGCTCCGTCTCTGCTTGTAGTAGCAGGGACGTAGCAGCAGGTGCATCAGTCGAGAGGCTGGTAAGTGGGGACGGCTCGGCAACGGGTGAACAGTCAGGCCATGATACTGTGATGCTCTCCTCATTGGGAGGGGGAAGTGGCCCAGTGTCGGGGGCAGCTCCGGTAGCCTCGGAGCCCCTGAATGCTGTTTCCGCTGATCACTTAGCTGAGAAGTGGTGGCAGTGTGAGGGGGTTGCCGGGGCTGGGAGTTCCGGTCCTCCCAAAGTCCTATTTTGTGTTGGTGCCGCTGGTCAACAAGATCCTGATACTAAGGATCAGCGGTGCCTCACAGCAGCTAAAGATCAACAGCGCCTGGTAGCATTGACATCTACGCCTTGATACATCCCTATTCCACACCTGAGTTTGATGTCAGCTTTGTTTGGCTGGAGGGGCTTGAGCTCTTCTGGTCGAACTATGAGTTGGCAAAAAATGAGCCCGGCTGGTGAGACTTTGCCGTTCAGGTGGTGTCTCGCCAAAACCAAGTCAAGAAAGTGACCGTGATGACTTGTAATGAGTCGATTTCTTGTTATGACATCATAACGTGGCTTGGCTGGTATGAGAGGTGGTGGAAATGCCAGAGAAAAACTGTGACGAGTTTGAGATCTGGTCGGGGGCCTGGACGTTTATGGTAAAACTTAGGCGTTCGGGTGGTACGGTTGCCCACATACCATCATTTGCCTTCCTGGGTAGGGATCATATCCTGGTCTTCTACCAGGGGCAACCGAAGCTCTGTCACATGCAGTGCCCCAGAGACCTGGTCGTTGCAGTATGACGCTCTGCCGCTAAGGGGAGTGATGGTATGTCTGATGGCACTAAAGGGGTTCTTCTGACCAGGTATCACCAGCACACATTACACTTCACACTCCAGTCACTAGGGGGAGCAAAAGGTTTTATTTACTAGGCCACTCCTCACACTGGTAAAACTAGGGGTTGGATAGGAAGTTAGTGAGAAGCTGACTGGGTTTTGTCCAGGCAACATCCCGTGGCAGGGGGTGTTGCGGGCGAAGATTCAGAGGGGTCCCTGTCAGGCGTGGGAACCTGGCAGGTACCTAGCGACTAGAACAGAACGTTACGGAACCGCGCCTGCACACCCCGCGGCGGTATCCTAAGAAAGAGACACGAAGCGAAGGATATTGTGGACAGTGAGAAACGAGATCAAGCACAAAGGAGAGCCAGTAGGAGTCATGCCCGGAGAACGGCAACATCCTACTGAGGCGCATAGCCGGTGGCCGGAACACCGAGGAAGTAACTGACTCTATGCCTTACTTCAAACTCCGAAGGACAGTTAATTATAGGTTGGCTGTCTACCTTACATCACCTAAGCAGACATAGGGGGCAACGCGTGGAGAGGGGCGTCTCTAAGGTCCCGGAAGAACTTCGAGCCTACCCATTAAACGGGTGCGTCCTAGCCATAACATACCTGGGGGATGGAGAACTAGAAAGAACTGGAACGAATTAGAAAGAACGAGAATAGAAGTTGTGAGGACTATCCCGAATGCTCAGCAGGGAATCACTACAACACACAGGCGCTAGTGGTAGGCAATGATTTCCACCTGCAAAGGGAACTCTGGATGTGCCTTCGGACCGGCCGGTCTCAGACAGCCCTGTTAACCGTGCTCTGGATTGAGGATCCTGAAGTCTTCAGTAAAGAGGTAAAGAGACTGCAACCTTGTGTCCTCGTTATTGTCTGCACCTCACACCATCACCATCCACCTTACTGGGAAGCCCTGGGGACATACTTCACCTGTGGGAAGGTATACCATCTAGCTGCCATTCCATCACCCCAGCGGACCCCAAGCAGCGTCGGTCTTCCTGACCGAAAACCAGAGGTGGCGTCACGAACCCTTGACAAACTACCATCACTCCTTTTATTGGACGCTCCTTAGCAGGGTCACGGACCGGGTCCAGCCACCGTGACAACCCCAGAACTGAGACAGAGAGGACCGGTACCGAGTAACCTGTGGCCCTGTGTCTGGGGGCGCTCCAACTTGGCGTCACGAACAGGATCGTACTTAAGCCTGAAGAATTGGGTCATGTGTGCCTTGGAACTGTGATTTATTGCAAAGACTGTGTATTGCTATTTGCCGCCAAGATTCCCGCCAAAACCGCCGCCATTGTAGCGCCACGAGGAGCGCAGGAGAAGAAGAAGGGCGTGGAGGTGGGCATGAACAAGCTGAAGAGTGCGAAAGATAATGGCCACCCAGTCTAAATATTTCTGTACCTTGAGGATGTGTTCGTCAGCAGCCGAGATCTGCCTCCTGATCCTCAATGGAGGGCGGAGACACAAGAAACGAAACCGCCCACGAAGGAGAGAGCGGAAAAGAGACCAGGAAGTGACCCACGTGGAGGACACCATGGCCAGTCACTCAGACCCAGAATGCGGGGTTGAGGCAGAGGACTCCCCCAGCTACCCGGACGAGCACAGTAGCCAGATCTCCACGGATGGGACCGGTCTCCTGCAGACTGAACTGGAGGACCTGATGGAGCAGCTCCTCCAATTGTGAATAGGGACCTAGGCCTCGGGCCAGGAGGCGCTGGCAGAGGATTCCTCGACGTCGGTTCCGTTGCCATCACAGGAGCCAGCTGAGATGGGGGAGGCCACACCGACCGGTGAGTCCGCCGACCTCACCCCGCTAGCGGAGGACTTGCTGATAGGCCCTGTCGCAGCGCCCCCTCTCCCTGGGACCCATACGCTCCAGCGCCTTCCGCAATGGGATCGACCCACGGGCATGGAACACTTCCTAAAGGCCCCGATCTCGCCGCTCACCATGCCAGGCGAGGTCTATGCGGAGCGCACAGTGTGCCGCTGGGTGAACCCGGGATCCGACTTCATGGGGTTCCCCGGGGTGAAGACACAGGAAGGGGAGATGGTGGAGGCCCTCAGCTGGGAAGCGTACCATGCCCAGCTAGACCGGCAGTGGGAGAAGAGAGAGGGAGTACCAGGCCCAGCGAGAGGCTCACTACCAGCGGGACCACGCGGTGAAGGACCGGGCCCGCAAAGATCGTACCACCCACCAGGCCCCGCGCAGGCAGGGCACCGTCGTGGACTTCAAGCTCCATGGGGGATGGGGCTTTATCAAGGAGCCGGACCTGTATGCAGAGGTCTTTGTGAACCGGAGGGATGTGGAGTCCCATCTCCGAGAGGGACACCCGGACCGGGACCTCTACCCAGGGGACGAGGTCACCTACACCCGGCACTTCGGGGAAAGGGGGTGGTTCGCCCTGAACGTTCACAAGCGGCAAGGCCCCGTGACATACCCGACTAAAGTGTCGGAGAAGCCGTCCCTCGTAGCCAAGGCGCCCCCTTGCGACCGGACGACCACTGTCATTAAGACTACGGTGGTTACTCCAACATGCACCGTCGTCAAGACCACTACCTGCACCGTGGATACCACTTCCACAGTGGTAGCTGAAGGATCGGCTTCCGGAGTGGTTTGTACCCAGGTTGTTCCGGGGTCCAGAACAGTAGCCACCCAAACCCCTGCCTGGAGCGAAGGAGCTCCTGGGACCACACCTGGTGGCCGCAGGTATCCGGGTGGATGGCCCCGCCCACTGCTGCCTGCGCAACTACAATCTTCGCAGAAATAAACCTCGGAGACCTGAATTTGTACATAGTTACCTAACTGTTTGTTCTTCTTGTTGCTGCTGCTAAAACCCATAGGGGTTAGTTAGAGAGTCCTCATAAAAACCATAGAGAGATGGTTAGTTACGTTAACAGAAGACCAGATGACAGTAGGCCCAGACAAGGAGCTGTGCGGCCCTGCATTTGTAGAGTCAGAAAAAGTAAAGAAAAAGTTGAGTTTGTTTTTTAGTAAACCTTTAGTGGGTTCAGCCTATACGCCCTTAAAGGAGAAGTTAAATTATTGTTCAAGCATTTGCACTTAGTAGAATACCCAGCTGGGTAATAGGAATTATTTATAGTCTGTAGAGTAGAGTGTTATTTAA
The DNA here is from genome assembly GCF_032444005.1 of Ranitomeya imitator. Lineage (NCBI taxonomy): Eukaryota > Metazoa > Chordata > Amphibia > Anura > Dendrobatidae > Ranitomeya > Ranitomeya imitator. Next base: position 116,075,900 of record NC_091283.1, on the reverse strand, counting down.
AATATTTTATACTTGTTTTGTTTGCAACGTTCAAGTGTCCTCACCTCCCATAAAGGGAAGCTTTGTTATATTTACTTGTTTCAAGCATTCCAAAATTTTGTATGTCTTTTGCTAACATGTATTGTTGTTCTTCCCAGTCCAGGAGTACTGGATTTAACCGGGGGGGAGTGCAGCGCCCCAGAGACCTGGTCGTTGCAGTATGACGCTCTGCTGCTAAGGGGAGTGATGGTACGTCTGATGGCACTAAAGGAGTTCTTCTGACCAGGTATCACCAGCACACATTACACTTCACACTCCGGCCACTAGGGGGAGCAAAAGGTTTTATTTACTAGGCCACTCCTCACACTGGTAAAACTAGGGGTTGGATAGGAAGTTAGTGAGAAGCTGACTGGGTTTTGTCCAGGCAACATCCCGTGGCAGGGGGTGTTGCGGGCGAAGATTCTGGGGGGTCCCTGTCAGACGTGGGAACCTGGCAGGTACCTAGCGACTAGAACAGAATGTTACGGAACCGCGCCTGCACACCCCGCGGCGGTATCCTAAGAAAGAGACACGAAGCGAAGGATATTATGGACAGTGAGAAACGAGATCAAGCACAAAGGAGAGCCAGTAGGAGTCGTGCACGGAGAACGGCAACATCCTACTGAGGCGCGTAGCCGGTGGCCGGAACACCGAGGAAGTAACTGACTCTATGCCTTACTTCAAACTCCGCAGGACAGTTAACCCCTTTACCCCCAAGGGTGGTTTGCACGTTATGGACCAGGCCAATTTTTACAATTCTGACCACTGTCCCTTTATGAGGTTATAACTCTGGAACGCTTCAACGGATCCTGGTGATTCTGACATTGTTTTCTCGTGACATATTGTACTTCATGATAGTGGTAAAATTTCTTTGATATTACCTGCGTTTATTTGTGAAAAAAACGGAAACATGGCGACAATTTTGAAAATTTCGCAATTTTCCAACTTTGAATTTTTATGCAATTAAATCACAGAGATATGTCACACAAAATACTTAATAAGTAACATTTCCCACATGTCTACTTTACATCAGCACAAATTTGGAACCAAAATTTTTTTTTGTTAGGGAGTTATAAGGGTTAAAAGTTGACCAGCAATTTCTCATTTTTACAACACCATTTTATTTTAGGGACCACATCTCATTTGAAGTCATTTTGAGGGGTCTATATGATAGAAAATACCCAAGTGTGACACCATTCTAAAAGCTGCACCCCTCAAGGTTCTCAAAACCACATTCAAGAAGTTTATTAACCCTTCAGGTGTTTCACAGGAATTTTTGGAATGTTTAAATAAAAATGAACATTTAACTTTTTTTCACAAAAAATTTACTTCAGCTCCAATTTGTTTTATTTTGCCAAGAGTTACAGGAGAAAATGGACCCCAAACCTTGTTGTACAATTTGTCCTGAGTACGCCGATACCCCATAAGTGGAGGTAAACCACTGTTTGGGCGCATGACAGACCTTGGAAGCGAAGGAGCGCCATTTGACTTTTTAATGCAAAATTGACTGGAATTGAGATGGGAAGCCATGTTGCGTTTGGAGAGCCACTGATGTGCCTAAACATTGAAACCCCCCACAAGTGACACCATTTTGGAAAGTAGACCCCCTAAGGAACTTATCTAGAGGTGTGGTGAGCACTTTGACCCACTAAGTGCTTCACAGAAGTTTATAATGCAGAACCGTAAAAATAAAAAATATTTTTTTTTCACAAAAATTATCTTTTCGCCCCCAATTTTTTATTTTCCCAATGGTAAGAGAAGAAATTGGAACCAAAAAGTTGTTGCACAATTTGTCCTGAGTACTCTGATACCCCATATGTGGGGGTAATCCACTGTTTGGGCGCATGGGAGACCTCGGAAGGGAAGGAGCGCCGTTTGACCTTTCAATGCAAAATTGATAGGAATTGAGATGGGACGCCATGTTGCGTTTGAAGAGCCACTGATGTGCCTAAACATTGAAACCCCCCACAAGTGACACCATTTTGGAAAGTAGACCCCCTAAGGAACTTATCTAGAGGTGTGGTGAGCACTTTGACCCACCAGGTGCTTCACAGAAGTTTATAATGCAGAACCGTAAAAATAAAAAATAATTTTTGTGAAAAAAATGATCTTTTCACCCCCAATTTTTTATTTTCCCAATGGTAAGAGAAGAAATTGGAACCAAAAAGTTGTTGTACAATTTGTCCTGAGTACGCTGATACCCCATATGTGGGGGTAAACCACTGTTTGGGCGCATGTGAGAACTCGGAAGGGAAGGAGCGCCGTTTCACTTTTCAATGCAAAATTCACAGGAATTGAGATGAGACGCCATGTTGCGTTTGGAGAGCCACTGATGTGCCTAAATATTGAAACCCCCCACAAGTGACACCATTTTGGAAAGTAGACCCCCTAAGGAACTTATCTAGATGTGTGGTGAGCACTTTGACCCACCAAGAGCTTCACAGAAGTTTATAATGCAGAGCCGTAAAAATAAAACAAAAATTTGTCCTGAGTGCGCTGATACCCCATATGTGGGGGGGAACCACCGTTTGTGCGCATGGGAAGGCTCGGAAGGAAAGGAGCGCTATTTGAAATACAGACTTAGATGGAATGGTCTGCAGGCGTCACATTGCGTTTGCAGAGCCCCAATGTACCTAAACAGTAGAAACCCCCCACAAGTGACCCCATATTGGAAACTAGACCCCCCACGAACTTATCTAGATGTGTTGTGAGAACTTTGAGCCCCCAAGTGTTTCACTACAGTTTATAGCGCAGAGCTGTGAAAATTAAAAAATCTTTTTTTTCCCACAAAACTTATTTTTTAGCCCCCAGTTTTGTATTTTCCCAAGGGTAACAGGAGAAATTGGACCCCAAAAGTTGTTGTCCAATTTGTCCTGAGTACGCTGATACCCCATATGTTGGGGTAAACTCCTGTTTGGGCACACGGGAGAGCTCGGAAGGGAAGGAGCACGGTTTTACTTTTTCAACGCAGAATTGGCTGGAATTGAGATCGGACGCCATGTCGCGTTTGGAGAGCCCCTGATGTGTCTAAACAGTGGAAACCCCCCAATTATAACTGAAACCCTAATCCAAACACACCCCTAACCCGAATCCCAACGGTAACCCTAACCACACCTCTAACCCAGACACACCCCTAACCCTAATCCCAACCCTATTCCCAACCGCAAATGTAATCCAAACCCTAACCCTAACCTTAGCCCCATCCCTAACTGTAGCCTTAACCCTAACTGTAGCCTTAACCCTAACTGTAGCCTTAACCCTAACTGTAGCCTTTACCCTAACTGTAGCCTTAACCCTAGCCCTAACCCTAGCCCTAACCATAACCCTAGCCCTAACCCTAGCCCTAGTCCTAACCCTAGCCCTAACCCTAGCCCTAACCCTAGCCCTAGCCCTAACCCTAACCCTAACCCTAACCCTAATGGGAAAATGGAAATAAATACATTTTTAAAAATTTTTTTATTTTTCCCTAACTAAGGGGGTAATGAAGGGGGGTTTGATTTACTTTTATAGCGGGTGTTTTAGCGGATTTTTATGATTGGCAGCCGTCACTCACTGAAAGACGCTTTTTATTGCAAAAGATATTTGTTGCTTTACCACATTTTGAGAGCTATAATTTTTCCATATTTGAATCCACAGAGTCATGTGATGTCTTGTTTTTTGCGGGACGAGTTGACATTTTTATTGGTAACACTTTCGGGCACGTGACATTTTTTGATCGCTTTTTATTCCGATTTTTGTGAGGCAGAATTAGCAAAAACCAGCTATTCATTAATTTCTTTTGGGGGAGGCGTTCATACCGTTCCGCGTTTGGTAAAATGGATTAAGCAGTTTTATTCTTCGGGTCAGTACGATTACAGCGACACCTCATTTATATCATTTTTTTAATGTTTTGGCGCATTTATACAATAAAAACTATTTTATAGAAAAAATAATTATTTTTGCATCGCTTTATTCTGAGGACTATAACTTTTTTATTTTTTTGCTGATGTTGCTGTATGGCGGCTCATTTTTTGCGGGACAAGATGACGCTTTCAGCGGTACCATGGTTATTTATATCTGTCTTTTTGATCGCGTGTTATTCCACTTTTTGTTCGGCGGTATGATAATAAAGCGTTGTTTTTTGCCTGGTTTTTTTTTTTTTCTTACGGTGTTTACTGAAGGGGTTAACTAGTGGGCCAGTTTTATAGGTCGGGTCGTTACGGACGCGGCGATACTAAATATGTGTACTTTTATTGTTTTGTTTTTTTTATTTAGATAAAGAAATGTATTTATGGGAATAATATATATATTTTTTTTTTCATTATTTAGGATTTTTTTTTTTTACACACTTGTAAAATATTTTTTTTTCCTTTTTTACTTTGTCCCAGGGGGGGACAATACAGATCGGTGATCTGCCAGTTTGCACAGCACTCTGACAGATCACCGATCTGTCAAACAGCGCTGCAGCGTTACCAAGTGCACTTGGTAAGCCACCTCCCTCCCTGCAGGCCATCTTGGATCCGGGACTTGCTGCAGGGAGGAGGTAGGAGACCCTCACAGCAACGCGATCACATCGCGTTGCTGCGGGGGTCTCAGGGAAGCCCGCAGGGAGCCCCCTCCCTGCGCGATGCTTCCCTGCGATAAGCAGCTGACACCCGGCCGCGATCGGCCGCGCTCCCCCCGTGAGCGCGGCCGATTGCCTATGACGTACTATTCCGTCCTTGGGAAGTAAAGCCCACCCCACATGGACGGAATAGTACATCTAATGGCAGAAAGGGGTTAATTATAGGTTGGCTGTCTACCTTACATCACCTAAGCAGACATAGGGGGCAACGCGTGGAGAGGGGCGTCTCTAAGGTCCCGGAAGAACTCCGAGCCTACCCGTCAAACGGGTGCGTCCTAGCCATAACATACCAGGGGGACGGAGAACTAGAAAGAACTGGAACGAATTAGAAAGAACGAGAATAGAAGTTGTGAGGACTATCCCGAATGCTCAGCAGGGAAGCACTACAACACATAGGCGCTAGTGGTAGGCAACAATTTCCACCTGCAAAGGGAACTCTGGATGTGCCTTCGGACCGGCCGGTCTCAGACAGCCCTGTTAACCATGCTCTGGATTGAGGATCCTGAAGTCTTCAGTAAAGAGGTAAAGAGACTGCAACCTTGTGTCCTCGTTATTGTCTGCACCTCACACCATCACCATCCACCTTACTGGGAAGCCCTGGGGACATACTTCACCTGTGGGAAGGTATACCATCTAGCTGCCATTCCATCACCCCAGCGGACCCCAAGCAACGTCGGTCGCCCTGACCGAACACCATAGGTGGCGTCACGAACGCTTGACAAACTACCATCACTCCTTTTATTGGACGCCCCTTAGCAGGGTCACGGATCGGGTCCAGCCACCGTGACAACCCCAGAACTGAGACAGAGAGGACCGGTACCGAGTAACCTGTGGCCCTGTGTCTAGGGACGCTCCACACAGGTGCGGCGACCCCACACACTTCAGTGCAAACTGCACTGTGTAGAAATGTGCTTTGTGTGGGGATATCGGCCATCTTTCTGCATCTTGTGTGGAGATTAGGTGCCACCTGTGTGGTGAGTTAGGTCACCCATTCAGCCGTTGTCCTCACTCCTTTGCTAATGCAGTCGTGAGTGACCCCGGTGGGAGAAAGTCGGGAGGCTGATTTTGCTGGGGAAGGGACTAGTATGGGCGAGGGAGCTGAGGGGCCAAGGAGGAAATGCAATAAAAAGACGCCTGCCCAGCGAGACGTGTAGACAAGCGCAGACAGGATAGGGAGCTGGGCGAGCCCCGGGCTACTGGGGCGGCCCCTGTCCTGGACGCCAGTCTTGCTGCTGAGGCCCCGAGGGATGATGAGTTGGATGAGGAGGTCACAAGGATCCACAGGGAGAAAACCGCCACTGCCTCAGAATCCTCCCATCATGAAAGTGCGGATGAGGATAATAGGCAGTGGCTACAGGAAAAGCATAAGCTTGGCACTAAAAAGAAGAGAAAGAAGGGAGATAAAACATCTTCTCCCGCTCTGACCAAGGTACCTAAAGAAGGAAAAACTGACTCCGCTCTGGTTGGTCTTTCTAACTGGTTCCAAACCCTTAGGAACATCTCTTCCTCTGCGGAGGAAGCTGAGGGTGAGGTTCTGGCTTCAACGGAGCTTACAGGGGGCACCGAGTCTCCTTCTGGGAATGTAAGGTCCTTGGAGAGAGGGACTGGCCCAGAGTCCGGAGACGAGGACGATAAAAATAAAAAACATGTAGGCATGGATACATCTATGTCATTAAAGAGGGGAAAGGATCCCTCCTCTGAGGCAGAGGATAAGGGGAGTGGGAAGAAGAAAGGCATCTAACTCAATCACCAAAACCAGGGATTCAAGCTTGAGGAGGCTAATTTGCATATTCCAGGTGCCTTCTGGGAAAGCGAAGAGTCTCCCTAAGCTAGAAGATCGTTGGGTACAGCCGGGACCAGCTGCTTGGAAAGAATCACCAAACCAGGGATTCAAGCTTGAGGAGGCTAATTTGCATATTCCAGGTGCCTTCTGGGAAAGCGAAGAGTCTCCCTAAGCTAGAAGATCGTTGGGTACAGCCGGGACCAGCTGCTTGGAAAGAATCACCAAACCAGGGATTCAAGCTTGAGGCTAATTTGCATATTCCAGGTGCCTTCTGGGAAAGCGAAGAGTCTCCCTAAGCTAGAAAATCGTTGGGTACAGCCGGGACCAGCTGCTTGGAAAGAATCACCAAACCAGGGATTCAAGCTTGAGGAGGCTAATTTGCATATTCCAGGTGCCTTCTGGGAAAGCGAAGAGTCTCCCTAAGCTAGAAGATCGTTGGGTACAGCCGGGACCAGCTGCTTGGAAAGAATCACCAAACCAGGGATTCAAGCTTGAGGAGGCTAATTTGCATATTCCAGGTGCCTTCTGGGAAAGCGAAGAGTCTCCCTAAGCTAGAAGATCGTTGGGTACAGCCGGGACCAGCTGCTTGGAAAGAATCACCAAACCAGGGATTCAAGCTTGAGGAGGCTAATTTGCATATTCCAGGTGCCTTCTGGGAAAGCGAAGAGTCTCCCTAAGCTAGAAGATCGTTGGGTACAGCCGGGACCAGCTGCTTGGAAAGAATCACCAAACCAGGGATTCAAGCTTGAGGAGGCTAATTTGCATATTCCAGGTGCCTTCTGGGAAAGCGAAGAGTCTCCCTAAGCTAGAAGATCGTTGGGTACAGCCGGGACCAGCTGCTTGGAAAGAATCACCAAACCAGGGATTCAAGCTTGAGGAGGCTAATTTGCATATTCCAGGTGCCTTCTGGGAAAGCGAAGAGTCTCCCTAAGCTAGAAGATCGTTGGGTACAGCCGGGACCAGCTGCTTGGAAAGAATCACCAAACCAGGGATTCAAGCTTGAGGAGGCTAATTTGCATATTCCAGGTGCCTTCTGGGAAAGCGAAGAGTCTCCCTAAGCTAGAAGATCGTTGGGTACAGCCGGGACCAGCTGCTTGGAAAGAATCACCAAACCAGGGATTCAAGCTTGAGGAGGCTAATTTGCATATTCCAGGTGCCTTCTGGGAAAGCGAAGAGTCTCCCTAAGCTAGAAGATCGTTGGGTACAGCCGGGACCAGCTGCTTGGAAAGAATCACCAAACCAGGGATTCAAGCTTGAGGAGGCTAATTTGCATATTCCAGGTGCCTTCTGGGAAAGCGAAGAGTCTCCCTAAGCTAGAAGATCGTTGGGTACAGCCGGGACCAGCTGCTTGGAAAGAATCACCAAACCAGGGATTCAAGCTTGAGGAGGCTAATTTGCATATTCCAGGTGCCTTCTGGGAAAGCGAAGAGTCTCCCTAAGCTAGAAGATCGTTGGGTACAGCCGGGACCAGCTGCTTGGAAAGAATCACCAAACCAGGGATTCAAGCTTGAGGAGGCTAATTTGCATATTCCAGGTGCCTTCTGGGAAAGCGAAGAGTCTCCCTAAGCTAGAAGATCGTTGGGTACAGCCGGGACCAGCTGCTTGGAAAGAATCACCAAACCAGGGATTCAAGCTTGAGGAGGCTAATTTGCATATTCCAGGTGCCTTCTGGGAAAGCGAAGAGTCTCCCTAAGCTAGAAGATCGTTGGGTACAGCCGGGACCAGCTGCTTGGAAAGAATCACCAAACCAGGGATTCAAGCTTGAGGAGGCTAATTTGCATATTCCAGGTGCCTTCTGGGAAAGCGAAGAGTCTCCCTAAGCTAGAAGATCGTTGGGTACAGCCGGGACCAGCTGCTTGGAAAGAATCACCAAACCAGGGATTCAAGCTTGAGGAGGCTAATTTGCATATTCCAGGTGCCTTCTGGGAAAGCGAAGAGTCTCCCTAAGCTAGAAGATCGTTGGGTACAGCCGGGACCAGCTGCTTGGAAAGAATCACCAAACCAGGGATTCAAGCTTGAGGAGGCTAATTTGCATATTCCAGGTGCCTTCTGGGAAAGCGAAGAGTCTCCCTAAGCTAGAAGATCGTTGGGTACAGCCGGGACCAGCTGCTTGGAAAGAATCACCAAACCAGGGATTCAAGCTTGAGGAGGCTAATTTGCATATTCCAGGTGCCTTCTGGGAAAGCGAAGAGTCTCCCTAAGCTAGAAGATCGTTGGGTACAGCCGGGACCAGCTGCTTGGAAAGAATCACCAAACCAGGGATTCAAGCTTGAGGAGGCTAATTTGCATATTCCAGGTGCCTTCTGGGAAAGCGAAGAGTCTCCCTAAGCTAGAAGATCGTTGGGTACAGCCGGGACCAGCTGCTTGGAAAGAATCACCAAACCAGGGATTCAAGCTTGAGGAGGCTAATTTGCATATTCCAGGTGCCTTCTGGGAAAGCGAAGAGTCTCTCTAAGCTAGAAGATCGTTGGGTACAGCCGGGACCAGCTGCTTGGAAAGAATCACCAAACCAGGGATTCAAGCTTGAGGAGGCTAATTTGCATATTCCAGGTGCCTTCTGGGAAAGCGAAGAGTCTCCCTAAGCTAGAAGATCGTTGGGTACAGCCGGGACCAGCTGCTTGGAAAGAATCACCAAACCAGGGATTCAAGCTTGAGGAGGCTAATTTGCATATTCCAGGTGCCTTCTGGGAAAGCGAAGAGTCTCCCTAAGCTAGAAGATCGTTGGGTACAGCCGGGACCAGCTGCTTGGAAAGAATCACCAAACCAGGGATTCAAGCTTGAGGAGGCTAATTTGCATATTCCAGGTGCCTTCTGGGAAAGCGAAGAGTCTCCCTAAGCTAGAAGATCGTTGGGTACAGCCGGGACCAGCTGCTAGGAAAGAATCACCAAACCAGGGATTCAAGCTTGAGGAGGCTAATTTGCATATTCCAGGTGCCTTCTGGGAAAGCGAAGAGTCTCCCTAAGCTAGAAGATCGTTGGGTACAGCCGGGACCAGCTGCTTGGAAAGAATCACCAAACCAAACAGTTTTTGCCTGTAGGACATTATTGCAAGAGAGCTTGGCTGAGTAGATTACACAAGAAGGAAAACACACAGCAAGTCAGCAGGATCTAGGAGCAACATGGCAGATGTGACAACCTACATGGTGAGCTGCAGCATGTGCTACATGTTCACAGATCGACCAGAAGAAGAATTAAATTTCACCTGTCAGAAGTGTAGACTAGTGGCCCTTTTAGAAGAAAAGGTGCGGGGTCTGGAAGAAAGAATAGCAACTTTGAAACTCATCAAAGAGAATGAAGACTTTCTAGACAGAACAGAAGCATCTCTACTGGTCACAGAAGGTGAAAAAAGTGTCAGAGAACCTCCAAAAGCAGATGAGTGGAAGCATGTGACCAAAAGAAGCAAGAAGACCATGGAGAAATCACCAACCACACAACTGAAGAACCGATATCAAATCTTTGTAGAGGATGAAGATGGCACACCTAAGGATGAAGCAATACCAGCAAGCAAAAAAGAAAAGGGCACACAGCAACAAGTGACATTAAAAAGTACAGCCAAGAAGCAACGAAGAGTGGTGGTGGTGGGAGACTCACTACTGAGAGGCACAGAAGCAGCCATCTGCAGACCGGACATAACTGCAAGAGAAGTATGCTGCCTTCCAGGTGTGATGATCAAGGATGTGACCGATAGGATACCAAAGCTCTTCAACTCCAAGGACGTCCACCCATTTCTTCTGATACATGTTGGCACCAATGACACGGCAAGGAAGGACTTACCGACAATCTGCAAAGACTTTGAAGAGTTGGGGAAGAAAGTAAAGGAACTGGATGCACAGGTAGTTTTTTCTTCTATCCTTCCAGTAGACGGGCATGGCACCAGGAGATGGAACAGGATCCTTGATGCAAACAACTGGCTAAGACGATGGTGCAGACAACAAGGATTCGGATTCCTGGACCACGGTGTGAATTACTTGTACGATGGACTCCTCGCCAGAGACGGACTACACCTCAACAAACCTGGGAAACACACATTCGCCAGAAGACTCGCTACACTCATCAGGAGGGCGTTAAACTAGAAGAAGAGGGGACGGGAAGAAAAACATTAGACTTGAACAAAGAAGATCCAGGAAAACATACTCAGAAGGGCGGTAAGAACATTTCTAAAACAATCCACAGCGAGGAGATTGGAACAAAACAAAATCCTCTAAACTGCATGCTCGCAAACGCCAGAAGCCTGACAAACAAGATGGAAGAACTAGAAGCAGAAATATCTACAGGTAACTTTGACATAGTGGGAATAACCGAGACATGGTTAGATGAAAGCTATGACTGGGCAGTTAACTTACAGGGTTACAGTCTGTTTAGAAAGGATCGTAAAAATCGGAGAGGAGGAGGGGTTTGTCTCTATGTAAAGTCTTGTCTAAAGTCCACTTTAAGGGAGGATATTAGCGAAGGAAATGAGGATGTCGAGTCCATATGGGTCGAAATTCATGGAGGGAAAAATGGTAACAAAATTCTCATTGGGGTCTGTTACAAACCCCCAAATATAACAGAAACCATGGAAAGTCTACTTCTAAAGCAGATAGATGAAGCTGCAACCCATAATGAGGTCCTGGTTATGGGGGACTTTAACTACCCGGATATTAACTGGGAAACAGAAACCTGTGAAACCCATAAAGGCAACAGGTTTCTGCTAATAACCAAGAAAAATTATCTTTCACAATTGGTGCAGAATCCAACCAGAGGAGCAGCACTTTTAGACCTAATACTATCTAATAAACCTGACAGAATAACAAATCTGCAGGTGGTCGGGCATCTAGGAAATAGCGACCACAATATTGTACAGTTTCACCTGTCTTTCACTAGGGGGACTTGTCAGGGAGTCACAAAAACACTGAACTTTAGGAAGGCAAAGTTTGACCAGCTTAGAGATGCCCTTAATCTGGTAGACTGGGACAATATCCTCAGAAATAAGAATACAGATAATAAATGGGAAATGTTTAAGAACATCCTAAATAGGCAGTGTAAGCGGTTTATACCTTGTGGGAATAAAAGGACTAGAAATAGGAAAAACCCAATGTGGCTAAACAAAGAAGTAAGACAGGCAATTAACAGTAAAAAGAAAGCATTTGCACTACTAAAGCAGGATGGCACCATTGAAGCTCTAAAAAACTATAGGGAGAAAAATACTTTATCTAAAAAACTAATTAAAGCTGCCAAAAAGGAAACAGAGAAGCACATTGCTAAGGAGAGTAAAACTAATCCCAAACTGTTCTTCAACTATATCAATAGTAAAAGAATAAAAACTGAAAATGTAGGCCCCTTAAAAAATAGTGAGGAAAGAATGGTTGTAGATGACGAGGAAAAAGCTAACATATTAAACACCTTCTTCTCCACGGTATTCACGGTGGAAAATGAAATGCTAGGTGAAATCCCAAGAAACAATGAAAACCCTATATTAAGGGTCACCAATCTAACCCAAGAAGAGGTGCGAAACCGGCTAAATAAGATTAAAATAGATAAATCTCCGGGTCCGGATGGCATACACCCACGAGTACTAAGAGAACTAAGTAATGTAATAGATAAACCATTATTTCTTATTTTTAGGGACTCTATAGCGACAGGGTCTGTTCAGCAGGATTGGCGCATAGCAAATGTGGTGCCAATATTCAAAAAGGGCTCTAAAAGTGAACCTGGAAATTATAGGCCAGTAAGTCTAACCTCTATTGTTGGTAAAATATTTGAAGGGTTTCTGAGGGATGTTATTCTGGATTATCTCAATGAGAATAACTGTTTAACTCCATATCAGCATGGGTTTATGAGAAATCGCTCCTGTCAAACCAATCTAATCAGTTTTTATGAAGAGGTAAGCTATAGGCTGGACCACGGTGAGTCATTGGACGTGGTATATCTCGATTTTTCCAAAGTGTTTGATACCGTGCCGCACAAGAGGTTGGTACACAAAATGAGAATGCTTGGTCTGGGGGAAATTGTGTGTAAATGGGTTAGTAACTGGCTTAGTGATAGAAAGCAGAGGGTGGTTATAAATGGTATAGTCTCTAACTGGGTCGCTGTGACCAGTGGGGTACCGCAGGGGTCAGTATTGGGACCTGTTCTCTTCAACATATTCATTAATGATCTGGTAAAAGGTTTACACAGTAAAATATCGATATTTGCAGATGATACAAAACTATGTAAAGCAGTTAATACAAGAGAAGATAGTATTCTGCTACAGATGGATCTGGATAAGTTGGAAACTTGGGCTGAAAGGTGGCAGATGAGGTTTAACAATGATAAATGTAAGGTTATACACATGGGAAGAAGGAATCAATGTCACCATTACACACTGAATGGGAAACCACTGGGTAAATCTGACAGGGAGAAGGACTTGGGGATCCTAGTTAATGATAAACTTACCTGGAGCAGCCAGTGCCAGGCAGCAGCTGCCAAGGCAAACAGGATCATGGGGTGCATTAAAAGAGGTCTGGATACACATGATGAGAGCATTATACTGCCTCTGTACAAATCCCTAGTTAGACCGCACATGGAGTACTGTGTCCAGTTTTGGGCACCGGTGCTCAGGAAGGATATAATGGAACTAGAGAGAGTACAAAGGAGGGCAACAAAATTAATAAAGGGGATGGGAGAACTACAATACCCAGATAGATTAGCGAAATTAGGATTATTTAGTCTAGAAAAAAGACGACTGAGGGGCGATCTAATAACCATGTATAAGTATATAAGGGGACAATACAAATATCTCGCTGAGGATCTGTTTATACCAAGGAAGGTGACGGGCACAAGGGGGCATTCTTTGCGTCTGGAGGAGAGAAGGTTTTTCCACCAACATAGAAGAGGATTCTTTACTGTTAGGGCAGTGAGAATCTGGAATTGCTTGCCTGAGGAGGTGGTGATGGCGAACTCAGTCGAGGGGTTCAAGAGAGGCCTGGATGTCTTCCTGGAGCAGAACAATATTGTATCATACAATTAGGTTCTGTAGAAGGACGTAGATCTGGGAATTTATTATGATGGAATATAGGCTGAACTGGATGGACAAATGTCTTTTTTCGGCCTTACTATGTTACTATGTTACCAATGATGGCGGAACCCACTCCATTGACGCTGGCGTCCATTAATGTCACCAAGCATAAAGTCAAATACAGCTAGATTTGCGGACTTTGATTTTCTCAGCCGGGTTGAAGCTGACATTTTCTTTTTGCAAGAGACCATGCTGCCAAACATGGCAGATGTGTTTAAAACTAAAAGGGAGTAGAGACGCGGGCCCTCCTATTGGTCTCTTTCAGCCGAGCCGTATAGTGGAGTGGTGGTCCTTTTTACTGCAGCGGTGGAATGCCGATGGGTTATTGAGTTAGAAATGGGGAGGTGCCTGATCTTAGATGTCCTCATGAAGGGACAAGAGCTCCATCTCATCAACATCTATGGTCCCCAATCTAAGTAGGACCTGAAGTGTCTCTTTATGAGGATCAAGCCCTACCTTTTTGCAAGTCGGCAGGTTGTCTTTGGAGGGGACTTCAATGCTATCACGAGGCCCTGAGATAAAGGAGGTTTCCTGAGACAGGCTGACTTATGATAGCGTCGCCCTTAATAGTATAGCTAGTGAGGCTTGCCTGGTAGATGTCCACATTCGGCACACACCAGGTCATGAGGGGTTCACCTATCACAGAGGTAACTGTAGGTCCAGGATAGATAGGTTTCATTTAAAGGAGGAAGCTGTCTCTTCAGCAATGTCTGTTGTTGAGGTTGAGTTCTCCGACCACTGTTTGATTATGTTTTCTCTGAATGTTACAGAGACTCTCCGGATGGGAAGAGGCTTTTTGAGGCTCAATTCGTCTCTCTCTTGGAAGAAGTGGAGATAAGACAGTCCTTTGCTTATGAGGTGTTAGTATGATAGACACGCATCTTTGGTTTTTGAGAGGGATTACGGGAAGTACCGCTCGCCCGACCCTTACAGAAACTGCAAGATGTCAGTGAATAGTAAAGTGGTTACAGGACTGGTCGACACTACAGGGTCCCTGAGGCAATCCAGATCAGGGATCCTGGAGATTGTCAAATCCTTCTACTCGCACCTCTTGGGGAAGAGGGATCTTGATTGGGATGAGATGTCGGCTTTCCTGGCTGAAGCCGTCCCCGAACCAGGGGTAGACCCCTCTCTTGATGTTTTGACAGAAACGATCAGGCAAAAGGAAGTTAAGTTGGCGATTGAAGGGCTTGCCCAAAAAAAAAAATCGCCTGGTCCAGATGACTTAACATCTGAATTCTATAAGACCTTTAAGGACGTTTTGGTTCCCCTCTTGACAGAGGTATTCAATGAGTGTCTTTCCTCGGGCACTCTGTCGAAGTCAATGAGGAGGTCTGCCCTGATCATCTTGTCAAAGGGTAAAGACCCATCTTGCATTGAGAATTGACGTCCCATAGCGCTTCTCAAAGCAGACACGAAGGTTCTTGCAAAAGTGCTGTTTAATCGGCTGGTGAAATTTGCACCCCGACTCCTTTCGAAGGCCCAGCATTGCTCTGTTCCAGGCCGCAGCACATTTAGTGCTGTGTTCTGTGTCCGAGAGGCAGTGGAGCAGGGTAGGGCTGGTCACTGGAAGGGGAACATGCTGTCACTGGACCAGGCAAAAGTGTTTGATCGGGTTGATCACGAGTACCTCTGGTCCGTTCTTCTGAGATATGGCCTGCTGGGGGGGGCGGGGGTTGTTGATTGGCTTAAGACTTTGTATACTGGGACATAGAGTTTCCCACTTGTGAACGGTTGGATTGGCAGCTCTTTTGAGGTTGGGTCTGGTGTTCGCCACGGTTGTCCCTTGAGCCCGCTGCTGTACGTGTTTGCGATTGACCAACTTCTTAGGAGGATGAATTGTGGACCTTTGGCCAGGATCTGGATGGCCTGGGCAGCACCAGAGGCAACTCTGAGGGTGGTGGCGTATGCTGATGATGTCACTGTTTTTGTTTTCTCTCACGAGGAGGCAGGGTGGCTGATGTCAGAGGTAGATCGCTACTCAGAGGCATCCGAGTCCAAGATCAACCAGGATAAGTGTGAGTCTCTGGCTGGGAGGTGGAGATCCTGGTTTTGATCTCCCAGACACCCTTCCTGGACCCAAAGTCTCTGCAAAAGTCCTTGGCATCAAGTTTGGCCAGGGGGATTACCCCAAACAAAATTGGGACAGCAGGCTAGAGATCGCCATTCAGAAGGTGAACCAATGGAAGGGTTGGTCTTTGACCCTAAGGGAAAGGCTAAACCTGATCAAAACTTACCTGCTCCCTTTACTGATTTATCTGGGCAGTGTATGCATCTTGCCAGTGTCTCTCTGGACTCGGGTCTACAATTTGTTCTCCCAACTGTTATGGGGGAATAGACTGAACCTGGTCAAGAGGGAGGTTACTTACCGTATGAAGAGACTAGGAAGGTTGGGTATGGTCAACCCTGTGGTATTCCTTGTGGATACCTTCATTAAGATCAGTATTGCAAACCTCTGGAAAGAGGGCTCCTCAATGGGTATTCTCCTGTAGGGGATGGTTTCAGCCTTTCTTCCAGGAATGGGAGACAGGAGGGCAAGTGAAGGATCTTCGCACACCGCATGGACATCTTCCGGCTTACGCTACCTTGGTTCTGAAGGTAATTCTTCGGTGGGGTCTGGGAATGTGGGAGATCAGGACTCTGCCAAGGAAACTCCTTGACAATAGGGTTCTGTTGACTCATTTCCAGAGGCCTCTGGCGCTCAGGGATTGCCCAAGTTGGGATCTTGGGGTGGGTTTGCATCTTTTGAATTCTATCAGGATCCCCTCAAGGTTTTGGGACTTGGCTTGGCGCTGCTTCCATGGGAAACTGTGTGTGAGGGACAATCTGAAGTGTAGGAGCTCTGAGGACAGGAATTGTCCTCGGGAGCATTGTGGTACTGTGTTGGAAAGCATGGACCACTTCCTGCTTCATTGTTCCTTCAACACAGAGGTGTACAACAGGGTGGGCGCCTCCATTGGCTGGTCTCGGCTGGCCGATCTCTCTTATGCGGAATGGGCCTATGGAGCATTCGGAGACCTTGGTGGTCGGGACCGCTGCACCTTATTTCTAGTTAGCGCAGTGGTTAGGTATCACACGTGGAACGCACGGTGCTTAGTATCGACGCAACGGAAAATCCTCCCCATGGACGATGTGTTTAGGACCATACTCGGTGACCGGGTGAAGGTGCGCTCTCTGGAGTATGGGAGACTGGGCGCACGGAGGGCCGCTCTCCTCTGGAGGGACTTTTCTTTTAGTGTGCCCTAGTCTGGTCATCTCCTTTCCTGGTGGTGGGCTGCTGCTGACACTGTACATTTTTGTTTTGTTTGATCATTATACAGTGATGTAGGGCTGCAGGCGCCGAACTTGGGCTTTGTGATTTATGGTTATTGTAGTGTGCGCTGCTGTATATATTGTATATAAGGATATAGATTTGGGTGTAGGTGTTAGGTTGGGTGGCGAGAAAAGGGTGGAGGTGGGTTAATCTCGTGGGACTATGGGACACTGGGTTGTTTGGGGGAAAACTGGCACTGCCTGATCTGGCCTATGGACGTTGGACATGGACTGATGCATGAGACCCAGGACCAGCTCTCAGGTCAGTGCGGGGGTTGGGAATGGAGGATAGCTTAGTATTGTATATATTTGTTTAGTTTGTGGTTATTTTAATTAAAATAAAAATAAAAAAAAAGTTTATGTATATAGTTTTTGCTTGCCATTGTTTATATTATTTGTTTGTTATTATTATTTTGTTTGGTGACCGGACCGGAAGGTGAAAGTAGTTATTATTAGTTATTATTCTGTAGATATGTATAATATGTGTGATAGGAGAGAATGAGCGGCTGGACCAGTGTTCATTATACTGATTGTTTTCTTGCTGATATGTCTGTTTTGTTTCTGTTATTATTATTCGGGATCCAAGAAGTATCGTTTCTCCTTGTGGAGAGTGTCATGATAAGCATGTCGAGGTGAGGAGACTTAAAGCCGCAATGCTCCTCTGGGAAGTATGCAAATTGTCTCTTCAGAGAGGAAGAGGACTAGAACTCTAGCGCCACCTATTGGAAGTAGCAATCCTAACAGTCAATGTCGACCCTTTAACGAGCCTTGTCACATGACTTAGGATAATAGCCAAAGCAGAATCTCAATTTGCAGACACTGTGTTTCTTTGTTATTATTATTGTTATGTTCTTCATTTTTATAATAAAAGATCTACAGGATGTAACTCATGATCAGTAAAGTAATGTATGTACACGGTGACTGCACCAGCAGAATAGTGAGTGCAGCTCTGGGGTATAATACAGGATCTAACTCATGATCAGTAAAGTAATGTATGTACACGGTGACTGCACCAGCAGAATAGTGAGTGCAGCTCTGGGGTATAATACAGGATGTAACTCAGGATCAGTAATGTAATGTATGTACACAGTGACTGCACCAGCAGAATAGTGAGTGCAACTCTGGAGTATAATACAGGATGTAACTCAGGATCAGTAATGTAATGTATGTACACAGTGACTGCACCAGCAGAATAGTGAGTGCAGCTCTGGAGTATAATACAGGAAGTAACTCGGGATCAGAAATGTAATGTATGTACACAGTGACTGCACCAGCAGAATAGTGAGTGCAGCTCTGGAGTATAATACAGGAAGTAACTCGGGATCAGAAATGTAATGTATGTACACAGTGACTGCACCAGCAGAATAGTGAGTGCAGCTCTGGAGTATAATACAGGAGGTAACTCGGGATCAGTAATGTAATGTATGTGCACAGTGACTGCACCAGCAGAATAGTGAGTGCAGCTCTGGGGTATAATACAGGATGTAACTCAGGATCAGTAATGTAATGTATGTACACAGTGACTGCACCAGCAGAATAGTGAGTGCAGATCTGGAGTATAATACAGGATGTAACTCAGGATCAGTAATGTAATGTATGTACACAGTGACTGCACCAGCAGAATAGTGAGTGCAGCTCTGGGGTATAATACAGGATGTAACTCAGGATCAGTAATGTAATGTATGTACACAGTGGCTGCACCAGCAGAATAGTGAGTGCAGCTCTGGAGTATAATACAGGATGTAACTCAGGATCAGTAATGTAATGTATGTACACAGTGACTGCACCAGCAGAATAGTGAGTGCAGCTCTGGAGTATAATACAGGAAGTAACTCGGGATCAGAAATGTAATGTATGTACACAGTGACTGCACCAGCAGAATAGTGAGTGCAGCTCTGGAGTATAATACAGGAGGTAACTCGGGATCAGTAATGTAATGTATGTACACAGTGACTGCACCAGCAGAATAGTGAGTGCAGCTCTGGGGTATAATACAGGATGTAACTCAGGATCAGTAATGTAATGTATGTACACAGTGACTGCACCAGCAGAATAGTGAGTGCAGCTCTGGAATATAATACAGGATGTAACTCAGGATCAGTAATGTAATGTATGTACACAGTGACTGCACCAGCAGAATAGTGAGTGCAGCTCTGGAGTATAATACAGGATGTAACTCAGGATCAGTAATGTAATGTATGTACACAGTGACTGCACCAGCAGAATAGTGAGTGCAGCTCTGGAGTATAATACAGGATGTAATTCAGGATCAGTAATGTAATGTATGTACACAGTGATTCCACCAGCAGAATAGTGAGTGCAGCTCTGGAGTATAATACAGGATGTAACTCAGGATCAGTAATGTAATGTATGTACACAGTGACTGCACCAGCAGAATAGTGAGTGCAGCTCTGGAGTATAATACAGGATGTAACTCAGGATCAGTAATGTAATGTATGTACACAGTGACTGCACCAGCAGAATAGTGAGTGCAGCTCTGGAGTATAATATAGGGTGTGACTCAGAATATAATTGTATACCTATATGTCTATATCTAGATTGATATATGATGTTGGTTTTAAAGTTGCCATTGAGAAGATTTTTTGCTTTTCAATTAAAAAAAGATGTCAGTGTGTAATATAAGAATATCCATCTGACAGATGCATCTATAACGATGTGGCGGTGGTTTGCTGTTTTCTAGCCGCTGAATGCCATTACACTGTGCATTGTGGAGAAGTGATAATCGCTTCTTATTCACAATGTGATTGATTCCCGACCCCGCTGTCTCCTGCACAATTGACAGAAGATTGCCTGACCCCGTATAAGAGCGAAGACCGTGGAACATGTGTCTGCACTGATCGCAGCGTCCGCTCAAATGAAATAGGAAACTTGCTGAGGCTTCGGGGCTGACACGGCGGCCAAACAGTTCAACTAAAATCTTATTCTTCTCTCCCTTGTGAATTGAATATGTTCCCAAGTGCTTCAGGCTGTAATAAAGACCGGTAGCATCTCTATCGCTTAAATGAGTCCAAACTCATTTGCTCACTGAATATTTGCATGTGCCGAGACCTGAACCTGCATTTCAATTACATTCAATCTCATTTCTACATTTAAGTCAATGCAAAATCGGTTATTATCATCCGTGCTGTGTGCCTGCCATCTAGTGGACATTTGTGAGAATACAACCACATTACACCACTGTAACTAGGACAGGACACAAATCATTTTTTTTCAGATAAGGTGGTTCCAAAATGGGGCTGTTTTAAATGTGGTGATTGCTCGGCCTGTAGTTATATAGAGCGAACATTTACATTTAACAGTAGTGACCATTCCCGTACGTACATAATTACTCATCATATTACGTGCAAAACTGATATGGTCATTTAGTTTGCGTCTTGTCCTTGTATTTATATAGGGATGACTACTCGTCAGCTTAGAGTTAGAACATTAGAACATGCAAGGGATATAAAAAATGCTGCTTCGGTACAGGATTTAACAATATTAAAAACAATCCCTAAACATTTCAAGATTCACCATAATAGCAGCCCCAAAGGACTCAAGGTCAAGGGGATCAATAGAGCAAAGCTAGGTATTAGAGGGGGGAATTATAAAAGAGACCACCCAACACGCAATGGCCTTAATGAAACGCTGAGCTTCAAATCCTTTAACAAGTGCGCAAATTTTAGTATCTTGTGTGTATCGTCTTTTTTATTTTCATTTTTTTATTCTATTTGTTTATGTTATGTTTTGTCTAAATATTATCTATAGGATCTATATTTACCCAAGTCTTATATTCTGGAGTTGTGGAATAGGTGATGGAGCGGTTACAGATGATGATGTAATGGCCTGATGTACGTCCGTCATCTACAGACAAGAAACTGATGAATGGCATCGTCTTAATGTTCCAACTGAGTGTTTACATCAAGGATTTAATAAGAAGGTGTTATTCAATCATGGATCGCATGTGACATGAATAGGATTTTCATTGCTATACCTTGTTATTAATTCACACTTGTGCACTTTATCTCTATTTTTTTATTATTATATTCTATTTTATTTTGTTTTTATTTTTATTCTCTTATTTGTGTTCTAACATTATCGTAGAGTATATTATTATTACACTATTAGAAAGAGGGAGTACCAAAGGAGCATAAAAGTGGTGCAAAATTTAATATTTTATTAATTTAACAGACTTAAAGTGCATAAGAGCTCACGCCCTCGGTTTAGAAATTTTTCAAGTTCTCGATCCAGATCCAGGTCAACGAAGTCTAATGCTCCATCTGATGAGTATAACATTCCACATCCTGAATCCTCCAAAGACCAATCGGGATCAAGGCCATCCACTAAAAAGATCGTGACACGCCAGACCTCCAAAACCAAGAACGCGACTGGAAAACAACAGGGGGCAGGCACCAGTGGTGGCCTCCAAGTACTAAACTTGTCAACACGGTCATTTACTGAGGCTCAGATTGAAGTATTGGGCAGAGGTTTGAATTTCTCTCCAACTAACCCTTTTGATTTTGTTACAGCTATGAAGGACCTTCACCTTTTTTCCCGAAAACTAATTTTAAAAAAACTACATTCTAAGAATTATTTCTCTCATGAATCTGTGACTGGGACGGAGATAAAGGCCTTACAGGCCTTGGAAGATCTCTTGGAGGAGCAAATCACCGCACCCCAAGGTAGGTTTCTATCGGTCGTCATGCCCAGATCAACGAGGTTCCCCCCTTGTCTTTGTGTCCTGCGATCGACATATTTACATGATTGGTAACGGAAGACCTTAAGCTTCTGTCTTCAAAACGTAGGTTTGACAACTTGACTTATAAGCAGAGACGGGCTATTAATGAGTTGAAATCTTTTAAAGATGTGGTATTTAAGCCCGCAGACAAGGGGGGGAACATCGTGATCTGGCCATGCCATAAATATGAAAAAGAGGCATTCTGTCAATTGCGGGATGCCACGACATATACAAAATTGGCCTACAATCCGATGGCTTCCTTCTCATCCCAGCTACAGACAATTCTTGGCAGGGCTTTAGATGGAGGGATCATTGATAAAAAGGTATTGGAAGGACTAACGATCAGGTCGCCAAGGACGCTGTCAACCCACCGGGACGTCCGATCGTGTCAGGTATTGATGGTCTTTGTGACCCTGTTTGTAAACTTATTGACTTTTACTTAAAGCCACTTGTGGAGGCTTTACCATCATATGTCAAAGACACGACGGATGTCCTTTCCCGTGTTGACGGCGTCCTTGTCGATCCTGGAGTGCTTTTGGTCGACGCTGATGTCCAAACACTTTATACTTGTATTGACCGTGAGCACGGTTTGGCAGCAACCCTCCTCTTCTTGGGGGCCTCCGACCTGGGCGGCCCTTTGTGTGACTTTATCCTCGAGCTGCTGCGCTTTGTCCTGACTCACAATTTCTTTGTCTTCGAAGATACTTACTATCTACAGAAGCGCGGCACAGCCATGGGCGCGGCCTGTGCGCCCTCGTATGCTAATCTCTTCCTGGGATTCTGGGAGAGATCTATTTTTGGCGACGTGGGCGCACAGTCCGCGGACCATGTGCTGTGCTGGATGCGCTATATAGATGACGTTTTGTTTTTGTGGGGAGAACGGCGCAGCAGCTCGGGGAATTTATGAATCGGCTGAATAATAATTCGCTCAATATCAAACTGACATATCAGTTTGATTATCAACAGATCGACTTCCTGGACGTCACACTTGAAATTGATGATACTCGTCGCATTCAGACGGACGTTTTCAGGAAGTCGACAGCAGTTAATGCTCTTGTTCGTGCCGATTCAGCACACAACTCTAGCACCATTAGGGCCGTCCCGGTCGGACAGTTCCTAAGAATGAGGCGGATATGCTCCACTGACAATCGATTCTTGGCACAGGCGGAGGATCTGAAGGGACGCTTTGAGGCACGAGGGTACAGCCGCAGGACCATCAAGCGGGGCTTTGAAAGAGCAAGAAGGACACCGCAGAGGGATTTATTATACCCAAAAGCCACTGGGCAGGAGACACGATCGGAGGGGGACAAGATTAGATTTATTACCACATACAACCACGAGTGGTCCAGCATGAGGGATATCTTAAATTAACACTGGCGGGTCCTTATGACCGAACCAGTATTAGCCTCCGTGTTGGGAGATTTCCCGTCAATGACTGCTAGGAGATTCCCCCAATTTGGGTAATCTTCTAGTCCGCAGTCATTATGTCCCACCGGTCGTTAATCCATTCAGCACGAGGGGCCTGATTTTGGGTTCTTTTAAATGCGGCCATTGACTTGCATGTACCAACATTATGCGGGCCTCATCATTTAAGTCATCTGATGGATTGAAGGAATATGACATTAGACAATGTCGTTTATTACGCTACGTGCGGCTGTTCTCTGGTATATGTGGGACTCACATCTAGGGAACTTCAGGTGCGTGTCCGTGAGCACGTCAGAGACATCCACGCAGCGTGTAAGGTGACCGATGACTCTGACCTGAAGACACTCCCCCGACACTTTAAACAATTTCATAACTGTGATGCGGGGACCCTACAGGTCAGGGGCATCGAAAGTGTCCACTTAGGAGTCAGAGGCGGCAATTGTAAAAAAGTTTTAGCGCAACGTGAAGCCGCCTGGATCGTACGCCTCAATACCATGACTCCAAATGGACTTAATGAGTCCCTCAGTTTCTCCTCCTTCTTATGAATATAAGATATACTCCCTCTCTAGTTCCTTCTAATGCCTTTCTTAAGGTATAAGGATTTTTTATTCTCTTAAATATTTGTGTCTCCTGCTGTCTCCCCATTACGCTCACCTGTCTGAGGCTCCTTGCTTGTGAGTCCTCGGATTCTTCCCCTTTTTTTATTGTTTTTAACCACCATATACTCACTTAATCTTCTTTATTTTTTAGTTTTTATTTTCCATATTCGTCTTATCCCAACCTTCAGGACATCATTTAAGAGCTGACCGCCTTGAATACTGGAACTCTTGCACATGTCATATTTCCTCCAATCAATCTTCATCAGTATACATAAATGGACTCTTTGTATGTCGTGGTATATTATACTCATGTGGATTTTGCATTGATATATGCCCATATAATAGCCCGGATCGTTATAAAGTTTTTTCTATTTATGTATATATGCGCTATAGGTAGCTTTTTTGATCCTGTGCGCCCTATTTAGAGATTTCAGTGTGGTTCTATAATATTTCCCTATTCTGCTGTCACTTATGAATACTAGCCTTGAAAGTATTGCAGTACCTCCGGGGCAGCCATAGTGCGCATGCGCTGCATGTGGTTCCCTCTGCCCCCCGTTGAAGCTGCGTCATTCTGGCCTCGCGCAGGCGCGGTGAGTGTTTTCACCCACGGCGGCTGGGCGACGCCTGACGCCGTCTCTGACGCGGGGCTGGGCGTCCCAGGTGCGCATGCGCCACTATTATGGCTGTGACTGGCTGAGACGCACCATGTGACATATCACATGCTGCTGAGTCCGCTCTATTTGAAGGGTCCTGTTCAGTCTTGGGTCACTTCCCCTTGAAAAAGCTGACACCCGCGTAGGCAAATGCGCGTCGGGGACCTTCCTGGTTGAATCCTGTCCGGTTCACACTGCCTTGCAACATTTCTCTGGTAAGCGCCACGCCTGACTAATATCTGTGGCTGTGGGATACTTTTTATCCACGGGCTGACGGGTAATGCGTACTCTTCGCTGCTTTCCTGCTCTGATTTAATGTATGAGGCACAAATATATGGCAGTTTGCACCGGTGGA
This sequence comes from Ranitomeya imitator, assembly GCF_032444005.1. Classification (NCBI taxonomy): domain Eukaryota; kingdom Metazoa; phylum Chordata; class Amphibia; order Anura; family Dendrobatidae; genus Ranitomeya; species Ranitomeya imitator. Next base: position 116,051,378 of record NC_091283.1, on the reverse strand, counting down.
TACTCACATCTTTCTTTACCATCCTTTTTGTACTGGTATTTATCTATTATGCACTTTAAGTCTGTTAAATTAATAAAATATTAAATTTTGCACCACTTTTATGCTCCTTTGGTACTCCCTCTTTCTAATAGTTTGTATGGAGTTAGTTTGCTGCCTTGGTTGTGGGTTCTTGGGGCACTATTTTGTGCTCTAAATTCCCCTGTAGTTTTAATATGTTGCCTGGTATTTGTGTTATTATTACACTATGCTGGTATACTATATGTCACTATTAGTATTGATTACAAAATGCTGCTATGAGTAGCTTTATTCCCATTTACAGTTATATGAAAAAGTTTGGGCACCCCTATTAATCTTACGCTTAATGTTTTCTAAAAATTGTTTTTTTGCAACAGCTATTTCAGTTTCATATATCTAATAACTGTTGGACACAGTAATGTTTCTGCCTCGAAATGAGGTTTATTGTACTAACAGAAAATGTGCAATCTGCATTCAAACAAAATTTGACAGGTGCATAAGTATGGGCACCCTTATCATTTTCTTGTTTTAAATACTCCTACCTACTTTTTACTGACTTACTAAAGCACTTTTTTTTTTGTTTTCTTACCTCATTGAGCTTTGAACTTCATAGCCAGGTGTATGCAATCATGAGAAAAGCTACTTAAAGTCGCCACTTGCAAGTTGTTCTCCTGTTTGAATCTCCTCTGAAGAGTGGCATCATGGGCTCCTCAAAACAACTATCTAATGATCTGAAAACAAAGATTGTTCAACATAGTTGTTCAGGGGAAGGATACAAAAAGCTGTCTCAGAGATTTAACCTGTCAATTTCCACTGTGAGGAACATAGTAAGGAAATGGAAGAACACAGGTACAGTTCTTGTTAAGGCCAGAAGTGGCAGGCCAAGAAAAACACCAGAAAGGCAGAGAAGAAGAATGGTGAGATCAGTCAAGGACAATCCTCAGACCACCTCGAGAGAGCTGCAGCATCAACTTGCTGCAGACGGTGTCACTGTGCATTGGTCAACTATACAACGCACTTTGCACAAGGAGAAGCTGTATGGGAGAGTGATGAGAAAGAAGCCGTTTCTGCAAGCACGCCACAAACAGAGTCGGCTGAGGTATGCAAAAGCACATTTGGAGATGCCAATTTCCATTTGGAAGAAGGTCCTGTGGACTGATGAAACCAAGATTGAGTTGTTTGGTCATACAAAAAGGCGTTATGCATGGCGGCCAAAAAACAGCATTCCAAGAAAAACACTTGCTACCCACAGTAAAATTTGGTGGAGGTTCCATCATGCTTTGGGGCCGTGTGGCCAATGCCGGCATCGGGAATCTTGTTAAAGTTGAGGGACGCACGGATTCCTCTCAGTATCAGCAGATTCTTGACAATAATGTTCATGAATCAGTGACAAAATTGAAGTTACGCAGGGGATGGATCTTTCAGCAAGACAATGATCCAAAACACCGCTCCAAATCTACTCAGGCATTCATGCAGAGGAACAATTACACTGTTCTGGAATGGCCATCCCAGTCCCCAGACCTGAATATCATTGAACATCTGTGGGATCATTTGAAGAGGGCTGTCCATGCTCGGCGACCATCAAACTTAACTGAACTGGAATTGTTTTGTAAAGAGGAATGGTCAAAAATACCTTCATCCACGAACTCATTGAAAGCTACAGGAAGCGACTAGAGGCTGTTATTTTTGCAAAAGGAGGATCTACTAAATATTAATGTCACTTTTCTGGTGGGGTGCCCATACTTATGCACCTGTCAAATTTTGTTTGAATGCAGATTGCACATTTTCTGTTAGTACAATAAACCTCATTTCAAGGCAGAAACATTACTGTGTCCAACAGTTATTAGATATAGGAAACTGAAATAGCTGTTGCTAAAAAAACAATTTTTATAAAACATTAAGCTTAAGATTAATAGGGGTGCCCAAACTTTTTCATATAACTGTATATTGATATTGGCTATACATGCATCTTCATATGTATGTTTAGTCTTTATTAAGATACTAGATGGTGGCCCGATTCTAATGCATCGGGTATTCTAGAATATGCATGTCCACGTAGTATATTGCACAGTCCACGTAGTATATTGGTCAGACACGTAGTATATTATGTAGTATATTGCCCAGTGACGTAGTATACAGCACAGAGCCACGTAGTATATTGCCCAGTCACGTAGTATATTGCGCAGCCACGTAGTATATTGCCCAGTGACGTAGTATATTGCCAAGTGACGTAGTGTATTGCCCAGCCACGTAGTATATTGCCCAGCGACGTAGTATATTGCCCAGCCACGTAGTATATTGCCCAGCGACGTAGTATATTGCCCAGCCACGTAGTATATTGCCCAGCGACGTAGTATATTGCCCAGCGACGTAGTATATTGCCCAGCGACGTAGTATATTGCCCAGCCACGTAGTATATTGCCCAGCGACGTAGTATATTGCCCAGCCACGTAGTATATTGCCCAGCCACGTAGTATATTGCCCAGCGACGTAGTATATTGCCCAGTCATGTAGTATATTGCCCAGCGACGTAGTATATTGCCCAGCCACGTAGTATATTGCCCAGCGACGTAGTATATTGCCCAGCCATGTAGTATATTGCCCAGCGACGTAGTATATTGCCCAGCCATGTAGTATATTGCCCAGCGACGTAGTATATTGCCCGGCCACGTAGTATATTGCCCAGCCACGTAGTATATTGCCCAGTGACGTAGTATATTGCCCAGCGACGTAGTATATTGCCCAGCCATGTAGTATATTACCCAGCGACGTAGTATATTGCCCAGCCATGTAGTATCTTGCCCAGCGACGTAGTATATTGCCCAGCCATGTAGTATATTGCCCAGTGACGTAGCATACAGCACAGAGCCACGCAGTATATTGCACAGCGATGTAGTATACAGCACAGAGCCACATAGTATATTGCCTAGCCACGTATGTCACAGGTTAAAAAATAAACATACTCACCTTCTGATCCGAGGGCCCCTTGTAGTTCTAACATACTCACCATACTTGTAGTTCTGTCGCCTGTGCGAGGTAGAGGCGGCAGCTTCCGGTCCCAGCCTGCTCGCGCAGGCGCGCAGGGCCTGTGATGACGTCGCGGTCACATGACCGTGACGTCACGGCAGGTCCTTCTGCCAGACCATCTGTGCCAACGGAACGTGGCAGTTGCATCGCGAGGAGCCGGAAAGGCGGCGTAGGTGAGTATATAATCGTTTTTTATTTTTTTTATTATTTTTAACATTAGATGTTTTTACTATTGGCGCTGCATAGGCCGCGTCAATAGTAAAAAACTTGGTCACACAGGGTTAATAGCAGCGGTAACGGGGTGCGTTACCCGCGGCATTAACCCTGTGTGAGCGGACGGGTGTATGCGGGCGCCGGGCAGTCAGTGCGGGGAGTAAGGAGCGGCGATTTTCTTCTGGACTGTGCGCGTCGCTGATTGGTCGCGGCAGCCATGACAGGCAGCTGCCGAGACCAATCAGCGAACGAATAACTGTTACAGACAGAAGGACAGACAGACACACGGAAGTGACCTTTAGACAATTATATAGTAGATATTACTGATTTATATCTGATTGTATATACTATTTTTATATACAGGGTGGTCCAAAAGTAGGTGGACAGTATGTGTAACAGGGTTATGAATGGGGAGAGTTATCAAACATGGTGTAAAGTGAAACTGCCCTTAGCAACCAATCAGATTCCACCTTTCATTTTCTAAAAGAGGCTGTGAAGAATGAAAAGTGGAATCTGATTGGTTGCTAAGGGCAACTGAGTCAGTTTCACTTTACACCATGTTTGATAAATCTCCCCCTTCATAACCCTATTAGACATACTGTCCACCTACTTTTGGACCACCCTGTATATTGAATTTAGGCACGTAAATGGTAATATATTATGGTGTGTTTATTTGAGTTGCACACTTAGTGACAGGGATAGTAGCAATGGGAAACCATGGTCATGTTTACATGAAGTTTTATATAGCAACTATGTATTTATGACCCGTATAGGTTTTATTTCATGATTGGACCTGTATTTATTAATATATTCATTATACTGTACCTCAGAGGACTAGTTCCATACATGCAGATCAGAGCGCGAGCCGCGCATGCGCTGCCGCTCGGTGCGAGAGTTGGCGTTCTATACGGGCGTCGTGTTGACATGGTTACAGGCTGGGTCAGCTGACCGGATCATGTGACCGGAAGGCACGAGCTCTGAGCGCCGCTCTTGTTACGGAGCGGTAACATGCTGGGTACACGCCACTACAGCTGTAGACAGCTAATCAACTAAGGTACGATATAAATAAACACCAGACACAATGCTACTTACCTCCTGACAAAACTGCAGAGGCGGGGAAACGCGCGTCGAGGTGTGGCCATGGACCATCGCCCTGTTACAAATATGGCCGCAGGTAATTGATGTATTTCTTTATACTGTATATAGCATGACAACATATTGAGCTATTTGGCTATATATCTCTTGCACAGCCCTTTTGGGCAATGACTATTGAGGAGTTGTTTCATGCTCTGCGGGCCTGCTAGAGACTTATATATATGGACATGTATGCTGGCATCTAATGTTATTCAATGATAGTTTTTATTAACCAGCATAGATGTCCATAGGACTATTATTATATATGTCATTATCAGGATGTATAGGTCATAGATCTCTGTATGCTTTCTCTCTTGTTATGATTGTCCATGATCATCAGGAAATAGTACCCCCGTTATCTATTGTATGTGATACTGTTTTTTGCAATACTGTTTTTTGCGAGAATTTTTTTCATTAAATAATTTTCTGTAATACTTGCTGATATATTTGTAATAAAAGATATTTATTTTTGTTATAATTATGATCGTGTTGCTACTTCATTGGCTCTATTGGTTTTGAGCTGCCCACAATGCCCACTGTGGGGTATCTACTAGAGCATTAGAATAATACAGCATCATTATACACACCTCAGCTGCTGCAGAACCTCATAACACACACCTCAGCTGCTGAAGAACCTCATAACACACACCTCAGCTGCTGAAGAACTTCATAATACATACCTCAGCTGCTGAAGAGGCTCATAACACACCTCAGCTGCTGCAGAACTTCATAATACACACCTCAGCTGCTGAAGAACCTCATAACACACACCTCAGCTGCTGAAGAACCTCATAACACACACCTCAGCTGCTGAAGAACCTCATAATACACACCTCAGCTGCTGCAGGACATTGTTATACACACCTCACAACACACACTTCAGCTACTCAAGAACATCATAATACACCTCAGATGACGCAGATCTTCTTGTTAAGGATAAAGGGGTTTTGTATAAATCTATGAGCCTTCCCTGCAGGGCCGCCATCAGGGCATGACAGCCGTGACTGGCGTATGGGGCCCGGTGAGCAGAGGGGGCCCGCATCGGGCCCCGTCTCATCTGGTCACCGGGCCCCCCCTGCAGGCGCTGCGGCAGCGGCACACTATTGACGTGCGAGCCCGCGCCCGCACGTCAATAGTTAACAGCCGCCAGCCAGTCTGAGGTTGGCGGCTGAATAGGGCCGCAGTGCGCACTCGCCGGCGTCGCCGGCGTCTGACGTCATTGTCAGCCGCCGGGCCCGGCGGCGAGTGCGTCTGTGTGGAGCCTGGAGAGGGAGCTTCACCCGGCGCTGGAGCTTGGCCAGGTAAGAAGTTGTGTTTTTTTTTTTCTTTGAGAGCTGCTGCGATCCAGGGGGGCCCGGGGGGCAGGATGATGGACACACAGGGGCAGAAATGCTGGACACACAGGGGCAGAATGGTGGACACACAGGGGCAGAAATGCTGGACACAGTGGGGCAGAATGGTGGACACAGTGGGGCAGAATGGTGGACACACAGGGGCAGAAATGCTGGACACACAGGGGCAGAATGGTGGACACAGTGGGGCAGAATGCTGGACACACAGGGGCAGAAATGCCGGACACAGTGGGGCAGAAATGCCGGACACAGTGGGGCAGAAATGCCGGACACAGTGGGGCAGAAATGCCGGACACAGTGGGGCAGAAATGCCGGACACAGTGGGGCAGAAATGCCGGACACAGTGGGGCAGAAATGCCGGACACAGTGGGGCAGAAATGCCGGACACAGTGGGGCAGAAATGCCGGACACAGTGGGGCAGAAATGCCGGACACAGTGGGGCAGAATGCTGGACACACAGTGGGGCAGAATGCTGGACACACAGTGGGGCAGAATGCTGGACACAGTGGGGCAGAATGCTGGACACAGTGACAGGTGCAGAATGCTGGACACAGGGGCAGACTGTGAGACCCAGGGGCAGAATGGAGATACGGGGCATGATTGGAGACACGGGGCAGGATGAAAGACATGGGGGCATGACTGGAGACAGATGGGGCAGAATGGAGACACAGGGGGCATGATTGGAGACAAGTGTCAGGATTGCAGACATGGGGGCATGGTTGGAGACATAGGGGGCAGAATGGAGACATGGGGCATGATTGGAGACACTGGGGACAGAATTGGAGACAGATCGTGCAGGATCATGGGGCAGGATGGATATGATGGAGACAGATGGGGCAGGATGGAGAGATCACATGGGGCGATCATATGGGGCAGGATAAGGAGATCATATGGGGCAGAATGGATACTCATGAGGGCAGGATGGGAGAATATCTGGCTGACGCCAGGAATGAGACACACGGGGCCAGGCTGGGTGATATTATTAATACCATAGGGGCTAATTTAGGGATATTATTACTGCAGTGATGTATTTATTTTATTTTTTGAGTATACTGTTTTAAATGGGGGGCGGTCCTGTTACTGTATAGAGTGATACTATGTTGCCTTCTTCATGTGGTGTAATGTAGAAGTTGTGAAAAATTAAGTAATGTGTTCTGCAAGCGGAGCTCGAGATAACTGTGTTATTTCCTGCAGAGAGAAGTCCTGGCTGGATGAAATGATGGCGGTCTGTGCTGGATGAAAAATGAAGGACTTCACCTAGAGACGTCACTGGTGAGTCAGTGTGTTACCTATACACTGACACTATACACTGTATACAGAGCTCCTGTGTATAATTTCACTAGTGATCACTATATTATCTGTACACAGACACTGCATACTAAGTACAGATCTCCTGTGTATAATGGCACTTATGGTGATAGTATGGTGCTTTTTTAAAAATTACTGATCAGAATTGTAGTATTCAGTCACTATGTGGTGGTAATATGTGGTCTGGACATGGTGTTGTGGTATTTGTTCCTTGTATGTGATATTATTCGATCACTGTGGTGGTAATATGTGGTCTGGTCATGGTGTTGTGGTATTTGTTCCTTGTATGTGATATTATTCGATCACTGTGGTGGTAATATGTCATCTGGTCATGGTGTTGTGGTATTTGTTCCTTCTATGTGATATTATTGGGCATTTTAAAAATTGAAAAATAAATAAAAATATACCTAAATTGTATTGCATATTTTAACAAATATTTAATAGGTTACAGCAGAGTAGGGCCCGGCCAAAAGTGTCTACCGTGTTATGGTGGCGGCTTAAAAAATCTTTTGGCCAAAACAAAAGCTGCCGGCTATATGTGTGATCTGGTGATGGGAACTGTTAATGTGTGATTGGTGAGAAGTGGAGTTTTTCCAAGAGAGAGCGGTGGGACTGTGGACAGTTCGAGGGGTGGAGCCTGGAGGCGGGGCTGGGGTGGAGCCTGGGCGGAATCTCAAGGGGGCCCCGAAAATTTTGCCAGTATGGGGCCCCGAAATTTCTAGTGGCAGCCCTGCTTCCCTGTATGCCACATTCAGACGGATGTATTTTCGGTCAGTGTTCATATTATACTATAAGTGTGGCGCCCCTGAGGGTCCTGTCGTCACAGAGTATTGCACCTCACTCAGAGGTGTGATACTTCGCTCTCAGGTAAGGAGGGGCATGGCACAGAACCCTACACCTGCATCCAACACAGACAATTCAGTCAGGGCCCAGCTGGATAGGGTGTTGGAGGAGTTGGTGGGGTAGGTAGAGTAGGGCAGGAGCTAATTAGGAGGGAACGTTAGTCAGATTGTGAGAGGACGGAGAAGCAGTAAGCTGTGCTAAGAAGGAGCTCCCTGTCAGAGGGGGCTAGAGAGAAAGATTGTGAGAGGAGCTTGTCGAGGAACATAAGCTTAGGCGGAGTTGGTAGGAGTGGAGCTGAGCAGACGTGGGGGTCTGCAGCTCCTGGCAGACAGAAAGGAGTTCCCACAGAGAGGGAGCTGAAGGAAAGTGACACAATGGAAAGAACTGAAGGAAGGGTTTCCAGGGGCACGGATAGTGAGAGATCCATCTGTGGGGCCCGTATTCACCAGTGTGGTCGGTGGAGGGACCAGGTCGCAGTGAGGGTCCGGCCCTCTAACTAGTGGAGAAACTAAGGACTCAGCTAGCCCACCGGAGGCTGTGGTATCTGTATGTGCCACAGTCACATCCACACTCATTCGCTGAAAACGCAGCCATTTAGGAGCAAGGGGACTCAGAGGACGTCACCCACAAGGCTGCAGGATTAGGACACTGTGTGTGAAGTCGCAGGGCAGAAGGGTGGAAGCCAGTGGAGTGAGACGGCCAGAGAAAGGAACACAAGAAAGAGGGTTCTGGAAAGTGCACCCAAATTGCTTGGGAGCTCGCTGGACCACAAATCTGGAGGATTGCCCCGGCTTGGGCAACTAAGAACTGTGAGTAAAGCATTGGAAACTGCACCACGCTGTGTCCTCACATTTATTTACTGCACCATCCAGACTGCACCACAGCTACTACAACTACCACAAGCAACACCATCGCCTTTAACACTACAGCTGCCCTGGGGCCTAGCTCTACCTGTGGAGAGCTGTACCAACTCTGCTGCATCACCATCAGCCCCAGCGGGCTCTGAAGCAGCGTCGGCTAACACCTTTATTGCTGAATACTAGAGGTGGCGTCACGAACGAACTTTATTCCCATTTACTTCAACCCCTTTTATTGGATGCCCAGGGCCACAGACCGGGACACTGCCACCATGAGCACCACTTTAAGAACCAACCCGGTACCGGGTGCCCCACAGCCCTGGCGGGAGCTCCATGTGCCTGTGTACACAAGGGAGTATCCACACTGACCACAATAAAGACCCTCGCCTGCACCCGCCCCGCTCCTTCTTATGGTGCATGCTTTGTCTTTGCACATGATTTAGGCTAGGTTCACATTGCGTTAATGGGTTAACGCTAACGGACTGCGTTGCACGGCGAAATTATCGCAATGAACGTCGTGCAACGGGTCCGTTAGCACACCCATTCACAGCAATGTGATTTTTTTCTGTAGCGCATCGCTAGCTAGCACATGCCATTTTCGGCACACGCTAGCGATGTGCCGTTATTTTGTGACGGACCTCGGACGCTGCTTGCAGCGTCTGAGGAGCGTCCGAGGTACGTTCCTTGCTAGCGCAGATCGGGGATCTGCGCTAGCGGGAACGGCGAACGCGGACCCTATAGATACATTGCGTTAGCGCAATCCGCTAGCGCTATGCGCTTAACGGATTGCCCTAACGCAATGTGAACCTAGCCTTAGTATTTCCCTTTTGTGATCCATCCCCTTTTCCTCTGCACAGTGGCTACAGGGAAGGGGGGAGGGTATTGTGCCTGGACCTTGATGCCTGAGGACCCCAAAAATCTCCTCTACCACATAAGACCGATGACCATCTCATTGTGCCCCTCTTTGATTTTGACTTTTCCTCCTCACCTTCAAAGAGCTATAACTTTTTTTTTCGGTAGAGTTATATCCGGGTTTGTTTTTGGGGGGTGTGAGCTGTAGTTTTCATCTTTACCATCTTGGGGTCCATACTACTTTTTTATTCCATATTTTGGCAAGGTGAAGTAGAACAGAAAGCATGGATTCTGCCATATCCATTTTTTTCTGTTTGACATTCCCTATGAGAAATATTACTAAATTAGTTCGGGCTGTTCCGCTCGTGTTAGTTTTTTGGATTTTATTACTGTACTCTGGGAAAAGTGTGGGGGTGTATTTTATAGTCTATAAAAAAAATTGCAATTTTGTCTACATTTGATATTGGTCGCACCAGGGGATGTGAACCTGCCGGAGTTTGCTGGGATTAAATATCCGAGAGACTCCTGGAAAATTGGAGAAAACCCCTGAATTCTTGGTCAGAGGGCAAATATCCTAATGGCTGTGCTTCCCTATTATTAGCCATGAACGCTCCATCCTCAAATATTTTTCATCCTTTGCAGGAATTCAAAGGAGACCTGTAATTTTACATTAATGGCCTAAACTAATAAAATATAAAAATAATAATCTTCTACTGTGAACACCAAAATGGGGGGATCAGATCATGAAAAATGGGGTTTATGTGATCACTGCAACTCCCTAAATAAAAATACAATAAAGAGTCCTACGTAATCCAAAAATGGTGTAAAAAAATCTTCTTACACAAAAAACAAGCAATAATCAGCTTCAGCAACAAAAACTAAAAAAGTTGTGTTTTAGAAAATGTTAACAAAAACCAATTTTTTTGCAATCAGTCTTTTTACAGGAGGAGGGAGAGGTGAACTGTGATATCACCTATTGTGAATGGTGGATCCTGTGTTATCTACTGTATATAGAGGTGTTATCAGTCATTGTACAGGAGGAGGAGGTGAGCTGTGACATCATCTATTGTGAATGGTGGATCCTGTGTTATCTAATGTATATAGAGATGTTATCAGTCATTGTACAGGAGGAGGAGGTGAGCTGTGATATCACCTATTGTGAATGGTGGGTCCTGTGTTATATACTGTATATAGAGGTGTTATCAGTTATTGTACAGGAGGAGGAGGTGAGCTGTGACATCAACTATTGTGAATGGTGGATCCTGTGTTTTCTAATGTATATATACTAACAAAAATTACTAATGACTTGGTCACAGCCAAAGCTAACAGACAGTTCTCCATCCTCCTCCTTCTTGACCTGTCCTCTGCCTTTGACACAGTCGATCACTGCCTACTGTTACAGATTCTTTCTTCCCTTGGCATCAAAGACCTTGCCCTGTCCTAGATTGCCTCATACCTGTCCAACCTGTCCATACCTGTCCAACCGCACATTTAGCGTTTCCCACTCCCACACTACCTCCTCAGCCCGCCCTCTCTCTGTTGGGGTCCCTCAAGGCTCTGTCCTAGGGCCCCTACTTTTTTCCATCTATGCCCTTGGCCTAGGACAACTCATAAAGTCTCTTGGCTTCCAGTACCACATGTATGCAGAGGACACTCAGATCTACCTCACTGGCCCAGATGCCACCTCTCTGCTGTCCAGAATCCCAAAGTGTCTGTCAGCCATATCCTCCTTCTTCTTCTCTCGCTTCCTAAAACTCAATGTAGACAAAACCGAACTCATCATCTTTCCCCCACCTCACGCATCCCCCCTACCCGATCTATCTATTATGGTAAATGGCATCACGCTCTCTCCCGCACCTGAAATCCGCTGCCTTGGGGTAACTCTCGACTCTGCCCTGTCCTTCAAACCTCACGTCCAAGCTCTTGCCACCTCCAACTCAAAAATATTGCCAGAATCCATTCCTTCCTCTGCCCACAATCTACCAAAACTCTTGTGCATGCCCTCATCATCTCCCACCTCGATTACTGCAACACCCTCCTCTGTGGCCTCCCCGCTAACTCTCTTGCACCACTCCAGTCTGTCCTCAACTCTGCTGCCCGGCTAATCCCTCTCTCCTCGCTACTCCCCTGCTTCTCCCCTCTGCAAATCCCTCCACTGGCTCCCAATTCCCCAACGAATCCAGTTCAAACTACTAACACTGATCTACAAAGCCATCCACAACCTGTCCCCTCCCTATATCTCTGAACTAATCTCCCAATATCTTCCCTCACGTAATCTTCGATCCTTCCAAGACCTCCTACTCTCCTCCACACTTATTCGTTCCTCACACAACCGCCTCCAAGATTTCTCCCGAATATCCCCCATCCTCTGGAATTCCATGCCTCAACATATCCGATTATCCACCACCCTCGGATCCTTCAGACGGAACCTGAAAACCCATCTCTTCAGGAAAGCCTACAGCCAATAATAACCGAGCCGCCGCCTCACCCCTACCTTCTGTCTCTTCCCCACTATCCCATAGAATGTAAGTCCGCAAGGACAGGATCTTCTCCCCTCTGTACCAGTCCGTCACTGTAAACCTGTTTACTGTAAACGATATCTATAGCCCTGTATGTAACCCCTTTCTCATATACATCACCATGGAATTAATGGTGCTATATAAATAAATAATAATATAGAGGTGTTATCAGTCATTGTACAGGAGGAGGTGAGCTGTGACATCACCTATTGGGAATGTGGATCCTGTGTTATCTCCTGTATATAGAGGTGTTATCAGTCTTTGTACAGAAAGAGGAGGAGGTGAGCTGTGACATCACCTATTGTGAATGGTGGATCCTGTGTTATCTACTGTATATAGCAGTATTATCAGTCACTGTACAGGAGGCGGAGGAGGTGAGCTGAAAAAAACTCAAAGGTATGAACTAGGATATAAACTGGTGTGCATGCAGCATGTAAGCGCATGTTCACACTGGCCACTGAACAGAAAAATGCACAAATGGCAGGAGGCAGGCACATCGGCCTTCATTCTGGGTCATTAGAAATACTAAGCTAGCCTGGCCTTTGTTTTGATGATCCTAGATGTCTGCCCATCGTATTTTCACATTTAATCCTCAACAACTCTGCCCTGAATGGATTGGGTACCACCAACAGTCGGTCCCTAGGCCATGCCTCCAGTGAACCCTGCTGGACCATTACCTGGTACAGCCATCCTTGGTCCAAGACCACCTGCTCGAGGTCTGAGTCCAAGGGAGGCTTTGCAACGCAGCCTGAAACACCTGACTGGACGTGGTTCTAGAATAGACAAGACTGCACATCTTCTGTCAGTTCCCCGGCATCTGTCTCCTGGCTTCCATCTGATCCGGAAGTCAATTGGTCGCAAAGGGGGAAGCCGTTTGACCCCCAAGGACTCCCCCTGGGGCCCCGGCGGGTAGTGCTCGCTTCTCCTCTTCTTCCAACCAAGTCGCAGGTTCAGACTGACTAACTTGGCTTTCTGACATCCTGGTTGCTCAGGAACCCTTCAAATGAGGCCTTACCTGAGAACCCCACCTCTCCTGGGGCCTCAATTGCATGATCCCCCTCGGCAGCTTGTCTGCCACCGGTCTGTCCTTTCCATGACAACCTCACCGGACAGCTGGTTTCAGTGTACCAGCTGGCCACACTCTAAGGTATTATTGCAGATTGCTTGATTGATCTCCTCCTCTACAAGGAGATAGAGATAATACATCACCCACCCCCACATCCCCATTAGTAGGAATGGTAATCACATTGACATCAACAGGGGTGGACATTATATTTTTGTCTGGAGGATCAGGCTTTGGGGGTTCAGTGGCCATATACTGGGACACTAGCTGCCCCAAGTACAGTTTTACACAGACATCCTCCATCAATAGTCTCTAACTGGGTCGCTGTGACCAGTGGGGTACCGCAGGGGTCAGTATTGGGACCTGTTCTCTTCAACATATTCATTAATGATCTGGTAGAAGGTTTACACAGTAAAATATCGATATTTGCAGATGATACAAAACTATGTAAAGCAGTTAATACAAGAGAAGATAGTATTCTGCTACAGATGGATCTGGATAAGTTGGAAACTTGGGCTGAAAGGTGGCAGATGAGGTTTAACAATGATAAATGTAAGGTTATACACATGGGAAGAAGGAATCAATGTCACCATTACACACTGAATGGGAAACCACTGGGTAAATCTGACAGGGAGAAGGACTTGGGGATCCTAGTTAATGATAAACTTACCTGGAGCAGCCAGTGCCAGGCAGCAGCTGCCAAGGCAAACAGGATCATGGGGTGCATTAAAAGAGGTCTGGATACACATGATGAGAGCATTATACTGCCTCTGTACAAATCCCTAGTTAGACCGCACATGGAGTACTGTGTCCAGTTTTGGGCACCGGTGCTCAGGAAGGATATAATGGAACTAGAGAGAGTACAAAGGAGGGCAACAAAATTAATAAAGGGGATGGGAGAACTACAATACCCAGATAGATTAGCAAAATTAGGATTATTTAGTCTAGAAAAAAGAAGACTGAGGGGCGATCTAATAACCATGTATAAGTATATAAGGGGACAATACAAATATCTCGCTGAGGATCTGTTTATACCAAGGAAGGTGACGGGCATAAGGGGGCATTCTTTGCGTCTGGAGGAGAGAAGGTTTTTCCACCAACATAGAAGAGGATTCTTTACTGTTAGGGCAGTGAGAATCTGGAATTGCTTGCCTGAGGAGGTGGTGATGGCGAACTCAGTCGAGGGGTTCAAGAGAGGCCTGGATGTCTTCCTGGAGCAGAACAATATCGTATCATACAATTAGGTTCTGTAGAAGGACGTAGATCTGGGGATTTATTATGATGGAATATAGGCTGAACTGGATGGACAAATGTCTTTTTTCGGCCTTACTAACTATGTTACTATGTTACTATGTTACTATGTAACATGGGACCAGGGAGGCATGGAGAGTGAGAATATGTAGCCCACACAGTCACCAACGTGGCAACACACTCGTTCACAACCCTGACAGGCTGAGAGACCCCTTTCACTAGCACCAGTGAAACAGTGCTGCCAGCCCAGTAGGACTGCCACCAGTTCCTCATTATATATAAGCCTTATCCTTTAACGGGATTATATCTGGTTAGAAACCAGCCCCGGTAGTGTAAGGAAGAGAGACGGCCGGAACCATCAGTGCTGTCACCTGTGTTGCAGGAGGAGAATTTAGTTCCCGGGACAGACTTTTGAACTTGAGACCAGGGGGCGTGGAGGACATAAAAAGGCGACAATACGCGGGAACCAAGTCAGTTTGTGGGGGAAGTGATAGTGTGCAGGAACAGAGTGCAAGCCTTCCTGCACGGCATGGTCAGGACGAAGTAGGCCTAAGCCAAAGGTTCCTACGCCAGCTTACCGGAGACCACAGGCACAGACACTTCCAGAAACCTCTGACCGTGCTGACTCCTGTAGCGTTACCATTCGTGAGTGGTTCCTCCCTGCAGCCAGGCCATAGAGGGCGCACCCCCAGACAGGATCACCAGGCCGCAGAGTGCGGCTGCCTGACATACCAGCTCCTGTACTGTGTAGGTACTTAAGAGAAAGGACTGTTCCTCCTTCAGTGAATCTTCCCCTTGGTCCCAGAACCTGCGACCGGACATTCCAGGACCACCGACAACACCATACCAGGACGACACTAGATTCTTCAAGCGTTCAGGCCAGAACGCCACCGTGACCATCTCAGAGACTGCTCCTCATCAACACCAGATTGATAAGTTTGATGCTTTTGAACTCTTCTTTGTCTATTCATATACATGTTGCCCCTAAAGGTACCGTCACACATAGCGACGCTGCAGCGATACCGACAACGATCCGGATCGCTGCAGCGTCGCTGTTTGGTCGCTGGAGAGCTGTCACACAGACAGCTCTCCAGCGACCAACGATCCCGAGGTCCCCGGTAACCAGGGTAAACATCGGGTAACTAAGCGCAGGGCCGCGCTTAGTAACCCGATGTTTACCCTGGTTACCATCCTAAAAAGTAAAAAAACAAACAGTACATACTTACCTTCTGCTGTCTGTCCTCGGCGCTCTGCTTCTCTGGTCTGGCTGTGAGCGCCGGGCAGCCAGAAAGCAGAGCAGTGACGTCACCGCTCTGCTTTCCGGCTGACCGACGCTCACAGCCAGAGCAGGAGGAGAGCAGAGCACAGCGCTGGAGGACAGACGGCTGTAGGTAAGTATGTAGTGTTTGTTTTTTTACTTTTAGGATGGTAACCAGGGTAAACATCGGGTTACTAAGCGCGGCCCTGCGCTTAGTTACCCGATGTTTACCCTGGTTACCAGCAAAGACATCGCTGAATCGGTGTCACACACGCCGATTCAGCGATGTCTACGGGGAGTCCAGTGACGAAATAAAGTTCTGGACTTTCTTCCCCGACCAGCGATCTCCCAGCAGGGGCCTGATCGCTGCTGCCTGTCACACTGGACGATATCGCTAGCGAGGACGCTGCAACGTCACGGATCGCTAGCGATATCGTCTAGTGTGACAGTACCTTAAGTTAACTGTTTATAGTTTTACTGCCTTATCTTCTATTCATCCCCTCCCTGTGTGGAGTAACGCTATTAGATTAAATTCCTTTGTTAACTCTTGCTCTGCCTCTGACCATTACTACATCTGCTCACCTGCTTTCAATTGGCGTAAACGGCAAGATGCAGTCTTCAAGTTTGGAGGGGGCAGACCAAGTGTCTGGAGCTCTCCCAGGTCCAATATTTCCCTGGGGGCTATGCTAACTAACTTGCCAAAGTTTAATGGGAACAATACCATGTTGTGGAGCTGGATTTATGTATTAGTGGGATCATGAAAATGCACCCTATGGTGCCCACGCTGCAGGTGGAAATCACCATAATGGACCTAGAGGGAGAGGCCAAAAATTCAGTGATGTTGAGACCCCTCCGACAGCATAACACATTTGACAAGGTCCTACATATACTGGAGGAGACACAGATGTAGGAGAGTTGAGCTCTCATCTGTTTAGTTGGATGCAAAGAGAGGGGGAGACAGTGAATCAGTGCATGAAAGTATTACAGGAGATTCACACAGCTGTGACCAGAAAAGGTGGGGTGGGGATAGGCCCCATTGATGTGGTACTCCGGGATCAGTTTGTGACCAGGTTGAGAGATGCCCTGCTAAAACAGGCCCTAGGAAAGCGCTTGAGAGTAAACCCAAACATGACATTTGCAGAGGTAGGGGGGTTAAGCGCAGGCCCGAGAGGAAGACCAGGGGGTGACAGCACTGGTGTCAAAGGTTTGGAGTGGAGAGGTAGCTGTGGGCTTGGTGACTGAACAAGGTTGGGCCGAAGATCTGCGGAGAGAAATCTTAGCCATGAGAGAGGATCTGGTGGAAACTAAGAGAAAAGTGTCTTCTTTGAGTGCCCCAGGGAACAAAACCTATTCAGAGTCGAGACAGGGAGGAAGGGCAGCTCGGCAGGAAGAACTCCCCACCTGCTTCCTGTGTGGTGAGCTCAGACATATGGCTCGGGTCTGCCCACAACGGGGACAGCCTCCGATGTGCCGCCTGTTAAACTAGGAGACTCCGAGGCTGAGGGACGCCGCCCAGAGCTAGAATAGTCAATAAGAAGGACCAGAAGTCCCACTAATTTAGTTTCAGTGTGTCTGTTAGTTTGGGCCGAAATTGATGGACGGCCTGTACACTGTCTGGTGGATACCAGCTCTCAAGTAACCACAATGCCCGAGGTGTAAGGACCTTCTTGTGTCTAACTGGCTACTACCGACGGTTCGTGAAGAATTTCACACACATCGTGAATGCACTGGTGGAACTGTTGAGAGGTGTCCCCTCTGGGGCAAAGGATCAGAAGATACAGTGGGGAGAACAGCAGGAACAGGCATTCCAAACTCTAAAAACTGCCCTAAAAGAGGCACCTGTGCTGGCTTATGCGGACTTCTTACAGCCCTTCATTTTTGCACATGGATGGCAGCCTACAAGGACTAGGAGCGGTGCTGTCACAGGTCCAAGATGCAAAAGAACGGGTGATTGCATATGCGAGCCGCTCCCTCCTGACAATTATAGCTCGTTCAAATTGGAGCTCTTGGCACTTATGTGGGCTATGACGGAGAAATTTACGGAATACATATCAGTGTCCGAAGTGCTGGTACGTACCGACAATAACCCGTTGGCTCATCTGGAAAATGTGAAATTATGGGCTCTAGAGGCAGGTAGGCAGAATGGCAAAATTTCAATATAAGATCGCTTACCGTCGAGGAGCCGAAAGCACCCATGCAGACGCATTGTCCAGAGTCACATGCAAGAAGCCTGGTCCCAATCGGGATGAAGAACTTGAGGATGACGAAATTGCTGTCTTCTGGGGTCCTGTCAGGATGTTGACAGCAACGCTGGACCAAATACAGGCAGATACCTCAAAGAGTATACTGAGACAGCCTCTTGATGAATGGGTAAGGATTCAACAAGAAGATCGAGAATTGCACAGATCCGCCTCTGGGTGGCCCGACAACAACTGCCCAGCAAAAACGAGAGAGAAGTCCTGACCACTGGAGCACTACAAATACTTTGGCAGTGGGAAAGGTTATACCTGGAATATGGGCTCCTGCACCGAAAAGTTCAGCCACAGAAAGCTTTGTCCGTTGTATGGCAGGTGGTGATCCCGGAAACACTTACACATGAAGTAGCAAAGGAGGCCCATGAAAAAGGAGCACATTTTGGTCCCGAGAAGACCCTACACTGGTTGCAGAAAACAATTTATCATCCCCTGCTGAAAACGACAGTTGAAGAGATGTTTTGGCAGTGTAGGAGTTGTGAGCTGTCCAAGCCTCCCGAGCAGAGGGCTCTATCCAAACGGTGGTGACCTCAGCCCCGATGGACGTGTTGGTGCTCGACTATAACAATTGGACCAGCCTGCCAAGGATATGAACATTGTCTGATGATGGTGGATTATTTTACTAAATTTGCGGTAGTGACCCCAACTAGAGACCAAACTGCAGAATGTGCAGCAGATGCTATCTGTAAGAATTTAATCCAAGTGTATGGATGTCTGAAGAGGATCCATTCAGATCAGGGGGCCTGCTTTCTGGGGAAAGTGATGGAGGAGCTGCATGGCTTATATCGGATTGAAAAGTCACAGACAACCCCTTACCACCCTCAGGGCAAAGGGGCCTGTGAACGTTTCAACCGCACTCTCATCCAAATGTTGAAGACCCTGGAGGGAGATCGTAAGGCCCGTTGGCCGGAATTTGTGCCAGAGCTAGTGTGGGTATATAACATCAGAGTCCATAACACTACGGGACACACACCTTACTCCCTACTTTTCGGCAGGTCCGGCAAGGATATTACTGAGCTGGAACTGGACCCAGAGGAGGACTACCCATGGACGGGGATGTCTAACTCTGCAAGAACATCGGCATCGTTTCAAGACCCTGCATCGTCTGGTATGAACTAGGTTTTAAGAGTTGGAACATGTTGCAGTGGCCCCACTGTGAGGGATAGCTCTACAGGCCAGAGATCGGGTGCTGGTGAGAAACAAGCATCCGCGAGGCAAGCTCGGCTATCAGTGGGAAGAAATACCACACCGGGTTGTACGTCAGGTCTGCCCTGGAGGGCCAGTCTACGAGATTTGACCCAAAGAAGAAGGTGGCCCTTCCCAAGTCGTACATCGAAACATGCCCCGGCTGTATCTCACGATCCGAATGTAAAAGAAGAAGAGGTTTCTCCTGTCGGAAGCCCTCCATTAATTCAGGTCAAGGAAGATGCGGAACGATTGCCAGTAAGAAAGAAGAACAGACCTCTGAGACACCTGAGGCTCCTGTAGTTCCATTCCAGACATGACTGTTCCAACTGAATTGGGCGTGTTCCCAGCCCTGTCAGTCCAACCAAATCCAACCACTTCTCAGGACTCGACAGAGACTCCCAGTTTACGTCGCTCTGAACGCTCAACCACAGGAAGACCCCCTAACCGATTTGATCAGGAACACTTTGTCTGGTGACAAATTGTGGAAGGAATAAGAGAATGCAAACACGTGCTGCAAGAAATCTCTCTCGTGGAATGGTGAGCACAAAGAAGGGCGGAATGTGAGGAGAGACGGCCGTGGCGTGCCTTTTCCATAACGAGTCCGGAACCATCGGTGCTGTCACCCGTGTTGCAGGGGGGAGAGTTTAGTTCCACGGATAGACTTTTGAACTTAAGACCAGGGGGCATGAAGGACATAAAAGGGCGAAAAGTGAGTTTGCGGGAACAGAGTGCGAGCCTTCCTGCACAGCATGGTCAGGAAGAAGTAGGCCTAAGCCAGAGGGGCCTACGCTAGCTTACCGAAGACCACAGGCGCAAACGCTTTCAGAAACCTCTGACCGTGATGACTCCCGTAGCATTACCAGTCATGAGTGGTTCCTCCCTGCAGCCAGACCGTAGAGGGCGCACCCCCCAGACGGGATCACCAGGCCGCAGACAGAGAGCGACTACACAGAACGCCACCGCGACCATCTCAGAGACTACTCCTCATCAACGCCGGATTGTTGTTGATGCTTTTTAACTCTTCTTTGTCTATTCATATACCTGTTGCCCCTAAGTTAACCCTATACAGTTTTACTGCCCTATCCTCCATTTACCCCCTCCCTGTGTGGAGTAATAATGTTAAATTAAATTCCTCTGATAACTCTTGCTGTGCCTCCGACCGTTACTGTATCTGCCCACCTGCTTTCAGTAGCACGGAAAGTTAAACCAAGAATACAGACGTGTTAATTCGTGGATCGAGGTAAAAGAGCAGCTTAAGGTTAAATTATATATTTAATCATCTTAAGGGCACAATATATACACAATGGTCAGATATGCAAATTCAAATAGTAAAAAAGATATAAGCAGATGAATCATGTCAATTACCGGTTTGATGTTCAACCATCTGTGTGCGGGGTTGCAGGTGGCATGGGCTGCCAGCTGGTTCCTAGTTCCTTCACAGAACGTTACTCGACATGACCCCCAATTTCGAAGTGAACCGCAAGCATAACATAGCGACCACATAATCTTACACTAGCCTTTATCACCTTTGGGTCACTCCCCTCCTGCCCTTTGGGATGAACCTAAATCCCCTCTCCCCTTGCCTCTAGCAGCTAAAAACTCAAAAACTTAAGACGGATCACATAAATCACAGTATTCTCACCTACCGGCGTTCCCGTGCAGCGATGCTCCCGGCAGCTAGCGTTCCTAGTAATACATTGCGACTTCTCGCGAGATTTCGCAATGTATTACTAGGAAAGTAACGCTAGCTGCCGGGAGCATCGGTGACGCTGGTGAGAATATTGCGATTTTTTTTAAAATTATTTTTAACATTATATTTTGTTACTATTGATGCTGCACAGGCAGCATCAATAGTAAAAAGAGAAAGAGAGCGAGCGAGAGAGAATTTCCCTGACGGGAAATTCTTCCACGCATGCTCTCTTTGAAAAGGCGGGACCCATCGCTGGATTCCTGCTTTTCACAGGCAGTGATGCATCCTGCGCCCATAGGCTACTATTGTAGCCAGTGACGGGCAGCGCAGGATGCGTCACTGACCAATTTTCCGACGTGCAGAAAAAACTTTCCTCTGAACGTTTTCTCTGCCCGACGGATCTTTTTTTATGCAAGATCCAGTGAAAGACGGATGATACGGATGGCCATCCGTCTCAATCAGTCGCTAATACAAGTCTATGAGAAAATGCAGGATCCTGCATTCTCAAAAAACGACGGATTTTGATGGGAGCTGAAAGATGGAAGTGTGAAAGAGGCCTTACTTGCTATTCTACAAATCTTCCTAGCCTGTGTTGCTAGAACCTATAGAGACCCTGGAAGGCATTCAGTCTGTTCCAGAGTTCTCAAAAATGTAACCGGTGTATGACCAGGACAAATGATATAGTCCAAATTCTCCATATGAAATCATAGCTGACTCAACAAAGCAGTTAGACTGCATGATATCTACAGGGGCTCTTTTCTGTAGGAGCTTGATACTAGCTGGCTGGTGGGGTGTGAATTTCTTCTCTGAAACTGAACAGGCTGGGCCCCCTGCTGAGTCAGGTGTCCTGTTACAGCTGCACAAAAGACAGGTTTTTTTTTACTCCCATGCTAAATAGGATACAAATGATTGACATGAAATTATATCTCCAATGTTCTTCACACAATGTATTTTGCATTTTTCACAGCTCTGATTTTCAGTTGCCTCTGAGCTGGTGGCTCCTTGGTATTGTTTAATTTTAAATACACAGTACACACAGACATGAGGGGATTCCTGCTCTCCTGTCTCTATATAGCACATGCTCAGAAGCAGCGGTGAGGACATTATACAGCCTTACTGAGCAGCGTAACTGTGAAATCTGCTCTGGTATGGGTTAATCACTTACTAGAAAGCAGAACAGATCTGAATGTGTCTGTGCTTATTTCTCACTTTGCTACTCATTCTCAATTCCCTGTTCATAGATTTCAATAGGCATCTTTAATCTGACAATCTTGTTTTATTTGGACCTTGATGGATTTTGACAGTTTTTCAGAATAAACAGAGGGAGGGGAATGGGGAAAAGTGTCTCATAAATGGAGAAATAAGCATATTTCTTTAGTTATATATTTTACAAAGTTTCCTATATTTGCTTTACAGGAGTGACCATTTAATTATCTGACGGATGACTACGCTGATATCTATTTTCTAAATTCCATGTTACAAGTCCAGTTTGTATCTGTGTCCCCATCCCCTGTCTCCACCACCAAGGTGAAATCGCTGCCGCTGTCTAGTTTAATTGATCAGGGACACTCATACATAGAAGAGATGTGATGATCCTGGGTAATAAAAATTATAATCGATACCCCCTCGTCACTCTGTGCTATTTGTCATCCTAGGTATGATAGATGGGGGCTCTGGACATAAATGAGGCTGATGAAGGCAGGAGAGCAGATTTATCATTTGTTATAATGACTGGCCGTATGTCATAATGATGTAAGAAACAAATTCCAAGGAGGATGAAATGAACTGAACTGAACTGAAAAACAACAGTTTTGTATTACTTTTTCATTATTTCTTTTGGGAGAGAAAGAAAGTGGAGAAAATGTTCATATTTTTTAAAAATGTAACTTTTATTTTTATTTTTTTAAGGCTGTTTGGGGACTTGAACCTGTGACCATTTGATCATTTTTTCCATATAGTGTAGTACTGCAATACTATTGTATGTGGTGTTAATTGTGGTTTGCTACAAGATGGCGGTGACAGGGTAGCCAAATGGTGACCTGTGATCATGTTGCCTCATTCCATTTAAATCCAGCAAACAGAGCTTAAAGGGAATCTGTCTGCAGCATTTCACATCCAAAACTCTTTACATACACATGTAGATCTTTCAAAAACAAGTTCAGTAAAGCTCCGTGTCATATTTTCAATTGTCTCTGAGCTAGTAAGTGGGTCTCCCATACACAGCACAAACACACTTGAGGGATCCGTGCTTTCTTGTCTCTATGCAGCACATGTTAAGAAGCAGCAGCTGTATGGAGGATATTATATAGCAGTACTGAGCAGTGTTAAATATTAATTAAATTATTCTTATTCTCAATTCTGCACTGAACACATTGTCTTTCGCTGACGTTACAAAAGCTATTTCTGTATATATAGCTCAGAGCATAAGTCAACACCATATAGAGGGAACACGTGGTCTGTGGGACATATAAATAACGTCTCTTAGGGGGGCTTGTCACGTGGGGGCTGTCACCTTCTGCCTTCACTATCATTCTCCATGGAGATCAGACAAGTCACACAAGGAAGGAACAGCTGGTAGCTATGATGACTTCAGACTTCACACAGACGGCTTTTACCATTCAGAACTTTGGGAAAGATGAGTAACAAGCGCTGATATTTACAAATGGACAATCTGTTCGTAACTATTTCATCTATTTTTAGGTTTTGCTGCAATGTGGTTTTTCTGTGGACAATTCAATAAACCACTACATTTTTTAAGAAAATATCATGACATTTTTTCTTTAAGAGTAACGCACCTGGTAAGGTCCTAATTAAATAAATGTGCGAAATAAGCATATTTAACAAGCAGTGTAGCTGTAAATCCAGTACTGGGGTTATATAAATACATTATAGTAAGCAACAGAACTGTCTCTTTCACTCCGCTGCTTTTTCCTCCTCCTCAAACCTCTTCTCTCTCAATAGACTTCAATAGGCAGCTGTAATGTGATCCCTCAATGAGACGGCAGTCCATCTTCTCCTGACCAAGATGGATTTTAGCAGATTTCAGAGTGATTGATTTTCACAAAAGCATATTTTTCTGACAAGATCTACTAAAAAGGCTTTTATATTAGCGCATTCTAATGAATTATGCAATTTGTTGATCATTTAAATAAAACATGAGCTAGTGTAGCTGTGAATCCAGCACTGGTGGTGAGATAAACACTTTCTGGAAAAGAAAGCAGCAGCTTATTCTGTGTTGCATCACTCTACTTCCACTTCTTCCTCCCCAAAGACTTCAATAGGCAGCTGTAGGTGAAGTTAATGACATTTTTACTGTATTGCAGGATATGACGGTAGGATGTGTTGGCCTGCACCATGCGAGCCATGCACATCTCTGAAGTTTTGTGGCAGGCGCCGCAAGTTCTTTTAGTGGATCGAGAAAATAGTAAAAAATTGCACATCTCATAGCAATCTGGAAAAAAACAAATCTCCCCCATAAGACTAACAAAAGTAAAATTTAATGAAGCCATTGCCTAAATTGATATTGCACGCGATTTTTATCGCTTTAGCTATGACGAACATTTTCGTAAATAACAATATTGTAGTGATACAGTATAAGTGATTGCCGTTTCAAGTCACCAACAAGGACTAAAAAGTTAAAAATGGAAAAGAAAATATATAAAAAAAATACATAAAACTTAAAATCACCCCCTTTTCCCCCCTTCAAATTAAAATTAAAAAAAAAGGTTGTGTGAAAAAAAAAACAAGATCAAAATATAAAATAATTTCAAGCATATGTTAAATGCAAAAAAAGAAAATGCAAACTCCAAAATTGCCATTTTTTTTGTTGCCGCCTTCTTGCACCTCCAAAAATGTAATAAAAAAAAACAATCAAAATATTATCTGTACTTCAAAATGGTATCAATAAAAAGGTCAGTTCCGGGCGCAAAAAACAAGTCCATACACGGCTCCATCAATGTAAAAATTACAAGTCATCCCGCAAAAGACAAGGCAAGCCTCTTGTGGAAATGTGGAATGAAAAATAAATGTTCTGGGTCTTGGAACAAAGGGAAGAAAGAAATGAAAGTGCAAAATTTAAAAAGGTCCTTGTCTAAGAAGAGGGAAAGTGACATATTTGCTGCAACCCCATTGGAACGTATTAGGTGTGTGCACGATGGTGAAGCCCCTTTATTAGGAGTCATCGCTGTGGTGGGCACATAAGTCACATGACCTTCTACTGTACATAATATATTATATAATGGACGGGCCGACTGTTCTGCTCCACTAGAAAATAAAGATTTCCTCTCAGCAGCATCAACGGAGGCGATGTAAAGGTTTACAGCTCACAAAGCAGGAGGCAGCGGAGGGCATTATTAATGGTGCGGGGTCAGCCTGGTACAGGAGAATTACACCGGGAAGCGTGCCAACCGCCATAACCCGCCATGAAAGTGCTTCCTTAAAGAGAATTCATCTCGCTCGCTGCCCTTCTGTGCTCATCTTCCCACTTACAGCTGCCGGAGTAAACGGGTGGGAGAGCTGCAAATTTACATTATTCCAAAATCTGATCATTTTTACACTACGACTTTTATATCGCTTCTATACACAAACTGTAAAAGCCGCAGCCGCCGTTACTCTCCATATAGCAGCGCCTGAGACTGCTGCTGAATGGCACAGAAAGGCGGCAGAGGGTACAATCCTCATCATCCTGCCCCAAGAACGCAGAGGAATTCACTGCTGAACCCCCCCAAATGGACCTTCCCCCCCCCCCCCGACTTTAGCAGCAGACTACGAGACAGAAGTGCTGGCGGGTGGGTCTCTGCCCCTTCCACAGCAAAGCAGGGGCGGGACTCTGCCACCTCCATGGCAAAGCAGGGGCGGATCTCTGCCCCTCTCCAAAACAAAGCAAGGAAGATCTCTGTCCCCCTCCACAGCAAAGCAGGGGCAGATCCATGCCCCTCTCCACAGCAAAGCAGGGGCAGATCTCTGCCCCTCTCCACAGCAAAGCAGGGGCAGATCTCTGCCCCTCTCCACAGCAAAGCAGGGGCAGATCTCTGCCCCCTCCACAGCAAAGCAGGGGCGGATCTCTGCCCCCCTCCACAGTAAAGCAGGGGCGGATTTCTGCCCCCTCCACAGCAAAGCAGGGGCAGCCGGCCGGCCAACCATCTACAGTGTATACACCACATTCCAAATTATTGCACAAAATGGATGTCTTAGGATAACTGAAATCAATCTCATACTTCTGTGATAATTACCGTATTTTTCGGATTATAAGATGCTCCGGATTATAAAACGCACCCCAAATTTTGAGGACAAAAATAGGATTTTATTTTATTTTTTAAAATTAAAATGGTGCTTCTTATAATCCATGCGTCTTATTGCTTACCAGAGGTGGTGGCTGCGGTGAAGCGGGGTCCCAGGGTTGCTGCTGGAGAAGACAGGAGTGGGGTGATGCTGCAGGCCGCAGGCTGGGATGAGGGGGTGTTCCAGTTTGCGGCGCACCGCTTCAGGTGTCCGGTTATGCTGCTGGTGTTCGACGCTGCGGGGGTCTCCGATGCTGCGGGGGGCTCTGCCGACATTTTGTAAAGGCCAGAGCCACCCCGCAGTTCCATGGTGTGCGGTGGACTCTAGGAAAATGGCCAGCGCATGCGCAGATGGAGATAGCGGCACCAAGATCTCGGGAGCCGTGGATCTGAATGACTCCACTATGAGCTACAAGCGGTCAAGGAGCCCAGAAGGGACATTGCTTTCATCAGGAACATGGAGGGGTTTTTAAACATCTTTGATACCTGGCCAACAATCCTTACCATTTTTTCTTCTTGAAAACAACATTCCCTTTTCTTGGAATCCATTATGAGTCAGAGAAACTATGTTTTTTGGCTCTAGTTTTGACTTTTTTTTTTTTTTTTTTTTTTTAACATTTAATAGACTAAAGGCCACGTCACACATAGCGACGCTTGAGCGATTCCGACAACGATACGACCTGTCAGGGATCGCTCAAGCGTCGCTATTTGGTCACTGGTGAGATGTCAAACAGTGAGATCTCACCAACGACGCAGCGATGCGGTGACCTGTAGCAACCTGTAGAACGATGCTATTTCATGATGATTCAATGAGACGTCCTGTCAGCGAGGTCGTTGGTAAGGTGTCAAACACAGCGATGTGTGCTACCCAGCGGGACCTCAGCGATCAAAAAATGGTCCAGGCCATTCCGACACGACCAGCGATCTCACAGCAGGGGCTTGGTCGCTGCTATGTGTCACACATAGCGAGATCGTTACTGAGATCGCTGTTGCGTCACAAAACTTGTGACTCAGCAGCGATCTCGCTAGCGATCTCGCTATGTGTGACGGGGGCTTTAGTCTTTTAATGAAGTCATGACCCCTTCCGACTGCATCCTGCTGGACTGAGTTGCCTACGATCAAAAAGTCATCTAGATAATGAATTAGTCCGTCTTTCTCCCACAGATGTGCCATTACCTCCACAATTAGTTTGGTAAATACCAGGGAACCTACTGCTAGGCCGAATGGAAGAGCTCTGTACTGAAAGTGCCCGACCATCCCATATATGGGTACAGCTACCCCTGAAGAACTTTGGGTGACCCTTTCGTATTGGAACATGATAAGCGTCCTTCAGGTCTAAAACTGCCATAAAACAATTCAGGAAGAGTTTTTACAGTCTTTATTGACGCCTAAATCCTCAGGAATTTGTTCTACTTTATCAGGTTGACAATAAAGGGGAATAAAATCCTTTCCCCTTCTCCTGAAAAGCGACCTCCCAAACAACAGCTTTTCTTAGAGTCCAGAACTTCAGCCTCTAAAGCCAATTTTTCTTCTGGTAAAAACCGAAGAGGAGTCATGGTGAAGATTCATCAGGGAACGTTTGGAATTCCATCCTTAGGCCTGTCTTCATTAAGCAGAGGATCCAGTTGCTTCTGGAATTCTTTTCCCAGGCAGGAAGGGAGAGGGATAGTCTCCCCCCCCCCTCCTTTCCCCCCCACGTGGGGAAATACATTACTGGGAGGGTTTTTTACTGTCATGGGGAGCTACAGATAGAAAGCCTTTACCCTTCTTCCTTCTATCCATCCTCCCACTTACCCCGATCTCTGGCAACCTTCCGCCAATTAAGTCTTCTGGTCTGAAAGGACTTCTTCGAAGATGGGATGGAGAGGTTGGGGAATCGCTTCTTACTATCGCCTGCCTTCTCAAAAATAGCATGCAATGAAGGCGCAAAAAAAATATTCACCCTACCAGGGAATAGAGCAGAGTGTAGCTTTTGTTTGAAGGGTCCCTTGGCCAACATTTCAGCCAGAGAGCCCTACGAGCCGCATTAGAAAATAGGGCTGACCTGGTTGCCAGCCTAAGGCATCTGTGGGGAATGCAGCCTCCCACCAGCATCAAAAGGAATAGTGGCTAACGCATTGTCCCTCGGTACTTGGTCTCCGAGCTGTTTCTCCAAATGATCTAACCAGATCTATAATGATCTTGCCGTGCATGTTTCTGCTACCACTGGCTTTACATCCCCACCCGAGGCTTGCCAGAAACCTTTAAGAAAGGTGTCCACTAGTGATGAGCGAGCATACTTGTTGCTCGGGTTTTCCCGAGCACACTCGGTTGGTCTCCGAGTACTTATGGCTGCTTGGAGATTTAGTTTTTGTTGACCCAGCTGCATGTGGGGGTTCCCTAACAGGCAGGCAACCCCCAAATCTACAAAAATTAAAAATCGAGCAGTCACAAATACTCGGAGACCACCCGAGCGTGCTCAGGAAAACCCAAGCAACGAGTATTCTCGCTCATCACTAGTGTCCACCTTTTTATTCAGGGGATCTTTCAACACCCCCATGTCCTAAAAGGGTAGAGAAAGCTTTTCAGAGACCTTAACTATCACAACGTCTAATTTCAGAGCTTTGTCCCATGAGGAGTATGAATTATCAAAAGGAAACGTTCGTTTGAAAGACGGGAGAGGGATTTTGTCTTTCCGTTTTTTTTCTCCATTCTCCTTTAACAACTGGATTTTCTCATTCAGGGAAAAAGGACGAGCGCTTTCTTTGCTCTAGACCTCCGAACATTTTGTCTTGCACAGACTTTTCTGGTCTTGCATCTACTACTCCCATTGTGGACCTAACAGCCTTAACGAGATTATCTGTCTCTTCCACCAGAAAGCAGTGGCGCCTTCCCATGTACTTATATGATGACGAAGTTGTAGTGGATGAATCTACGTTCCTCTCTTCTCCTTCTTCCTCTCAACTGTCAGAAATATGAGACTCTGGGCACAACTTCCTAGGTTTCTTGTCACTTTTTAGCTCTACTACCTTAATCCTTAAATCCTTAAGGATTTAATGGAATTTTTAACCTATCGATCTTAATTCAGTGGCGGTTTAGGGTTTTCCTCACACATTTGTTTAATGCATGACTGGCAGAGCTTTTTTTCTTCCAATGGGCAACTCTTCCCCACTACAATCCCTGTGCCTGGCCTTTGCTACATACTTTCTTCCCTAAGAAAAATGAGACGAAAGGGATACCCCAATTAAAAAGTAAATTTTCACAAAGATCACTTACTACTCAGAAGCAACCACGGGTACTGGATTTCGAGGAGGGACCTTATCAGCAAATAGATCTCCTCTGGAGGTCGGAGATTCGACCACCTTGCTGGAGTCTCTGCTCTGCAGTTGCGCTCCTTCCGTTTACCGATTATGGTCCCCTGGACCCAGCGGGGGGCACTTCAGGATATTGCACCAGCCGAGGCAGGGGCAACCCCACTGCCTGAATCGACCTGGCCAGGCCTGGAAATGTCCTGACATCTATCTTCTTTTCTTCAGGTAACCCCCACTGAAGGTTCACTTGACAAGGACAGGAAACCAACCAATGTGACGGAGAGGTACTGCCCTTTTATTCCGTAGGTTTCTTGTCCTTAAAGGGAAAATCCCCACTCTCTGATTTAACATTTTTTACATGGTGAAACGGGTAAAACTGGATCCACAATTTGTCCCACAATTTCTGCTGAACGTGGAAATACCCCATATGTGTCTGTACTGTACTGCTTAGCCACATGGAGAGACTTGAGTGACGGAGCACTATTTAACGCTTTAAAAACAAATCCATATGCAGAGCCCCTAAGTGCAACAAAAAGAGCAGAATTCCCCCTCAATTTTGGAAATTATGTCCCTCTGGAAATTCATCTGCAAGTGGTGTGACGATTTGTTTCTATGGGTGTTTTCCAAAAACAAGCAGCAATGGATGTTGCCGAGTGAAAATTACAACTCTGCTGTTGTAGTGCCCGTACACTGTAGTGCCCAGTACATGCCAAGCTCGTGCTTCTGGAGACAGGCACCCGTAAATTAGGCGGGCTCTCATTGCTACAGAAATGCCAAACATGTGAATGCTAAATGTGGTTTAGGCACACTGGGGCTCAGATATCCATCGCAGCATTTAGGGGGCCAAAATGCCCAGGGTGGTACCGGCACTGCTCCCGACAGTGTCAGCTGAGTCTCGGCTTTAACTTAAGCCTATCTCCCCGCAGAAAACGCGCAGGCATAAATCCTGTGGCCCACACGATCACCATGACTAACCCATACGTCAAAGGTCGGGGACCCTGTCCCAACTATGATGTATGGGTATGACAAAACTCATGAAGGGGTTAATAATGACTGCACCCTTGGCTGAACACAGTATTCATGTGAAGAGTTGGCGTCAGCAGATGAGATGATAGTCATCAATACCGTATGGACACCCTAAAACTGGCCGATCAGTAGCCGCCGTGCAGGATACAGCCCATCGACCCGGGGCCCAGCTGACAATTGCTACTGGAGAATTCTAGTGTCCGCTAAGACTCTGTTCACAACAGCATCATGGCGTCTATGTATATAGTCATACTGGATATGATCCGAACACTTAGGGGTCTGTGGTACATGACTGCAAAAATAGTGCTGCAGGTTGGACTATTCTTGACATGAAAAATACTTTATGAAAAAAAAATAAAAAAGGCCCTAAATAGTGTAGTGAGTTGCGAGAGATGGCAAAGTGGTACAAAACTCCAGAGCTACATTGATAATTCTGCTGGTTTTGCACCATGTTGTCAGACAAGCAGGAGAATTATGAATGCAGCTCCAGGTACAAATTGTGTTTAGAAGGTTATCCATCATGTACGACCCCGCTGTGGCCATGAAAACCGGCCGCCACCAACGATAAAGTGGGCACATCCTGGCGATATCGTCTCGCACTAATGATGAGAAGTCAGCCGCTCGTAATAAACCGATGTTTATTGAGAATTAGTAATTTGTTAGAACACAAGTCACTTTCTACTTTACAACAAATGGAGACACTACAACGGCTGCTGGATAGAAAAATTAAAAGCAGGTAATGAATTTATGTCGGTGGCAGAGATGCAACTATCTAGATGAAAGCGTCACACCATCAGGACCATCTCATATATATACACAAGGACCTGCTGTGTGAGGGAGGGGGCGTACCAGGACTCCAGCACGAACGAGGGCATCCATGTGCAACGCGAGTACGGGCTATAAAACAAAGGTAAAGTATATACAACGGGACACGGAGAAAACGGCAAACAGGATTTTCAAAATTAAGAAGTGTCAAGAATTGTGAATTTGGGAAATTTACAAGGAGCGTAAAGTCCTGATCGTAAAGAATAACGTCAGAGCGGCCGGTACGTCCCCTCCACTAAATAATAGCTTTCCTAATAATGGGGGTAATTAATCCTTCTCACCCGAAGGCCGTGTACACCGGTCCGGTAGTGTGTTTGGGATAGTGCCGAGAATATATGAAAATGAGGGGGGCCTTTACTTTCCAAATCTGTATTTCAGACAGACAGTAAAGCATTGGGGACGTTAATGCTGAATTTAAAGGGGTGCAACATCTAAAGTCTGCAGGTTAGAAAAGGGAGACATTCACCTATAGATGCATAATGTTCTGGGGGGAGGACAGACGCGAGATATAGTAGTGATCAGATGGGAATGTACGGTCATAACCGGGAACAATAAACCGCAGCTAAGGGTCGATGTCCCTTTAAATCAATATGTTCCCTTGTTTAGTAAATCTACATGGCCGCTCAGGGATTTTAAACTATTAAAAAAAAAAAAAAGTCTGCAGAACTTTTTTGCTAATATGATTTTCCCATTTCTGCCATTACCTGAAAAAGAGGAGCAGCATTTAGTGTAGTGAAGCAAGAACATTCAGTTACATGGAGCCGGGCAGAGATCCAGCAGATTGGATCTGGAGATCCCGTCCGCCATTCCCGTCGTAATCAGACTATGACAACGCATGCCTGCTGCTCCAGAGATACGCAGCACCAAAGGGGTTAAAAAAAAGTACTTTTCCCAGTCCTGGCCTGAAGGCTGCTCCTGCCGTCCTGCCCTCCGGGAGGTGCTGATCACCGCCTCCATTGCAGATCCCAAAACTAGAGTAGATTCCACAGCAAAAAATACATGTAGAAATACTGTTATACAGCAAAAAGGGTGAAAAAAAAAAAAGGAGGGGAAGGGGCCACAATTGTTGATTTCCACGCTGACGTGGAAGAAGCGAGGAAAAGGCTATGTGCATATATTTATATATCTATATATATTCATGATTACAAGTAATGACTGCGCTCAGCCCATCATCCTCCTGCTCATCAGTCCAGGGGCTGCGGGTCTGCGATGGGCATGGTGTGCAGGACCTCGTCCAGGAGCTGCAGGGCGCGGTGCAGGTGGATCTCTATCCAGCAGGGGGTTTCCTTTATACTCTGCCTAGGGTAATCTGGGCCCCAGCCCTTCACAAAGCTCATCCGCAGGATGCAAAGTCTTCGCAGATCGTCTACTCCAATCCCGGCAGCAGCTGAAAGGCCTAAAAAATAAGGCAAGTAAAGAAACGTGCGGAAAAAAAAAAAAAAAAAAAAGTATTTTTTTTTTTTAAAAAGGGGTAAAAAAAAAGGGGGTAAACTGGATAAACAAAAAGTTAAAGTGTAAAAAAAGGTTTAAAACAAGTGTGAATAAAAAGGGGTGAAAGAAGTGTTAAAAAAAGGGGTAAACAAAAAGTTAAAAAAAAAGTGTAAAAAAGTGAAAAAAATAAGGGGTAAAAAAAGGGGTTTAAAAACAATTTTAAAAAAATAAATAAATAAAAATGCTCACACGTCATGAACGGTTACAAGCAGTGCTGACACTTACTGATCGCTGGAGCGATGCCACCCACGGACCCCGGACCAGGGATATTCCCCGCCACGGCTGCTGCTTGAGCTGCTGCTGCCGCCTGCGCTGTGGCCGCCTGCTGCTGCATTTGTCTGTGGCACTGGCGTAAATCAAACACCTTGGGGGAAAAGACAGAAAAGTGCAGTGGTCATTAGTGACAGTAAGTGTTTGGGTCACATCTCGAGGATTAGGAGATTTTTGCACAGAGGTCAGAACATTTTTTGCTGAGTTATTAAAACTATTACAGTTGTGGCCTAAAGTATTGACACCCCCTGCAATTCTGTCAGATAATATTCAGTTTCTTCCTGAAAATGATTGCAATCACAAATTATTTGGTATTATTATCTTCATTTAATTTCTCTTAAATGAAAAAACACAAAAAGAATTGTCCTAAAGCCAAATTGGATATAATTCCACACCAAACATAAAAAAGGGGGTGGACAAAAGTATTGGCACTGTTCAAAAAATCATGTGATGCTTCTATAATTAGTGCAATTATCAGCACCTGTAACTTACCTGTGGCACCTAACAGGTGTTGGCAATAACTAAATCACACTTGCAGCCAGTTGACATGGATTAAAGTTGACTCAACCTCTGTCCTGTGTCCTTGTGTGACCACATTGAGCATGGAGAAAAGAAAGAAGACCAAAGAACTGTCTGAGGACTTGAGAAACCAAATTGTGAGGAAGCATGAGCAATCTCAAGGCTACAAGTCCATCTCCAAAGACCTGAATGTTCCTGTGTCTACCGTGCGCAGTGTCATCAAGCAGTGTAAAGCCCATGGCACTGTGGCTAACCTCCCTAGATGTGGACAGAAAAGAAAAATTGACAAGAGATTTCAACGCAAGATTGTGCGGATGTTGGATAAAGAACCTCGACAAACATCCAAACAAGTTCAAGCTGCCCTGCAGTCCGAGGGTACAACAGGGTCAACCCGTACTATCCGTCGGCGTCTGAATGAAAAGGGACTGTATTGTAGGAGACCCAGGAAGACCCCACTTCTTACCCCGAGACATAAAAAAGCCAGGCTGGAGTTTGCCAAAACTTACCTGAAAAGCCTAAAACGTTTTGGAAGAATGTTCTCTGTTCAGATGAGACAAAAGTAGAGCTTTTTGGGCAAAGGCATCAACATAGAGTTTACAGGAGAAAAAAAGAGGCATTCAAAGAAAAGAACGCGGTCCCTACAGTCAGACATGGCGGAGGTTCCCTGATGTTTTGGAGTTGCTTTGCTGCCTCTGGCACTGGACTGCTTGACCGTGTGCATGGCATTATGAAGTCTGAAGACTACCAACACATTTTGCAGCATAATGTAGGGCCCAGTGTGAGAAAGCCGGGTCTCCCTCAGAGGTCATGGGTCTTCCAGCAGGACAATGACCCAAAACACACTTCAAAAAGCACTAGAAAATGGTTGGAGAGAAAGCACTGGAGACTTCTAAGGTGGCAGCAATGAGTCCAGACCTGAATCCCATAGATCACCTGTGGAGAGATCTAAAAATGGCAGTTTGGAGAAGGCGCCTTCAAATATCAGGGACCTGGAGCAGTTTGCCAAAGAAGAATGGTCTAAAATTCCAGCAGAGCATTGTAAGAAACTCATTGATGGTTACCGGAAGCGGTTGGTCGCAGTTATTTTGGCTAAAGGTTGTGCAACCAAGTATTAGGTTGAGGGTGCCAATACTTTTGTCTGGCCCATTTTTGGAGTTTTGTGTGAAATGATCAATGTTTTGCTTTTTGCTTCATTCTCTTTTGTGGTTTTTTCATTGAAGACAAATTAAATGAAGATAATAATACCAAATAATTTGTGTTTGCAATCATTTTCAGGAAGAAACTGAGTACTATCTGACAGAATTGCAGGGGTGACAATACTTTTGGCCACAACTGTATCTTAATTATTAATGTCATTATTTTTGCCATTTTACCTTTTTTACCACTTTTTCTTTTAGAAAAGTTAAATTGAACAATGCTGTTTTCACGCGAGTGTATGAATTAGACCCAAGAGTGATTTCTCTGGGACCCTAAACATCCGGGCCCAGAGGAGGCTGGAGAGTTTGGACCGTGAATGTCGGATGTGTGAAGGAGCCCAGCAGTAATGGACCGGACCGGGGAAGGAGGATTTACTTATTTCCTTAGAGGCTGGTGGTCCGTACCTTAATGTAAGCACTGGGGTAGATCTTGTGCACGGCGTCCCCGGGTGCCCGGCCCGCCTCTCTGTCCAGGTAGTAGCTCTGTACGAACACGGCGTGGTCGCTGAGACATCGCACCCACACGTCGCCCTCTCCTTTACACTCCAGCTGGACGCCTTTCCCTATGTGCAATCTGGGAGGAAAGAGGACACGAGGGGTAAAGAAGCAACGACATAAGCACCGCAGAATAACCGGGGGCTCACGAACTTTCATTCTCACTTCCCACGGAGCTTTGACCAAAAAAAATACAATTCTGGCATTAAAATTTTTCTTTTTGTGGCAATTTGGTGACACAGGAGACCATGGGTGTACAATGCTGCTGCCGCCAGGGGTCAGTTTGGATCCTCTCTTCTGGACAGCATTCAGGCACTGGTGCGGGTGGTCTGTCTTTGCCCTTTTTCTCCTGCCCGCCTCGCCCCCAGAGCCTGGCGCATTGCATGTAGGGTAGACAGCGCCGAAGATAATCTCTTTTGGATACGGACCATGAATGGACGAGCTTCTTCAGGACAGGCGAGTGGATCTTCTCCCTGGCCCATCCGCCACGGTGCTTGTCCCAGTTTTCTTACCTCTTCAGTACTCTCCTTACAGTGAGTCCCTTCATGTGCCTTGGTCTTTGCAGTTGGGGGACACAGCAACCCTGTCTTGTTGCTGCTGCCCCGTTGGGTGTATTAGTAATTTATTCTACTCGACTGTCCGTATCTGGGTGCATCCTGCTGAACAGGAAACTACTTTTCTTATAGTTGTAGTTCTTAGTGTCAGCCTCCAGGTGGCAGAAGCGTACCCCCATTGGTTTTCTGTGTCCCCCAATGAAATGAGGGAGAAAGGGATTTTACTCAAGAGTCCAAGAATCTCCTGATTGTAATATAAAATCGTAAATAATTATAAATTTTGCTTTTATTTTTCATTTCTCCATTTTTGTATTTGGAAAGAGGAGCAGTTGATTCAAACTTTTAAATAAATACCGTATTTTCCGGTGTATAAGATGACTTTTTAACCCCTGAAAATCATCTCAAAAGTCAGGGGTCGTCTTATACGCCGAGTACGGCGTGTGCAGGGAGCGGTCATGTATGGTTCCCAGGGTCTGGAGGAGAGGAGACTCCTTCAGGCCCTGGGATCCATATTCATGTAAAAAAAAAAAAGAATATAAAAAAAAAAAAAAAATATGGATATACTCACCCTCCGACGACCCGCGGCTCTCAGCGGTGCAAGCGAAGGCCTCCGTTCCTAAGGATGCATTGAGCGAAGGCCATTCGATGAAGTCACGGTATCGGTCACGCGACCGCGTCATCATCTAAGGTCCTTCATTCAATGCATCATTGGGAATGGACGCTTGCACCGCTGAGAGCCGCGGGCCGTCAGAGGGTAAGTATATCCCATATTTTTTATTTTTATTCTTTTTTTACATGAATATGGATCCCAGGGCCTGAAGGAGTCTCCTCTCCTTCAGACCCTGGGAACCATCCGCACCGCACACGCCGTATAAGATGACTGAGCGTATAAGATGACCCCCGTCTTATACGGCGAATATATCCCAAACTCCATATTTTATATGGATAAGTTGGTCGTCGTCTTATACGCCCAGTCGTCTTATACACCAGAAAATACGGTATATATTTTATTATTATCGATAGTTTAATATCTTGTCCTATATGCTGTAACAGTCCAGTATTGCTTTATCTAGTGAGATTAATTATCTCTAAGTAGCGCAGTCATAGATTGGGCTACAAAGGAAGAGTACAGAGATGGGAACGACGGGGCCCTTAAGGCCCCCAGGTGTCAAGACAAATCACATTGGCACCCCATAATGCCATCGTGGGGGTGGCAGTCGCATTTGGATTGCACCATGTACATACCAGTGTCAGACACTGGCAGCGACTGGACCTAGCTCTGGTTGCTGCTGGTGGAGGCTGTGTAACACAGCCAGCACCCATCCTGTAAGGACTGGGCCGAACTTATGAGCCCCCTCCATACATGTGCGGCTGACATTTGAAGTACATCTATGGTGGATGTGGGTAAAAGATTAAAATAAGCTGAAACAGGGGAAAGGAAAAAACACTGGGGCAAGGTGGTCCCAACGCGCAGGTAAAATCTCATATACTCCCCTAGGAGACTTACCGTGCTCTCTCGATGGCTTCTGTCCTGTGCACATTGGACAGTTGCCCCAAGCAGAAGCGATCACCCCCCGAGGGGTCCACGTAGCCGTCCACTGTGACGATGGGGCAATTGGAGGGGACTTTGAAGGTTTCTCCCACCTGGACGTCCATTTCAAAATAAGCAATAGAGCACCAATACTCCGGAGCTGCGGGAGAGAAAGCAGAAAACTGCAAGAGCGGCCCCCCAAAAAATCTACAAAAATATGAAAGACGGCACGACACAAGCACACGGAAATATTGGGATCCACCTATGGCGCACCAGCGAGCAGCAGGTAGAAGAGAAAGAAGAGGCTCCTGAGTGCACCAAATATTATTACATCTTTATTAAAAGAGAAGCCAAAAATGGGAAAATAAAAAGCACAAAGATCGAGTTAGAATAAACTGATCTCCAGGGGTCCGGTGCCCGCCTTCTGGCACACACATGCACGGCGTCGCTGTCCTGTCACTGGCGGTCACATGATCCTTTGACACATGCAACACACACAGCGCGCCTGCGCGATACCCCCTCACACTTATTTATAAAGCCATTACGATACTCTCACATAGGCAGCGGTGATGGGGATAATAAATGAGTGCGCACACACTATTACTCCCATCATCTACCCCCGCCTACCTTCACTCCTTGCAACGGCAACAAATCTTGGGTAATTATTTCCCTATTTATTGGCTAAGACAAGACAAGCTGTACTCTCACCCCTGATGAAGCCACAATCATAGCGGCGAAACGCTACCTTGTTACCTAGATTCAGGTGACTGTGTATTGCTTGTCTGTTACATATGGTATTATCCTCCATTGTCAGCCCACCTTTCCATGTATTCACATTCCTGCTGGGGGTCCGATGTCTATATGGACTGCTCACTAATCGCTTGTTAGCATTATTCTGGGCTTATTTGTTTGGTCCTTATAGGACTGACTATCTGTAGGTTTCCCTATAATACATATTTACACAGTGGTTTTATTCTAACACACAACCACGTACCTGGGTGATTGGAGATCGGGGGCTGGAACGCGAGCTCGTTATGCACAGGCCCTATAGAACAAAACAGGGTCCGTGTCAGAGACAGGTTTCTAGGTAAAGGCGATGGCAGCTGAGGGAAATCTCCTTTATATGAAATGTAGTAAATGACGAAACCATCAACAGGTAAGGAAGCTGCAAATCGGGGTCCGGGTGACCGCGGCCGTCAGAGGAATGGGGCCGCACACATTTCATCTTTTAACCCAGGGGTGGGGAACTTAATTTCTGCCTGGGGCCACTTTGATATCTAGACCATCCTTCGGGGGCAGCACAAATCTGTATATAGAGGTGTTATCAGTCATTGTACAGGAGGAGGTGAGCTGTGACATCACCTATTGTGAATGGTGGATCCTGTTATCTACTGTATATAGAGGGGTTATCAGTCATTGTACAGGAGGAGGAGGTGAGCTGTGATATCACCTATTGTGAATGGTGGATCCTGTGTCATCTACTGTATATAGAGGTGTTATCAGTCATTGTACAGGAGGGGTAGGTGAGCTGTGATATCACCTATTGTGAATGGTGGATCCTGTGTTATCTATTGTATGTAGAGGTGTTATCAGTCATTGTACAGGAGGAGGAGGTGAGCTGTGATATCACCTATTGTGGATGGTGGATCCTGTGTTATCTACTGTATATAGAGGTGTTATCAGTCATTGTACAGGAGGAGGAGGAGGAGGAGGAGGAGGAGAAGTATGGGTGATTTCCTGATCGATCTCTGTAATGCAGATTTCCACCTAAATATATTTTATATAGATATTTGAGACTCCCAATGACGAGGAGTAAAGCCCCATCTTCAGAGCTGTAGGGTTACAATCACACGTTGTAGTACCGATACTATTTTTGCAATGTCAATTTGAAGAAAATTCTGCAAAATCCATGATAAAACTCAAGGACAATGTGTAAACATAAGCCAAGACCGAGGAGGCCGAGTGCTTCATGTAGGCAACAAATTGACTCAAGAGGTTGGAAATGACAAAATTAAGAGTGAATCTCATAAAACCAAAAATAAAAAATAATAAAATGATTCCAAACCATGGGAGCAAAGGAACATCGGAAGGTAAAAAACTTACAGTAATGTCCAGGATGAGGCATGGGTGGATGATGCTGAAGATGTCCGTTCTGGTGGTGAGACATATTGGGGGTGTAAGGTGCGGTTCTACTTCCAGTCCAGGTTGTGGTACTGTCTACTAAAACATCACACAAAATCTGGTTACGAAGCCGCCCCCTGGTGCAGGGTGATGGCAGTCATGGAATAACATGGGGCGCATTAACAGGAGATCTCTGCAGTGTTTATGGCACCAGCTACTGGATGGTAAAAAGCACAAGGAGCCATTGTGGATGACGGCAATACAACGGAGGCAGCCGGAAGTATTCAGAATGGGGCTTCATTCGTCTAGGGTGCTTGGGTACGAACCGGGTACTGCGGGTGCTCAAGTGACATATTCGAGTCCCCACAGCCGCATGTTTCGCTGATGCAAAGATAGCCACAAAACATCCGGGGATTGCCTGACAATCTGTGCAGGTCTTGTGGCTAATAGCGGCGAAACATGCAGCCATGTCACTCGAGCACCCGCAATACTCGGTGCGTACCCAAGCACCCTAGACGAACCAAAGTAACGAGCACTTGTGCTCCTCACTAGTCGGTACAACACTTTTCCACCACTTACTGTGATGATATGTGGCCGGCTGGGCGTTGAAGCCGTTCTGTTGCGTCCCCTGAGGTGGCACGGAGGCGATCTGCAGCAATCCTTCGCCGTGCGATGCCGCCAACAGACTAGTGGGCTGACCTGGGAGGAGAGAGAACATCTGGAGTCGGTACTGCCCATAGATTCCTCAGCAAATCTCATTCACCGCCGATCACACATCAATGTTTGTCCTGTACGGTGGTAACGAGCCAGGACCGACACTCAGCGAACATTTAGAGGAAAGGTGACAAACGGCTCTACCGAGACAGGTGTCATCAAAGATGACAGAAGGCATCAGGCTCTCGTATGCCGGGCACATACACAAATGGTAGATGGAAGGGGTAGAAAACAGGTAGAAGGAATTTATGGCTCATTACAAGCTGCACTTACTGAGAAACCACCTCAATACAAAGCTGATAACCAAAAAACACACTATGCAGCTGGGACAAGGCCGCGCAATATCAGTTTAAATTGCCACGACAAGTTGCAACCATTTTAATTTTTGGCGACTTGCTTGTGATGTAGTGGCTAGATAGCTCGATCTCTGGTTGTGCTTCTGACAGATTCGCTGTGTACCACGGTCTAAGGGATAGCATAGCAGTAAACTGCAAAAGTAGTTAAATCCTGACCTGTGTCGACCACCGAAAGCTCCTACAATGGTCATAAATAGACCCCAAAGGAATAGCATGAGGCGGCCGGAGCTGAAGAATCAGGTTCTCCATTGTGTGGATGGTCGGGTGCATGTGCAGCCAATAAACACCCAAGAATGGCACCCCCGCTCAACACTGTCTTGCCCTACAAGACTCTAGACACGAAAATACCAACCCCTTATACGAAGAATCCCCTATGTAGGGGGGACAGAAGCAGAAGCCATAAAAGCAAGTATCACACTATAAAGGGCTCATCAAAATATACTATCGGTAGATCTACAGAGCTGTCTGGGTGTGGGAGAAAAAAGTACGTGACCTACGAAAGGTAGAAAGCAAAAAAGGGAAATCCCAAATACCAAGGATCCCCCATTACTACCAAATTCACCATCAGAAAAGGAAGAAATAGAGAAAATACAAAAAAAGACCCCACAGCTACCAGTTCACTGCGACCGAAGCGTTTCACCATTGTGATACTGGTTCATCAGGAGGTTTGTAGATCCATCATATGAAGCTACTTTGGGTGTTGTCGCATGGCAACCTATGATGTGATCTTCACAATGGACACCAACAGCGCTCTTGTGGGGTCGAGGCCTCGACAGGTCAGACCTTTAAGTGACAAGCGAGGCCTACATAATATTAGGCAGATGTTTTTAATGTTATGGCCTATCTGCGTTTCATACCCGTCATTGTAAATTAAGCCTGTGATGTTGATGAGACGGCTGAGAAGTTAACCCTACAATGTACTGACGATTATGTGACTGTGGCCAAAGCAAAAATGATAAGACGGGAGGAATTTTTTTAAAAATAGATAATAGCATAGCCAATTTGGAAAAAAAATTCTTTAGAAAGCGTCACAAACTGCATTAACATAAAAATTAGGATGTAAATCTGAAGCCTCTGTCACTCCAACTCTATTCAATGCCCAGTCCCGCCGCCTCCTGCTTGACTTTAGTCACATGGTATTAGAGGCTGTCAGGCAAGCAGGAGGCGGAGTGACAGAGTCTTGCAGACTGGAGGTGGGATTCAGAAGCTGCGGACACTTACTTGTGGATGGGACGGGGATGCTGGAGAAGCTGGAGGCATTGGGGGTGCTGGGCTCACTGGAGGCCATCAGTGAAGAGTTGCTGTAGCTCTCGTTGGACGACCGGTTGCTCGGGGGGTGCTGGATGGTCTGTAGTGAGTGTGCTTCAGAGGCGGCGATACTCTGCTGAGCTTCCACGTAGTCATGGCCGTACTCGTCCTTCACCAGTAAACTAGACGGAGCTGTGACAAGATGACAGGCAGGACGTTACATACCATGGAGGAACCATCACTACAGCGTCTGGACCGAGCAGCTACCGAAGGAAAAAAGTCACCAGCTCCCTCCTCCCTGCTATAAAAAAGATGGAGGACGCATAGCTATAATTGTCAGAGACGTGCTGAGGCGTCCTCGTCCTTCTGGAATATCGCCCAGATACAAACTACTCCGGACCCACAGACCAGGCCTCGTACATTATGGAGGAGGCCGCACCATGTGACGAAGCTGCGCTCCACCGTCACCGGACAACGGGCCAGGGAAAGACTTACCGGTACTCTGAATGGTTAACCCCGACAAGTCTGCAAGATAAAGGAGCAGTGTCAGCAATAAAGAAGGAGAGACGCAAGTAATCTAGGCTCCTTCACATTCAACGGACTAATAATACCTCAACTAAAATCCAACAATCTAATGGATGGTAAAAACCACACGTCATAGAGATCTATAGTGTACGACCCCCTCCTCCCCCCACCATAGGCACCCCAGCAGCATGGCCACCAACCAATGGTCGGGGGCATCACTGCTCATCGATGTCATCTCTGCATGATGTGCTTTATACAACATGACTGCCTCCCGGCCCTCCCTGTAAGTAACTAATCACAGACATGAAGATCTCCTCATCTTTCTCTGTAAATGATGAATGCACCTACAGTGCTGGCTGCTGGTTTCTTCATGAAAAGTATTGTGGCATAAATACTACCAAGTCTCTTCTCTGTCACTTTAAATAGTACTGCTTCCCTATTTGTGTCTGAAAATGACCAAGGAACAGATAGTACTGTACTGCCCATCCACGAAAATCCAGACACCAGGAGCTCCTTGTCGCTCTCGGTAAATGATGTATGCACACACAGTGCTGGCTGCTGGTTTCTTCATGAAAAGGAGACAGGGGGAATAGGTACTATCACTATAAATATTTCCTCCCTATTCCAGTAAAGAAAATGACACAGGCACAGATAGTACCTCATTCCCTGTAACGTAAATGACAGGTACCGACAGTAGTGCCTATCTCTATAAATGACAGAGGCACACACAGTACTGCCTATCCCTGCAAAGTAAATAATCCAGGCACAGATAGTACTGCCTATCACTGTAAGTGATGTAGACAGATAGTACTGCCTTCCCCTGTAAGCAGTGTAGGCACAAATAGTACTGCCTTGCCCTGTAAGCGATGTAGGCACAGAGAGTACTGCCTTGCCCTGTAAGCGATGTAGGCACAGAGTACTGCCTTCCCCTGTAAGCGATGTAGGCACAGAGAGTAATGCCTTGCCTTGTAAGCGATGTAGGCACAGAGAGTACTGCCTTCCCCTGTAAGCGATGTAGGCACAGAGAGTACTGCCTTGCCTTGTAAGCGATGTAGGCACAGAGAGTACTGCCTTCCCCTATTAAGCGATGTAGGCACAAAGAGTACTGCCTTCCCCTGTAAGCGATGTAGGCACAGAGAGTACTGCCTTCCCCTGTAAGCGATGTAGGCACAGAGAGTACTGCCTTGCCCTGTAAGCGATGTAGGCACAGAGAGTACTGCCTTCCCCTGTAAGCGATGTAGGC
Organism: Ranitomeya imitator; assembly: GCF_032444005.1. Lineage (NCBI taxonomy): Eukaryota > Metazoa > Chordata > Amphibia > Anura > Dendrobatidae > Ranitomeya > Ranitomeya imitator. The sequence goes on along the minus strand of NC_091283.1, from coordinate 116,007,873 downwards.
ACAGAGAGTACTGCCTTCCCCTGTAAGCGATGTAGGCACAGAGAGTACTGCCTTGCCCTGTAAGCGATGTAGGCACAGAGAGTACTGCCTTCCCCTGTAAGCGATGTAGGCACAGAGAGTACTGCCTTCCCCTGTAAGCGATGTAGGCACAGAGAGTACTGCCTTCCCCTGTAAGCGATGTAGGCACAGAGAGTACTGCCTCCTTATCCATCATTGTCTTTTTTTTCCTATAAATGATGTAAGAAGGGACATTACTGCCTATTCCTGTAAAAAACACAGGCACAGATAGTGCTACCTGCCCATGTACCACTCTAAGTGGTGTCTGCACATATAATACTGTCTAGTCCTGTACAGACCCCGCTGCGCCCATCATTTCTGCTCCTTACGCCTCCGCTAGTCATTACATCAGACGGATGACACAAGGCTCAGGTCTCTTACCGATCCCAGGGGACACGACGCGCTCGTAGTGATAGGGATTGACACAGACACTGTCGCACTTCAGGTCAAACGCGTACTGACAATATTTCACATGTTTCAGTTCATTCTTATGAAGATCCGGCCACCGCCAGAGACGGGCATAGATGACGTGGGGGAAACCTTTCCTGCCGGCCACCTGCAAGAGACCATGGACGGCGTCAGGGCAGAAAGGCAAGTCACCGAGACCACAGTGAACCACGTAGGACAACGCTGGTGGACAGGACTAATGGTGTACGGGCCACTATCGGCACAGCAGCTGAGCACAGTTTACAGCTTCACATCTGCCTGATTGGCTTATTACGGCCATCAAAGTACTGAGAAAGGGAAGAAATGACGGTTCCCAGGTCACGGACCACTGACCAAAGCTTCCGATAGTGTCTAATATTTGGTATGGCCACGTTCAAAAAAGTCTGATCATAATATAGAAGGATTTTACTCTTTATGGTAAAGGTCGTAAAGAAAAAAAAATTGAAAAAACGCCAGAACGGCTGTTAATCAGTGACCGCAGATCCCCCAGGAAATACAATAAAAAGTGATGACGTACAAGATCCCACGTATGCTAAACATCAACTCAACACCTAAAAAGTCAGGACCTCGGAAATCTCCATCAATAAGAAAAAAGTTATGGCCTCAGAAAATGGTAACAATTTTTTCTTACAAAGTTATGAATTTTCCTAATCTCATATACAGTTAGGTCCAAAAATATTTGGACAGTGGCGGAATCTCCGTGATTTCAGCTCTGTAGGCCAATATTTTGGATTTAAAGGGGACCTGTCACCAAGAAAAAAAAAAAAAAAAAATCTATTAACCTGCTGATATAGGGCTAATCTACAGTTTAATAGCGTTACTAACCCGCCCAGCGCCTGCACTTACAAGAACGCTGCAGGGAGAAAATGAACTTTATTCGTCCCTGGTAGAATTCAGCTTTCAGTCGCAGGGGTGCCACTGACACATGTTCACTCAGTGTCCTGAGTTTTTTTGTTTGTTTTTTTGCAGAATGCATCAAACTGTTGATTTGGCCACTTAACATTTCTGTTCTCTCTCTGATGGATTTCTTCTTTTCCGCCAGTCTAATAATGGACTGTTTCTCTTCTATTGAGAGATCCTTTGACCACATGTTGTGGGTTCACAGCAACAGCTTCCAAATGTAAATGCCACACCTGGAATCAGCTCCAGACCTTTTACCTGCTTCATTGATGGACTAAAGAGGGAAAAGCCCATCAAAGGGTTTTTGAGATAATTGTGCAATTATTTTTGGCCCCTTGCATATTAAAAGGCTATAATTCCTAAACCCTTCCTCTAATTAGGATGTGAATCCTCTCAAATTAAAGCTGAGAGGCGGCACTTTATATTGATTATAGAACTGTAACTTGAATACGTTTTGGTAAACAGCTAAAATGCCAAAACTTGTCACTGTCCAACTTTTTCTGGACCTACCTGTATATGCGGTAATAGGAGCTTAGAAAAATTAAGAACTTTGTCAGGAAAAAAATATTGTGCCGCCATTATTCTATACACATTTGGCATTTCTGTGATGGCACGGACCTGGAGAATCATGCTTCTGGGGCATTTTTACAATACAAAGAACGTCCCCCTCCACGTTTTGAGTACAATATACAGTAAAGTTAATAGTGTAACCCAATATCACAATTCGTCCTGAAAAAAAAAAAAAACGCCCTTGTACAGCGATGTAGATGGGAAAAAGTCACGGCTCGTGGTAGAAAGGGAGGAAAATATTAAAGTGCAAAAAGTAGAAATCTGGCAGCAGTGGAAAGGGAACACACACTCTGGACAAGCTCCAGACAGCTTGGCAACATGTTTTCTAACCCATTATACTGTCACGGTGGGAACGCACCCGACCCTCCGCGTGTGAACGCACCCGACCCTCCGCGTGTGAACGCACCCGACCCTCCGCGTGTGAACGCACCCGACCCTCCGCGTGTGAACGCACCCGACCCTCCGCGTGTGAACGCACCCGACCCTCCGCGTGTGAACGCACCCGACCCTCCGCGTGTGAACGCACCCGACCCTCCGCGTGTGAACGCACCCGACCCTCCGCGTGTGAACGCACCCGACCCTCCGCGTGTGAACGCACCCGACCCTCCGCGTGTGAACGCACCCGACCCTCCGCGTGTGAACGCACCCGACCCTCCGCGTGTGAACGCACCCGACCCTCCGCGTGTGAACGCACCCGACCCTCCGCGTGTGAACGCACCCGACCCTCCGCGTGTGAACGCACCCGACCCTCCGCGTGTGAACGCACCCGACCCTCCGCGTGTGAACGCACCCGACCCTCCGCGTGTGAACGCACCCGACCCTCCGCGTGTGAACGCACCCGACCCTCCGCGTGTGAACGCACCCGACCCTCCGCGTGATACTTAGCCCAGAATCCATTACATAGTATGGTGTTACCCACTAAACCAAAAGCCCCCTAGGCACATACAGCGCCCACCTAACAAAGAACATGTGCCCACCTGCAGCCGTCCATCTAAGGTCCTCTGGATGGTGACACATTTGCTGGGATGGGCCCCGTTTGTGGTGATGGCGGTGATCAGAGAATCCAATTCATCCTTCTTCTCCTTCAGCTTCTTTACTAGACTCTCGATGGCTCGCTTGGCAAAGGTCTCGCTCTCGCCTCCCTGGCGGTGGCACATCAGGCTGTGTACGATGCTCAGGCAGGCGTCGTTGCTGGTGGGGGTGTTGGTGATGGACATGTTGCCACCGCAGCCCGGATCGAGCGTCTTAGCGCAAGGTTCCAACTGCTGAGCCTGGAAATAGCAGAAAATCACAAGTCAGGGAAGTCTGTGGACGGAGACCCCGGGAGGTACCCCGGAATTACAATGTACCCCCTCCATCACGAGTCTGATCACTGCGGACCCCACAACCCTGAGAACCTAAGCACTCGGCCGCTTCAGTACAGTGCGCCGTCCTCGGACGTCACCACGAGCAGCGCCTGGATCTGGTCTTACTAATAAAAGGACGTTTTGTATAACATATTACCCCTGATCGTCCAGCATCTATGGCGATAAGAAAGTACACCCCAGCATTTCCATTCAGAAGCTTTTTGCCAAGATCTGCTGATAAATGCGCAGAGCCACATGGTCCGACACTGGACGAGGAGATGCACGCGCTGTTTTGCCACAGGCTTATCGTGCAGAGGCTGAAAATCTGGGCACAAAAAAATTGCAATAAATTGCCGTATGTACCCCAAAATCCCATCAATAAAAAGTACGGATCAGCGAGCAAAAGAACAGCCCTCACATCGGAAAAATAAAGAAAGGTCATAAACACTGGCAAAGAAATACAGACCGGAGCTTTGTTTAACCTCTAAAATAGTAATACGTTTTTACAAGTTTGATCTCACAGTCATTGTCCTCACAATCCGCCTGCCGGGTCACATCTACATCAACGCCAGAAACACAAACCCCAAAAAACTAGTGGCGGTATTTCGATTTTTTTTCCCCACTAATTCACTGCATTTGGAATTTCCTTCTCCGTTTTCTAGGACATCACATGGTAAAATTAAGGGCAAGTTCACACAGGGCGTCGTTGCTGCTTTTTTTTCCTGCAGCAAAACCTGATCTTCTTAGCAGTAAAAAAGAAGCTGCGTCAAAAAAGCAGGTTTAGGTGCGTATTTGGTGCGGTTTTTTTCTCTTTGTCCAGGCTAATGTCCTTGGATTTTCAACAGCAAAAACGCAGCAAATAATGATACCTGCGTTTTTTCTGCATTTTTTTCAAGACCCATTCAAGTCAATGAGTGAAAAAAGCTAAAAAAACGAAGCAAAAAAGCTGAAAGAAGTGACATGCTCTATGCCCAAAAAACAAAGCAAAGCACAAAACACTGATCACGCAAAAAACCAATGTGTGTGCGGAGGTTTCTGAAATACCACAGGCTTTGCTGGAACTGTAAAAGCAGCTGAAAATTATCATAAAAAACGCAGCAAAACACAATGTGTGAACTTACCCTGACATTGTCCATCATAATACTACACATCATCCAGCAGAACTAAGCGCTCGCACTGCTGCTCACAGGAAGAGGACATGGCTTATTTAGGGGAGAAAAAATAATGAAATTTAAAAAAAACAAAAATCGCCAGATTCTAAAAGGGTTAAAGACGAGCGAAGGATATAGATGAAGGTACACAGTGAGTGGAGACCATCGCCCACATGTGCCCGGCTTGTGAGTGCAGACCCTCGCCCACGTGTGCCCGGCTTAGGAGTGCAGACCCTCGCCCACGTGTGCCCGGCTTAGGAGTGCAGACCCTCGCCCACGTGTGCCCGGCTTGGGAGTGTAGACCCTCGCCCACGTGTGCCCGGCTTGGGAGTGCAGACCCTCGCCCACGTGTGCCCAGCTTGGGAGTGCAGACCCTCGCCCACGTGTGCCCGGCTTGTGAGTGCAGACCCTCGCCCATGTGCGCCGGGCTTGTGAGTGCAGACCCGCACCCACGTATGCCGGGCTTGTGAGTGCAGACCCTCGCCCACGTGTGCCCGGCTTGGGAGTGCAGACCCTCGCCCACATGTACCCGGCTTGTGAGTGCAGACCCTCGCCCACGTGTGCTCAGCTTGTGAGTGCAGACCCTCACCCACGTGTGCCCGGCTTGTGAGTGCAGACTCTCGCCTACATGTGCCCGGCTAGTGAGTGCAGACCCTCGCCCACGTGTGCCCGGCTTGTGAGTGCAGACCCTCGCCCACGTGTGCCCGGCTTAGGAGTGCAGACCCTCGCCCACGTGTGCCCGGCTTAGGAGTGCAGACCCTCGCCCACGTGTGCCCGGCTTAGGAGTGCAGACCCTCGCCCACGTGTGCCCGGCTTAGGAGTGCAGACCCTCGCCCACGTGTGCCCGGCTTGGGAGTGCAGACCCTCACCCACGTATGCCCGGCTTGTGAGTGCACACTCTAGCCCATGTGCGCCTGGCTTGGGAGTACAGACCCTCTCCAGCGTATACCCGGCTCGTGCCCACCCATTGCCCAACAATTCAAGCCATAAACTAACAGACATGGAAAATTCAACTTTGTCCGGCCAAGAACAGCACAGGAGGCAGAACTGACGGCTCGCTGCGGACATTAACCCTTCATCATCAGGGCCCTAGTGGCACGTTAGGTGGACGCGGGGGCCGACAGACAGCGCATTAGTGGTCTCTAATGTACGGAAAGAGGACAGACGCGTAGCCATAATGTACAGGAGGGAACATGACACCTTAATGGGTCTAATCCTGCGGGAACAGGAATCTGCCATCGATCCGACGTCACATCTCAGCTGCCGAAATAACCGAGAGCATCAGAGAGGATAGATACCCTCTAACTCTAGTGCCCCCTATTACAGGACAGTGAGGACAAATACCCTCTAACTCTAGTGCCCACTATTACAGGACAGTGAGGGCAAATACCCTCTAACTCTAGTGCCCCCTATTACAGGACAGTGAGGGCAAATACCCTCTAACTCTAGTGCCCCCTATTACAGGACAGTGAGGACAAACACCCTCTTGCTCTAGTGCCCACTATTACAGGACAGTGAGGACAAACACCCTCTTGCTCTAGTGCCCACTATTACAGGACAGTGAGGACAAATACCCTCTAACTCTAGTGCCCCCTATTACAGGACAGTGAGGACAAATACCCTCTTGCTCTAGTGCCCACTATTACAGGACAGTGAGGACAAATACCCTCTTGCTCTAGTGCCCCCTATTACAGGACAGTGAGGACAAATACCCTCTAACTCTAGTGCCCACTATTACAGGACAGTGAGGACAAATACCCTCTTGCTCTAGTGCCCCCTATTACAGGACAGTGAGGACAAATACCCTCTAACGCTAGTGCCCACTATTACAGGACAGTGAGGACAAACACCCTCTAACTCTAGTGCCCCCTATTACAGGACAGTGAGGACAAATACCCTCTAACTCTAGTGCCCCCTATTACAAGACAGTGAGGACAAATACCCTCTAACGCTAGTGCCCACTATTACAGGACAGTGAGGACAAATACCCTCTAACTCTAGTGCCCCCTATTACAGGACAGTGAGGGCAAATACCCTCTAACTCTAGTGCGCCCTATTACAGGACAGTGAGGACAAATACCCTCTAACTCTAGTGCCCCCTATTACAGGACAGTGAGGACAAATACCCTCTAACTCTAGTGCCCCCTATTACAGGACAGTGAGGACAAATACCCTCTAACTCTAGTGCCCCCTATTACAGGACAGTGAGGACAAATACCCTCTAACTCTAGTGCCCCCTATTACAGGACAGTGAGGACAAATACCCTCTAACTCTAGTGCCCCCTATTACAGGACAGTGAGGACAAATACCCTCTAACTCTAGTGCCCCCTATTACAGGACAGTGAGGACAAATACCCTCTAACTCTAGTGCCCCCTATTACAGGACAGTGAGGACAAACACCCTCTAACTCTAGTGCCCACTATTACAGGACAGTGAGGACAAATACCCTCTAACTCTAGTGCCCCCTATTACAGGACAGTGAGGACAAATACCCTCTAACTCTAGTGCCCCCTATTACAGGACAGTGAGGACAAATACCCTCTAACTCTAGTGCCCCCTATTACAAGACAGTGAGGACAAATACCCTCTTGCTCTAGTGCCCCCTATTACAGGACAGTGAGGACAAACACCCTCTAACTCTAGTGCCCACTATTACAGGACAGTGAGGACAAATACCCTCTAACTCTAGTGCCCCCTATTACAGGACAGTGAGGACAAATACCCTCTAACTCTAGTGCCCCCTATTACAAGACAGTGAGGACAAATACCCTCTTGCTCTAGTGCACCCTATTACAGGACAGTGAGGACAAATACCCTCTAACGCTAGTGCCCACTATTACAGGACAGTGAGGACAAATACCCTCTAACTCTAGTGCCCCCTATTACAGGACAGTGAGGACAAATACCCTCTAACTCTAGTGCCCCCTATTACAAGACAGTGAGGACAAATACCCTCTAACGCTAGTGCCCACTATTACAGGACAGTGAGGACAAATACCCTCTTATTCTAGTGCCCCCTATTACAGGACAGTGAGGACAAATACCCTCTAACTCTAGTGCCCCATATTACAGGACAGTGAGGACAAATACCCTCTTGCTCTAGTGCCCCCTATTACAGGACAGTGAGGACAAATACCCTCTAAATCTAGTGCCCCCTATTACAGGACAGTGAGGACAAATACCCTCTAAATCTAGTGCCCCCTATTACAGGACAGTGAGGACAAATACCCTCTAACGCTAGTGCCCACTATTACAGGACAGTGAGGACAAATACCCTCTAACTCTAGTGCCCCATATTACAGGACAGTGAGAACAAATGCCCTCTTACTCTAGTGCCCCCTATTACAGGACAGTGAGGACAAATACCCTCTTATTCTAGTGCCCCCAATTACAGGACAGTGAGGACAAATACCCTCTAACTCTAGTGCCCCATATTACAGGACAGTGAGGACAAATACCCTCTTGCTCTAGTGCCCCCTATTACAGGACAGTGAGGACAAATACCCTCTAACTCTAGTGCCCCCTATTACAGGACAGTGAGGACAAATACCCTCTTGCTCTAGTGCCCCCTATTACAGGACAGTGAGGACAAATACCCTCTAACTCTAGTGCCCCCTATTACAGGACAGTGAGGACAAATATCCTCTAACTCTAGTGCCCCCTATTACAGGACAGTGAGGACAAATACACTCTTAGGCTGTGTGCACACGATGCAGATTTGGTGCAGAAAAATCTGCTGCAGTTCTGCACTAAATCTGCATCTCCTGGCAGAATCTGCAGGTGCGTTTTTGATGCGTTTTTTGAGCACAAAAAACGCATAAAAAAACGCACCTGCAGATTTCTATTATGGAGGGGTGCAGAAACGCTGCAGAACTGCACAAAAGAAGTGACATGCACTTCTTTGAAATCTGCAGCGTTTCTGCGCAGATTTTTCTGCACCATGTGCACAGCTTTTTTTTTTCACATGGATTTACATTGTACTGTGATCACAGTGCAGTTCTGCAGCGTTTCTGCTGCAGAAAAATCTGCTGCAGTTCTGCACTAAATCTGCATCGTGTGCACATACCCTTACTCTAGTGCCCCCTATTACAGGGCAGTGAGGACAAATACTTTCTTACTCTAGTGCCCCCATTACAGGACAGTGAGGACAAATACTCTCTTACTCTAGTGCCCCCTATTACAGGACAGTGAGGACAAATACCCTCTTACTCTTGTGCCCCCATTACAGGACAGTGAGGACAAATACTCTCTTACTCTAGTGCCCCCTATTACAGGACAGTGAGGACAAATACCCTCTAAATCTAGTGCCCCCTATTACAGGACAGTGAGGACAAATACCCTCTTGATCTAGTGCCCCCTATTACAGGACAGTGAGGACAAATACCCTCTAAGGCTACGTTCACACTAGCGTTGTGCGCCGCTGCGTCGGCGACGCAACGCACAACACACGGAAAAACGCGGCATAACGCACGCAAAAACGCTGCGTTTTGCGACGCATGCGTCGTTTTTTGCCGAAAATCGGACGCAAGAAAAATGCAACTTGTTGCTTTTTCTTGGTCCGACGCTTGCGGCAAAAAAAGACGCATGCGTCGCACAACGCAACAAACAAAAACGCATGCGTCCCCCATGTAAAATATAGGGGCGCATGACGCGTGCGTTGCCGCTGCGGCGCCCGACGCTAACCCGACGCACACTAGCATAACGCTAGTGTGAACGTTACCTAACTCTAGTGCCCCCTATTACAGGACAGTGAGGACAAATACCTCTAACTAGTGCCCACTATTACAGGACAGTGAGGACAAATACCCTCTTAATCTAGTGCCCCCTATTACAGGACAGTGAGGACAAATACCCTCTTACTCTAGTGCCCCCTATTACAGGACAGTGAGGACAAATACCCTCTAAATCTAGTGCCCCCAATTACAGGACAGTGAGGACAAATACACTCTTACTCTAGTGCCCCCTATTACAGGACAGTGAGGACAAATACCCTCTTACTCTAGTGCCCCCTATTACGGAACAGTGAGGACAAATACCTTCTTACTCTAGTGCCCCCTATTACAGGACATTGAGGACAAATACCCTCTTACTCTAGTGCCCCCAATTACAGGACAGTGAGGACAAATACACTCTTACTCTAGTGCCCCCTATTACAGGACAGTGAGGACAAATACCCTCTAACTCTAGTGCCCCCAATTACAGGACAGTGAGGACAAATACCCTCTTACTCTAGTGCCCCCTATTACAGAACAGTGAGGACAAATACCCTCTAACTCTAGTGCCCCCAATTACAGGACAGTGAGGACAAATACCCTCTTGCTCTAGTGCCCCCTATTACAGGACAGTGAAGACAAATATCCTCTAACTAGTGCCCCCTATAAAAGGACAGTGAGGACAAATACCCTCTTACTCTAGTGCACCCTATTACAGGACAGTGAGGACAAATACCCTCTAACTAGTGCCCCCTATAAAAGGACAGTGAGGACAAATACCCTCTTACTCTAGTGCCCCCTATTACAGGGCAGTGAGGACAAATACCCTCTTACTCTAGTGCCCCCATTACAGGACAGTGAGGACAAATACCCTCTTGCTCTAGTGCCCCCTATTACAGGACAGTGAGGACAAATACCCTCTAACTAGTGCCCCCTATCACAGGACAGTGAGGACAAATACCCTCTAACTCTAGTGCCCCATATTACAGGACAGTGAGGACAAATACCCTCTTGCTCTAGTGCCCCCTATTACAGGACAGTGAGGACAAATACCCTCTTACTCTAGTGCCCCCTATTACAGGACAGTGAGGACAAATACCCTCTTGCTCTAGTGCCCCCTATTACAGGACAGTGAGGACAAATATCCTCTAACTAGTGCCCCCTATAAAAGGACAGTGAGGACAAATACCCTCTTACTCTAGTGCCCCCTATTACAGGACAGTGAGGACAAATACCCTCTTACTCTAGTGCCCCCATTACAGGACAGTGAGGACAAATACTCTCTTACTCTAGTGCCCCCTATTACAGGACAGTGAGGACAAATACCCTCTTACTCTAGTGCCCCCATTACAGGACAGTGAGGACAAATACTCTCTTACTCTAGTGCCCCCTATTACAGGACAGTGAGGACAAATACCCTCTTACTCTAGTGCCCCCTATTACAGGACAGTGAGGACAAATACCCTCTAAATCTAGTGCCCCCAATTACAGGACAGTGAGGACAAATACCCTCTAAATCTAGTGCCCCCAATTACAGGACAGTGAGGACAAATACCCTCTAAATCTAGTGCCCCCTATTACAGGACAGTGAGGACAAATACCCTCTAAATCTAGTGCCCCCTATTACAGGACAGTGAGGACAAATACCCTCTAAATCTAGTGCCCCCTATTACAGGACAGTGAGGACAAATACCCTCTTACTCTAGTGCCCCCTATTACAGGACAGTGAGGACAAATACCCTCTAACTCTAGTGCCCCCTATTACAGGACAGTGAGGACAAATACCCTCTAAATCTAGTGCCCCCTATTACAGGACAGTGAGGACAAATACACTCTTACTCTAGTGCCCCCTATTACAGGACAGTGAGGACAAATACTCTCTTACTCTAGTGCCCACTATTACAGGACAGTGAGGACAAATACCCTCTTACTCTAGTGCCCCCTATTACGGAACAGTGAGGACAAATACTCTCTTACTCTAGTGCCCCCAATTACAGGATAGTGAGGGGTGGCAGACGTGGGGTCCCAAAGGTTTGACCCTAGGAAGTCAGAACATATCTGCTCAGTTTCAACGATTGGGGTCTCGCCTAATCTTCACCCTCCGACTGCAGCCCACCCTCTTCATGGGCTGGGGTCCCTGAAATCAGTCACATACTTCTTCACATATATTTATTGGGGGAATAGGGGGCAAATTGCAGGATCAGTCACTTGCCCCCCACATGGCGCAGCTCAGGGGGCCCTGGTACCAGGGGTGCGTTATCCGGAATCCCTGCTGCCCCCACTAATCCACCAAGGACTACAGTAGCTACACTCACTTCTGTTGGTGGGGGGAGGGTCAGTGTCAGACCCTCACAGATCTCACTGGTCACCTATTGTGTCCCAAGAGCAGATGTCACTGGAGGGGGAGGGCAGGTCACCGGCAGGTCAGCACTGACCCCAATAACGCCCCTCCCACAGCTGGAGCATAGACAGGACACAGGGGGCTTATACTGTACAATACTCTGAATACAGAGAACCAGACCCCAACTATAAACTGACAGCAAAGGCCCCTGCAGCGCCCCCATAGGAGAGATGGGAAATTACACAACGCACAGAAGTGACGGAGCCCACAGAGAGAAAACCCTCCTTACCAGGACCCCCAATCACTTCATAGGGGGCCGAGCATTCCACCTTACAATTTGTGTCCCACAGCTGCCCCCCCATTACAGCGTGTGCCACGCCCGGGGACAAAATGGATTTGGTTTTCAGTCCATCTTTAAATGTAGTCGACGACCCCTTAAAAAAAAAATCTGCCCCAATCTTGACCTTGCGTTTCTGCAGGTGATGACGGACCGTCACTGACAGCAAGCAGAGGTCCTGACACTGCCGTGAGTGATTGCTGCTCTGGGGCTGAGTGACGGGACAGCCGGACCCCCCACGAGGACCCCACGGGACAGCCGGACCCCCACGGGACAGCCGGACCCCCCACGAGGACCCCACGGGACAGCCGGACCCCCACGGGACAGCCGGACCCCCCACGAGGACCCCACGGGACAGCCGGACACCCGTAAGGACCCCACGGGACAGCCGGACACCCCACGAGGACCCCACGGGACAGCCGGACACCCCACGAGGACCCCACGGGACAGCCGGACACCCCACGAGGACCCCACGGGACAGCCGGACCCCCCACGAGGACCCCACGGGACAGCCGGACCCCCGTGAGGACCCCACGGGACAGCCGGACCCCCGTGAGGACCCCACGGGACAGCCGGACCCCCGTGAGGACCCCACGGGACAGCCGGACCCCCGTGAGGACCCCACGGGACAGCCGGACCCCCGTGAGGACCCCACGGGACAGCCGGACCCCCGTGAGGACCCCACGGGACAGCCGGACCCCCGTGAGGACCCCACGGGACAGCCGGACCCCCGTGAGGACCCCACGGGACAGCCGGACCCCCGTGAGGACCCCACGGGACAGCCGGACCCCCGTGAGGACCCCACGGGACAGCCGGACCCCCGTGAGGACCCCACGGGACAGCCGGACCCCCGTGAGGACCCCACGGGACAGCCGGACCCCCGTGAGGACCCCACGGGACAGCCGGACCCCCGTGAGGACCCCACGGGACAGCCGGACCCCCGTGAGGACCCCACGGGACAGCCGGACCCCCGTGAGGACCCCACGGGACAGCCGGACCCCCGTGAGGACCCCACGGGACAGCCGGACCCCCGTGAGGACCCCACGGGACAGCCGGACCCCTATGAGGCCCCCGGGGCTGCAGACCACCAGTTCCCAGGAGCAGGCAGAAAGTTCTGCCTTTACTTTATTACACGATCTCGGTCGTCTCCGATCAGATCTGCCGGCTAGATCTCATCGCTCAGTGTCCGCACGATGTGACGGCGCCCCCGGGCGGCTCAGTGTCCGTGGGTCGGTCCGGCCGCTTAGGCCCAGCACAGACCCCTCCCCTCAGCCCGCGTCACCCCCTGCAGCGGTGCGGCGCAGCGGATCCCTCCTGCCCAGACCCCCACACCCGCCCCCAGTACGGACACACAGGCCGGGATTTCCGCTCACCTCCAGGGACTCTCCTAGCGGCGGAGGCCGCAGACAACAAACCCTCCCGGGCCGAGCGTGCGCAGCGGCGGCTAGATCCGGGACACTGAGCAGGAGGGTGGGAGGAGCCAGAACCTAGCGGGAACCAGGAGGCATGGCTAGAGGAAAACAGAAAAGCGTGGATTAGGCGAAAGGGGCGTGGCGATGCGTGCGCCATGGTAACCGGAGCAGTGATTGACGGGAGTGGACAGCGGGGGAGGTGGGTGGTAAAATCCGTGCGAACTGGGAGGGGCTAACCGAACTCAGAAGCAGCGGCCATGGTGACTTGAGTCGAAGCCGCGCCCCTTTGTTTATTGCGTTTAATGACGCGTGCGTTTTTGATGCGTTGTTGACGCGTTGGTGACGCTTGCGTTTTTGTCTCTCTTCAGTATGTTACATTTCAATAAAGCCAATTGAAATGTGCTTTCTGCCCAGAAAAAAAACCCCTCTCGCACCATTTCCCGTTTGTCCTAACACAGACATCGAGCAGCACAAGGTGCAGACATGGCTCCAGCCATACTCACTCCCCTCAGCACACAGCTGCTCCTGCACCTGGTCATCCTCATACTGAGGCTGGATAGCAGGAGCCGGGTGAGGGGTTTTTCCTTTTATGTATTTATTTTCCCTTTGTTTTATACTGGATTGTTTTCTTATTTAACCACCAGCAACAATCCCATGTCAGACGCCGCCATGGCCGCCACCGTCGGCTCCGTATCCCACCCCGACCCCGGGAGCGCGCTGAGGGGCGACACTGCAGCAGCTTCTACCCGGACCTGCGCAGGTGGGTCTCTGCCCTCGGATCTTCCCCGCGATGGCGCCTCCTTCTTATGGCTGTTCTGTATTTGTAGATCTCCCGAGGGTTTTATGTCGTTTTGCCGCCTCACCGTCACCGCCTTTGACAATATGATGGAAATTCTGCGTCCAGATTTGACCTGTGAAGATCCGGTCCTGAGGCCGACGTTCTCTGCTGAGGAAAGGCTGCTCCTCACCCTGCGGTAATTCTTATTCCACTTTCTGCTAAACCCTTCACAACATTCAGCGTACGTCACAGAATGGAATTGACTTCCCGACCGATGCGGTATATATAAGTCATAGAAGGGAAGGACTTCCTGACCGATGCAGTACTTATACGTCATAGAAGGGAAGGACTTCCTGACCGATGCGGTATATATACGTCATAGAAGCGAAGGACTTCCTGACCGATGCGGTATATATACGTTATAGAAGGGAAGGACTTCCCCACCGATGCGGTATATATATGTCATAGAAGCAAAGGACTTCCTGACCGATGCGGTATATATACGTTATAGAAGGGAAGGACTTCCTGACCGATGCAGTACTTATACGTCATAGAAGGGAAGGACTTCCTGACCGATGCAGTATATATACGTCATAGAAGCAAAGGACTTCCTGACCGATGCAGTATATATAAGTAATAGAAGGGAAGGACTTCCTGACCGATGCAGTATATATAAGTAATAGAAGGGAAGGACTTCCTGACCGATGCAGTATATATAAGTAATAGAAGGGAAGGACTTCCCGACCGATGCAGTATATATACGTCATAGAAGCAAAGGACTTCCTGACCGATGCAGTATATATAAGTAATAGAAGGGAAGGACTTCCTGACCGATGCAGTACTTATACGTCATAGAAGCAAAGGACTTCCTGACCGATGCAGTATATATACGTCATAGAAGGGAAGGACTTCCTGACCGATGCGGTATATATACGTCATAGAAGCAAAGGACTTCCTGACCGATGCAGTATATATACGTCATAGAAGCAAAGGACTTCCTGACCGATGCAGTATATATACGTCATAGAAGCAAAGGACTTCCTGACCGATGCAGTATATATACGTCATAGAAGGGAAGGACTTCCTGACCGATGCGGTATATATACGTCATAGAAGCGAAGGACTTCCTGACCGATGCGGTATATATACGTTATAGAAGGGAAGGACTTCCCCACCGATGCGGTATATATATGTCATAGAAGGAAAGGACTTCCCGACCGATGCAGTATATATACGTCATAGAAGGGAAGGACTTCCTGACCGATGCGGTATATATACGTCATAGAAGCGAAGGACTTCCTGACCGATGCGGTATATATACGTTATAGAAGGGAAGGACTTCCCCACCGATGCGGTATATATATGTCATAGAAGCAAAGGACTTCCTGACCGATGCAGTATATATACGTCATAGAAGGGAAGGACTTCCTGACCGATGCGGTATATATAAGTCATAGAAGCGAAGGACTTCCTGACCGATGCGGTATATATACGTCATAGAAGCAAAGGACTTCCTGACCGATGCGGTATATATACGTTATAGAAGCAAAGGACTTCCTGACCGATGCGGTATATATATGTCATAGAAGCAAAGGACTTCCTGACCGATGCAGTATATATACGTCATAGAAGGGAAGGACTTCCTGACCGATGCGGTATATATACGTCATAGAAGCGAAGGACTTCCTGACCGATGCGGTATATATACGTTATAGAAGGGAAGGACTTCCCCACCGATGCGGCATATATATGTCATAGAAGGAAAGGACTTCCCGACCGATGCAGTACATATACGTCATAGAAGGGAAGGACTCCCACACCGATGCGGTATATATACGTCACAGAAGGGTAGGAATTCCCGACCGATGCAGTATATATACGTCATAGTAGGGAAAGACTTCTGCAGCATGCGGTATTGTCTGCAAAAATCAGAGAGGCCTCCCGAAAATGCTAATAGGGCCGCTGCTCAGAAATAGTGAGAGTAGGGCCCAATGTAGCGATGATATGCTGGTGGTCAAATACAAGGACAAGAGGGACGTCGCTTCCTGTACCAGTATATATAGTGATGGCAGCACCGCCAGCATCGTACGTGGTACCTGTACACAGGTCACCAAACCACACTGTGAACTGGGGTACAACAAGAACATTGGGGGAGATGATCTGTCTGATCAAAACCTCCAGCTGCATAGTGCTATGCGAAAAGCTAAGGTGTGGTACAAGAAGCTGGCCGTGCACACAACGTGCAGTCCAGGCCGGGACCTTCCTTCAGTTCCAGGAGATAGTAATCAAGGCCCTAATATTTGACAGGAAGGAGCGGGCCCCAGTACTTCTGGAACTGAAGGTGCCCGTATTCTACCAGGTCAGCATTTCCCTGGTGAGGTCCCTTAAACTGCAAAGAGAGGACGGTCGCAAAAAAGGTGGCGACTGTATATCAATGCAACACCTTCCCTGGCAAACCTGATCTTCAGAGTCTAACACTTATCCATGGACTGCTAAATTAATTTCTGTACAACTTGATGCACTCTACGCAACTCACCTATGCCACCATATTATAAAATTTACATACCAGGAAAACAGATCGATTTCAAAATAGGGTCACATGTGGGGAGTTTCTACTGTTTTAGTATGTCAAGGGCTCTGCAAATGCGTCATGGCGCGAAAAAATTCCATCATAGTCTACATTCCAAAACGTCCATACTTCCTTTCGGAGCTCGGCAGTGTGTCCAAATGGTAGTTTCCTGCCACATACAGGGTGTCGGCAAACTCATAATAAATTGCACAACAAACTTCGGGGTCCATTTTCTCCTGCTACCCTTGCGAAAATAAAAAAAAAACTGAGCTAAAGCAATATTTTTGTGAAAAAAATCAAATTTATTCTTTTTCACAGTTCAACGTTGTAAAATTCCGTGAAGCACCTGTGAGTTCAAGGTGCTCACCAGACATCTAGATAAATTCCTCGAGGGGTTTAGTTTCCAGAATGGGGTCAATTGTGGGGGATATCCACTGTTTAGGCACATCAGGGGCTCTCAAAAAGTTGCATGGCGCTAGCAGACCATTCCATCAAAGTCTGCCTTACAAAACATCACTCCTTCCTTTTGGAGCTTGGCAGTGCCTCCAAGCAGTAGTTTCCCACCACAAATAGGGTATCTGTGTACTCAGGAGAAACTGCACAACAAATTTTGTGGTCCATTTTCTCTTAAAACAACATTTCTGTGGGAAAAATTAGTTTGTTTTGTGTTTCACAGTTTAACATTATAACGTTTTGTTAAGTACCTGGGGGTTCAAGGTGCTCACCACACATCTAGATAAATTCCTTGAGATGTCTGGTCTCCAAAATAAGGGTAATTTGTGGGGGGTTTCCAGTGGTTAGTCACATCAGGAGCTCTCCAAACGCAACATGGCGTCCGCCTTCTACTCCAGCCAATTTTGCAGTCTAAAGGTCAAATGATGCTCTTTCCCTTTCAAGCCCTGTCGTCCACCCAACCAGTAGTTTTCCCCCACATATGAGGTATCGGCTTACTTAGGAGAAATTGCACAGCAAATTTTGGAGTCCATTTTCTAATGTTACCCTTTTGAAAATAAAAAATGGGGCTAAAGTAATATTTATGTGAAAAAAAAAGTAAAATGTAAATTTTTTCTTTCCATATTGTTTTAATTCCTGTTACGCGCCTAAAGTGTTAATAAACTTTTTGAATGTGTTTTTGAGGGGTGCAGTTTTCAGAATGGTGCCAATTTGGGTATTTTTTTGTCATATAAACCCTTCAAAGTCACTTCATATGTGAGTTGGTCCCTAAAAAAAAATGGTTTTGTAAATTTTGTTAAAAAATTATAAATTCACTTGTCAACTTTTAACCTCCTAAGAAAAAAAAGTAAAAAAAATTGTGCTGACGTAGACGTGGGAAATATTGAAATATTATTTACTATTTCGCGTGACATATCTCTGATTTAGGGGCATAAAAATTAAAACTTTGAAAATTTGCAAAATTTTAGCCAAATTTCTGATCTTTTCACAAATAGACGGAAGTCATATCTAACAAATTCCAGAGTTATTACCTCAAAGTCAGTGGGCAGAATTGTAAAACTTGGCCTTTTCAGGAAGGTGAAAACAGCCTTGGGGGGTGAAGGGTTTAAACAAATGTTGCTTGATGCACCCTGTGACTGGCTGCAGTGGTCAGGTGATGTCAGCAGTGCTCCATTGCATGTTTCAATTGATAAACTGCTGACAATCACAAGTCGTAATGATCCAGTAGAATGTGAAATGATGTCTTCCATGACAGCTGTCTCTAAATGGATGACGAAGAGGCCTGTGCTTCATCCGGGTGGTTGATGGTAGGCAAGGTGCCGTATGGTATTACATTACCCAGCTCCTGATTGGCCATGGACAACCCCTTTAAATATTTCAGTGACAAAACTGATTGTCACAAGTGACAATAAACCATTCTGAAATGTAATTTCAATTATTTTTATTTTCTTTCAGATTTTTGGCCACAGGAGAGAGCTTTGCATCACTGCATCTTCGATTTCGAGTGGAACCATCAGCCATTTCTAATATTGTTGGAAGCACATGCAGCATTGTCTGGCAGAAGTTGCAGCCCATAGTGATGCCCTCCCCAACCGAGGAGACTTGGCGTCAGGTCGCGGCAGGATTTCAGACTGTTGCAAACTTCCCGAACTGCATCGGTGCAGTTGATGGAAACCATGTGAGAGTGATTCAGCCCCCGCGGTCAGGACCTGTCTTCTTCCATGATAAGGAGTATTTCTCAATGATCCTGATGGCGGTGGCTGATGCTCGTTACAAGTTTGTGGCCTTCGAGGTTGATGCCCATGGCACAACAGGGGACTCCCGGGTGTTTCGAACACCAAAGGTCGGAGTGCAAATCCTTCCAGATGGCGTTATGCTTCCAGCCCCTCAACCTCTTCCAGGGACCACCCATCCAGTCCCTTTTGTGATGGTGTCAAGGGACGCTTTTCCTCTGGAGACAAAACTGCTTCGCCCATACTCAGGATTGCGACTCAATGACCAGGAGAGGATTTTTAATTTTCGGCTGAGCCGGGCACGAAGAGTCGTGGATTGCACCTTTAGTCTCATGGTAAATCAGTGGAGGATCTTAAACACAGCCATCCATTTGGATATTGGGACAGTTGAATCTGTTATCAAAGCTTGCTGCGTTCTTCACAATTATGGTAGGGACTACGGTCCTGAAGTAGATGTGGCGACACTGCAACCAGCTTTTGACACCATAATCGACTGGGGTCCTGTACATCCAAACACAACAGGTGTTCGAGAAACCTTTGTTGACTATTTCATGAGTTCTGAAGGTGCAGTTCCCTGGCAATACTCCTGTGTTGGTGGTGGGGCTGTCGAGTCGGAAAGCCAAACTTCCAACACCGACTCCACAATTTCTCTAACTACCGACTCTGACTCAGACTATCACTCCGAGTCCAAAGCACAGCCTAACTACTGAGCATGTACATAAAGTGCAGCACAGCTTCCTCTCATCTATGACCCCACAGCACTGGTCACTACTGAGCATGTACAGAAAGTGCAGGACAGATTCATCTCAGCTAAAATCCCAGATCTTTAGATCAAGAACAGGACACACGTTTATAGGAAATATCCCAACTTTCCAAATTCTTCCGAAAAAATTTACAGCACCTCCTGCATTGTACTACTGTACCCAATGTATTATATATTTTAGGAGTCGATCCATTTTATACCAACTCAGACTCGACCAAAATGGACACTGACTCCAACTTCACATTCCCTGTTGTTGGTGCGCAGCCTGTACAGCAGAAGAGATGAAGCACATGACTGATAATGCTTCAGGACCAGAATTTCCAAGTGTCGTTTGTTTAATGTTTTCAGAATTGTGTTAATGTGAAATTATTCTAAAATAAAAGTTAACATTTTCTATCTCAATTCAACAAAACAAAATATTGTTGACAAGTTGTCGAGCACATATGTAAACCTATGGATATGCACATGTATGTATATCTACTATATAAAGCTGAATGTGTGTGTGTGTGTATGTGTGTGTGTATGTCCGGGATTGGCATCTGCACCGTCGCAGCTACAGCCACAAACTTTTGCACAGTCACACGTCTGGACCCCGAGAGCGTCATAGGCTATATTGTGAGGCGAAATTTTAACCCCGCACGTTCCAATTCACCAAACAATTTTGCCCCTATCTACATAATGGGGAAAAAAGTGAAAGGAAAAGTGTTGGAGGCGTCGCAGCTACAGCAACAAAATTTTGCACAGTCACACGTCTGGACCCTGAGAGCGTCATAGGCTACGTTGTGAGGTGAAATTTTAACCCCGCGCTTTCCAATTCACCAAACAATTTTGCCCCCATCTACATAATGGGGAAAAAGTGAAATAAAAAGTGTTGGAGGCGTCGCAGCTACAGCCACAAAATTTTGCACAGTCACACGTCTGGACCCCGAGAGCGTCATAGGCTATGTTGTGAGGTGAAATTTTAACTCCGCGCTTTCCAATTCACCAAACTATTTTTCCCCTATCTACATAATGGGGAAAAGCGAAAGGAAAAGTGTTGGAGGCAAATTGACAGCTGCCAGATGTGAACAAGGGGGACTTAAAGAGTGAGATCGATGGCGCCAAAGAGTATATACCGTACAGTTGCTAAGGTGGGACCCCGACATGGGATACTCACCACATATGGGGATATGAACACACACACAAAATGCGCCACACACTACCACGTGCTTGAACACATATACCACCCTCAGCACACATTTCACCACACATACACCAACCTCGCCACATAAAAGTCGAAACACAAAAGTCGCCGCTCAAAACTCACCACGCGCAAAACTCGCCACATGCAAAAAATAGGCTCACGCAAAACTCGCCACAAGTGCAAAACTCACCTCATGGAAAACTCGCCACACGCAGAACTTGCACATGCGGAAAAATTGCCACATGCACAAAATTTGCAACACATGCAAAAGTTGCCTCACACAAAACTTGCACATACTCAAAAGGCACCAGACATAAAACTCACCACGCGCAAAACTCGCCATGCGCAAAACTTGCTGCACACAACTTGCTACACTAACCTGTCACATGCAACTCGACACACAAAAAGTTGCTACACGCATGTTGCCACACAAAACTCATCTCACAAAAGTCGCTACATGCATGTCGCCACACACAACTCAACACACACAACTTGACAAACGAAACTCGCCCTAAAACACACACAAGTCTGGTATTATCCTTCAAAAATAAAAATCTGATTAATAAGCAGACAAACTACAACAATTGCACAATATAGGAAATACGGCAGCTGTCAGTCACATGACCTGTCTATTATGTGTATGTGTGAGCTAATATATACTGCCAGGGGGAGGGCTTCCTGTTGGCTGAGGATTTATCAGGCTGCCAATTTATCTTACAAATACTGAGGTAAAAATACTGAGCAAATAACGTGTTAACGAGGTCTAATACAGGAGATCACACAGGTATATACTATATACAGGGGAGATGACACACAGATATATACTATATACAGGAGAGATGACACACAGGTATATACTATATAAAGGAGGAGATGACATACAGGTACATACTATATACAGGAGATGATATACAGGTATATACTATATACAGGAGGAGATGACACACAGGTATATACTATATACAGGAGCAGATTACCTACAGGTATATACTATATACAGGAGGAGATGACATACAGGTATATGCTATATATAGGAGGAGATGACATACAGGTATATACTATATATAGGAGATGACACACAGCAGGTATATACTATATACAGGGGAGATGACATACAGGTATATACTATATACAGGGGAGATGACATACAGGTATATACTATATACAGGAGATGACATACAGGTGTATACTATATATAAGGGAGATGACAAACATGTACAGTGGGGCAAAAAAGTATTTAGTCAGTCAGCAATAGTGCAAGTTCCACCACTTAAAAAGATGAGAGGCGTCTGTAATTTACATCATAGGTAGACCTCAACTATGGGAGACAAACTGAGAAAAAAAATCCAGAAAATCACATTGTCTGTTTTTTTAACAATTTATTTGCATATTATGGTGGAAAATAAGTATTTGGTCAGAAACAAACAATCAAGATTTCTGGCTCTCACAGACCTGTAACTTCTTCTTTAAGCGTCTCCTCTTTCCTCCACTCATTACCTGTAGTAATGGCACCTGTTTAAACTTGTTATCAGTATAAAAAGACACCTGTGCACACCCTCAAACAGTCTGACTCCAAACTCCACTATGGTGAAGACCAAAGAGCTGTCAAAGGACACCAGAAACAAAATTGTAGCCCTGCACCAGGCTGGGAAGACTGAATCTGCAATAGCCAACCAGCTTGGAGTGAAAAAATCAACAGTGGGAGCAATAATTAGAAAATGGAAGACATACAAGACCACTGATAATCTCCCTCGATCTGGGGCTCCACGCAAAATCCCACCCCGTGGGGTCAGAATGATCACAAGAACGGTGAGCAAAAATCCCAGAACCACGGGGGGGACCTAGTGAATGAACTGCAGAGAGCTGGGACCAATGTAACAAGGCCTACCATAAGTAACACACTACGCCACCATGGACTTAGATCCTGCAGTGCCAGACGTGTCTCACTGCTTAAGCCAGTACATGTCCGGGCCCGTCTGAAGTTTGCTAGAGAGCATTTGGATGATCCAGAGGAGTTTTGGGAGAATGTCCTATGGTCTGATGAAACCAAACTGGAACTGTTTGGTAGAAACACAACTTGTCGTGTTTGGAGGAAAAAGAATACTGAGTTGCATCCATCAAACACCATACCTACTGTAAAGCATGGTGGTGGAAACATCATGCTTTGGGGCTGTTTCTCTGCAAAGGGGCCAGGACGAATGATCCGGGTACATGAAAGAATGAATGGGGCCATGTATCGTGAGATTTTGAGTGCAAACCTCCTTCCATCAGCAAGGGCATTGAAGATGAAACGTGGCTGGGTCTTTCAACATGACAATGATCCAAAGCACACCGCCAGGGCAACGAAGGAGTGGCTTCGTAAGAAGCATTTCAAGGTCCTGGAGTGGCCTAGCCAGTCTCCAGATCTCAACCCTATAGAAAACCTTTGGAGGGAGTTGAAAGTCCGTGTTGCCAAGCGAAAAGCCAAAAACATCACTGCTCTAGAGGAGATCTGCATGGAGGAATGGGCCAACATACCAACAACAGTGTGTGGCAACCTTGTGAAGACTTACAGAAAACATTTGACCTCTGTCATTGCCAACAAAGGATATATTACAAAGTATTGAGATGAAATTTTGTTTCTGACCAAATACTTATTTTCCACCATAATATGCAAATAAATTGTTAAAAAAACAGACAATGTGATTTTCTGGATTTTTTTTTCTCAGTTTGTCTCCCATAGTTGAGGTCTACCTATGATGTAACTTACAGACGCCTCTCATCTTTTTAAGTGGTGGAACTTGCACTATTGCTGACTGACTAAATACTTTTTTGCCCCACTGTATATACTGAGGTGAAAATGAGAGGTGTGAGGTGAAAATGAAAAGGTGTGAGTGCAAAATGAGAGGAGTGAGGAAAAATTGTGTAGTGATCGGAAAATGACAGATGTGAGGTCGAAATGACAAGTGTTAGGCGGGAATGAGAGGAGTGAGGGAGAAAATGAGAGGTGTGAGGGGGAAAATTAAAGATGTGATTGGGAAAATGAGAGGCGTTTTGGGAAAATAAGAGAAGTGACGTGCTATAACTAACCACAGATATTTACTATGCCCAGGCAACGCCGGGCTCTTCAGCTAGTACATATATAATAAACCATTGAGGTTTGGTGGAGGGGGAACCTGATACATACACTATACATACACATGAATTCCACCAGCCACCACTGGTGTCCCAAATGTAGTTGCAGGCCACAGGATTATGGATTGATGTGCGTATATATGTATTAATGTTTTTCATTTAGATATTTATACATAATTATCTATATCAGAAGTTTCTCCCCGCACCACAGGTAGGAACACAGAGTATCCTCTTGTGGGAAGGTATGCCGTGAACATTGGAATGACCACTCCGCGCATATCCAAATCAGATGGACAGTATCCCATCTAATGATCATGGGTAGTGATGACCACAAGTGCTCGTTACTGGAGTTTGCCTAGGGTGCTCGTGTACGCAACGAGTATCGTGAGTGCTCAAGTGACATGTTCGATTCCCTGCGGCCGCATGTTTCGCAGCTGTTAGACAGCCACAAAGCATGAGAGATTGCAGGGACTCGAACATGTGACCATCGGCAATACTCGGTGAGTAAATGAGCACCCTAGGCAAACTCCAGTAACGAGCACTAAAGGTACCTTCACACATAACGATATTGTTAACGATATCGTTGCTTTTTGTGACGTAGCAACGATATCGTTAATAAAATCGTTATGTGTGACAGCGACCAACGACCAGGCCCCTGCTGGGAGATCGTTGGTCGCTGAATAAAGTCCAGAACTTTATTTCGTCGCTGGACTCCTGCAGACATCGCTGGATTGGCGTGTGTGACACCAATCCAGCGATGTCTTCACTGGTAACCAGGGTAAACATCGGGTAACTAAGCGCAGGGCCGCACTTAGTAACCCGATGTTTACCCTGGTTACCATCCTAAAAGTTAAAAAAAACAAACACTACATACTTACCTACCGCTGTCTGTCCTCCAGCGCTGTGCTCTGCACTCCTCCTGCACTGGCTGTGAGCGTCGGTCAGCCGGAAAGCAGAGCGGTGACGTCACCGCTCTGCTTTCCGGCCGCTGTGCTCACAGACAGTACAGGAGGAGAGCAGAGCACAGCGCTGGAGGACAGACAGCGGTAGGTAAGTATGTAGTGTTTGTTTTTTTTTACTTTTAGGATGGTAACCAGGGTAAACATCGGGTTACTAAGCGCGGCCCTGCGCTTAGTTACCCGATGTTTACCCTGGTTACCGGCATCGTTGGTCGCTGGAGAGCGGTCTGTGTGACAGCTCTCCAGCGACCAAACAGCGACGCTGCAGCGATCCGGATCGTTGTCGGTATCGCTGCAGCGTCGCTTAATGTGAAGGGGCCTTTATGCTCATCACTAATCACAGGACATATCTTCACATGGTTAATTTCCATGGCAGGAGATGACCAGAAGCTACTAAGGCAAAGGATTAAAGAAATCCTTTGTTCTGGCATCAGTGGGGTGCCAGATCCATTAACCTTTGTTGTGGTAGTGTAAGTATATGGGAATGGGGAAGTTGGTAATTAACCAGTTGTTCCATTCTGTCCTACCAGCAGAGGTAACAAGGCTATATCATAACTTCCTGCCAGGGATGGGATGTATAAACTTAGTAGATGGAGAAAAACACAAGTCATCCCCGATACCTGCAATACACACGCCCCATTTCTGCTGAGCTTCAATTTTCCAAAGGTACAAGTTTGCCCAGAATTTTTTGGGGGGCAGAAAGAAACAGATTCATGCAAGGTAAAAATAACGTTTTTTAATAATGGAGGCTACAAACAATTCTTTTAATGCAGAAATACCAAAGGCCTCATCATCCAAACATCGGAATAAAACTCACTCAACAACACACAAAAAATAAAATCACAAACATGCACAATACAGTGGTCGGCCTGTGAAGACTTTAGTTCTTCACGAGATAGGTGTGAACTTGGCAATTTGGCCATTTTCAACAATCGGCAGCATCAGGAACATTCGTCCCTATTTAAATGGCGCATCAGTGCATACGCTTAACCTGCCATTCATTGTCCATGGGCCTGCTGAGAACCGCGCTCGGGATTTTACAGCAGCCTCCACACAGAGAATGAATGTAATGAAGGTCCAACCCGACACGTCATTTCATAACCACATTTCGAAAACGCAGTCTCGGATACATCTGGTTACATCAGTGTGTTTTGATCCCAGTTTGGGACATGATGCAAGATTTATAAAAGGTTTTCCAGCCGTGAACTTGGACCGCCTCATATATAATAAAGAGGGTGTGGAGACCTGCAAACACTCCATGCCTCATGGTCTTCTCCCCCAACGTTTCCCCTTGTTAAAATAAAAAAGCCTCTACTCACCTCTGATGGTGGCGCGGTTCAAGTGTTGCCCTGGGTCACGTTCCTGGGGCTCATGTTAGGTTGTGAGATCTAATCAACACTGTACACCGCTGGAACTATGCCACCACCGGATAAGAGTAGAGGCTTTTTTATTTTAAGGGTGACGTTGGGTAGCATTCTGAATTGCCATCATAATGTCTGCAGAATTTAGGATGCGGTGTGGTGAGGCAAAGAGGTCCATGACCGCGAATACCACGGGAACACAAGGCCATCGTCTGTCATGTAGCAGATCACGGATACGTGCTGAAACTGATGCGCTAATATGGACTCATTGGTCTTCATTGTCAAGATGTCTTATTAAGAGAGAGTGCCTCCTCAGCCACCGATTCAACAGAGTCCCTTTGGCGATGTCCTCTTTGTGACCCACGTGGGCGTGTTGCCGAGTGGCTACGGGCCGCAGGTCTGGAATATGTGAGGCCCAATGACTTCTGTTAGTTCGGGATAGATGCTTCACTTGGTGCTGCGCTTGAGGTGGCTCCTTCCCCTTCTGGCAGTAAATTAGAGGGACGTCTCTGATGGGTGTCATCTTGCGTTTGAGCCCCTTCTTGGCTTTCAACGATTTCATTGTTTTTGGGTGAAATGTTGCCTTGGGTTCTGATCATACATAAAAATCATGAAATAGGTTTTATATTTCAAGCTGACAGACATTTTAACGCATTTATAAGACAAAACCTCAAAAATGTGAAAAGCAAAAATGTTTCTCTATCTTTTGGAGAGTAATGGATCGCAATTCACTATCTGCCACATCATTGGCAAGTCTGGCTACAGATTACAAGTTGTTTCCAACCACATACTGATCAAAGTTGAAGAAAGAAATATATCACTATCAATGTGGTTTTCAACAAGAATCTGTTTATTCTCTCAAATGTTTTTTTTTAATAAAAAAAACAAAACAACATGATGTTAACCCCTTTACCCCCAAGGGTGGTTTGCACGTCAATGACCAGGCCAATTTTTACAATTCTGACCACTGTCCCTTTATGAGGTTATAACTCCGAAACGCTTCAACGGATCTTAGCGATTCTGAGATTGTTTTCTTGTAACATATTGTACTTCATGATAGTGCTAAAATTTCTTCGATATAACTTGCGTTTATTTGTGAAAAAAATGGAAATTTGGCGAAAATTTTGAAAATTTCACAATTTTCCAACTTTGAATTTTTATTCTGTTAAACCAGAGAGTTATGTGACACAATATAGTTAATAAATAACATTTCCCACATGTCTACTTTACATCAGCACAATTTTTGAAACAAACTTTTTTTTTTTCAAGGAAGTTATAAGGGTTAAAATTTGACCAGCAATTTCTCATTTTTACAACCAAATTTACAAAACCATTTTTTTTAGGGACCACCTCACATTTGAAGTCATTTTGAGGGGTTTACATGGCAGAAAATACCAAAAAGCGACACCATTCTAAAAACTGCACCCCTCAAGGTGCTCAAAACCACATTCAAGAAGTTTATTAACCCTTCAGGTGATTCACAGCAGCAGAAGCAACATGGAAGGAAAAAATTAACATTTTACTTTTTAGTCACAAAAATGATCTTTCAGCAATAATCTTTTTAATTTCCCAAGGGTAAAAAGAGAAAATGGACCTCAAAAGTTGTTGTCCAATTTATCCTGAGTACGCTGATACCCCACATGTGAGGGGGAACCACTTTTTGGGCGCGTGGCAGGGCTCAGAAGGAAAGGAGCGCCGTTTGACTTTTTCAAGCTAAATTTGGCTGGAATTGAGATCGGACGTCATGTCGCGTTTGGCGACCCCCTGATGTGCCTAAACAGTGGAAACCCCCCACAAGTGACCCCATTTTGGAAACTAGACCCTCTAAGGAACTTATCTAGTTGTGTGGTGAGAATTTTGAACCCCCACGTGCTTCACTAAAGTTTATAATGCCCAGGCGTGAAAATAAAAAATCCTATTTTTTCCCACAAAAATGATATTTTAGTCCCCAATTTTTAATTTTCTCAAGGGTACCAGGAGAAATTGGACCCCAAAAGTTGTTGTCCAATTTGTCCTGAGTACGCTGATACCCCATATGTGGGGAGGAACTACTGTTTGGGCACACGTTGGGGCTCGAAAGGGAAGTAGTGACGTTTTGGAATGCAGACTTTGATGGAATGTTCTGCTGGCATCATGTTCCATTTGCAGAGCCCCTGATGTGACTAAACAGTAGAAACCCCCCACAAGTGACCCCATTTTGGAAACTGTACCCCCTAAGGAACTTATCTAGGTGTTTGGTGAGAATTTTGAACCCCCACGTGCTTCACTAAAGTTTATAATGCCCAGGCGTGAAAATAAAAAATCCTATTTTTTCCCACAAAAATGATATTTTAGTCCCCAATTTTTAATTTTCCCAAAGGTAACAGGAGAAATTGGACATCAAAAGTTGTTGTCCTAATTGTCCTGATTACGCTGGTACGCCATATGTGGGAAAAAACTGTTTAGGCACACGTTGGGGCTCGAAAGGGAAGTTGTGACGTTTTGGAATGCAGAAATGGTCTGCGGTCGTCATGTTCCGTTTGCAGAGCCCCTGATGTGCCTAAACAGTAAAAAAAACCACAAGTGACATCATTTTGGAACCTAGACCCCCCCCAAGGAACTTATCTAGATGTGCCCCCTTTTTGGAACTAATGTACGCTTTCTTGTAAAGTAAATTAGTAGTGCATGGAGGTGTGGTACAATCTGAAGCAATCCTTCATACACAGGCCAGGTTTTTCGGGGCAGGTGTCGCATTGATAAATTGTGTCCTTGCGTATTCCCCTTTTGTAACACACTCGGCACCTTTTTTGCGGCTTACCTTTTCTGCCGGTTGGCGGGACCACCCCCGGAAAATGCTGGCCTGGTACGATACGAGCACCTTCAGTTCCGGAAGTATTGGGGCCCTCTCCTTCCGGAGTACCAAATATCAGGGCCTTAACCACTACCTCCTGGAACTGAAGGTACGACGTATCGGCGTGGCGTGCACATCGTAACAGCAGGAAAGCGTTGAGCATTGCCATTTGTACGATGTGGACGGCCAACTTTTTGTACCACACCTTGGCCTTTCTCAAAGCACTGTATGGTTGGAGGAGTTGATCAGAGAGATCAACCACCCCCATGCTTTTGTTGTAGCCCAGTACACAGTCCGGTTTGCAGACCTGTGTAGAGGTACCCCGTACAGTGCTGAGGGCTCTGCCATCACCATGTATGGTGGTCAAGAGAAGGACATCCCTCTTGTCCTTGTACTTGACCACCAGCAGGTGGTCGCTACATTGGGCCTTGCTCTCACCTTTTCTGAGCATCTGCCGAAGTAGCGTCTTTGGGAGGCCTCTCTGATTTTTGCGCACAGTACCGCAGGCTGCGGTACCTCGCGCAGAGAGGGATTTGTAGAGTGGGATGCTGGTATAAAAGTTATCAGTATAGAGGTGATAACCTTTATCCAGCAGTGGGTGCACCAAATCCCACACGATCTTCCCACTCACTCCCAGGACAGGAGGACACTCAGGCGGTTCAATCCTGCTGTCCTTCCCTTCATACACTCTAAACCTGTGGATGTACCCTGAGGCACTCTCACACAGCTTGTAGAGTTTGATTCCGTACCTGGCCCTTTTGTTGGGCAGGTATTGACGGAATCCGAGCCGCCCCTTAAAATGGACCAAGGACTCATCCACGCAGATGTCCCTTTTGGGCACGTACACTTCAGAAAACTTTTTGTTGAAGTGTTCGATGACCGGCCGAACTTTGAACAGATGGTCAAAGTTGGGGTCATCTCATGCGGGACACTGTGCATTATCGGAATAATGCAGGAATTTATGGATGGCCTCAAAACGTCTCCGAACCATGGCCATTTGGAATACTGGAGTGTTATATAAAACATCTACACTCCAATATTGCCGCATTTCTGGCTTCTTCACGATCCCCATGTGGAGGACCAGGCCCCAAAACTGCATCATTTCAACTGCGTCTACAGGAGACCAGTTGGAAAATGATGTACCGGGGTTTTGCTCCAAAAATTGACGAGCATACAAATTAGTTTGCTCCACCATGAGGTTAATAAAATCCTCAGAGAAAAAGACTTTGAAAAAGTCTGTTTCTGTGAGGCCCGTGGTGTCAAACTTGATTCCTGATTCTGCCACAAAATCAGGAAGCAGTGGCTCGTAATTTTCGGGGGGCGAGGTCCATGTGGGTTCCGCAGTGGGGAGCGCTGGTTCAGGAGTGGTGGGGGCTGCCTCATCTTCTGTCCTGGGGCGTCTGCGTGGTGGTTCCGCAGGACCCGAGGAGGAAGATGAGGAGGAAGAGGAGGAGGAGGAGGATGAAGAATCAGAAAAGTAAAGAAAAGTGGGATCCTCTCCCTCGCTATCAGTGTCGGAGGCAAGGAAAGCATATGCCTCCTCCAATGAATAGCGCTGTTGGGACGAACGGGACGAGCGGGACATTTTTGTGTGAATATGGTGATTGGGTGCACTTTATTGATAACTGTATGTGTATGTGTGGGGGGATAGTGATTTGTGCAAACTTATCTGAAAAGAAAATGCTAAAAGGAGAAGAAAAACCTGTAAAAAAAAAAAAAAAAAAGGGAGGCACAAACTCTGATAAGAGAACTGCGTCACTTATCAAAGTTTGGTGGCTGCGGGATGTGTGTACGGAGGTTGCGCAAAAAGGCTGAAGGGAAAAAAGCGAGCGCGAGAGTTGATCGGTGAACTGCGTCACCAATCAACGCTCGGCGGCTGTTAAATGGGCGCACGGAAGGAGGTGCAAAGGGGGGTAAAAAGAGGGGGAAGGGAGATGGGGGTGGAAGTGGGGATTGGGCAGGGATCAGTGATCAAAACGTACGGTTGTAGTCAGGTGGCGCAAAAGGGGGGTGAAAAAAAAAAAAGGAAAACGGCAGGCACAAACTCTGATAAGTGAACTGCGTCACTTATCAAACTTTGGCGGCTGCGGGATGTGTGTACGGAGTTGGCGCAACGGGGGTGAGGGAAAAAAAGTGAGCGCGAGCGTTGATCGGTGAACTGCGTCACCAATCAACGCTGGGCGGCTACTAAATGTGCGCACGGAGGCGGCACAAATGGGGGTGGAGGGGGTAAAAAGAGGGGGAAGGGGGGATTGGGGTGGATGAAAGGGGATTGGGGTGGATGAACGGGGATTGGGCACGGATGAACGGGGATTGGACAGGGATCAGGGATAAAACTTACGTTTAGTTGTCTTCTTTCTTTAGCAGGGATTGTGGTGCTACAGGCTGCTGTGGCACCACAATACCCAGCACAGAAGGTAGATCCAGCAGAGAGATCAAGCCAGGAGATCCAGCAGTATGACCGCTCTGTAGGAATCCTCAGCTAGAATGAGGACCCTGCAGAGCGGTCATACACAGGTCAGGCAGGTGACACAGACAGGTCACAGAGCAGTCATGCTGCTGCTGTGACCTGTCATTGGTGGGATCGACCATAACATCGATCCCACCAATCAGAGCTTTCCTGGTGACCTGGCTGTGACCTGCCTAGGATCGGATCTGTTCGCGCCATCCTAGGCAGGTCACAGCCAGGTCACCTGCAGGGCACAGAGCGGTCACAGCGTGATCGCCGCTGCGCCCTGTGATTGGCGCGATCGACGATGACATCGATCGCGCCAATCGGCTCCTGCAGGCCCTGCTGGGCCTGCACTGTGTCCTATCCTATCCTATCATCGGTGCTATTAGAGCACCGATCCATGCAGGTTCCGGCAGGGCACAGCGCGGTAATACCGCGCGGTGCCCTGCGATTGGCGCGATCGCGTACTCGATCCTAGCCTGTGACCTCGATCCTAGCCTGTGACCTCATTGTTTCAGCCGCTCCGATTGGCTGAAACAATGAGAATGGCTGTGATTGGCTGTTCAGAATTGAACAGCCAATCACAGCGATCGAGAGGGCGGGTGGGCGGCGACAATGCCCTGGATGCCGAGGCCATCTCCCCCCAGGTGAGATGGCGTCGGAATTTTAATGCGATCACCGCGACTTAAGTCGCGGTATCGCATTAAAGGGCATGACGTACTATCCCGTCAAGGGTCAGATAGGCCCAGGGCACCTCGACGGGATAGTACGTCCAAGGTCACAGAGGGGTTAAAGCTACATTTTTCACTTACGGTCTTAACTCGAGGGTAATCAGCAAAAACTGTAGCTCCTTAAAATAAGCACATTTCTTCGTCTTGGGTGATGAGCCACTTCACTTCGATCCCGAAATGACCGCTAATGAATTTTCACATAGTGTACTAAAAAATAAAAAAAAAATGTTTTACATCTGTGCCCTTGCAAGGAACCCCCCAAAAAATATTTACTGAGAGATTATTGCTAAGGTCAGGGTACAAAGTCAGGGTACATTAGGTTCAGCACCTCCAGCCATGCATCAGTTCTCTTGTTTCCCTCATAATACAATTGATCGGCCACATCCCAAAAAACAGGTCAGTCAAGGATCTATAGGCATAAAACTTGAATCTTTATGTCAAATGACAAACTTTTTTACAATTTGATGCTATTTTTGAATATATATTTTTATCATAAGTACACTGCTAAAAAAAATATAGGGAACACAAATCCCACATTCTACATATCACTGAATGAAATATTCCAGTTGTAAATCTTTATTCATTACATAGTGGAATGTGTTGAGAACAATAAAACCTAAGAGTCATCAATGTAAATCACAACTAATATCCCACAGAGGTCTGGAGTTGGAATGATGTTCAAAATCAAAGTGGAAAATAAAGTTACAGGCTGATCCAACTTCAGTGGAAATGCCTCGACAAGGAAATGATGCTCAGTAGTGTGTGTGGCCGCCACGTGCCTGTATGACCTCCCTACAACGCCTGGGCATGCTCCTGATGAGGAGGCGGATGGTCTCCTGAGGGATCTCCTCCCAGACCTGGACTAAATCATCAGCCAACTCCTGGACAGTCTGGTGCAACGTGACGTTGGTGGATGGTGCAAGACATGATGTCCCAGATGTGTTCAATCGGATTCAGGTCTGGGAAACGGGCGGGCCAGTCCATAGCTTCAATGCCTTCATCTTGCAGGAACTGCTGACACACTCCAGCCACATGAGGTCTGGCATTGTCCTGCATTAGGAGGAACCCAGGGCCAACCGCACCAGCATATGGTCTCACAAGGGGTCTGAGAATCTCATCTCAGTACCTAATGGCAGTCAGGCTACCTCTGGTGAGCACATGGAGGGCTGTGAGGCCCTCCAAAGAAATGCCACCCCACACCATTACTGACCACTGCCAAACTGGTCATGCCGAAAGATGTTGCAGGCAGCAGATCGCTCTCCATGGTGTCTCCAGACTCTGTCACGTCTGTCACATATGCACACTGTGAACCTGCTTTCATCTGTGAAGAGCACAGGGCGCCAGTGGCGAATTTGCCAATCCTGGTGTTCTGTGGCAAATGCCAAGCGTTCTGCACGGTGTTGGGCTGTGAGCACAACCCCCATCTGTGGACGTCGTGCACTCAGACCATCCTCATGGAGTCAGTTTCTAACCGTTTGTGCAGACACATGCACATTTGTGGCCTGCTGGAGGTCATTTTGCAGGGCTCTGGCAGTGCTCCTCCTTGCACAAAGGCTGAGGTAGCGGTCCTGCTGCTGGGTTGTTGCCCTCCTACGGCCGCCTCCACATCTTGTGGTGTACTGGCCTGTCTCCTGGTAGCGCCTCCAGCCTCTGGACACTACGCTGACAGACACAGCAAACCTTCTTGCCACAGCTTGCATTGATGTGCCATCCTGGATGAGCTGCACTACCTAAGCCACTTGTGTGGGTTGTAGAGTCCGTCTCATGCTACCACGAGTGTGAAAGCACAACCAACATTCAAAAGTGACCAAACCATCAGCCAGAAAGCATTGGTACTGAGATGTGGTCTGTGGTCCCCACCTGCAGAACCACTTCTTTGAGTGTCTTGATAATTACCAATAATTTCCATCTGTTGTCTATTTCATTTGCACAACAGCATGTGAAATTGATTGTCAATCAGTGTTGCTTCCTAAGTGGACAGTTTGATTTATTTGGAGTTAGATTCTGTTGTGTAAGTGTTCCCTTTATTTTTTTGAGCAGTGTTTATAGTAAATTGGGTGCAGTAGTACAATGCAGGATGTGCTGTAATTTTATTTGTAAGAATTAGGGAAAGTTATGAAATGTCCTATAAATGTCTGTTCCTGATCCAAGATCTCGGCTTTTAGTGGATGCAGTGCTGTGGAATCAGTCGGGAGTCAGCAAAAATTGAGGAGTGGGAGGTTTGGCTTACCGACTCCATAGCCCTGCATCTAGGCTTGTGCAAGATCGATTTTCCTACAGAGCGTTCATCCATGTCGCCATGGCTCGAGATCAAGCCGAAAGTCATTAAATAAAAACAATCTGCAGCAAAGACACAATTTGGGTATGTACCCTAAGAATTACCCATAAGCAGCGAGGTAAAACACATTTCCTAGTCCCGTCAAATACATAGCGTAAACCAGGCAGTCTGAGGCTGTTCCAAATCTATCAGTGATGCAAGCTGCGCTAGAGTTGGCCAGAAGTTAGTTTCAAATACTTTCAACAACTCTTAAAGCTACGTTCACATTTGCGTTGTTGGGCGCAGCGTCGGCGACGCAACCAACAACGCATGTACACAACGCTGCGTTTTGCGACGCATGTGTTGTCAAAAGAAAGCACAGAGCAGGAATTTCGGCGCAGGAAACACGCTACAAGTAGCGTCCTCTGTGCCCTGTCTGTGCATCTATATGACGCATGCGTCGTAAAACGCAGTACAACACATACCGGCGCATGTCCATGCGCCCCCCATGTTAAAGATAGGGACGCATGACGCATGCGTCGACGATGCTGCGCCCAAAGGCGCAAATGTGAACGTAGCCTTAGCCAGCTTCATTCTTATAACATTTATTGTCCAAGTATGGACAGATGCCAACTAATAGACAACGTCACGACAGAAAGCAGCTGGCTGGGCTACTGATATGAGCAGTCATCCAGCCCCTCCAAACACAACACTGGTTACATGCCAACAGAAGTACGCTCTCCTGTGTCACACCCAAACCGGGAGTTGGACCAGTGCGGACATTAATGCTAGCCTGCTATTTTATACATGTTTAAAAGATCATTTTTCGACAGTCAACCCAATTATTTCCAGAAAAAGGTGCCTAATCCTACAGTAAAAGCAAATGTAAGATACATTGTAATATACCCCATCAGATAAACCTGCTTCTTTCTCCAGTTATGAGCCACTTCTCCTTGTCCTGCCACTTCATTAACAGCTCAGAAAAAGTGCCAAAATCTGTTTTTCTTAAGAAAAGACGTACTGCCAGCTCAATAAGGGATCAGGTTGCAGCTTGACTAAAGTCTATGGAGGGAGGAGGGAAGAAAAGAGTGAGAGACAGAGACAGATAGTGCTACTACTTTCCAGTGTTTTAAACTCAGC
Organism: Ranitomeya imitator; assembly: GCF_032444005.1. NCBI lineage: Eukaryota > Metazoa > Chordata > Amphibia > Anura > Dendrobatidae > Ranitomeya > Ranitomeya imitator. The sequence continues at coordinate 115,972,275 of NC_091283.1, read as the reverse complement.
CAAATCTTGACTCACAGCTACACTGCTTAGTACCGCTGTATAATATCTTCCATGCTGTTGTTGCTACCATTGAACATGTGTGATATAGAGACAGGAGAGCAGAAATCTCTAAGGTCTGTGTGTGCTGTGAATGGCAGCTAGTCTTTACCCATCAGGTCAGAGGCAGCTGAAAATTAGAGATGGAACCTGCAGAGGAGAAAACACAGAAAAATGCAGGAGACGGGTCATCTAATGGCCAGAAATAGTGATAGCGCACCTGTACCTACACAGGAATGCTTATTCTGAAAAGTCACCTGACAAGAGAGGTACAGTCTATCTAGCACGGGACTACTATGGTCTTCGGGTCACAGAAGGCCTCCAAGCCTGTGTCTGCATACAATCACTCAGATTCTCCCATCTCTGTTACCTCTCCTATGAAAGTGCACAATACACTACTGTGAGGTCTGGATGATAGTTGTATGGACCCTGCAGCTAAAAAACTGCTGTGTTCATCCCCATCATGTCCCATTATTTTTGCCATAGAAGCAGATCGAGGAATTTGTTCTAAAGACTCCTTTATGTTGTACCCCAGAAGTGCAAGAAAGTCGAAGGTACGTACCCAAAGCTTCTGCTGGTTACGTACCAACTGTGTCCTATAACCAGCGACTCCTGGTGACAACTCTCATCTGGTGAAGAGCAGAACAGGGATATAAAATGTATTAAGGCCACTAACGTACAGTTACATATACAGTGGCATGCAAAAGTTAGCGCACCCCTGGTGGAAATTACTGTTATTGTGATCAGCAAGCTGAAGAGGCAGAGGCCATGAAGATACCGCAGGCAGCAGGTGGAAGTCGTCAGTAAACCGCAGACAAGCAGGTAGCAGATAACACTATAGAGTAGCAAAAAAGTCAGCAACCAAGAAAGCGGCACACAGCCAAGAAGATGTCCTGGAAACTGCAGACGGACACAGAGAAGAGGTCCAGGAGACCCGAGGACGGGTAGCCGACAGAACTCCGGGAATTACTAGAAGCCACAGACAAGTAGGAAAAAGCACTAGAAGCAGATGGTCTACAGGAGACGTCCTGCAGCCAAGTTGTTGCTGGTCAGTCTCAGATTCTACAGTAAGGCCCAGATGTGTCTTAGATGCCTTTAAATAGGCCCCGGCAGTTCATAACATGGAAGCACAGCCCAGACCAGGGACAGGTGGAGAACAGCCCAGACCAGGGACGGGTGGAGAACAGCCCAGACCAGGGACAGGTAGGGAGCACAGCCCAGACCAGGGACAGGTAGGGAGCACAGACCAGGGCTGGGTGGGGAGCACAGCCCAGACCAGGGACAGGTGGGGAGCACGGCCCAGACCAGGGACAGGTGGGGAGCACGGCCCAGACCAGGGACAGGTGGGGAGCACGGCCCAGACCAGGGACAGGTGGGGAGCACGGCCCAGACCAGGGACAGGTGGGGAGCACGGCCCAGACCAGGGACAGGTGGGGAGCACGGCCCAGACCAGGGACAGGTGGGGAGCACGGCCCAGACCAGGGACAGGTGGGGAGCACAGCCCAGACCAGGGACAGGTGGGGAGCACAGACCAGTCCAGGAACAGGTGGGGAGCACAGCCCAGACCAGGGAGGGGTGGAGCACAGCCCAGACCAGGGACAGGTGGGGAGCACAGACCAGTCCAGGAACAGGTGGGGAGCACAGCCCAGACCAGGGACATGTGGGGAGCACAGCCCAGACCAGGGAGGGGTGGAGCACAGCCCAGACCAGGGACAGGTGGGGAGCACAGCCCAGACCAGGGACAGGTGGGGAGCACAGCCCAGACCAGGGACATGTGGGGAGCACAGCCCAGACCAGGGACATGTGGGGAGCACAGCCCAGACCAGGGACAGGTGGGGAGCACGGCCCAGACCAGGGAAAGGTGGGGAGCACAGCCCAGACCAGGGACAGGTGGGGAGCACAGCCCAGACCAGGAACAGGTGGGGAGCACAGCCCAGACCAGGGACAGGTGGGGAGCACAGCCCAGACCAGGGACAGGTGGAGAACAGCCCAGACCAGGGACGGGTGGAGAACAGCCCAGACCAGGGACAGGTAGGGAGCACAGACCAGGGCTGGGTGGGGAGCACAGCCCAGACCAGGGACAGGTGGGGAGCACGGCCCAGACCAGGGACAGGTGGGGAGCACGGCCCAGACCAGGGACAGGTGGGGAGCACAGCCCAGACCAGGGACAGGTGGGGAGCACGGCCCAGACCAGGGACAGGTGGGGAGCACAGCCCAGACCAGGGACAGGTGGGGAGCACAGCCCAGACCAGGGACAGGTGGGGAGCACAGCCCAGACCAGGGACAGGTGGGGAGCACAGACCAGTCCAGGAACAGGTGGGGAGCACAGCCCAGACCAGGGAGGGGTAGAGCACAGCCCAGACCAGGGACAGGTGGGGAGAACAGCCCAGACCAGGGAGGGGTGGGGAGAACAGCCCAGACCAGGGAGGGGTGGAGCACAGTCCAGACCAGGGACAGGTGGGGAGCACAGCCCAGACCAGGAACAGGTGGGGAGCACAGCCCAGACCAGGGACAGGTGGGGAGCACAACCCAGACCAGGGACATGTGGGGAGCACAGCCCAGACCAGGGACATGTGGGGAGCACAGCCCAGACCAGGGACATGTGGGGAGCACAGCCCAGACCAGGGACAGGTGGGGAGCACAGCCCAGACCAGGGACAGGTGGGGAGCACAGCCCAGACCAGGGACAGGTGGGGAGCACAGCCCAGACCAGGGACAGGTGGGGAGCACGGCCCAGACCAGGGACAGGTGGGGAGCACGGCCCAGACCAGGGACAGGTGGGGAGCACAGCCCAGACCAGGGACAGGTGGGGAGCACGGCCCAGACCAGGGACAGGTGGGGAGCACAGACCAGTCCAGGAACAGGTAGGGAGCACAGACCAGGGCTGGGTGGGGAGCACAGCCCAGACCAGGGACAGGTGGGGAGCACGGCCCAGACCAGGGACAGGTGGGGAGCACAGCCCAGACCAGGGACAGGTGGGGAGCACGGCCCAGACCAGGGACAGGTGGGGAGCACAGCCCAGACCAGGGACAGGTGGGGAGCACAGCCCAGACCAGGGACAGGTGGGGAGCACAGACCAGTCCAGGAACAGGTGGGGAGCACAGCCCAGACCAGGGAGGGGTGGAGCACAGCCCAGACCAGGGACAGGTGGGGAGCACAGCCCAGACCAGGGAGGGGTGGAGCACAGCCCAGACCAGGGACAGGTGGGGAGCACAGCCCAGACCAGGGACATGTGGGGAGCACAGCCCAGACCAGGGACAGGTGGGGAGCACAGCCCAGACCAGGGACAGGTGGGGAGCACGGCCCAGACCAGGGACAGGTGGGGAGCACAGACCAGTCCAGGAACAGGTAGGGAGCACAGACCAGGGCTGGGTGGGGAGCACAGCCCAGACCAGGGACAGGTGGGGAGCACGGCCCAGACCAGGGACAGGTGGGGAGCACGGCCCAGACCAGGGACAGGTGGGGAGCACAGACCAGTCCAGGAACAGGTGGGGAGCACAGCCCAGACCAGGGAGGGGTGGAGCACAGCCCAGACCAGGGACAGGTGGGGAGAACAGCCCAGACCAGGGAGGGGTGGAGCACAGCCCAGACCAGGGACAGGTGGGGAGCACAGCCCAGACCAGGGACAGGTGGGGAGCACAGCCCAGACCAGGGACAGGTGGGGAGCACAGCCCAGACCAGGGAGAGGTGGGGAGCACAGCCCAGACCAGGGACAGGTGGGGAGCACAGCCCAGACCAGGGACATGTGGGGAGCACAGCCCAGACCAGGGACATGTGGGGAGCACAGCCCAGACCAGGGACATGTGGGGAGCACAGCCCAGACCAGGGACAGGTGGGGAGCACAGCCCAGACCAGGGACATGTGGGGAGCACAGCCCAGACCAGGGACATGTGGGGAGCACGGCCCAGACCAGGGACATGTGGGGAGCACGGCCCAGACCAGGGACAGGTGGGGAGCACGGCCCAGACCAGGGACAGGTGGGGAGCACGGCCCAGACCAGGGACAGGTGGGGAGCACGGCCCAGACCAGGGACAGGTGGGGAGCACGGCCCAGACCAGGGACAGGTGGGGAGCACGGCCCAGACCAGGGACAGGTGGGGAGCACGGCCCAGACCAGGGACAGGTGGGGAGCACGGCCCAGACCAGGGACAGGTGGGGAGCACAGACCAGTCCAGGAACAGGTAGGGAGCACAGACCAGGGCTGGGTGGGGAGCACAGCCCAGACCAGGGACAGGTGGGGAGCACGGCCCAGACCAGGGACAGGTGGGGAGCACGGCCCAGACCAGGGACAGGTGGGGAGCACAGACCAGTCCAGGAACAGGTGGGGAGCACAGCCCAGACCAGGGAGGGGTGGAGCACAGCCCAGACCAGGGACAGGTGGGGAGAACAGCCCAGACCAGGGAGGGGTGGAGCACAGCTCAGACCAGGGACAGGTGGGGAGCACAGCCCAGACCAGGAACAGGTGGGGAGCACAGCCCAGACCAGGGACAGGTAGGGAGCACAGCCCAGACCAGGGACAGGTGGGGAGCACAGCCCAGACCAGGGACATGTGGGGAGCACGGCCCAGACCAGGGACAGGTGGGGAGCACGGCCCAGACCAGGGACAGGTGGGGAGCACGGCCCAGACCAGGGACAGGTGGGGAGCACGGCCCAGACCAGGGACAGGTGGGGAGCACGGCCCAGACCAGGGACAGGTGGGGAGCACGGCCCAGACCAGGGACAGGTGGGGAGCACGGCCCAGACCAGGGACAGGTGGGGAGCACGGCCCAGACCAGGGACAGGTGGGGAGCACGGCCCAGACCAGGGACAGGTGGGGAGCACGGCCCAGACCAGGGACAGGTGGGGAGCACGGCCCAGACCAGGGACAGGTGGGGAGCACGGCCCAGACCAGGGACAGGTGGGGAGCACGGCCCAGACCAGGGACAGGTGGGGAGCACGGCCCAGACCAGGGACAGGTGGGGAGCACGGCCCAGACCAGGGACAGGTGGGGAGCACGGCCCAGACCAGGGACAGGTGGGGAGCACGGCCCAGACCAGGGACAGGTGGGGAGCACGGCCCAGACCAGGGACAGGTGGGGAGCACAGACCAGTCCAGGAACAGGTAGGGAGCACAGACCAGGGCTGGGTGGGGAGCACAGCCCAGACCAGGGACAGGTGGGGAGCACGGCCCAGACCAGGGACAGGTGGGGAGCACGGCCCAGACCAGGGACAGGTGGGGAGCACAGACCAGTCCAGGAACAGGTGGGGAGCACAGCCCAGACCAGGGAGGGGTGGAGCACAGCCCAGACCAGGGACAGGTGGGGAGAACAGCCCAGACCAGGGAGGGGTGGAGCACAGCCCAGACCAGGGACAGGTGGGGAGCACAGCCCAGACCAGGAACAGGTGGGGAGCACAGCCCAGACCAGGGACAGGTGGGGAGCACAGCCCAGACCAGGGACAGGTGGGGAGCACAGCCCAGACCAGGGACATGTGGGGAGCACAGCCCAGACCAGGGACAGGTGGGGAGCACAGCCCAGACCAGGGACAGGTGGGGAGCACAGCCCAGACCAGGGACAGGTGGGGAGCACAGCCCAGACCAGGGACAGGTGGGGAGCACAGCCCAGACCAGGGACAGGTGGGGAGCACAGCCCAGACCAGGGACAGGTGGGGAGCACAGCCCAGACCAGGGACAGGTGGGGAGCACAGCCCAGACCAGGGACAGGTGGGGAGAACAGCCCAGACCAGGGACAGGTGGGGAGCACAGCCCAGACCAGGGACAGGTGGGGAGAACAACCCAGACCAGGGACAGGTGGGGAGAACAGCCCAGACCAGGGACAGGTGGGGAGAACAGCCCAGACCAGGGACAGGTGGGGAGCACAGCCCAGACCAGGAACAGGTGGGGAGCACAGCCCAGACCAGGAACAGGTGGAGAGCACAGCCCAGACCAGGGACAGGTGGGGAGCACGGCCCAGACCAGGGACAGGTGGGGAGCACAGCCCAGACCAGGAACAGGTGGGGAGCACAGCCCAGACCAGGAACAGGTGGAGAGCACAGCCCAGACCAGGGACAGGTGGGGAGCACAGCCCAGACCAGGAACAGGTGGGGAGCACAGCCCAGACCAGGAACAGGTGGAGAGCACAGCCCAGACCAGGGACAGGTGGGGAGCACAGCCCAGACCAGGGACAGGTGGGGAGCACAGCCCAGACCAGGGACATGTGGGGAGCACGGCCCAGACCAGGGACAGGTGGGGAGCACGGCCCAGACCAGGGACAGGTGGGGAGCACGGCCCAGACCAGGGACAGGTGGGGAGCACGGCCCAGACCAGGGACAGGTGGGGAGCACAGCCCAGACCAGGGACATGTGGGGAGCACAGCCCAGACCAGGGACATGTGGGGAGCACAGCCCAGACTAGGGACATGTGGGGAGCACAGCCCAGACCAGGGACGGGTGGGGAGCACAGCCCAGAGCAGGGACAGGTGGGGAGCACAGCCCAGACCAAGGAGGGGTGGAGCACAGCCCAGACCAGGGACAGGTGGGGAGCACAGCCCAGACCAGGGACAGGTGGGGAGCACGGCCCAGACCAGGGACATGTGGGGAGCACAGCCCGGACCAGGGACGGGTGGGGAGCACGGCCCAGACCAGGGACAGGTGGGGAGCACAGCCCAGACCAGGGAGGGGTGGAGCACAGCCCAGACCAGGGACAGGTGGGGAGCACAGCCCAGACCAGGGACAGGTGGGGAGCACGGCCCAGACCAGGGACAGGTGGGGAGCACAGCCCAGACCAGGGACAGGTGGGGAGCACAGCCCAGACCAGGGACAGGTGGGGAGCACAGCCCAGACCAGGGAGGGGTGGAGCACAGCCCAGACCAGGGACAGGTGGGGAGCACAGCCCAGACCAGGGCCAGATGTGTAACAATGTTAAGAAGAATAAAGAAAGTTACTACCTCCAGGGGATACAGACTATCTCGCTGAAGACATCAGACCACACAAATAACTGGAGATGACGATAAGTAAAATCACACACCTACAATCAAAGTAATAACAGTCTGATATCTTTATGATTCACGATAATATAAATATACAGCCACTAATAAAATACATAAAATAGAAGTACGCTGCCTATGACAGCTTGTTTATTGGAATGGTAATGGTTAAAAAGTCCTCAGCTAAAATCACGTTTTGACCCATCAGGACGCTTTCTGCTTGAGTTTTCAGGGCAGTCACGTCTTCATCCCCCTCACCGGCTAACCCCGGGGGCTTGTACCTCTGACTGAAGTGAGTCAGGACCAACTTCTTGGCTCTGCACAAGTTAGCAAATTCAGCGGCCATCTTTGGAGTGCTGTGCCCGTGGTCCTTGGCTTTCTCCATCTGGCTGTCATCTAATGTAGCTTCATGAACAAGAAGGTCGGCATCCTGACAGAGCCGTGCCGCTCCTGAGGCGGCCATCCCTGAACAGTCTCCCAAGATGCAGACCTTTCTTCCAGGAACGGGGTCTCCCAATACGTCACTCGGAGATATGGTCTGACCGCTCTCAAGGGTCACAGCAGAACCAAGCTTCAGCTTTCCATACAGTGGTCCAGGCTGAACACCTGTGGAAATAAAGAAACATCACAAATCTCTAAAGGGGAACTCTGACCAAAAGCTTTTAGGTTATTTATTTTATTCCAGAGGGGACAGTTCTTTATGGGAGTATGATGGCGCCTTCCTGCCCAGTAGAGGCTAAATATTAGTGTAAATGTAACTTTGAGAGGCAAATAATCGGGAAATCATTTTAAAGTGCAACTGAGGTGGCAAATGTCTGGTGGGTGCTCCCGACACCAGCAAGTGCTCAATCTTCAGTAAATTGTGGCCTATCTGTGGGCAATTCTCTTCAGAGCTGAAATCTCACGCGTGCACCATAGAGTCCAAGAATGGGTCAAGCCTAATATTCTCCGTCCCCTAATAGATGCCATTTTCTGGCCGTATAGCAGAGTCGCTGCACATGACCAAAGCAAAGAGTACTGCGCATGCTCCATCCCGAGATCTACCGAGCATGCGCACAACTTCAGCACTGTGCACATGAACGAAGGAGCAGTCAATCAAGAGCATGGGGGCGGCACATGAAAGCCTGATCATTTTCTGGGCTCATGATGCCCATCGTTGCCACATTTACATATGGGATAACACCACGATTTGCATCTTATTAGAACTCTACCAAAAGTCACAGGTTGTGTGCACACTTCTGCTTCAGTACCCTACCCAGCACTACTATTGGTTTTGGGCCGATATCACACGTGTTTCATGTCGTGAGTACAGACTGCGATGTACGGACCGGCGATGGTTCTTGTGCTGGTCTGAACTGTCAATCTTCAGGAGCACACCGCGCCCTGGCAAACGGGTGTCCAGGAGGAAGGAAGGGGAGCAGTGCGCTCCTGAAGAAAAATAAGACAACCCCTTTATGCAACTTCCTCCAAGGCTCCTTTCTTTCTAAGCTTGAGAGAAGTGGACAGCGTGACGCTAAAAGCTGCACCCACTCCTGTCGCTCTCTGTGCTGAAGTCCACAGAAAATCCAAGTACAAGCGCTGTGGAGGAAGCTGATTCCCCATATTGTCACTAGAAGCAGTAGCGGGTGGCATCATAATCATGGCATCATAATCATGAAAGAGGCAGCTCCAGAATCAGCTCAGTCACCATAGTCCCCGCACAATAAAAATGGAGGGTGTCCCAAGTGGAAGACCCCAAACTGTGACAGCAACTTACCAAGTTCTCGTAGTTTGGTGACGTTCAGCTTCCCAGGTCGATCCTTCTCTGCAATCACAAACCCGAACGACGGGACGCGATGATAGAGCTTAAATGCCTTTACTGTGAACTGCTGGTTATCGAGGAGATGGTAGGTCCCATCAGTGGGATCAGCGGAAATAGTCTGAGTCTCCGAAGGAAGGTGGCCCCAGTCTCCAGTATATGTGGAGAAGTCTCGGAACTCTTCTGCCGGGCACTGGTCTTCTGAAGGCAACAATTCATGGACGGTGTATGAGAAAACAAGCTGAGAATGAGACACCTCCAGACTCATCCGGATAAAGGTTCTCAGACCCACAGGGCCATAGATGTCCACGTGCTGATTAGTGGGAGTAGTGCCGCACTGGAGGCTGACCGTGCAGAGGAACCCGGGGAGGCCAAACATGTGGTCACCATGGAGGTGAGTGATGAAGATCTTGGAGATTCTGCCTGCACATAATGATGAACATGTCACTCCATACGGAAAACTACTGTGGCTGGATGATAAGAAGAAAGTCAGAATAATATATATAGGGGTTGTCACTGTATTGTAGTCATCATACAGCTCCACATTATTACCCTGCAGGTCACAGGTCTGGGAGAGCTAAGGACAAGTACTGATCGATAAGGGCAGCCATATTGTCCATCACCGAGGCACAGGTCTAGATAATGAGGGATCAGGAGAGGAATTAGCTTTACTGACAAAACAAGAGGCGAGAGCCACAGGATAGGTGATAATTTGTGGATACATGGGGGTCTGACCACTAAGAACCGAACTGATCCCGAAAATTGTCCTCTAGTAACACCGCTGGAAGCGAGCGCCACCACTCTAAGCGAGCGCCACCACTTCATTCACTTTCTAAGTGACGTCCAGATACACCCAATCATGGAGTTCGGCTTTTTCAACCAGTCTGACAGAAAATTAGTGAAGCGGTGGTGAATATGAGCGGCATTTCCACTGGGACCTCACCGATTCACAGTTATCACCCGTCCTATGGATAAGTGAGAACTTCATGTGTTGGGATTAGACCTGTAAAGTGTATCTGCGCTTTTAGAAAACTTTTAACATGTCAGAGACCTGTGAGAAAAACTAATCGATGAAGGTCTGGGTGCCAAGACCCCCGCAATAATTACAATGAAGATTAACCCTACCAGTGACGGCATTCACTGGTTCTCCCTAGGTCAGCCAAATGACCGAATCGGGAAGAAATATTCCACCAATCTGGTGACCCCTGTGACTGCTCGTGGCCTCACCGCCTCTCATCTCTGTGACTGGTCTCCATCATCCAGCAGACTCCAGGCGGAATATCATGAGCAGGGAAAGGAGCAAAACTGGGTGTGATCTGCTAACAATGTGACTCGGGCCCCTGCGCCGCTCTCCTCCGAGGCTCACACACTTTCTATTATATCCACCAAGAGCGGCCCTCGGCTGAGCGTTTCTGCTCCGGCGGCTGGAGAGGGTCTCGCCACCTGGACCCCCCACTAATCAAAAGCTTCCTAAAAAAGCAAGTTCCCCCTTCACACACAGCACTAACATCACACTGGTGAATGTAATGGTGACGACGCTCTGAGGAATAAATATATCATCCAGGAAGGAACGTGAGACCCGGAGGAATCCAGAATAATCCTCCTGCGAGGCGCTGTCACTGGATCCGCAGCTGCCGTGCACCACAGAGCTGCTGACAGCCGACGTGTCTGCACACGATAACATGTAATGGGCGACAGGCGGCTCCGGCCGGGGGATTATTCTTATATTTCGCCATTAGAGATTATACATGTGATCAAAATAGCAGCTCAATAAATAACAACATCTCAGGAAATCTGCACGACCCCTCGAAATTCCTCTCTGACAACATGTGCACGTCTACTGGGGGTGTCAGCCACTAAAGGACCTCTGCGCCACCCCTTGCTGGGGTCCTAGGAAACGTAAAAGCCCTCACCCATGTATCTAGTGTTGGGACCACTATGATGATGTGGTCACACAGCTTTCCGAGGCTCCTGCACGGACTGTCTGCCGGCTATTCATCCATTGTTCTGGGGGCACATTCTTACCCGCCTTCAGGGCGCTCTTCATGAACTGAGTCTGGGTGCCCTCCCCACAATCAAATAGCCAGCAGTCCCCTTCTGTCCGGAAGACGACGGCCGATGCCCCTCTGCAGGGAGAAGGATACGCGGACCCCGTCCCCAGAAACGTGACATCCATAGACATGGCGGCCGGCACACAGCTTCACCGCCAGACAATCCGCACCCGGGAACCTGCAGACAGAAGACATGGACACAGATAAAATGGCGCTGGGTCCTGCATGTGAACAGAGCTCAGCCTGGTCTTCTCCTAGCTCTCCTCCACGAGCCGTGTCAGGCTGGTTCTCTACGGGACGAGCTGTGGATTGGAGCGGCCACGTTCACATTACAAAATAGCGCAGCAGAAAACAGGAAAAAAATCCAAAAAAGCGATTCCACCATTGTACCAGGAGCCAAGAAATCTTAGATATTTCAGTGGAGACATTTTTTTATTTTTAACTTTGCAAAAAAATAAAAATAAATACGGTAAATACATGGCGGTTTATGTCTCCAGGTTCTGAGACCGGGGAGCGCGGGGAGCTGGAGGGGGCATCGCTGACATTTTGGGGACCGTACGAGGTTTTCATCACTTCTGACGACGAGAAAAATAATTCTGACTTTTAGAGGTTTTTTTTTGTTTTTCTTTCCAGCATTTACTTTATGGGATAAATTATTTTAGATTTTCAAAGATCGATTTTTTTTGGAAAAAACATTTTAATTTGTTTGTATTTGAACAACGAGGTGGAAAGACGCAAATGTCGGGGGTCTTCATCTATTACAACGCTAATTGTCCCTTTATTGTTTGGCCCCGGACAGGTATCTGACCACCGGCGGGGAGGACTGCGGGAAATGGCAGCCTATGAGCACTGCGGAAATACACTGTGGGGGGACGCTAGGCGTCAAAACGGAGCCCACCCTACATTGCAACAGTAAAGATAGTAAACATCGCCCTGTGATCCCCTCCAGGACTCTGCTCCCCACTTCTTCTTTTGAGTGATCAGTGAGGGGGCTCCGGACCCCATTGATATGAAGGGGATAAAGGTCCGATATTTTATATACAAGAATCTTCAGCCATTTTGTGTATACAGCTCCGAGGCAGATGTGTGCGTATCCATGGTAACAGACTACAAAGCGGTCGGTGGTCTGACCCCGTAGTCATGACAGAAGAGTCACGCGGGGGCTGCTGGGTAGCCTGTAACCATGGATACGCAGACTTCTGCACTGGAGCTGTAAACAATCGATTTCCCACAATGTTGCTCCATGTTTCGCTCTCGACGCTCCGCGTGGCCCAGACCCTCATTCACAGGACTTGTGGGGGTGACAGAGGTCGGACCCCTGACGAAAGGTCACAGATGCGATGCCCCTTTATAAACGCTATTTAGGGGCTTCTCATCCCTCGGGATTCTGCTCCCCCAATACAGGACGTGTAATGGGGGCTACGGGGGTGGAGAGGAGACGCAGAAGACCGCGGCGGCCATCTACGTATCCGGGGGACACCGATCACACGACCAGGGTCAGCGGCGCCTCACCTGCTGCCTGTGGCCAGGTTTCCTCTCCCTGACAGCAAGCAGAGATAAAAAATGTATAAAGGTATATTAAAGAAGCGTCAATGTCAGGAAATCGCAGAGCAGAGAGAACCTAACAAAAGGCCGTCACTGCCCCGGGAGCACCGCAAAGCCCCCTGTACCTCAGACACGTGCAGAAAACACCCGGGGCCGGAAGGCAGACATCTTACTACTCCACTGTCAAAGCCACGGCCATTACTGCACCCACCGGAAGTCACACAGCCTGGAGAAAGGAGCACAAAGATGGCAGCGACGGAACAGCAAAAACTACAACGAATCTGTCACTGCCACCTCTGCTGGCTGAATTGCATCACTGCTCCCTCTGCTGGCTGTATTATATCACTGCGCCCTCTGCTGGCTGTATTATATAATTGCGCCCTCTGCTGGCTGTATTATATCACTGCGCCCTTTGCTGGCTGTATTATATCACTGCGCCCTCTGCTGGCTGTATTATATCACTGCTCCCTCTGCTGGCTGTCATACATCACTGCGCCCTCTGCTGGCAGTCTTATATCACTGCGCCCTCTGCTGGCTGTATTATATCACTGCTCCCTCTGCTGGCTATATTATATAATTGCGCCCTCTGCTGGCAGTCTTATATCACTGCACCCTCTGCTGGCTGTATTATATCACTGCGCCCTCTGCTGGCTGTATTATATCACTGCTCCCTCTGCTGGCTGTATTATATCACTGCTCCCTCTGCTGGCTATATTATATAATTGCGCCCTCTGCTGGCAGTCTTATATCACTGCACCCTCTGCTGGCTGTATTATATCACTGCGCCCTCTGCTGGCTGTATTATATAATTGCGCCCTCTGCTGGCAGTCTTATATCACTGCGCCCTCTGCTGGCTGTATTATATCACTGCTCCCTCTGCTGGCTATATTATATAATTGCGCCCTCTGCTGGCTGTATTATATCACTGCGCCCTCTGCTGGCTGTATTATGTAATTGCGCCCTCTGCTGGCTGAATTATATCACTGCGCCCTCTGCTGGCTGTATTATATCACTGCTCCCTCTGCTGGCTGTATTATATCACTGCTCCCTCTGCTGGCTATATTATATAATTGCGCCCTCTGCTGGCAGTCTTATATCACTGCACCCTCTGCTGGCTGAATTATATCACTGCGCCCTCTGCTGGCTGTATTATATAATTGCGCCCTCTGCTGGCAGTCTTATATCACTGCGCCCTCTGCTGGCTGTATTATATCACTGCTCCCTCTGCTGGCTATATTATATAATTGCGCCCTCTGCTGGCTGTATTATATCACTGCGCCCTCTGCTGGCTGTATTATGTAATTGCGCCCTCTGCTGGCTGAATTATATCACTGCGCCCTCTGCTGGCTGAATTATATAATTGCGCCTTCTGCTGGCTGTATTATATCAGTGTGCCCTCTGCCGGCTGTATTCTATCACTGCGCCCTCTGCTGGCTGTATTATATAATTGCGCCCTCTGCTGGCTGTATTATATCACTGCACCTTCTGCTGGCTGTATTATATCACTGCGCCCTCTGCTGGCTGTATTATATCACTGCTCCCTCTGCTGGCTGTATTACATCACTGCGCCCTCTGCTGGTTGTATTATATCACTGCGCCCTCTGCTGGCTGTATTATATGCGCTCTGCAAATGACTTTCGGCTAACCTCTGCACTAATCCGTACCTCCCACTCCCGACTCCAAGACTTCTCCCGTGCTGCGCCAATCCTCTGGAATGCTCTACCCCAAGATATTAGGACCATCCACAATTTGCATAGTTTTAGGCGCTCGCTCAAAACACATTTGTTCAGAGCGGCCTATCACGTTCACTAATCAAAGTCATTGTATGTTTGTGTGTGTAGCCCATTCACTATCCCCATCTATTCCCCAACCCCTGAAGATGGCTGGACCATGATTGTAAATACATCATTGTAAATACACACCTGTACTTTGCATCTCCCCCACCTCATTGTAGATTGTAAGCTCTCACGAGCAGGGGCGGCTTATTTTGCTTTAATTATTGTATTGTTAACGTTGTTACTTATGACTTTTGTGTTTGAAACTGTTAAACTGTAAAGCGCTGCGGAATATGTTGGCGCTATATAAATAACGATTATTATTATTATTATTATATCAGTGTGTCCTCTGCTGGCTGTATTATATCACTGCGCCCTCTGCTGGCTGTATTATATCACTGCGCCCTCTGCTGGCTGTATTATATCACTGCTCCCTCTGCTGGCTGTATTACATCACTGCGCCCTCTGCTGGCTGTATTATATCACTGCTCCCTCTGCTGGCTGTATTATATCACTGCACGCTCTGTTGGCTGTATTACATCACTGCGCCCTCTGCTGGCTGTATTACATCACTGCGCCCTCTGCTGGCTGTATTATATCACTGCTCCCTCTGCTGGCTGTCATAAATCACTGCGCCCTCTGCTGGCTGTATTATATCACTGCGCCCTCTGCTGGCTGTATTATATCACTTCGCCCTCTGCTGGCTGTATTATATCACTGCATGCTCTGCTGGCTGTATTATATCACTGCGCCCTCTGCTGGCTGTGTTATATCATTGCGCCCTCTGCTGGCTGTATTATATCAGTGTGTCCTCTGCTGGCTGTATTATATAATTGCGCCCTCTGCTGGCTGTATCACTGCGCCCTCTGCTGGCTGTATTATATCACTGCTCCCTCTGCTGGCTGTATTATATCATTGCTCCCTCTGCTGGCTGTATTATATCACTGCGCCCTCTGCTGGCTGTAGTATATCATTGCTCCCTCTGCTGGCTGTATTATATAATTGCGCCCTCTGCTGGCTGTATTATATAATTGCGCCCTCTGCTGGCTGTATTATATAATTGCGCCCTCTG
The DNA here is from genome assembly GCF_032444005.1 of Ranitomeya imitator. Taxonomy (NCBI): domain Eukaryota; kingdom Metazoa; phylum Chordata; class Amphibia; order Anura; family Dendrobatidae; genus Ranitomeya; species Ranitomeya imitator. The sequence continues at coordinate 115,957,039 of NC_091283.1, read as the reverse complement.
CTGGTTGTATTATATCACTGCGCCCTCTGCTGGCAGTCTTATATCACTGCGCCCTCTGCTGGCTGTATTATATCACTGCGCCCTCTGCTGGCAGTCTTATATCACTGCGCCCTCTGCTGGCTGTATTATATCACTGCGCCCTCTGCTGGCTGTATTATATCACTGCGCCCTCTGCTGGCTGTATTATATCACTGCGCCCTCTGCTGGCTGTATTATATCACTGCGCACTCTGCTGGCTGTATTATATCACTGCGCCCTCTGCTGGCAGTCTTATATCACTGCACCCTCTGCTGGCTGTATTATATCACTGCGCCCTCTGCTGGCTGTATTATATCACTGCGCCCTCTGCTGGCTGTATTATATCACTGCTCCCTCTGCTGGCTATATTATATAATTGCGCCCTCTGCTGGCAGTCTTATATCACTGCGCCCTCTGCTGGCTGTATTATATCACTGCGCCCTCTGCTGGCTGTATTATGTAATTGTGCCCTCTGCTGGCAGTCTTATATCACTGCGCCCTCTGCTGGCTGTATTATATCACTGCTCCCTCTGCTGGCTATATTATATAATTGCGCCCTCTGCTGGCTGTATTATATCACTGCGCCCTCTGCTGGCAGTCTTATATCACTGCGCCCTCTGCTGGCTGTATTATATCACTGCGCCCTCTGCTGGCTGAATTATATAATTGCGCCCTCTGCTGGCTGTATTATATCAGTGTGCCCTCTGCCGGCTGTATTATATCATTGCACGCTCTGCAGGCTGTATTATATAATTGCGCCCTCTGCTGGCTGTATTATATCACTGCACCTTCTGCTGGCTGTATTATATCACTGCTCCCTCTGCTGGCTGTATTACATCACTGCGCCCTCTGCTGGCTGTATTATATCACTGAGCCCTCTGCAAGCTGTGTTATATCATTGCGCCCTCTGCTGGCTGTATTATATCACTGCTCCCTCTGCTGGCTGTATTATATCAGTGTGTCCTCTGCTGACTGTATTATATAATTGCGCCCTCTGCTGGCTGTATTATATCACTGCTCCCTCTGCTGGCTGTATTATATCACTGCACGCTCTGCTGGCTGTATTACATCACTGCGCCCTCTGCTGGCTGTATTACATCACTGCGCCCTCTGCTGGCTGTATTATATCACTGCTCCCTCTGCTGGCTGTCATACATCACTGCGCCCTCTGCTGGCTGTATTATATCACTGCGCCCTCTGCTGGCTGTATTATATCACTTCGCCCTCTGCTGGCTGTATTATATCACTGCATGCTCTGCTGGCTGTATTATATCACTGCGCCCTCTGCTGGCTGTGTTATATCATTGCGCCCTCTGCTGGCTGTATTATATCACTGCGCCCTCTGCTGGCTGTATTATATCACTGCTCCCTCTGCTGGCTGTGTTATATCATTGCGCCCTCTGCTGGCTGTATTATATCATTGCTCCCTCTGCTGGCTGTATTATATAATTGCGCCCTCTGCTGGCTGTATTATATAATTGCGCCCTCTGCTGGCTGTATTATATAATTGCGCCCTCTGCTGGTTGTATTGTATAATTGCGCCCTCTGCTGGCTGTATTATATCACTGCGCCCTCTGCTGGCAGTCTTATATCACTGCGTCCTCTGCTGGCTGTATTATATCACTGCGCCCTTTGCTGGCTGTATTATATCACTGCGCCCTCTGCTGGCTGTATTATATCAATGCGCCCTCTGCTGGATGTAGTATATCACTGCACGCTCTGCTGGCTGTATTACATCAATGCGCCCTCTGCTGGCTGTATTACATCACTGCGCCCTCTGCTGGCTGTATTATATAATTGCGCCCTCTGCTGGCTGTATTATATAATTGCGCCCTCTGCTGGTTGTATTATATAATTGCGCCCTCTGCTGGTTGTATTATATCACTGCGCCCTCTGCTGGCTGTATTATATCACTACACGCTCTGCTGGCTGTATTATATCACTGCGCCCTCTGCTGGCTGTATTATATCACTGCGCCCTCCGCTGGCTGTATTATATCACTGCACCCTCTGCTGGCTGTATTATATCACTGCGCCCTCTGCTGGCTGTTTTATATCACTGCGCCCTCTGCTGGCTGTATTATATCACTGCTCCCTCTGCTGGCTGTATTATATCACTGCGCCCTCTGCTGGATGTAGTATATCTCTGCGCCCTCTGCTGGCTGTATTATATAATTGCGCCCTCTGCTGGCTGAATTATATAATTGCGCCCTCTGCTGGTTGTATTATATCACTGCGCCCTCTGCTGGCTGTATTATATCACTACACGCTCTGCTGGCTGTATTATATCACTGCGCCCTCTGCTGGCTGTATTATATCACTGCGCCCTCCGCTGGCTGTATTATATCACTGCACCCTCTGCTGGCTGTATTATATCACTGCGCCCTCTGCTGGCTGTTTTATATCACTGCGCCCTCTGCTGGCTGTATTATATCACTGCTCCCTCTGCTGGCTGTATTATATCACTGCGCCCTCTGCTGGATGTAGTATATCTCTGCGCCCTCTGCTGGCTGTATTATATAATTGCGCCCTCTGCTGGCTGTATTATATCACTGCGCCCTCTGCTGGCTGTATTATATCATTGCACGCTCTGCTGGCTGTATTATATCACTGCGCCCTCTGCTGGCTATATTATATCACTGCGCCCTCCGCTGGCTGTATTATATCACTGCGCCCTCTGCTGGCTGTATTATATCACTGCGCCCTCTGCTGGCTGTTTTATATCACTGCGCCCTCTGCTGGATGTAGTATATCTCTGCGCCCTCTGCTGGCTGTATTATATAATTGCGCCCTCTGCTGGCTGTATTATATCACTGCGCCCTCTGCTGGCTGTATTATATCACTGCACGCTCTGCTGGCTGTATTATATCACTGCGCCCTCTGCTGGCTGTATTATATCACTGCGCCCTCTGCTGGCTGTTTTATATCACTGCGCCCTCTGCTGGATGTAGTATATCACTGCGCCCTCTGCTGGCTGTATTATATCACTGCGCCCTCTGCTGGCTGTATTATATCACTGCGCCCTCTGCTGGCTGTATTATATCACTGCGCCCTCTGCTGGCTGTATTATATCACTGCTCCCTCTGCTGGCTATATTATATAATTGCGCCCTCTGCTGGCAGTCTTATATCACTGCGCCCTCTGCTGGCTGTATTATATCACTGCGCCCTCTGCTGGCTGTATTATGTAATTGTGCCCTCTGCTGGCAGTCTTATATCACTGCGCCCTCTGCTGGCTGTATTATATCACTGCTCCCTCTGCTGGCTATATTATATAATTGCGCCCTCTGCTGGCTGTATTATATCACTGCGCCCTCTGCTGGCTGTATTATATCACTGCTCCCTCTGCTGGCTATATTATATAATTGCGCCCTCTGCTGGCTGTATTATATCAGTGCGCCCTCTGGTGGCTGTATTATATAATTGCGCCCTCTGCTGGCTGTATTATATCACTGCACCCTCTGCTGGCTGTATTATATCACTACACGCTCTGCTGGCTGTATTATATCACTGCGCCCTCTGCTGGCTGTATTATATCACTGCGCCCTCTGCTGGCTGTATTATATCACTGCGCCCTCCGCTGGCTGTATTATATCACTGCACCCTCTGCTGGCTGTATTATATCACTGCGCCCTCTGCTGGCTGTTTTATATCACTGCGCCCTCTGCTGGCTGTATTATATCACTACACGCTCTGCTGGCTGTATTATATCACTGCGCCCTCTGCTGGCTGTATTATATCACTGCGCCCTCCGCTGGCTGTATTATATCACTGCACCCTCTGCTGGCTGTATTATATCACTGCGCCCTCTGCTGGCTGTTTTATATCACTGCGCCCTCTGCTGGCTGTATTATATCACTGCTCCCTCTGCTGGCTGTATTATATCACTGCGCCCTCTGCTGGATGTAGTATATCTCTGCGCCCTCTGCTGGCTGTATTATATAATTGCGCCCTCTGCTGGCTGTATTATATCACTGCGCCCTCTGCTGGCTGTATTATATCATTGCACGCTCTGCTGGCTGTATTATATCACTGCGCCCTCTGCTGGCTATATTATATCACTGCGCCCTCCGCTGGCTGTATTATATCACTGCGCCCTCTGCTGGCTGTATTATATCACTGCGCCCTCTGCTGGCTGTTTTATATCACTGCGCCCTCTGCTGGATGTAGTATATCTCTGCGCCCTCTGCTGGCTGTATTATATAATTGCGCCCTCTGCTGGCTGTATTATATCACTGCGCCCTCTGCTGGCTGTATTATATCACTGCACGCTCTGCTGGCTGTATTATATCACTGCGCCCTCTGCTGGCTGTATTATATCACTGCGCCCTCTGCTGGCTGTATTATATCACTGCACCCTCTGCTGGCTGTATTATATCACTGCTCCCTCTGCTGGCTGTATTATATCAGTGCGCCCTCTGCTGGCTGTATTATATCACTGCTCCCTCTGCTGGCTGTATTATATCACTGCTCCCTCTGCTGGCTGTATTATATCAGTGCGCCCTCTGGTGGCTGTATTATATAATTGCGCCCTCTGCTGGCTGTATTATATCACTGCTCCCTCTGCTGGCTGTATTATATCACTGCTCCCTCTGCTGGCTGTATTATATCAGTGCGCCCTCTGCTGGCTGTATTATATCACTGCGCCCTCTGCTGGCTGTATTATATCACTGCTCCCTCTGCTGGCTGTATTATATCAGTGCGCCCTCTGCTGGCTGTATTATATCACTGCGCCCTCTGCTGGCTGTTTTACATCACTGCCCCTTCCCTCTGCTGGCTACAACTGGCAAAAATTTAGAGACCACTGCAAAATGTTGTTTCTCAGATTTTTCTCTTTATAGGTATATTTTTGAGTAAAATGTAAATTGATCTTTTATTCTATAAACTAATGACAACATGTCTCAGAATTTCCAAGCAATACATTTTGTATTTTCTGAAAATGAGAAATGGTCAAAATAACAACAAAATGCATTGGTTGCAGACCTCAAATAGTGCAAAAAACAAAACAAAACAAGTTCATAATCATATAAAAACAATGATACTAATGTTTTACCTCAGGAAGTGTTCAGAAATCAATATTTTGTGGAATAACCATGATTTTTAATCCCAGCTTTCATGCGTCTTGGCATGCTTTCCACCAGTCTTTCACACTGCTCCTGGTACAATAATGTAAGCAGTTCTTCTTTGTTTGATGGCTTGTGGCTATCCATCTTCCTCTTGATTATTTTCCAGAGGTTTTTCATTGGGGTTCAGGTCTGGAGATTGGGCGGCCATGCTCAATTCCAGCCTTGCTGAAGCCTCCCCAGATCATCACCTGGTCCTCTAATGGTTAGATGGAGACCTGGAGAGGCGACAGGCCACAGTGTCTGCACCCACTGTGACATTTGGTGGAGGATCGGTGATGATCTGAACATTTTGCAGTGGTCTCTTAATTTTTGCCAGAGCTGTATATAGATAGATATAGATATAAAAAAAATCAAAAAAGCAGGCAGCACTCCATATCATCTGAAAAACTGTGCAGGATTTATTAACCCCACATGTCTGGGCAACGTTTCAGCTCCATATGAGGCTTTCTCCAGCAGTGGGTGTTTCCCCAAAGTGCATCTATATCGGCATTTCACCAATCCTTAATTGCAGCCACTCATATTACACATGACATAGAGTGCAGTACATATATACTAATAAAAGTGCATTACAGGTTATTATCATTTACTACAGTCCACATAAAGTGCATCTGTGCCAAAAAATGACGCGCTCATGTGCTCACATATATATGACATTCATTATCACTTTATCGCACATTTTATTGTTCTATTATTCATGTATTTCCGCTTCCCCTCAGGGAAACGCCGCTCATGGAGGACGCCATGTACGCTACACAGCGTTCTAACAAACTCACCGTGCATGTCCGGGCGCGTCATCACTGTGTAATGGGTTACTGGCCGACCATCTACTCTGTGTGGCATTTTTCGGAAGGCATATGCGCATAAGCGCTACATACCGCCATCTTTGTTGTGGCATGCTGAATTATCTCTTCTTACTTATAGCGCTTCCACGGCGCCCTTACTACAGCGCACTATGCCTTGGTTTTGGAATACATTCCCACATAGAACCATCCACTACTCATTTCCTTGACTCATCAAACTTTACACTATGCGATGCACTAGTTACCACATGGACTCTTTATGGCGCATAATCCCGCCCTGACGCTCCGGACCACACCTTGTTCAGGCTATCTCCAAATAGTGTCCAAGTGATGCAAATAACCCCTCCGGGCCTAAATGCCCCAATTGTGACAACTAAAGGCAGTGGCGTAGGGCGGCACAATGCGGGGGGCGGGCATCTAGCCCTGCTGGCACAAGCATCTTTTCAGTCAGTGCAGGGCCAGGCAGTGCAGGCACATCGGGGTTAACAAGGCAGCCAGCGTGACATTGTTTGTGGGCGGAGAGTTCTCCTGCTCTGCTCTCCCGCCCGCCCCTCGCTGACTGCTGAACTTACATCAGGACAGGCAGATTCCGGAGGAGCTCCTTGGCAAGCCTTGCCGCCCTGAGTGAGTGCGATGTATCCCTGTATTCTGACAGTCTGGGTGACCTGGGGCGGCCACAGCTGATATACTGTATATTATATACTTCAGCAGCCGCCCAGGCCCCCAGCACCCGTCCTGTATATGTATATACTGTATCTATACAGCCTGCATGACAGTATATATAATATATATACAGGACAAGTGCTGGGGGCCTGGGCGGCTGCTGAAATATATACACTGCACAGTACCACTGCCCTGTATATATACACTGCACAGTACCTCTCCTATCCTGTATATATACACTGCACAGTACCGCTCCTCCTGTATATATACACTGCACAGTACCACTGCCCTGTATATATATACACTGCACAGTACCACTCCTCCTGTATATATACACTGCACAGTACCACGGCCCTGTATATATATACACTGCACAGTACCACTGCCCTGTATATATACACTGCACAGTACCTCTCCTATCCTGTATATATACACTGCACAGTACCGCTCCTCCTGTATATATACACTGCACAGTACCACTGCTCTGTATATATATACACTGCACAGTACCACTCCTCCTCCTGTATATATACACTGCACAGTACCGCTCCTCCTGTATATATACCCTGCACAGTACCACTGCCCTGTATATATACACTGCACAGTACCGCTCCTCCTGTCCTGTATATATACACTGCACAGTACCTCTCCTATCCTGTATATATACACTGCACAGTACCGCTCCTCCTGTATATATACACTGCACAGTACCACTGCTCTGTATATATATACACTGCACAGTACCACTCCTCCTCCTGTATATATACACTGCACAGTACCGCTCCTCCTGTATATATACCCTGCACAGTACCACTGCCCTGTATATATACACTGCACAGTACCGCTCCTCCTGTCCTGTATATATACACTGCACAGTACCTCTCCTATCCTGTATATATACACTGCACAGTACCGCTCCTCCTGTATATATACACTGCACAGTACCACTGCTCTGTATATATATACACTGCACAGTACCACTCCTCCTCCTGTATATATACACTGCACAGTACCGCTCCTCCTGTATATATACCCTGCACAGTACCACTGCCCTGTATATATACACTGCACAGTACCGCTCCTCCTGTCCTGTATATATACACTGCACAGTACCTCTCCTATCCTGTATATATACACTGTAGAATTTGCAATAGCTGTCACTCATGTAAGAAGTGAAATCTGGCATTGTACTATACCTAGATTTCTCTGCCGTATCTGGGCATCATGAATCGTGGTATGTGTTAAAGGGGGGGGGGACCCACTGAGACTCTTTTGCCCGGGGCCCTCAAAAACCTGGAGCCGGCCCTGGGGGTGGGTCACCGGGCCGCGGCCGGCGCTGCAGCTGTTTAACGCTATTGACGTGTGGGCCCGCGCCCGCACGTCAATAGTTAACAGCCGCCAGCCAATCTGAGGCTGGCAGCTGACGTCAGTCCCAGTGTGCATGTCGCCGGCGTCTGACATCATTGTCAGTCGCCGGCGAGTGCACGTTTCAGCTGCGTGGAGAGAGCAGGAGCGCGGTCAGGTAAGCAGAACTTGTTTTTTTTTGCAGTCCCGATCATGTGATGGTAACATTCACCGGCGAAACAATTAAAGTTCTACATCTGAGGTCTTATTCCTGCTGGGGGGCGGGGGGGGGGGGGGGGGGGGGCGCCAAGCTCGGGACCAGCCCCGGGCGGCAAAAGCTCTAGCTACGCCTCTGACTAAAGGCAGTAGCATCACTGTCCCAGGTTATTTGCAAACAGACAAAATAAGTAACGTAGATGGTTCCTTTAGCTGATTATTCCAATATTCAAATGTATTAATTATATGGCCCCTAATCCATTCACATCAATCAACATTTACTTAATAACATCAAAACATTAATTATTATATTTTACATAATTTCCATATATGAGTCAATTTCTCTAATAGACTAAAAAAATATATATCTCCGTCCTCCATGTTAGTATGTTATCCGAGGGTAAGTATTCCATACTGATGGACAGCAATGCACCTAACAAAACAGACAAATTTATAAAATTAGGGATATCCATAGTTAATAATAATAAAAATAGTAATCTTTATTTATATAGCACCAACATATTCCGCAGCGCTTTACAGTTTAACAGTTTCTAACACAACAGTCATAAGTAACAACGTTAACAATACAATAATTAAAGCCCCTGCTCGTGAGAGCTTACAATCTACAATGAGGTGGGGGAGATACAAAGTACAGGTGTGTATTTACAATGATGTATTTACAATGATGGTCCAGCCATCTTCAGGGAGTGGGGGGTAGATGGAAATAGTGAATGGGCTACACACACACACAAACATAAAATGACTTTGATTAGTGAACGTGATAGGCCGCTCTGAACAAATGTGTTTTGAGCGAGCGCCTAAAACTATGCAAATTGTGGATGGTCCTAATATCTTGGGGTAGAGCATTCCAGAGGATTGGTGCAGCACGGGAGAAGTCTTGGAGTCGGGAGTGGGAGGTACGGATTAGTGCAGAGGTTAGTCGAAAGTCGTTTGCAGAGCACAGCGGTCGGCTAGGCCGATAGACAGAAATGAGGGAGGAGATGTAAGGGGGTGCCGCACTGTGGAGAGCTTTGTGGGTGAGAACAAGTACTCTGAATTGTATCCTGTAATGAATGGGCAGCCAGTGTAACGACTGGACGCGTCCAAGTAACTAGATGGACGACCCTGGCTGCTGCATTAAGGATGGACTGGAGAGGGGAAAGTCGAGTGAGGGGGAGGCCAATTAATAGAGCGTTGCAGTAGTCCAGGCGGGAGTGGATCAGGGCGACAGTGAGGGTTTTTGTTGTTTCCATGGTGAGAAAAGGGTCGGATTCTAGAGATGTTCTTTAGGCGTAAGCGGCACGAGCGGGCAAGAGATTGTATATGGGATGTGAAGGAGAGATCGGAGTCAAACATAACACCCAGACAGCGCGCCTGCTGCCTAGGTGTTATTATGGTGCCACCCACAGAGAGGGAAATTTCAGATTTAGGGAGGCTAGTAGAAGGCGGGAGCAGAAGAAGTTCAGTTTTGGAGAGGTTGAGTTTCAGATAGAGAGCGGACATGATATCGGAGACTGCAGACAGACAGTCAGTGGCGTTCTGTAGTACAGCGGGGGTAAGGTCAGGGGATGATGTGTATAGTCGTGTGTCATCAGCATAAAGATGGTACTGAAAGCCAAATCTGCTAATGGTGTGTCCAATTGGGGCTGTGTAGAGGGAGAAGAGAAGTGGGCCAAGGACTGAGCCCTGAGGTACCCCGACAGTGAGAGGAAGAGGAGACCAAGTGGAGCCAGAGAACAGAACACTGAAGGAGCGGTCAAAAAGATAGGAGGAGAACCAGGAGAGAGCAGTGTCCTTAATGCCTAGTGACTGGAGCCTAGAGAGTAGGAGAGGGTGGTCAACAGTGTCGAAAGCTGCAGAAAGATGGAGAAGAATGAACAGAGAGTGATCACCATTACATTTTGCTATCAGAAGGTCGTTGGTCACTTTGATGAGTGTAGTTTCTGTCGAGTGTAGGGGGTGGAAGCAGGATTGTGAAGGGTCTAGGAGGGAGTGAATGGAGAGGTAACAAGTAAGGCGGGAGTAGACAAGGGGCTACAAGAGTTTAGAGATGAAGGGGAGGTTGGAGACCGGTCTGTAGTTATTTGTGCAGGATGGGTCGAGGGCGGGTTTCTTTAGTAACGGAGTAACGGAGTAATGATAGAGTGTTTGAAGGAGGATGGGAAAATGCCAGAGGAGAGGGAGAGATTAAAGATTATAGTTAGGTGAGTAGTGACGACTGGAGAGAGAGACTGGAGGAGATGAGAGGGAATGGGGTCGGTAGTGCATGTAGTCGGACGAGAAGAACAGAGGAGCCTGGAGACTTCTTCTTCTGTGATGGGATCAAATGTGGAGAGTGAGAAAAGGGAGATGCAGGGAGGGATGGGAGTTACTGAACTTGGTGATTGGAAGTGCATTTCCTGATGGATATTGTCTATTTTCTCTATAAAGTGGGAGGCCAGGTAATCAGCACAAATGTCTGTGATAGGGGCTTGTGCTTTTGGCCTGAGGAGGGAGTGAAAGGTGTCAAAAAGTTTCTTGGGGTTGTTGGATAGTGAGGAGATCAGGGTGGTGAAGTAGGTCTGTTTGGCGAGGTGAAGGACAGAGTGTCTAAGAATGTCATTGTAGTGATGTACCGCAAGATCAGGACAAGGAAAAAGAGGAGATTGGGGACAGTGATGAGTGTAAGGAGTCTGAAAGTGTATGAGGGTTAATGGCTTGTAGATTTCTGACTGTATGGTAGGTAGGAGTGTGCTGGGGTGGGCGAGGATTTGTGAGTGTGAAGGAGAGAATGTTGTGGTCAGAGAGGGGAAGCGGTGAGTTATCTAGGTAGGAGAGTGAACACAGACGGACAAAGACCAGGTCCAGGGTGTTACCGTCTTTGTGTGTCTCAGAGGTTGAGAGCTGTGAGAGGCTGAGCGAAGTGGTTAGTGATAGGAGCTGGGATGCAGATGTAGAAGTGGGGCTGTTTATGGGGATGTTGAAGTCTCCCAGGATAAGGGTTGGGAGTTCAGAGGACATGAAGTGTGGCAGCCAGGCAGAGAAATGGTCCAGGAAGTGGGTGGGTTAGCCTGGGGGCCGGTATATGACCGCTACTCTGAGGGAGAGGGGACAAAAGAGCCTGATGGTGTGGACCTCAAAAGAAAGGAATGAGAGTGATGGAGCAGGGGGGATGACCTGGAAGGTGCATTGTGGGGAGAGGAGTATGCCGACTCCACCACCAGGTCTGTTTGTGGGTCTCGGGAATGGGAGAATTGTAGGCCACCATGGGAAATGGCAGCAGGGGAGACAGTGTCAGAATCCTGGATTCAGGTTTCAGTGAAGGCCAATAGATTTAGAGAGTTGTTCAGAAAGTAGTAATATTAATTAACCCCTTCATGACCGGGGGATTTTTCGTTTTTCCGTGTTCGTTTTTCGCTCCCCTCCTTCCCAGAGCCATAACTTTTTTATTTTTCCGTCAATTTGGCCATGTGAGGGCTTATTTTTTGCGGGACGAGTTGTACTTTTGAACGACATCATTGGTTTTAGCATGTCGTGTACTAGAAAACGGGAAAAAAATTCCAAGTGCGGTGAAATTGCAAAAAAAAGTGCAATCCCACATTGGTTTTTTGTTTGGCTTTTTTGCTAGGTTCACTAAATGCTAAAAATGACCTGCCATTATGATTCTCCACGTCATTACGAGTTCATAGACACCAAACATGACTAGGTTATTTTTTATCTAAGTGGTGAAAAAAAATTCCAAACTTTGCTAAAAAAAAAAAAAAAAATTGCGCCATTTTCCGATACTCGTAGCGTCTCCATTTTTCATCATCTGGGGTCGGTTGAGGGCTTATTTTTTGCGTGCCGAGATGACGTTTTTAATGATAGCATTTCGGTGCAGATACGTTCTTTTGATCGCCCGTTATTGCATTTTAATGCAATGTCGTGGCGACCAAAAAAACGTAATTCTGGCGTTTCGAGTTTTTTTCCCGCTACGCTGTTTAGCGATCAGGATAATACTTTTTTTTATTTGATAGATCGGGCGATTCTGAGCGCGGCGATACCAAATATGCGTAGATTTGATATTTTTTTTATTGATTTATTTTGATTGGGGCAAAAGGGGGGTGATTTAAACTTTTATGTTTTTTTTATTTTTTTCACATTTTTTTAAACTTTTTTTTTACTTTTGCCATGCTTCAATAGCCTCCATGAGAGGCTAGAAGCAGGCACAACCCGATCGGCTCTGCTACATAGCAGCGATCTGCTGATCGCTGCTATGTAGCAGAATTGCACGTGTGCTGTGAGTGCCGACCACAGGGTGGCGCTCACAGCGACGGGCAATCAGTAACCATAGAGGTCTCAAGGACCTCTATGGTTACAATATACAAGCATCGCCGACCCCCGATCATGTGACGGGGGTCGGCGATGACGTCATTTCCGGCCGCCCGGCCGGAAGCGGTAGTTAAATGCCGCTGTCTGCGTTTGACAGCGGCATTTAACTAGTTAATAGGTGCGGGCAGATCGCGATTCTGCCCGCGCCTATTACGGGCACATGTCAGCTGTTCAAAACAGCTGACATGTCCCGGCTTTGGTGCGGGCTCACCGCGGAGCCCTGCATCAAAGCAGGGGAGCCGGCATCGGACGGTATAGTACGTCTGATGCCGGTAAGGGGTTAATAAGTAATATTAATAAGGTTAGAATGGTTTTGATGTAAGGTAGGGTAGCGGTTGAGGTTGTGGGATGGTGGACCAGGGTTGGGAGAAATGTGTCCCGAAATCAGTAGGAGTAGGACGATAAAAAGCAAGAACTTTTTGGAATTGTAAGAAGTTTTTTTGTGCAGTGTTTGGGCAAGATGGGCTGAGGTTTTTCAGGAAGGAGAGAAGTGCATGGGAGATGTAAATGGGAGAGGGAAGGAGAGAGGAGCTGATGTGTATGAGTCGTGATGTAGGGGGGACGGGGCGGTGAATGTGGATTGCAAGGGAACACAGGAGGATAGGAATAAAGCACACGGATAGAAGGGAGAGCAGAGTTTTAAAAAAATTGTTGTATCCCTTATAAAGGATTTGCTATTTTTTACAATAGTTAACCCCCCCTGGGCGACCAATAGTCTCGGGGGGTGGGTTCAATTTTTAATAAAATGGGTATTTTCTTAGGTAAAATATTTAATCCTATTGTAAAAAAATAGCAAATCCTTTATAAGGGATACAATGGATTTTTAAAAAAGTTGGAGACAGTGCGTTTGGAGAAGGAGGTAGTGTTAGCGTCTTTTGACATAGTGTCTTTGTATACCTCCATTGACCATGAACGAGGTTTAAAAGCGGTTGAGAAAATGCTCGATTCAGTGAGGTACACACTCAAAGGGAAAATGTTCCTGTTAAGATTATTAGAGATCATATTAAAACGGAATTATTTCTTGTTTGGTGATACATTTTATATGGAGAAACAGAAAACAGCCATGGGGCCAATATGGCCCCCTCGTATGCAAATTTAGTCATGGAGGTCCTGGAGGAGGACTTCATCTATGTGTCCCACCACTTCCGACATGTGTTGGTGTGGTGGAGATACATAGATGACATCTTCCTCCTATGGACGGGATCTCAGGATGAATTGGAAAAGTTTCATCAATTCCTCAACACAATTGATCAAACAATTAAGTTACCGTTGGTATCGTCCAGAACGGACACACAGTTTTTGGATGTGTTGGTTAGGCAAAAAGAGGGTGAGCTTACTACATTATTTGTAAAAAATACTGACAAGAATAATCTACTTGTATATGATAGCCAACACCCGCGTAATATGGTAAAATCTATACCACTGAGTCAGTTACTTAGAGTAAGGCGCATCGTTAAAGAAGAAGAGGAAGTTGATAAAGTGGTGGACTCTTTGCTAAAAAAAAGAAAAGTTTTTAGATAGAGGGTATCCTAGAAGGTTATTGGAAGCAACCAACATGAAGGTGTTGAAACAAGAAAAGGTAGAATTGATTAATAAATCGAGTTGTAAAAATAAAAGCTCCTCAATCGGCTCCCTTTGGTTACGGCGTATGGAGAAGAAAGTATGGAGGTAGCGAATATTATAAAGAAGCATTGGGGAATGTTGGGGAGATGTCTCCCAGAAATAAAAGAATTTAAGGTGCCACCGCTACACTCATACAAAAAGAGCAGGAATATCAGGGATTATTTGATAAAATCTGATATTGGTCTAATGAAAAAAAGTGTCCAAATGTCCTTGACAGGTGCGACGAAAAACGGATGTTTTCCTTGTTTGAATTGCATAAATTGTGCACAGATGATAAAGGGTTCAACATTCCAGCATCCAGAAGCAGGGAAGGTGTATGAGGTTAAACAATACTTGACATGCAGTTCGGACTATGGAATATATCTTCTCATGTGTCCATGTAATTTATGGTATATCGGTGAGCAACCTGTGAATTCAAGACCAGAATTAACCAACACCGGTATACATACAGTATATATAATATATATATATAAGAAAAAAGAGAACGGACCTTCCAGTCCAAAAACATTTTACAGAATGTAAACACACTGAAAAGGAACTTCGATGTAAAATAATAGATGTAGTGCCAAAACAGAGAAGAGGGGGCGATAGAGCGCAGATCCTTAAAAGGAAAGAGTTAATGTGGATTTATGAACTAAATACCCTTAAGCCTAGGGGCGTGAACGTTGATTTCAAAATACATACGGTTATCTAGGTATATGTTTTTGGTCTAATCAGTGAATTGGGAGTAGCAGTATGTTACTGTTATTTTAGATTTGGGGGTATTGTATTATTTGTTCAACTATGGATAACCCTAATTTTATTAAAAAAAAAATTTTTTTAGGTGCATTGCTGTCCATCAGTATGGAATACTTACCCTGGGATATCATACTAACATGGAGGACGGAGATATATATTTTTGAGTCTATTAGGCTACGTTCACATTAGCGTCATGCGACGCAGCGTCGCCGACGCAACGCACGACGCATCGGAAACGCACGCAAAAACGCACCTTTTTTGACGCAAGCGTCGGCCGGATGCGTCGTAAAACGCAGCGTTTTTGTTGCGTTTTTACAAAAAACGCAGCATTTTACGACGCATGCGTTGTCAAACACTGATTAGATCTTTACACACAATTTAGTGTCTAGACACTAGATAACACCACCAATGAATAGAAGAGGGTGGGTCTAGTGTCTAGACAATCGATAATGCCACCAATGGGTAAATGGGGGTGGGTATTAATGTAATAGTGGTATATATACCCCGGCATAGATTATTTCCAACCATAGAGCATCAAGATGGATCGTCCCATGGAGAGTATCTACCTCAATTTTCAGCTGGAATTAGCCCTTGCTATTGCTTATGCTATTGCCTGTCATGAACAGAGGAAAAGAGACAAACTACGGAGAAGGAGTCGTCGGTGTTTTTGGCTACACCCTATAGTGGAAGTCCGAGAGAGTCGTGGAGCCTACCATTGTCTGTTTGGCGAATTAAATGAGAACCAGGACAAATACTTTGAATACACCAGGATGTCAAAAGACAGCTTCCGATATCTGCTGCGTCTGGTGGAAGGAACCATTTCCAGGCAGGACACGCAGCCCCGTAAATCGATTTCCTCTGAGGAACGTCTGCTGGTGACTCTACGGTACGTAATGGAATGTGAAGGATTTATATGTTCTTGCCATTTTTTAAAGTAACGTGTTTTTGTTTTGTGGGGTGGGGGGATTGTTATTAAAAATGAAAAATTCTTTCATAACAATTTTATTAATTATATTTATTTATTTTTCTTCTTGTCAGTTTCCTGGCTACCGGAGAGACATTGAGATCACTGCATTTCCAGTTTCGGATTGGAGTCTCAACACTGTCGGGTATTATTGCCGACACATGCCGCGCATTGTGGGACAACCTCCGGGAGGAATTTTTACCCATCCCTACAAGAGAAATATGGCTTGCCAACGCCCAAAAATTTGAACAAGTGTGTTCTTTCCCTAACTGTATTGGAGCCGTGGATGGGAAGCACATTAGGATTACCAAGCCTTCAAGAAGTGGATCTCTTTTTTTTAATTATAAAAAATACTTTTCCACCGTGCTGATGGCAATTGCAGGTGCGGACTGCAGGTTTCTCGCTGTGGACATTGGAGCGTTTGGTCGTGCAAATGATTCACGGACATTTAAGGAGTCTGATATGGGCCGAAGATTGTACAATAACAATTTTAATTTCCCCCATCCACGACCTCTTCCCAACACCGACGGCCCGGCCCTGCCATTTGTTGTTGTTGGTGATGAGGCTTTTCAAATGAGTGGCAACCTACTTAAACCTTACTCAAGTCGTGGGTTGGACCGCACCAAAACTATATTTAATTATAGACTGTCCAGGGCCAGAAGAACTGTGGAGTGCGCCTTTGGCATCCTGGTCTCCAAATGGCGTATCTTAGGATCCGCCATAAATTTGAAAATTGAGACAGTGGATGAGGTGGTGAAGGCGTGTGTGGTTCTCCACAATTTTATTATTGATAAAGAGAGAGTCAACGTGGAACTCGATGAACCCATACCAAATCCATTGCCTGATTATCAAGCTCATCCTCTGCGGACAACTGTGGAGATTGCTCATATGAGGGACCAATTTGCTGCATACTTTGTTTCTGATGTTGGCCGTGTTTCATGGCAAGATCAAATGGTTTAATTCTTCGTGTTATTATGATGTCATGTAAACACTGTGTAGTCATGTCATTTAACCATACTATGTATGGTTATTGTTAAAATGTCCCGATTGTATAATGCGTTGTGTTTTGAAATAAAGTTCTTGTGCCTTTCCGTTTTCACCAAACAAATCTCCCATACGTTTTTCCATAGTAATAGAATTGTAAAATCCAATTTTATTGAAAGTAATGTGTGTCACACAAAATTTGTGTGTTCCATAGTTTTGACGTATAACATAATCGGCTCCCACCTTGTCAACCATTTTTAATCCTGCAGACTATTTGCATATGGAACCAGGCTTGACAAGGAGGGAGACGATCATGTTTGCAAAACTCTACAGAGTTAACACTATTGTACTCAGGATGCTAGAATTCGTCCAGAGTCAAATAGTGGCGACACTGTGAACATTGCTTCCACCTCACCTGACCAATAATCTTAAGGTACATTAATAAAACTATTATCCAACGATACCGACCAGTGATACGACTGGACCGAGATCGTTGTTTAGTTGTCGCGTGGTTGCTGGAGAGCTGTCACACAGACAGCTCTCCAGCGACCAAAAAAGAGCAAGTCCCGTGTAATCTGGGTAATGTTATGAAGCGCTTTGCCACACTCACGATGTTTACCATTGTAAATGTAATTTTAAAAAATACAAAAAACCCTTAAGGTACCTTCAAACATAACGATATTGTTAACGATATCGTTGCTATTTGTGACGTAGCAACGATATCGTTAATGAAATCGTTATGTGTGACAGCGACCAACGATCAGGCCCCTGCTGGGAGATCGTTGGTCGCTGAATAAAGTCCAGAACTTTATTTCGTCGCTGGACTCCTGCTGACATCGCTGGATCGACGTGTGTGACACCGATCCAGCGATGTCTTCACTGGTAACCAGGGTAAACATCGGGTAACTAAGCGCAGGGCCGCACTTAGTAACCCGATGTTTACCCTGGATAACATGCTAAAAGTAAAAAAAAACAAACAGTACATACTTACCTAACGCTGTCTGTCCTCCAGCGCTGTGCTCTGCACTCCTCCTGCACTGGCTGTGAGCCGGAAAGCAGAGCGGTGACGTCACCGCTCTGCTTTCCGGCTCACAGACAGTACAGGAGGAGAGCAGAGAAGCAGAGCGCAGCGCTGGAGGACAGACAGCGGTAGGTAAGTATCTAGTGTTTGTTTTTTTTTACTTTTAGCATGGTAACCAGGGTAAACATCGGGTTACTAAGCGCGGCCCTGCGCTTAGTTACCCGATATTTACCCTGGTTACCGGCATCGTTGGTCGCTGGAGAGCGGTCTGTGTGACAGCTCTCCAGCGACCAAACAGCGACGCTGCAGCGATCCGAATCGTTGTCGGTATCGCTGCAGCGTCGCTTAATGTGAAGGGGCCTTTACACTCCGGTGTGTGAAACGTCCATCGCCGTCAACTTCCCGTACTGTGCCAGCCCTAAAGCACAGCACAGCGTTTATTATTAAGTCAACGGTGTGCTCAGCTTTACGGGCGGGAATCACAGTGTCAGTGCGGAAAGATGACGGCGAGGGACATGGTAGACACCTTTTTATATTTGTGGGGTATTGTTCACTTTTTATTTGAGTGTTTAAAACACTGCGCTACTAACCCAATATTCCCTTGTTTAAAACAAAGACATCGCTGGATCGGTCTAAATTCGCCGATCCAACAATGACAGCGTCTGATCAGTTACCCAAAAAAAATTCCAAATCATTCGCTGACACCAAAAAACTCACAGCAGGGGCTCAATCGTTTTACGATTTCAGAAAAGATAACGTTGGTTACACACAAAAACCAACTTTATCTATACTGAAATTGTTGTGTGATGGTACATTGTAAACTTGACATATTGAGCAATGCTGTTTGTGTTTGTAACATCTGAGTACAATGAGCGACAGCCCTATAAAACAATGAAAAAAACAAATTGATAAATATTGTCAGACATTGCACATCAGGTGTTACAAAGACAAGATTTGTGTATACGGCGCAAGGTGTGATTTGGTGCAAACTTTATTTGAGACAATAAAAACTAATTTTTAAAAAAAAAAATAACATTTATTTAGGGTACAAAAAAAAAAAATTGGGAAATGTTATTAGGGGGTACCAACATCCGCAATTAAAGGGGATTGATATCCCACACTTTTTGGGGGTGTTGAGGAGACCGAGGAGGAGGACGAGGGGGAGGAAGCAGCATACTCTATGACACTAGACGGGATGCCGACATCAATCCAGCCAGTGGATGGTGGCGAGACTAGCAAAGCAGGAGGTGAGGGAGGAGGAGGGACGACCAGTGTCCTTGGCTGGCTACTCCGGCTCCGGGTAGACCCAGGCTGTGATGGTGTACTCCTTGTAGACCCAGGCTGGGTACTGGGTGTACTCCGTGTAGACCCAGCCTGGGTACTTGGTGTGCTCCGGGTCGACCCGGGGTGTTTTCTGGTGGTACTTTTGGGAGCAGCCATAGCCAAGGTCGTAGTACTTGTCGTCGTCTTCTTCTTCTTTTTCCTCCTCTCTCCCTCTGGGTGTGGGTCGGCTTCCCGTCTGTGTCCCCTTGAAGGCCTATCAGGCTCTGAACTTTGGGGCTCTGTTCTGTGGTGGCGGTGGCGGTGGCGGTGGCCCTCGGCACGCGGAGCTCTGTGGTGGTGCTCTGCAGCAGGAGTCGGAGTCATGGCAGCCAGCGATGGTACTGCGGGCATATTTGTCGCTGACTGCATGACCCGAGCCTGCTGCAGAGCACTGACATATACATTGTTGCAGCCCTGCATGACCGAAATCTGGAGTTCCGGCGTGAGATGTTCAACCATGCCGTTGTGAATGGCAGTAAAAAAAATGTTTGGCCGGCCTCGAGAGATCCGTTTCGATGTTTTCAAGACGCCGTTCGATATTGCACATTTTATCGCACAGCGCCTTGAAACCATTCTGAAATACGGTGCTCAGATGTAAAAATTCGGGCATGGGCGCCCTGTCCGAGGCCCGCTGACGCTGTCGGGAAGACCCGAAGGAAGGAGCGACAGAGGCCTCGGCCAGGGGAACATCTGTCCGGCTGCCGGTTCGCCAGATTGTGGTGGTGCAGACCTGCTCTCGCTGTGGGATGGCTGCGACTGTTCAGATGGCGCTTCACAAAGGACCGCTCCAGAGGGTCGGACAGTCTCGCGGGTGCTGCTGTGTGTTCTGTGAAAACATAAGGAAACCATTAGTATACTAAATATCACATTTCACATGCGTCATTAATTTAACTTTACCGCCAGGTATCCATTGCCGCCATTAATATTAACCTATTTTTAATATTGACACTGCATATGCACCATCAATATTAAAAAAAAGGTATTTATTTAATTCACAATAGTCACCCATGGTTGTGGTTTGCAACGCCAGACAATTATGCTTACGTTGGAACTGCCATGACGTCACGGTCATGTGACCGAGACGTCATCACAGGTCCTGCGAGCTGAGCAACCATGGGAACATAACCTGCTTTGCAGTGGAATGTATGCCGTATCTATTCTATTTTACTTTTTTGTGTATAAAAAATCGGGGATACACCTGGATAGCCACTATACTACTACACTATTAAATATTGGCTGGGCATGGCCAATCTACTATTTTTCTGTGTTCTGTATACTTCAGATTTCAGTGAAATTGCTAGTAAGTCAAGCTCAACATTGTAGTAATCCCAGAAGGCTCAGAGCACGGAGCCGCTGTGTCAAGTGTGAGAAGACCAGAAATGAATAAAAAATTCTAGGTCAACGAGGCGTGAAAAGTAAAAACAAAATACTTTATTCACTTCAATCAGAAGCAGAGGATGAAACATCTGCACAATACAATAAAAACACTATCTACGCGTTTCAGGTCTGATGTTCCCTGTCACCTGAAACGCGTAGATAGTGTCTATTGTATTGTGCTGATGTTTCATCCTCTGCTTATGATTGAAGAGGATAAAAGTATGTATTTTTTACTTTTCACGCCTCGGTGAGCTTTCCTTTTTTTCTTCATTTCTATACTTTGTACTTGCCAAAATAACTGGCTGGGCAATAAGCTACGTGGCTGGAATGTAGTATGTGAATATGCATGTTGTAAAAACTAGGTGTGTGCATAGGTACTATACTTACTCTCTGCTTTCAAGGACCGGTCGCAAGAACTGCAGTATACGGTTGTACATATACACCGAGGTCCTTGAAGCGGCAGCACCACTACAAAACCAGGGATTCAAGCTTCAGGAGGCTAATTTGCATATTCCAGGTGCCTTCTGGGAGAAGCGAAGTCTCCCTAAGCTAGAAGATCGTTGGGTACAGCCGGGACCAGCTGCTTCGAAAGCATCACCAAACCAGGGATTCAAGCTTCAGGAGGCTAATTTGCATATTCCAGGTGCCTTCTGGGAGAAGCGAAGTCTCCCTAAGCTAGAAGATCGTTGGGTACAGCCGGGACCAGCTGCTTCGAAAGCATCACCAAACCAGGGATTCAAGCTTCAGGAGGCTAATTTGCATATTCCAGGTGCCTTCTGGGAGAAGCGAAGTCTCCCTAAGCTAGAAGATCGTTGGGTACAGCCGGGACCAGCTGCTTCGAAAGCATCACCAAACCAGGGATTCAAGCTTCAGGAGGCTAATTTGCATATTCCAGGTGCCTTCTGGGAGAAGCGAAGTCTCCCTAAGCTAGAAGATCGTTGGGTACAGCCGGGACCAGCTGCTTCGAAAGCATCACCAAACCAGGGATTCAAGCTTCAGGAGGCTAATTTGCATATTCCAGGTGCCTTCTGGGAGAAGCGAAGTCTCCCTAAGCTAGAAGATCGTTGGGTACAGCCGGGACCAGCTGCTTCGAAAGCATCACCAAACCAGGGATTCAAGCTTCAGGAGGCTAATTTGCATATTCCAGGTGCCTTCTGGGAGAAGCGAAGTCTCCCTAAGCTAGAAGATCGTTGGGTACAGCCGGGACCAGCTGCTTCGAAAGCATCACCAAACCAGGGATTCAAGCTTCAGGAGGCTAATTTGCATATTCCAGGTGCCTTCTGGGAGAAGCGAAGTCTCCCTAAGCTAGAAGATCGTTGGGTACAGCCGGGACCAGCTGCTTCGCAAGCATCACCAAACCAGGGATTCAAGCTTCAGGAGGCTAATTTGCATATTCCAGGTGCCTTCTGGGAGAAGCGAAGTCTCCCTAAGCTAGAAGATCGTTGGGTACAGCCGGGACCAGCTGCTTCGCAAGCATCACCAAACCAGGGATTCAAGCTTCAGGAGGCTAATTTGCATATTCCAGGTGCCTTCTGGGAGAAGCGAAGTCTCCCTAAGCTAGAAGATCGTTGGGTACAGCCGGGACCAGCTGCTTCGCAAGCATCACCAAACCAGGGATTCAAGCTTCAGGAGGCTAATTTGCATATTCCAGGTGCCTTCTGGGAGAAGCGAAGTCTCCCTAAGCTAGAAGATCGTTGGGTACAGCCGGGACCAGCTGCTTCGAAAGCATCACCAAACCAGGGATTCAAGCTTCAGGAGGCTAATTTGCATATTCCAGGTGCCTTCTGGGAGAAGCGAAGTCTCCCTAAGCTAGAAGATCGTTGGGTACAGCCGGGACCAGCTGCTTCGAAAGCATCACCAAACCAGGGATTCAAGCTTCAGGAGGCTAATTTGCATATTCCAGGTGCCTTCTGGGAGAAGCGAAGTCTCCCTAAGCTAGAAGATCGTTGGGTACAGCCGGGACCAGCTGCTTCGAAAGCATCACCAAACCAGGGATTCAAGCTTCAGGAGGCTAATTTGCATATTCCAGGTGCCTTCTGGGAGAAGCGAAGTCTCCCTAAGCTAGAAGATCGTTGGGTACAGCCGGGACCAGCTGCTTCGAAAGCATCACCAAACCAGGGATTCAAGCTTCAGGAGGCTAATTTGCATATTCCAGGTGCCTTCTGGGAGAAGCGAAGTCTCCCTAAGCTAGAAGATCGTTGGGTACAGCCGGGACCAGCTGCTTCGAAAGCATCACCAAACCAGGGATTCAAGCTTCAGGAGGCTAATTTGCATATTCCAGGTGCCTTCTGGGAGAAGCGAAGTCTCCCTAAGCTAGAAGATCGTTGGGTACAGCCGGGACCAGCTGCTTCGAAAGCATCACCAAACCAGGGATTCAAGCTTCAGGAGGCTAATTTGCATATTCCAGGTGCCTTCTGGGAGAAGCGAAGTCTCCCTAAGCTAGAAGATCGTTGGGTACAGCCGGGACCAGCTGCTTCGAAAGCATCACCAAACCAGGGATTCAAGCTTCAGGAGGCTAATTTGCATATTCCAGGTGCCTTCTGGGAGAAGCGAAGTCTCCCTAAGCTAGAAGATCGTTGGGTACAGCCGGGACCAGCTGCTTCGAAAGCATCACCAAACCAGGGATTCAAGCTTCAGGAGGCTAATTTGCATATTCCAGGTGCCTTCTGGGAGAAGCGAAGTCTCCCTAAGCTAGAAGATCGTTGGGTACAGCCGGGACCAGCTGCTTCGAAAGCATCACCAAACCAGGGATTCAAGCTTCAGGAGGCTAATTTGCATATTCCAGGTGCCTTCTGGGAGAAGCGAAGTCTCCCTAAGCTAGAAGATCGTTGGGTACAGCCGGGACCAGCTGCTTCGAAAGCATCACCAAACCAGGGATTCAAGCTTCAGGAGGCTAATTTGCATATTCCAGGTGCCTTCTGGGAGAAGCGAAGTCTCCCTAAGCTAGAAGATCGTTGGGTACAGCCGGGACCAGCTGCTTCGAAAGCATCACCAAACCAGGGATTCAAGCTTCAGGAGGCTAATTTGCATATTCCAGGTGCCTTCTGGGAGAAGCGAAGTCTCCCTAAGCTAGAAGATCGTTGGGTACAGCCGGGACCAGCTGCTTCGAAAGCATCACCAAACCAGGGATTCAAGCTTCAGGAGGCTAATTTGCATATTCCAGGTGCCTTCTGGGAGAAGCGAAGTCTCCCTAAGCTAGAAGATCGTTGGGTACAGCCGGGACCAGCTGCTTCGAAAGCATCACCAAACCAGGGATTCAAGCTTCAGGAGGCTAATTTGCATATTCCAGGTGCCTTCTGGGAGAAGCGAAGTCTCCCTAAGCTAGAAGATCGTTGGGTACAGCCGGGACCAGCTGCTTCGAAAGCATCACCAAACCAGGGATTCAAGCTTCAGGAGGCTAATTTGCATATTCCAGGTGCCTTCTGGGAGAAGCGAAGTCTCCCTAAGCTAGAAGATCGTTGGGTACAGCCGGGACCAGCTGCTTCGAAAGCATCACCAAACCAGGGATTCAAGCTTCAGGAGGCTAATTTGCATATTCCAGGTGCCTTCTGGGAGAAGCGAAGTCTCCCTAAGCTAGAAGATCGTTGGGTACAGCCGGGACCAGCTGCTTCGAAAGCATCACCAAACCAGGGATTCAAGCTTCAGGAGGCTAATTTGCATATTCCAGGTGCCTTCTGGGAGAAGCGAAGTCTCCCTAAGCTAGAAGATCGTTGGGTACAGCCGGGACCAGCTGCTTCGAAAGCATCACCAAACCAGGGATTCAAGCTTCAGGAGGCTAATTTGCATATTCCAGGTGCCTTCTGGGAGAAGCGAAGTCTCCCTAAGCTAGAAGATCGTTGGGTACAGCCGGGACCAGCTGCTTCGAAAGCATCACCAAACCAGGGATTCAAGCTTCAGGAGGCTAATTTGCATATTCCAGGTGCCTTCTGGGAGAAGCGAAGTCTCCCTAAGCTAGAAGATCGTTGGGTACAGCCGGGACCAGCTGCTTCGAAAGCATCACCAAACCAGGGATTCAAGCTTCAGGAGGCTAATTTGCATATTCCAGGTGCCTTCTGGGAGAAGCGAAGTCTCCCTAAGCTAGAAGATCGTTGGGTACAGCCGGGACCAGCTGCTTCGAAAGCATCACCAAACCAGGGATTCAAGCTTCAGGAGGCTAATTTGCATATTCCAGGTGCCTTCTGGGAGAAGCGAAGTCTCCCTAAGCTAGAAGATCGTTGGGTACAGCCGGGACCAGCTGCTTCGAAAGCATCACCAAACCAGGGATTCAAGCTTCAGGAGGCTAATTTGCATATTCCAGGTGCCTTCTGGGAGAAGCGAAGTCTCCCTAAGCTAGAAGATCGTTGGGTACAGCCGGGACCAGCTGCTTCGAAAGCATCACCAAACCAGGGATTCAAGCTTCAGGAGGCTAATTTGCATATTCCAGGTGCCTTCTGGGAGAAGCGAAGTCTCCCTAAGCTAGAAGATCGTTGGGTACAGCCGGGACCAGCTGCTTCGCAAGCATCACCAAACCAGGGATTCAAGCTTCAGGAGGCTAATTTGCATATTCCAGGTGCCTTCTGGGAGAAGCGAAGTCTCCCTAAGCTAGAAGATCGTTGGGTACAGCCGGGACCAGCTGCTTCGCAAGCATCACCAAACCAGGGATTCAAGCTTCAGGAGGCTAATTTGCATATTCCAGGTGCCTTCTGGGAGAAGCGAAGTCTCCCTAAGCTAGAAGATCGTTGGGTACAGCCGGGACCAGCTGCTTCGCAAGCATCACCAAACCAGGGATTCAAGCTTCAGGAGGCTAATTTGCATATTCCAGGTGCCTTCTGGGAGAAGCGAAGTCTCCCTAAGCTAGAAGATCGTTGGGTACAGCCGGGACCAGCTGCTTCGAAAGCATCACCAAACCAGGGATTCAAGCTTCAGGAGGCTAATTTGCATATTCCAGGTGCCTTCTGGGAGAAGCGAAGTCTCCCTAAGCTAGAAGATCGTTGGGTACAGCCGGGACCAGCTGCTTCGAAAGCATCACCAAACCAGGGATTCAAGCTTCAGGAGGCTAATTTGCATATTCCAGGTGCCTTCTGGGAGAAGCGAAGTCTCCCTAAGCTAGAAGATCGTTGGGTACAGCCGGGACCAGCTGCTTCGAAAGCATCACCAAACCAGGGATTCAAGCTTCAGGAGGCTAATTTGCATATTCCAGGTGCCTTCTGGGAGAAGCGAAGTCTCCCTAAGCTAGAAGATCGTTGGGTACAGCCGGGACCAGCTGCTTCGAAAGCATCACCAAACCAGGGATTCAAGCTTCAGGAGGCTAATTTGCATATTCCAGGTGCCTTCTGGGAGAAGCGAAGTCTCCCTAAGCTAGAAGATCGTTGGGTACAGCCGGGACCAGCTGCTTCGAAAGCATCACCAAACCAGGGATTCAAGCTTCAGGAGGCTAATTTGCATATTCCAGGTGCCTTCTGGGAGAAGCGAAGTCTCCCTAAGCTAGAAGATCGTTGGGTACAGCCGGGACCAGCTGCTTCGAAAGCATCACCAAACCAGGGATTCAAGCTTCAGGAGGCTAATTTGCATATTCCAGGTGCCTTCTGGGAGAAGCGAAGTCTCCCTAAGCTAGAAGATCGTTGGGTACAGCCGGGACCAGCTGCTTCGAAAGCATCACCAAACCAGGGATTCAAGCTTCAGGAGGCTAATTTGCATATTCCAGGTGCCTTCTGGGAGAAGCGAAGTCTCCCTAAGCTAGAAGATCGTTGGGTACAGCCGGGACCAGCTGCTTCGAAAGCATCACCAAACCAGGGATTCAAGCTTCAGGAGGCTAATTTGCATATTCCAGGTGCCTTCTGGGAGAAGCGAAGTCTCCCTAAGCTAGAAGATCGTTGGGTACAGCCGGGACCAGCTGCTTCGAAAGCATCACCAAACCAGGGATTCAAGCTTCAGGAGGCTAATTTGCATATTCCAGGTGCCTTCTGGGAGAAGCGAAGTCTCCCTAAGCTAGAAGATCGTTGGGTACAGCCGGGACCAGCTGCTTCGAAAGCATCACCAAACCAGGGATTCAAGCTTCAGGAGGCTAATTTGCATATTCCAGGTGCCTTCTGGGAGAAGCGAAGTCTCCCTAAGCTAGAAGATCGTTGGGTACAGCCGGGACCAGCTGCTTCGAAAGCATCACCAAACCAGGGATTCAAGCTTCAGGAGGCTAATTTGCATATTCCAGGTGCCTTCTGGGAGAAGCGAAGTCTCCCTAAGCTAGAAGATCGTTGGGTACAGCCGGGACCAGCTGCTTCGAAAGCATCACCAAACCAGGGATTCAAGCTTCAGGAGGCTAATTTGCATATTCCAGGTGCCTTCTGGGAGAAGCGAAGTCTCCCTAAGCTAGAAGATCGTTGGGTACAGCCGGGACCAGCTGCTTCGAAAGCATCACCAAACCAGGGATTCAAGCTTCAGGAGGCTAATTTGCATATTCCAGGTGCCTTCTGGGAGAAGCGAAGTCTCCCTAAGCTAGAAGATCGTTGGGTACAGCCGGGACCAGCTGCTTCGAAAGCATCACCAAACCAGGGATTCAAGCTTCAGGAGGCTAATTTGCATATTCCAGGTGCCTTCTGGGAGAAGCGAAGTCTCCCTAAGCTAGAAGATCGTTGGGTACAGCCGGGACCAGCTGCTTCGAAAGCATCACCAAACCAGGGATTCAAGCTTCAGGAGGCTAATTTGCATATTCCAGGTGCCTTCTGGGAGAAGCGAAGTCTCCCTAAGCTAGAAGATCGTTGGGTACAGCCGGGACCAGCTGCTTCGAAAGCATCACCAAACCAGGGATTCAAGCTTCAGGAGGCTAATTTGCATATTCCAGGTGCCTTCTGGGAGAAGCGAAGTCTCCCTAAGCTAGAAGATCGTTGGGTACAGCCGGGACCAGCTGCTTCGAAAGCATCACCAAACCAGGGATTCAAGCTTCAGGAGGCTAATTTGCATATTCCAGGTGCCTTCTGGGAGAAGCGAAGTCTCCCTAAGCTAGAAGATCGTTGGGTACAGCCGGGACCAGCTGCTTCGAAAGCATCACCAAACCAGGGATTCAAGCTTCAGGAGGCTAATTTGCATATTCCAGGTGCCTTCTGGGAGAAGCGAAGTCTCCCTAAGCTAGAAGATCGTTGGGTACAGCCGGGACCAGCTGCTTCGAAAGCATCACCAAACCAGGGATTCAAGCTTCAGGAGGCTAATTTGCATATTCCAGGTGCCTTCTGGGAGAAGCGAAGTCTCCCTAAGCTAGAAGATCGTTGGGTACAGCCGGGACCAGCTGCTTCGAAAGCATCACCAAACCAGGGATTCAAGCTTCAGGAGGCTAATTTGCATATTCCAGGTGCCTTCTGGGAGAAGCGAAGTCTCCCTAAGCTAGAAGATCGTTGGGTACAGCCGGGACCAGCTGCTTCGAAAGCATCACCAAACCAGGGATTCAAGCTTCAGGAGGCTAATTTGCATATTCCAGGTGCCTTCTGGGAGAAGCGAAGTCTCCCTAAGCTAGAAGATCGTTGGGTACAGCCGGGACCAGCTGCTTCGAAAGCATCACCAAACCAGGGATTCAAGCTTCAGGAGGCTAATTTGCATATTCCAGGTGCCTTCTGGGAGAAGCGAAGTCTCCCTAAGCTAGAAGATCGTTGGGTACAGCCGGGACCAGCTGCTTCGAAAGCATCACCAAACCAGGGATTCAAGCTTCAGGAGGCTAATTTGCATATTCCAGGTGCCTTCTGGGAGAAGCGAAGTCTCCCTAAGCTAGAAGATCGTTGGGTACAGCCGGGACCAGCTGCTTCGAAAGCATCACCAAACCAGGGATTCAAGCTTCAGGAGGCTAATTTGCATATTCCAGGTGCCTTCTGGGAGAAGCGAAGTCTCCCTAAGCTAGAAGATCGTTGGGTACAGCCGGGACCAGCTGCTTCGAAAGCATCACCAAACCAGGGATTCAAGCTTCAGGAGGCTAATTTGCATATTCCAGGTGCCTTCTGGGAGAAGCGAAGTCTCCCTAAGCTAGAAGATCGTTGGGTACAGCCGGGACCAGCTGCTTCGAAAGCATCACCAAACCAGGGATTCAAGCTTCAGGAGGCTAATTTGCATATTCCAGGTGCCTTCTGGGAGAAGCGAAGTCTCCCTAAGCTAGAAGATCGTTGGGTACAGCCGGGACCAGCTGCTTCGAAAGCATCACCAAACCAGGGATTCAAGCTTCAGGAGGCTAATTTGCATATTCCAGGTGCCTTCTGGGAGAAGCGAAGTCTCCCTAAGCTAGAAGATCGTTGGGTACAGCCGGGACCAGCTGCTTCGAAAGCATCACCAAACCAGGGATTCAAAGCTTCAGGAGGCTAATTTGCATATTCCAGGTGCCTTCTGGGAGAAGCGAAGTCTCCCTAAGCTAGAAGATCGTTGGGTACAGCCGGGACCAGCTGCTTCGAAAGCATCACCAAACCAGGGATTCAAGCTTCAGGAGGCTAATTTGCATATTCCAGGTGCCTTCTGGGAGAAGCGAAGTCTCCCTAAGCTAGAAGATCGTTGGGTACAGCCGGGACCAGCTGCTTCGAAAGCATCACCAAACCAGGGATTCAAGCTTCAGGAGGCTAATTTGCATATTCCAGGTGCCTTCTGGGAGAAGCGAAGTCTCCCTAAGCTAGAAGATCGTTGGGTACAGCCGGGACCAGCTGCTTCGAAAGCATCACCAAACCAGGGATTCAAGCTTCAGGAGGCTAATTTGCATATTCCAGGTGCCTTCTGGGAGAAGCGAAGTCTCCCTAAGCTAGAAGATCGTTGGGTACAGCCGGGACCAGCTGCTTCGAAAGCATCACCAAACCAGGGATTCAAGCTTCAGGAGGCTAATTTGCATATTCCAGGTGCCTTCTGGGAGAAGCGAAGTCTCCCTAAGCTAGAAGATCGTTGGGTACAGCCGGGACCAGCTGCTTCGAAAGCATCACCAAACCAGGGATTCAAGCTTCAGGAGGCTAATTTGCATATTCCAGGTGCCTTCTGGGAGAAGCGAAGTCTCCCTAAGCTAGAAGATCGTTGGGTACAGCCGGGACCAGCTGCTTCGAAAGCATCACCAAACCAGGGATTCAAGCTTCAGGAGGCTAATTTGCATATTCCAGGTGCCTTCTGGGAGAAGCGAAGTCTCCCTAAGCTAGAAGATCGTTGGGTACAGCCGGGACCAGCTGCTTCGAAAGCATCACCAAACCAGGGATTCAAGCTTCAGGAGGCTAATTTGCATATTCCAGGTGCCTTCTGGGAGAAGCGAAGTCTCCCTAAGCTAGAAGATCGTTGGGTACAGCCGGGACCAGCTGCTTCGAAAGCATCACCAAACCAGGGATTCAAGCTTCAGGAGGCTAATTTGCATATTCCAGGTGCCTTCTGGGAGAAGCGAAGTCTCCCTAAGCTAGAAGATCGTTGGGTACAGCCGGGACCAGCTGCTTCGAAAGCATCACCAAACCAGGGATTCAAGCTTCAGGAGGCTAATTTGCATATTCCAGGTGCCTTCTGGGAGAAGCGAAGTCTCCCTAAGCTAGAAGATCGTTGGGTACAGCCGGGACCAGCTGCTTCGAAAGCATCACCAAACCAGGGATTCAAGCTTCAGGAGGCTAATTTGCATATTCCAGGTGCCTTCTGGGAGAAGCGAAGTCTCCCTAAGCTAGAAGATCGTTGGGTACAGCCGGGACCAGCTGCTTCGAAAGCATCACCAAACCAGGGATTCAAGCTTCAGGAGGCTAATTTGCATATTCCAGGTGCCTTCTGGGAGAAGCGAAGTCTCCCTAAGCTAGAAGATCGTTGGGTACAGCCGGGACCAGCTGCTTCGAAAGCATCACCAAACCAGGGATTCAAGCTTCAGGAGGCTAATTTGCATATTCCAGGTGCCTTCTGGGAGAAGCGAAGTCTCCCTAAGCTAGAAGATCGTTGGGTACAGCCGGGACCAGCTGCTTCGAAAGCATCACCAAACCAGGGATTCAAGCTTCAGGAGGCTAATTTGCATATTCCAGGTGCCTTCTGGGAGAAGCGAAGTCTCCCTAAGCTAGAAGATCGTTGGGTACAGCCGGGACCAGCTGCTTCGAAAGCATCACCAAACCAGGGATTCAAGCTTCAGGAGGCTAATTTGCATATTCCAGGTGCCTTCTGGGAGAAGCGAAGTCTCCCTAAGCTAGAAGATCGTTGGGTACAGCCGGGACCAGCTGCTTCGAAAGCATCACCAAACCAGGGATTCAAGCTTCAGGAGGCTAATTTGCATATTCCAGGTGCCTTCTGGGAGAAGCGAAGTCTCCCTAAGCTAGAAGATCGTTGGGTACAGCCGGGACCAGCTGCTTCGAAAGCATCACCAAACCAGGGATTCAAGCTTCAGGAGGCTAATTTGCATATTCCAGGTGCCTTCTGGGAGAAGCGAAGTCTCCCTAAGCTAGAAGATCGTTGGGTACAGCCGGGACCAGCTGCTTCGAAAGCATCACCAAACCAGGGATTCAAGCTTCAGGAGGCTAATTTGCATATTCCAGGTGCCTTCTGGGAGAAGCGAAGTCTCCCTAAGCTAGAAGATCGTTGGGTACAGCCGGGACCAGCTGCTTCGAAAGCATCACCAAACCAGGGATTCAAGCTTCAGGAGGCTAATTTGCATATTCCAGGTGCCTTCTGGGAGAAGCGAAGTCTCCCTAAGCTAGAAGATCGTTGGGTACAGCCGGGACCAGCTGCTTCGAAAGCATCACCAAACCAGGGATTCAAGCTTCAGGAGGCTAATTTGCATATTCCAGGTGCCTTCTGGGAGAAGCGAAGTCTCCCTAAGCTAGAAGATCGTTGGGTACAGCCGGGACCAGCTGCTTCGAAAGCATCACCAAACCAGGGATTCAAGCTTCAGGAGGCTAATTTGCATATTCCAGGTGCCTTCTGGGAGAAGCGAAGTCTCCCTAAGCTAGAAGATCGTTGGGTACAGCCGGGACCAGCTGCTTCGAAAGCATCACCAAACCAGGGATTCAAGCTTCAGGAGGCTAATTTGCATATTCCAGGTGCCTTCTGGGAGAAGCGAAGTCTCCCTAAGCTAGAAGATCGTTGGGTACAGCCGGGACCAGCTGCTTCGAAAGCATCACCAAACCAGGGATTCAAGCTTCAGGAGGCTAATTTGCATATTCCAGGTGCCTTCTGGGAGAAGCGAAGTCTCCCTAAGCTAGAAGATCGTTGGGTACAGCCGGGACCAGCTGCTTCGAAAGCATCACCAAACCAGGGATTCAAGCTTCAGGAGGCTAATTTGCATATTCCAGGTGCCTTCTGGGAGAAGCGAAGTCTCCCTAAGCTAGAAGATCGTTGGGTACAGCCGGGACCAGCTGCTTCGAAAGCATCACCAAACCAGGGATTCAAGCTTCAGGAGGCTAATTTGCATATTCCAGGTGCCTTCTGGGAGAAGCGAAGTCTCCCTAAGCTAGAAGATCGTTGGGTACAGCCGGGACCAGCTGCTTCGAAAGCATCACCAAACCAGGGATTCAAGCTTCAGGAGGCTAATTTGCATATTCCAGGTGCCTTCTGGGAGAAGCGAAGTCTCCCTAAGCTAGAAGATCGTTGGGTACAGCCGGGACCAGCTGCTTCGAAAGCATCACCAAACCAGGGATTCAAGCTTCAGGAGGCTAATTTGCATATTCCAGGTGCCTTCTGGGAGAAGCGAAGTCTCCCTAAGCTAGAAGATCGTTGGGTACAGCCGGGACCAGCTGCTTCGAAAGCATCACCAAACCAGGGATTCAAGCTTCAGGAGGCTAATTTGCATATTCCAGGTGCCTTCTGGGAGAAGCGAAGTCTCCCTAAGCTAGAAGATCGTTGGGTACAGCCGGGACCAGCTGCTTCGAAAGCATCACCAAACCAGGGATTCAAGCTTCAGGAGGCTAATTTGCATATTCCAGGTGCCTTCTGGGAGAAGCGAAGTCTCCCTAAGCTAGAAGATCGTTGGGTACAGCCGGGACCAGCTGCTTCGAAAGCATCACCAAACCAGGGATTCAAGCTTCAGGAGGCTAATTTGCATATTCCAGGTGCCTTCTGGGAGAAGCGAAGTCTCCCTAAGCTAGAAGATCGTTGGGTACAGCCGGGACCAGCTGCTTCGAAAGCATCACCAAACCAGGGATTCAAGCTTCAGGAGGCTAATTTGCATATTCCAGGTGCCTTCTGGGAGAAGCGAAGTCTCCCTAAGCTAGAAGATCGTTGGGTACAGCCGGGACCAGCTGCTTCGAAAGCATCACCAAACCAGGGATTCAAGCTTCAGGAGGCTAATTTGCATATTCCAGGTGCCCTCTGGGAGAAGCGAAGTCTCCCTAAGCTAGAAGATCGTTGGGTACAGCCGGGACCAGCTGCTTCGAAAGCATCACCAAACCAGGGATTCAAGCTTCAGGAGGCTAATTTGCATATTCCAGGTGCCTCTGGGAGAAGCGAAGTCTCCCTAAGCTAGAAGATCGTTGGGTACAGCCGGGACCAGCTGCTTCGAAAGCATCACCAAACCAGGGATTCAAGCTTCAGGAGGCTAATTTGCATATTCCAGGTGCCCTCTGGGAGAAGCGAAGTCTCCCTAAGCTAGAAGATCGTTGGGTACAGCCGGGACCAGCTGCTTCGAAAGCATCACCAAACCAGGGATTCAAGCTTCAGGAGGCTAATTTGCATATTCCAGGTGCCTTCTGGGAGAAGCGAAGTCTCCCTAAGCTAGAAGATCGTTGGGTACAGCCGGGACCAGCTGCTTCGAAAGCATCACCAAACCAGGGATTCAAGCTTCAGGAGGCTAATTTGCATATTCCAGGTGCCCTCTGGGAGAAGCGAAGTCTCCCTAAGCTAGAAGATCGTTGGGTACAAGCCGGGACCAGCTGCTTCGAAAGCATCACCAAACCAGGGATTCAAGCTTCAGGAGGCTAATTTGCATATTCCAGGTGCCTTCTGGGAGAAGCGAAGTCTCCCTAAGCTAGAAGATCGTTGGGGTACAGCCGGGACCAGCT
The DNA here is from genome assembly GCF_032444005.1 of Ranitomeya imitator. NCBI lineage: Eukaryota > Metazoa > Chordata > Amphibia > Anura > Dendrobatidae > Ranitomeya > Ranitomeya imitator. The sequence goes on along the minus strand of NC_091283.1, from coordinate 115,923,562 downwards.
GCTTCGAAAGCATCACCAAACCAGGGATTCAAGCTTCAGGAGGCTAATTTGCATATTCCAGGTGCCTTCTGGGAGAAGCGAAGTCTCCCTAAGCTAGAAGATCGTTGGGTACAGCCGGGACCAGCTGCTTCGAAAGCATCACCAAACCAGGGATTCAAGCTTCAGGAGGCTAATTTGCATATTCCAGGTGCCTTCTGGGAGAAGCGAAGTCTCCCTAAGCTAGAAGATCGTTGGGTACAGCCGGGACCAGCTGCTTCGAAAGCATCACCAAACCAGGGATTCAAGCTTCAGGAGGCTAATTTGCATATCCAGGTGCCTTCTGGGAGAAGCGAAGTCTCCCTAAGCTAGAAGATCGTTGGGTACAGCCGGGACCAGCTGCTTCGAAAGCATCACCAAACCAGGGATTCAAGCTTCAGGAGGCTAATTTGCATATTCCAGGTGCCCTTCTGGGAGAAGCGAAGTCTCCCTAAGCTAGAAGATCGTTGGGGTACAGCCGGGACCAGCTGCTTCGAAAGCATCACCAAACCAGGGATTCAAGCTTCAGGAGGCTAATTTGCATATTCCAGGTGCCATCTGGGAGAAGCGAAGTCTCCCTAAGCTAGAAGATCGTTGGGTACAGCCGGGACCAGCTGCTTCGAAAGCATCACCAAACCAGGGATTCAAGCTTCAGGAGGCTAATTTGCATATTCCAGGTGCCTTCTGGGAGAAGCGAAGTCTCCCTAAGCTAGAAGATCGTTGGGTACAGCCGGGACCAGCTGCTTCGAAAGCATCACCAAACCAGGGATTCAAGCTTCAGGAGGCTAATTTGCATATTCCAGGTGCCTTCTGGGAGAAGCGAAGTCTCCCTAAGCTAGAAGATCGTTGGGTACAGCCGGGACCAGCTGCTTCGAAAGCATCACCAAACCAGGGGATTCAAGCTTCAGGAGGCTAATTTGCATATTCCAGGTGCCCTCTGGGAGAAGCGAAGTCTCCCTAAGCTAGAAGATCGTTGGGTACAGCCGGGACCAGCTGCTTCGAAAGCATCACCAAACCAGGGATTCAAGCTTCAGGAGGCTAATTTGCATATTCCAGGTGCCTTCTGGGAGAAGCGAAGTCTCCCTAAGCTAGAAGATCGTTGGGTACAGCCGGGACCAGCTGCTTCGAAAGCATCACCAAACCAGGGATTCAAGCTTCAGGAGGCTAATTTGCATATTCCAGGTGCCTTCTGGGAGAAGCGAAGTCTCCCTAAGCTAGAAGATCGTTGGGTACAGCCGGGACCAGCTGCTTCGAAAGCATCACCAAACCAGGGATTCAAGCTTCAGGAGGCTAATTTGCATATTCCAGGTGCCTTCTGGGAGAAGCGAAGTCTCCCTAAGCTAGAAGATCGTTGGGTACAGCCGGGACCAGCTGCTTCGAAAGCATCACCAAACCAGGGATTCAAGCTTCAGGAGGCTAATTTGCATATTCCAGGTGCCCTCTGGGAGAAGCGAAGTCTCCCTAAGCTAGAAGATCGTTGGGTACAGCCGGGACCAGCTGCTTCGAAAGCATCACCAAACCAGGGATTCAAGCTTCAGGAGGCTAATTTGCATATTCCAGGTGCCTTCTGGGAGAAGCGAAGTCTCCCTAAGCTAGAAGATCGTTGGGTACAGCCGGGACCAGCTGCTTCGAAAGCATCACCAAACCAGGGATTCAAGCTTCAGGAGGCTAATTTGCATATTCCAGGTGCCCTCTGGGAGAAGCGAAGTCTCCCTAAGCTAGAAGATCGTTGGGTACAGCCGGGACCAGCTGCTTCGAAAGCATCACCAAACCAGGGATTCAAGCTTCAGGAGGCTAATTTGCATATTCCAGGTGCCTTCTGGAGAAGCGAAGTCTCCCTAAGCTAGAAGATCGTTGGGTACAGCCGGGACCAGCTGCTTCGAAAGCATCACCAAACCAGGGATTCAAGCTTCAGGAGGCTAATTTGCATATTCCAGGTGCCTTCTGGGAGAAGCGAAGTCTCCCTAAGCTAGAAGATCGTTGGGTACAGCCGGGACCAGCTGCTTCGAAAGCATCACCAAACCAGGGATTCAAGCTTCAGGAGGCTAATTTGCATATTCCAGGTGCCTTCTGGGAGAAGCGAAGTCTCCCTAAGCTAGAAGATCGTTGGGTACAGCCGGGACCAGCTGCTTCGAAAGCATCACCAAACCAGGGATTCAAGCTTCAGGAGGCTAATTTGCATATTCCAGGTGCCTTCTGGGAGAAGCGAAGTCTCCCTAAGCTAGAAGATCGTTGGGTACAGCCGGGGACCAGCTGCTTCGAAAGCATCACCAAACCAGGGATTCAAGCTTCAGGAGGCTAATTTGCATATTCCAGGTGCCTTCTGGGAGAAGCGAAGTCTCCCTAAGCTAGAAGATCGTTGGGTACAGCCGGGACCAGCTGCTTCGAAAGCATCACCAAACCAGGGATTCAAGCTTCAGGAGGCTAATTTGCATATTCCAGGTGCCCTCTGGGAGAAGCGAAGTCTCCCTAAGCTAGAAGATCGTTGGGTACAGCCGGGACCAGCTGCTTCGAAAGCATCACCAAACCAGGGATTCAAGCTTCAGGAGGCTAATTTGCATATTCCAGGTGCCTTCTGGGAGAAGCGAAGTCTCCCTAAGCTAGAAGATCGTTGGGTACAGCCGGGACCAGCTGCTTCGAAAGCATCACCAAACCAGGGATTCAAGCTTCAGGAGACTAATTTGCATATTCCAGGTGCCCTCTGGGAGAAGCGAAGTCTCCCTAAGCTAGAAGATCGTTGGGTACAGCCGGGACCAGCTGCTTCGAAAGCATCACCAAACCAGGGATTCAAGCTTCAGGAGGCTAATTTGCATATTCCAGGTGCCTTCTGGGAGAAGCGAAGTCTCCCTAAGCTAGAAGATCGTTGGGTACAGCCGGGACCAGCTGCTTCGAAAGCATCACCAAACCAGGGATTCAAGCTTCAGGAGGCTAATTTGCATATTCCAGGTGCCTTCTGGGAGAAGCGAAGTCTCCCTAAGCTAGAAGATCGTTGGGTACAGCCGGGACCAGCTGCTTCGAAAGCATCACCAAACCAGGGATTCAAGCTTCAGGAGGCTAATTTGCATATTCCAGGTGCCCTCTGGGAGAAGCGAAGTCTCCCTAAGCTAGAAGATCGTTGGGTACAGCCGGGACCAGCTGCTTCGAAAGCATCACCAAACCAGGGATTCAAGCTTCAGGAGGCTAATTTGCATATTCCAGGTGCCTTCTGGGAGAAGCGAAGTCTCCCTAAGCTAGAAGATCGTTGGGTACAGCCGGGACCAGCTGCTTCGAAAGCATCACCAAACCAGGGATTCAAGCTTCAGGAGGCTAATTTGCATATTCCAGGTGCCTTCTGGGAGAAGCGAAGTCTCCCTAAGCTAGAAGATCGTTGGGTACAGCCGGGACCAGCTGCTTCGAAAGCATCACCAAACCAGGGATTCAAGCTTCAGGAGGCTAATTTGCATATTCCAGGTGCCCTCTGGGAGAAGCGAAGTCTCCCTAAGCTAGAAGATCGTTGGGTACAGCCGGGACCAGCTGCTTCGAAAGCATCACCAAACCAGGGATTCAAGCTTCAGGAGGCTAATTTGCATATTCCAGGTGCCTTCTGGGAGAAGCGAAGTCTCCCTAAGCTAGAAGATCGTTGGGTACAGCCGGGACCAGCTGCTTCGAAAGCATCACCAAACCAGGGATTCAAGCTTCAGGAGGCTAATTTGCATATTCCAGGTGCCTTCTGGGAGAAGCGAAGTCTCCCTAAGCTAGAAGATCGTTGGGTACAGCCGGGACCAGCTGCTTCGAAAGCATCACCAAACCAGGGATTCAAGCTTCAGGAGGCTAATTTGCATACTCCAGGTGCCCTCTGGGAGAAGCGAAGTCTCCCTAAGCTAGAAGATCGTTGGGTACAGCCGGGACCAGCTGCTTCGAAAGCATCACCAAACCAGGGATTCAAGCTTCAGGAGGCTAATTTGCATACTCCAGGTGCCCTCTGGGAGAAGCGAAGTCTCCCTAAGCTAGAAGATCGTTGGGTACAGCCGGGACCAGCTGCTTCGAAAGCATCACCAAACCAGGGATTCAAGCTTCAGGAGGCTAATTTGCATATTCCAGGTGCCTTCTGGGAGAAGCGAAGTCTCCCTAAGCTAGAAGATCGTTGGGTACAGCCGGGACCAGCTGCTTCGAAAGCATCACCAAACCAGGGATTCAAGCTTCAGGAGGCTAATTTGCATACTCCAGGTGCCCTCTGGGAGAAGCGAAGTCTCCCTAAGCTAGAAGATCGTTGGGTACAGCCGGGACCAGCTGCTTCGAAAGCATCACCAAACCAGGGATTCAAGCTTCAGGAGGCTAATTTGCATACTCCAGGTGCCCTCTGGGAGAAGCGAAGTCTCCCTAAGCTAGAAGATCGTTGGGTACAGCCGGGACCAGCTGCTTCGAAAGCATCACCAAACCAGGGATTCAAGCTTCAGGAGGCTAATTTGCATACTCCAGGTGCCCTCTGGGAGAAGCGAAGTCTCCCTAAGCTAGAAGATCGTTGGGTACAGCCGGGACCAGCTGCTTCGAAAGCATCACCAAACCAGGGATTCAAGCTTCAGGAGGCTAATTTGCATACTCCAGGTGCCCTCTGGGAGAAGCGAAGTCTCCCTAAGCTAGAAGATCGTTGGGTACAGCCGGGACCAGCTGCTTCGAAAGCATCACCAAACCAGGGATTCAAGCTTCAGGAGGCTAATTTGCATATTCCAGGTGCCTTCTGGGAGAAGCGAAGTCTCCCTAAGCTAGAAGATCGTTGGGTACAGCCGGGACCAGCTGCTTCGAAAGCATCACCAAACCAGGGATTCAAGCTTCAGGAGGCTAATTTGCATACTCCAGGTGCCCTCTGGGAGAAGCGAAGTCTCCCTAAGCTAGAAGATCGTTGGGTACAGCCGGGACCAGCTGCTTCGAAAGCATCACCAAACCAGGGATTCAAGCTTCAGGAGGCTAATTTGCATACTCCAGGTGCCCTCTGGGAGAAGCGAAGTCTCCCTAAGCTAGAAGATCGTTGGGTACAGCCGGGACCAGCTGCTTCGAAAGCATCACCAAACCGCGCGCCTTACGGCGCGCGAATTTTTGCCTGTAGGACATTATTGCAAGAGAGCTTGGCTGAGTAGATTACACAAGAAGGAAAACACACAGGAAGTCAGCAGGATCTAGGAGCAACATGGCAGATGTGACAACCTACATGGTGAGCTGCAGCATGTGCTACATGTTCACAGATCGACCAGAAGAAGAATCCAATTTCACCTGTCAGAAGTGTAGACTAGTGGCCCTTTTAGAAGAAAAGGTGCGGGGTCTGGAAGAAAGAATAGCAACTTTGAAACTCATCAAAGAGAATGAAGACTTTCTAGACAGAACAGAAGCATCTCTACTGGTCACAGAAGGTGCAAAAAGTGTCAGAGAACCTCCAAAAGCAGATGAGTGGAAGCATGTGACCAAAAGAAGCAAGAAGACCATGGAGAAATCACCAACCACACAACTGAAGAACCGATATCAAATCTTTGTAGAGGATGAAGATGGCACACCTAAGAATGAAGCAATACCAGCAAGCAAAAAAGAAAAGGGCACACAGCAACAAGTGACAGCAAAAAGTACTGCCAAGAAGCAACGAAGAGTGGTGGTGGTGGGAGACTCACTACTGAGAGGCACAGAAGCAGCCATCTGCAGACCGGACATAACTGCAAGAGAAGTATGCTGCCTTCCAGGTGCGATGATCAAGGATGTGACCGATAGGATACCAAAGCTCTTCAGCTCCAAGGACGTCCACCCATTTCTTCTGATACATGTTGGCACCAATGACACGGCAAGGAAGGACCTACCGACAATCTGCAAGGACTTTGAAGAGTTGGGGAAGAAAGTAAAGGAACTGGATGCACAGGTAGTTTTTTCTTCTATCCTTCCAGTAGACGGGCATGGCACCAGGAGATGGAACAGGATCCTTGATGCAAACAACTGGCTAAGACGATGGTGCAGACAACAAGGATTTGGATTCCTGGACCACGGTGTGAATTACTGGTATGATGGACTCCTCGCCAGAGACGGACTACACCTCAACAAACCTGGGAAACACACATTCGCCAGAAGACTCGCTACACTCATCAGGAGGGCGTTAAACTAGAAGAAGAGGGGACGGGAAGAAAAACATTAGACTCGAACAAAGACGACCCAGGAAAACATACTCAGAAGGGAGGTAAGAACATTTCTAAAACAATCCACAGTGAGGAGATTGGAACAAAACAAAATCCTCTGAACTGCATGCTCGCAAACGCCAGAAGCCTGACAAACAAGATGGAAGAACTAGAAGCAGAAATATCTACAGGTAACTTTGACATAGTGGGAATAACCGAGACATGGTTAGATGAAAGCTATGATTGGGCAGTTAACTTACAGGGTTACAGTCTGTTTAGAAAGGATCGTAAAAATCGGAGAGGAGGAGGGGTTTGTCTCTAGGTAAAGTCTTGTCTAAAGTCCACTTTAAGGGAGGATATTAGCGAAGGGAATGAGGATGTCGAGTCCATATGGGTTGAAATTCATGGAGGGAAAAATGGTAACAAAATTCTCATTGGGGTCTGTTACAAACCCCCAAATATAACAGAAAGCATGGAAAGTCTACTTCTAAAGCAGATAGATGAAGCTGCAACCCATAATGAGGTCCTGGTTATGGGGGACTTTAACTACCCGGATATTAACTGGGAAACAGAAACCTGTGAAACCCATAAAGGCAACAGGTTTCTGCTAATAACCAAGAAAAATTATCTTTCACAATTGGTGCAGAATCCAACCAGAGGAGCAGCACTTTTAGACCTAATACTATCTAATAGACCTGACAGAATAACAAATCTGCAGGTGGTTGGGCATTTAGGAAATAGCGACCACAATATTGTGCAGTTTCACCTGTCTTTCACTAGGGGGACTTGTCAGGGAGTCACAAAAACATTGAACTTTAGGAAGGCAAAGTTTGAACAGCTTAGAGATGCCCTTAATCTGGTAGACTGGGACAATATCCTCAGAAATGAGAATACAGATAATAAATGGGAAATGTTTAAGAACATCCTAAATAGGCAGTGTAAGCGGTTTATACCTTGTGGGAATAAAAGGACTAGAAATAGGAAAAACCCAATGTGGCTAAACAAAGAAGTAAGACAGGCAATTAACAGTAAAAAGAAAGCATTTGCACTACTAAAGCAGGATGGCACCATTGAAGCTCTAAAAAACTATAGGGAGAAAAATACTTTATCTAAAAAACTAATTAAAGCTGCCAAAAAGGAAACAGAGAAGCACATTGCTAAGGAGAGTAAAACTAATCCCAAACTGTTCTTCAACTATATCAATAGTAAAAGAATAAAAACTGAAAATGTAGGCCCCTTAAAAAATAGTGAGGAAAGAATGGTTGTAGATGACGAGGAAAAAGCTAACATATTAAACACCTTCTTCTCCACGGTATTCACGGTGGAAAATGAAATGCTAGGTGAAATCCCAAGAAACAATGAAAACCCTATATTAAGGGTCACCAATCTAACCCAAGAAGAGGTGCGAAACCGGCTAAATAAGATTAAAATAGATAAATCTCCGGGTCCGGATGGCATACACCCACGAGTACTAAGAGAACTAAGTAATGTAATAGATAAACCATTATTTCTTATTTTTAGTGACTCTATAGCGACAGGGTCTGTTCCGCAGGACTGGCGCATAGCAAATGTGGTGCCAATATTCAAAAAGGGCTCTAAAAGTGAACCTGGAAATTATAGGCCAGTAAGTCTAACCTCTATTGTTGGTAAAATATTTGAAGGGTTTCTGAGGGATGTTATTCTGGATTATCTCAATGAGAATAACTGTTTAACTCCATATCAGCATGGGTTTATGAGAAATCGCTCCTGTCAAACCAATCTAATCAGTTTTTATGAAGAGGTAAGCTATAGGCTGGACCACGGTGAGTCATTGGACGTGGTATATCTCGATTTTTCCAAAGCGTTTGATACCGTGCCGCACAAGAGGTTGGTACACAAAATGAGAATGCTTGGTCTGGGGGAAAATGTGTAAATGGGTTAGTAACTGGCTTAGTGATAGAAAGCAGAGGGTGGTTATAAATGGTATAGTCTCTAACTGGGTCGCTGTGACCAGTGGGGTACCACAGGGGTCAGTATTGGGACCTGTTCTCTTCAACATATTCATTAATGATCTGGTAGAAGGTTTACACAGTAAAATATCGATATTTGCAGATGATACAAAACTATGTAAAGCAGTTAATACAAGAGAAGATAGTATTCTGCTACAGATGGATCTGGATAAGTTGGAAACTTGGGCTGAAAGGTGGCAGATGAGGTTTAACAATGATAAATGTAAGGTTATACACATGGGAAGAGGGAATCAATATCACCATTACACACTGAACGGGAAACCACTGGGTAAATCTGACAGGGAGAAGGACTTGGGGATCCTAGTTAATGATAAACTTACCTGGAGCAGCTAGTGCCAGGCAGCAGCTGCCAAGGCAAACAGGATCATGGGGTGCATTAAAAGAGGTCTGGATACACATGATGAGAGCATTATACTGCCTCTGTACAAATCCCTAGTTAGACCGCACATGGAGTACTGTGTCCAGTTTTGGGCACCGGTGCTCAGGAAGGATATAATGGAACTAGAGAGAGTACAAAGGAGGGCAACAAAATTAATAAAGGGGATGGGAGAACTACAATACCCAGATAGATTAGCGAAATTAGGATTATTTAGTCTAGAAAAAAGACGACTGAGGGGCGATCTAATAACCATGTATAAGTATATAAGGGGACAATACAAATATCTCGCTGAGGATCTGTTTATACCAAGGAAGGTGACAGGCACAAGAGGGCATTCTTTGCGTCTGGAGGAGAGAAGGTTTTTCCACCAACATAGAAGAGGATTCTTTACTGTTAGGGCAGTGAGAATCTGGAATTGCTTGCCTGAGGAGGTGGTGATGGCGAACTCAGTCGAGGGGTTCAAGAGAGGCCTGGATGTCTTCCTGGAGCAGAACAATATTGTATCATACAATTATTAGGTTCTGTAGAAGGACGTAGATCTGGGTATTTATTATAATGGAATATAGGCTGAACTGGATGGACAAATGTCTTTTTTCGGCCTTACTAACTATGTTACTATGTTACTAAGTGAGAGGTCATACAGTTGAATATCTAACAGCCCTGTGACTGTTACCAGGCCTAAATCACCGGCCTGAGGAGAAGAGGGACAGAGAAAAAGGACATTGTGAGAACCGGGTAGCATTAATCATTACCCAGAACAGGCGCAAAGACGGATACCGGATCCGTGGCTGTATTCATTATATATAATACAGCAACCGGAAAAACGTGAGGTGATATCAGCTTCACTAGGGTCGGACGCAGCAACAGACACAGAGTTCAGCGGTACTCCTGGAGGGGGTAAGCCGATAAAAGGACTCGGGTTGCCCATCGAACCAGGACCCGGAGGGGACAGATTGGGCCGGCAGCCAGTTCACATACAGCAGCAGGGCCACACAGAAATTGCGTACAATAAGAGGCGAAGACCCCGGCAGGGTCAAAGTAACTCAGAGTTCCCATACAGACTCCGGTGACAGGACTGGTTGTAAATCCTTTTATGTTAAAGTAAACTGGTTAAACATTTCAGTGCTTCAGTCTTTCATTTGGACAATAGCCATCTATCCAGGATCGGGATCGTCACCACTGGGAGAACCTGCTGCTGATCAAGTAAGTGCCTGTCCCCTCACGATACCCCTTACACTGTGCATTGCCTGATGCCACAGCACCGGGTCAAGCCACCCGTGACATCCCCCTCAAGAGACAGACCCCATTGGTCCGGTGCTGGGTATCCCGGTCTCTTGGGCGTCACAATTGGCGTCACGAACAGGATCCAGCCAGCCCGTATACCGGGTATTGTGTGCCATGATTGGAGTCCAAAATTGTGAAAACTTGGATGAAAAATCTTGAAAATTGACTTTATTAAAGAAAATTCCATTTCCCATTGAAAACTATTGAAAGTGACTTTTCCCCATTGGTTATAATGGAGTAAAGATGGCCGCCATCCCCTGAGGTAATCACTTCATAACCGTTAGGCACGAGACTGTTAATTGAGCTACGCCATCACCTGAGCCCCAGTTTAACTGAAAAACTTCAGAATCCGCCATTACAGAGCGCGGTGGGTGGGAGCAGCAGGGGGCGTGTCATTGTGGGCGGCACCAAGCTGAGCGCTCTGACATCAGAGCAAAAGGAAAATCGATCCTGCTGCACAGCGGAACGAATCTACACTATCCCGACGGAAGCAGAAGACCGGAAGGGTCAGGATTAACTAAGGGGGCACAGTATGTCGCAGCACGGAGACGCCGCAGCACCCGGCGACGCTAATGCAGCTGAAAGACAGAGTGTCGATAGAGAGTCCGGTAGCGCAGCGGTGCAAGGAGTGGCACCCATCATGCCGGTGCTGATGCCATATACCCGGGTGGCCCATGGCTTCCAATGTATGAAGGTGAGCCTAATACCCTTGACGATTTCAGAGAAAAGATGCTGGCCCATTTTGACATGTTCCCCGTGGGTGAAGTTCAGCGTGTTAGTCTCCTGATGATGCAGTTAAGTGGCCATGCTAAGCGAGAAGTCACAGCATGGGCAGCTGATCTAAAAGGCACTGTTGAACGCATATTTGCTGGATTAAAAGCTACATTTGAAACAACTGCCAGCAGCAAAGCTAAAGTACGATTCTTTAATTGCAAACAAAAAGTTAATGAGGGCGTGAGAGACTTTGCCTTAAACCTGCAGGAAGCCCTTAAATCACTTACACTGGCTGAACCCATTTTTAACACCGGAGCGGATAAACTGCTAAGAGATCAATTTATTAAGGGACTCTACACCCCTTCTCACCGGGGGCATGTGAGCATGCTTGTTTTTAAGAACCCTGAATTGACATTTGCCCAATTAAAGGAGAGCGTTATACGTCTCCAGCTGGCAGAGGCACCTCGGGATCAGGAGCCTGCGCAACTCATGGCAGAGGCTCCTCAACAACATGGAGTACCAGTGACATCAGCTATGTCCGGGGTTATTGCTAAGCCCCTGGGGCCCCGTACTAATGAGGCTCTTCAACAAAAGCTTGACTCTTTAACTGATGTTGTTGCTTCAATGGCTAAAACCATGCAGGAGATGAGAGGACCCAAGATGGAGTTGTCAAACCGTAGAGAAGGTGTTCCATGGATGAAACCCCGGAGATACCCGACATGGAGAGGACGACCCCGCGACTGCTACCAACCGGATGGACAGCCCATTTGCCGCCGTTGCCAGCAGCCAGGCCACTTTGCACGAGATTGTGATTTAAACGGGAATCCCCTGGGAATGCGGGCCGCTTCGCAGGAATGAACTTTCAAGGCCCAACACCCTGGCACGACAGGTACATTGGAGGACGACCCATTATCCCTATCGTGCTGGACGGAATGCCCCTCAACGCTTTGCTGGACACAGGTTCACAGATTTCATCTCTACCGTATATCCTTTATAAGAGGTACTGGGCTGATGCAGATATTGATAAAGGGCCCTCTGATGTTGAACTAGATATATGGGCCAGTAATGATAAGTTGGTACCGAAACTAGGATTCAGGGAGATGACCATAAAGATTGGTAAAGTAGAATTGAAGAAACAGGGTATAATTGTTGTTGATGTTGACCGGCGGAACTGTGAACCAACTGTATTGATAGGAATGAATGTGTTAGAGAACTGCTTTTCCGAAGTCATTTTTGTCTTACAGCAAATTGCTGAAACTGCCCAATCCTGCCAGCAGAGAGTTCTCCGGAGGGAAATAAAAGTATTGATGTTAAGGCAACAGGTAGAAGTTGCAGGTGGAGAAATCGGCAGTGTGAGGGTAAGTGATCCAACGTCTATTGTAATCCCACAAAAAACAGAAATGCTGGTATGGTGTAGAGCAGCCATTGGTACTAAGGGACGAGATTATCAAGCCTTAATAGAACCAGTGTACACCGACAGCAGGCCCACTATACTCACAGCACGAGGGATAGTCGAGGTACACCGGGGACGAGTGCCGGTACGACTTTTGAACTGTGGAGAGGAAGAGGTCACTTTGCCAAGGTATGCTACAATGGCAAAGCTATATACTGTTGACGACAATGCCATCACAACCATTGAGCCCTTAGAACCAACCTGTCAGGTGGAAGGCAATGGCTCAGATGGAGAAATGGAGGATTGGTGCCAACAGCTACACGTGCGCATAAATTCAACACCTACCCATCAAAAACAAGGGGTGTATAGGCTAGTGATGGAATATGAACAAGTCTTCAGTAAACACCCATTGGACTTCGGACGGATAGAAGGGGTAGAACACACAATCCCCACCGGTGACCATCCCCCAATAAAAGAAAGATATAGACCCATACCGCCCGCTCACTATCAATGTGCAAAAGATATGCTGAGGGAGATGAAACAGGCCGGGGTAATAAGAGACAGCTGTAGCCCCTGGGCGGCCCCTCTAGTGATTGTCAAAAAAAAAGATGGAACCATGAGAATGTGCGTAGACTACCGGCAGATTAATAACATCACCCATAAAGACGCCTACCCCTTGCCTAGGATAGAAGAGTCCTTGACTGCTTTGAAATCTGCTAATTATTTTTCCACCTTAGACTTAACAAGCGGGTATTGGCAAGTCCCTGTGGCTGAGAGAGATAAGGAAAAGACGGCATTCACCACACCAATGGGTCTAAGTGAATTTAATCGCATGCCGTTCGGACTCTGCAATGCATCCGGTACCTTCCAGCGGCTGATGGAATGCTGCCTCGGACACAAGAACTTCGAGACCGTCCTCCTGTACCTAGATGATGTGATCGTCTACTCAAAGACTTACGAACAACACTTAAAAGACTTGGCAGAAGTGTTCGAAGCCTTATCCAGGTATGGCATGAAAATCAAGCCATCCAAATGTCACCTTCTCAAGCCAAAGGTACAGTACCTGGGACACATCGTGAGTTCGGAGGGAGTAACACCGGATCCCGAGAAAATAACCGCCATAAGGGATTGGCCGAGACCTACCAGCGCAAAAGAAGTGAGGCAATTACTGGGATTGGTGGGTTACTATCGCAGATTTATAAAAGGATTTACCAAGTTGGCAGCACCCTTGCAAGACGCCTTGGTAGGGCAGACGAAGAAACCTTCAAACCGAAACCCTCCTTTCCAGTGGAACGACGAAAGGGAAGACTCCTTTGAACAACTAAAGAAGGCACTAACCGGAGAAGAGGTTCTGGCATACCCAGATTACCATCAACCTTTCATCCTCTACACCGATGCCAGTAATGTGGGACTAGGAGCGGTGCTGTCACAAAAGCAAGAAGGTCGGGAGAAAGTCATCGCCTTTGCAAGTAGAAAGCTCCGGCCTACTGAAAGAAATCCAGAAAATTATAGCGCTTTCAAATTGGAACTACTGGCAGTAGTTTGGGCTGTGACTGAATGTTTCAAACACTATCTGGCCGCTGCAGAATTTATTGTCTATACTGACAACAATCCGTTGACCCACCTGGACACAGCCAAATTAGGTGCGTTAGAACAGCGATGGATAGCCCGGTTATCTAATTACAACTTCAAGATCAAGTATCGAGCAGGTCGCAAGAATGGAAATGCTGATGCCCTATCCCGGATGCCACACTTGAGAGATGTAGAAGAAGAAATGGGGGAGCTTGAAGAAATTGAACTACCAGCCTTCCATCATCCCAAGGCAAAACATCATCAGTCAAGTACCTATCAGAAACAACAAGAGGTGAATTTTAATCCGTTAGCACACCATAGATGGGCTGACACCCAAGACAGCAATCCGGCTGTGAAGTTGGTGAAGGAACTGTTAACTGACCAAAGTGCATATCCCGATGAGGATGCCCCAGAAGAGACGCATCAACTCTGGAAAGAGAGAGGCAAAATGTTCCTGTATCAAGAGAAGCTCTGTAGAAGGTACACCAATCCGAAAACACATGAATTGGTTTGGCAGATTATCGTGCCTAAACAAGATGTCAAGATGGTCCTCGAAGCTTACCATAATGGTGCTGGTCACTTCGGTTGGAAAAAGTTAGAAGTACTTCTAAGAGAAAGATTTTATTGGGTCGGGATGAGAAAATCAATCGAACAGTGGTGCAGAAATTGTGGCCCGTGCAACCTCAGAAGAAACGATCAAAAGAACCAAAGAGCACCACTGCAGCCCATAATCACCAAACAACCACTTGAACTTGTAGCCATAGACCACGTGAAGTTAATACCAAGCCGGTCCGGCTATGTCTATGCCTTGACCATCGTGGACCATTATTCACGCTTCTTGGTAGTAGTACCCGTAAAAGATCTGACAGCAAAAACAGCAGCCAAAGCGTTCCAAACGTACTTTTGTAGACCCCATGGATATCCGGAACAGGTTCTCACCGACCAAGGTACAGCCTTTGAATCAGAGATCTTCAGAGAATTCTATAATATGTATGGTTGCAAAAAGATCCGGACGACGGCCTATCATCCACAAACAAACGGCTTATGCAAGAAGATGAACCATGTTGTAATAGACCTACTAAAGACTTTACCTGAGACAGAAAGGAATCAATGGCCAGAGAAATTGCCTGACTTGGTGGATATGTATAATCATGTCCCGGTGAGCTCCACCAACTGCACCCCAGCTTACCTTATGCGTGCAAGACCCGGCCAATTACCAATCGATCTAGAAATGGGAATTCTGAAACCAGACGCAGAAGTTCAAGACTCCAATTGGGATATCATACGGCAAAAGCAGTATCGCCAAGTGCAAGAGAGTGTGGAAAGAAGCCTTCAGCAAACTAGAGAAAGACAAGAGCGAACTTTCAACCAGAATGCTCTAGCGACCCCATTAAGACCGGGTGACCAAGTGCTCAAGAGAAATCGTCGAACCAATAAACTGGACAATCAGTGGGAAGCCGTACCCCACACAGTTTTACCAACAAGAGTGGATAATCCTAAAATGTGTCTCATTAGCAAAAAACGGAGGCTTAACATCTGTACTAGTGTCAAGAGACAATCTTAAATTATGTCTGGAAGCATTGAAAGAGCCAGACGTTGTCCAGCCAGAACCAGAAGTTATTCAACCCATACAGGTTCAACCAGTAAAGGAAAAAGAAGAGGAAGTGTATCACACCTGTATAGGAGACTTTCCCAAAACCCTACTAACATACCATGGTGCAGTAGTGGTTCCCATGGTGGCCTTTTACCCAACACCGAACCCACTACCAGAAGTCCCAAGACAGGAAGAGGCTGACCCCGTACTACAGGAGGTTCCAGGCCAGGAAGAACAGATTCCTGGTCAGAGTAATCCCATTCACGGTGGACTTGCCAACTCCATAGTCGTGGAATTATCTTTAGCAGAGCGGGCAGATACTACATCCGCACTAGACAGTAGTACACCACATGAAGAGACACCGCTATTACGTAGATCACAGCGTAGTACCCAGGGTCAATTACCGGCCAGGTATGCAGATTATCAACTATAAAGCTCATAATGTGAATTGTATATATGTTATGCCGTATATAGTTAAACAGAAAATGTAGTATAGTCATTGTTATCAGTCTGCAACGTTTAAGCCCAGTGCCTACAGAAACTTGTCTGTATGAACTTCTTGCATATTCTTGAACTTTTTATCAGCCCGGAGGCACTAAATCAAAGCTCCGGAAAGACTGCTTTTTGAACTTTGCTTTTTGCTCTTTTTGAACTTTCTTTAGACTTTATATTGATAGCTCCGTTGGAAAAATGGAACTAAATTCCTGGACACTAAGTACAGTGCCTTTCCTAATACCTTCAAGGATAGAACTGTATTAATGGACGCTATTTGAAGTGACTTTTTACAGAACTCTATTTTTGTTTCCTTGAGTGGTTTTTGTAACTTTTCATTTTTAAGACTCTGTACCTATTAATTGTTATTTCAAAATGTTATAGTCCCACAGTCCCGTAGTACTGTTCTTAACTAAGGGGGAATGTGGCACCCCTAGGGGTATTTGCCACAAAAATAGTTACTGACAGTAAATACAAATACTAAAATAGCAAGACTGCACTACCACCTCCGGCCAGAAGGGGGAGCTCCAGAGACTCCCCTTGATCCATTCTGGTCTGAGAGAAGAAATGGCAGTTGGGCTAAGGAGCTGAAAGTGAGAGGTCATACAGTTGAATATCTAACAGCCCTGTGACTGTTACCAGGCCTAAATCACCGGCCTGAGGAGAAGAGGGATAGAGAAAAAGGACATTGTGAGAACCGGGTAGCATTAATCACTACCCAGAACAGGCGCAAAGACGGATACCGGATCCGTGGCTGTATTCATTATATATAATACAGCAACCGGAAAAACGTGAGGTGATATCAGCTTCACTAGGGTCGGACGCAGCAACAGACACAGAGTTCAGCGGTACTCCTGGAGGGGGTAAGCCGATAAAAGGACTCGGGTTGCCCGTCGAACCAGGACCCGGAGGGGACAGATTGGGCCGGCAGCCAGTTCACATACAGCAGCAGGGCCACACAGAAATTGCGTACAATAAGAGGCGAAGACCCCGGCAGGGTCAAAGTAACTCAGAGTTCCCATACAGACTCCGGTGACAGGACTGGTTGTAAATCCTTTTATGTTAAAGTAAACTGGTTAAACATTTCAGTGCCTCAGTCTTTCATTTGGACAATAGCCATCTATCCAGGATCGGGATCGTCACCGCTGGGAGAACCTGCTGCTGATCAAGTAAGTGCCTGTCCCCTCACGATACCCCTTACACTGTGCATTGCCTGAGGTCACAGCACCGGGTCAAGCCACCCGTGACATCCCCCTCAAGAGACAGACCCCATTGGTCCAGTGCTGGGTATCCCGGTCTCTTGGGCGTCACATATGCTTTCAGCTATGTCAGCTATGTGAGCTATTTGGATATGACGGACCTTTATCTCCAGTTCCCCTATATCCATTCCATGATGCCGTATTGAAGTTCCCACTAAGAAGATATGTACTTGTTATAAGTTTTGTGGGTCCGATCCTGGCTTATGGACACATTATTTTAGTACTTTATTGTTTTATGCATGTTGTTTGTTATGTTTTTCTTATTACTATGTTATTAGTGTGATGTCCTTCTAATCATTCGTAGCTGTTTATGTTTATTGACTCATATTTTTCTGTATATTTTGCCATCTTGGTCGTATGTGCGGCCCAAAATAGGAGTCTTTTTATATAGACATTTTATCTATACTTATGTGGCCTATTATCACCAGTCATGGGCTATTAGGCATGCCTGGCTGTCCCTGACTTCCGGTTTCGCGCTAGGTATCCCGGTTTAATATCTGAGTCATATGTCTCCGGATCATTTCAGCGGCACCCGCACGCGTGCACGCTGGGCGCTGTCGCTCCTTGCGGCTTGCGGCGTCTGTATGCTTGGGTGGTTGCCATGGTTATGGTGGCGCCCCTGCATGACGTCGCCACCGCCGGGAGTGTCAGGTTGTCCCAGCAATGCCTGCGTCACTTCCGGTGTACGCTGTAGATTGATCAAGCGGTGGGATATTTAAAGCGCAGCATGCGACCACTTTGACACGCCCCCTGACGAAGGAGTTCCACTCCGAAACGCGCGTCGGGTGGACGTGCAGCTTTGGGTCCTGGCTGAGCACCAGCATCCGCACCAACAGGTAACATATTCCGTAGCAGCAGGGTCTGCTTCACATGTTGTGATCTATTCGTGAACCTGTTTGTTGCGGCTCTGTAGTCATTACTTATATTGTCATCTGCTGAATGGGTCTTTGTTTGACCCCCATGTATGGGCATTACCCTCCCTGTATTATAGGCATAAGCGCTGGCCCTTCAGTATGCACTTGCTGATTAGGTTATTACCGTTTGGGCCGCACTAGAGCTCTGCACACCGGTATATTGGGTCTTTGCCCTGGTGTACATGGACACCATTTATTATTTAATTCCCTAGCAGGTTTGCTCTTATCTCTACTACATACTGAGTATCATTTTCTAAGGCTGCCAGTTCCCTAGCTGCATGTTCTTTTGCACAGGCAGTGGTTGTCCTGTGATCTGCATTATCTTGGCACTTTGTCCTAAGTTATGGTCCATATTTTATCTAGTATGTCATTTGTATCAATAAAGGTTTATTCGTTATTTAGCTCTTTTTCCTATTGTCGTTTTTTCTGTGGTATCCACAGCCCCCCCTTGATTTGCACCTTTAGGTAAGCAACTTTGTTTCAAGCATGTGATTCTCTTTAAAACTGTGGCAAGGAATAGGTATGGGGAATATGAAAATCACACCTGAAACCAGATGAAAAGGGGAGAAGTTGATTCACTCTTTGCATTGTGTGTCTGTGTGTGCCACACTAAGCATGGAGAACAGAAAGAGGAGAAGAGAACTGTCTGAGGACTTGAGAAACAAAGTAGTTGAAAAATATCAACAATCTCAAGGTTACAAGTCCATCTCCAGAGATCTTGTTTTTCAGTAGTCCACAGTGCACAACATGATCAAGAAGTTTCCAACCCATGGCACTGTAGCTAATCCTCCTGGAAATGGATGACACAGAAAAATTGATAACGGGTTGTAACGCAGGATAGTTCGGATAAGCAGCCCCTACCAAGGTCTAAAGAATTTCCAGCTGTCCTGCAGGCTTGGATCACATCAGTATCAGCACGAACTATCCATTGACATTTAAATGAAATTAAACACTATGACAGGAGACACAGGAGGACCCCACTGCTGACACAAGTCACAAAGCTAGACTGCAGTTTGTCAGATTTCAAGGGCAATAACGTTTGCATTTTCACATCACATAGCTGTATAAGGGCTTTTTTCCCCAGAACAATTAGTAATTTTGAGTGACATCATTCATTTAATTTTATAATGTATTTATAAATGTTGAATAAAATTCCAAGTGAGGTGAAATTATTTAAAAAATACAATACAGTACATACAATTTTTACTGAGCACATTTTTTTGGTAATAAAAAAAAGACCTAGCGGCAAGATTCTCCAGCTCAGCACAATTATAGCAATAACAAATTTGCATCATTTTTTTTTTTTACATAGTGAAAAAAATGTCATAAGTTTGAAGAAAAAAGAATATATTTTGGCTTGTGTTGCTAAGTTCCCCATCATTTATATTTTTACATCTTTGAGCTGTTTAAGGGCTTGTTGTTTGTTTGGCATGCATACAGTTTTACTGAAACAAATTTGAGGTACATATGATGTTTTTATTGCTTTTTATTGCATTTTTAAGGAGGTGTGATAAAAAAATGCAGTTCTGGTGCTTTGATTTTTTTTTTCTGTACTTCGTCTACTATATGGATTAATTATTTATTTTGATAGACCAAACTACAGTTTAAAGATACAGTGATACCAAGAATATTTATTTTGTTAGTTTTAAATGATGAATGTAGGGGTCTCAAATGTTTATTTTCTTTATAGTTTTCTATACTCTTAAAAATGTTTGGCTTCCATGTTTTACTTTATTCTTTAGTGTGTTTAAGGGACTTGAACCTGAAATTGTTCAATCACTTATAATATATGCTCTACACCATAATATTGCAGTTTATAGTCTCCTATGAAGCTACACCTGTGGCAAAAGCTTCAAAGGACTACTAAGTTTTAAAGATGGTGCTGATGTAAAGCAGACATGAGGGAAATGTTATTTATTAATATTTTTGTGTAGTATGACTATCTGGATTAAATGCGTTAGTCATTTAAAGTTTCAAATTGCCATTTTTTAAAACAAAATTGGGAAATTTCTGATATTATAAACGCAAAAAAAATTCCTAAATTTACCATTATGACAAACTAGCTGCAGAGCACGGCGTTGTCTGGGCATAGTAAATGTCTGTGGTTAGTTATATCACCTCACTTCTCTTATTTTCCCATCACGACTCTCATTTTCCCCCTCACATCTCTCATTTTCTCCCTTACACCTC
Organism: Ranitomeya imitator; assembly: GCF_032444005.1. NCBI lineage: Eukaryota > Metazoa > Chordata > Amphibia > Anura > Dendrobatidae > Ranitomeya > Ranitomeya imitator. The sequence goes on along the minus strand of NC_091283.1, from coordinate 115,903,619 downwards.
TCATTTTCCCCCTCACTCCTCTTATTATCCCCCTCACTCCTCTCATTCCCCCCCTAACACTTGCCATTTCGACCTCACATCTGTCATTTTCCGATCACTCCACTATTTTCCCTCACTCCTCTCATTTTGCACTCACACCTTTTCATTTTCACCTCACACCTCTCATTTTCCCCTCAGTATATACATATTTGTCATCTCCCTTATACTGTATATAGAATATACCTGTAAGTCATCTCCTCCTGTATATAGTATATACCTGTGTGTCATCTGCTCCTGTATATAGTATATACCTGTGTGTCATCTCCTCCTGTATATAGTAAGTACCTGTATGTCATCTCCTCCTGTATATAGTATATATCTGTGTGTCATCTCCTCCTTTATATAGTATATACCTGTATGTCATCTGCTCCTGTATATAGTATATACCTGTGTGTCATCTCCTCCTGTATATAGTAAGTACCTGTATGTCATCTCCTCCTGTATATAGTATATACCTGTGTGTCATCTCCTCCTTTATACAGTATATACCTGTGTGTCATCTGCTCCTGTATATAGTATATATCTGTGTGTCATCTCCTCCTGTATATAGTATATACATGTGTCATCTCCCTTGTATATAGTATATACCTGTGTGTCATCTCCTCCTGTATATAGTATATACCTGTGTGTCATTTCTTCCTGTATATAGTATATATCTGTGTGTCATCTCCTCCTGTATATAGTATATACCTGTGTGTCATCTCCTCCTGTATATAGTATAAACCTGTGTGTCATCTCCCCTGTATATAGTATATATGTGTGTTATCTCCTCCTGTATATAGTTTATACCTGTATATCATCTTCCTCCTGTATATAGTATATACCTGTGTGTCATCTCCCCTTTATATAGAATGTGTGTGTCATTTCCCCTGTATATAGTATATACCTGTGTCATCTCCTCCTGTATATAGTATATACCTGTGTGTCATCTCCTCCTGTATATAGTATGTACCTGTGTGTCATCTCCCCTGTATATAGTATATACCTGTGTGTGTTAGGTTTCGAGTTCCCGCTTCTGCACAGGGGGAATCTCGAGCCATCTTCGCTGCGGTCTCCCATTCTTATCCAGCCGCAGTGGAGTCTGCTCAGCAGGGACGTCGTCCCAGCGTCTTGCTCGGTCTCACTCTGTACAGAGAGTTACTGCTGCTTCTTCAGCTTCTGCCATTAAAGCCAGTGCTGGTCAGCAGCGAGCAGACTTCTCTGGGACTAAGTCCTTGTCTGCACACACTGAGCATGCCCAGGGCAAGATCTCCCGTTGGAGATCAAGGGTCATGTGCTAAGGCCCTGCAGCACATTCCATTGGTCCTCTTGGCAGGTCTTGGAAGGGCAAAGTTTCTGTGGCCACTTCCTGTGCTGCAACTATATAAACTGCGCATGACTGCACGGCCATGCGCTAGTGTACATTTGCATACGTGTGTTTGTTGTGAGTGCAAGTCGTCCTTGGATACCCCTTCCCTATTGAATGTCTGTTCGCGGAAGGTGTATGGTTGCTATCTAGTGCCCGACTTATCCTACAGCACGGATCACACATTACAGCGTCCAGTTGCTGTGACCGCCAGTACGGCGCCGTACACTTGCTCTGTGCTTTCCTTACCCAAGCCTGGGTGGTTAGTGGCATTCGTCAGTGCGGCACCGCATGCACTCTTGAGCCCTAATATTGTTATTTAGCTTCCTTACACACCCAGTTGCGGTGTTGTGCCAGCAAGGGTCTAATCGGACTTCAATCCTAGTTGGGGTTGAGTTCACTGACTACTTGCTCGCGCTCTATGTGCGGTACCGCGATCCTGTGACGCAACAGGATCGCTTCCTTCACGCTGGGTGAAGTTTAACCCACGTGTGTATACTTATGAGTACCGCCATATAGTCCATCATTACTTGGCAGCAGGTTCCATCTCTGCACGGTGGACCCCGGGCTGCGAACGCACCATACTCTATCTGTCTTAGTATTTGGTGCATTCCGCTAGCCCTAACAGTGTGTCATCTCCCCTGTGTATAGTATATACCTGTGTGTTATCTCCCCCTTATATAGTATGCACCTGTATGTCATCTCCCCTGTATATAGTATATACATGTATGTCATCTACTCCTGTATATAGTATATACCTGTGTGTCATCTCCTCCTGTATACAGTATATACCTGTGTGTCATCTCCCCTGTATATAGTATATACCTGTGTGTCATCTCCCCTGTATATAGTATATACCTGTGTCATCTCCCCTGTATATAGTATGTACCTGTATGTCATCTCCCCTGTATATAGTATATACAGTATTTGTGTGTCATATCCTCCTGTATATAGTATATACCTGTGTGTCATCTCTCCTGTATATAGTATATTCCTGTGTGTCATCTCCTCCTGTATATAGTATATACCAGTGTGTCATCTCCTCCTGTATATAGTATATACCTGTATGTAATCGCCTCCTGTATAAAGTATATACCTGTGTGTCATGTCCTCCTGTATATAGTATATACCTGTATGTCATCTCCTCCTGTATATAGTATATACCTGTGTGTCATCTCCCCTGTATATAGTATATATGTGTGTGTCATCTCCTCCTGTATATAGTATATACCTATGTGTCATCTCCTCCTGTATATAGTATATTCCTGTGTGTCATCTCTCCTGTATATAGTATATTCCTGTGTGTCATCTCCCCTGTATATAGTATATATCTGTATGTCATCTCCTCCTGAATTAGACTGCGTTCAAACGTTATTTGGTCAGTATTTTAACCTCAGTATTTGTAAGCTAATCCCCAGCCATCAGGAAGCCCTCCCCCCTGGGCAGTATATATTAGCTCACAAATACACATAATAGACAGGTCATGTGACTGACAGCTGCCGTATTTCCTATTTGGTACATATGTTGCTCTTGTAGTTTGTCTGCTTTTTAATCAGATTTTTATTTTTGAAGGATAATACCAGACTTGTGTGTGTTTTAGGGCGAGTTTCATGTGTCAAGTTGTGTGTGTTGAGTTGCATGTGGCGACATGCATGTAGCGACTTTTGTGCGATGAGTTTTGTGTGGCGACATGCGTGTAGCAACTTTTTGTGTGTCGAGTTGTATGTGTCAGGTTAGTGTAGCAAGTTTTGCGCATGGCGAGTTTTGCGTATGGCGAGTTTTACATGTGGTGCGTTTTGAGTATGTGCAAGTTTTGTGTGAGGCAACTTTTGCATGTGTTGCAACTTTTGTGCATGTGGCAATTTTTCCACGTGTGTAAGTTTTGCATGTTGCGAGTTTTCCATGAGGTGAGTTTTGCACGTGTGGCGAGTTTTGCATGTGGCGAGTTTTGTGTGTGGTGAGTTTTGAGCTGCGACTTTTGTGTTTCAACTTTTATGTGGCGAGGTTGGTGTATGTGTGGTGAAATGTGTGCTGAGGGTGGTATATGTGTTCAAGCATGTGGTAGTGTGTGGTGCATTTTGTGTGTGTGTTCATATCCCCATGTGTGGTGAGTATCCCACCAAGCAACTGTACGGTATATACTCTTTGGCGCCATCGCTCTCACTCTTTAAGTCCCCCTTGTTCACATCTGGCAGCTGTCAATTTGCCTCCAACACTTTTCGTTTCACTTTTTCCCCATTATGTAGATAGGGGAAAAATTGTTTGTGAATTGGAATGCGCAGGGTTCAAATTTCGCCTCACAACATAGCCTATGATGCTCTCGGGGTCCAGGCGTGTGACTGTGCAAAATTTTGTGACTGTAGCTGCGATGGTGCAGATGCCAATCCCGGACATACACACACACACACAAACACACATACACACACACATTCAGCTTTATATATTAGATTATAATGTGTCATGAAAAAATAGTCTCAAAATCAATGGCATATGTTGAAGCATTCTAGAGTTATTATCACATAAATGTATGATATATGTCACATTTAAAAAATTTGGCCTTATCACTAAAGGGTAAAAGCTCTATCATGCAAATAAGAAGCCATGCATCAACAGCATCCATAAACGCTGCCACCTCCCTTCGACTAAAAAATATTTAAAATGGACAGAGGAATGTTCTGTGCTCAGATCAATTACAGTTTTAAATTCTTTGTGGAAACCATTGAAGTCGTGCCCTGCAAACTCAGGAGTAGAGATGAGTGGTGTTCAAGTCGAACTGTTCACCAATCTCAAATTCGAGCTGTTTTGGGCGGTGTTTGAGTCGTTCGACGAACCCGAACAATTTGCTAAAAATTCGGCTGTTCGAGTTTCTGTTCGATAACTGTTCGTTCAGCAAAAGCCTCAATTGATTTGCACATTAAAATTGTTTATCATTGTAAATAGACTGGTTAAGTGTATAGTGGGGGGTGGGGGATAGATCTGTACTGAAATAACGCCGATCTCCATTTTTTTTTCTTTCCTGCATTTACAGTGGGGCGGTGCAGTCTCTCAGCCTATCAGCAGTGCACACACACACAGCAATGTGCATGTGATGCAGACAAGCAAGGGCATGTGTCATTGGCTGTGTATGTCACATGTCCTTGCCCAACCAGCCATTTGCCCCATCGCCACCATTTGCTTACTGCTGCAGCTTAGTGTTAGACGGCACCACTGCTGCTGTGGGCGCTATACAGACTAATAGTGTTTTTTTGGAGCGAATTGTCAGAGAGATAGGTTTAGGGAGTCGGGAGGAGTCAGGACTAGTTGTAATATCAGCCCTTTTCAGGGTAGGTTACAGCAGTTCATAGCACTGCTTGCCAGGCAGGTCTGTGCCAGTGCTGTGCAAGTGTTTGTAACAGCATTTGGTGTAATCTAGCTCAGCCTATCCTTTTGGGCTAGCAGCATTGTCTGATAGTCATCTGAGTAGCCCGCCTGTGAAGCTAGCTACACGACCTGTGTATCTCAATTTTCACTGCATCTAATCCAGTTGATAGTTTAGGGCCTAGGAGCAGTTTCTGCATGTCTGCAGAGTAGCCTGCCTGTGAAACAAACTACACCGGCTGTGTATCTCAATTTTCACTGCATCTAATCCAGTTGATAGTTTAGGGCCTAGGAGCAGTTTCTGCACGTCTGCAGAGTAGCCCGCCTGCGAAACAAACTATACCGCCTGTGTATCTCAATTTTCACTGCATCTAATCCAGTTGATAGTTTAGGGCCTAGGAGCAGTGTCTGCACGTCTGCAGAGTAGCCCGCCTTTGAAACAAACTACACCGCCTGTGTATCTCAATTTTCATTGCATCTAATCCAGTTGATAGTTTAGGGCCTAGGAGCAGTGTCTGCATGTCAGCAGAGTAGCCTGCCTGCGAAACAAACTATACCGCCTGTGTATCTCAATTTTCACTGCATCTAATCCAGTTATTAGTTTTGGGCCTAGTACCACAGTTTGGCCACTCAGTTCTGCTCGGTTTTCATCCATTGGTTGTTGTGCCAACAACTACAGATAGAGAGTTGCCAATTAGTTAAGCACTAAAATGAGTGGCAAAAGGCCTGCTGCTGATAGAAAGGGGAATAGGTGTGTTGGAAAGGGAACAAAAGGTTGTGTCCGTGGGGTAGGTGGTCAAGCAACAGTAACATCTGCAGAAGAAAGACCATCTTCCAGCCAAAGTAAGATGTCTACTTCTTTTCATGGACAATCTGATATGATCCCTTTCTGACGACCATCGCTACAAGCATCGCCAAAAATTCCAGATGAGGCACAAAAACAGCAGGTGCTTGAACGGATATCAAGTGCTCATTCAAGTGGGCTCTCCTCCATGTTAACTTCAACATCACAACTTCTCCAGTCCTCAGAGTTGTCACCCCAATCGCACTTGCTTCCTCACAGCTCACATGGTTGAGTCTGTAGAGCTTTTTACGCATACTATAGCCTGGGAATCAGAGGTCCTCTCCAGAGCTTCTGTGAATCCAGACTAGGAAATGATCTGCACTGATGCATAGAATCTTTGTGAGTCAGATCCAGGCCCAGATTAAGAAGGCTCTGAGCATAATGTAGACCCTCGTTCCAAAACTGTAACTCCTGTTGGTGGAGACAATGAGGAAGATGATGAGACTGAGATACCTGATTGGAACGAAAACTTGACTTTTCGGTCGGGGCAGGAAGACGTTGGCCCTGAGGACGACGGGCATGAGAACACACAGGATGATGATGACGAGTTTGGAGACCCCACTTACTGTCAACCCCCAGTCTGCCAGTCCATGAGGTCAGCAGAGGAGGTGGAGGAGGATGCTAGTGATGAGTCTGACGACTAGGTAACGGTGCGCCTTCCTGGACAGAGACGGAGTCCTGGAAGCATGTCAACAACTGCATCCTCAACCGTAACTGTGCCTCAGACCAGAAGTCGTGGTGGCTCTTCAGGTCGTATGGGATCTAAGCCTTGCATAGCCTGGGCATTTTTTGACATTGCAAAGGATGACCCAACTCATGTTGTCTGTAAGATTTGTCAACAAAATCTCAGTAGAGGCCAAAAAATCACTAGCTTGAGTACTTCATGCATTCATCATCACATGGATATGAGGCATAAGTTGCAGTGGGAAGCTCACTGTGCTACAATGCGGCCTAGTGGGCCGGGTCAACCACCGTCTGCCCCATCAAGTGCATCCACATCCTCTTCATCCTCTGTGACTATGGGGACAGCAGTCGCACATGGTTTTGGATGCAGACCTTCCACCTCTTTACCCGCAACAGCCAGTGTGATTGGCAGGTCGTCAGGACATTTGCATGTGGAAACACCTGCAGGTGTTGAGCGCTCTCTGACATCGACACAATATTTTGATCAAGGCAACATAACATCTCCGCCTGCACCTTCCTCACAGACCAGCAGTTTGCCGGGGACACCCTACTCAACTCCGTCTAAGCACGGCAGCCAGCCCTCAGTCCCTCAGATGTGGACAAGTAAAAGACCATTTCTTCCTAGCCATGACAAAGCTAAGAGGTTGAATTTCTCCATCTGCAAGCTGTTGGCTACAGAAATGCTGCCTTCCACATGGTGGACACAGAGAATTTTCAAGACCTTATGTCCGTCGCAGTGCCCCAGTACCAGATGCCCAGTCGCCACTACTTCTCAAAGAAAGCTGTGCCTGCGCTACACCAGCATGTCGCACACAACATCACCACTTCCTTGAGAAACTCTGTATGACAGGGTGCATTTCACCACAGACACTTGGACGAGTAGACATGGACAGGGGCGTTACATGTTGGTGACTGGGAACTGGGTAACTACGGCGACATCAAGAGAAGGGGCTGCTGTCCGAGTCTTGCCATCCCCACGAGTTGCTCGTCGATCCTCTGTATCTAGAAGTTCCTCCACTGCTTCTGCCTCCTCAACCTCCTCTCGGTCCTCCACCTGCACCCAAAGCCTGTCTGGTAATGCCACCCGCGTTGTAACTGGACAGAAGGTATCCTGCACACATCACTATGCTGTCATCATGGCTCAATGGTATCAGGCAGTGTTTACATTGAAATGTCTGGGAAATGTGAGTCACACAGCTGAGGGGTTGTGGTCAGCTCTGGAGACTGAGTTCCATCAATGGTTGTCTCCACTCAACCTGCAGCCAGGGAAGGCTGTGTGCAACAATGCTGCAAACCTGGGTGCGGCCCTTCGCCGGGGCAATGTCACACACATGCCTTGTATGGCTCAGGTTTTGAACCTGGTTGTCCAGCAATTTTTATCCCACTATCCCAGACTAGATGGGCTTCTGCAGAGGGCACAGTCACTGTGTGCTCACTTCCGCCTTTCGCATCCCGCAGCTCGACGACTTGCATCTCTACAGAAGTCGTTGGGCCTGCCAGTTCACCGGCTGAAATGCAATGTGCTCATACGGTGGAATTCAACTCTGCACATGTTGCAACGACTGTGGCAGCACCGACGAGCCCTGGTGCCATACATTATGACATATAGCCTGGGCCAATGAGATCAAGAGGTGGGGCAAATCATGCTGCAGGAGTGGTCTCAGATCAGGGACCTATGCACCCTTCTGCACAGTTTTGAAATAGCGACGAAGATGTTTAGTGCTGACGATGCCATTATCAGCATGACCATTCCAGTGATTTACATGCTGGAGCACACCTTACACAGTGTTCGGAGTCAGGTGTTGGAGCAAGAGAAGGAGGAGAAACAGGAGGAGTCGTATGCGGAAGGGATCATATCTCCAAGGTCAAGAAGGTTGGCAGCACCAAAGCGGCTGGCATTGGAGGCTGGGGGAGAGGGATTACCGAGGGCACATGGTAGCAGCCAAACTGTTGAGGAAGATGCAGGAGGCGAGGAAGAAGTGGAGGACGAACTTGCGCTGGGCATGGAAGACTCATCAGATGAGGGAGACCTTGATCAAATTTCTGTTGTGCGAGTTTGGTTGGAGTGGGCAGACGAAGGAAGCATGATTCTCACCTCGCCACCACCAAGACAACAAGGACTTGGTCCTCCTGGATGCGCAAGACAAATGAGTGCCTTCTTGCTGCACTACCTGCAACATGACCCTCGGATTGTCAGAATCCGAAGTAATGCCGACTACTGGGTTGCCACACTCTTAGATCCCAGGTACAAAAGCAAATTTTCAAAATAATTCCTGCCATAGAAAGGGATTCACGCATGCAGGCGTATCAGCAGAGACTGTTACAGAATCTAATATCTGCTTTTCCACAAAACACCAGTGGTGCACGAAGTGAATCTCTGAGTTCTAACTTGCCAACCGTGGGACTATCGAGTCATCACTCAAATCGTAACAGTAACATCGTATCTGGTGGTAACAACATTTTTTTCCAATCGTTTCAAGATTTTTTTTAGACCATCCTTTGCAAGGCCACAGGAGACAAGAAGTCTGAAGGACAGCCAACGCCTAGAGAGGATGGTACAATAGTATCTGCAAGTTAACATTGATGCCATGACTGTAAAACTGGACCCTTGCTCATTTTGGGCTTCCCATCTTGAACAATGGCCTGAGCTTGCCACTCACGCCTTGGAGATCTTGTCGTGCCCCGCAGCCAGCGTTCTCTCTGAACGTGTGTTCAGCGCTGCTGGTGGTGTGCTGACAGATAAGCACATGCAGCTGCCCAGTGACAATGTAGATGGACTAACGTTCATCAAGATGAACAAATCCTGCATCCGCAAGTACTTTTCTACCCCTGTGTCATCTTGGGGAGACTAAAAGCTTGATGATTTTTGAAAATCACCTCACCAACTGTTTTAAAAAACTCTGGCAAAATTGATGCCACTTAAGTGGTGTCTGTGGCTGATTTTTTGGAGAAAATGGAGACTCTTTATTTAGACCCCTTGCTGAGTTTTACATGACATTGCCATCGTCAATTCCAGGTGGGTGGGGTCGTCTGCAGAGTTGTTTACTCATAATATGGCCTGGGATTCAGAGGTCTGCGCCAAAGCTTCAGTGTCTGCTAGTCAGCAGAGTAGCCCAGCCACCCACCGCCTGTTTACCTAAGTACTATTTCTAACGGCATCTGGCCCAGGAAATCCTTTTGGGCCTAGTAGAATTTAGTGCTACTCAGCAGCGTACCCCACTCATGAAGCAAGCTACACTCCCTGTTTACCTAACTACTATTTTTTAACGGCATCTAGCCCAGGAAATGCTTTTGGGCCTAGTAGAATTTGGTGCAACTCAGCAGCGTACCCCACCCATGAAGCAAGCTACACCACCTGTTTACCTAAGTACTATTTTTTAACGGCATGTGGCTTAGGAAATCCTTTTGGGCCTGGTAGCAATTTCTGCTACTCAGCAGCGTACCCCACGCATGAAACAAGCTACACCGCCTGTTTACCTAACTACTATTTTGTAACGGCATCTAGCACAGGAAATCCTTTTGGGCCTAGTAGAATTTAGTGCTACTCAGCAGCGTACCCCACCTATGAAGCAAGTTACACCACCTGTTTACCTAAGTACTATTTTTTAACGGCATCTGGCCCAGGAAATCCTTTTTGGCCTGGTAGCAATTTCTGCTACTCAGCAGCGTACCCCACCCATGAAGCAAGCTACACCCCCTGTTTACCTAACTACTATTTTTTAACGGCATCTAGCCCAGGAAATGCTTTTGGGCCTAGTAGAATTTGGTGCAACTCAGCAGCGTACCCCACCCATGAAGCAAGCTACACCGCCTGTTTACCTAAGTACTATTTTTTAACGGCATCTGGCCCAGGAAATCCTTTTGGGCCTGGTAGCAATTTCTGCTACTCAGCAGCGTACCCCACGCATGAAACAAGCTACACCACCTGTTTACCTAACTACTATTTTGTAACGGCATCTAGCACAGGAAATCCTTTTGGGCCTAGTAGAAGCAGCGTACCCCACCTATGAAGCAAGTTACACCACCTGTTTACCTAAGTACTATTTTTTAACGGCATCTGGCCCAGGAAATCCTTTTGGGCCTTGTAGAATTTGGTGCTACTCAGCAGCGTACCCCACCCATGAAGCAAGCTACACCACCTATTTACCTAACTACTATTTTTTAACGGCATCTAGCCCAGGAAATCCTTTTGGACCTAGTAGAATTTGGTGCAACTCAGCAGTGTACCCCACCCATGAAGCAAGCTACACTGCCTGTTTACCTAAGTACTATTTTTTAACGGCATCTGGCCCAGGAAATCCTTTTGGGCCTAGTAGCAATTTCTGCTACTCAGCAGCGTACCCCACCCATGAAACAAGCTACACCGCCTGTTTACCTAACTACTATTTTGTAACGGCATCTAGCACAGGAAATCCTTTTGGGCCTAGTAGAATTTAGTGCTACTCAGCAGCGTACCCCACCCATGAAGCAAGCTACACCGCCTGTTTACCTAACTACTATTTTTTAACAGCATCTGGCCCAGGAAATCCTTTTGGGCCTTGTAGAATTTGGTGCTACTCAGCAGCGTACCCCACCCATGAAGCAAGCTACATCGCCTGTTTACCTAAGTACTATTTTGTAACGGCATCTAGCACAGGATATCCTTTTAGGCCCTAGTAACATAGTAACATAGTAACATAGTAACATAGTTAGTAAGGCCGAAAAAAGACATTTGTCCATCCAGTTCAGCCTATATTCATACATAGTAACATAGTAACATAGTTAGTAAGGCCGAAAAAAGACATTTGTCCATCCAGTTCAGCCTATATTCCATCATAATAAATACCCAGATCTACGTCCTTCTACAGAACCTAATAATTGTATGATACAATATTGTTCTGCTCCAGGAAGACATCCAGGCCTCTCTTGAACCCCTCGACTGAGTTCGCCATCACCACCTCCTCAGGCAAGCAATTCCAGATTCTCACTGCCCTAACAGTAAAGAATCCTCTTCTATGTTGGTGGAAAAACCTTCTCTCCTCCAGACGCAAAGAATGCCCCCTTGTGCCCGTCACCTTCCTTGGTATAAACAGATCCTCAGCGAGATATTTGTATTGTCCCCTTATATACTTATACATGGTTATTAGATCGCCCCTCAGTCGTCTTTTTTCTAGACTAAATAATCCTAATTTCGCTAATCTATCTGGGTATTGTAGTTCTCCCATCCCCTTTATTAATTTTGTTGCCCTCCTTTGTACTCTCTCTAGTTCCATTATATCCTTCCTGAGCACCGGTGCCCAAAACTGGACACAGTACTCCATGTGCGGTCTAACTAGGGATTTGTACAGAGGCCGTATAATGCTCTCATCATGTGTATCCAGACCTCTTTTAATGCACCCCATGATCCTGTTTGCCTTGGCAGCTGCTGCCTGGCACTGGCTGCTCCAGGTAAGTTTATCATTAACTAGGATCCCCAAGTCCTTCTCCCTGTCAGATTTACCCAGTGGTTTCCCGTTCAGTGTGTAATGGTGATATTGATTCCCTCTTCCCATGTGTATAACCTTACATTTATCATTGTTAAACCTCATCTGCCACCTTTCAGCCCAAGTTTCCAACTTATCCAGATCCATCTGTAGCAGAATACTATCTTCTCTTGTATTAGAAGATTAACCACAGTGTGAAAACACGCGGTAGTCCACCTGTGAGAAGGAGAGAGCGGGAGGGAGAGTGAACACCCCAGAGCCGAGGGGTGTTCCATCATAATAAATCCCCAGATCTACGTACTTCTACAGAACCTAATAATTGTATGATACAATATTGTTCTGCTCCAGGAAGACATCCAGGCCTCTCTTGAACCCCTCGACTGAGTTTGCCATCACCACCTCCTCAGGCAAGCAATTCCAGATTCTCACTGCCCTAACTGTAAAGAATCCTCTTCTATGTTGGTGGAAAAACCTTCTCTCCTCCAGACGCAAAGAATGCCCCCTTGTGCCCGTCACCTTCTTTGGTATAAACAGATCCTCAGCGAGATATTTGTATTGTCCCCTTATATACTTATACATGGTTATTAGATCGCCCCTCAGTCTTCTTTTTTCTAGACTAAATAATCCTAATAGTAGAATTTGGTGCAACTCAGCAGCGTACCCCACCCATGAAGCAAGCTTCACCGCCTGTTTACATAAGTACTATTTTTTAACGGCATCTGGCCCAGGAAATCCTTTTGGGCCTAGTAGCAATTTCTGCTACTCAGTAGAGTACCCCACCCATGAAGCAAGCTACACCGCTTTCTTCCTTTCTCAATCTAACCCCTCGGCTCTGGGGTGTTCACTCTCCCTCCCGCTCTCTCCTTCTCACAGGTGGACTACCGCGTGTTTTCACACTGTGGTTAATCTTTTGGGCCCAGGCATAAGAAGTCGTCGAGGTATTGGATAATATGTGCTGCCTTACAAATGTCCATGACGACACATTCGAGGAAGCAACTAAACGCCTCATATAGTGAGCAGGATATGGAGCACCCCATGGGCACACAGCGATCTATGTAGTATGCTGCTTCACAGAAGCAGCCCAATGGGAGAACACTATTCGGAAGCACAGGTAGTAACCGGAACGTCCCTCAATGTCTGGTTTGGCCATTAGGGTGCCCCTTACCAACTTCCTGACTCGCCTGATTGCCTCGTCAAAGGAGGTACAGTACATAGTACCCTACTTGGTTTCGCATCGATGTTGTCGTTTACTGACCTTCCCCTTGGATATGACAAATGGTGGATTAGTCTGAATGTACTGGGTTCATTTTTTGGCACAACTCCCAATGGGGGTACCACTACGTCTCCTAAGGATAGTGTTCTGAATGGACCCGCCGCCATTCTACCTAAAGATATTTATTTTTTTATTTTTTTTGCCAAGACGTCTGGGTGTTGCTAGAGAGATTTTAGATTTTTACTCCAGCCTTTCTTGATTTTAGAAGGGCATGACATGCCTATATATGTGTCTCCTCCTCCTTTTACTCCTCCACCTCTTTTCTTTTCGCATGACTATATGTAGTTGTGACTTTTCCATGTGTTTGTTGTGTCTTCTGAGCAGTTTGTCAGCTTTTGGACAGCTTTTAAGGTGTTTTCTATGTGTTTTCCATGTGTTTGTATGTGTTTGTTTTTGCCTGCCATTGGTTTCAATGGGGTTCGACGCTGTTCGTCGAACGTTCGACGAACAGTTCGGCAAACACCTCCCTGTTCAACGAACCGAACCCGAATATTAGGGAGGTGGCTCAACACTACTCAGGAGTAAAAGGAACATCCAAATTGTTATCAAAGTACAATTCAAAACTTTTTGGTAGTTTGGGTTATATATCAAACTGACACAATAGCCAACTACAGATGTATCTGATAACACTTGAAATCTAATCTTAAATAAAGTACTAGAGAGAAGCCAAGAGGACAATTTTTGTTGTGCAGTAAAATCTTTAGAATTTTAGATATACAAATAGTGTCAGCCACTTCCCAATCTATAACACACAGTACTTGATAGATTTATAATTTATTTTTAATGCATTGTCTCAACATTAACAAAACACTTTGTTTTTCTTCACTAACAATGAATACTAAAACCTCACAGTAGGTGGCCACTGCTATATAAATCGATAGACTTTAATCAATAGAACTTCATTTGTTTTAACTCTGTATGCTCAGCAGGTATTTGAAAATTATTAGCGCTCGTGGGCTCCAGACATGCTGTGAAGTTATGCTTGTGTTACCTCCCACTGGATGAAAATCATATGGTTCAACTTTGGAAATCTGTCATCAGCTGAGATTTGTTTGTATAACAAAACTAAAAGATGTGGGGAAAAGGGTATTTTAAGTCAAAGTGTTTCTGTAGATGTAGATAAATCATAAAGCACCTACACTTTCCTGTGCATGACATTTCTATGATTGGCAGGTCTTTGGCTGCATTAAATGTTATTCTGCTTCTCTACTGCCTAGTGCTAGAAAGTCAAGACACTGAATGTTTGATAAAAATTACAACTTTCTGGGATAATAGTGTACTTTTTAGATGCATTGAAATGGCACCCAGATACTTGGCTTTCACTTAAAGAAAACAAATTTGAAAATGGAATAACATCTAAAGTACATATTGCAACAGTCTACAACAAAAAAAAGTATTTCCCAAAATGATATGCCAATATTATACAGAAGGTAGTATTTAGGTAGGCATACTAATGTTTTCCATAAGCCCAGATACTGTGATGCAAAATAAAAATTGCAAACATGACAATTTAGTGCATTATGTGTTAGGGGTCGAGTTCCCGCCTCTGCCCAGGGGGAATCTCGAAACATCTCCGCTGCGGTCTCCCATTCTTCTCCAGTCGCAGTGGAGCCTGCTCAGCAGAGAAATCGGTCCCAGCATCTGGCTCAGACTGATACTGTGAGGGTGGTTACTGCTGCTTTTCCAGGCTTGGCCATTGTAGCCAGAAATGGTCAGCGGCGAGCAGACATCTCTGGGACTAAGTCCTGCTTTTCCCCTTCTGAGCATGCCCGGGGTAAGACCTCTCATTGGAGGTCGGGGTCACGTGCTCAGGTACTGTGGCAGCTCACATTGGTCTTCTAGGAGGGTCCTGAAGTTGCTGAGGTACTGTAGCAGCTCCCATTGGTACTCTAGGAAGGTACTGAAGTTGCTGCAGCTATAAAAGGTTCGCATGGCCGCATGACCTTGCGCTAATATCAGTTTATGTTATGAGCTTTAGCAACTCAGTGGTCTTGTCTGCTTGTGGTCAGGGTCTGGCTGAAATAAGCCACTAGAATACCGGCACCTCCGGTGAGGAGTTTGTATGGTGAATTCAGGGCTGGCGTAAAGCTATTAGAATTCCGGCTCCACCTGTTAGGCAGCTGTGTTCCCCTGTGACGCTAACAGGGCATAGCATTTTCCCTTCTGTTCGACTCTGTGAAGTAGCAGAGTTCGCTTCTACCGCCATATTGTGTCACCATTTGCTAGCAGCAGGTTGGTCTCCTGCACTGTGGACCCTGGGCTGCGAACGCACCAATAATAATATCTAAATATACTCGGTGCATTCCGCCAGCCCTAACATTATGTGAAAAGATTTTCTGGCTTGGAATTCATCCCTGATTTTAATGTCAGCACCCGCTTCCCTGCATGATCCCTCTTCCTCCTCCCGGCAGCGACGCTGACACACTCACCCACTCACGTGTTCTTCTTCAGTCCCAACTGCATCTGCTTCCTACAAGGACCTGTACACAGTGCGCAGTTCTCCTGGGAGTGTTCTTAGTGCACATGATCTTGCTCCCTGCTTCTTAAAGGGGCAGCATGCGCACCTCTGAAATATATCCCCAGTCACTAGCTGAGAGACATCAGATATTTAAGGCACCCTCCAATATAGGGATGTGCTTGAACAACTTCAATGTTTAGTATGTTTACTTCTGCCTTAGTTGTAAGATCCCGGTATCCATGCTCCCTGAACCTAATCCTGACTGTCCCATCTGAGCATCATACTGAGTCCTTTCTGCCTGTACCTAGTTCTGACATGATCAGCCTATTCCACTCCTGTTCCTCTACCCTCTCCCATCCAGTCTGAAACTGTATCCATGTTCCTATACTTGTGTCCATCCTGTTTTCCTGAACCTGCTGTGTCTGTGCCTGTTTCAATATCCATTCCATTTAACCAGTCATACAGCACCCATTCCTCCTGTTAGCTAGTTCCTAGCCGACCTGTCTCTCTGAGTCCATCCCTGCTTCCTTGCCCCTTTGGCATCAGTTTCTGTGACACTAGAGTTGGTCCTGGAGTAGCATCTGTGCCTCAAGTCTAACCACACCATCAAGGGCTCAAATGAAGAACTAGGTGGTCATTTAGTTACGCTCCTCCAGGATCTACTCGGTCTGTGGTACAGTTGTTGCACAACCATCATTAATGACACTGCTCATCTTTCAAGACTTGTTAAAAAACTGGTATTGAAATTTGCGTGATTCCATAATTAGCTGGTCTCTGTAAGGATAACCACCACTTCCCCCCTGTTGTCTCAAGTGAGAAGTGCCCAGTCAGACTCTATATTAATGAGAGGAAAGCACTAAAGAAATGACTGTGCATATGAACTTCTAACATTAAATTTATCCCATTTTGCAAGGTTCTTTCAAGAGTCAGATACGGAATTATAAAGTAGCTATTACAGGTGAAACTTTGCTACATAGTCTCTTTTGTTCTGCTAATAAGCTAATCTGCATTATGTAAACATTTTAAATTAAATTTAATTATAAATTGGAATAGATTATGAGAAGACTCCTCATCTTGGCATGCTTGACATGTTGCTCTCCATAAGGAGAAACAGTACCCCTTGGATCTCAGTGAGATGCCTCTCACCTATACAAACCAGATCTCATAGTTTGCACTGATGAGGGGCAGCACCCCGAAATACAGTGTCTGCAAATTAAGATTCTGGTTTGGCTTTTATCCCAAGTGATATGACAAGGCTTGTTAAAGGCTCAAAATTGACTTTTAGTATTGCTACTTCCTATGGGTGGCACAAGTTTTCTAGTTCTCTTCCTCTTTAAAGAGACAATTTTCAAATTAAAATAGACAAACACATACAAGTGCTTCTCACTATATTAGAATAACATCAAAAAGTTAATTTATTTCAGTTCTTCAATACATAAAGTGAAACTCATATATTACATAGAGTCATTACAAACAGAGTGATCTATTTCACGTTTTTATATCTGTTAATGTTGATGATTATGGCTTACAGCCAATGACAACCTAAAAGTCATTATCTCAGTAAATTAGAATAATTAACAAAAAAACCTGCAAAGGCTTCCTAAGCATTTAAAAAGGTCCTCTAGTCTGTTTCAGTAGGCTACACAATCATTGGGGAAGACTGCTGACTCGAGAGATGTCCAGAAGGCAGTCATTGACACACTCCACAAGAAGGGTAAGCCACAGAAAGTCATTGCTAAAGAAGCTGGTTGTTCACAGAGTGCTGTATCCAAGCATATTAATGGAAAGTTAAGTGGAAGGAAAAAGTGTAGTAGAAAAAGGTGCACAAGCAACCGGAATAACCGCAGCCTTGAAAGGATTGTTAAGAGAAGGCCATTCAAAATTTTGGGGAGGTTCACAAGGAGTGGACTGATGCTGGAGTCATTGCTTCAAGAGCCACCACACACAGACGTATCCAGGACATAGGCTGAAAGTGTCACATTCCTTGTGTCAAGCCTCATTACCAATAGGCAATGCCAGAAGAGTCTTATCTTGGCCAAGGAGGGAAAAGAACTGGACTGTTGCTCAGTGGTCCAAGGTGTTGTTTTCAGATGAAAGTAAATGTTGCATTTCAATTGGATAAAGTGGTGCACACTGGCGCTTTACTAAATGGCAACATGGGAGATTCGGGAGTGTACGGAGGAAAAAGGGAGACTGGGAGAAAAAAACAGATCAGCTGCTGGTGAAGTGGCAGGATCTGTGTACCAACCTGCTTATGAGAAAAAGAATAATACTGATAAACACTTTTTCACCTGCTTTATGGATCCGAATACCTAAAGAGGAGTGAATAGATTGATACCTGCACTGAGGGAAAAGAAGATATACGTTCGGGGAATTGGGCACAGTGTTTACACATTGGCTTGGAAGCCATTTAAATACTGATGGCCAGGTTTGATTAGCAGAATTAAGCTTTCTGGCACTGGAACAATTTTAGTATGTGCAATCATGAACTTACTAATTGTAGAGGCAGCGGTATCCCGGGATAGTAAGCGTGTCGATTCTCCTTAGTATGGTCAGTTGTAGTGAGTTCCGTAGTGCAGAATACTGTGGTTTTTGAAGTTCAGCCTGACGAAGAAGGATCACATCCTTCGAAAAAGGTTGGATTGGCTGTTCCCGCACGTGCCCGCCCACTAGCTGTGACGTCACAACTTCCGCCGCACCCCTCTCAAACACCGCCACAGCTTCGGCGTCGCTTCCGGCCAGGGCACACTAGAAGCTGTCGGTTTCTCCAAGCTCCTAAACGCCTAGCAAGGAGAATCCACGGAGGGTAAGTGCACCTGCACTAAGCCTCAAAAACCACAGGATCCTGCACTATGGAACTCACTACAACTGACCATACTAAGGAGAATCGACACGCTTACTATCCCGGGATACCGCTGCCTCTACAATTAGTAAGTACTCGATTGCACATAATAAAATTGTTCCAGTGCCAGAAAGCTTAACTCTGCTAATCAAACCTGGCCTTCAGTATTTAAACGGCTTCCAAGCCAATGTGTAAACACTGTGCCCTATTCCCCGAACATATATCTTCTTTTCCCTCAGTGCAGGTATCTATCTATTCACTCCTCTTTAGGTATTCAAATCCCTGGAGCAGGTCAAAATGTGTTTATCAGTATTAAATGTTGCATTTCATTTGGAAATCAAGGTCCCAAAGTCTGAAGTGTGAAGTTTCCACAATCCGTGATGGTTTGGGGAGCCATGTCATCTGCTGGTGTAGGTCCACTGTGTTTTATCAAGACCAAAGTCAGCACTGCCATCTACCAGGAAATTTTAGAGCACCTCATGCTTCCCTCTGCTGGCAAGCTTTTTGGAGATGGAAATTTTATTCATCAGTAGAACTATGCACCTGTCCAGACTGCCAAAAGTACCAATATCTGGTTTAAAAACAACAGTATCTGTTAGGGTTGGTGGAACGAACCGAGTGTATATATATATATATATATATATATATATACATATATATATATACAGTACAGACCAAAAGTTTGGACACACCTTCTCATTTAAAGATTTTTCTGTATTTTCATGACTATGAAAATTGTACATTCACACTGAAGGCATCAAAACTATGAATTAACACATGTGGAATTATATACTTAACAAAAAAGTGTGAAACAACTGAAATTATGTCTTATATTCTAGGTTCTTCAAAGTAGCCACCTTTTGCTTTGATGACTGCTTTGCACATTCTAGGCATTCTCCTGATGAGCTTCAAGAGGTAGTCACCTGGAATGGTCTTCCAACAATCTTAAAGGGACACTGTCACCTGAATTTGGAGGGAACAATCTTCAGCCATGGAGGCGGGGTTTTGGGGTTTTTGATTCACCCTTTCTTTACCCGCTGGCTGCATGCTGGCTGCAAAATTGGATTGAAGTTCATTCTCTGTCCTCCGTAGTACATGCCTGCACAAGGCAATCTTACGGCGTTGTTAAGCGCAAACTCCACCCACGGTAGCAAGAATGCCTAGTCATCCTGCCTGGAGAAACAAAATGTCATAAATATCTGACCAGGGTCTGGTTGGCCCTCTCAACTAACCCATTCGTCTCGGGATGATATGCTGAGGAAAGATTCAAGTCAATACTGAGTAGACGACAAAGCTCTCTCCAGAATCGAGATGCAAACTGGGGACCCCGGTCACTGACAATTTTGTCCGGCATACCGTGTAGGTGAAAGATATGCTTGATGAACAATGCTGCCAGAGCCTGTGCAAAAGGTAGCTGTGGAAGAGGCACCAAGTGCACCATATTGGACAAATGGTCGGTGATCACCCAGATAATGGGGCAGCTACAAGACTTGGGTAAGCCCACCACAAAATCCATCCCGACCATCTCCCAGGGCCTGTCCGCCACCGACAGGGGGTAAAGCAGCCCAGCTGGCTTTTGACGAGGAGACTTGTTCTTGGCGCAGGAGACACACGTTCGAAAATAGTCTGCAATGTATCGGGTCATATGCGGCCACCAGTATGTCCTCGCCAGTAGCTCAGATGTCCTTTTGGACCCGAAATGTCCACCTACCCTGGACAAGTGAGCCCAAGAGAGAACCTTCGGACACAGACTGGATGGTACAAAAGTCTTCCCTGGAGGCATAGACTCTAGCGAAACCGGAGTCACAGTTCTCAGACTCTTGGTAGGGACAATAAGCCGAGGCTCCTCTTCCTCCTCCTCAGATGACACAATGGAGCGAGAGAGAGCGTCGGCACGAATGTTCTTCTCCCCAGAAAGGAAATGGAGGGTAAAATGGAACCGGGAGATGAGCAAGGACCATCTGACCTGGCGAGAATTTAACCACTGGGCTGTCTGTAGGTAAACTAAATTTTTGTGGTCTGTGAATACTTGGAAAGGAAAGCGATCCCCCTCCAAAAGATGTCTCCACTCAGAGAAGGCCAACTTCATTGCTAGCAACTCCCTGTCCCCGATGGAATAATTCCTCTCTGCTGGTGTGAAGGTCTTGGAAAAGAAGAAGCAAGGATGCTTCTGACCTTGAGCATCCTTGACTGCTCCAGCACCAACGGAAGATGCATCCACCTCTATTATAAATGGCTTATTTTCATCAGGGTAATGTAGGATGGGAGCGCTAGCAAAATGGGAGTTAATAGAAGCGAAGGCCTTGGAGACCTGCTCAGACCACAATTTGGGATTTTCTCCCTTCTTGGTAAGGGCTACAAAGGGAGCTACCAAAGTGGAGAAATGAGGAATGAACTGGCGATAATAGTTAATGAACCCCATAAAGCGCTGCACCGCTTTAAGAGAATGGAGTTCCTGCCAGTCTAACACAGCCTGCAGTTTGGCAGGATCCATAGCCAATCCCTGGGCAGGGATGATATAGTTCAGTTCAGAAAAGGTAAGGACTCCTGCTCAAACACACATTTCTCCATCTTGGCCTAGAGGGAATTAGCTCGTAAGAGGTCGAAGACTTTGCAAACCTCTCTCCTGTTGGAGTCAATATCCTGAGAGTAGATGAGAATATCATACAGATAGACTATGACCGAGATGGAGAGCATATCCTGGAAGATATTGTTTACAAAGTTTTGGAAAACGGCTGGGGCATTACAGAGCCCAAAGGGCATCACTAGATATTCATAGTGCCCATCCCTGGTGTTAAAAGCCGTCTTCCATTCGTCCCCCTCACAGAGGCGAATCAGGTTGTAAGCACCCCGCAGATCTAATTTAGTAAATACACTTGCTCCCCGAAGCCTATCAAAGAGCTCAGATATCAGGGGCAGGGGATATTTATTCTTAACGGTGATGACGTTAAGACCCTTGTAGTCTATACATGGACGTAGTTCTCCGTTCTTCTTCTGCACGAAGAAGAACCTGGCCCCTGCAGTAGGGTTGAGCGAAACAGATCAGCACTTTTCAAAAGTCGCCGACTTTTAGCAAAGTCGGGTTTCGTGAAACCCGACCCGATCCCACTCTGGGATCGGGTCGGCGGTCGGCGATCTCTAATTAGAAGTCGGGTTTCGTTTCATATATATATATATATATATATATATATATATGTCATTCAGACACACATATATATATATATATTTATAGAAGAAAGGAAAAGGGAATATCCAGCACATCCATCCAGTATAAGTAAAATATCCAAAATTTATTGAAGCATTTTAAAAAAACAATATTAAAAAAGAGAGAGAGACTCTCTCTGCCTCTGGCGGAGAAAATTGCGCGGGAGCCCACGCCAATTTTTTCAGCGATTTAACCCTTAAATTGCTGAAAGCTATTAAATTTAAGGGTTAAAGGCAATTTAAGGGTTAAATCGCTGAAAAAATTGGCGTTGGCTGCCGTGCAATTTTCTCCGCCAGAGTAGTAAAGCCAGTGACTGAGGGCAGATATTGATAGCCTAGAGAGGGTCCACGGTTTTTGGCCCCCCTGGCTAAAAACATCTGCCCCCAGCCACCCCAGAAAAGGCACATCTGGAAGATGCGCCTATTCTGGCACTTGGCCACTCTCTTCCCATTCCCGTGTAGCGGTGGGATATGGGGTAATAGCCAAACCAGAATCTCAAGCCAAAAAAGATCTCCACTTTGCACTGACGAGGGGCAGCACCCCAAAACATAGTGTCTGCAAATTGAGATTCTGGTTTGGCTATTATCCTAAGTCATGTGACAAGGCTCGTTAAAGGGTCGACATTGACTGTTAGGATTGCTACTTCCAATAGGTGGCACTAGAGTTCTAATTCTCTTCCTCTCTGAAGAGAAAATTTACATATTTCCCTGAGGAGCACTGCGGCTTTAAGTCTCCTCACCTCGACATGCTTATCATGTCACTCTCCACAAGGAGAAATGATACTTCTTGGATCCCGGTCAGACGCCTCTCAATCAGCCAAACCAGATCTCCACTTTGCACTGATGAGGGGCAGTACCCCGAAACACAGTGTCTGCAAATTGAGATTCTGGTTTGGCTATTATCCTAAGTCATGTGACAAGGCTCCTTAAAGACTCAACATTGACTGCTAGGATTGCTACTTCCAATAGGTGGCACTAGAGTTCTAGTTCTCTTCCTCTCTGAAGAGACAATTTGCACTCTCATCCCTATCATCCTTCACTTTCTACTACCGCCCAGTCTCTACACCTAGTAAGGAAGTGATCATCTCTCCCTCCATTCTCCCCATCCAACCAACCTCCTCCTCAGAACTATTCCAATACATACAATCATCTGTCTCCAAACACAGACAGCCACCCCATGCCCTTTCCTGCTCCCACTTGCTATCACTTTCTCTGCTCCTCCTCACTGCCGGTGATATTTCTCCAAATACTGGTCCTCCTCACCACATCCTCACAGTCATTTCTACCTCTCCTCTACACTCTATCACAAATTTCCGCAACCTCTCCAACCTTCTACCCATTTGCCCAGCCCCGCATCCCCAGTCCAACTAACAGAAGCTGCATGGATCGCTTGCTCTGTCTGCTGTTTATTACTAACAAACATTCCCTCCTTGCCATCACTGAAACCTGTCTCACCCCCTCTGACACAGCCTCTGCTGCTGCACTTTCGTATGGTTGATTTCACCTTTCCCATACACCCATCCCAGAAGCAAGTATGGCAGAGGAGTTGGCTTTCTCCTGTCACGTAACTGTTCCTTCACCCAAATCCAACTGCCACCCTCTGATACCCTCCCTTCCTTTGAGGTGCACTCTGTGTGCATCTACTCCCCCTCCAACCTCCAACTGGCTGTCATTCACCTACCCCAGGGCCAGCCACTTCTTAGACAACTTCACTACCTGGCTATATAATTTTCTCTCCACAGACATCCCCACTATCATCATGGGTGACTTTAATATCCCCATTGATACTTCCCTCTCAGCTGTCACTAAACTTCTATCTCTCACTTCCTCTTTCGGCTTTGCTTAATGGTCTTCTGCAGCCACTCACAAAGGTGGCCACAGACTGGAACTCATCTTCACCTGCTTCTGATCCCTATTTAACCTCTCTAACTTACCGCTCCCTCTTTCTGACCACAACCTACTTACATTCTATTCCCTCTCCTCTCCCTGTCCACAATCCCTACTCCACAAAGTTGAACACCCTCGCTGAAATCTTAAACACCTTACAGCTTACAGACATAAGTTCCTTACACAATGCGAATTCTGCTGCCACTTTATATAACACCACAAAAGCTGTAGCTCTGGAATCGGTCGCCTCTCTCACACATACCAAAGCTCTTAAAATCAACAGACAACCCTGGCACACCAGGGCTTCTAGTGTTGCTGAGCAGAGAAGGAAAAGATCCCACTCCAATGAGCACTTCATTGCATTCAAACAGTCCCTCATTACTTTCAAGGCCACACTCACTGCCGCAAAACAAACAAACCTACTTCTCATCTCTCAAATCCTCTCTGTCTCACAACCCTAAACAGCTATTCAACACTTTCAATTCTCTCCTTCTTCCCCAGAAACTTCTCCCTCTTCAATCATCTCATCTGAAGATGTTGCCTCCTTTTTCAAGCAGAAGATTGATGATAACATCAGAGAAAGCTTTGGCTTACAATCCTCACAGCCCCTCCTACTAACTACCAAGCCCTCCGCCTCCAAAACCAAATTCTCCACCATTACAGAAGATCAACTTTCCGTTCTACCCTCAAGATCACATCTCACCACCTGTGCACTTGACTCAATCCCGTCCCACTTCGTCCCAAACCTCATAATCTTCATCCCAACCCCAACCCATCTCTTCAACCTATCACTAACATCTGGTGTTTTCCCCTCATACTTAAAACATGCTTCAATCACACTCATCCTCAAAAAGCCCTATCTTGACCCAGCTTCTGTATCAAGCTATCGCCCAATATCATTTCTCTCCTATGCCTCAAACTACTGGAGCAAGTCCATTTTGAACTAATCTCCCACCTCTATTCATGCTTCCTCTTCGCCGCTTACAATGTGGCTTCTGATCATATTACTCCACTGAAACTGCCAGGACCAAAGTCACCAATGACCTTCTAACTGCCAAATCCAAGCGACACTACTCTGTCCACTTCCTCCTGGACCTGTCCTCTGCCTTTGACAAAGTGGACCATTCCCTACTACTACAGACCCTCTCATCTCTTGGCATCACAGACTTGGCCCTATCTTGGATCTTGTCATACTTAACAGACCAGACTTCTCCCACTCGCAAATAACCTCCTCACTTTGTTCCCCATCTGTCGGTGTCCCCCAAGGTTTAGTCCTATGGCCTCTAGTCTTCTCCACTTACACCTTTGGCTTGGGACAGCTCATAGAATTCCATGGCTTTCAGTATCACCTCTATGCTGACGATACACAGATCTACCTCTCTGGACCAGATATTACCTCATTACTAACCAGAATCCAACAATGTATGTCTGCTATTTCATCCTTCTTCTCCAGTAGATTTCTAAAACTTAATATGAATAAAACAGAATTCATCATCTTTCCCCATCTCACTCAATCACCTCAATGGACCTATCCATTAAAGTAAATGGCTGCTCACACTCAGTCACACAAGCTTACTGCCTTGGGGTAATCCTTGACTCTGATCTCTCCTTCAATCCACATATCCAAGCCCTTTCCACTTCCTGCTGACTTCAACTCAAAAATAATTCCCGGATCCGTACATTCCTCAACCAACAATCTGCAAAAATCCTAGTCCAGACAGTCTGCGAGCCTATGTAAGATATTCAGAAGGTGATATTAAGGCTACTTTCACACTAGCGTCGGAATCTCCCCGTTGCAATGTGTCGTGCAGAGATTCCGACGCTAGCGCTTAACGCACTGCACAACGGAGGCAGCAAATGCATTTCTCCGGCGCATCCGCTGCCCCATTGTGAGGTGCGGGGAGGTGGGGGCCGAGTTCCAGCCGCACATGCGCGGTCGGAAAAAGCTGTCCGTCAGGAGCAAAAAACGTTACATGTAGTGTTTTTTTCTCCCGACGGTCCGCCAAAGCACGACGCATCCGTCGCATGACGGATGCGACGTGTGGCAATCCGTTGCAATGCGTCGTCAATACAAGTCTATGGGGAAAAAACGCATCCTGCAAGCACTTTTGCAGGATGCGTTTTTTCTGCAAAACGACGCATTGTGACGGATTGCAGTTAACGCTAGTGTGAAAGTAGCCTTACAGTGACAGGATGTATTTAATAGTGGTGAGCCAGAAGGCCCATCCGTAAGCAGTCCACCACAAAATTTCCCGGTTAGGTTGACTGTCAATCCAGGCCAGTAGCAAGATATCTGACCTGTCTACATTACATTCATTGCAAGCTTGCATCACATTGTTCTGTATTTATTTGTGTTTTCTAACTACTGTATATTCTATTTTTCTTACAATGATTATGCTACTGTACAGTCTGTAGCTTTGTAATTTGATGATCGCTTTGTTAGCTACTTTCTTAAAATTTAATAAAAACAAATTAAAAATATTTTTATTGCAGCATGTGCAATTATTGTATGAAATATGCAGAAATAGAAATTAGCGAGTGATAACTATAACTGAATTTTCAGGTATTGCTAATCTAAAGAGAATGAGAAACTAATTGAAATTTACCACAGTTTAAATACAGTAAGAATAAATAAATTACATTTTGAATTCTACAGCTATATTAGATAACAAGGAACGTTAATAAAAATCAAGAAAAATTAAAATATTACCAAAAAAGTATTTGTGTTTTTTTTTTCCTTTTTCTTCTAACCATATTTACATGGCATTCATTTTATTTATTTATTTTTCCAGGCAATTGCATTTATTAGAGCAATAAACAAAACAATACAAAACATGTTACACTTCAATATTTAACATTGCTGGATAAAGTGCGGCAAAATAAGCTGAGCCTTTTTATGATCATTAGGGAGTCATGCTAACCTGCGTTTAAAATGGGAGATATACATAATTGTCTAAGGGTCACTTCCGTCTGTCTGTTGGCCTTCTGTCACAGTTATTCGTTCGCTGATTGGTCTCGGCAGCTGCCTGTCATGGCTGCTGCGACCAATCAGCGATGGCCACAGTCCGATTAGTCCCTGCCCTACTCCCCTGCACTCACTGCCCGGCGCCCGCTCGGTAATCCACTCCACTCAACACTCACACCGGGTTAATGGCAGCTGTAACGGCTCCGTTACCGCTGCTATTAACCCTGTGTGTCCCCAACTATTTACTATTGATGCTGCCAATGCGGCATCAATAGTAAAAATATGTCATGTTAAAAATAATAATAAAAAAAAAACCTGCTATACTCACCCTCCACCGCCTTTCTCGCTCCTCTCCACGCTCCAGGGACCGCTCCATTGCAAGCGGCAGCTTCCGCTCCCAGGGCTGGTGTGCGACAAGGACCTGCCGTGACGTCACGGTCGGTCATGTGACCGCGACGTCATCATAGGTCCTGCTCACACCAGCCCTGGGACGGGACCGCAAGCTGCCGCTTGCAATGGAGCACTCCCGGGAGCGTGGAGAGGAGAGAGAAAGGCGGCGGAGGGTATAGTATAGTATAGTATAGCAGGACTACAATGGGCTATAGGTGAGTATATGTTTATTTTATTTTTTTAACTCTCTATACTACGTGGCTCTGTGCTGGCCAATATACTACGTGACTGGGCACTATATTACATGACAATATATATATGGCAATATACCGTACTACGTGGCTCTGCTATATACTATGTGGCTGGGCAATATACTAAGTGACTGGGCAATATACTACGTGGCTCTGCTATATACTATGTGGCTGGGAAATACACTACGTGACTGGGCAATATACCGTACTACGTGGGTTGTGCTATATACTATGTGGCTGGGCAATACGTGACTTGGCAATATACTACGTCGCTTGGCCATATACTGCGTGGCTGGGTAATATACTACGTGGCTGGGCAATATACTACGTGGCTGGGCAATATACTACGTGGCTGGGCAATATACTATGTGACTGGGCAATATACTACATTGCTGTGCAATATACTACGTGGCTGGGTAATATACTACGTGGCTGGGCAATATACTACGTGGCTGGGCAATATACTATGTGGCTGGGCAATATACTACATCGCTGGGCAATAAACTATGTGGCTGGGTAATATACTACGTGACTGGGCAATATACTACGTGGCTGGGCAATATACTACGTGGCTGGGCAATATACTACGTGGCTGGGCAATATACTATGTGACTGGGCAATATACTACATTGCTGTGCAATATACTACGTGGCTGGGTAATATACTACGTGGCTGGGCAATATACTACGTGGCTGGGCAATATACTATGTGGCTGGGCAATATACTACATCGCTGGGCAATAAACTATGTGGCTGGGTAATATACTACGTGACTGGGCAATATACTACGTGGCTGGGCAATATACTACGTGGCTGGGCAATATACTATGTGACTGGGCAATATACTACATTGCTGGGCAATATACTACGTGGCTGGGTAATATACTGTGTGGCTGGGCAATATACTACGTGGCTAGGCAATATACTACGTGGCTGGGCAATATACTACGTCGCTGGGCAATAAACTATGTGGCTGGCTAATATACTACGTGACTGGGCAATATATTACGTGGCTGGGCAATATACTACATGGCTGGGCAATATACTATGTGACTGGGTAATATACTACGTGGACATGCATATTCTAGAATACCCGATGCGTTAGAATCGGGCCACCATCTAGTATTATAATAACCAATTATATCCAGCTAGTCATCCATAAGTAAAGAAAACCATGTGAGAAAGACCATGTAAGGAGAAGGCACACAAACTATAGGAGGTATGAAGACAAATTTCTTGAAACTCTAATTCTAACTGTCAGAATGTAATCTGCACAGAGGAGTTCAGGAGCTTAGAATTACTATAACATTCAACCAGTGCCAATAGTGCGATAAAACTGGAATAATCCCCATGTAGTACATGTGCCAAGCGGAAACTTACATGGGAGATAGGAACCTTGACTGCTGGGTGGAAGGCTGGGGTCCAGGTTCCTATCTCCTATGTAAATTTTCACTGTGTGAGTTTGCAGTCCACACATGCGCCATAGATTCCGGCCGTGCTCTCCTTCAGCTCCTTTTGCCAGAAGGAGGTTGTGACCCGGTAGCTCCGCCCTGTCATGGCGGCCTCCATCAGGTATTTCAGGATGCCTCCTGCTCTGGTAAGCGCCTGATTATCTTTCCTGTATGTCCGGTCGCTGGTGTCCTTGCTGTGCTAAAGTCAATTCCCCTTATAGCTTCTCCCCTTTGCAGCTGCTCCTGTTCTCTCCTGTCAGTTAGTCTCCCAGTGCTCTGTCCCAGTTGCTGGTTACCCTGTCCCCTTTTGTTTTACAGGGTGCGTCCTCTGTGGCTCCTGATGTTCATCCTAAGCCTCTTCGACCGCAGATTCTCAGCCTCTGTCTGGTTCCCTCCCTTCTCTTCTCTTGCTCTGCCTTCCCTCCAGCTCTAGACTCATCCTCCTGTTTCCTGGTACCCTCTGTCTTTCACTGGACCCTCGCTTCATTTTCTGTTTGTCCGCTGTGAGTCTTTCCTTTGGTATCAGCAGTTTGTATATTAACCCCTTTGGGCCTGCCCCTAACACTCCCTGTATAGGGGGTGGGCTTACTTTGTTGGCTCGCCCAGGGGGCTCAGATATCCTGACCCAGAGGGTCCACTCCAGGACATTTGGCAGGTGTGCTATCACATAATACTCTATATTATTGTATTGATTCCTTTTTGGTATAAATAATAAAATATTTGATTGTGTTAAAAAATTCTTGACCCCATTTTGTCCTTTGACATTAATAGGAGTGGTTTTGTTAATATTTAGCATGTAAATTAGAGGCAGGTCACTGAGGGATCAGTGACCTGTCATAAGTCATAGTATGAATAGCTAAGCAGAGCAACACATAAAGACCCCCCCCCACTGGCCCACCCCAGAGTACGAGCATATCATTAACTCAATATTTAAAATAAAGATTAAACAACTACCACAAGACAGATTTCATCAACTATTGTAACATTTTAATCAGTATAACGGTGCCAACCTGACAGTGACTGTAGGTTACTCAGCAAAATCTTGATGACAGGTTACCTTTAATGTACAAGTATCTAGTGAAAAAATAAATAAATAAAAGAAAAAATGGTGTGGTGCACCCCTAATTTTCATTAACCAGCTCAGGGAAAGCTGATAGGTAATTAATATGAGCTCACTGCTGTCTACTTCACCTTTACCGGTTATTAACAAGGAGTAACCCCCACCAAAAAAATGAAGTGGGGTTCCCTTATATTTAATAACCAGAAAAAATAGACAAACAGTTGCAGGCTGGTATTATTAGCCTAGGAAAGGACCATGGATAGTGATAGGTGAACTGAAACAGTAAAGTTCGGGGTCTGTACAGAACACCTACTGTTTGAGCATGGACCCCAAACACGAACTTCTATAGGGATGATATTATGAGAAGCACCAGCGGCTCTGATTGACAGTGAGATTATTACCGCCAGTCAGGGCACCAGCAGTTGTGATTGACAGTAAAAAATTTACCTCCAGTCACAGAGACATTGGCTGATGAGAGAGTACTACTCCAATCAGCCTATGCCTGCTGCCACTAATAACAGCCGGGGCAGGTGCCCTGATGGGAGTATTCATCAGCCAATGCTGGCCCTATAAATAAATCAATTTAAAAAATAACATGAGGTCTTTATATTTTTTGATAACCAGAATACGAAAACTGATGTCT
This sequence comes from Ranitomeya imitator, assembly GCF_032444005.1. Lineage (NCBI taxonomy): Eukaryota > Metazoa > Chordata > Amphibia > Anura > Dendrobatidae > Ranitomeya > Ranitomeya imitator. Next base: position 115,873,465 of record NC_091283.1, on the reverse strand, counting down.
GCTTTATCATGACTTGTTTATGAAAACAGAGGAGTCCTCAGACCATTTTTTTAAATTATTTAACTAAATAATTAAAAAACAGCATGAGATCCCTCGCATTTTTGACAACCAGCCAAGCTAAAGCAGATAGCTGGGGGCTGGTATTTTAAGACTGGTAAGGGGCCATGGATATTGGCCCCACCATCCTAAAAATAGTAGTGCGCTGCAGCCCCAGAAAAGGCACATCTATTAGATGCACCAATTCTGGAAATTTGCCCAGCTTTTCCAATTTGTCTTGTGGGAGTATTCATCAGCCGGACCTGGCCTCTAAATATATAAAAAAAAGTCATGGGTTCCCCTGTATTTTTGATAACCAGAAAGGCAAAACTACCAGATGGGGGCTGCTACCCTCAGCTATGACTGTTAGCAAGGCTGGTTATCAAGCAAAGAGAAGTCCCAAAGCTTTTTTTTTTAATTATTTAAATAAATAATTATAAAAAGACGCTATGGGGTCTCCCCTATTTTTGATAACCAGCCAAGCTAAAGCAGACAGCTGGGGGCTGGTATTCTCAGGCTGTAAGAAGCCATGGATATTGACTCCTCAGCCTAAAAATAGCAGCCTGCAGCCACCCAGAAAGGGCACATCTATTAGACGCATCAATTCTGGTGCTTTGCCTTGCTCTTCCCACTTGCCCTGTAGCGGTGGCAAGTAGGGTTCACATTTACGAAGTTTATGTCACTTTTTCTTGTTTGCGGACATCAATCCCACTGGTTAGTAATGAAGAGGTGTCTATTAGACACCTATCTATTTCTAGTCCTATATAAATATTGTAAATAATCACACAGCCAGAATAAAGTCCTTTATTTGAAATAAACACACGTTTACTTTTTATTTAAAAATAGCAAACACAGTTATACTCATCTGTCACTCATTCCACTGACTCTAATGTCTCCTGTAATTAAACAAAAACAAAAAACAACCATATCCCTCACTTGTCCGTCATTCTGTCCCACACCGTAATCCATGTCTGGCAATGAACAGTTTTCAACCTTGACAGCGTTATGATGCTGAGAACCACTGAGGAATGAATAGCAGTGAGCTCAGCCTCCGTGACTTGCGGTGACCCCATCAAGGTTACCGCAGGTCACTGAGGCTGCATTTTGAGTCAGGTCAATGAACTGCAGTGAGCTTGGTGAGATCACCATACGCACAGTGAGAAAAAGTCTCATTGTGCAGTGGTGAGTTCACCAGGAGAAATTTCTCACGGTGAAATGCAGTGAACTCACTCCTACATCATCAGACTTTGTGTAGGAACGTGGCTGCAGTGATAAGCGGTGACATAATTAAGTTTACCACAGTTCACAGGCAGTGGTTCTCACAGTAAGCTCTGTGTGAGCCATCCTGTGAACTGTGGTAACCTTACTGTAAGGTCACCTGAGTTCAAAGAAGCTCTTTCTCATGATACGCAGTGCCAGACTTATGAACGAAAGCAAGTCCGGTACTTGGCACTCTGGCACTCAACAGTCAGGCACTCGAGCTATTGTGGGACCAGTAGTTACTTGCAGTCATTTCTCAAGGGTGTAACATTATCTCCCTTAAGAAATTACCTTATATAACCTCTGCAGTCTTATTTTTGTGGTCACATCATTGCTGTGAGCCAGGACGGGGGTAGCAAGACTGCAGAGGTTACCCGTCATGGCCCTTGAGAAATTATCTTAAATAACCTTCCACAGTATTGTTCTCTCTGTTTTGGCTCACGGGCGATGACATTACTGACATGATAGCCCCTTGAGAAAATCAGTGTATGACGTTGGACCTAGTTGGCTGTTGTCAGATCTGCAGAGATTTTTTTAAATTAAAAAATAGGTAAACCATGGAATGTGTGTGGGGGTCTTTATGCAAATAAAACGTTTTTCCTGTTTTTGTGTATTTTTTCTGGTAACTTACTGGGTTAGTAATGGGGGTGTCTCATAAATGCCTCTCCATTACTAACCTATGGGCTTGATGTCAGCTGACATTACAAAGCTGATATCAACCCCATAAACTATTACCCCACTTGCCAATGCACCAAGGAAAACAGAAAAGGCTGAGGCTAGACACCAGAATTGGCGCATCTGATAGATGCAACATTTCTGTGCCTGCTGAGGGTTGGTGATATTAGTGTTAGGAGTCGAGTTTCCTCTGCTGCACAGGGGGAATCTCGATCCGTCTCCACTGCGGTCTCCCATTCTCCTCCAGCCGCAGTGGAGTCTGCTCAGCAGGGACGTCGATCCCAGCGTCTCGCTCAGTCTGACTCTGTGCGAAGAGTTGCTGCTGCTTTTCCTGCTTCTGCCATTAAGGCCAGTGCTGGGCAGCGGCGAGTGGACGTTTCTGGATCTAAGTCCTTGTTTGCACGCACTGAGCATGCCCAGGGCAAGTTCTCCTGTTGGAGATCGAGGGTCACATGCTCAGGTGCTGCAGCACATCCCATTGGTCCTTTTGGCAGGTCTTGGAAGGGCAAAAGTTCTGTAGCCACTTCCTGTGCTGCAACTATATAAACTGCGCATGACCGCACGGCCATGCGCTAGTATTGTCTTGTAAATATGTGTGTGTCGCTCTTTAAATAACCCTCCCTATTGAATGTCTGTTCGCGGAAGGTGTATGTTTGCTAATCTAGCGCCCAACTTATCCAACAGCACGAAACACACATTGCAGCGTCCTCTTGCTGTGTCCGCCTGTACGGCGCCGTGCGCTTGCTTTGCGCTTTCCATACCCAAGCCAGTGTGGTTGGTGGCGTCCGTCAGTGCGGCATTGCTCGCACTCCTGTGCATTCATATATTTATATTTAGTTACCTTACACACCCAGTTGCGGTGTACTGCCAGCGAGGGTCTAATCGGACTTCAATCCCAGTTGGGGTTAAGTACGCTGACTACTCGCTCGCGCTTTAGGTGCGGTACCGCGATCCTGTGACGCAACAGGATTGCTCCCTTCACGCTGGGTGAGGTTGAACCCACGTGTATATACTTTAGTGTACCGCCATATAGCCTGTATTTACTAGCAGCAGGTTTTCACCTGCACGGTGGACCCCGGACTGCGAACGCATCTGTATCATCTTTCTTGGTGCGTTCCGCCAGTCCTAACATAATACTAGCGCCAGGGTCTGGCTAGTAAATGATGGACGATCAGCGTTCACAGCGGTACATCCAGCAGCTGGAGGGAAGGTTGGCGGCTCTTGAGCGTTCAACCTCAGCTGTGGATGTCACTGCTGTCGCTGTACAGGCTGCTAGTGTTGCTGCAGCCACCTTGTCCACTGCCGCTCCTGTCCCGACTCTAACTTGCCTCCCGCTTCCATAGAAATTCTCTGGTGACAGTAAGTCTTGTAGGGGTTTCGTGAGTCAGTGCTCTATCCATCTCGAGCTTCTGGCCTCTCGTTTCCCTACAGAGCGGGCTAAGGTGGGATTTATAGTGTCTCTTCTGTCGGACAGAGCGTTGCAGTGGGCTACGCCGCTATGGGAGCGTAGCGATCATGTGGTGCAGAGTGCTCCGTTGTTTCTGAGCACTCTGAAACAGGTCTTTTTGGGACCTCGTGTCACCCATGATACGGCGCTCCAATTGTTGGCATTGACTCAGGGCTCGTCCTTGGTCAGTCATTTTGCCGTCCACTTCCGCACCTTAGCATCTGAGCTGGAGTGGTCGGATAAAGCCCTCATTCCAATATTTTGGAGGGGGCTGGCCCTGGCCACTAGGGAGATTCCCGCCACACTGGAGGAATTAATAACTCTATCCACTCGAATTGATCTCCGTTTTCATGAGCGGAGGTTAGAGCGAGCCCAGTGTAGGCAGAGGTTTCGGCTGGCTCCCACCTTCGCCAAACCTTTGGAATCTCCAGACCAGGCTCCTGAGCCCCATGAGCCTGTGGTAGAGTCTCGAGCAGGGTCTAAGTCCCGGACCGCTCATGCACTCCAGATATGTCATCTTTGCCAACAGTCTGGACATCTTGCCTCCAGATGTCTCCAGCGGTCGAGGAAACGTCAGCGTCTAGTGGTAGTTGGTGGAGGTGCACTAGACACGGCGACGTTTGCCTCCAAATTGTCCTTTAAGGGGACAATAACATTGGGTTCATCCTCTCACTCGGTGGAACTCTGCGTGGATTCTGGGGCGGAGGGCAATTTTATGTCTTCAGCCTTCGCCCAACGTCACGCAATTCCTCTGGTCATGCTATCTCAACCAGTAACGGTACGAGTGGTGAATGGGTCGACACTGCCCACACAGATTACACATCAAACTATCCCTTTCACTCTGTCCATGTCACCATCTCACCAGGAGATTATATCTCTACTCGTCATTCCTGAGGGAATTGATGAGGTTCTCTTGGGGATACCTTGGTTACGGTACCACTCTCCTCACATCGAGTGGTCCTCAGGCAGAATTCTGGGATGGGGTGAATCTTGTGGGAACAGGTGTCATCGAGAGTGCGTTCAGGTTACTACTACTGAGGTACCCGCAGATCTCTCCTCTCTCCCCAAGCAATATTGGTCTTATGCAGACGTGTTCTCCAAAAAGGCAGCGGAGACTCTTCCGCCCCATCGCCCCTATGACTGTCCTATTGATCTCTTGCCTGGTGCTGAGCCTCCCCGGGGTCGAGTCTATCCATTATCTCTCCCGGAAACGGAGGCAATGTCTCAGTACATACAAGAGAATCTGGCAAGAGGGTTCATCAGGAAGTCAGTGTCACCTGCTGGGGCAGGGTTCTTTTTCGTGCAGAAGAAGAATGGAGAACTACGTCCATGCATAGACTACAGGGGTCTTAATGCTATCACAGTTAAGAACAAGTACCCTTTGCCGTTGATATCTGAGCTTTTCGATAGGCTTCGGGGAGCTAGAGTGTTTACTAAACTAGATCTGCGGGGTGCTTATAATCTGATTCGCATCAGTGAGGGGGACGAGTGGAAAACGGCATTTAACACCAGAGATGGGCACTATGAGTATCTGGTGATGCCCTTCGGGCTCTGTAATGCACCTGCCGTTTTCCAAGACTTTGTCAACGACATCTTCCGGGATATGCTTTCCACTTCGGTGGTAGTCTATCTGGATGATATTCTCATCTTTTCTCCTGATATTGACTCCCACCGGAGAGATGCTGGCAAAGTCTTCGACCTCCTACGGGCAAACTCTCTTTATGCAAAGTTGGAGAAGTGTGTGTTTGAGCAGGAGTCCTTACCTTTCCTGGGCTATATCATCTCCGCCCAAGGATTAGCTATGGATCCTGCCAAACTACAGGCTGTGATGGACTGGCAAGAACCCCATTCTCTTAAAGCGGTGCAGCGCTTTATGGGGTTCATAAACTATTACCGCCAGTTCATTCCCCACTTCTCAACTCTGGTGGCTCCCTTGGTAGCCCTCACCAAGAAGGGAGCGAACCCCAAATTGTGGTCGGAAGAGGTTTCCAAGGCCTTCACTTCTATTAAGTCCCACTTTGCTAGCACTCCCATCTTACATCGTCCCGATGTGGATAAGCCTTTCCTAATGGAGGTGGATGCCTCGTCCGTTGGTGCTGGAGCAGTCCTCTACCAAAAGAATGCTCAAGGTCGGAAGCATCCATGCTTCTTCTTCTCTAAGACCTTCACGCCAGCGGAGAGGAACTACTCCATCGGGGACAGGGAGTTGCTAGCAATGAAGTTGGCCTTTTCGGAGTGGAGACACCTTCTGGAAGGTGCGCGGTTTCCCTTCCAAGTTTACACGGACCACAAAAATTTGGTCTATTTGCAGACAGCTCAGCGGCTAAATTCTCGCCAGGCCAGATGGTCCCTGTTCTTCTCCTGGTTCCACTTTTCTCTTCATTATCTCGCCGGGGAGAAGAATATCCGTGCTGACGCTCTCTCTCGCTCCCTTATGTCAACTGAGGAGGAGGAAGAGGAGCCTCGGCTTATTGTCCCTTCCGATAGCCTGAGAACCGTGGCGCCGGTTTCGCTAGAGTCTGTGCCTCCGGGCAAGACTTTTGTGCCCATTAATTTGCGACCGGAGGTTCTCTCTTGGGCTCATTCGTCCAGGGTGGGTGGACACTTTGGGACAAAGAGGACATCTGAGCTACTGGCGAGGACGTACTGGTGGCCGCATATGGTCCGGGATGTCAGGGATTATGTTCTGGCGTGTGTCTCCTGCGCCAAAAATAAATCTCCGCGTCAAAGGCCAGCTGGTTTGCTCTATCCCCTGCCGGTGGCAGATAGGCCCTGGGAGATGGTCGGGATGGACTTTGTTGTGGGTTTGCCCAAGTCTCGCGGCTGTACCATCATTTGGGTCATCACCGATCATTTCTCAAAAATGGTGCATTTGGTGCCGCTACCACGGTTACCTTCTGCACGGGCCTTGGCAGCGTTGTTCATTAGACATATCTTCCGCCTGCATGGTATGCCAGACAAAATTGTCAGTGACCGGGGTCCCCAGTTTGCGTCTCGGTTCTGGAGAGAGCTCTGTCGTCTTCTCAGTATTGAGTTGAATCTCTCGTCCGCTTATCATCCCGAGATGAATGGGTTGGTAGAGAGGGCCAACCAGACCTTGGTCACATACCTGCGACATTTTGTTTCAGCCAGGCAGGATGACTGGGCATCCTTGCTATCATGGGCAGAGTTTGCACTGAACAACGCCGTAGCCGACTCCACTGGACAAACCCCATTCCTCCTCAACTATGGTCAGGATCCACGGGTACCTGTGCATATGCCCGTGTCTTCCGCCGACTCCAGGGTGGCAGACTGGGCTGTGGAGGCACGGGATATTTGGGACCGCACTCAGGATGCCATTCAGGCCTCTAAGGAGAGAATGAGGTCCTCCGCCTTTGCTCCTGGCGACTTGGTGTGGCTCTCCGCCCGTAACATCAGGCTGCGAGTTGAGTCCACTAAATTTGCTCCTTGCTACTTGGGCCCATTCAAGGTCCTCGAGCAGGTTAATCCTGTGGTCTATCGTTTGGCCCCTCCGCCACACCTGGGTATCACCGACACCTTTCATATGTCCCTCTTGAAACCCATGTATATGTCCCGGTTCTCCGAGTCATCTGCTGGGACATCGGGTTCGTCTACGGATGATTATGAGGTGAACGCTATTTTGGGGTGCAAGGTGGTGCGTGGTAAAAAATTTTATTTGGTGGACTGGAAGGGTTATGGTCCCGAGGACAGGTCCTGGGAGCCTGTTGAGCACATTCGGGCTCCGCAGCTCATTGCTGCCTTCAAACGTAGCGAGGCCCAAGGAGGGGGGGGCCCTAGGAGGGGGGGTAATGTTAGGAGTCGAGTTTCCTCTGCTGCACAGTGGGAATCTCGATCCGTCTCCACTGCGTTCTCCCATTCTCCTCCAGCCGCAGTGGAGTCTGCTCAGCAGGGACGTCGATCCCAGCGTCTCGCTCAGTCTGACTCTGTGCGAAGAGTTGCTGCTGCTTTTCCTGCTTCTGCCATTAAGGCCAGTGCTGGGCAGCGGCGAGTGGACGTTTCTGGATCTAAGTCCTTGTTTGCACGCACTGAGCATGCCCAGGGCAAGTTCTCCTGTTGGAGATCGAGGGTCACATGCTCAGGTGCTGCAGCACATCCCATTGGTCCTTTTGGCAGGTCTTGGAAGGGCAAAAGTTCTGTAGCCACTTCCTGTGCTGCAACTATATAAACTGCGCATGACCGCACGGCCATGCGCTAGTATTGTCTTGTAAATATGTGTGTGTGTTGTGAGTGAAAGTCGCTCTTTAAATAACCCTCCCTATTGAATGTCTGTTCGCGGAAGGTGTATGTTTGCTAATCTAGCGCCCAACTTATCCAACAGCACGAAACACACATTGCAGCGTCCTCTTGCTGTGTCCGCCTGTACGGCGCCGTGCGCTTGCTTTGCGCTTTCCATACCCAAGCCAGTGTGGTTGGTGGCGTCCGTCAGTGCGGCATTGCTCGCACTCCTGTGCATTCATATATTTATATTTAGTTACCTTACACACCCAGTTGCGGTGTAGTGCCAGCGAGGGTCTAATCGGACTTCAATCCCAGTTGGGGTTAAGTACGCTGACTACTCGCTCGCGCTTTAGGTGCGGTACCGCGATCCTGTGATGCAACAGGATTGCTCCCTTCACGCTGGGTGAGGTTGAACCCACGTGTATATACTTTAGTGTACCGCCATATAGCCTGTATTTACTAGCAGCAGGTTTTCACCTGCACGGTGGACCCCGGACTGCGAACGCATCTGTATCATCTTTCTTGGTGCGTTCCGCCAGTCCTAACAATTAGTCTATGAGTTCGCCAATTTAAATGGCCCCTAAAACTGCGATGTATATTCCTCTAATGCGCAAGCTAAGAAGGTATCTAGTGCTAACTATTGTTTTGTGTGCAAAAGAAAAATGGACATCACTAACAATGCAACACATGCTTCCTTTATGCGCTAGCTAAAAAGTTACTTTGCGCTATTCTTTTTTTAACCAAAATAAAAATGGATGTCCCTAACACTGAGATGTATGCTTATGTAATGAGCTAGATAAGTAGTAATTCAGAGCTGACTATTCTTTTTTTTGTGCAAAAGAAAACCGGGCTGCAACCCTCAGCTGTCAGCTTCAGCATAGATGTTTTTCAAGAATATACTAATCCTATAGTTACAGTGGGGAAAAAAAGTATTTAGTCAGCCACCAATTGTGCAAGTTCTCCCACTTAAAAAGATGAGAGAGGCCTGTAATTGACATCATAGGTAGACCACAACTATGAGAGTCATAATGAGAAAACAAATCCAGAAAATCACCTTGTCTGATTTGACAAGATTTGTTTTGCAAATTATGGTGGAAAACAAATATTTGGTCATTAACAAAAGCTCATCTCAATATATTGTTAGCAATGACAGAGGTCAAATGATTTCTGTAAGTCTTCACAAGGTTGGCATACACTGTTGGTGGTGTGTTGGCCCATTCCTCCATGCTGATCTCCTCTAGAGCAGTGATGTTTTGGGCAAAACAGACTTTCAACTCCCTCCAAAGGTTTTCTATGAGGTTGAAATCTGGAGACAGCTAGGCTACTCCAGGACCTTCATATGTTTCTTACGAAGCGACTCCTTTGTTGCCTTGGCGGTCAGGTGACATCAAGCCCAAGGATTACTAATGGAGAGGCATCTATAAGACATCTATCCATTACTAATCCAATAGTTGTATGGTAAAGGGCAGCACGGTGGCTCAGTGGTTAGCACTGCAGCCTTTAAGCGCTGGAGTCCTGGGTTCAAATCACCCCAAGACCAACATCTGCAAGAAGTTTGCAAGTTCTTCCCATGTTTGCGTGGGTTTCTTCTGAGTACTCTGGTTTCCTCCTACTCTCAAGGCAATCTTGCCTTGCGCAGATGTGTACTACGGAGGACATAGAATGAACTTTAATCCAATATTGCAGCCAGCGGGTAAGGAAAGGGTGAATCAAACACCCGAAAATTCCGCCCATATGACCAAAAACTGGTCCTGCCAAATTCAGGTGACAGGTTCCCTTTAAGGTCTTGATACTGGCTAGGCCACGCCATGACCTTAATGTGCTTCTTTTTGAGCCACAGTACATTGGTCCATCCATTCTCCCTTTGATGCTGTGAAGTAGTCATGTGCACTTAGCAGAGAAACACTCCCAAAACATAATGTTTCCACCTTTATGCTTGACAGTGGGGACGCTGTTCGTTGGGTCATATACAGCATTTCTCTTTCTCCAAACATGGCGAGTTGAGTTAATTATTATTATACATTTTTATAGCGCCATTTATTCCATGGCGCTTTACATGTGAAAAAGGGGCAAATATAGACAAATACATTAAACATGAGCAAAAAACAAAGCACACAGGTACAGAAGGAGGAGGACCCTGCCCGCAAGGGCTCACAGTCTGAAGGGGATGGGTGAAGATACACTAAGAGAGGGTAGAGCTGGTTGTGTGGCGATTCAGTAGGATGAGGATCACTGCAGGCTGTAGGCTTGTAGGAAGAAGTGTCTTTGGGTTCTTTTTGAAGGTTTCCATGATAAGCGAGAGTCTGATGTGTTGGGGTAGAGAGTTCCAGAGTATGGGGGAAGCATGGGAGAAGTCTTGGATGCTGTTGTGGGAAGAAGAGATGAGAGGGGAGTAGAGAAGGAGATCTTGAGAGGATCGGAGGTTGCGTGTAGGTAAGTATTGGGACACCATGTCACAGATTTATGAAGGAGACAGGTTGTGGATGGCTTTGTATGTCATTGCAAGGGTTTTGAATTGGAGTCTCTGGGCGATAGGAAGCCAGTGAAGGGCTTGGCATAGGGGAGAGGCTGGGAAATAGCGGGGAGACAGGTAGATTAGTCGGGCAGCAAAGTGTAGGATGGATTGGAGTGGTGCCAGAGTGCTAGAGGGGAGGCCAGAGAGTAGGAGGTTGCAGTAGTCAAGGCGGGTGATGATAAGGGCATGCACTAGTGTTTTTGTGTTGTTGTGGCAGGAGGAGGCAAGGTCTTGGATATGTGGCTTGAAAGAGAGGGCAGCGTCTAGGATCACCACGAGGCACCAGGCGTGTGGGACTGGGGAAAGTGAGCAGCCATTGACATTGATGGATAGTTCTGGTGGAGGGGTAGAGTGAGATGGGGAAAAGATGATGAATTCTGCTTTGTCCATGTTTAGTTTTAGAAAGCTAGCAGAAAAGAAGGCCGACATAGCAGACCGACAGTGTGGGATTTTGGTAAGTAAGGAGGTGAGGTCAGGTCCAGATAGGTAGATCTGTGTGTCATCGGCATAGAGATTATACTGCATACCCTGGGATTCTATGACCTGTCCCAGGCCAAAGGTGTAGATGGAGAAGAGTAGGGGTCCTAGAACAGAGCCTTGAGGAATACCGACAGACAAGGGATGAAGTGAGGAGATGGAGTGGGGGAGGGAGACATTGAATGTTCAGTCTGTCAGCTATGACGAGATCCAGGATAGGGTCAAGTCTGTGATGCCAAGAGATGAGAGGATCTGTAGCAGAAGGGAGTGGTCCACAGTGTCAAAGGCAGAAGACAGGTCCACGAGAAGGAGGACAGAGTAGTGTTGCTTGCTCTTGGCAGTTAGTAGGTCATTGGTGACTTTAGTTAGGGCAGTTTCAGTTTTGTGATGGGTCGGAAGCCAGATTGTAACCGGTCAAACAGGGAGCAGGAGGAGAGGTGGAAGGACAGTTCAAGATGGACGTGTTGTTCCAGTAATTTTGAGGAATCAGGGAGAAGAGATATTGGGCGATAGCTGGACACAGAGGATGGGTCGATGGAGGGCCTTTTGCGGATGGGTGTGATCTTGGCATGTTTTAAGGCTAAGGGGAAGACACCTGTTGTGAGTGAGAGGTGGAATAGGTGTGTTAGGTTTGGGATTAAGACCGTGACAAGGTTAGGGATGAGGTGGGACGGGAGCAGGTTAAGCGTGCAGGTGGTGAGGTGTGATCTTGACAGGAGGGTGGAGAGCTTATCTTCTGCCATGGTGGAAAAGCTAGTTTTGGAAGAACAGGGTTGAGCAGCTTATGCCAAAGACCTCAATTTTTGTCTCTTCTGACCACAGCACCTTCTCCCAATCACTCACAGAATCATCCAGATGTTCATTGGCAAACTTCAGAAAGTCCTACACATGGGCCTTCTTGAGCAGGGGGACCTTGCAAGCATTGCACAATTTCAAACCTTTCCAGCGTAATGTGTTAGCAATGGTTTTCTTGGTGACTGTGGTCCCAGCTGCCTTGAGGTCATTAACAAGTTCCCCCCGTGTAGTTTTAGGATGATCTCTCACCTTCCTCATGATCAAGGATACCCCACGAGGTGAGATTTTGCATGATGCCCCAGATCGATATCGGTTGACAGCCATTTCGTATTTTTTCCATTTTCCTACCATTGCACCAACAGTTGTCACTTTCTCACACAGCGTCTTACTTATGGTTTTCTAGCCCATTCCAGCTTTGTGCAGGTCTATGATCTTGTCCCTAAATTCCTTATAAAGCTCTTTGGTCTTGCCCATGTTGTAGATGTTAGAGTTTGACTGATTAATTAAGTCTGTGGACAGGAGTCTTTTATAAAGTTGACTGTGTAAGACAGCTGTCTTTAATACAGATAACTAGTTGATTAGGAGCATCTAACTGGTCTGTAGGAGCCAGAACTCTGAATGGTTTGTAGGGGATCATATACTAATTTCTCACTGCAAAAGGCAAATAAATTTATATAATTTGTACAATGTGATTTTCTGGAATTTATTTTTAATATTCTATCTCTCAATGTTAAAATCAACCTATCCTTAAAATTATAGATTGTTCATGTCTTTGTCAGTGGGCAAACTTACAAAATCAGCAAGGGATCAAATACTTATTTCCCCCTTATCTATCTATCTACTATTAATTTTTTGCAATGTCTTGCAATTATATCTATTATTTTCACTTCACGCATTGTTTTATTTCCTGCACTATGTCTCTTTGACTGAACTCTTAGGTCTTCTCTCCCATCCACATACCAATTAAATGGCAACTGCATTTCCTGATTAGATTTTTGTTGTAATTATCTCCGATATTTTGTCCCTATGCATTAGTGTGGTGTCCTATGGCAAGACATTATGAGGCAGCCAGCTTACTCAAGCAACAGGTCATGTGATCCTTCTCTGACTTATGCTATCTGTAACATTGTGGTGGCCATTTTAGGCAATTTGATAAAAAAACATGACATATTTGGATTTTCAAACTATGACAAAATGTTAAGAATTTTTGCAGAGTTTAATTACTAATCTCTACTAATAAAGATGAATAATATGGAAAAACTAAGTAACAAAAAAATGTAGCATGTATTAGCATTTTGTGTAGTGATGGGCGAGCACTAAAATGCTCTAGTGCTCTTTACTCGGGTCGACCAAATTGGAATACTCAAGTACTCGACCCGAGCAACGAGCTCAATGTAAGTCTATGGGATACTCAAGTATTTTTACCGCAATCCCCCCTGAGGGTCCTTTTAAGGTCTAACAACGTCTGAAAATTATGGAAACACTGCTCAAATGACACGGGAACATAATGAGGATCACCGCTGGAAGCATTTCTGACTCCTAGGTCACAGCTGTAAGCAATGTTGTCAGAGTTTCACGTCATTTTTACAGGTGCAAAAAACATAGAAAAACTAAACCAAAATGGATTTTGCTGGGAAATATGTTAAGGTACATCCTTTCCAGGGTAATGACTTGTATATAAGGCAAAATAATTAACCCCAGATCTAAATGTTCCTCCTCCAAGTTTTTCAACTTTAACGTTGCTTTCAACCAATACAAATGCATTCACTGGGAAATGTCATTGTAACATTTAACAACCCTAGCTGGCCATGTATTGTGTGACACATAAGCAGACACATCTTGTTTGATTTATGAAGAAGGGACTCTTAAAGTCACAAAGGCTATTTTAGTGGGGCATCAGGCGGCATTAATATTCTTAAAGTGCCATTATTAAACAGTGGGTCTCCTATGCTGTTATTGCCTATGCAGTGAGTGGCTGTGCTGCCAAGAATTACGATGCACCCCAATACCCCTTTCACGAGAGGTACAGGAGGGCTTCCTGCAAACATGTTGCATTGAATGCAAGGCCTGCCCTGCTATTAAGTCATATGCACCCCTAGAACCCAAGTAGTGGATGGCCACAGGAGAATCCACTTCACATTAGTCATTTTGTAATCCTATACTGTTTTCTTATGTATTGACTGCAAGGCCTGCCATGCTACCAAGTCATATGCACCGCAATGGGTCTTTGAACCCAGGTACTGGATGACCACCGGAAAATACATTTCACATTATTAATTTTGTAATCCCATACTGTTTTCTTGTGTACTAACTGCAAGGTCTGCCCTGTTACCAAGTCATATGCATTCTAATAAGCCTTTTATCCCAGGTACTGGATGGACACAGGAAAACCCACTTCACATTCTTCATGGAGGAGGGCCTCATAAAAAAACTGTCCCATTACAAAGGAGCAGGTCTCCTACACTTGCAATGCCCATACACTAAGTGCATGGGCTGACAAACATTTCCCCATGGGGGGATGTGTTATGACCTGGTGATTAGGAGCACCCGGAATGACCTGATAGTTAAACCTCATACAGGACGAGCTCTGGGATGTGGGAGCTCTGCTGACCACAAGCCCTAATCCTATCACACACACTAGAAATAGCCGTGGAGCGCTCCTGTCCAGACCTAGGCACCTCATCACAGCCTAAGAACTATCTAGCACTAAAGATAGAAAATAAAGCCTACCTTGCCTCAGAGAAATTCCCCAAAGGTAAAGGAAGCCCCCCACATATATTGACTGTGAGTAAAGATGAAAGTCACAAACGCAGAAATGAAACAGGTTTCAGCAAAGGGAGGCCAGAATTACTAATTAGACAGAGGATAGGAAAGGTAACTTTGCGATCAGCACAAAAACCTACAAAAGACCACGCAGAGTGTGCAAAAAAGACCTCCGCACCGACTCACGGTGCGGAGGGGCCACTCTGCATCCCAGAGCTTCCAGCTAGCAAGACAAAATCATGAAAACCAGCTGGACAAGAAAACAATGAACAAATAATGACTATCAGGAACTTAGCTTCTGCAGGAGAAGGCAGGACACCAGAGAGATCCAGGAGCGAACTGAACCAATGCAAAAACATTGACAGCTGGCATGGAGTAACGATCTGAGAGGATTTAAATAGAGCAGTCAACCAAAGGATAAACCACGTCACCTGTGTAAGGAACCTCAGAAGCAGCAGCTTCACTCACAGCCACCAGAGGGAGCCCATAGACAGAACTCGCCGAAGTACCATTCACGACCACAGGAGGGAGTTCGACAACAGAATTCACAACAGTGCCCCCCCTTGAGGAGGGGTCACCGAACCCTCACCAGAGCCCCCAGGCCGATCAGGATGAGCCAAATGAAAGGCACAAACAAGATCGGCAGCATGAACATCAGAGGCACAAACCCAGGAATTATCTTCCTGACCATAACCCTTCCACTTGACCAGGTACTGGAGTTTCCGTCTCGAAACACGAGAATCCAAAATCTTCTCCACCACATACTCCAACTCCCCCTCGACCAACATCGGGGCAGGAGGATCAACGGAGGGAACCATAGGCGCCACGTATCTCCGCAACAACGACCTATGGAACACATTATGGATGGCAAAAGAAGCTGGAAGATCCAAACGAAATGACACAGGATTAAGAACTTCAGAAATCTTATATGGTCCAATGAAACGAGGCTTAAACTTAGGAGAGGAAACCTTCATAGGAACGTGACGAGATGACAACCAAACCAAATCACCAACACGAAGTCGGGGACCAACACAACGCCGGCGGTTAGCGAAATGTTGAGCCTTCTCCTGGGACAATGTCAAATTGTCCACCACATGAGTCCAAATCTGCTGCAACCTGCCCACCACCGCATCCACACCAGGACAGTCCGAAGGTTCAACTTGCCCTGAAGAGAAGCGAGGATGGAAACCAGAAAAAAGGAGAAACTAAAGTAGCCAAGCTGGCCCGATTATTAAGGGCGAACTCAGCCAAAGGCAAGAAAGACACCCAATCATCCTGATCAGCAGAAACAAAGCATCTCAGATATGTCTCCAAAGTCTGATTAGTTCGTTCGGTTTGGCCATTAGTCTGAGGATGGAAAGCCGAAGAAAAAGACAAATCAATGCCCATCTTAGCGCAAAAGGACCGCCAAAACCTCGAAACAAACTGGGAACCTCTGTCCGAGACTATGTTCTCTGGAATGCCATGCAAACGAACCACATGCTGGAAAAACAATGGCACCAAATCAGAGGAGGAAGGCAGTTTAGACAAGGGCACCAAATGGACCATCTTAGAGAAGCGATCACAAACCACCCAAATGACCGACATCTTTTGAGAAACAGGGAGATCAGAAATAAAATCCATGGAAATATGCGTCCAGGGCCTCTTCGGGATCGGCAAGGGCAAAAGCAACCCACTGGCACGAGAACAGCAGGGCTTAGTCCGAGCACAAATCCCACAGGACTGAACAAAAGAACGCACATCCTGTGACAAAGAAGGCCACCAAAAGGATCTAGCCACTAAATCTCTGGTACCAAAGATTCCAGGATGACCAGCCAATACTGAACAATGAATCTCCGAGATAACTCTACTAGTCCATCTATCAGGGACAAACAGTTTCTCCGTAGGACAACGGTCAGGTCTATCAGCCTGAAACTTTTGCAGCACACGCCGCAAATCAGGGGAAATGGAAGACAAAATTACCCCTTCTTTAAGAATACCCGCCGGCTCCGGAACACCCGGAGAGTCAGGCACAAAACTCCTTGACAGGGCGTCAGCCTTCACATTCTTAGATCCCGGAAGGTATGAAACCAGAAAATCAAAACAGGAGAAAAAGAGCGACCATCGGGCCTGTCTAGGATTCAACCGTTTGGCAGACTCGAGATAAGTTAAATTCTTGTGATCCGTCAAGACCACCACGCGATGTTTAGCTCCTTCAAGCCAATTTCGCCACTCCTCGAATGCCCACTTCATGGCCAACAACTCCCGATTGCCCACATCATAATTGCGCTCAGCAGGCGAGAATTTTCTAGGAAAGAAGGCACAGGGTTTCATCACCGAGCCATCAGAACTTCTTTGCGACGAAACAGCCCCAGCTCCAATTTTAGAAGCATCAACCTCCACCTGAACAGGGAGCGAAACATCTGGCTGGCACAACACAGGGGCAGAAGCAAAATGACACTTCAACTCCTGAAAAGCCTCTACAGCCGCAGAGGACCAATTGACCACATCAGCACCTTTCTTGGTCAAATCAGTCAACGGCTTAGCAACACTGGAAAAGTTAGCGATGAAGCGACGATAAAAATTAGCAAAGCCCAGAAACTTCTGCAAGCTCTTCACAGATGTCGGCTGAGTCAAATCGTAAATGGCCTGAACTTTAACAGGGTCCATCTCGATAGTAGAAGGGGAAAAAATGTAACCCAAAAATGAAACCTTATGAACTCCAAAGAGACACTTTGACCCCTTCACAAACAAGGAATTCGCACGAAGGACCTGGAACACCATTCTGACCTGCTTCACATGAGACTCCCAATCATCCGAAAAGACCAAAATGTCATCCAAATATACAATCATGAATCTATCCAGGTACTCTCGGAAGATGTCATGCATAAAGGACTGAAACACAGACGGAGCATTAGAAAGCCCGAATGGCATAACCAGGTACTCAAAATGGCCCTCGGGCGTATTAAATGCCGTCTTCCATTCATCACCCTGTTTAATTCCCACAAGATTATACGCACCACGAAGATCTATCTTGGTGAACCAACTAGCCCCCTTAATCCTAGCAAATAAATCTGACAGCAGCGGCAAAGGATACTGAAATTTGACTGTGATCTTATTGAGAAGGCGGTAATCAATACAAGGTCTCAAAGAACCATCCTTCTTGGCCACAAAAAAGAACCCTGCTCCCAATGGTGACGACGACGGACAAATATGACCCTTCTCCAAGGATTCCTTTATATAACTCTGCATAGCGGCGTGCTCTGGCACAGATAAATTAAACAGACGGCCCTTAGGAAACTTACTACCAGGAATCAAATCAATATCACAGTCGCAATCCCTATGAGGAGGTAGGGCACCAGATTTGGGCTCTTCAAATACATCCTGGTAATCTGATAAAAACTCAGGGACTTCAAAAGGAGTGAAAGGTGAAATTGAGAGCAATGGAACATCACCATGTACCCCCTGACAACCCCAGCTGGACACAGACATAGATTTCCAATCCAACACTGGATTATGGACCTATAGCCATGGCAACCCCAAAACGACCACATTATGCAGATTATGCAACACCAAAAAGCGAATATTCTCCTGATGTGCGGGAGCCATGCACATGGTCAATTGAGTCCAGTACTGAGGCTTATTCTTGGCCAAAGGCGTAGCATCAATTCCTCTCAATGGAATAGGATACTGCAAGGGCTCCAAGAAAAAACCACAGCGCCTGGCAAACTCCAAGTCCATCAAATTCAGGGCAGCGCCTGAATCCACAAATGCCATTACAGAATAGGACGACAGAGAGCAAATCAGAGTAACGGACAAAAGAAATTTAGACTGTACCGTACCAATGATGGCAGATCTAGCGAACCGCTTAGTGCGCTTAGGACAATCGGAGATAGCATGAGTGGATTCACCACAGTAAAAACACAGCCCATTCCGATGTCTGTGTTCTTGTTGTTCAGCTCTGGTCAAAGTCCTATCACACTGCATAGGCTCAGGCCTAGGCTCAGAGAATACCGCCAGATGGTGCACAGCTTTGCGCTCACGCATGCGCCGATCTATCTGAATGGCCAAAGACATAGACTCATTCAGACCAGCAGGCATGGGAAATCCCACCATGGCATCATAGTAACATAGTAACATAGTTAGTAAGGCCGAAAAAAGACATTTGTCCATCCAGTTCAGCCTATATTCCATCATAGTAAATCCCCAGATCTACGTCCTTCTACAGAACCTAATTGTATGATACAATATTGTTCTGCTCCAGGAAGACATCCAGGCCTCTCTTGAACCCCTCGACTGAGTTCGCCATCACCACCTCCTCAGGCAAGCAATTCCAGATTCTCACTGCCCTAATAGTAAAGAATCCTCTTCTATGTTGGTGGAAAAACCTTCTCTCCTCCAGACGCAAAGAATGCCCCCTTGTGCCCGTCACCTTCCTTGGTATAAACAGATCCTCAGCGAGATATTTGTATTGTCCCCTTATATACTTATACATGGTTATTAGATCGCCCCTCAGTCGTCTTTTTTCTAGACTAAATAATCCTAATTTCGCTAATCTATCTGGGTATTGTAGTTCTCCCATCCCCTTTATTAATTTTGTTGCCCTCCTTTGTACTCTCTCTAGTTCCATTATATCCTTCCTGAGCACCGGTGCCCAAAACTGGACACAGTACTCCATGTGCGGTCTAACTAGGGATTTGTACAGAGGCAGTATAATGCTCTCATCATGTGTATCCAGACCTCTTTTAATGCACCCCATGATCCTGTTTGCCTTGGCAGCTGCTGCCTGGCACTGGCTGCTCCAGGTAAGTTTATTATTAACTAGGATCCCCAAGTCCTTCTCCCTGTCAGATTTACCCAGTGGTTTCCCATTCAGTGTGTAATGGTGATATTGATTCCTTCTTCCCATGTGTATAACCTTACATTTATCATTGTTAAACCTCATCTGCCACCTTTCAGCCCAAGTTTCCAACTTATCCAGATCCATCTGTAACAGAATACTATCTTCTCTTGTATTAACTGCTTTACATAGTTTTGTATCATCTGCAAATATCGATATTTTACTGTGTAAACCTTCTACCAGATCATTAATGAATATGTTGAAGAGAACAGGTCCCAATACTGACCCCTGCGGTACCCCACTGGTCACAGCGACCCAGTTAGAGACTATACCATTTATAACCACCCTCTGCTTTCTATCACTAAGCCAGTTACTAACCCATTTACACACATTTTCCCCCAGACCAAGCATTCTCATTTTGTGTACCAACCTCTTGTGCGGCATGGTATCAAACGCTTTGGAAAAATCGAGATATACCACGTCCAATGACTCACCGTGGTCCAGCCTATAGCTTACCTCTTCATAAAAACTGATTAGATTGGTTTGACAGGAGCGATTTCTCATAAACCCATGTTGATATGGAGTTAAACAGTTATTCTCATTGAGATAATCCAGAATAACATCCCTCAGAAACCCTTCAAATATTTTACCAACAATAGAGGTTAGACTTACTGGCCTATAATTTCCAGGTTCACTTTTAGAGCCCTTTTTGAATATTGGCACCACATTTGCTATGCGACAATCCTGGGGAACAGACCCTGTCGCTATAGAATCCCTAAAAATAAGAAATAATGGTTTATCTATTACATTACTTAGTTCTCTTAGTACTCATGGGTGTATGCCATCCGGACCCGGAGATTTATCTATTTTAATCTTATTTAGCCGGTTTCGCACCTCTTCTTGGGTTAGATTGGTGACCCTTAATATAGGGTTTTCATTGTTTCTTGGGATTTCACCTAGCATTTCATTTTCCACCGTGAATACCGTGGAGAAGAAGGTGTTTAATTTGTTAGCTTTTTCCTCGTCATCTACAACCATTCTTTCCTCGCTATTTTTTAAGGGGCCTACATTTTCAGTTTTTATTCTTTTACTATTGATATAGTTGAAGAACAGTTTGGGATTAGTTTTACTCTCCTTAGCAATGTGCTTCTCTGTTTCCTTTTTGGCAGCTTTAATTAGTTTTTTAGATAAAGTATTTTTCTCCCTATAGTTTTTTAGAGCTTCAATGGTGCCATCCTGCTTTAGTAGTGCAAATGCTTTCTTTTTACTGTTAATTGCCTGTCTTACTTCTTTGTTTAGCCACATTGGGTTTTTCCTATTTCTAGTCCTTTTATTCCCACAAGGTATAAACCGCTTACACTGCCTATTTAGGATGTTCTTAAACATTTCCCATTTATTATCTGTATTCTTATTTCTGAGGATATTGTCCCAGTCTACCAGATTAAGGGCATCTCTAAGCTGGTCAAACTTTGCCTTCCTAAAGTTCAGTGTTTTTGTGACTCCCTGAAAAGTCCCCCTAGTGAAAGACAGGTGAAACTGTACAATATTGTGGTCGCTATTTCCTAGATGCCCGACCACCTGCAGATTTGTTATTCTGTCAGGTCTATTAGACAGTATTAGGTCTAAAAGTGCTGCTCCTCTGGTTGGATTCTGCACCAATTGTGAAAGATAATTTTTCTTGGTTATTAGCAGAAACCTGTTGCCTTTATGGGTTTCACAGGTTTCTGTTTCCCAGTTAATATCCGGGTAGTTAAAGTCCCCCATAACCAGGACCTCATTATGGGTTGCAGCTTCATCTATCTGCTTTAGAAGTAGATTTTCCATGGTTTCTGTTATATTTGGGGGTTTGTAACAGACCTGTTATGTTTGCTAATGACAGGTGTTATGAAGGCAATCCAGAAACACAGTGTGCTTAGCGATCAGAGCGCACACAGTGATCTGACAAATACCCAAAAATACAAGAACGAGCTCTGAGACGTGGAAACTCTGTAGACTGCACACCTGATCCTATCCTAAACACAACTAAAAGCGGCTGTGGATTGCGCCTAACAACTACCTAGGCAACTCGGCACAGCCTAAGAAACTAGCTAGCCTGAAGATAGAAAAATAGGCCTGACTTGCCCCAGAGAAATTCCCCAAAGGAAAAGGCAGCCCCCCACATATAATGACTGTGAGTAAGATGAAAAGACAAAACGTAGGGATGAAATAGATTCAGCAAAGTGGGGCCCGATATTCTAGGACAGAGCGAGGACAGTAAAGCGAACTTTGCAGTCTACAAAAAACCCTAAAGCAAAACCACGCAAAGGGGGCAAAAAAAAACCCACCGTGCCGAACTAACGGCACGGCGGTACACCCTTTGCGTCTCAGAGCTTCCAGCAAAACAAAAGACAAGCTGGACAGAAAAAAAGCAACAAAAAAGCAAAAAGCACTTAGCTATACAGAGCAGCAGGTCACAGGAACAATCAGGAGAAGCTCAGATCCAACACTGAAACATTGACAAGGAGCAAAGATAGCAGCATCAGGCGGAGTTAAGTAATGAAGCAGTTAACGAGCTCACCAGAACACCTGAGGGAGGAAGCTCAGAAGCTGCAGTACCACTTGTGACCACAGGAGTGAATTCAGCCACAGAATTCACAACAGTACCCCCCCCTTGAGGAGGGGTCACCGAACCCTCACCAGAGCCCCCAGGCCGACCAGGATGAGCCGCATGAAAAAGATCGGAAGCATGAACATCAGAGGCAAAAACCCAGGAATTATCTTCCTGAGCATAACCCTTCCATTTAACCAGATACTGGAGTTTCCGTCTAGAAACACGAGAATCCAAAATCTTCTCCACAATATACTCCAATTCCCCCTCCACCAAAACCGGGGCAGGAGGCTCAACAGATGGAACCATAGGTGCCACGTATCTCCGCAACAACGACCTATGGAATACATTATGTATGGAAAAGGAGTCTGGGAGGGTCAAACGAAAAGACACAGGATTGAGAACCTCAGAAATCCTATACGGACCAATAAAACGAGGTTTAAATTTAGGAGAGGAAACCTTCATAGGAATATGACGAGAAGATACCCAAACCAGATCCCCAACACGAAGTCGGGGACCCACACGGCGTCTGCGATTAGCGAAAAGTTGAGCTTTCTCCTGGGACAAGATCAAATTGTCCACTACCTGAGTCCAGATCTGCTGCAACCTATCCACCACAGAATCCACACCAGGACAGTCCGAAGACTCAACCTGTCCTGAAGAGAAACGAGGATGGAACCCAGAATTGCAAAAAAATGGAGAAACCAAGGTAGCCGAGCTGGCCCGATTATTAAGGGCGAACTCAGCCAACGGCAAAAAGGACACCCAATCATCCTGGTCTGCAGAAACAAAACATCTCAGATATGTTTCCAAGGTCTGATTGGTTCGTTCGGTCTGGCCATTAGTCTGAGGATGGAAAGCCGAGGAAAAGGATAGGTCAATGCCCATCCTACCACAAAAAGCTCGCCAAAACCTTGAAACAAACTGGGAACCTCTGTCAGAAACAATATTCTCAGGAATGCCATGCAACCGAACCACATGCTGAAAGAACAAAGGTACCAAATCAGAGGAGGAAGGCAATTTAGCCAAGGGCACCAGATGGATCATTTTAGAAAAGCGATCACAGACCACCCAAATGACTGACATCTTTTGAGAAACGGGAAGGTCAGAAATGAAATCCATCGAAATATGTGTCCAAGGCCTCTTTGGGACCGGCAAGGGCAAAAGCAACCCACTGGCACGAGAACAGCAGGGCTTAGCCCTAGCACAAATCCCACAGGACTGCACAAAAGTACGTACATCCCGTGACAGAGATGGCCACCAGAAGGATCTAGCCACTAACTCTCTGGTACCAAAGATTCCAGGATGACCAGCCAACACCGAACAATGAAGTTCAGAGATAAGTTTATTAGTCCACCTATCAGGGACGAACAGTTTCTCTGCTGGACAACGATCAGGTTTATTCGCCTGAAATTTTTGCAGCACCCGCCGCAAATCAGGGGAGATGGCAGACACAATGACTCCTTCCTTGAGGATACCCGCTGGCTCAGATAAACCCGGAGAGTCGGGCACAAAACTCCTAGACAGAGCATCCGCCTTCACATTTTTAGAGCCCGGAAGGTACGAAATCACAAAGTCGAAGCGGGCAAAAAATAACGACCAACGGGCCTGTCTAGGATTCAAGCGCTTGGCAGACTCGAGATAAGTCAAGTTCTTATGATCAGTCAATACCACCACGCGATGCTTAGCTCCTTCAAGCCAATGACGCCACTCCTCGAATGCCCACTTCATGGCCAGCAACTCTCGATTGCCCACATCATAATTACGCTCAGCGGGCGAAAACTTCCTGGAGAAGAAAGCACATGGTTTCATCACTGAGCAATCAGAACCTCTCTGTGACAAAACCGCCCCTGCTCCAATCTCAGAAGCATCAACCTCGACCTGGAACGGAAGAGAAACATCTGGCTGACACAACACAGGGGCAGAACAAAAACGACGCTTCAACTCCTGAAAAGCTTCCACAGCAGCAGAAGACCAATTAACCAAATCAGCACCCTTCTTGGTCAAATCGGTCAATGGTTTGGCAATGCTAGAAAAATTACAAATGAAGCGACGATAAAAATTAGCAAAGCCCAGGAACTTTTGCAGACTTTTCAGAGATGTCGGCTGAATCCAATCCTGGATGGCTTGGACCTTAACTGGATCCATCTCGATAGTAGAAGGGGTAAAGATGAACCCCAAAAATGAAACTTTCTGCACACCGAAGAGACACTTTGATCCCTTCACAAACAAAGAGTTAGCACGCAGGACCTGAAAAACCATTCTGACCTGCTTCACATGAGACTCCCAATCATCTGAGAAGATCAAAATGTCATCCAAGTAAACAATCAGGAATTTATCCAGATACTCACGGAAGATGTCATGCATAAAAGACTGAAACACAGATGGAGCATTGGCAAGTCCGAACGGCATCACTAGATACTCAAAATGACCCTCGGGCGTATTGAATGCAGTTTTCCATTCATCTCCTTGCCTGATTCTCACCAGATTATACGCACCACGAAGATCTATCTTAGTGAACCAACTAGCCCCCTTAATCCGAGCAAACAAGTCAGATAACAATGGCAAGGGATACTGAAATTTAACAGTGATCTTATTAAGAAGGCGGTAATCAATACACGGTCTCAGCGAACCATCCTTCTTGGCTACAAAGAAGAACCCTGCTCCCAGTGGTGATGACGATGGGCGAATATGTCCCTTCTCCAGGGATTCCTTCACATAACTGCGCATAGCGGCGTGTTCAGGCACGGAAAAATTAAATAATCGACCTTTAGGGAATTTACTACCAGGAATCAAATTGATAGCACAATCAAAATCCCTATGCGGAGGTAGAGCATCGGACTTGGGCTCTTCAAATACATCCTGATAATCAGACAAGAACTCTGGGACCTCAGAAGGGGTGGATGACGAAATCGACAAAAATGGAACATCACCATGTACCCCCTGACAACCCCAGCTGGATACCGACATGGAATTCCAATCCAATACTGGATTATGGGTTTGTAGCCATGGCAACCCCAACACGACCACATCATGCAGATTATGCAACACCAGAAAGCGAATAACTTCCTGATGTGCAGGAGCCATGCACATGGTCAGCTGGGCCCAGTATTGAGGTTTATTCTTGGCCAAAGGTGTAGCATCAATTCCTCTCAATGGAATAGGACACCGCAAAGGCTCCAAGAAAAACCCACAACGTTTAGCATAATCCAAATCCATCAGATTCAGGGCAGCGCCCGAATCCACAAACGCCATGACAGAAAACGACGACAAAGAGCATATCAAGGTAATGGACAGAAGGAATTTGGACTGTACAGTACCAATGACGGCAGACCTAGCGGACCGCTTAGTGCGCTTAGGACAATCAGAAATAGCATGAGTGGAATCACCACAGTAGAAACACAGACCATTCAGACGTCTGTATTCCTGCCGTTCAACTCTAGTCATAGTCCTATCGCACTGCATAGGCTCAGGTTTAACCTCAGGCAGTCCCGCCAAATGGTGCACAGATTTACGCTCGCGCAAGCGTCGACCGATCTGAATGGCCAAAGACAAAGACTCATTCAAACCAGCAGGCATAGGAAATCCCACCATGACATCCTTAAGAGCCTCAGAGAGACCCTTTCTGAACAAAGCTGCCAGCACAGATTCATTCCACTGAGTGAGTACTGACCATTTCCTAAATTTCTGACAATATACTTCTATATCATCCTGACCCTGGTACAAAGCCAGCAAATTTTTCTCAGCCTGATCCACTGAATTAGGCTCATCGTACAGCAATCCGAGCGCCAGGAAAAACGCATCGACACTACTCAATGCAGGGTCTCCTGGCGCAAGAGAAAATGCCCAGTCTTGAGGGTCGCCGCGCAAAATAAAAATAATAATCAAAACCTGTTGAATAGGATTACCAGAAGAATGAGGTTTCAAGGCCAGAAATAGCTTACAATTATTTTTGAAACTTAGAAACTTAGTTCTATCTCCAAAAAACAAATCAGGAATAGGAATTCTTGGTTCTAACATAGATTTCTGATCAATAGTATCTTGAATTTTTTTGTACATTTATAACGAGATTATCCATTGAAGAGCACAGACCCTGAATATCCATGTCCACACCTGTGTCCAGAATCACCCAAATGTCTAGGGGAAAAAAAAAAAAGTGAACACAGAGCAGAAAAAAAAAAAAAAAAATGATGTCAGAACTTTTTCTTTCCCTCTATTGAGAATCATTAGTTTAGGCTCCTTGTACTGTTATGTTTGCTAATGACAGGTGTTATGAAGGCAATCCAGAAACACAGTGTGCTTAGCGATCAGAGCGCACACAGTGATCTGACAAATACTCAAAAATACAAGAACGAGCTCTGAGACGTGGAAACTCTGTAGACTGCACACCTGATCCTATCCTAAACACAACTAAAAGCGGCTGTGGATTGCGCCTAACAACTACCTAGGCAACTCGGCACAGCCTAAGAAACTAGCTAGCCTGAAGATAGAAAAATAGGCCTGACTTGCCCCAGAGAAATTCCCCAAAGGAAAAGGCAGCCCCCCACATATAATGACTGTGAGTAAGATGAAAAGACAAAACGTAGGGATGAAATAGATTCAGCAAAGTGGGGCCCGATATTCTAGGACAGAGCGAGGACAGTAAAGCGAACTTTGCAGTCTACAAAAAACCCTAAAGCAAAACCACGCAAAGGGGGCAAAAAAAAACCCACCGTGCCGAACTAACGGCACGGCGGTACACCCTTTGCGTCTCAGAGCTTCCAGCAAAACAAAAGACAAGCTGGACAGAAAAAAAGGAACAAAAAAGCAAAAAGCACTTAGCTATACAGAGCAGCAGGTCACAGGAACAATCAGGAGAAGCTCAGATCCAACACTGAAACATTGACAAGGAGCAAGGATAGCAGCATCAGGCGGAGTTAAGTAATGAAGCAGTTAACGAGCTCACCAGAACACCTGAGGGAGGAAGCTCAGAAGCTGCAGTACCACTTGTGACCACAGGAGTGAATTCAGCCACAGAATTCACAACACAGACCCCAATGAGAATTTTGTTACCATTTTTCCTTAAGGGCTTCAGAAAGACCCTTTCTGAAAATTGCCGCCAGGGCACATTCATTCCACTGAGTAAGGCTGGTTTCACACTTGCGTTTTTGAACGCATGCGTTTTTTAAAAAAACGCATGGTACAAAAACGCATGTAAACGCTGCGTTTTTTTGACGCACGCGTTTAATGCGTGCGTTAAAAAAACGCAGCGTTTACACGCGTTTACATGCGTTTTTGCATTCGTTTGCGTTTTTTGGGGGATTTTCAAAAAAAAAAAAAAAATTTAAAAAAAAGGTTACCAGACACAACCAATGGGAATAGAGAGGGCGTACATGATTGGCAATCAATATATAGACCCTAGGGGTACAGAAATTTTCAGAGCTTGCTACTGTTTCCGGTGTCATGATGGATCTTTCAATGGCGAACTTTTATTTCAAACTGGAGTTCAGCTTCAAGATTTTCCTTGCCTGTGTTTTTGCTTGGGAGCAAGACCGAAACCGCCAAAGATGGAGAAGGAGACAGCGTCGGCGTTTTTGGAGGCACCCCATCATTGAAGTGCGTGAGACCCGTGAAGCATATCACACGCTCTATGCGGAGCTGAATGCCAACCCGGAGAAATTCCAGGATTACACCAGAATGTCTCAAGATTCTTTCCGGGATTTACTGTCTCGTGTAGAAGGTTCCATACGGCGACAGGACACACGGCTCCATAGAGCAATTCCACCCGAGGAACGTCTGTTAGTGACATTACGGTACGTTCCAAAACTAAACCAATGACAGTCCAAATTTTTGGTTATGACATGTATTTTTGGTTGTTTTTTTTACCTTTTTCTTATTTAAAAACACCATTAAGAGCCGATTTTAAATGTTTTTTTTGTTTCCTTTTCTTCTACATTTCTGGCCACAGGAGAGAGTTTATCTTCCCTGCACTTCCAATACCGCCTTGGAATCTCAACCCTGTCCGGAATTGTTGTGGACACCTGTCGTGCGTTATGGAATGTACTCCGTGAGGAGTTTATACCTGTACCCACCGTGGACATGTGGCGGGAAATATCAAAAACATTTTTGAACGTGTGTGATTTTCCAAACTGTTTAGGGGCGGTGGACGGGAAGCACATCCGCATTGTTAAACCTGCCAGAACCGGATCTGAGTTTTTTAATTATAAAAAATATTTTTCGGTAGTGCTCATGGCAATAGCGGATGCGGAGTGTCGCTTCATCGCCGTGGACATTGGAGCTTTTGGCCGTGGCAATGATTCCCAGACCTTCAAGAGCTCGGATATGAGCCGTCGGGTATATGGCAACAATTTTAATTTTCCCCCTCCACAGCCTCTCCCCAACACTCAAGGCCCACCGCTGCCATTTGTTATGGTTGGGGATGAGGCCTTCCAGATGTGTGAAAATCTCCTGAAGCCCTATTCTAGTAGGGACTTGGACCACACACGCAGAATATTCAACTACAGACTGACCAGGGCCAGAAGAACCGTAGAGTGCAGCTTTGGCATTCTGGTTGCTAAATGGCGCATTCTTGCAACAGCCATCAATCTAAAAGTGGAAACAGTGGACGAGGTGGTGAAAGCCTGTGTGGTTCTACACAATTATATAATAGCTAAGGAGCGACCCCACATTGAACTTGATGAACCAGTTTCACACCCATTGCCAGATTTTCAGCATCACCCGATGCGGTCAACTGCAGCCGTTGGTCTTATGCGGGACCAATTTGCGGCCTATTTTGTGTCCGATATTGGACGGGTTTCATGGCAGGACAATGTTGTTTAAATGTCCTGTTGTATGTTAATGTTTACCAATTATTAAATACTGATACAAATTTTTCTAATTAATAAACTTTTTTGTGTCACCAGTAGTGTTGAGCATTCCGATACCGCAAGTATCGGGTATCGGCCGATACTTGCGGTATCGGAATTCCGATACCGAGATCCGATACTTTTGTGGTATCGGGTATCGGTATCGGATACATAGAGATGTGTAAAATAAAGAATTAAAATAAAAAATATTGATATATTTACCTCTCCGGCGGCCCCTGGACTCAGCGCGGGTAACCGGCAGGCTTCGTTGTTCAAAATCAGCGCTTTTAGGACCTGAGAATCACGTCCCGGCTTCTGATTGGTCGCAGGCCGCCCATGTGACCGCCACGCGACCAATCACAAGCCGCGACGTCACCGCAAGCTATTAGCGCGCTCATTTTTGAAAAATGAGCGCGTTAATGACTTTCAAAGACGTAGCGGCTTGTGATTGGTCGCGGCCACGCGACCAATCACAAGCCGCGACGTCACCGCAAGCTATTAACGCGCTCATTTTTAAAAATGAGCGCGTTAATGACTTTCAAAGACGTAGCGGCTTGTGATTGGTCGCGGCCACGCGACCAATCACAAGCCGCTACGTCTTTGAAAGCCATTAACGCGCTCATTTTTAAAAATGAGCGCGTTAATAGCTTGCGGTGACTGTTATGTTTGCTAATGACAGGTGTTATGAAGGCAATCCAGAAGCACAGTGTGCTTAGCGATCAGAGCGCACACAGTGATCTGACAAATACCCAAAAATACAAGAACGAGCTCTGAGACGTGGAAACTCTGTAGACTGCACACCTGATCCTATCCTAAACACAACTAAAAGCGGCTGTGGATTGCGCCTAACAACTACCTAGGCAACTCGGCACAGCCTAAGAAACTAGCTAGCCTGAAGATAGAAAAATAGGCCTGACTTGCCCCAGAGAAATTCCCCAAAGGAAAAGGCAGCCCCCCACATATAATGACTGTGAGTAAGATGAAAAGACAAAACGTAGGGATGAAATAGATTCAGCAAAGTGGGGCCCGATATTCTAGGACAGAGCGAGGACAGTAAAGCGAACTTTGCAGTCTACAAAAAACCCTAAAGCAAAACCACGCAAAGGGGGCAAAAAAACCACCGTGCCGAACTAACGGCACGGCGGTACACCCTTTGCGTCTCAGAGCTTCCAGCAAAACAAAAGACAAGCTGGACAGAAAAAAAGCAACAAAAAAGCAAAAAGCACTTAGCTATACAGAGCAGCAGGTCACAGGAACAATCAGGAGAAGCTCAGATCCAACACTGAAACATTGACAAGGAGCAAGGATAGCAGCATCAGGCGGAGTTAAGTAATGAAGCAGTTAACGAGCTCACCAGAACACCTGAGGGAGGAAGCTCAGAAGCTGCAGTACCACTTGTGACCACAGGAGTGAATTCAGCCACAGAATTCACAACAGTACCCCCCCTTGAGGAGGGGTCACCGAACCCTCACCAGAGCCCCCAGGCCGACCAGGATGAGCCGCATGAAAGGCACGAACAAGATCGGAAGCATGAACATCAGAGGCAAAAACCCAGGAATTATCTTCCTGAGCATAACCCTTCCATTTAACCAGATACTGGAGTTTCCGTCTAGAAACACGAGAATCCAAAATCTTCTCCACAATATACTCCAATTCCCCCTCCACCAAAACCGGGGCAGGAGGCTCAACAGATGGAACCATAGGTGCCACGTATCTCCGCAACAACGACCTATGGAATACATTATGTATGGAAAAGGAGTCTGGGAGGGTCAAACGAAAAGACACAGGATTGAGAACCTCAGAAATCCTATACGGACCAATAAAACGAGGTTTAAATTTAGGAGAGGAAACCTTCATAGGAATATGACGAGAAGATAACCAAACCAGATCCCCAACACGAAGTCGGGGACCCACACGGCGTCTGCGATTAGCGAAAAGTTGAGCTTTCTCCTGGGACAAGATCAAATTGTCCACTACCTGAGTCCAGATCTGCTGCAACCTATCCACCACAGAATCCACACCAGGACAGTCCGAAGACTCAACCTGTCCTGAAGAGAAACGAGGATGGAACCCAGAATTGCAAAAAAATGGAGAAACCAAGGTAGCCGAGCTGGCCCGATTATTAAGGGCGAACTCAGCCAACGGCAAAAAGGACACCCAATCATCCTGGTCTGCAGAAACAAAACATCTCAGATATGTTTCCAAGGTCTGATTGGTTCGTTCGATCTGGCCATTAGTCTGAGGATGGAAAGCCGAGGAAAAGGATAGGTCAATGCCCATTCTACCACAAAAGGCTCGCCAAAACCTTGAAACAAACTGGGAACCTCTGTCAGAAACAATATTCTCAGGAATGCCATGCAACCGAACCACATGCTGAAAGAACAAAGGTACCAAATCAGAGGAGGAAGGCAATTTAGCCAAGGGCACCAGATGGACCATTTTAGAAAAGCGATCACAGACCACCCAAATGACTGACATCTTTTGAGAAACGGGAAGGTCAGAAATGAAATCCATCGAAATATGTGTCCAAGGCCTCTTTGGGACCGGCAAGGGCAAAAGCAACCCACTGGCACGAGAACAGCAGGGCTTAGCCCTAGCACAAATCCCACAGGACTGCACAAAAGTACGTACATCCCGTGACAGAGATGGCCACCAGAAGGATCTAGCCACTAACTCTCTGGTACCAAAGATTCCAGGATGACCAGCCAACACCGGACAATGAAGTTCAGAGATAAGTTTATTAGTCCACCTATCAGGGACGAACAGTTTCTCTGCTGGACAACGATCAGGTTTATTCGCCTGAAATTTTTGCAGCACCCGCCGCAAATCAGGGGAGATGGCAGACACAATGACTCCTTCCTTGAGGATACCCGCTGGCTCAGATAAACCCGGAGAGTCGGGCACAAAACTCCTAGACAGAGCATCCGCCTTCACATTTTTAGAGCCCGGAAGGTACGAAATCACAAAGTCGAAGCGGGCAAAAAATAACGACCAACGGGCCTGTCTAGGATTCAAGCGCTTGGCAGACTCGAGATAAGGCAAGTTCTTATGATCAGTCAATACCACCACGCGATGCTTAGCTCCTTCAAGCCAATGACGCCACTCCTCGAATGCCCACTTCATGGCCAGCAACTCTCGATTGCCCACATCATAATTACGCTCAGCGGGCGAAAACTTCCTGGAAAAGAAAGCACATGATTTCATCACTGAGCAATCAGAACCTCTCTGTGACAAAACCGCCCCTGCTCCAATCTCAGAAGCATCAACCTCGACCTGGAACGGAAGAGAAACATCTGGCTGACACAACACAGGGGCAGAACAAAAACGACGCTTCAACTCCTGAAAAGCTTCCACAGCAGCAGAAGACCAATTAACCAAATCAGCACCCTTCTTGGTCAAATCGGTCAATGGTTTGGCAATGCTAGAAAAATTACAGATGAAGCGACGATAAAAATTAGCAAAGCCCAGGAACTTTTGCAGACTTTTCAGAGATGTCGGCTGAATCCAATCCTGGATGGCTTGGACCTTAACTGGATCCATCTCGATAGTAGAAGGGGTAAAGATGAACCCCAAAAATGAAACTTTCTGCACACCGAAGAGACACTTTGATCCCTTCACAAACAAAGAGTTAGCACGCAGGACCTGAAAAACCATTCTGACCTGCTTCACATGAGACTCCCAATCATCTGAGAAGATCAAAATGTCATCCAAGTAAACAATCAGGAATTTATCCAGATACTCACGGAAGATGTCATGCATAAAAGACTGAAACACAGATGGAGCATTGGCAAGTCCGAACGGCATCACTAGATACTCAAAATGACCCTCGGGCGTATTGAATGCAGTTTTCCATTCATCTCCTTGCCTGATTCTCACCAGATTATACGCACCACGAAGATCTATCTTAGTGAACCAACTAGCCCCCTTAATCCGAGCAAACAAGTCAGATAACAATGGCAAGGGATACTGAAATTTAACAGTGATCTTATTAAGAAGGCGGTAATCAATACACGGTCTCAGCGAACCATCCTTCTTGGCTACAAAGAAGAACCCTGCTCCCAGTGGTGATGACGATGGGCGAATATGTCCCTTCTCCAGGGATTCCTTCACATAACTGCGCATAGCGGCGTGTTCGGGCACGGATAAATTAAATAATCGACCTTTAGGAAATTTACTACCAGGAATCAAATTGATAGCACAATCACAATCCCTATGCGGAGGTAGAGCATCGGACTTGGGCTCTTCAAATACATCCTGATAATCAGACAAGAACTCTGGGACCTCAGAAGGGGTGGATGACGAAATCGACAAAAATGGAACATCACCATGTACCCCCTGACAACCCCAGCTGGATACCGACATGGAATTCCAATCCAATACTGGATTATGGGTTTGTAGCCATGGCAACCCCAACACGACCACATCATGCAGATTATGCAACACCAGAAAGCGAATAACTTCCTGATGTGCAGGAGCCATGCACATGGTCAGCTGGGCCCAGTATTGAGGTTTATTCTTGGCCAAAGGTGTAGCATCAATTCCTCTCAATGGAATAGGACACCGCAAAGGCTCCAAGAAAAACCCACAACGTTTAGCATAATCCAAATCCATCAGATTCAGGGCAGCGCCCGAATCCACAAACGCCATGACAGAAAACGACGACAAAGAGCATATCAAGGTAATGGACAGAAGGAATTTGGACTGTACAGTACCAATGACGGCAGACCTAGCGGACCGCTTAGTGCGCTTAGGACAATCAGAAATAGCATGAGTGGAATCACCACAGTAGAAACTCAGACCATTCAGACGTCTGTATTCCTGCCGTTCAACTCTAGTCATAGTCCTATCGCACTGCATAGGCTCAGGTTTAACCTCAGGCAGTACCGCCAAATGGTGCACAGATTTACGCTCGCGCAAGCGTCGACCGATCTGAATGGCCAAAGACAAAGACTCATTCAAACCAGCAGGCATAGGAAATCCCACCATGACATCCTTAAGAGCCTCAGAGAGACCCTTTCTGAACAAAGCTGCCAGCGCAGATTCATTCCACTGAGTGAGTACTGACCATTTCCTAAATTTCTGACAATATACTTCTATATCATCCTGACCCTGGCACAAAGCCAGCAAATTTTTCTCAGCCTGATCCACTGAACTAGGCTCATCGTACAGCAATCTGAGCGCCAGGAAAAACGCATCGACACTACTCAATGCAGGGTCTCCTGGCGCAAGAGAAAATGCCCAGTCTTGAGGGTCGCCGCGCAAAAAAAGAAATAATAATCAAAACCTGTTGAATAGGATTACCAGAAGAATGAGGTTTCAAGGCCAGAAATAGCTTACAATTATTTTTGAAACTTAGAAACTTAGTTCTATCTCCAAAAAACAAATCAGGAATAGGAATTCTTGGTTCTAACATAGATTTCTGATCAATAGTATCTTGAATTTTTTGTACATTTATAACGAGATTATCCATTGAAGAGCACAGACCCTGAATATCCATGTCCACACCTGTGTCCAGAATCACCCAAATGTCTAGGGGAAAAAAAAAAAGTGAACACAGAGCAGAAAAAAAAAAAAAAATGATGTCAGAACTTTTTCTTTCCCTCTATTGAGAATCATTAGTTAGGCTCCTTGTACTGTTATGTTTGCTAATGACAGGTGTTATGAAGGCAATCCAGAAACACAGTGTGCTTAGCGATCAGAGCGCACACAGTGATCTGACAAATACCCAAAAATACAAGAACGAGCTCTGAGACGTGGAAACTCTGTAGACTGCACACCTGATCCTATCCTAAACACAACTAAAAGCGGCTGTGGATTGCGCCTAACAACTACCTAGGCAACTCGGCACAGCCTAAGAAACTAGCTAGCCTGAAGATAGAAAAATAGGCCTGACTTGCCCCAGAGAAATTCCCCAAAGGAAAAGGCAGCCCCCCACATATAATGACTGTGAGTAAGATGAAAAGACAAAACGTAGGGATGAAATAGATTCAGCAAAGTGGGGCCCGATATTCTAGGACAGAGCAAGGACAGTAAAGCGAACTTTGCAGTCTACAAAAAACCCTAAAGCAAAACCACGCAAAGGGGGCAAAAAAAAACCCACCGTGCCGAACTAACGGCACGGCGGTACACCCTTTGCGTCTCAGAGCTTCCAGCAAAACAAAAGACAAGCTGGACAGAAAAAAAGCAACAAAAAAGCAAAAAGCACTTAGCTATACAGAGCAGCAGGTCACAGGAACAATCAGGAGAAGCTCAGATCCAACACTGAAACATTGACAAGGAGCAAGGATAGCAGCATCAGGCGGAGTTAAGTAATGAAGCAGTTAACGAGCTCACCAGAACACCTGAGGGAGGAAGCTTAGAAGCTGCAGTACCACTTGTGACCACAGGAGTGAATTCAGCCACAGAATTCACAACAGGTGACGTCGCGGCTTGTGATTGGTCGCGTGGCCGCGACCAATCACAAGCCGCTACGTCTTTGAAAGTCATTAACGCGCTCATTTTTCAAAAATGAGCGCGCTAATAGCTTGCGGTGACGTCGCGGCTTGTGATTGGTCGCGTGGCGGTCACATGGGCGGCCCGCGACCAATCAGAAGCCGGGACGTGATTCTCAGGTCCTAAAAGCGCTGATTTTGAACAAAGAAGCCTGCCGGTTACCCGCGCTGAGTTCAGGGGCCGCCGGAGAGGTAAATATATCAATATTTTTTATTTTAATTCTTTATTTTACACATCCCTATGGATCCCAGGGCCTGAAGGAGAGTTTCCTCTCCTTCAGACCCTGGGAACCATGAGAATACCTTCCGATACTTGATGTCCCATTGACTTGTATTGGTATCGGATATCGGTATCGGCGATATCCGATATTTTTCGGGTATCGGCCGATACTATCCGATACCGATACTTTCAAGTATCGGACGGTATCGCTCAACACTAGTCACCAGGTCTCCTGTCTTTTTCCTCTCTAAAAAAAGGTTGAACAAAGATGGGCAGTAGATATGTATATCATAATTTGGAATCCAAAACCAGGAGTGGGTGATAGTTGATGAGGTAATAATTAGATTTTTTTAATCATAATTGACCTCTGTTGCACTCCCTATTTTGGTTTACAAAGAATGATATAAACACGCATACTTATAATAATGTAACCAGATTTAAATTTATTGGTAATCTTCTTGACGTCATTGCGTCAAGACTGGCACGCTCTCTATACCCGTCAAGTCAAGTGTAAGAAATAATGAATTCATGATGAACATATACATGATCATGAATTCAAAATTCTACACCTGCCCAGGTGAGGATAGATAGTTAGCATGTGCCAACCCTTGTCCCATCAGTTTGACAAACATTTTCACATAATGTGCTATATAGAATATGGTGAATATACAAGTCAGTAATCAACTAAACAGGTCAGGTGTCTATTTTGACATCTGACCGGTTCAGTTGAGTTCTGAACTTGATTGCCACCATTTTCTCTTTGTACAGTGACACTACACTAGTTAAAAATTAAAAATAAGAGTATGGAAATAACTACTATTTTTTTGGCCAACTCATATCTGTATACTAAAGAAACACATATAGATGTTGTCTGGTATTTTATACTACTGGAGATATGTGTAGGCCAAAAGAATAAGTGTGTGACGAAGTTTATTGGTGTGTATTGAGAGCGGTGAAAGACACAATAAACCAAACATAATTGTTGCAAATAAACTTTTTTTTTATTGAGGAAAAACAAAACAAATTTATTTTTTGGTACCGCGCCGGGTTGAACCACGCCGGCTTGGGCTTGAGTGACGTAACTGGGGGGTATTCAGAACTGAAGCCTGGCTCACCGTGGAGGAGGCAGAGGTGGCAGGAGAATGGGCAAGAAAACTTGAAGGGTCTGGAAGTTCGGGGATGGGGCTTAAAACATGAGGGGCTTGAGAAACACTGGAAGGTTGAGACACATCGGTAGGTGATGGGGGAGGAATAATCAAAGTTTTTTGTTTTTTATGCGTTTTGCCAGTTTTACGTTGGGTTTTCCGGGTTGGGGGAAGTCTTCTTGGGCTAGGTTGTAAAGTGTGGGCGGGAGACACGTCAGGACCCGGCTCCACAATTACACAGTCAGTCTCCATTGTGGAGCGCTCGGCAATGTCTGAGTCCAATGGGGGGAAAGATAAAGTCCCACCTGGGTCCTGGTGCCTCGTTGGGGGGGGGAAACAAGAACCCTCCCAGGATCCTGGTGCCTCGTTGGGGGGGGGGAACATAACACCCTCCCAGGGTCCTGGTGCATCGTGGGGGGGGGTGGAACATAAAGCCATGGATGGGTCCTGCTGCATCGGGGTGGGTCCTGTCCGGAAAGGTATGGCTTGGTCGTGCTGCATCATGGGGGGCCCGGTGCGATATGCCATGGATGGGTCCTGCTGCATCGGGGGGTGTCCTGCCCGGAAAGCAACGCCTCGGTCCTGCTGCATCGGGGTGGGTCCGGTCCGATATGCCTGGCCTCGGTCCTGCTGCATCGGGGTGGGTCCGGTCCGATATGCCAGGGATCGGTCCTGCTGCATCGGGAGTGGGCCGGTCCGATATTGCATGGATGGGTCCTGCTGCATCGGGAGGGTGCCGGGCCGATAAGCCACGCCAGGGTCCTGCGTCATCGTGGTGTCAGCGGAGGAGGTCCAAGCCGGAGCAGCGGTCGTCACGGTGGTGGCGGTGGGATGTCCAACAGCACTCGTCATCGTGTTGGTGCTGTAGTGGAGTACACCTGTAGAGGGAATAGAGGTGGCCGTGCAGTGGTATGCAGCAGAGGTAGGAATAGTGTTTACTTGTGACAGTGACGGCACAGTTGGATATGCCGCCACATTACGACACTGACTCTGCTGCATAGCCTGCACAAAAGCAACATTGCAGGCCTGCATCACACTCAGCTGGAGATCAGGGCTAAGGTGTTCCGACATGCCCTGTTCGATTTGATTAAAAAAATGATGAGCTGGCTTCTGGAGGTCGGCTTTCACTTGATCAACGCTTTTGGCGACATCCTGGATGCGGCACTCTAACAGGTTATGGGACACATCCATTCTGTCACCTAAAGCCTTGATAGCTTCGTGTAAAACCGAGCTCAAGTGCAAAAACTCGGGCATGAGGGACCTATCCGAAGCCCTCTGTCGCTGCCGGGATGAGCCCGCAAAAATGGGTGCAGCGAAAGAGGACTGCGAAAGGGGAAGACCTGATGGGCCAGCCCCCTGGTCTCCAGTGAGTGTGGAAGACCCACCTGGTGCTGCGCTGCTGGATGGCTGGGACGGGTCCGTGGCTGCCGGCTGAAGGACCGCTCCAGAACCTGTGGCGACAATCGTGCAGTGTGTGCTGTGAAAAAAGAAAACAGAAAATTAATACCAAACTATAACAAGACGGTACATCCTGTGGAATTAAAAATGACAGATTATGTCAATGCAATACAACCGGAGGCATGTGAGAAATACTTACGTTCTCATGAGAAGGACCGGTCTCAGGAAGGCTAACACACGGTGGTATTTGTAGAGCCGGTGCCTTGCTCCGGAACCACTAGCTGCACTCTTCTCTGCACGCAGGTCCTTGTTGAAGCGGTCCTTCATGGAACGCCAACGTGTCCTTACTTTGTCCACTGTGAAATAACAATAAAATATAATGGTCAGAATAAGGACTTTTGGCCGTGCTCTCGTGACTGTGTGTGATGACAGAAACTACGAAAAGTTTCTTTCATCACACACAGTCAAGAGAGCATGGCCAAGGTCTGTTGCTTCACACTACCGTGCAATACTTACCAAATGCATTACGGACCCGTGGCGGGGAATTCTCCCAGCCATCCCACAACGCTTGGGCCACCTCACTCCACAAACGACGGAGAACACTATTGACGGCGTGCTGTTGATCCCGGCTGTCCCACAACGGGACTCGCTCCTGGACCAGACTGATCAGCAGGTCATTATCAATCCGGTCGTCGTCCCGTTGTGAAACCTAAAATTAAAAGAAAATCATTTAAGTTTGCTCAACCACATTTGGAAAAAATAAGACACGAAGATGAGAAAGGGCAGGAATATGAAAGACAACTTTCAGAAAAGGATGATACAAGAAAAATGTAAAGAAAAACAAGGGTACAGAAAGGAAGTTAAAAGAATATTACAATAAGGACAGTCTGCCTGGTATACATACCCGCTGCCGTCTTCCACCTGGACCTTGACTCCGCTGCTCAGTACCTCTCTGTCCCTCAGTTGAAGTGCTCTATAAAATTTAAAAAAAAAATTGCCTCGTGTCGATGTGACAGTCAATACTTACCAAGCTGACGGACAAAAAACTTACCTCGCTCACGTGATCCACTTCTGATTGACGTGGCTGGAACTCCTCATCAGACGAGGAAACCGGAGAAGACATTCTGATGCATGTTGAAAGAAAAAAATAGAAGAAATTAGGACATGTAGATCCAAAAAATTGAAAATGAATGCATTGGCTAGGATATACTCACATTGCTCTGTGTCTTGTCCAACAATGCGTCCGGGCAGGGTGCTGTCTTCTTTGGAGTCTGATGAGAAGTGACCAGAAACTTCCCCCAACCTTCCTTTTATAACCCTGCTGCTATGGGGGAGGCTTATCAGTGTCTAGACATCCTTATCTACAGTTAATTCAATGGTGCCAAAAAAAACGCATGCGTCAAAAAAACGCATGCAAACGCATGTCCAAAAAAACGCATGCGTCCCCATTGACTCCAATGCATTTTTTGTAAAAAAAAAACGCATGTAAACGCATGCATTTTTTTGGTAAAAAAAAACGCCCCTCAAAATACTACAAGTTGCATTTTATAAAATGAACGCATGCAGTTAAAAAACGAATGCGTTCACAAACGCGTGCAAACGCGTACACCTAAAAACGCATGCGTTTTTAATGTTAAATATAGGGGAAAAAAACGCATGCGTTTTTTTGGTAAAAAACGCTGCAGACAAAAACGCAAGTGTGAAACCACCCTAAGCACAGACCACTTTCTAAACTTCTGACAGTACACCTCCGCTTCATCCTGACCCTGACACAAAGCCAAATATATACACCGAGATTTGCTCTACATAACAATAAATTTTGCCCTCCCAAACAAGGGCATAAAGTACTCTATATCAGATATCCATCACAAAACGTGTAAACCAAAAATAATTCGGTCACCACTATAGTACTATGTTGAAAAAATGTAAATTTTATTAAATATATATTATTTTCTAAAACAAGAACCATATAAAATAGTACACATTACTACATAGATGAAGAAAGGTGCAAATCCTCACAAATGAGGGACTACATTGCCATAAGTAAGCATCCAACTCCTAGGCCAAACATATACATTCAATGACATCACTAAATCATGGGGAGACACACTCCAACAATGTATTCCATGTGTCAAAATAACCCCTATGGTACCATAACTCCTAACGGGGAATGACACGAGATCATATAATGGTCTACACCCCTAAACGAACAGGATGCCCAGAGTATGTGTATAGCAGCATTGATAAGCGGTATATTACCTGATAGGTGGGCCTAGTGTGCGAACCTCGGCGTCCCTCTGCCCCTACGCACGTTTCGCAATAGCTTCTTCTGGAGGCGTCTCCAGAAGAAGCTATTGCGAAACGTGCGTAGGGGCAGAGGGACGCCGAGGTTCGCACACTAGGCCCACCTATCAGGTAATATACTGCTTATCAATGCTGCTATACACATACTCTGGGCATCCTGTTCGTTTAGGGGTGTAGACCATTATATGATCTCGTGTCATTCCCCGTTAGGAGTTATGGTACCATAGGGGTTATTTTGACACATGGAATACATTGTTGGAGTGTGTCTCCCCATGATTTAGTGATGTCATTGAATGTATATGTTTGGCCTAGGAGTTGGATGCTTACTTATGGCAATGTAGTCCCTCATTTGTGAGGATTTGCACCTTTCTTCATCTATGTAGTAATGTGTACTATTTTATATGGTTCTTGTTTTAGAAAATAATATATATTTAATAAAATTTACATTTTTTCAACATAGTACTATAGTGGTGACCGAATTATTTTTGGTTTACACGTTTTGTGATGGATACCTGACACAAAGCCAGCAAGATTTTCTCTGCCTGATCCACTGAATTAGGTTCATCATAAAGCAATCCAAACGCCAGAAAAAACGCATCAACATCACGCAATGCCGGATCTCCTGGCGCAAGGGAAAATGCCCAGTCTTGAGGGTCACCACGTAACAAAGAAATAATGATTTTTACCTGTTGAATGGGGTCACCAGAGGAGCAGGGTTTCAAAGCTAGAAACAGTTTACAATTATTTTTGAAATTCAAGAACCTAGATCTATCCCCAGAAAATAAGTCAGGAATAGGAATTTTAGGCTCTAACATAGGATTCTGAACCACAAAATCTTGAATGTTTTGTACCCTTGCAGAGAGATGATCCATACAAGAGGACAGACCTTGAATGTCCATATCTACACCTGTGTCCTGAACCACCCAAAGGTTTAGGGGAAAAGAAAGACAAAACACAGTGCAAAGAAAAAAAAATGGTCTCAGAAGTTCTCTTATCCCTCTATTGAGATGCATTAATACTTTGGGCCAGCTGTACTGTTATGACCTGGTGGTTAGGAGCACCCGGAATGACCTGATAGTTAAACCTCATACAGGACGAGCTCTGGGATGTGGGAGCTCTGCTGACCGCAAGCCCTAATCCTATCACACACACTAGAAATAGCCGTGGAGCGCTCCTGTCCAGACCTAGGCGCCTCGTCACAGCCTAAGAACTATCTAGCCCTAAAGATAGAAAATAAAGCCTACCTTGCCTCAGAGAAATTCCCCAAAGGTAAAGGAAGCCCCCCACATATATTGACTGCGAGTAAAGATGAAAGTCACAAACGCAGAAATGAAACAGGTTTCAGCAAAGGGAGGCCAGACTTACTAAATAGACAGAGGATAGGAAAGGTAACTTTGCGATCAGCACAAAAACCTACAAAAGACCACGCAGAGTGTGCAAAAAAGACGTCCGCATCGACTCACGGTGCGGAGGGGCCACTCTGCATCCCAGAGCTTCCAGCTAGCAAGACAAAATCATGAAAACCAGCTGGACAAGAAAACAATGAACAAATAATGACTATCAGGAACTTAGCTTCTGCAGGAGAAGGCAGGACACCAGAGAGATCCAGGAGCGAACTGAACCAATGCAAAAACATTGACAGCTGGCATGGAGTAACGATCTGAGAGGATTTAAATAGAGCAGTCAACCAAAGGATAAACCACGTCACCTGTGTAAGGAACCTCAGAAGCAGCAGCTTCACTCACAGCCACCAGAGGGAGCCCATAGACAGAACTCGCCGAAGTACCATTCACGACCACAGGAGGGAGTTCGACAACAGAATTCACAACAGGGATGCATTTTTTAAAATATTTTATGGGCATCATAGACGCCCTTGCCAAAAATTGGACTGGCTGTAGCAGCGTGGAACACGTTAACCCTGGTG
The DNA here is from genome assembly GCF_032444005.1 of Ranitomeya imitator. Taxonomy (NCBI): domain Eukaryota; kingdom Metazoa; phylum Chordata; class Amphibia; order Anura; family Dendrobatidae; genus Ranitomeya; species Ranitomeya imitator. Next base: position 115,831,525 of record NC_091283.1, on the reverse strand, counting down.
ATCTAGTGGCGGAGAATCATGAGACGTTGATGAAGGCCTCATTGAAAAGTAGGCCCAATGTAAAGGAGCAGGTCTCCTATACTTGTAATGCCCATAAACTAAGCACATGTGCTGACAAACATTTCCCCCTGGGGGAGTAAAATTTTTGGGGGGTTTCAAATTATTAACGTGCATTATAAAAACACCCTTGCACAAAAATGTAGGGACTTTTGCATCACGGAATATGTTCACCCTGTGTTCTAGTGGTTGTGGATGATGAGGATGAGGATAACAAGGAGGATAACACCAAACAGACAAAATCATGAAGCATATACCCATGTGTGGTTGTGAAAAGGTGCATGAGAATACACTTGGTGGTGTACAGAAGTCTTGCCCAATCCAGCCCTTGTTCATTTTTGTAAGAGTCAGCCTGTCAGCATTTTCAGTTGACAGGCGGATGTGCTTATCTGTTGTAATTTCACCAGCGGCTCTAAAAACCCACTCTGACAGAATGCTAGCAGCAGGGCAGGCCAGGACCTCCAAGGCATAGAAAGCCAGTTCATGCCACGTGTCCAGCTTGGATACCCAATAATTAAAAAGCGCAGAGGTATCACGATGGATGTTTGTACAATCGGCAAGGTACTCTTTCAGCATCTTCCCAAACTTTGGCACTTCTTTGACAGCACCCCTTGCCTCTGTGCAGGCACGATGGTAGGGTCTGAGAAAACTGTCCCAGAATTTTGGCATTGTTCCCCTGCCTGAGCTGGATTTTACTTCTCTCTCGTTTGGACTCCTTGGTTGTACAACAAACTCTGACGTCTGCTGCCAGCGTTCTCAGGAATTTTTTTAGTAATTCCACTACAAGAGCATTCGGGTACTGCAACATTTTAGTACACCTGTCTGTCTCTGGACGAAGAGATTGAAAGTTCTCCTTGTAGCATGGGTCTAGAAGTGTCAGCAACCAGTAAAGAGTGTCATAAAAATGTTTAATAATGCGAGGGTCACCGGAAATGCAGCGCAACATAAAGTCAGCCATGCATGCTGGACTGCTAACAGGCAAGACTTCCATGTCCTCACCAACAGGACGACTGACCATGCTGTCCTCCTCATCATCATCCTCCTCCTCCCTGTCCTCAGGCCATCCACGCTGAACAGACGGTATCACAGCTGTGCTTGCAGTACCATCTATAGCACATGAAAGTAGCTCCTGTTCTTCCTCCTCCTCCTCTTCCTCATTGTTTACCAATCCACTTTGGGACGACATGAGGCTCGGCTGAATGTAGTCACCCTGTATGGTTCCTTGATCCATGTCCTCATGCTCCGCCTGCAATGCATCCTCTTTAATTGTTAGCAGAGAGGTTTTTAGAATGCAGAGAAGTGGGATGGTGATGCTAATTATGGCATCATCGCCGCTCACCATCTTGGTGCAGTCCTCAAAGTTTTTGACAATGGTACAAATGTCTGACATCCATGTCCACTCCTGAGGTCTTATGTGTGGAATCTGAACTGAATAACGACGGCCTTGTTGATGCTTATAGTCACAACTGCCCTCTTCTGCTCACAAATCCTTTCCAACATATGCAGTGTAGAGTTCCAATGCGTGGGGACATCACACACCAGTCGATAAGCCGGAAGATGCAAACGCTGATGAAGCATGGCAAGGGCGGCTAAAACTTTAGCTGTCTTTCGAAAATGGGTAGACAGACGGCGTACTTTCACTAGCAGATCCAGCAGCTCCGGGTAGCTTTTGAGAAAACGTTGAATGATGAGGTTAAGCACATGGGCCAAGCAAGGTACGTGTGCGAGCTCACCTTCCCTCAGATCTGCCAGCAGGTTCCAGCCATGGTCACACATGACCATGCCTGGCTGTAGGTTCAGCGGTGACATCCAAAAATCTGTCTGCTCTTTCAGCGCTGTCCACAACTCTTCAGCATTGTGCTGTTTGTCACCTAAGCAGATTAGCTTCAGCACAGCCTGTTGCTGCTTGGCTGAGGCATTGCTGCAGTGCTTCCAGCTTCTGACTGATGTGCTCATTTTAGAGATGGAGGCTGAAGAGGAGGAGGAGGTGCAGAAGCTGTAGACTGTGGGGGCAACCTGATTGATGTAGGGCCCGCAATCCTCGGCATCGGGAGAATGTGTTCCATCCCAAGGTCCAACTGGGACCCGCTTCCACTATGTTAACCCAGTGTGCCCTCAGTGAGATGTACTGTCTTTGCCCTCAAGCACATGTCCACGTGTCCGTGGTTAGGTGGATTTTCCCAGTAACAGTAGCATTGTTGAGGGCACGGGTAATGTTGTGGGACACGTGCTGGTGTAATGCCGGTATGGCACACCGGGAGAAATAGTGGCGACTGGGAACCTAGTACCATGGAACGGCTGCCACCATAAGGTGGCTGAAAGCTTCGGTCTCAACGAGCCTAAAAGGCAACATTTCAAGCACAAGCAGATGAGAAATGTTAGAATTTAGTACTGTGGCCTGTGGAGCATTGGCTGGGTATTTCCACTTGCATTCCAATGACTGGGGTATAGACAACTGAAGGCTGCTCTGGGACAAGGATGTGGACGTGCTGGCTGACTGGGCAACAAAAGATGCAGGGCATGAGGCATCTTTGCATGCACTGTGGACTGGGGATTGGCTTCTATACAAAACAGTGAAATAAACAGTGGTGTCACCTGCAGACAGTGTTCCTGGAGCCTGGGGTTCAGACCACAAAGGTAGGTGCTTTGCTGTGGTGTGCCTGATGATGCTGGTGGTTGTCAGGCTGGTAGTTTTTCTACCCCTGCTGATACAGGCATGGCAGGTGCTACAAATGGCCTGTTTGGGGTTATCGACAGAGTCTTTAAAAAATTACCAGAATAGGGAAGATCTAACAGTTGGAATGGCAACTTCCGTCATGTTGGTGTTACAGGGAACTGATGCATGCCTTCTGTCTGTGGCCACCACACTGCTTCTTCCTGCCTGTTGGGTGATATGCCTCCTTCCCCATGTGTGCTGCTGGCCTCATTCAGCATGCCCTCCTGCCAGGTTGGGTCAGTTACTATGTCTTTCACCACCTCGTTTCCACATTTGCACCCTGCTCCTCCTCCTGACTTTCTGGCAATTGTGTCTCATCATCGTCCACCTCTTGTGACACTTTCCCACTATCTCCTTCTTGTGGCCGTTGCTGTTCAAATCTTTGGGCATCGCTACATGCGATCTCATCTGGCCCCACTTCAAGTTGACCTGCCGAGAGTCCAGAATCTTTAAAGGGAAAACTGAACAGCTCTTTGGAGTGACCAAGTGTGGGATCAGTTGTCTCAGGGCACTCGGCATGGTGGGATGAAGGAGGATCAGGGTGAGTAATATGCATTCCACACTCAAGTCTAGACTTGACCGTGTGGAAGACATGGTGGTGGCTAAGTGACTGGAAGCATTATCCGCTATCCAACCAACAACCATTTCACACTGCTCTTGCTTCAATAGTGGTGTGCTGCGGTCCCCTAGAAACTGGGACAGGAAGGTCGAGCGAGAAGATGTGTGTCTTTGCTGTGGCCCACTTTCAACTTGGCCGCAGCTTTGTCCTCTGCATGCACCATCATCATCACGTACACTTCCCCGTCCCTTGCCCCTTGCCTTGCCTATTTTAAATGTTCTACTGAAATATTTGAAAAGTTCAATACAAATGGATTAATTTTGAGAAAACTTATATATGATCAGTGTGCCTGAAAAGCAAATATTTGGATACCACAGTTACATCGGGCGTCTGACAGAGATGACAGATTGTTTCAACATGTGTCTTTGTTTTAATCTTTAACCCCAAAATACTGTATTGATCAAGGCTAGCAGACCCAAAAAGTCAATGTTTGCCTGCAAAGCGAGGATTTGGACACTACAGATACACTAGGCGTCTGACGGAGATATCAGACTGTTTCAATATGTGGCCTGTTTTTTGGTTTTAAATTTTTTTTTAACCGCTAAATACTGTATAGACCAAGGCTACCAGACAACAAAAAGGCAATGTAAGCCTGCAAAGCAAGGATTTGGATAGCTCAGATTCACCAGGCGTCTGATGGAGATAACAGACTGTTTCAAGATGTGTTTTTGTTTTTTTTATTTTTAACCCCAAAACTCTGTATAGACCAAGGTAGGTTAACAGACCAAAAAATGCAATGTATGCCAGAAAAGCAAAAATTTGGAGATCACAGACAGACCAGGCGTCAGACATAGATAACAGATTGATCAAAATTTTGCCTTGATTTTTTTGGTCCCACCAAAATTATGTCATTAAGTAGACTATGACACTAAAAAAAACCCGGAGTACTAAAATTGTAAAATATTTAGCACAATGATATGTGATGCGTGTGGCGTACAAATCACAGTGATAAATATAAGAACTGTAGCTAAATATTTTTGGGCTAGCAACCAGGCAACCCCCACATGTACTTATGCTGGCTAACAGATGTAAATCATTCAGCAGCGGCAAGAAAATCTAAATCTCCGAGCACTAACAAATACTCAGAGGACACCCGAACATGCTCGAGAAATCTCGAGTAACGAGTATATTCGCTCATCACTATTCTTCACATGAAAAAATGGTAGTTTGTTGCTCCTCAACTATTGGTCCCAAAGCTCAGATAGAGCATAACTTGGAGACAAGTTACAGCTACACATAGCAAATTACAAGTTTTCCCTTCTAGTAAAACGTTGTAGTCACATACGAGGATGAGGACATTCATGTGGCATTTGCGATCAGTTTGAGTTGTCACCACGATATTTTTTTTCTAATTAACACAGAGGTTTATTTTTCGAATCATATGACATATGTACGTGTATATTTTACAAATCTTTTTTTTATTGCAATGTAAGGTGTTTTGTTTTATTACATTCTATATTTTATTGCAATGAATAATACATGTTGATACAATAAGTTTAGAACTGGCAGCTAACTTGAATATGATATTAAAAACCGACTCTTAATTCAAGAGCAAGTGCCTTGTTTAATTGAAATAGAAATATGACCTTCACTAAACAAACCTGAAGAATAAGGTATAGCATCTGACTATCTGTGTTGTGTTTAGATTGCTATTCTAGCTAAACAGCTAATTCATTTATAAAAAGGCTAAAGGTCTAACACATAAACAGAACATAATGAACCAATCAGTCTCATCCTGCATAAAGGGGAAGAAATGTGTCAGAAGTCATAGACCTCGTGAAATATACTGTGCTTTATTATTTCATGTTTCCTGTTTACTGTAAACTCTTCTATATAAAGTGATAATATCCGTCATTACATTCTCAAATAAATGGAGCATAATGTATAGAAAGCCTTTTTGATCTTTTCATTAGTGTACATATTTACGTCCAAAGTTTATGAAAACTGTAACATTAGGAGTAAGGGGCACTCAAAGTGATTTTATGGTTTATGAAAATAAAGTTTATCCTTTGTTAAATGAAAAATGATGCAATTTTCCAATAAACTGTACATCAATTCTTTGTGGTTTTCAAGATCTCTGTATTCTTTAAATGAAAACATTCATTGTTGGTTTACTGAGGGTTAAAGACTCTCCTTTAATATGTTCATCATATAGGTCACTGCAGGCGCAAGCTGTAAAATCTCTGTATTTTCTCTTATAATCGGCATATGACCATGAGAGATTTTCAACCTTTGAATGAAAACAACATCTCCAAAGAATAGTAAGCTGGCAACATGAACCAAATGAATTCTTATATAAGATTTAAAATGGCATGTATTATTATATGCAAATTGACTTTTCAGAGAGAAAGAGGACTTAAACTCTAGTGCCACCTGTTGGAAGTAGCAATCCTACAAGTCACAATCAACCCTTTAACGAGTCTTGCAATATGTCTTAGGAGAAAAAGCCAAACCAGAATCTCAATTTGCAAACACAGTGTTTCGGGCTATTGGCCCTTGTCAGTGCAAAGCATGAGAACTGATTTGGCTGGTTGAGAGGCTCTGGACTGGGGTCTAAGAGGTAAAGTTTCTCCTTGTGGAGTGTGACATACCAGCTCTGGCTTGTCAAGGTAAGGAGGCTTATTTGCCGTGCAATGCTACTCTGGGAAATTTTATATGCAAATTGCCTCTTCAGAGAGAAGGAGGGCTTGAACACCTGCTGGAAGTAGCGATCCTACAAGTCACAATCAACCCTTTAACGAGTCTTGCAATATGACTTAGGATGAAATCCAAATCAGAATCTCAATTTGCAGACTCGGTGTTTTGGGCTATTGGCCCTCGTCAGTGCAAAGTATGAGATCTGACTTGGCTAGGTGAGAGGCTCTGGACTGAGGTCTAAGGGGTAAAGTTTCTCCTTCTGGAGAGTGAATTATCAGCTTTGGCTTGTCGAGGTAAGGAGGTTTATTCACCGTGCAATGCTCCTCTGGGAAATTTTATATGTAAATTGTCTCTTCAGAGAGAAAGAGGACTTAAACTCTATAGCGCCACCTGTTGGAAGCGGTTTTAGTATAACATACACCCTAAAATAACAACTTTTATTAAATCTCATTAAAAACTAAACATACATAATATGTATTTATGTAATTATTATTATACAGTGGTAAAATATATCAGACCATACTTTGACATACGTTTTGGACAGTACGCTTCACTAATATGCGTTTAGCATTTAATTTCATGCATCTATTCCTTCTATAGATTAAAACGTGCCTAAATATTGTCTATAAAAAATATTGCCTGTATTTATGTCTGTTGTTAATAGTCACTTATTTGGTACTAAGAGCCTATATATGGATTTTATTCTGGTTACAGGACCATATAGGGTTATTCAGGGAAAGCCGACCGTGAACGAGGACGTCAATTATGTATTCTGTAGGGTGTCAACTTCCGTGGCAACTATAGTTGCTGATTAGGGTTACTCCAACACTGATGTATCTATAGGTATTTTTCAGAGATGGTAGGATTATTTGGCCAGATACTACTGTTTTAATACACCCATATTTTTAAGCAGTAAAATGAAGTTTAATCTTTAATATCTATACATGGTGTGAAGTCAGCAAATTTGCTTTTTCTTACACTTGTTGAACAACAATTCAGTGAAATATATGAATGAAAGGGACATTCATATAGCAAGCTTACTTTTCAGTTGCATTCATACGTTTCTGTACACAATTTACCGTTATTCTGCCCTTCAGCATCCTATTTTTGCTTCATTAGTAAACTTCACACTAGAAAACATGTAAGCAATGATAATGGTTGCAACAGTTTTTTTAACCAGCGATTGAATTAACTGAGTTCCTATAACATTTGGTTTCTGGTCAAATTAAAATGTGATTTAAAAACCCCCAACCTCTGTGTATCCAGCTTCTTATGTGCACTTTGGAATTATTAGCAAGCTGTCAATCAGTGATGGGGGATGGGATACACAGACTTGTTGGTCTTGTCTTGCATGCCACAGTTAAGGTACCGTCACACAGTGGCATTTTGATGGCTACGACGGCACGATTCGTGACGTTCCAGCGATATACTTACGATATCGCAGTGTCTGACACGCTCCTGCGATCAGGGACCCCGCTGGGAATCATACGTCTTAGCAGATCGTTTGAAAGTTTCTTTCGTCGTCCAGTGTCCCGCTGTGGTGGCATGATCGCATCGTGTAACAAAGGTGTGCACGATATTGTATACGATGTGCGCATAGTAACCAACAGTTTCTACATCGCAAACACGTCATGAAATTATCGCTCCAGCGTCGTGCATTGCGAAGTGTGACCGCAGTCTACGACGCTGGAGTGATAATGGTGCGATGCTGGAGCGTCACGGATCGTGCCGTCATAGCGACCAAAGTGCCACTGTGAGACGGCACCCTTAGTATTCCAGTGATAATCTCCTTCTAATAGAACTGATTGTTTTAAAACTACTGCAAGCTTCTGCAAGTGACACATCCCTGGAATCAGTCTCTTAGCCCCTACATTATGCTGCTCTCAGATTCAGGGCTTGTACAGATGACCATAGTTTTGGTCTGGTGCGATCTTGCAAAACATCGGATAGCACCATGACCAGTGTTATTCTATAGCATCATGCACACGTTCAATTTTTTCCCAGAGTCTGGAAATTGCAGCATCCAATATTCGGATTGCGCTCGGTCATGCTTATCAATGAGCCCATGACAAAAACAGATTGCACTCAAATGACATACGACTGTAGTCTGATTTTCAGGGACTGATAGAAGGGAGAAGATGAAGGAATTTTGTCCATCTTCTCCATATCTAAGAAAATCGGATTATACTGCAATTATACTCAGAATTAGTGATCAAGCCAATTCTCTTGGATGAGAGAAAATACTGTCATGTGTGTGACTTTAGCCTAAATAGCAAAGACTTGCTGACCTACTTATTTTAAGACTTCTACATTTCAAGATGGGGCCTTCATGAGCTAGACTTTTGTCCCCAGCCCTACTCACAGATTGGTATGGGGAAATTGGAGGTTAAGTTCACAAAGTGTATAGAAATTCCTTAACCCCTTTCTGCCATCGAACGGAATAGTATGTGTAATGGCAGCACCCCTGCTTTGATGTGGGCTCTGGCTCTGAGCTCGCTTCAAAGCTGGGACATGTCAGCTGCTTTGAACAGCTGACATGTGCACGCAATAGGCGTGGGCGGAATCGCAATCTACCAACTCCTAATAACTAGTTAAATGCGGCTGTCAAACTCTGACAGCGGCATTTAACAAGCGCTTCCGGCCATCCAGCGGGAAATACACGCACCGTGACCCCATCACATGATCAGGGGTCATCAATGCATCGGCATGACAACTAAATGTCTCCTTGAGGCCTATAAGGTTGCTGATGCCAGATTGCTATGAGCGCCACCCTGTGGTCGGCGCTCATAGTAAGGCTGTAATTTTGAGCATCACCTCTATGTAGCAGAACCAATCAAATTTTGGCAGCGTCTAACCTCCCATAGAGACTATTAAAGCATGCCAAAATTTTTTTTTTTTTAACAAAAATAGGAAAAAATTTAAAAAATATAAAAGTTTAAATCACCCCCCTTTCACCACATTGTAAATAAAACAATAACAAAAATTAAATCTACACATATCTGGTATTGTTGCATTCAGAATCACCCAATCTATCAATAAAAAAAGGATTAACCTGATCGCTAAACAGCGTAGCAATAAAAAAAAGTCGAAATGCCAGAATTACATTTTTTGGTCACCACGACATTGCATTAAAATGCAATAAAGGGAGATCAAAAGAACATATCTGCACCAAAATGATATAATTAAAAATGTCAGCTCGGCATGCAAAAAATAAGCCCTCGTCCAACCCCAGATCATGAAAAATAGAGATGCTACGGGTATTGAAAAAATGCACATTTTTTTTATTTTAGCAAAGTTTGAAATTGTTTTTCACCACTTAGATAAAAAATAACCTAGATATGTTTGGTGTCTATGAACTCAAAATGACGTGGAGAATCATAATGGCAGGTCAGTTTTAGAAGTTAGTGAATATAGCAAAAAAGCCAAACAAAAAAACAAGTGTGGGGTTGCACTTTTTTTGCAATTTCACCACACTTGGAATATTTTTCCAGTTTCCTAGTACAAGACATGGTAAAACCAAAGGTGTCATTCAAAAGTACAACTTGTCCTGCAAAAAATAAGTCCTCACATGGCCACATTGATTGAAAAATAAAAAAGTTATGGCTCTGGGAAAGAGCGGAGAGAAAAACAAAAAAGCAAAACAGAAAAAAGCTCTTGGGTTAAGGGGTTAAAGTCAAATGAAGATAACATAGCATATATTCTAAATAAACTATTTCTTGTCTATGATTATAGTACTTAGATTTAGCTGTTTGCACAACACAATTATACCATTATTTGCTATTTGCCTCACATTTGAAACACTTTCAATATAATGTGTGATTAAAAGGAAACACAAACAAAAGTAAAACATTCTGAAAGGCTTTAAAGGGACTCTGTCACGTCAATTTGGCGGGATATTAAAATGAGTTACCGGTCAGATGGGCGGCGTATCCTCGTAATTTCTCCACCCCGTCCGTCTCTTTTTCCTCAATTGTTTAGTGCATAAGAGCATGCATGCGCCATAGTTGGCGCATGCGCCTGCAGTCTTCGGTGGTGCACATGCAGTATGCTTTGCCCTACTGCAGGAAAAGCCGAAAAGCATTACTGCGCATGTGCCTGCGCACTGTGTTCCGGAAATATTTTGCTGTGTTCCGGGACATAGTACACGGGCGCATGCGCAGTAATGTTTTTGGCTTTGCCCGCAGTAGGGCAAAGCATACTGCACGTGCGCCACTTAAGACTGCAGGCGCACACGCCAACTATGGCGCATGCATACTCTTATGCACTAAACTATTGCAGAAAAAAGGGACGGACGGGGTGGAGAAATGACGCCCATCTGACCGGTAACAACTCATTTTAATAGTCCGCCAAATTGAGGTGACAGAGTCCCTTTAAATGGATTTTGAACTACATGAGGTCTAAATAATTAGAAAATATTGACCTATCAGCTTCATTCAAACAAGCAATTAGTATCTGTCTTCCATGTTCTTATGGCTTAACAGATTTTATTTTAAAACAGTTTGCAGCATCAAGGTTACAAATTCAATGCATGATATAATTTAGATTAATTGTGCTCCAAAATGTGCAAGATTGACTGCTAACAAGATATGGATATGCGGTAATATAATCCAGGAAAATATGGAATTAAGGATGAAGGAGGCACACTGACAATGCAGAGTCAATATTTTAAAAGATATAAAAAACTGAGTCTTGAAATTTGACTGAACAATAAACCCATAAAGCATCTGGTATCATGTGAAATCAGCCTAAGCGATGGATCCTGCATCCATAGGCTTCCATTGTAGCCAGCGACGGACAGCGCAGGACCCGTCCCTGAGTGATTTTCCGATGTGCAGAAAAAACGTTCCTCCGACGGATCCAGTGCACGACGGATGAAACGGATGGCCATCCGTCACAATCCGTCGCTAATACAACTCAATTGGAAAAAACTGGATCCTGCAAAAAAATTTGCAGGATCCTGTTTTTTCAAAACTTGACGGATTTCGACGGGAGGAAAAAGACGGAAGTGTGAAAGAGGCCTTACCGTCAAACACTGGAATCCAGCGACATATCCTGTTTTTTCACTCTGAGCATGCCCGGAAGGATTTTCAAGTCAGGGAAAAAGAGTCTCTCTCTCTCCTCTCTCTCTCTCTCTCTTCCCCGAAAATTTCTCCATTGAAATTCAGGTAACAACATAAACAACGCATCCGTCAAAACACTGGATGCATTGCGCACATTTTTCACTATTTTCACGACGTCCGTCCATATGTCACAATAACGCATTACGATGCTCGACAGCAGACGGAAGTGTGAAAGAGGCCTAAAAGACACTTGAAAACTCTGAGCAGCAAGTTTTTTTTCCATAGAAATAAATAGGATGTTTCTTTTAAGCATTTTATGAGTGCTTTCTCTGTTATTTTTTTGACTGATCCAACTTAAAAAGTGCAAGAAAATATAGTTTGAACATATCCAAATTCTATCCTCTAAACATATCTGTGGAGATAAAAGTGAAAAGAATGACGCATTTGAAAAATTACATACCCTCAAAATGCTACATGGTCAATGCAATGAAGAGGCCTTCAAAAGCAAATATAGCACTGGTCCTACTCCTGGAATTATGATGTGGGGGTGGCATAAAGTACAGTAGCTGGATCCCTTTAATCTTCATTCCAGGTACACTAACAGCTCAGCGTTACATTGATTTGGTTATGGAACCAATAGGGTCATTTCTCTAAAGTGCACCAGGAGCCATTTTTCAACCCAACAAATCTAAGACACTATTTTTTGAGCAGAATGTGTGACCTAAATGTGCTACCATGGCCTTCAGCTTCTCCAGACATGACTACAATTGAGCACATCTGGAAAATCATTGGCCTGCAATTGCAAAGGGAGCTGCCAACAGTGGATCTTGATGATTTGTCTAAGTGCATTAAGTGTGGCAGAACATTCCTCAGACAACCATTAACAACCTCAATGATATCAGTCAAGTAAGTGTGACAATTTCTACATGTGACTAGATATTAGCAAATATTTCAATGTTCGGTTTGGATTGCAATAGCCAAATTTGCAATATTTGCTGATTTATTCATTGAATATTCACCGAACGCCATTGAAGTCAATGGAGGGCAAAAACAAATGCATATGCAACATCTTAAAATGGGTCCAAAGGCTGTCAAAACACATCAAATTAGGGGCAGACACGAGGAACATGGTCTCAATTCACCCACAGTACAAATTTTAGACAGTCACGGCAGCAATCAGCCACGAATGAGGTATCATGGTCTGGGCCAACACTTACAGCTTTGAATTGAACTTCAAATTAAGTTGAGGTGGGTGAGGAATCGGTATAGGACTGCTGTGCTGGGAACCCTGATACCACATGAAACAGCTTAACCTGCTTTCATGCTTAGCCGCACTCAGGTTGCACAAATATCTGTTTCGTAGACTACTATTGTCATAAAAATGTAAGGATAATAACACGGATAGTTGTCTCAAAGGAAATGGACTCCTGCCAGTCTCAGAGGACTACTGCTACAGGCAACACACATCAAGGAGACCCAACCAGGAGTCTATACATTTCCAAAACTTGGAGGCAGACACCAAAACAGTGGCATCAATTGCAATAGTATAGAACTAGTATAATGGGAACCAACACCTCTTCCACTACAGCTAACCCAGCAGATGTGGACCCAACCAGGAGTTTTCACAGTTCAAACAATTAGTAGCAGAAACCACCAAAGTGGCATCAATTTTACCAGAGTAGAAATAGCATAATAAGGTCCAATGCCTCTTCCACTACAGCAAACCCAGCAGATGGAGTCTGTAACAGGCAAGGTGGTGGAACCACTGTACCACAGCCCTCGTAAAGCCTGGAGGGGCGTAACAAGGTGGCAAAGCAAATCCAACCTCGGATAAGGGGCAGCAGGCAAAAACCATGACCCTAGGAGGGACAAGGAGATGGAACCAGGTGATGCTCCAGGGCTGACCTAAAGAGGGTGGCAGCTGACCCCCTAGAGCGGGTAGTCTGGTACGGCCCGAAGGAGGGATGAATAATGCAGGCAGGCACTGCAAGGACACTAAAACCAAGGGTGCAGATGATAACGGATGAGGAACAGAAAAGCACTGGCAGGTGTAGACTAGACTGGGTGTTGGACAGACAGGAACTGGCAGGTTCAATCTGGTCTGGCTGATGGACAGTAGAGCTCAGACAAGTATGAGCAGGGGGGTACAGGACAGACAAGCAAACGGGCCGACCTGGTGAACCTGAAAACTAGCAAGCATGCAAGGCAAACTAACAACATTCCTCAGGCACCTCCATATTGAAGGAGGAGCCTTAAATAGAAGGTGCTACCCAGCTACTGGCTTGGAACACCTTAAGGTGATGTGCATGGTCCCTTTAAAAGGGAGGGAGTGCAAGTGAAATAAGCATAGTGATCGGGCCTACAACTGAACCATGGGGAACACCAGCACATAAGGGGCAAGATGAGGAGGTGGTGTGTGAGTGGGAGACACTGAATGTCCTGTCTGTTAGGTACAAGGAGATCCAACAAAGGGCCAAGTCTCTAATGGCAAGAGATCAGAAAGTCTGTAGTAAGAGGAAATGGTCCACTGTGTCAAAGTCAGATGTCAGGTCCAGGAGAAGGAGGAAGACAAATTAGTGTTGCTTTAATTTAGCAGTTAATAGTAGTGTTGAGCATTCCGATACCGCAAGTATCGGGTATCGGCCGATACTTGCGGTATCGGAATTCCGATACCGAATTCCGATACTTCCCGCGTATCGGATACCGGAATCGGAAGTTCCCAGAATTCAAACTGCACGCGGCAGCCAATGAGGAATGAATGGAAGTGTGGGCACATCCTGTTTAGTGTTGTGAATTCTGTGGTCAAGCTCCCTCCTGTGGTCATGAGTGGTACTTCGGCTGGTTCTGTCCTTGAGCTTCCTTTGGTGGATGTGAGTGGGGCTGCGGCTTCTGAGTTTGCTTCCTCAGGTGACGAGGTTAAGTCGTTAGGTGCTGCTCTATTTAACTCCACCTAGTTCTTTGTTCCTGGCCTCCAGTCAATGTTCCAGTATTGGTCTTGCTCTCTCCTGGATCGCTCTTGTGGCCTGTCTGCCCTGCATAAGCTAAGTTCTGCTTGTGTTACTTTTGTTTGCTATTTCTTCTGTCCAGCTTGCTATATTAGTTTGTCTTGCTTGCTGGAAGCTCTGGGAGGCAGAGGAAGCACCTCCGTACCGTTAGTAGGTGCGGAGGGTCTTTTTGCACCCTCTGCGTGGTTGTTTGTAGGTTTTTGTGCTGACCGCAAAGCTATCTTTCCTATCCTCGGTCTATTCAGTAAGTCGGGCCTCACTTTGCTAAAATCTATTTCATCTCTGTGTTTGTATTTTCATCTTTACTCACAGTCATTATATGTGGGGGGCTGCCTTTTTCTTTGGGGAATTTCTCTGAGGCAAGGTAGGCTTATTTTTCTATCTTCAGGGCTAGCTAGTTTCTCAGGCTGTGCCGAGGCGCCTAGATCTGGTCAGGAGCGCTCCACGGCTACCTCTAGTGTGGTGTGATAGGATTAGGGATTGCGGTCAGCAGAGTTCCAACGTCTCAGAGCTCGTCCTATGTGATTAGTAACTTTCAGGTCATTTTCTGTGCTCGTAACCACCAGGTCCATTGTGGTTCTGAATCACCAGTTCATAACAGTACTGGAGGCCCAAAGTACTAATGCATCTCAATAGAGGGAAAAGAGAAGTTCTGAGACCATTTTTTTTTCTTTGCACTGTGTTTTGTCTTTCTTTTCCCCTTTACATCAGGGTGGTTCAGAACACAGGTGTAGACATGGACATTCAAGGTCTGTCCTCTTTGATGGATAATCTCGCTACAAGTGTACAGAACATTCAAGATTTAGTGGTTCAGAATCCTATGTTAGAACCTAAAATTCCTATTCCTGAGTTATTTTCTGGAGATAGAGCTAAGTTTCTGAATTTTAAAAATAATTGTAAACTGTTTCTGGCTTTGAAACCCCGCTCCTCTGGTGACCCAGTTCAACAAGTAAAGATCATTATTTCTTTATTACGTGGCGACCCTCAAGACTGGGCATTTTCCCTTGCGCCAGGAGATCCCGCATTATGTGATATTGATGCGTTTTTTCTGGCGCTCGGGTTGCTTTATGATGAACCTAATTCAGTGGATCAGGCAGAGAAAATCTTGCTGGCTCTGTGTCAGGGTCAGGATGAGGTAGAAATATATTGTCAGAAATTTAGGAAGTGGTCTGTGCTCACTCAATGGAATGAATGTGCTCTGGCAGCAATTTTCAGAAAGGGTCTCTCTGAAGCCCTTAAGGATGTCATGGTGGGATTTCCTATGCCTGCTGGTCTGAATGAGTCTATGTCTTTGGCCATTCAGATCGATCGACGCTTACGTGAGCGTAAAACTGTGCACCATTTGGCGGTATTATCTGAGCATATACCTGAGCCTATGCAATGTGATAGGACTTTGACCAGAGCTGAACGGCAAGAACACAGACGTCGGAATGGGCTGTGTTATTACTGTGGTGATTCCACTCATGCTATCTCCGATTGTCCTAAGCGTACCAGGCGTTTCGCTAGGTCTACCACCATTGGTACGGTACAGTCGAAATTTCTTTTGTCCGTTACTTTGATCTGCTCGTTGTCATCCTATTCTGTCATGGCATTTGTGGATTCAGGCGCTGCCCTGAATTTGATGGACTTGGAGTTTGCTAGGCGCTGTGGGTTTTTCTTGGAGCCCTTGCAGCATCCTATTCCATTGAGAGGAATTGATGCTACGCCTTTGGCCAAGAATAAGCCTCAGTATTGGACCCAACTGACCATGTGCATGGCTCCTGCGCATCAGGAGGATATTCGCTTTTTGGTGTTGCAGAATCTGCATGATGTGGTCGTGTTGGGGTTGCCATGGCTACAAGTCCATAACCCAGTATTGGATTGGAAATCAATGTCTGTGTCCAGCTGGGGTTGTCAGGGGGTACATGGTGATGTTCCATTTCTGTCTATTTCATCATCCACCCCTTCTGAGGTCCCAGAGTTCTTGTCAGATTACCGGGATGTATTTGATGAGCCCAAGTCCAGTGCCCTACCTCCGCATAGGGATTGCGATTGTGCTATCGATTTGATTCCTGGTAGTAAGTTTCCTAAAGGTCGACTGTTTAATTTGTCTGTACCTGAGCACGCCGCTATGCGGAGTTACGTAAAGTAATCCTTGGAGAAGGGTCATATTCGCCCGTCGTCGTCGCCATTGGGGGCAGGGTTCTTTTTTGTGGCCAAGAAGGATGGTTCGTTGAGACCTTGTATTGATTACCGCCTTCTAAATAAAATCACGATCAAATTTCAGAACCCCTTGCCGCTGCTGTCTGATTTGTTTGCTCGGATTAAGGGGGCTAGTTGGTTCACCAAGATAGATCTTCGTGGTGCGTATAATCTTGTGCGTATTAAACAGGGCGATGAATGGAAAACGGCATTTAATACACCCGAGGGCCATTTTGAGTACCTGGTTATGCCATTCGGGCTTTCCAATGCTCCATCAGTATTTCAGTCCTTTATGCATGACATCTTCTGAGAGTACCTGGATAAATTCCTGATTGTATACTTGGCTGATATTTTGGTCTTCTCGGATGATTGGGAGTTGCATGTGAGACAGGTTAGAATGGTGTTCCAGGTCCTGCGTGCGAATTCTTTGTTTGTGAAGGGGTCAAAGTGTCTCTTTGGTGTTCAGAAGGTTTCATTTTTGGGGTTCATTTTTTCCCCTTCTACTATCGAGATGGACCCTGTTAAAGTTCAGGCCATTTATGATTGGACTCATCCGACATCTCTGAAGAGTCTGCAAAAGTTCCTGGGCTTTGCTAATTTTTATCGTCGCTTCATCAATAATTTTTCTAGTATTGCTAAACCGTTGACTGATTTAACCAAGAAGGGTGCTGATGTGGTCAATTGGTCTTCTGCTGCTGTGGAAGCTTTTCAGGAGTTGAAGCGTCGTTTTTCTTCTGCCCCTGTGTTGTGCCAGCCAGATGTTTCGCTCCCGTTCCAGGTCGAGGTTGACGCTTCTGAGATTGGAGCAGGGGCTGTTTTGTCGCAAAGAAGTTCTGATGGCTCGGTGATGAAACCATGTGCCTTCTTTTCCAGGAAGTTTTCGCCTGCTAAGCGTAATTATGATGTTGGCAATCGAGAGTTGCTGGCCATGAAGTGGGCATTGAGGAGTGGCGTCATTGGCTTGAGGGAGCTAAGCATCGCGTGGTGGTCTTGACTGATCACAAGAACTTGACTTATCTCGAGTCTGCCAAACGGTTGAATCCTAGACAGGCTCGTTGGTCGCTGTTTTTCTCCCATTTTGACTTTGTGATTTAGTACCTTCCGGGCTCTAAAAATGTGAAGGCGGATGCCCTGTCTAGGAGTTTTGTGCCCGACTCTCCGGGTTTGCCTGAGCCGGCGGGTATTCTCAAGGAGGGGGTGATTTTGTCTGCCATCTCCCCTGATTTGCGGCGGGTGCTGAAAAAATTTCAGGCTAATAGACCTGACCGTTGCCCAACAGAGAAACTGTTTGTCCCTGATAAATGGACGAGTAGAGTTATCTCTGAGGTTCATTGTTCGGTGTTGGCTGGTCATCCTGGAATCTTTGGTACCAGAGATTTGGTGGCTAGATCCTTTTGGTGGCCATCTCTGTCGCGGGATGTGCGTTCGTTTGTGCAGTCCTGTGGGATTTGTGCTCGGGCTAAGCCCTGCTGTTCTCGTGCCAGTGGGTTGCTTTTGCCCTTGCCGATCCCGAAGAGGCCCTGGACACATATCTCTATGGATTTTATTTCGGATCTCCCCATCTCTCAAAAGATCTCGGTCATTTGGGTGGTTTGTGATCGCTTCTCTAAGATGGTCCATTTGGTACCCTTGTCTAAATTGCCCTCCTCCTCTGATTTGGTGCCATTGTTTTTCCAGCATGTGGTTCGTTTACATGGCATTCCGGAGAACATCGTTTCTGACAGAGGTTCCCAGTTTGTTTCGAGGTTTTGGCGAGCCTTTTGTGCTAGGATGGGCATTGATTTGTCTTTTTCCTCGGCTTTCCATCCTCAGACAAAAGGCCAAACTGAACGAACCAATCAGACCTTGGAAACATATCTGAGATGTTTTGTTTCTGCTGATCAGGATGATTGGGTGTCCTTTTTGCCTTTGGCTGAGTTCGCCCTTAATAATCGGGCCAGCTCGGCTACTTTGGTTTTGCCGTTTTTCTGCAATTCTGGTTTCCATCCTCGTTTCTCTTCAGGGCAGGTTGAGTCTTCGGACTGTCCTGGTGTGGATACTGTGGTGGATAGGTTGCAGCAGATTTGGACTCATCTAGTGGACAATTTGACATTGTCCCAGGAGATGGCTCAACGTTTCGCTAACCGCAGGCGCTGTGTGGGTCCCCGACTTCGTGTTGGGGATTTGGTTTGGTTGTCGTCTCATTATATTCCTATGAAAGTTTCCTCTCCTAAGTTTAAGCCTCGTTTCATTGGTCCGTATAGGATTTCTGAGGTTCTTAATCCTGTGTCTTTTCGTTTGATCCTTCCAGCTTCTTTTTCCATCCATAATGTATTCCATAGGTCATTGTTGCGGAGATACGTGGCACCTGTGGTTCCATCCATTGATCCTCCTGCCCCGGTTTTGGTTGAGGGGGAGTTGGAGTATATAGTAGAGAAGATTTTGGATTCTCGTATTTCGAGACAGAAACTCCAGTACCTGGTTAAGTGGAAAGGTTATGGTCAGGAAGATAATTCCTGGGTCTTTGCCTCTGATGTTCATGCTGCCGATCTGGTTCGTGCCTTTCATTTGGCTCATCCTGGTCAGCCTGGGGGCTCTGGTGAGGGTTCGGTGACCCCTCCTCAAGGGGGGGTACTGTTGTGAATTCTGTGGTCAAGCTCCCTCCTGTGGTCATGAGTGGTACTTTGGCTGGTTCTGTCCTTGAGCTTCCTTTGGTGGATGTGAGTGGGGCTGCGGCTTCTGAGTTTCCTTCCTCAGGTGACGAGGTTAAGTCGTTATGTGCTGCTCTATTTAACTCCACCTAGTTCTTTGTTCCTGGCCTCCAGTCAATGTTCCAGTATTGGTCTTGCTCTCTCCTGGATCGCTCTTGTGGCCTGTCTGCCCTGCATAAGCTAAGTTCTGCTTGTGTTACTTTTGTTTGCTATTTTTTCTGTCCAGCTTGCTATATTGGTTTGTCTTGCTTTCTGGAAGCTCTGGGACGCAGAGGAAGCACCTCCGTACCGTTAGTCGGTGCGGAGGGTCTTTTTGCGCCCTCTGCGTGGTTGTTTGTAGGTTTTTGTGCTGACCGCAAAGCTATCTTTCCTATCCTCGGTCTATTCAGTAAGTCGGGCCTCACTTTGCTAAAATCTATTTCATCTCTGTGTTTGTATTTTCATCTTTACTCACAGTCATTATATGTGGGGGGCTGCCTTTTCCTTTGGGGAATTTCTCTGAGGCAAGGTAGGTTTATTTTTCTATCTTCAGGGCTAGCTAGTTTCTCAGGCTGTGCCCGAGGCGCCTAGGTCTGGTCAGGAGCGCTCCACGGCTACCTCTAGTGTATGTGACTAGTAACTTTCAAGTCATTTTCTGTGCTCGTAACCACCAGGTCCATTGTGGTTCTGAATCACCAGTTCATAACAGTTTAGCATGGTGGGCATGTAAGTACTGGCAAGGCTGTGATTGGCTGCTGAAATGATGTCACTCTGCACTATAAAAAACGCTGCCGCCATTTTGCGCTCACTCTGCTGTGATTTCAGTTAGGGACAGGACGCTGTGTTCTAACTGAGGGCCAGTTGAGATAGCTAATTGCTTTATTTTACTTTTCCAAGGCTAATTTAGCAAACGCTGTGTTCACTGTTCAGTTCACCTTGCTCTTGCCTTAAAACAAACACCACAAGGAAAAAATCAGGGGGAAGGAAGTTGTTATACTTCTGAAACGCGCGTCGGGGAGGGCGGGAGTGCCTGTGTGTGACCCTGCTGTATTTACAGGTATGTGATGTGAGACATGCTCATGGCGCAGGATGCCCTGCTTGTATGTACATTTTTGACTATATGCTGTCTCCTAGGTGGTTTCACATACGGCCCTTCTGCCTATTGTTTATGTGGGAAGATCTGCTACCCTTTTATTATCTGTCCTGTCTGTAGGTCTGTTATGTATATTTAATAAACTTTTTGTATTGTGACCTCAATATTAGCTTGTGGACGTTTGTACACTGATTTTTTCCTTGTGGTGTTTGTTCTATGGACTTCAGTGTGTCCGTATATGTCCAATAATACACTATGGGATATTTTCTATATACTTGAGAGACATCTATATATATAATTGTCGAAGGGTTTTTCCGTCTGTCTGTCTGTCTTTCTTTCTGTCTGTCTGTCTGTCTGTCCTGGAAATCCCGGCTCTCTGATTGGTCGAGGCCGCCAGGCCTCGACCAATCAGAGACCGGCACAGCATCGACGTAGAAATCCGGCGTCTCTGATTGGTCGAGGCCGCCAGGCCTCGACCAATCAGCAACGGGCACAGCGACGATGATGTCATAAAGGACGTAGACATCTCACGTTTCTGATTCAGCGACGGGCACAGTATCGACGTAGATGACATAATGGTTGCCATGGCGACGATGATGTCATAAAGGTTGCCTCGACCAATCAGCGACGGGCACAGTCTGCAGCGAATTCTGGAATCATCATTGTCCATATACAACGGGGACATGCATATTCTAGAATACCCGATGCGTTAGAATCGGGCCACAATCTAGTCATATTAATATGTGGCCCCATAGCTTTGTGTGTTTTCCTGTTTCTTGCTCTTGCCTTGCAGCGCTGTTTTAACAGCGTTCTGCAAGGTCTCTGTGTGTGTGTGTGTGCAGCTCACTCTGTAGTCTGTGTGCAGCCATATACCAGGTTGTATTCAGCTCAGGGGGGGTTCACACTGCCTCACACAGTTCTATCCATTGTCCTTTTTTGCTCATAGTGCAGCCTGCTGCACATTTTTTCTAAAATTTCCTATTAGTGTCTTTCCACCCGTCTCCAGCCAAATAGTGGAAAAACACAACATAGGATAACCTAGAGGGGGTTGTTTGGGCCTTGCAGCGCCGTTTACGGCTGTCTGCACGGTCTCCGTGTGAGCGCAGCTCGCCCTGTAGTCTGTGTGCAGCCACAGCCGGTTGTATTCAGCTCAGGGTTTGTCACTGCCTCATACTGTAAAATCACTTGTCCTTTTTTCAAATAGTGCAGCCTGTTGAAAATTTTTTTAAAAATTTCCTATTAGTGTCTTTCCACCCGTCTCCAGCAAAATAGTGGAAAAACACTAGATAGGATAACCTAGAGGAGGGTTTTTGGGCCTTGCAGCGCCGTTTACGGCTGTCTGCACGGTCTCCGTGTGAGCGCAGCTCGCCCTGTAGTCTGTGTGCAGCCACAGCCCGTTGTATTCAGCTCAGGGTTTGTCACTGCCTCATACCGTTAAATAACTTGTCCTTTTTTTTCAACTAGTGCAGGCTGTTGAAAATTTTGTAAACAATTTCCTATTAGTATCTTTCCACCCGTCTCCAGCAAAATAGTGGAAAAACACTAGATAGGATAACCTAGAGGAGGGTTTTTGGGCCTTGCAGCGCCGTTTACGGCTGTCTGCACGGTCTCCGTGTGAGTTAAACTCGCTCTGTAGCCCGAGTAAAGTTAACCAAACACCACTTAACACTTGTGTAGGCCACATTTTATCAATAATAAAGTCTAGTCCACACTTTACAACATTAGTGTTTCTTACACCT
The DNA here is from genome assembly GCF_032444005.1 of Ranitomeya imitator. Classification (NCBI taxonomy): domain Eukaryota; kingdom Metazoa; phylum Chordata; class Amphibia; order Anura; family Dendrobatidae; genus Ranitomeya; species Ranitomeya imitator. Next base: position 115,809,749 of record NC_091283.1, on the reverse strand, counting down.
GTTAGGAGGAGCATTTCAGGAATAAGCACACTAAGGCCTTAGTACTTTTCTGCTTATCTTTATCTGTCAACCAAGATGAAGAGGGCAGGGAGTAAGGGTCGTGGGCGTGGAGCAGGGAGAGGAGCAGGGAGAGGACGTGGTGATTCTGTGCCTGCTGCGGGCACCGGTGACTCGTCATCACTCAGTTTCAGCAGGGAACAGTCCTTCATGCGCAGCTTTGTCGGAGAGCACCGTGCACCGCTGCTGCGTGAACATCAAATTGAAGCCGTTGTCGGATGGATGGCAGCTAACGCATCGACTTCAATTAATGCCACATCCTCTCAGGCACAGACCACTGGAGAGCAGCCATCTGTCTCTTCACCACCTGCCAAATTGGCCAGGCAGTCAGAGAGCCCAGGACAGGAGCCGTCTCTACTTCTGTTCTCTGAATCTCTTGGCTTGGAAACAGGGGGCCAGCCAAGCAGTATTGGAGAAATGGAAGAAGAGGCAGTGTGCAGTGATGCCCAACAGCTTTGTCTCTCTGACTCTGAAGAGGCGGGTGGGTCAGTGCCTGCGGTGACCACAGCGCAGTACGCATCTGATGATGAAACTCAGGTGCCGCTTTCTGGTGCGTACTGTGCTGCCGAGACTACCCAGGAGGAGCAGTTGGTGGCAGAGGGTAGTGGAGATGATGAGGTCCTTGACCCATCGTGGCGTGAGGAACAGGAAGGTGGTGGGAGCAGCTCAGAGGAAGAGATTCCCCTAACGGGCCAAAGAGGGAGAGGGAGGGGGAAGACTGCGGAGCCTGTAACCTCCACTTTGGCACCAGTTAGGAGCCTGTCTCTTTCAAAAGCCAAAAAGGGCGCTCCCAAGACTTGCAGTGCCTGGTCCTTTTTTGACACAGTTGCAGATGACATTTGTTTTGTCAAATGCAAGCTGTGTCATCAGAAAGTAAAAAGAGGTAAAAGTGTCAGCAACCTCAATACCACAAATATGTGGAAACGTGTGCGGACCAGGCACGCGGTGGAGTTACAAAAACACACTGAAGACCTAGGCCAACCAACAGCGGCAGCTACCACCTCTTCAGCTCGTGTTGCTTCTTCCTCCAGCTCACGCACAGCTGGTTCGGCTTCCTCCTTGGATCGCCATGGAAGAACCTCTGGCACTGTTGTCCAGAGACCTAGTGTAATTCCACCCACAGTACCACGTTCCCAGTCATCCTCACACTCCCAGCCTAGTCTACAGCCATCGGTAGTACAGGCATGGGAGAAAAGGCGGGCATTCTCGGCAAACCACCCCCAAGCACAGGCTCTGAATGCAGGCATTGCCAAACTTCTGTCGCTGGAAATGCTCTCATTCAGGCTGGTGGAGACTGACAGCTTCCATGACTTGATGGCATTGGCAGTCCCACAGTACAAGGTGCCCAGCCGCTTTTACTTCAGCAGGCAAGCTGTCCCTGCCCTGCACAAGCATGTGGAGGGACAAATAAAACACGCGCTACTGAACGCCGTCAGTAGCAAGGTCCACCTCACCACCGATGCGTGGACCAGTCAACATGGACAGGGGCGATACCTTTCCGTCACTGCCCATTGGGTTAATGTTGTTGAGCCGGGTACAGACCGTGCGAGTGGCGCAGGATGTGTCCTGCCCACTCCAAGGATTGCAGGAATCCAGTCTGTACGCATTGACTCCTCCTCTTACACAAGTTCCTCAGATTCATCGCTGCAGGATCCGTCACAGTCCACCTGCACATGGACCCGTGAACGTTTACCTGTTACGACTGACATGAGCACAGCCGTGGCCAAACGTCAGCAGGCCGTCTTGAAATTAGTTTCTTTGGGGAATCGAAGCCACACAGCGCAGGAGCTCTGGAATGCCCTAAAGCAGGAGAGCGATGTGTGGTTTGTGCCAGCGAATCTCCAGCCAGGCATGGTAGTGTGTGACAATGGCCGTAATCTGGTGGCAGCTTTAGCCCTTGGCAACCTCACTCACATCCCATGTCTGGCACATGTGCTCAATTTGGTTGTGCAGAGTTTTCTGAGGGACTATCCGGATCTTGATGCACTTCTGCACAAGGCCCGCCTAGAGTGTGCTCACTTGCGGCGTTCCAGCTTGGCAAGATCCCGCATTGCTGCTCTGCAGCGTCGGTTTCGCCTTCCTGAACATCGCATCATATGTGACCTACCGACCAGGTGGAATTCCACGTTACATATGTTGGAGCGGTTGTGTGAGCAGCAGCAAGCAGTAATGGAGTACCAGCTGCATCAGGCGCAAAAAAGTCGCAGTCAGCGCCGATCAGACTTCACAACCACAGAGTGGGCCACTATGAAGGACGTCTGCCAGGTTTTGCGTCCTTTCGATTATTCCACGCGGATGGCAAGTGCAGATGATGCACTAGTCAGCATGACTGTCCCCCTTATCTGCTTGCTTCAAGAAACCCTGCAAGGGATAAGGGATGATGTGGAAGAGGTGGAGGATGAGGAGTCACCTTTTCCATCAGCTTCTGGACAGTCAGCGCCATGTGGTTCCTCACAAAGGGGTCGGCAGGGGACCCTTTGTGAGGAGGATGAGGAGGAGTCAATGGACGAGGAAGAGCTACGTCCAGAGGAGGGAGTTACACCATTGTCCAGTGGTCAGTGTGTACAGCGAGGGTGGGGTGATGAAGAGCGGGCAGAGATCATGTCTCAAGCAGGGGACAGCGTTTCTGGGCCAGTTGGCAGTCTGCAGCACATGGTTGATTTCATGTTGCAGTGCCTGAGAGACGACCGCCGCATCGACCACATTCTCAACGTGCCTGATTATTGGGTGTACGCCCTCCTCGATCCTCGCTACCATGACAATGTCCAAAACCTCTTCCGGCGTTGACACGGGAGCGTAAAATGCGGGAGTACCACGACACACTGGCAAATTCCATCATCTTCTCCAGTCCAACTGAGAGGAGTGCTGCTAGTTCTTTACAAAGCAGCTCAGTGCGTCGAGGCAGTGGAGGAGGAGGCTCTGCACAAAGAGGGAGCAGAAGCAGTGCCTCTGCCCAAGGCAAGCCCAGTATGGCACAACTGTGGAAAACTTTTGTGTGCCCGCCCCAAATGTCTACACCATCACCGGCGGCTCCAGTCAGCAGGAGGCAACGGTTCCGTCAGATGGTGACAGACTACATGGCTTGCCCTCTTAGTGTACTCCCAGACGGCTCTTCCCCATTCAAGTTTTGGGTCTCTAAGCTGGATACATGGCCAGAGCTAAGCCAGTATGCATTGGAGGTGCTGGCTTACCCTGCGGCTAGTGTCTTATCGGAACGTGTCTTTAGTGCCGCAGGTAGTGTACTAACAGACCGTCGCATGCGACTATCCTCCGATAACGTTGACCGGCTTACTTTCCTGAAAATGAACCAGGCCTGGATCTCGCAGGAATTTGCCACTCCTCTGCCTGATTAAGTAATTGGGTGTCATCCAGGTCTCCTGATGTGTTCATCTTTCTACCACCTGAACTGCTATTCCTGGGCTCTAACACCGCCAGTTGCGGCTCAGAAGTGCAGGCTGCACAGTCAAAACATACGACCCAGTGTTATTGGGTTTCAGTAACGTCAGCTGATCCCCAGCTGTGTAGCCGGCAATGTGTCCTGCGACCGCCACGCTGGCACAACAACCTAAATGTAAGGGAACCTGTCCCCCCCCTCGGCGTTTGTTACTGAAAGAGCCATCTTGTGCAGCAGTAATGTTGCACAAGGAAAAGGTAGCTCTTTTAGTTTAGCTCCTTGCACACGCAGAACTTAACACTTATAAAATGTGTTCACTGATACCGTTATACCGTCCCGGAGCTGGGACTTTCCTTCATAATGTGATGCAGCACAGGCGTCATTCCTACCCCCTTGGTGCCATGCGCTGCCTCTCAGCGTTGTTTTAAGCTGTCACGGAGCCTGCGCTGTTCTGTAATCCCTTGGCCATGGCCAGTTTGCGCTGCCTGTCTTCTGACATAATTTGGTGTCAGGATGGCTGCGCTTGTGCGCCCGCGCTGCCCGAGAACCCACTTCGCAGTGTCTTCTGATTGAATCACACTGCGAGCCTGGGATCCATGGGCATGCGCAGTGCATATCTTCACCTCGGGCTCTCGCCCATCTCCCTCCGCCTTCTTTAGACTGTGCGCCGTCAGCTGATCCCTAATAGCATGCCACGGCCGTGACGCCGCACAGTCTGAAGAAGAGGGAAGGAGGGGAGTGAGAGTCGAGGATATGCACTGTGCATGCCCATGGATCCAAGGCCCGCAGTGGGATTACATTAGACGACACTGCGAGGTGAGATCTGGAGCAGCGTGGACGCACAGCCACTGACAGCCTGACACCAAATTATGTCAGAAGACAGGCAGCGCTAATTGGGCATGGCCAAGGGATAACAGAACAGCGCAGGCTCCGTGACAGCTTAAAACAATGCTGAGGAGGCAGCGCACGGCACCGAGGGGATAGGAATGACAGCTGTGCTGCGTCCCATTACGAAGGAAATTCCCACCTCCGGGACGGTTTTACGGTATAAGGTGACACATTTTTAGTGTTTACTTCTGTGTTTGCAAGGAGCATAATTAAAAGAGCAACCTTTTCCTTTTACATCCTTAGTGCTGCACAAGATGGCTCTTTCAGCTACAAACGTCTTGGGGGGGAGTTAAAGGTTCCCTTTCAACTTGCTCCAATCAGGCTTCGGCCTACACTCTGTTCCTCTGCTCCTCCTGCTGTCCCTGGGCTCTAACACCGCCAGTTGGTGCCTGGAAGTGCTGTCTGCACAGTCAACAGTCGCTCCTCTGTTATTGGGGTTCAGTAACATCAGCTGATCCCCAGCTGTGTGTGTGGCAATACCTCCAATCTGCTCCTCCTGCTGTCCCTGGGCTCTAACACCACCAGTTGGTGCCTGGAAGTGCTGTCTGCACAGTCAACAGTCGCTCCTCTGTTATTGGGGTTCAGTAACGTCAGCTGATCCCCAGCTGTGTATCCGGCAATACCTCCAATCTGCTCCTCCTGCTGTCCCTGGGCTCTAACACTGCCAGTTGGTGCCTGGAAGTGCTGTCTGCACAGTCAACAGTCGCTCCTCTGTTATTGGGGTTCAGTAACGTCAGCTGATCCCCAGCTGTGTATCCGGCAATACCTCCAATCTGCTCCTCCTGCTGTCCCTGGGCTCTAATACCGCCAGTTGGTGCCTGGAAGTGCTGTCTGCACAGTCAACAGTCGCTCCTCTGTTATTGGGGTTCAGTAACGTCAGCTGATCCCCAGCTGTGTATCCGGCAATGTGTCATGCGACCGCCACGCTGGCACAACTAAAATGTAAGGGGACCTGTCCTCCCCCCCCCCAGGCGTTTGTTACTGAAAGAGCCACCTTGTGCAGCACTAATACTGCACAAGGAAAAGGTCGCTCTTGAAATTATGCTCCTTGGAAACGCTGAACTACACACTCATGTAATGTGTCCCCTCACACCGTCCAACCGTCCCGGAGGAGGGACTTTCCTTTGTAATGTGACGCAGCACAGCCTTCATTGCTACCCCCTTGGCACCATGTTCTGCCTCCTTAGCGTTGTTTGATTCCGTCATGGACCCGCCCTGCTAGAAACAACGCCCCTCGGTGTCTTATTTATTTTGTCAGCGAGGGTGTGGTTTATGGGCACGAGCAGTGCATATGTTCGCCTGTCGTCACTCATCTCCTTCAGCCTTCTTCAGACTGTGTGCGGCCTCATGGCCGCGGCATGCGAGAAGGTATCAGCAGAGGCCGCCCAGTCTGAAGCAGGTGTAAGGACGTGTGTGAGCAGCGAAAATATTTACTGCTCAAGGCCACGAATCCCAGCACCGCAGTGTGACTTTATGAAAAGGCACTGTGGGTCTGGGATTTATGGCCATCGTTAATCGCACCGGCCAACATGAAATGAGGTCATAAGACGGGCAGCGCTAACAGGGCATTGCCAAGGGATAACACAAGAGCGCAGACTCCTGTACAGCAAATAACAACGCTCAGGAAGCTGCGCCAAGCACCAAGGCGTTATTTGGGACACCTGTGCTGCGTCTCCTTAACCCCTTCCCGACCCATGACGCCACGTAGGCGTCATGAAAGTCGGTGCCATTCCGACCCATGACGCCTATGCGGCGTCATGGAAAGATCGCGTCCCTGCAGATCGGGTGAAAGGGTTAACTCCCATTTCACCCGATCTGCAGGGACAGGGGGAGTGGTAGTTTAGCCCAGGGGGGGTGGCTTCACCCCCTCGTGGCTACGATCGCTCTGATTGGCTGTTGAAAGTGAAACTGCCAATCAGAGCGATTTGTAATATTTCACCCATTATAACGGGTGAAATATTACAATCCAGCCATGGCCGATGCTGAAATATCATCGGCCATGGCTGGAAATACTAGTGTGCCCCCACCCCACCCCTCCGATCGCCCCCCCACCCCCCCGATCTGGCCGGTACACTGCTCCGGCTCCCCTCCGTCCAGTGCTCCGCTCCCCCCCCGTGCTCGTGCCCGCTCCCCCCGTGCTCCAATCACCCCCCCGTGCTCCAATCACCCCCCCTGCACTCCGATCCACCCCCCCCCGTGCTCCGTTCCACCCCTCCGTGCTCCATTCCAGCCCCCCCGTGCTCCGTTCCACGCCCCCCGCGCTCCGTTCCACCCCTCCCGCGCTCCGATTCCCCCCCCCGTGCTCCGATCCCCCCCCCCGTGCTCCGATCCCCCCCCCCCGTGGTCCCCCCCCACCCTATCATACTTACCGATCCAGCCGTGGTCCCGTCCTTCTTCTCCCGGGCGCCGCCATCTTCCAAAATGGCGGGCGCATGCGCAGTGCGCCCGCCGAATCTGCCGGCCGGCAGATTCGTTCCAAAGTGCATTTTGATCACTGAGATATAATCTATCTCAGTGATCAAAATAAAAAAAATAATAAATGACCCCCCCCCTTTGTCACCCCCATAGGTAGGGACAATAAAAAAATAAAGAAATTTTTTTTTTTCCACTGTTAGAATAGGGTTAGGGGTAGGGGTAGGGTTAGGGTTAGGGGTAGGGTTAGGGTTAGGGGTAGGGTTAGGGTTAGGGGTAGGGTTAGGGTTAGGGGTAGGGTTAGGGGTAGGGGTAGGGTTAGGGGTAGGGCTAGGGGTAGGGTTAGGGGTAGGGTTAGGGTTAGGGCTAGGGTTAGGGTTAGGAATGTGCACACGTATTCTGGTCCTCTGCGGATTTTTCCGCTGCGGATTTGATAAATCCGCAGTGCTAAACCGCTGCGGATTTATGGCGGATTTACCACGTTTTTTTCTGCGCATTTCACTGCGGTTTTACAATTGCGATTTTCTATTGGAGCAGTTGTAAAACCGCTGCGGAATCCGCACAAAGAAGTGACATGCTGCGGAATGTAAACCGCTGCGTTTCCGTGCAGTTTTTCCGCAGCATGTGTACAGCGATTTTTGTTTCCCATAGGTTTACATTGAACTGTAAACTCATGGGAAACTGCTGCGGATCCGCAGCGTGTGCACATACCTTTAGAATTAGGCTATGTGCACACGGTGCGGATTTGGCTGCGGATTCGCAGCAGTGTTCCATCAGGTTTACAGTACCATGTAAACATATGAAAAACCAAATCCGCTGTGCCCATGGTGCGGAAAATACCGCGCGGGAACGCTGCGTTGTATTTTCCGCAGCATGTCAATTCTTTGTGCGGATTCCGCAGCGTTTTACACCTGTTCCTCAATAGGAATCCGCAGGTGAAATCCGCACAAAAAACACTGGAAATCCGCGGAAAATCCGCAGGTAAAACACAGTGCCTTTTACCTGCAGATTTTTCAAAAATGGTGCGGAAATATCTCACACGAATCCGCAACGTGGGCACATAGCCTTAGGGTTAGGGTTGGAATTAGGGTTGTGGTTATGGTTAGGGGTGTGTTGGGGTTAGGGTTGTGGTTAGGGGTGTGTTGCGGTTAGGGCTGTGATTAGGGTTATGGCTACAGTTGGGATTAGGGTTAGGGGTGTGTTGGGGTTAGTGTTGGAGGTAGAATTGAGGGGTTACCACTGTTTAGGCACATCAGGGGTCTCCAAACGCAACATGGCGCCACCATTGATTCCAGCCAATCTCGTATTCAAAAAGTCAAATGGTGCTCCCTCACTTCCGAGCCCTGACGTGTGCCCAAACAGTGGTTTACCCCCACATATGGGGTACCAGCATACTCAGGACAAACTGCGCAACAATTACTGGGGTCCAATTTCTCCTGTTACCCTTGTGAATCTAAAAAAATGCTTGCTAAAACATAATTTTTGAGGAAAGAAAAATGATTTTTTATTTTCACGGCTCTGCGTTGTAAACGTCTGTGAAGCACTTGGGGGTTCAAAGTGCTCACCACATATCTAGATAAGTTCCTTGGGGGGTCTAGTTTCTAAAATGGGGTCACTTGTGGGGGGTTTCTACTGTTTAGGCACACCAGGGGCTCTGCAAACGCAACGTGACACCCGCAGACCATTCCATCAAAGTCTGCATTTCAAAAGTCACTACTTCCCTTCTGAGCCCCGACGTGTGCCCAAACAGTGGTTTACCCCCACATATGGGGTATCAGCGTACTCAGGAGAAACTGGACAACAACTTTTGGGGTCCAATTTCTCCTGTAACCCTTGGGAAAATAAAAAATTCTGGGCTAAATAATTATTTTTGAGGAAAGAAAACGTATTTATTATTTTCACGGCTCTGCATTATAAACTTCTATGAAGCACTTGGGGGTTCAAAGTGCTCACCACACATCTAGATAAGTTCCTTTCAGGGTCTAGTTTCCAAAATGGGGTCACTTGTGGGGGGTTTCTACTGTTTAGGCACATCAGGGGCTCTGCAAACGCAACGTGACGCCCGCAGAGCATTCCATCAAAGTCTGCATTTCAAAACGTCACTACTTCAATTCCAAGCCCCGGCATGTGCCCAAACAGTAGTTTACCCCCACATATGGGGTATCACCGTACTCAGGAGAAACTGGACAACAAATATTGGGGTCAAATTTCTCCTGTTACCCTTGGGAAAATTAAAAAATTCTGGGCTAAATAATTATTTTTGAGGAAAGAAAACGTATTTATTATTTTCACGGCTCTGCATTATAAACTTCTATGAAGCACTTGGGGGTTCAAAGTGCTCACCACACATCTAGATAAGTTCCTTTGGGGGTCTAGTTTCCAAAATGGGGTCACTTGTGGGGGGTTTCTACTGTTAAGCCACATCAGGGGCTCTGCAAACGCAACGTGACGCCCACAGAGCATTCCATCAAAGTCTGCATTTCAAAACGTCACTACTTCACTTCCGAGCCCCGGCATGTGCCCAAACAGTGGTTTACCCCCACATATGGGGTATCAGCGTACTCAGGAGAAACTGGACAACAACTTTTGGGGTCAAATTTCTCCTGTTACCCTTGGGAAAATAAAAAATTGCAGGCTAAAAGATCATTTTTGAGAAAATAATTTTTTTTTTTATTTTCATGGCTCTGCGTTATAAACTTCTGTGAAGCACTTGGGGGTTCAAAGTCCTCACCACACATCTAGATTAGTTCCTTTGGGGGTCTAGTTTCTAAAATGGTGTCATTTCTGGGGGATCTCCAATGTTTAGGCACACAGGGGCTCTCCAAACGTGACATGGTGTCCGCTAATGATTGGAGCTAATTTTCCATTTAAAAAGCCAAATGGCGTGCCATCCCTTCCGAGCCCTGCCGTGCGCCCAAACAGTGGTTTACCCCCACATATGGGGTATCAGCGTACTCAGGACAAACTGGACAACAACATTTGGGGTCCAATTTCTCCTATTATCCTTGGCAAAATAGGAAATTCCAGGCTAAAAAATCATTTTTGAGGAAAGAAAAATTATTTTTTATTTTCATGGCTCTGCGTTATAAACTTCTGTGAAGCACCTGGGGGTTTAAAGTGCTCAATATGCATCTAGATAAGTTCCTTGGGGGGTCTAGTTTCCAAAATGGGGTCACTTGTGGGGGAGCTCCAATGTTTAGGCACACAGGGGCTCTCCAAACGCGACATGGTGTCCGCTAACAATTGGAGCTAATTTTCCATTCAAAAAGTCAAATGGCACGCCTTCTCTTCCGAGCCCTGCCGAGTGCCCAAACAGTGGTTTACCCCCACATATGAGGTATCGGCGTACTCGGGAGAAATTGCCCAACAAATTTTATGATCCATTTTATCCTACTGCCCATGTGAAAATGAGAAAATTGAGGCGAAAAGAATTTTTTTGTGAAAAAAAATTACTTTTTCATTTTTACAGATCAATTTGTGAAGCACCTGAGGGTTTAAAGTGCTCACTAGGCATCTAAATTAGTTCCTTGGGGGGTCTAGTTTCCAAAATGGGGTCACTTGTGGGGGAGCGCCAATGTTTAGGCACACAGGAGCTATCCAAACGCGACATGGTGTCCGCTAACGATGGAAATAATTTTTCATTCAAAAAGTCAAATGGCGCTCCTTCCCTTCCGAGCCTTACCATGTGCCCAAACAGTGGTTTACCTCCACATGTGAGGTATTGGTGTACTCAGGAGAAATTGCCCAACACATTTTAGGATCCATTTTATCCTGTTGCCCATGTGAAAATGAAAAAATTGAGGCTAAAAGAATTTTTTTGTGAAAAAAAAGTACTTTTTCATTTTTACGGATCAATTTGTGAAGCACCTGGGGGTTCAAAGTGCTCACTATGCATCTAGATAAGTTCCTTGGGGCGTCTAGTTTCCAAAATGGGGTCACTTGTGGGGGAGCTCCAATGTTTAGGCACACGGGGGCTCTCCAAACGTGACATGGTGTCCGCTAAAGAGTGGAGCCAATTTTTGATTCAAAAAGTCAAATGGCGCTCCTTCCCTTCCAAGCCCTGCCGTGCGCCAAAACAGTGGTTTACCCCCACATATGAGGTATCAGCGTACTCAGGACAAATTGGACAACAACGTTCGTGGTTCAGTTTCTCCTTTTACCATTGGGAAAATAAAAAAATTGTTGCTAAAAGATAATTTTTGTGACTAAAAAGTTAAATGTTCATTTTTTCCTTCCATGTTGCTTCTGCTGCTGTGAAGCACCTGAAGGGTTAATAAACTTCTTGAATGTGGTTTTGAGTACCTTGAGGGGTGCAGTTTTTAGAATGGTGTCACTTTTGGGTATTTTCAGCCATATAGACCCCTCAAACTGACTTCAAATGTGAGGTGGTCCCTAAAAAAAATGGTTTTGTAAATTTCGTTGTAAAAATGACAAATCGCTGGTCGAATTTTAACCCTTATAACTTCCTAACAAAAAAAAATTTTGTTTCCAAAATTGTGCTGATGTAAAGTAAACATGTGGGAAATGTTATTTATTAACTATTTTGTGTCACATATCTCTCTGGTTTAACAGAATAAAAATTCAAAATGTGAAAATTGCGAAATTTTCAAAATTTTCGCCAAATTTCCGTGTTTATCACAAATAAATGCAGAATTTATTGACCTAAATTTACCACTAACATGAAGCCCAATATGTCACGAAAAAACAATCTCAGAACCGCTAGGATCCGTTGAAGCGTTCCTGAGTTATTACCTCATAAAGGGACACTGGTCAGAATTGCAAAAAACGGCAAGGTCTTTAAGGTCAAAATAGGCTGGGTCTTGAAGGGGTTAAAAAGACAAGTCACGCCTCCACTACAGTTTGACTGTAGAATGGGCTAAATTGTGTACGTCTTTCATTCAGCGTGTGCAAGTAGACAAATCTTTCACTTGTGCAGCATTAATGCTGCACAAGGTGTGGCTCTTGTAGTTTGTAACACCTGAGGGGGGATTAAAGGTTTCCTTTGAAATTGGTTCAACTAGGCTTCGGCCTACACTCTGCTCCTCTCCTCCTCCTGCTGCCCCTGGGCTCTAACACCGCTAGTTTTTGCCCGGAAGTGCTAGCTGCACAGAGAAAAACACCCGCCATTGTGTCAGTGGGGTTCAGCAACGCCAGCTGTTCCCCCACTGTGTAGCCGGCAAAGTGTCCTGCAAACGCAACGCAGACACAAAGCTGCCTCCAGTGCAGGCTTCGGCCTACACTCTGCTCCCCCTGCTTACCCTTTGCTCCAACACCGCTAGTTGGGGCTGTAGGAAGACAATCTTTAATAGGCAACGCATCCTGGTCCCAGCACCGTCAGCTGTTTCCGGGTAGTGTCAAGCTCACTGAGACGCCTATGCTTGCCCCGTCGTGTTGTGGTCGGGTTAGCCAACTCCAGGGTGCCTCCAGTTTAAGAGCTTCCTATGTGGGCTGCGTGAATTGGTAGTCAAGGCTGGTTCTGTAGTGCCAGTAGGCCAAGCTCCCCCTGTAGGACTGTTGGGGTTCGGTAACTGCGGCTGCCTCGCGGCCTAGCTATTCTCTCCTCTCCTGTGGACCTTCTGGTCCACCACCTGGTTCCAGCACCATCAGCTGGTTACGGGCCGAGCCTTTGGCTTAGGTGCCTCCTCCTGGGTATCCGAGTTCTGCCAACGTCAGGCGGTCCTTGGTAGTGCTTTTAAGCGCGGGCACCTACAGCTTAGTAACCGGGTTCCAGCACCGTCAGCTGGTCCTCGGTCGTGCCATTGGCTCTTGCACACTGGGGCGACGCATCCGGGTTCCAGCACCGCCAGCTGGTTCTCGGCAGTGTTTTTGTCACGGGTACTCCCTAGTGCCCAGCCTGGTTCCAGCACCGTCAGCTGTTTCCGGGTAGTGTCAAGCTCACTGAGACGCCTATGCTTGCCCCGTCATGTTGTGGTCGGGTTAGCCAACTCCAGGGTGCCTCCAGTTTAGGAGCTTCCTATGTGGGCTGCGTGAATTGGTAGTCAAGGCTGGTTCTGTAGTGCCAGTAGGCCAAGCTCCCCCTGTAGGACTGTTGGGGTTCGGTAACTGCGGCTGCCTCGCGGCCTAGCTGTTCTCTCCTCTCCTGTGGACCTTCTGGTCCACCACCTGGTTCCAGCACCGTCAGCTGGTTCCGGGCCGAGCCTTTGGCTTAGGTGCCTCCTCCTGGGTATCCGAGTTCCGCCAACGTCAGGCTGTGCTTGGTAGTGCTTTTAAGCGCGGGCACCTACAGCTTAGTAACCGGGTTCCAGCACCGTGAGCTGGTCCTCGGTGCCATTGGCTCTTGCACACTGGGGCGACGCATCCGGGCTCCAGCACCGCCAACTGGTTCCCGGCAGTGTTTTTGTCATGGGTACTCCCTCGTGCCCAGCCTGGTACCAGCACCGTCAGCTGTTTCCGGGTACTGTCAAACTCACTGAGACACCTATGCGTTGCCCCGTCGTGTTGCGGTCGAGTTAGCCAACTCCAGGGTGCCTCCAGTTTAGGAGCTTCCTATGTGGGCTGCGTGAATTGGTAGTCAAGGCTGGTTCTGTAGTGCCAGTAGGCCAAGCTCCCCCTGTAGGACTGTTGGGGTTCGGTATCTGCGGCTGCCTCGCGGCCTAGCTGTTCTCTCCTCTCTTGTGGACCTTCTGGTCCACATCCTGGTTCCAGCACCGTCAGCTGGTTCCGGGCAGAGCCTTTGGCTTAGGTGCCTCCTTCTGGATATCCAAGTTCCACCAATGTCAGGTGGTCCTTGGTAGTGCTTTCAGGCACGGGTACCTCCTGCTTAGTAACCGGGTTCCAGTAACGTCAGCTGGTCCTCGGTAGTTCCATTGGCTCTTGGACCTTCAGCTACCCATCTGGGTTCCAGTATCGTCAGCTGGTTCTCCGCAGTGTCTTTTGCTCTTGTACCTTCAGCTCCCCATCCTGGTTCCAGTAACGTCAGCTGGTTCCGGGCAGAGCCTTTGGCTTAGGTGCCTCCTTCTGGATATCCAAGTTCCACCAACGTCAGGTGGTCCTTGGTAGTGCTTTCAGGCACGGGTACCTCCTGCTTAGTAACCGGGTTCCAGTAACGTCAGCTAGTCCTCGGTAGTTCCATTGGCTCTTGGACCTTCGGCTACCCATCCGGGTTCCAGTACCGTCAGCTGGTTCTCGGCAGTGTCTTTTGCTCTTGTACCTTCTGCTCCCCATCCTGGTTCCAGTAACGTCAGCTGGTTCCGGGCAGAGCCTTTGGCTTAGGTGCCTCCTTCTGGGTATCTGAGTTCCGCCAACGTCAGGCGGTCCTTGGTAGTGCTTTTAAGCACGGGTACCTCCTGCTTAGTAACTGGGTTCCAGTAACGTCAGCTGGTCCTCGGTAGTTCCATAGGCTCTTGAATCTTCGGGTAGCCATGGAGTTCCAGTTCCATCAGCTGGTTCTTGGCATTTTCTCAGCCTTCTTGTACCTTCTGCTACATTTCCAAGTTGAAGACCCTAAAGTCGACGACCCGGAAGACCACCCCGATGACGACGACGGCGGAAACGACGACGGCGGAGACGACGACCCTGGAGACGACGACCCTGGAGACGACGACATGGAAGACCGAGAAGCAGAAGAACAAGAGGCTGCAGAACAAAGAGCAGAAGAACATTAAGCATAACACTTAATATCAAAGCAAAAGATATTATCTAAATTATATGCAGAAGAAGACTAAGCAGTGTATGGGGGTGAGTCCGTTCCTCCTCGTGGTGCCCCTGGATAAAGCCTGATGCTGCCGGCCAAACTGAACGCGGACAAATGTATTTTTTGGGACTGGCAGAACGGAAGGTGTAATCTTCAAACTTTTATAGATAACAACTACGGGAATGCCTGTCACAAATGAGAATATGATGAAGAAGTAGAATAGGAAGAATAATAATAGTTGAATAAAATGAATATGAAGAATGTAATAAAAAAAAAAATAGGTAGAAGATGAAGAAGAAGATGAATAAGGTGAAGAAGTTGATGTCAAAGATGCTGATGATGAAGAAGATGAAAGTGTGGGAAAAGTAAAAAAAAAAGTAGGGGAAGGGCGTGGAATAGTGAAACATCAATATCTGACAAAATAAAAAAAAATTACATAGTCAATATCTTTGTCACTCCGAACGTCTTTAAAAAAAAAAATAATGCTATTCTATTTGATTGGGCTAAACCTCTATGACTTTAATGTCTCCGCCACCTCCCCAAATACATCTGCCATTATTCTTAGTTGTTTTCCTTCATGTAGAATGAACCTACAAGGAAAGAAAGGGTTTATTTTAATTCCGATATTTTGATCCCATTGACTTGCATTGGGATCGGGTATCGGTATCGGCGATATCCGATATTTTTTGAATATCGGCCGATCCAATCCGATACCGATACTTTCCGATATCGGAAGGTATCGCTCAACACTAGTTAATAGGTCATTTTTGACTTTAGTCAGAGCAGTTTCAGTGTAATGGTGTGGTCGGAAGCCATTTTGTAAGTGGTCAAAGAGGGAGCAAGAGGAAAAGTGGGAGGACAGTTCAAAATGGATGTGTCATTCCAGTAGTTGGGAGTCATAGTGGAGAAGTGAGATCCAGGTTATAGGTCGAAATAGAGGATAGGTCAAGGGTGAGCTTTTTGAGGATAGATGTGACTGAGGTACATATGTTTCAATCATGAGGGGAAGACACCAGTTGTTTGTGACAGATTGAAGAAGTGGGTTAGACTAGGGATGAAGACTGTGGTAAGGTTTGGAATGAGATGGGACATTATTAGGTCAAGGTCATTGGTGATGAGGCAAAGCCTTGACCTGCGAAGAAAGGAGAGCGAGGAAGAGCTGGTGGATGTAGGAAAGATTAAAAAGCATTGAATTGCTGTTTAGAGTTGTAAGACAGGTATGATATAAGAGATGAGAAGTCAGTTTGTTTTGTTGCAGTGAGAAATTGGCATCAGTATTACTAAATAGTTTAGTGAAAAAATGCATAAGCTAAGTACTTACACACAAGATGGCATGTCAGTGAAAAAGGGGGGTTCTTGTACATGCGTCCTGGTCCACCAGCCCTAACACTCATTTCACCCAGAGGCTTTATCAAAGAGCTAAATGTGGGTATTTACAGGAGCAGGGGTCCCCAACTCCAGTCCTCAAGGCCCACCAACATGTCATGTTTTCAGGATTTCCTTAGTCTTGCCCAGGTAATAATTGCATCACCTGTGCAATGCAAAGGAAATCCTGAAAACATGACCTGTTGGTGGGCCTTGAGGACTTGAGTTGGGGACCCCTGTACAGGAGGATTGAAAAATAACTGGCCAATAAGAAGCTGCTGCCAAAACACGTGGGGAGTAATGAAATCAAGATGCCTTTGTGCCCCTACCAATAGGACACAGAACCTTGGATATAGACAGCTAATGCCACCAATAAGGAGAACAACAAATAAAAGGAAATGTAAAGGACCTTCTAGGTAATGCTCAGAATGGAAGGACCTGCAAAATCGGCCAATGAGAAAAAAGGAGGGGTGTGTCACCATCTTAATCTTAACCACGTGAGAGGCAGAGAGCAAATGAATAAACACATCACTCCAATAGAGATTACAAAAAAAATCACACAGGTAAACTCAAACTGGTAGGACCTGCGAGATCAGTCAATGAAGGAATAGGATGAGTGTAAACTCAGACCGGCAGGACCTGTGAGATCAGCCAATAAAAAAATAGGGAGAATGTCACCGTCCCAGCCATACGAGCGGCACATGTCCCGTCAACACAAACACTCAAATGGAGCTTCAGTCCTCCCGAACAAGGGACAGACACGTCCACCACAACCAGGGAGGTGGTTTCCCTGGCAACTGAGGAGGACATCCATGCAGTGCGCCTGGGACAACCAAAGCTCAGAGCAGGAGAAGACATCGAATGCGCACATGTGTGTGTGGAACATAAGAAATTAGAAGGATTGACAAGGGGCAAAATATATGTATCTTATATATGTTATAATATGCACACTGCTCAAAAAAATAAAGGGAACACTTAAACAATAGAATACTGTATATCTTCAAGTAAATCAAACTTCTGAGAAATCAAATGGTCCACTTAGGAAGCAACACTGTTTGACAATCAATTTCACATGCTGTTGTGCAAATGGAATAGACAACAGATGGAAATTATTGGCAATTATCAAGACACACTCAGCAAAGGAGTGGTTCTGCAGGTGGGGACCACAGACCATATCTTAGTACCAATGCTTTCTGGCTGATGTTTTGGTCACTTTTGAATGTTGGTTGTGCTTTCACACTCGTGGTAGTATGAGACGGACTCTACAACCCACACAAGTGGCTCAGGTAGTGCAGCTCATCCAGGATGGCACATCAATGCGAGCTGTGGCAAGAAGGTTTGCTGTGTCTGTCAGCGTAGTGTCCATGAGCTGGAGGCACTACCAAGAGACAGGCCAGTACATCAGGAGGGGGCCGTAGGAGGGCAACAACCCAGCAGCAGGACCGCTACCTCAGTCTTTGTGCTAGGAGGAACAGGAGGAGCACTGCCAGAGCCCTGCAAAATGAATTCCAGCAGGACACAAATGTGCATATGTCTGCACAAATGGTTAGAAACTGACTCCATGAGGATGGTCTGAGTGCCCGACATCCACAGATGGGGGTTGTGCTCACAGCCCAACACTGTGCAGGACGCTTGGCATTTGGCACAGAACACAATAATTGGCAAATTCGCCACTGGTGCCCTGTGCTCTTCACAGATGAAAGAAGGTTCACACTGAGCACATGTGACAGACATGACAGACTTTGGAAATGACATGGAGAGCGATCTGCTGCCTGCAACATCCTTCAGCATGACTGGCTTGGCAGTGGGTCAGTAATGATGTAAGGTGGCATTTCTTTGGAGGGCCCTCAGCCCTCCATGTGCTCACCAGAAGTAGCATGACTGACATTAGGTACCAAGATGGTAGCTAGAAGGAATATTGAGCGCACATAAGGTCTTATCCGAGATAAAGAGAATATTCATGAGAGATAGTATAAATTCACTCACCTATTATGGTTGTGTAAGGCACAACCACTGCACTTAGCATTGGCGGCTGCTGCAAGCCCCGATGTGATGATCCTTGGTTAGATGAAGAGAATGGGGCATCAGACTGCACTGCTCGCCTGTCAGGATAATGTACCAGAGAAGTCCAAATAGATGTAATAGGGAATAGACTTTATTTCTACGTGTTTCGTGGTGATCACACCACTTCCTTAGGACAGTCTATAGACTGTCTATAAACTGTCCTTAGGAAGTGGTGTGATCACCACGAAACGCATAGAAATAAAGTCTATTCTCTATTACATCTATTTGGACTTCTCTAGTACATTATCCTGACAGGTGAGCAGTGCAGTCTGATGCCCCATTCTCTTCATCTAGCCAAGGATTAGGTACCGAGATGAGACCTTCAGCCCCTTTGTGAGACCATATGCTGGTGTGCTTGGCGCTGGGTTCCTCCTAATGCAGGACAATGCCAGACCTCTTGTGGCTGGAGTGTGTCAGCAGTTCCTGGAAGATGAAGGCATTGAAGCTATGGACTGGCCCACCCATACCCAGACCTGAATCCGATTGAACACATCTGGGACATCATGTCTCGCCCCATCCACCAACGTCACATTGCACCACAGACTGTCCAAGTGTTGGCAGATGCTATAGTCCAGCTCTGGGAGGAGATCTCTCAGGAGACCATCTGCCGCCTCATCAGGAGCATGCTCAGGCATTGTAAGGAGGTCATACAGGCACGTGGAGGCCACACTCACTACTGAGCATAATTTCCTTGTCTTGAGGCATTTCCACTGAAGTTGGATTAGCCCGAAACTTCATTTTCCACTTTGATTTTGAGCATCATTCCATCTCCAGACCTCCATGGGATATTAGTTGTGATTTACGTTGAATTTTTTGGTTTTATTGTTCTCAACACATTCCCCTATGTCAGTGTTTCCCAACTCCGTTCCTCAAGAGCCACCAACAGGTCATGTTTTCAGGATTTCCTTAGTATTGCACAGATGATAATTCCATCACCTGTGCAATACTAAGGAAATCCTGAAAACATGACCTGTTGGTGGCTCTTGAGGGCCGGAGTTGGGGAACACTGTACTATGTAATGAATAAAGATTTACAACTGGAATATTTCATTCAGTGATATCTAGGATGTGGGATTTTAGTGTTCTCTTTATTTTTTTGAGCAGTGTATTAAATGCTCTTAATTACAAAGACAATGAGGTGATTATATACTCCATGGCATAAAGCAACAGTGCAGTGAAATGGCTGTTTTATATACATGCTACAAATGCTAAATAAATATAAGCATAGGTAAACAAGATCCAACACCATGTATATATGTGCCTACTTATGTTGTGAGTAGATACCTTAATGAAGGTGCATACAAATATCTTAAAGTACACCTAATGCCTAAGTGTTGCAGTGTTACAAGATGCATATCATACCCAAGGGAATATTTATGCAAAAGTGAAAATATTTAATGTATGACAAAGATGAAGTTAATATTCAGCTCTGGCAACAATTAAGAGACCACTGCAAAATGTTCAGTTTATCTGATTTCTCTTTTTATAAGTATATTGTTGAGTAAAATGTAAATTGTTATTTTATTCTATAAACTTCTGTCAACATCCGAATTTCTAAGCAATACATTTTGTTTTTTTTGTTGTTTTTTTTTGGGAAAAGAAAAATGGTAAAGATTAAAAAAAAACAGTGCTTTCTGACTTCAAATAATGCAAAGAAAACAAGTTCATAATCATTTAGAAGCAACAATACTAATGTTTTAACTCAGGAAGAGTTCAATATTTTATGGAATAACAATGATTTTTAATCACAGCTTTCATGCGTCTTGGCATGCTTTCCACCAGTCTTTCACACTGCTTCTGGTGCAAAAATGTAAGCAGTTCTTTGTTTGATGACTTGTGACTATCCATCATCCTCTTGATCACGGGTGTCAAACTGCATTCCTCGAGGGCTGCAAACAGGTCATGATTTCAGGATTTCCTTGTACCTCACAGGTGATAATTTAATCACCTACACAAATAATGATTGCAGCACCTTGTGCAATGCTAAGGAAATCTTGAAAACACGCATGGTTTGCCGCCCTCGAGGAATGCAGTTTGACATCCCTGCTCTTGATTACATTCCAGAGGTTTTCAATGGAGTCAGGTCTGGAGATTGGGCTGCCCATGACAGGGTTTTGATGTGGTGGCCTCTTAATTTTTTGCCAGAGCCGTATGCAATAAATGAGTTATATTATTAGTTATCAATATTAATAATTGAAAAATGTATAAAGGTGAAGTGGATTTCACTAAAAAATGTGTCAAAAACTAAAAGTGCTGTGTTCAATGTAAATAGAAAAACAAGTATGCAGAAGTATAAATAATACTAAATTTACATATGCCATAAAATTTCATCAAAATCAATAATTGGCCACACATAATTAAATAAATAAAAGATATCCCCAAGCAAACAATTTCAGAGGGATGTGATATGACTGGCGGAATGCACCAAATATAAATAAGAGGCAATATAAGATGCGTTCGCAGTCCAGGGTCCACCATGCAGAGAAGACACCTGCTGCTCGAAAATGGTGGACTATATGGCGGTATTAAGAGAAGACACACACGGGTTAGCTTCACCCAGTATGAAGGAAGTGAACCCTGTTGCGTCACAGAGAGCGCAAGCAAAGGGTCACAGAACTCTGCCCCAAGACTCAGGGTCAGAGTGCCTCGAGACTACTTGCGCTCGACACCGCTACAGTGGTGTCAGGAGTAAACTAAACTTAAGTGCACTGGTTGCGCACAGTGCCGCACTGGCTAACGCTGCTGATAGACACTATAGATTGGGCCTGGTGCTGGATGGCACTAACTGGTGCTAGACAGCTCCAACATTCGCGAGCATTCATCAACACTAGGGATGGGAATGATTTGGAGATTTCACCAGAACACGCATACATCCACACAGATACACACACACAATAACTGATTTATACTAGCGCATGGAAGTACGGCCATGTGAACCTTTTATAGCTGTAGCTCTCCAGGACCTTCCTAGCGATCCAATAGGAGCCGCTACAGGACCTGAGAATGTGACCCCCGACCTCCAATGAGAGGTCGACCCCTGGGCATGCTCAGTAGAGGAAAAGCAGGACATAGTCCCTGGAACGTCTGCTCACCACCGATCAGTGCTGGCTACAAGGGCTGAGCCTGGAAAGGCAGCAGTAACCAAGCGCACAGTATCAGCTTGAGCCAGATGCTGGGATCAACATCTCTGCTGAGCAGGTTCCACTGCAAGTGAAGAAGAATGGAAGACCAAAGTGTACAAGGAGCGAGATTCCCCCTGAGCAGCGGCGGGAACTCAACACCTAACAGGATGTCCATGATTAGTAAAGTAACCATGTGTTTAAATGGGACAGAGATAAATCTAGACAGCACCCTACATCTTCAAGGAAAAGTTCTTCTGCCTCCTTTTTATCAGCTGCTGGGAGCATAGTTTTTTCACACATTTTTCAGTGAAATCCACTTCACCTTTACACATTTTTCAATTATTAATATTACTAATTAATTACGTACTAACAATATAACTCATTTATTACATATATTAACTTCATCTTTGTCATACATTTTTATTAAAATTTTCACTTTTTCATAAATATTCCCTTCAATGGGTATCATGAGCTTCTTGTATCCATATTCCTTTCATTTCCTTCTTTCCTATGTTCTCAACCCTTAGGCACTACGTGCACTTTAAGACAGTTGTATGCACTTTCATTAAGGTATCTACTCACAACATAAGTAGGTACATACATACATGATGCTAGATCTTGTTTACCTATGCTTATATTTATTTAGTTATTTAGCCTTTGTAGCATGCATATACAACAGTCATTTCACTGCACTGTTTGCAATTTATGCCAGAGTATATAATCACCTCATTCTCTTTGTAATTAAGAGCATTTATTATACATTATAACACATACGAGATACATATAACTTGCCCCCTTGTCCATCCTCTTAATTTTTTATGTTTCACACAACCATGTGTGCATGTGCTATCTTCTCCTACTCTGAGCTTTGGTTGTCCCAGGCATCCTGCATGGACGCGTTCCTCAGTTGCTGGGGAAACCACTTCCCTGGTTGCGGTGACGGCGTCTGTCTCTTGTCTGGGAGGATGAAAGCTCTATTTGAGTGTTGGTGTTGACAGGGCATGTGCCGCTCATATGGTTACGGCGGTGACACTCTCCCTATTTTTCCATTAGCAGTACCTGCAGGTCCTGCTGTTTTGAGTTTACCCATGTGACAATGCTTCTATTCTTTCATTGGCTGATCTCGCTGGTCCTGCAGGTCTGAGTATACACTCTTCCTATTTTTTCATTAGCTGACACCCTAGGTCCTGCCATTTTGAGTTTACCCATGTGATTTACCCACGTGACACTGCTCCTATTCGTTCATTGGCTGATCTCCCAGGTCCTGCCAGTCTGAGTTTACACTCTTCCTATTCCTTTATTGGCTTATCTTGCAGGTCTTACTGGTCTGATTTTACCTGTGTGATTTTTTTTTGCAATCTTTATGGGAGAGATATATTTATTAATTCGCTTTCTGCCACTAACGTGGTTACAATCGTGACACACCCCTCCTTTTTTTCATTGGCCGATTTTACAGGTCCTACTGTTCTGAACATTATCTAGAAGGTCTTTACATTTCCTGTCATTTGTTCTTCTCCCTTATTGGTGGCATTAGCTGTCTATATCTGGGTTTCTGTGTCCCATTGGTAGGGGCATAAAGGCATCTTGATTTCATTACTCCTCACGTGTTTTTGGCAGCAGTTTCTTTTTGGCCAGTTATTTATCAATCCTCCTACAAATACCCACATTTAGCTTCTTGTTAAACATGCTCCCTGATGAAGCATCTGGGTAAAATGTGCATTGGGGCTGGTGGACCAGAATGCATGTATAAGAACCTCCCCTTTTTCACTGACATTTTTTTTTGCCTTCCTCTGGATCAACATGTTAGGGCATGTTAGGTTAGGCTATTGGTTGAACTAGATGGACTTAAAATCTTCCTTCAACCTTAATAACTATGTTACTATGTTACTATGAAAGCTTGGAAACTTGGAATCCTTGGGGATGGAACCCATAACTCCAGCGCTGCAAGACTGCTAATGTTTTTAAATCAATAGAAAGTACAAAAGAATTGCAGCACTCACCTAAACCTCAATGATATATTTCTTTATTCCATTACATGGATAACATCGTAAGGTACGATGTGCAGGTGGAAAGGGAGATTAAAAGGTGAGACAAGAGACCAGCATGACTACTGCTGTTTTGTGCCTTCTTTGCACATTTGCAGGTCCATAATGATTATTGCTAACATACAAACATTGCTACCTCCACGATAACCCACACTCCTTGCTGCCACCAACAATCATGTTCTTTTTTTAAAGAAATAAATACAGGCCCACCATGCTTCTATGAAGGTTCACACAATCAGGGTCTTCCATCCCCTCTCCCTCTCAGTTGCAGTTATATACCATTCCCCAGGCTCACCCACCCACTTCCTTGACCACTTTTCTGCCTTGCTGCCACATTTCATGTCCCCAGAATTGCCAAACTTTATCCTGGGACACTTCAACAGCCCCACCTCCCCAACTGCATCCCAGCTTCTATCTCTACCCACTTCCCATGACCTATCACAACTTTCAAGCTCTGATACACACAAAGACAGTAACACCCCTGATCTAGCTTTTTTCCTGCTCAGTACAATCTTCTACCTAGATCAGTGACATTTCCAGATTAATGCCGGTTGATCGTGCATGCGCCAGTTCATGCATGTAGTAGTCAAATTATTGTATTTTTTAACTCTACTCTGTTATTTTAGCAAAGTTGGCAGATAAATTGATCTTTACCAAATTTGGTGGTCTGAAGAAAAGACCCAAGTTAGGCAACTGCAGACCCGTAAACACTGCTGACCTCTTACAGAGTTGAGGCTGAGGGAGCATTGCTTGTCATAGTTGCATAACTCTGTATCTGCGGGAAACTGCTAAGTTAACTCCTTGTCTTCCTCCCCTGCAGAGCTACTCAGCTTCATGCCTCTGGGTTTACACAAAGTGTGATCTACTTTCTCATCGTCATCCTCTCTGTTCTCCCACTCCTTGCCCTGAGAGTCACCCTTCTCCTCTTCCTGCCGTGACAGCACAAGATAGTGCGAGTGGCTCAAGTATCTGAGTCTTATCAGGATCACCTCCATTCTCTGGGGTTTACGTCTCTTGATGAGGGTTTTGATTCAGCTTGAACCTCACTTCATTCAGCCCTGGATCAATCTGAAAATAAAAATTGGGCATCGGTGCATATGATTTCCTCCTCTTGGTGAATCATTAAAGTACAATTGCGATGGCCGTGGCATAGAATCTGTTAACAGATCTGTAAACTCAGCCATCTGTGGTTCCCTACAGTCAGTTGGGAAACATAGTAACATAGTTATTAAGGTTGAAGGAAGACTTTAATTCCATCTAGTTCAACCCATAGCCTAACATGCCTTAACATGTTGATCCAGAGGAAGGCAAAAAAAACCCATGTGGCAAAGAGTAAGCTCCACATTGAGGAAAAAAATTCCTTCCCGACTCCACATACGGCAATCAGACTAGTTCCCTGGATCAACACCGTATCAAGGAATCTAGTATATATAACCTGTAGCATTATACTTTTCAAGAAAGGCATCCAGTCGCCTCTTAAATTTAAGTAATGAATCACTCATTACAACATCCATCATACGGCAGAGAGTTCCATAGTCTCACTGCTCTTACAGTAAAGAATCCGCGTCTGTTATTATGCTTAAACCTTCTTTCCTCCAGCCCCCTTGTCCCTGTCTTAGGTCTATAATTAAAAAGATCATCAGAAAGGTCTTTGTACTGTCCCCTCATATATTTATACATTAAAATAAGATCACCCCTTAGCCTTTGTTTTTCCAAACTAAATAGCCCCAAGTGTAATAATCTATCTTGATATTGCAGACCCCCCAGTCCTCTAATAACCTTGGTCGCTTTTCGCTGCACCCGCTCTAGTTCAGCTATATCTTTCTTATACACCGGAGACCAGAACTGTACACAGTATTCTAAGTGTGGTCAAACTAGTGTCTTGTATATAGGTAAAATTATGTTCTCCTCATGAGCATCTATGCCTCTTTTAATGCATCTCTTTATTTTATTTGCCTTTGTAGCAGCTGCCTGACACTGGCCTCTAAATGTGAGTTTGTCATCCACCCATACTTCCACGTCTTTTTCATTGACGGTTTTGCCCAGAGTTTTAGAATTAAGCACATAGTTATACATCTTATTACTTCTACCCAAGTGCATGACCTTACATTATCCCCATTAAAGCTCATTTGCCATTTATCAGCCCAAGCTTCTAGTTTGCATAATTCATCCTGGAATATAAAATTGTCCTCCTCTGTATTGATTACTCTGCAGAGTTTAGTGTCATCTGCAAATATTGAAATTCTGCTCTGTATTCCCCCTACAAGGTCATTAATAAATATGTTAAAAAGAAGAGGGCCCAATACTGACCCCTGTGGTACCCCACTGCTAACCAGGATCCAGTCCGAGTGTGCTGCATTAATAACCACCCTTTGTTTCCTATCCCTGAGCCAGCTCTTAACCCACTAACATATTTTCCACTATCCCCATTATTCTCATTTTATGTATCAACCTTTTGTGTGGCAAAGTATCAAAAGCTTTTGAAAAGTCCATATACACTATGTCCACTGGGTTACCTTGGTCCAGTCCGGAACTTACCTCTTCATAGAAATTGATCAGATTAGTCTGACAGGAACGGTCCCTAGTAGGCCATTTTCAGAAGTCGCCGACTTTTGGCAAAGTCGGGTTTCATGAAGTCAGCGATCTTCTGAATCTGGTATCGGAATTCCGATCCCGGGTTCCGATATGTTTGCAATATCGGAAATCGGTATCGGAATCCATATTTAAGTGTTAAATAAAGAATTAAAATAAAAAATATCGCTATACTCACCCTCGGACGCGCCCTGGTACTAACCGGCAGCCTTTCTTCCTTCGAATCAGCGCTTGCAGGACCTTGCGGTGACGTCGCGGCTTGTAATTGGTCGCGCGACCGCCCATGTGACCGCTCGCGCGACCAATCACAAGCCGCGACATCACCGCAAGGTCCTGGAAGCGCTGATTCTTAGGAAGGAAGGCTGCCGGAAAGAAGCAGGGCGCGTCCGAGGGTGAGTATATACCTAATAGGAATATACTCATGCGGACGATGCCTACTACAGTGACAGTGATTGACACATTAGCCAATGATGAGACAGTAGTAGTCCCATCATCTGGCTAATGTGTTGAATGAAAAAAAAACATACATACTACATACATACTACATACATACTACATGCATGCTACATACTACATACATGCTACATGCATGCTACATGCATGCTACATACATGCTACATACATGCTACATACATACTACATACATACTACATGCATGCTACATACATGCTACATACATACTACATACATTACATTCATACATTACATACTTCCTGCTGGGTTAAGCAGGTGACACTAAATGGGGAATTTTTGTTATCACTCATAATATTGTCTGCCATGGAGTTTTCTTGTGTAAATACTGACGAAAAAAAAGTCATTTAGCATATTGGCTTTTTCCTCATCCTCATCCACCATTTCACCCAGACTATTTTTAAGGAGGCCAACACTATCATTTTTTAGTTTCTTACTATTTACAAAGCTAAAGAATATTTTCGGATTATTTTTACTCTCTCTGGCGATGAGTCACTCTCTCTCAATCTTTGCTGCTTTTATTTGCCTTTTACAGAATTTATTTAATTTTCTGTATTTATTTAATGCCTCATCACTACCTACTTCCTTTAATTCTCTAAATGATTTCTTTTTGTCCCTTATTGCGCCCCTTACAGCTCTATTTAGCCATATTGGTTTCCTCCTATTTCTAGTATGTTTATTCCCATACGGTATACAGTGGCGTAACTACAAAGTGAGGGGCACCGGTGCGAACTTTCAAATGGGGCCCCCCACGCGCCAAAATATATCCCACCAAAATTCACATTTTTCCAATTCATTTCGCACACTATAGTTTTGTTGCAATGTTGTATAGTCTGACCTAATACTGCCCTTTAATCGCTGAGAAAAATGATTTTATAACTAACATGTCCCTATACTAATTAGGGCGATGTCTTCGGAAGTGCAGACACTGGGCGTTCATGTCCTCTCTCGCTCTAATTCCAAGAGCACTCCCGGCGTTTGAAATCTGTGTGCTATTTATTCCTGGTATGACGCTGCAGTGTGTCATTTTCGGACCTGTGCAGTGCGGGGCTGTATTGGGTGTACTGGTTTGCTCCTGCGCATACGCACTGCACATTCATGCTGGCGAGTACACCCAATACTCCCCCACACTGCACATGCTGGGCTCTGTCCACAGCCGTGTACTATTCTTCCCGACTCGGAAATTTACAGCACGTACACACGCGGCTTCGCTCCGTGAACCCTGTACACACATGGCTCTGCTCCGTACACCTTGTACACACGTGGCTCTGCTCCTTACACCCACAGATCTGCTCCGTACACCTCATACACACACGGATCCACTCCGTACACCTCACACACACAGCTCCGCTCCGTACAAACGCGGCTCTGCTTCGCACACCTCGTAAACACGCAGCACCACTTCATACACCCCATACATACACGACTCCGCTCACCTCTTTCATACTCAGCTCAGCTTTGTACACTTTGTACACACCTGACTCCGCTCTGTACACATTGCTCCACTACACACATACACGTCTCCGCTCTGTACACCTTGTGCACACACGGCTCTGCTACATCCACTCTGTAAACCCCTCCTTACCCCACACATAAACTTCCCCTCATTCAGCACCATGACAATCAGCACAGCAGAGTCCTGCATACACTGAGGCCACTGATCAATCATGTGACCCCTGACTCCTCCCCTCCTGTGACCTCATCACAGGTCCTGTGCGCACAGAGCAGGTGTGTGTGTGTGTGTGTGTGGGTGTGTGTGGGTGTTTGTGGGTGTGGGTGTGTGTGGGTGGGTGGGTGTGTGGCTCTGCGGGTGGAGGTAGGTGAATGACAGGTGTAAGCAGCACACTGGCCACACATCAGCACTTTACAGGTGACTGCACTTGACTCACCAGCTGCTGCCTTCGTGCCTCACCCTGACTCTGTGACAGCTGCTGCAGGCTCCTCAGCTTTGTTGTTTCCCCCTCCATCTCTGTCAAGCTTCAGTGACAAGCCCAGCTTTTCTGCTAGGTCAGATGTCCTTCACGGACACGCCCACTCACCTCACACCGCTGGAAGTCTAAGCTGGCCGTTCTGGGCGTGGCCACCAGGGGGCGTGACTTGTCTGCTGAGTTTCCCAAAAAGTGCTACTTGTTTTCTGTACTGGGCAGGCCCCTAAGCACTCTGGGTTCTGTCACAGCTGCGACCCCTGCGACCGCAGTTGTTACGCCCCTGACGGTATATACTGTGCACAGGTCCTATCTAGGATGCTAATAAACGTCTCCCATTTTCTTTGTGTATTTTTATGTCTCAGGATATCGTCCCAGTTAATTGCACCAAGATCATCTCTCATCCGTTGGAAATTTGCCCTCCTGAAGTTTAGTGTCTTTGTAACCCCTCTACTACATATCTTATTAAAGGATACATGAAAACGTATTTTTTGTGATCACTATTCCCCAAGTGACCCCAACCCTTATATTTGCTATGCGGTCTGGCCTGTTGGTTAATATTAGGTCTAGCAGTGCCCACCTTCTTGTTGGGTCCTGAACCAGTTGTGAAAGGTAATTGTCTCTCATAGTTGTCAAAAACCTATTACCTTTGCTGGAACTGCAGGTTTCTGTTCCCCAATCTATTTCAGGGTAGTTGAAGTCCCCCATAATAATGACTATTTGCTTTATGAGGATATTCTCCGTTGCTTCCATTATTTTTGGAGACTTATAACAAACCCCCATCAGTAATTTATTATTTTTCCCCCTCCCCTTATCTCCACCCACAGGGACTCTATATTTTCATTAGATTCACCTATCTTATCACGCAGGATGGGTTTTAAGGATGATTTTACATACAGACACACAATTCCCCCTTGCTCATGCATTCGGTCATTTCTGAACAGACTATAGCCCTGCAAGTTAGCAGCCCAGTCATGGCTCTCATCCAGTCATGTTTCAGATATCCCCACCATGTCATAATCATGCTCCAACAACATTAACCCCTTTACCCCAAGGGTGGTTTGTACGTTAATGACCAGGCCAATTTTTACAATTCTGACCACTGTCCCTTTATGAGGTTATAACTCTGGAACGCTTCAACGGATCCCAGTGATTCTGACACTGTTTTCTCCTGACATATTGTACTTCATGATAGTGGTAAAATTTATTTGATATTACCTGCGTTTATTTGTGAAAAAAATGGAAATTTGTCAAAAATTTTGCAATTTTCCAACTTTGAATTTTTATGCAAATAAATCACAGAGATATGTCACACAAAATACTTAATAAGTAACATTTCCCACATGTCTACTTTACATCAGCACAATTTTGAAACCAATTTTTTTGTTAGGGAGTTATAGGGGTTAAAATTTGACCAGCAATTTCTCATTTTTACAACACCATTTTCTTTTAGGGACCACATCTCATTTGAAGTTATTTTGAGGGGTCTATATGATAGAAAATACCCAAGTGTGACACCATTCTAAAAACTGCACCCCTCAAGGTGCTCAAAACCACATTCAAGGTGTTTCACAGGAACTTTTGGAATGTTTAAATAAAAATGAGCATTTAACTTTTTTTCAAAAAAAATTTATTTCAGCTCCAATTTGTTTTATTTTACCAAGGGTAACAGGAGAAAATGGACCTGAAAAGTTGTTGTACAATTTGTCCTGAGTACGCCGATACCCCATATGTGGGGGTAAACCACTGTTTGGGCGCATGACAGAGCTCGGAAGCGAAGGAGCACCATTTGACTTTTCAATGCAAAATTGACTGGAATCGAGATGGGACGCCATGTTGCGTTTAGAGAGCCACTGATATGCCTAAACATTGAAATCCCCCACAAGTGACACCATTTTGGAAAGTGGACCCCCTAAGGAACTTATCTAGAGGTGTAATGAGCACTTTGACCCACCAAGCGCATCACAGAAGTTTATAATGCAGAACTGTAAAAATAAAAAATCATATTTTTTCACAAAAATTATATTTTCGCCCCCAATGTTTTTATTTTCCTAAGGGTAAGAGAACAAATTGGACCCAAGAAGTTGTTGTCCAATTTGTCCTGAGTGCGCTGATACCCCATATGTGGGGGGAACCACCGTTTGGGCGCATGGGAGGGCTCGGAAGGGAACGAGTGCCATTTGGAATGCAGACTTAGATGGAATGGTCTGCAGGCATCACATTGCGTTTGCAGAGCTTCTAATGTACCTAAACAGTAGAAACCCCCCCACAAATGACACCATTTTGGAAAGTAGACCCCCTAAGGAACTCATGTAGATGTGTTGTTAGAACTTTGAACCCTCAAGTGTTTCACTGCAGTTTATAACGCAGAGCCGTGCAAATAAAAAATATTTTTTTTCCACAAAAATTATATTTAGCCCCAAGGTTTGTATTTTTCCAAGGATAACAGGAGAAATTGGACCCTAAATATTGTTGTTCAATTTGTCCTAAGTACGCTGATACCCGATATGTGGGGGGAACCACCGTGAGCGAATAGGAGGGTTCGGAAGGGAAGGAGTGCCATTTGGAATGCAGACTTAGATGGATTGGTCTGCAGGCGTCACATTGCGTTTGCAGAGCCCCTAATGTACCTAAACAGTAGAAACCCCCCACAAGTGACCCCATATTGGAAACTAGACACACCAAGGATCTTATCTAGATGTGTTGTGAGAACTTTGAACCCCCAAGTGTTTCACTACAGTTTATAACGCAGAGCTGTGAAAATAAAAAAATAAAAAATTTCCCCCCAAAATTATTTTTTTAGCCCCCAGTTTTGTATTTTCCCGAGGGTAAGAGGAGAAATTGGACCCAACAAGTTGTTGTCCAATTTGTCCCAAGAACGCTGATACCCCAAATGTGGGGGGAACCACCATTTGGGTGCATGAGAGGGCTCAGAAGGGAATGAGCGCCATTTGGAATGCAGACTTAGATGGAATGGTCTGCAGGCGTCACATTGCGTTTGCAAAGCCCCTAATGTACCTAAACAGTCGAAACCCCCCACAAGTGACCCCATATTGGAAACTAGACCCCCCATGGAACTTATCTAGATGTGCCGTGAGAACTTTGAGCCCCAAAATGTTTCACTATAGTTTATAACGCAGAGCCGTGAAAATAAAAAATCTTTTTTTTTCCCACAAAAATTATTTTTTAGCCCCCAGTTTTGTATTTTCCCAAGAGTGACAGGAGAAATTGGACGACAAATGTTGTTGTTCAGTTTGTCCTGAGTGCGCTGATACCCCATATGTTGGGGTAAACCCCTGTTTGGGAACTCGGGAGAGCTCGGAAGGGAAGGAGCACTGTTTTACTTTTTCAACACAGAATTGGCTGCAATTGAGATCGGACGCCATGTCGCGTTTGGAGAGCCCCTGATGTACCTAAACAGTGGAAACCCCCAATTATAACTGAAACCCTAATCCAAACACACCCCTAACCCTAATCCCAACGGTAACCTTAACCACACCTCTAACCCAGACACACCCCTAAGCCCACACCCCTAAGGACCTACCGACAATCTGCAAAGACTTTGAAGAGTTGGGGAAGAAAGTAAAGGAACTGGATGCACAGGTAGTTTTTTCTTCTATCCTTCCAGTAGACGGGCATGGCACCAGGAGATGGAACAGGATCCTTGATGCAAACAACTGGCTAAGACGATGGTGCAGACAACAAGGATTCGGATTCCTGGACCACGGTGTGAATTACTTGTACGATGGACTCCTCGCCAGAGACGGACTACACCTCAACAAACCTGGGAAACACACATTCGCCAGAAGACTCGCTACACTCATCAGGAGGGCGTTAAACTAGAAGAAGAGGGGACGGGAAGAAAAACATTAGACTTGAACAAAGAAGATCCAGGAAAACATACTCAGAAGGGAGGTAAGAACATTTCTAAAACAATCCACAGCGAGGAGATTGGAACAAAACAAAATCCTCTAAACTGCATGCTCGCAAACGCCAGAAGCCTGACAAACAAGATGGAAGAACTAGAAGCAGAAATATCTACAGGTAACTTTGACATAGTGGGAATAACCGAGACATGGTTAGATGAAAGCTATGACTGGGCAGTTAACTTACAGGGTTACAGTCTGTTTAGAAAGGATCGTAAAAATCGGAGAGGAGGAGGGGTTTGTCTCTATGTAAAGTCTTGTCTAAAGTCCACTTTAAGGGAGGATATTAGCGAAGGAAATGAGGATGTCGAGTCCATATGGGTCGAAATTCATGGAGGGAAAAATGGTAACAAAATTCTCATTGGGGTCTGTTACAAACCCCCAAATATAACAGAAACCATGGAAAGTCTACTTCTAAAGCAGATAGATGAAGCTGCAACCCATAATGAGGTCCTGGTTATGGGGGACTTTAACTACCCGGATATTAACTGGGAAACAGAAACCTGTGAAACCCATAAAGGCAACAGGTTTCTGCTAATAACCAAGAAAAATTATCTTTCACAATTGGTGGAGAATCCAACCAGAGGAGCAGCACTTTTAGACCTAATACTATCTAATAGACCTGACAGAATAACAAATCTGCAGGTGGTCGGGCATCTAGGAAATAGCGACCACAATATTGTACAGTTTCACCTGTCTTTCACTAGGGGGACTTGTCAGGGAGTCACAAAAACACTGAACTTTAGGAAGGCAAAGTTTGACCAGCTTAGAGATGCCCTTAATCTGGTAGACTGGGACAATATCCTCAGAAATAAGAATACAGATAATAAATGGGAAATGTTTAAGAACATCCTAAATAGGCAGTGTAAGCGGTTTATACCTTGTGGGAATAAAAGGACTAGAAATAGGAAAAACCCAATGTGGCTAAACAAAGAAGTAAGACAGGCAATTAACAGTAAAAAGAAAGCATTTGCACTACTAAAGCAGGATGGCACCATTGAAGCTCTAAAAAACTATAGGGAGAAAAGTACTTTATCTAAAAAACTAATTAAAACTGCCAAAAAGGAAACAGAGAAGCACATTGCTAAGGAGAGTAAAACTAATCCCAAACTGTTCTTCAACTATATCAATAGTAAAAGAATAAAAACTGAAAATGTAGGCCCCTTAAAAAATAGTGAGGAAAGAATGGTTGTAGATGACGAGGAAAAAGCTAACATATTAAACACCTTCTTCTCCACGGTATTCACGGTGGAAAATGAAATGCTAGGTGAAATCCCAAGAAACAATGAAAACCCTATATTAAGGGTCACCAATCTAACCCAAGAAGAGGTGCGAAACCGGCTAAATAAGATTAAAATAGATAAATCTCCAGGTCGGGATGGCATACACCCACGAGTACTAAAAGAACTAAGTAATGTAATAGATAAACCATTATTTCTTATTTTTAGGGACTCTATAGCGACAGGGTCTGTTCCGCAGGATTGGCGCATAGCAAATGTGGTGCCAATATTCAAAAAGGGCTCTAAAAGTGAACCTGGAAATTATAGGCCAGTAAGTCTAACCTCTATTGTTGGTAAAATATTTGAAGGGTTTCTGAGGGATGTTATTCTGGATTATCTCAATGAGAATAACTGTTTAACTCCATATCAGCATGGGTTTATGAGAAATCGCTCCTGTCAAACCAATCTAATCAGTTTTTATGAAGAGGTAAGCTATAGGCTGGACCACGGTGAGTCATTGGACGTGGTATATCTCGATTTTTCCAAAGCGTTTGATACCGTGCCGCACAAGAGGTTGGTACTCAAAATGAGAATGCTTGGTCTGGGGGAAAATGTGTGTAAATGGGTTAGTAACTGGCTTAGTGATAGAAAGCAGAGGGTGGTTATAAATGGTATAGTCTCTAACTGGGTCGCTGTGACCAGTGGGGTACCGCAGGGGTCAGTATTGGGACCTGTTCTCTTCAACATATTCATTAATGATCTGGTAGAAGGTTTACACAGTAAAATATCGATATTTGCAGATGATACAAAACTATGTAAAGCAGTTAATACAAGAGAAGATAGTATTCTGCTACAGATGGATCTGGATAAGTTGGAAACTTGGGCTGAAAGGTGGCAGATGAGGTTTAACAATGATAAATGTAAGGTTATACACATGGGAAGAAGGAATCAATGTCACCATTACACACTGAATGGGAAACCACTGGGTAAATCTGACAGGGAGAAGGACTTGGGGATCCTAGTTAATGATAAACTTACCTGGAGCAGCCAGTGCCAGGCAGCAGCTGCCAAGGCAAACAGGATCATGGGGTGCATTAAAAGAGGTCTGGATACACATGATGAGAGCATTATACTGCCTCTGTACAAATCCCTAGTTAGACCACACATGGAGTACTGTGTCCAGTTATGGGCACCGGTGCTCAGGAAGGATATAATGGAACTAGAGAGAGTACAAAGGAGTCGGACAGGGCGTTGGAGTGGGCTACGCCGCTGTGGGAGCGTGGTGATCATGTGGTGCAGAGTGCTCCGTTGTTCCTGAGCACTCTGAAAAAGGTCTTTTTAGGACCTCAAGTCACCCATGACACAGCGCTCCAACTACTGGCATTAACTCAGGGTGAGTCCTTGGTCAGCCATTTTTCCTTCCGCTTCCGTACTTTAGCTTCCGAGCTGGAGTGGTCGGATAAAGCCCTTATCCTCATATTTTGGAGGGGCCTGGCTGACCACATTAAGGACGCTCTGGCCACTAGGGAGATTCCTGCCACACTGGAGGAGTTAATAACTGTCTCTACTCGTATTGACCTCCGTTTTAACGAGCGGATGTTGGAGCGAGCCCAGTGTAGGCAGAGGTTTCGGCTGGCTACCATCTTCGCCAAACCTTTGGAATCTCCAGTCCAGGCATCCGAGTCACATGAGGCCTTAGAGGTGACACGAGCGGGATCCAAGTCTCAGTCTGCCCGTGCACATAAGGTCCGTCATGTTTGCCAGCAGTCAGGACACCTTGCCTCCAAGGGTCCTCAGCGGTCGGGGAAACGTCAGCGTCTAGTGGCAGTTGGAGGAGGTACACTAGACACGGCGACGTTTGCCTCAAAGTTGTCCTTCAAGGGGACAATTACCATAGGCCCATCCACTCTTATGGTCGAGCTATGCGTGGATTCTGGGGCAGAGGGTAACTTTATGTCTTCCGCTTTTGCCCAGCGTCACGCAATACCCTTGGTGATGCTCGCCAAGCCAGTAACCGTTTGAGTGGTAAATGGGTCAACACTACCTTCACAGATTACCCTCCAAACCATTCCTTTCACGCTATCTGTGTCTCCATCACATCAGGAGATAATCTCCCTATTAGTCATTCCTGAGGGAATTGATGAGGTCCTGTTGGGGATACCATGGCTTTGCTACCATTCTCCTCATATTGAGTGGTCCTCTGGGAGAATTTTGGGATGGAGTAAATCCTGTGAGGGTAGATGTCTGAGGGAGTGCGTTCAGGTTGCTACTACACAGGTACCCGCAGATCTTTCCTCTCTCCCCAAGCACTATTGGCCCTATGCAGACGTGTTCTCCAAAAGAGCTGCGGAGACCCTTCCGCCTCACCGCCCCTATGACTGTCCTATTGACCTCTTGCCTGGTGCTGAGCCTCCCCGGGGTCGAGTCTATCCGTTATCTCTCCCGGAGACGGAGGCAATGTCCCAGTACATCCAAGAGAATCTGGCAAGAGGATTCATTAGGAAGTCAGTGTCACCGGCAGGGGCAGGGTTCTTCTTCGTACAGAAGAAGACTGGAGACTTACGTCCATGCATAGACTACAGGGGTCTTAACGCCATCACCGTTAAGAACAAGTACCCACTACCCCTGATATCTGAGCTGTTTGATAGGCTACGGGGAGCGAGGGTATTTACAAAGTTAGATCTGCGTGGTGCTTACAACCTGATTCGCATCCGTGAGGGGGATGAATGGAAGACGGCTTTTAACACCAGGGATGGGCACTATGAATATCTGGTGATGCCCTTCGGGCTCTGTAATGCCCCAGCCGTTTTCCAAGACTTTGTGAACGACATCTTCCGGGATATGCTCACCACCTCGGTCGTAGTCTATCTGGATGATATTCTCATCTTCTCTCCAGATATTGACTCCCATTGGAGAGATGTTCGCAAAGTCTTCGACCTCTTACGGGCAAACTCCCTCTACGCCAAGTTGGAGAAGTGTGTGTTTGAGCAGGAGTCCTTGCCTTTCCTTGGTTATATCATCTCTGCCCAGGGTTTGGCTATGGATCCTGCCAAGCTACAGGCTGTAATGGACTGGCAGGAACCCCATTCTCTTAAAGCGGTGCAGCACTTTATGGGGTTCATTAATTACTATCGCCAGTTCATTCCACACTTCTCAACTTTGGTAGCTCCCTTGGTTGCCCTCACCAAGAAGGGAGCAGATCCCAAGTTGTGGTCAGAGGAGGTCTCCAAAGCCTTTCTCTCGATCAAGTCACACTTCGCTAGCGCTCCCATCCTACATCGCCCCGATGTTGATAAGCCATTTATCTTGGAGGTGGATGCCTCATCCTTTGGTGCTGGAGCAGTCCTTTTCCAAAAGGATGCTCAAGGTCGGAAGCATCCTTGCTTCTTCTTCTCCAAGACCTTCACACCAGCGGAGAGGAATTATTCCATCGGGGACAGGGAGTTGCTGGCCATGAAGTTGGCTTTTTCGGAGTGGAGACATCTCTTGGAGGGAGCTCGCTTTCCCTTCCAAGTCTTCACTGACCACAAGAACTTGGTGTATCTGCAAACGGCCCAGCGGCTGAATTCTCGCCAGGCTAGATGGTCCCTGTTCTTCTCCCGATTCCATTTTACTCTCCATTTCCTCTCCGGGGAGAAGAACGTTCGTGCTGACGCTCTCTCCCGCTCCGTGGTGTCATCGGAGGAGGAGGAGCCTCGGCTTATTGTCCCTCCTGAGAGCCTGAGAACTGTAGCTCCGGTTTCGCTAGAGTCTGTGCCCCCGGGCAAGACTTTCGTACCAGCTAACTTGCGACCAGAGGTTCTCTCTTGGGCTCACTCCTCCAGAGTGGGTGGGCATTTTGGGACCAAGAGGACATCTGAGCTTCTGGCGAGACCATACTGGTGGCCGCATATGGCCCGAGATGTCAAGGACTATATTCAGGCGTGCGTTTCTTGCGCCCAGAATCGGTCTCCTCGGCAACGGCCTGCTGGGTTGCTTTACCCTCTACCGGTGGCAGACAGGCCCTGGGAGATGGTCGGGATGGACTTTGTGGTGGGTCTACCAAAGTCACGTGGCTGCTCCATTATTTGGGTTGTCACCGACCATTTCTCCAAGATGGTGCATTTGGTGCCGCTTCCTCGGTTATCTCAGCACGGGCCTTGGCGGTGTTGTTCATCAAACACGTTTTCCGATTGCATGGTATGCCTGATAAGATTGTCAGCGATCGGGGTCCCCAGTTCGCATCTCGGTTTTGGAGAGAGCTCTGCCGTTTACTCAGCATAGAGTTAAACCTCTCCTCTGCATACCATCCCGAGACGAATGGGTTGGTGGAGAGAACCAACCAGACTCTGGTGACATATTTGCGACATTTCGTCTCTGCTAGGCAGGATGACTGGGCATCTTTGCTACCTTGGGTGGAATTTGCCCTGAACAACGCCGTAGCCGATTCCATTGGTCAAACTCCTTTTCTCCTTAATTACGGCCAGCATCCGCGTGTCCCTGTGCCCATGCCCGTGTCATCCACCGATTCTAGGGTGGCAGACTGGGCGGTGGAGGCACGTGACATCTGGGACCGCACACAGGATGCCATCCGGGCCTCCAGGGAGAGAATGAGGGTTTCGGCTGATACACACCGGCGCCCCGCACCGGTCTTTGCTCCTGGCGACTTAGTGTGGCTCTCCGCCCGTAACATCAGGCTGCGAGTTGAGTCCACTAAGTTTCCTCCTCGCTACATTGGCCCGTTTAAGGTTCTGGAGCAGGTCAACCCTGTGGTCTACCGTTTGGCTATTCCTCCACGCCTTGGTATCACCGATACTTTCCACGTTTCCCTCTTAAAGCCCGTTCATTTGTCCCGGTTTTCCGAGTCATCTGCTGGGACATCGGGTTCATCCACGGATGAGTTTGAGGTGAATGCTATTGTGGGGTGCAAGGTGGTACGTGGCAAGAAATTTTATCTGGTGGACTGGAAGGGTCACGGCCCAGAGGATAGAACCTGGGAGCCTGTGGAGCACATTCGGGCTCCGCTGCTTATCGCAGCTTTTGAGCGTAGTGAGGCTCAAGGAGGGGGGGCCCTAGGAGGGGGGGTAATGTTAGGAGTCGAGTTTCCTCTGAGGGGGAATCTCGATCCGTGTCTGCTGCGGTCTCCCTTTCGATATCGGCCGCAGTGGGCTCTGCTCAGCGGAGACGTCGCTCCCAGCGTCTTGCTGGGGCTGATTCGGTGCATAGGGTCACTACTGCCTTTTGTGGCTTTCCTATGGTACCCTGCACTGATCTGCGGCGAGCGAGCCTCTCTGGGACTAAGTCCTTGTTTACTCACACTGAGCATGCCCAGGGCAGGGTCTCCCATTGGAGGTCGAGGGCCACATGTTCGGTCACATGCTCAGGTGCTGCAGTACATTCCATTGGTCCTTCTGGAAGGTCCTGAAAGGGCAAAACATGCTCAGGTACTGCAGCACTTTCCATTGGTCCTTCTGGAAGGTCCTGAAAGGGCAAAAACTTCAGTAGCAGCTTCCTGTGCTGCAACTATATAAACTGCGCATGACCGCACGGCCATGCTCTAGTATTGTCTTATGTTATGTGCTTTGCGCCAGTGTGGTCACATGTATGTGTGTTCAGGGACCCGGCTGAAATAAGCCCCTAGAATGCTGGCTCCTCCGGCGAGGAGATTGAGTCTGAGTGTATTCAGGGACCCGGCTGAAATAAGCCCCTAGAATGCTGGCTCCTCCGGAGAGGAGTTTTGTGTGTTTGTGTGAACACTGACTGCTCTCTGTTTGGGCAGTTAGCCTGTGCCTCTGTGGAGTCTAACAGGGCACAGTGCTTTCCTTTCACGGCTACTCAGTGAATTAACTGAGTTAGTCTATACCGCCATATAGCTCCGCCGTTTGCTAGCAGCAGGTACTCCTGCACGGTGGACCCCGGGCTGCGAACGCACCAATATCAATAAACATCTCTATTTACTCGGTGCGTTCCGCTAGCCCTAACAACCCTAACCCTAGCCCTAACCCTAGCCCTAACCCTAGCTCTAATCCTAACCCTAACCCTAGCCCTAACCCTAACCCTAGCCCTAGCCCTAACTCTAGCCCTAACATTAACCCTGGCCCTAACCCTAGCCCTAAACCTAACCCTAGCCCTAAACCTAGCCCTAACTCTAACCCTAGCCTTAACCCTAACCCTAATGGGAAAATGGAAATAAATAAATTTTTTTATTTTTCCTTAACTAAGGGGGTGATGAAGGGAGGTTTTATTTACTTTTATAGCGGGTTTTTTAGCGGATTTTTATGATTGACAGCCGTCACACACTGAAAGACGCTTTTAATTGCAAAAAAATATTTTTTGCATTACCACATTTTGAGAGCTATAATTTTTCCATATTTTGGTCCACAGAGTCATGTGAGGTCTTGTTTTTTGCGGGACGAGTTGTCGTTTTTATTGGCAACATATTCGGGCACGTGACATTTTTTGATCGCTTTTTATTCCGATTTTTGTGAGGCAGAATGACCAAAAACCAGCTAGTCATGAAATTCTTTTGGGGGAGGCGTTTGTACCGTTCCGCGTTTGGTAAAATTGATAAAGCAGTTTTATTCTTTGGGTCAGTACGATTACAGTCATACCTCATATACCACCTTATATCTTTTTTTATGTTTTGGCGCTTTTATACAATAAAAACTATTTTATAGAAAAAACAAATTATTTTTGCATCGCTTTATTCTGAGGACTATAACTTTTTTATTTTTTTGCTGATGATGCTGTATGGTGGCTCGTTTTTTGCGGGACAAGATGACGTTTTCAGCGGTATAATGGATATTTATATTTGTCTTTTTGATCGCGTGTTATTCCACTTTTTGTTCGGCGGTATGATAATAAAGCTTGGTTTTTTGCCTCGTTTTTTTCTTACGGTGTTTACTGAAGGGGTTAACTAGGGGGACAGTTTTATAGGTTGGGGCGATACTAAATATGTGTACTTTTATTGTTTTTTAATTAGATAAAGAAATGTATTTATGGGAATAATATATTTTTTTCTTTATTTAGGAATTTTTTTTTTTTTTTTTACACATGTGGAAATTTTTTTTAAACTTTTTTACTTTGTCCTGGGTGGACATCACAGATCACTGATCTGACAGTTTGCACAGCACTCTGTCAGATCAGCGATCTGACTTACAGCAGTGCAGGCTTACCAAGCGCCTGCTCTGAGCAGTCACTTGGTAAGCCACCTCCCTCCCTGCAGGACCCGGATGCCGTGGCCATTTTGGATCTGGGCCTGCTGCAGGGAAGAGCGGTGAGAGACCCTCACAGCAACGCAATCACATCGCGTTTCTCCGGGGGTCTCAGGGAAGCCAGCAGGGAGCCCCCTCCCTGCGCGATGCTTCCCTTTACCGCCGGCACACCGCGATCATGTTTGATCGCGGTGTGCCAGGGGTTAATGTGCCGGGGGCGGTCCGTGACCACTCCTGGCACATAGTGCCAGATGTCAGCTGCGATAGACAGCTGACACCTGGCTGCTCTGAATGAGCTATGCAAACAGTTCAATTTCACTGCCACTAAATGACAAGATGATATATGGCGTGCTGAATCACTCTAGCAACTGCCAAAAAAAAAAGTTTTACTGTATAACAACTCTACACACAAAACAATTTCACTGCCACAAAATTACAATGTGGGATATGGCGGGCTCTATCACGTTTAGTAACAGAATTTGTTTTTAATGTGCATGAGCTTTGCAGACAGTTGAATTTCACCACCATTAGTGTTAAAGTGTCAAAAACATAGTTACTTTACCAACCAAAAAGAGACAAAAGCCTCTTATATACAAAAATGCAATAAAATTACACTTAAAAAATGCACTCAAAAATTC
Source organism: Ranitomeya imitator (assembly GCF_032444005.1). Lineage (NCBI taxonomy): Eukaryota > Metazoa > Chordata > Amphibia > Anura > Dendrobatidae > Ranitomeya > Ranitomeya imitator. The sequence continues at coordinate 115,768,784 of NC_091283.1, read as the reverse complement.
AAGGAAAACACCCACATATCCTAATTTAGTTAATATCTACAGAAATGCTACAGCATCAAATACTCAATACTCTCCTAATATCTTGGTACAGAAATCTCCATCTGCGCATGCGCTGCGCCCGGAAGCCATTTTCCCGAGTCCAACACACAGTAAACCAAGTGCGGGATCGCTGGGCTTTCCCAAAATGGGAACACCTGCAGCGGTGCGCCGCACATCTGAGCACCCCCTCATCCCAGCCTGTGGCAGGCAGCAACGCTTCACTCTTGCCTCCTCCAGCAGTGACCCTGGGACCCCGCTTCACCGCAGCCACCAACTGCAGTAAGCAATGAGATGCATGGATTATAAGAAGCACCACAATTTTATTTAAAAAAAGGTTTTGTTTCCTATTTTTCTCCTCTAAACTTGGGGTGCGTTTTATAATCAGCAAAATACGGTAATCATCTCTAGAAACAAGTGGTAAGAAGACTTTTGTTATTTATACTTGCCATGATAGTTTGCAAAGTAGATTCAACATCAGTCTAAGCTGACATTCACACATTTAGTATTTTACACCAGTATTTGCAGGCCAAAACCAGGAGTGGAACAATCAGAGAAAAAGTATAATAGAAACACGTCACCACTTCTGTATTTTTCCCCCACTCCTAATTTTGACTTACAAATACTGATGTAAGATACTGACCAAATACTGAAAGTGTGAACGTGACCTTATTGAACATCATGTATAATCTCAACAAACATACGCTTCTATTACAAATGTTAAAATACAAATCCAGTAAATGCAGCTACTCTATTTACCTTTGTTTCCCTGTTAATCACATATAAATGAGTGAGAACTTTTTATGGTCACTACTATAGCACATCATTTTATAATTGCTTTAATAATAATACTACTGATTGTAATAATCTACTGTATAATTGTCTATGGGTCACTTCCGTCTGTCTGTCTGTCCTTCTGTCACGGTTATTCATTCGCTGATTGGTCTCGGCAGCTGCCTGTCATAGCTGCCGCAACCAATCAGTGACGGCCACAGTCCGGAAAAAAATGGCCGCTCCTTCCTCCCCGCAGTCAGTGCCTGTCGCCCGCATACTCCCCTCCGGTCAGCGCTCACACAGGGTTAATGGCAGCGTTGACCACGGTGTAACGCACTCACTTAACGCTGCTATTAACCCTGTGTGACCACCTTTTTATTATTCATGCTGCCTATGCAGCATGAATAGTAAAAATATCTAATGTTAAAAATAATAAAAAAATAAAAAATAGTTACATACTCACCCTCCGGTGGCCCCCCCGGATCAGGAACCGGCCTTTTCCGCTCCGCGCGACGCCCCGCTGACCGCTGCATGCATTGCGGTCTCGCGAGATGATGACGTAGGGTCTCGTGAGACCGCTACGTCATCATCGCGTGAGACAGCAATGCAATCTTCAGACCGGATCGCGCGCCAAGCATCTGGAACTGGCCGCTTCGATCCGGAGGCTCCAGGAGGTGAGTATGTAACTATTTTTTATTTTAATTATTTTTTTTTAACAGGGATATGGTGAATACTACGTGACTGGCCAATATACTACGTGGCTCTGTGCTGTATACTACGTGGCTCTGTGCTGTATACTACGTGGCTCTGTGCTGTATACTACGTGACTGTGCTGTATACTACGTGGCTCTGTACTGTATACTACATGGCTCTGTGCTGTATACTACGTGACTGTGCTGTATACTACGTGGCTCTGTGCTGTATACTACGTGGCTCTGGGCTGTATACTCCATGACTGTGCTGTATACTACATGGCTCTGTGCTGTATACAACGTGGCTCTGTGCTGTATACTACGTGGCTCTGTGTGTAGCTGGGCAATATACTATGTGGCTGGGCAATATACTACATGGCTGGGCAATATACCACTAGATGGGCAATATACTATGTGACTGGGCAATATACTACGTGACTGGGCAATATAATACGTGGACATACATATTCTAGAATACCCGATGCATTAGAATCGGGCCACCATCTAGTAATAATATTAATAAAAATCAACCTTTTTTATTGTCATATTTTATGGTAATGATTATGCTAATGTATATGCTGATTTATATCCAGAATTTGAAATAATAGATACCATTTCCAAAATTACCATTAAAGATGGTAATTTTGAAGGAATTCATTTGTGCAATTGTTTTTTTATCAGTTTATTGCACTTGATTCGGTTGAAAGAACTAAAATATCTGCTCTGTAACTGAATCTATTGTTTTTATATGTAACAGAAGGAAATGCAGCAAATACGAAAAATATGTTAGCTATCTTCTGCAGATTCTGTCACTGGAAAGGTTTCTGTGAATGTTCTACAGCTGGTACTTTCTTGACCTTTCCTTTGTTAATTGGGCCCACCTGGTGCTTGAGTAGATAGGGGCTGGCACCTACTGAAGTGAATTGATATGGAAACGATGCACACAGTTGTATTGGAATAAATATCTGCAAAATATACAGATGTGACTTATATTCAGCTCTGATCATTGTGCAGAGGATATAGAAAACTCTTCCCCTCATAGCATTTAACAGGCTGCAATAAACTTTCTAAAAAGTTCATATGCAATTAAAATATATTTCCTTCACATTTACTCAGACAGACAGACTGACATGATAAATTACCTGGAATGTATTTACAATGAAAGGATAGATCAAAACATGCAAAACAATATCTTTATAAATGTATGCAAGTAATTTGGTTCAATGATTTTATGCCATGTTGTGTTCCAAAACTTAAAGGTGATTTTCACTACTAATAATTAACCCCTTTACCCCCTAAGCCTGCATTCACCTTCATGAATTGGTTAAATTTGACAATTCTGACCAGTGTCACTTTATGAAATAATAAATCTTGAATGCTTCATCAGATCCCACTGATTCTGAGAATCTATTTTCATGACATATTGTAATTCATGATAATGATAACATATCTTTGATATGACTTGTGTTTATTTGTGAAAAAACAGAAATTTGGTGAAAGTTTTGCAATTTTCAATCTTTTAATTTCTATCAGAGAGATGTCACTTTTCCCACATGTCTATTTTACATCAGCACAATTTTTTTACACATTTTTTTTTGTTAAGGAGTTATAAGGGTTACAATGTAGGGACCATATGACATTTTAATTGACTTTGAGGGGGCAAAATGACAGAAAATACCCCAAAATGGCACCATTATAAAAACTGCTCCCCTCAAGGTGCTAAAAGCCACATTCAAGAAGTTAATTAACCATTCAGATGCTTCATATGAATTAATGGAATATGGAAGGAAAAAATAAACATTTAACTTTTTTTCACAAAAATTTTACTTTTGGCCCAAAATTGTATTTCACAAGAGTAACAGAAGAAAATGGACCCCAAAATTTGTTGTGCAATTTCTTCTAAGTACGCCGATACTCCATGTGTGGGAAAACCACTGTTTTGGCACACGGCAGGGCTCTAAAAGAAAGCACTAGTGGGATTCTGTTTAATTTGAAAATCCAAAATTATTCCAGATGGTCTATGGTCCCTATCTGGGCCACAAATTTTAAAGAAGATATATCCCCTTTATGTGTGTTCAGAAAATGTCTGGAAACTGCAGAGATATTATTTTTATATTAACCCCTTAATGACTAGGCCATTTTTTTAAAATAATATCAGTGTCACTTTACGTATAATAACTTGTGATGAGCGAATTTGTTTGGAAAACGATCGCCAAACATAAATTCGGCACAGATATGACACATTCAGATTTGTGATCCGAAACACGAGCAAAACTTTACAAAAACTCCTATTGTGCTCCATGCACGAGTATAGCATTCAAATTAATATTTATTCACTAGTTTAATAATAATAATAATAATTTTTATTTATATAGCGCCAACATATTCCGCAGCGCTTTACAAATTATAGAGGGGACTTGCACAGACAATAGACATTACAGCATAACAGGAATACAGTTCAAAACAGATACCAGGAGGAGTGAGGGCCCTGCTCGCAAGCTTACAGCCTACTGTATCCCACCTTGTCATTTAGTGCGCAAGCAAGAAGTATACGGCAGCACTCACCAATCTTCAGAACTGGTTCCTTTATTGAAACATTATCTTCACGGCACGGGGGAGTATAAACAAGGAATGGGCAGCTGAACGACGGCCGTTTCGCGCCCACCTGGCGCTTCAACGGGTTGTCATTTAGTGCTGTGGTGATAAACTTAAGAGAGCTTTTCCCCAAGACAGCAGTGAAGCACGCAGTTCGCATTGCACCCCTAGACTTTCAACCTTCAGCACTTCAATTCGTCAATGCCAAACATTAGCAGCAGCAGCGCAGTGGTGGAAGTGGAAAAAGCAATTTCTGTGAGTCTTTTGACACTCTTTTTAGACCAACTCATGCAAAAGCACAACAGAGTCCAAGTCCACCAACGTTCACCATCCAACCTGATGGAGCTGGAGAGGATCTGCAAGGTAGAATGGCAGAGGATCCCCAAATCCAGGTGTGAAAAACCGTGTTCCATCACACTAGCTTAAAAGGGTGCTTCTACTCAATACTGAGCAAAGGGTCTGAATAATTATGACCATATGATATTTCAGGGTTTTTTTTATGAATTTGCAAAAATTTCTACATTTCTGTTTTTTTTCAGTCAAGATGGGGTGAAGAGTGTACATTAATGAGAAAAAAATGAACTTCTTTGAATTTACCAAATGGCTGAAATGAAACAAAGAGTGAAACGTTTAAAGGGGTCTGAATACTTTCCTTACCCACTGTATATATGTATGTATGTGTGTGTGAGTGAGATACATAATAAGTGCTTTGCATGTGTAGCTTACTGTACATGAAATTTAGTAATAAATAATTGAATTACTGCAAAAAAGCACTGGATCCCCAATATTTTATTAACCATCAGAGGGAAAGCAGACACCTGGGGCTGTTGTTTACAGCCTAGGACAGGGGTTATACCCAGGTAGCTTCCCAAGCTATTAACATCAGCTCACAGCTGTATACTAAGGCTTTATTAAAATGGGAGGACCCCACATCATTTTTTGTGGTCCCCCAATGGGAAAAAGATAAGAGTTCATATTTAATAAAGGAATAACAATAATATTTATTTCTATAGCAGCAACATGTTCTGCAGCACTTTAGAGTTAAACAGTTTCAAACAGAACAGTCATAAGTAGCAGTTTTAATAATAATATAATGTTTAAAGCTAAATAAAACAACCCTGCTTGTGAGAGCTTACAATCTACAGTGAGGTGGGGGAGATACAACGTACAGGTGTGTATTTTCAATGATGTATTTACAATGAAGATCCAGCCATCTTCAGGGGTGGGGGTAAGTAGAGATAGTGAATGGGCTACACACACACACACACACACACACTTACACATAAAATGACTATGATTAGGGAACATGATAGGCCACACAGAACAAAAGTGTTTTGAGGGAGTGCCTAAAACTGTGCAAGTTGTGAATGGTCCTAATATCTTGAGGTAGAGCATTCCAGATGACTCCCACAACACGGGAGAAGTTTTGGAGTCGGGAGTGGGAGGTACAGATTAGTGCAAAGGTTGGTCAAAAGTAGTGTTGAGCGATACCTTCCGATATCGGAAAGTATCGGTATCGGATAGGATCGGCCGATATTCAAAAAATATCGGATATCGCCGATACCGATACCCGATCCCAATGCAAGTCAATGGGACCAAAATATCGGAAATAAAATAAACCCTTTCTTGCCTTGTAGGTTCATTCTACATGAAGGAAAACAACTAAGAATAATGCCGGATGTATTTGGGGAGGTGGCGGAGACATTAAAGTCATAGAGGTTTATCCCAATCAAATAGAATAGCATGTTTTTTGTTTTTTTTAAGACGTTCGGAGTGACAAAGATATTGACTATGTAAATTTTTTTTTTTATTTTGTCAGATATTGATGTTTCACTATTCCACGCCCTTCCCCTTCTTTTTTTTCTTTTTTTTTTTTCTTTTCCCACACTTTCATCTTCATCATCATCAGCATCTTTGACATCAACTTCTTCTTCACCTTATTCATCTTCTTCTTCATCCTTTACCTTTTTTTTTTTTTTTTATTACATTCTTCATATTCATTTTATTCAACTATTATTATTCTTCCTATTCTACATATTCTTTTTATTCCACTGTTATTATTCTTCCTATTCTACTTCTTCATCATATTCTCATTTGTGACAGGCATTCCTGTAGTTGTTATCTATAAAAGTTGGAAGATTACACCTTCCGTTCTGCCAGTCACAAAAGTTACATTTGTCCGCGTTCAGTTTGCCTGCAGCATCAGGCTTTATCCAGGGGCACCACGAGGAGGAACGGACTCACCCCCATACACTGCTTAGTCTTCTTCTGCATATAATTTAGATAATATCTTTTGCTCTGATATTAAGTCTTATGCTTAATGTTCTTCTGCTCTTTGTTCTGCAGCCTCTTGTTCTTCTGCTTCTCGGTCTTCCATGTCGTCGTCTCCAGGGTCGTCGTCTCCAGTGTCGTCATCTCCGCCGTCGTCGTCTCAGCCGTCGTCGTCTCCGCCGTCGTCGTCTCAGCCGTCGTCATCGGGGTGGTCTTCCGGGTCGTCGTCGTCGTCATCGGGGTGGTCTTCCGGGTCGTCGACTTTAGGGTCTTCAACTTGGAAATGTAGCAGAAGGTACAAGAAGGCTGAGAAAATGCCAAGAACCTGATGATGGAACTGGAACTCGGATGGCTACCCGAAGGTTCAAGAGCCTATGGAACTACCGAGGACCAGCTGACGTTACTGGAACCCGGTTACTAAGCAGGAGGTACCCGTGCTAAAAAGCACTACCAAGGACCGCCTGACGTTGGCGGAACTCGGATACCCAGAAGGAGGCACCTAAGCCAAAGGCTCTGCCCGGAACCAGCTGACGGTACTGGAACCAGGATGGGGAGCAGAAGGTACAAGAGCAAAAGACACTGCCGAGAACCATCTGATGGTGCTGGAACCAGGTGGTGGACCTGAAGGTCCACAGGAGAGGAGAGAAAAGCTAGGCCGCAAGGCAGCCGCAGTTACCGAACCCCAACAGTCTTACAGGGGGAGCTGGGCCTACTGGCACTACAGAACCAGCCTTGACTACCAGTTCACGCAGCCCACATAGGAAGCTCCTAAACTGGAGGCACCCTGGAGTTGGCTAACCCGACCGCAACACGACGGGGCAAGCATAGGTGTCTCAGCGAGTTTGACACAACCCGGAAACAGCTGATGGTGCTGAAACCAGGTTTGGCACGAGGGAGTACCTGTGACAAAAACACTGCGAGAACCAGCTGGCGGTGCTGGAACCCAGATGCGTTGCCCCAGTGTGCAAGAGCCAATGGCACGACCGAGGACCAGCTGACGGTGCTGGAACCCGGTTACTAAGCTGTAGGTACCCGCGCTTAAAAGCACTACCAAGGACCGCCTGACGTTGGCGGAACTCGGATACCCAGGAGGAGGCACCTAAGCCAATGGCTCGGCCTGGAACCAGCTGACGGTGCTGGAACCAGGTGGTGGACCCGAAGGCCCACAGGAGAGGAGAGAACAGCTAGGCCGCGAGGCAGCTGCAGTTACCGAACCCCAACAGTCCTACAGGGGGAGCTGGGCCTACTGGCACTACAGAACCAGCCTTGACTACCAATTCATGCAGCCCACATAGGAAGCTCCTAAACTGGAGGCACCCTGGAGTTGGCTAACCCGACCGCACCACGACCGGGCAAGCATAGGCGTCTCAGTGAGCTTGACACAACCCGGAAACAGCTGACGGTGCTGAAACCAGGCTTGGCACGAGGGAGTACCTGTGTCAAGAACACTGCCGAGAACCAGCTGGCGGTGCTGGAACCCAGATGCGTTGCCCCAGTGTGCAAGAGCCAATGGCACGACCGAGGACCAGCTGGCGGTGCTGGAACCCGGTTACTAAGCTGTAGGTGCCCGCGCTTAAAAGCACTACCAAGGACCGCCTGACGTTGGCGGAACTCGGATACCCAGGAGGAGGCACCTAAGCCAAAGGCTCGGCCTTAAACCAGCTGACGGTGCTGGAACCAGGTGGTGGACCCCAAGGCCCACAGGAGAGGAGAGAACAGCTAGGCCGCGAGGCAGCCGCAGTTACCGAACCCCAACAGTCCTACAGGGGGAGCTGGGCCTACTGGCACTACAGAACCAGCCTTGACTACCAGTTCACGCAGCCCACATAGGAAGCTCCTAAACTGGAGGCACCCTGGAGTTGGCTAACCCGACCGCACCACGACGGGGCAAGCATAGGCGTCTCAGCGAGTTTGACACAACCCGGAAACAGCTGACGGTGCTGAAACCAGGTTTGGCACGAGGGAGTACCTGTGACAAAAACACTGCCGAGAACCAGCTGGCGGTGCTGGAACCCAGATGCGTTGCCCCAGTGTGCAAGAGCCAATGGCACGACCAAGGACCAGCTGACGGTGCTGGAACCCGGTTACTAAGCTGTAGGTGCCCGCGCTTAAAAGCACTACCAAGGACCGCCTGACGTTGGCGGAACTCGGATACCCAGGAGGAGGCACCTAAGCCAAAGGCTCGGCCTGGAACCAGCTGACGGTGCTGGAACCAGGTGTTGGACCCCAAGGCCCACAGGAGAGGAGAGAACAGCTAGGCCGCGAGGCAGCCGCAGTTACCGAACCCCAACAGTCCTACAGGGGGAGCTGGGCCTACTGGCACTACAGAACCAGCCTTGACTACCAATTCACGCAGCCCACATAGGAAGCTCCTAAACTGGAGGCACCCTGGAGTTGGCTAACCCGACCGCACCACGACGGGGCAAGCATAGGCGTCTCAGCGAGTTTGACACAAGCCGGAAACAGCTGACGGTGCTGAAACCAGGTTTGGCACGAGGGAGTACCTGTGACAAAAACACTGCCGAGAACCAGCTGGCGGTGCTGGAACCCAGATGCGTTGCCCCAGTGTGCAAGAGCCAATGGCACGACCGAGGACCAGCTGACGGTGCTGGAACCCGGTTACTAAGCTGTAGGTGCCCGCGCTTAAAAGCACTACCAAGGACCGCCTGACGTTGGCGGAACTCGGATACCCAGGAGGAGGCACCTAAGCCAAAGGCTCGGCCTGGAATCAGCTGACGGTGCTGGAACCAGGTGGTGGACCCCAAGGCCCACAGGAGAGGAGAGAACAGCTAGGCCGCGAGGCAGCCACAGTTACCGAACCCCAACAGTCCTACAGGGGGAGCTGGGCCTACTGGCACTACAGAACCAGCCTTGACTACCAATTCACGCAGCCCACATAGGAAGCTCCTAAACTGGAGGCACCCTGGAGTTGGCTAACCCGACCGCACCACGACGGGGCAAGCATAGGCGTCTCAGCGAGTTTGACACAACCCGGAAACAGCTGACGGTGATGAAACCAGGCTTGGCATGAGGGAGTACCTGTGTCAAGAACACTGCCGAGAACCAGCTGGCGGTGCTGGAACCCAGATGCGTTGCCCCAGTGTGCAAGAGCCAATGGCACGAACGAGGACCAGCTGGCGGTGCTGGAACCCGGTTACTAAGCTGTAGGTGCCCGCGCTTAAAAGCACTACCAAGGACCGCCTGATGTTGGCGGAACTCGGATACCCAGGAGGAGGCACCTAAGCCAAAGGCTCGGCCCGGAACCAGCTGACGGTGCTGGAACCAGGTGGTGGACCCCAAGGCCCACAGGAGAGGAGAGAACAGCTAGGCCGCGAGGCAGCCGCAATTACCGAACCCCAACAGTCCTACAGGGGGAGCTGGGCCTACTGGCACTACAGAACCAGCCTTGACTACCAGTTCACGCAGCCCACATAGGAAGCTCCTAAACTGGAGGCACCCTGGAGTTGGCTAACCCGACCGCACCACGACGGGGCAAGCATAGGCGTCTCAGTGAGCTTGACACTACCCGGAAACAGCTGACGGTGCTGGAACCAGGTTTGGCACGAGGGAGTACCAGTGACAAAAACACTGCCGAGAACCAGCTGGCGGTGCTGGAACCCAGATGCGTTGCCTATTAAAGATTGTCTTCTTAGAGCCCCAACTAGCGGTGCTGGAGCAAAGGGTAAGCAGGGGGAGCAGAGTGTAGGCCGAAGCCTGCACTGGAGGCAGCTTTGTGTCAGCGTTGCGTTTGCAGGACACTTTGCCGGCTACACAGTGTGGGAACAGCTGGCGTTGCTGAACCCCACTAACACAATGGCGGGTGTTTTTCTCTGTGCAGCTAGCACTTGCGGGCAAAAACTTGCGATGTTAGAGCCCGTGGTGAAGCAGGAGGAGGAGGAGAGGAGCAGAGTGTAGGCTGAAGCCTAGTTGAACCAATTTCAAAGGAAACCTTTAACCCCCCCTCAGGTGTTACAAACTACAAGAGACACACCTTGTGCAGTATTAATGCTGCACAAGTGAAAGGTTGCTCTATTAATTTGTCTACTTGCACACGCTGAATGAAAGACGTACACAATTTAGCCCATTCTACAGTCAAACTGTAGTGGATGCGTGACTTGGCTTTTTAAGGAGACGCAGCACAGGTGTCCCAAATAACGCCTTGGTGCTTGGCGCAGCTTCCTGAGCGTTGTTATTTGCTGTACAGGAGTCTGCGCTCTTGTGTTATCCCTTGGCAATGCCCTGTTAGAGCTGCCCGTCTTATGACCTAATTTCATGTTGGCCGGTGCGGTTAACGATGGCCATAAATCCCAGACCCACAGTGCCTTTTCATAAAGTCACACTGCGGTGCTGGGATTCGTGGCCTTGAGCAGTAAATATTTTGGCCGCTCACACACGTCCTTACACCTGCTTCAGACTGGGCGGCCTCTGCTGATCCCTTCTCGCATGCCGCGGCCATGAGGCTGCACAGTCTGAAGAAGGCGGAAGGAGATGAGTTAAGACAGGCGAAGATATGCACTGCTCGTGCCCATCAATCACACCCTCGCAGTCAAAATAAGTAAGACAACGAGGAGCATTGTTTCAGGCAGGGCGGACGCACAGGCACAGGCAGCCAACTAATGATGTCAGAAGACGGGCAGCGCTACCAAGGGGGGTGCTGCGTATCATTAGAAAGGAAAGTCACACCTCAGGGACAGTGGAATGGTCTCTAATGAAACACATTTTGTACGTGTTGAGTTCCACGTGGGCAAGGAGAAAAAGTCAGCCACCTTGTACAAATGCAGCAGTACTGCTGTACAAGGTGGCTGTTATACATAGAAACACCTGGGGGGGTGGGGCCAGGTTCCCTTTAATTTCAGTTCATGTGCCTGCGTGGCGTTTGCAGGTCACGTTGCCGGCTACACAGCAGGGGAACAGCTGGCGGTGCTGAACCCCACTAACACATTGGCTGGTGTTTTTCTCTGTGCAGCTAGCATGTCCGGGCAGAAACTGGCGGTGTTTGAGCCCAGGGTCAGCAGGAGGAGGAGAGGAGCAGAGTGTAGGCCGAAGCCTGCACTGGTGGCAGCTTTTGGTCGGTTGTGCCAGCGTGGCTTGTGCTGGACACGATGTCGGCTACACAGCAGGGGAACAGCTGGCGGTGCTGAACCCCACTAACACATTGGCTGGTGTTTTTCTCTGTGCAGCTAGCACTTCCAGGCTACAACTGGCGGTGTTATAGCCCAGGGTCAGCAGGAGGAGGAGAGGAGCAGAGTGTAGGCCGAAGCCTAGTTGAACCAATTTCAAAGGTAACCTTTAACCCCCCCTCAGGTGTTGCAAGGTACAAGAGCCACACCTTGAACTGCATTAATGATGCACAAGTCAAAGGTTGCTCTCTTAATTTTGCTCCTTGCACACGCTGAATAAAACACGTACACTATTAAGCCCATTATACTGTCAAACAGTAGTGGAGGCGTGACTTGTCTTTTTAAGGAGACGCAGCACAGGTGTACAAATTTACACCTAGGTGCTGGGCGCAGATTCCTTACCGTTGTTATTTGCAGTACAGGAAACTGCGCTCTTGTGTTATCCCTTGGCAATACCATGTTAGTGCAGGCCGTCTCATGACCTCATTTCATGTTGGCCGGTGCGGTTAACAATGGCCATAAATCCCAGACCCACAGTGCCTTTTCCTAAAATCACACTGCGGTGCTGGCATTTGTGGCCTTGTGCAGTAAATATGTCCGCCGCTCACACATGTCCTTACACCTGCTTCAGACTGGGCGGCCTCAGCTGATCCCTTATCGCATGCCGCGGCCATGAGGCCGCACAGTCAGAAGAAGGCGGAAGGAGGGGAGTGAAGACAGGGGAACATATGCACTGCTCGTGCCCATCAATCACACCCTCGCAGTCAAAATATATGAGACAACGAGGGGCGTAGTGTCGGACAGGGCGGACGCACAGGCACAGCCAGCCAACCAATGATGTCAGAAGACGGGCAGCGCTAACAATGGGGGTGCTGCGTGTCATTAGAAAGGAAAGTCACACCTCAGGGACAGTGGAATGGTCTCTAATGAGACACATTTTGTACGTGTTGAGTTCCACGTGGGCAAGGAGAAAAAGTCAGCCACCTTGTACAAATGCAGTGGTACTGCTGTACAAGGTGGCTGTTATACATAGAAACACCTGGGGGGGTGGGGCCAGGTTCCCTTTAATTTCAGTTCATGTGCCTGCGTGGCGTTTGCAGGTCACGTTGCCAGCTACACAGCAGGTAAACAGCTGGCGGTGCTGAACCCCACTGACACATTGGCTGGTGTTTTTCTCTGTGCAGCTAGCACTTCCGGGCAGAAACTGGAGGTGTTTGAGCCCAGGGTCAGCAGGAGGAGGAGAGGAGCAGAGTGTAGGCCAAAGCCTGCACTGGTGGCAGCTTTTGGTCAGTTGTGCCAGCGTGGCTTGTGCTGGACACGATGCCGGCTACACAGCGGGGGAACAGCTGGCGGTGCTGAACCCCACTGATACAATGGTGGGTGTTTTTCTCTGTGCAGCTAGCATGTCCGCGCAGAAACTGGCGGTGTTTGAGCCCAGGGTCAGCAGGAGGAGGAGAGGAGCAGAGTGTAGGCCGAAGCCTGCACTGGTGGCAGCTTTTGGTCGGTTGTGCCAGCGTGGCTTGTGCTGGACACGATGTCGGCTACACAGCAGGGGAACAGCTGGCGGTGCTGAACCCCACTAACACATTGGCTGGTGTTTTTCTCTGTGCAGCTAGCACTTCCAGGCTACAACTGGCGGTGTTATAGCCCAGGGTCAGCAGGAGGAGGAGAGGAGCAGAGTGTAGGCCGAAGCCTAGTTGAACCAATTTCAAAGGTAACCTTTAACCCCCCCTCAGGTGTTGCAAGGTACAAGAGCCACACCTTGAACTGCATTAATGATGCACAAGTCAAAGGTTGCTCTCTTAATTTTGCTCCTTGCACACGCTGAATAAAACACGTACACTATTTAGCCCATTATACTGTCAAACAGTAGTGGAGGCGTGACTTGTCTTTTTAAGGAGACGCAGCACAGGTGTACAAATTTACACCTAGGTGCTGGGCGCAGATTCCTTACCGTTGTTATTTGCAGTACAGGAAACTGCGCTCTTGTGTTATCCCTTGGCAATACCCTGTTAGTGCAGGCCGTCTCATGACCTCATTTCATGTTGGCCGGTGCGGTTAACGATGGCCATAAATCCCAGACCCAGAGTGCCTTTTCCTAAAGTCACACTGCGGTGCTGGGATTCGTGGCCTTGTGCAGTAAATATGTCCGCCGCTCACACATGTCCTTACACCTGCTTCAGACTGGGCGGCCTCAGCTGATCCCTTATCGCATGCCGCGGCCATGAGGCCGCACAGTCAGAAGAAGGCGGAAGGAGGGGAGTGAAGACAGGGGAACATATGCACTGCTCGTGCCCATCAATCACACCCTCGCAGTCAAAATATATGAGACAACGAGGGGCGTTGTGTCGGGCAGGGCGGACGCACAGGCACAGCCAGCCAACCAATGATGTCATAAGATGGGCAGCGCTAACAATGGGGGTGCTGCGTGTCATTAGAAAGGAAAGTCACACCTCAGGGACAGTGGAATGGTCTCCAATGAGACACATTTTGTACGTGTTGAGTTCCACGTGGGCAAGGAGAAAAAGTCAGCCACCTTGTACAAATGCAGCAGTACTGCTGTACAAGGTGGCTGTTATACATAGAAACACCTGGGGGGGTGGGGCCAGGTTCCCTTTAATTTCAGTTCATGTGCCTGCGTGGCGTTTGCAGGTCACGTTGCCGGCTACACAGCAGGGGAACAGCTGGCGGTGCTGAACCCCACTGACACATTGGCTGGTGTTTTTCTCTGTGCAGCTAGCACTTCCGGGCAGAAACTGGAGGTGTTTGAGCCCAGGGTCAGCAGGAGGAGGAGAGGAGCAGCGTGTAGGCCGAAGCCTGCACTGGTGGCAGCTTTTGGTCGGTTGTGCCAGCGTGGCTTGTGCTGGACACGATGTCGGCTACACAGCAGGGGAACAGCTGGCGGTGCTGAACCCCACTAACACATTGGCTGGTGTTTTTCTCTGTGCAGCTAGCAGTTCCGGGCAAAAACTAGCGGTGTTTGAGCCCAGGGTCAGCAGGAGAGGAGCAGAGTGTAGGCCGAAGCCTAGTTGAACCAATTTCAAAGGTTACCTTTAACCCCCCTCAGGTGTTGCAAGGTACAAGAGCCACACCTTGTGCAGCATTAATGCTGCACAAGTAAAAGGTTGCTCTATTTAATTTGCTCCTTGCACACGCTGAATAAAACACGTACACTATTTAGCCCACTATACTGTCAAACAGTAGTGGAGGCGTGACTTGTCTTTTTAAGGAGATGCAGCACAGGTGTCAAAATTTACACCTAGCTGCTGGGCGCAGATTCCTGAGCGTTGTTATTTGCTGTACAGGAGTCTGCGCTATTGTGATCCCTTGGTCATGCGCTGTGAGCGCTCCCTGTCTTCTGACCTCATTTCATGTCGGCCGTTGCGGTTAGCGATGGACATGAATCCCAGACCCACAGTGTGTTTTCAAAAAATCACACTGCGTGGCTGGGATTCGTGGCCTTGTGCAGCAAATATGTTTGACACTCACACATGTCCTTACACCAGCTTCAGACTGGGCGACTTCATCTGATCCCTTATCGCCTGCCGCGGCCATGAGGACACCCAGTCTGAAGAAGGCGGAAGGAGATGAGTGAACACAGGCAAACATATGCACTGCACATGCCCATCAATCACACCCTCGCTGTCCAAAAAAAAAAGACACCGAGGGGCGTTGTTTCGAGCAGGGCAGACGCACAGGCGCAGCCAGCTAACCAATGATGTCAAAAGACGGGCAGCGCTAACAAGGGTGGTGCTGCGTATCATTAGAAAGGAAAGTCACACCTCAGGGACAGTGGAATGGTCTCAATGAGACACATTTTGTACGTGTTGAGTTCCACGTGGGCAAGGAGAAAAAGTCAGCCACCTTGAACAAATGCAGCAGTACTGCTGTACAAGGTGGCTGTTATACATAGAAACACCTGGGGGTGGGGGGCAGGCTCCCTTCAATTTCAGTTCATGTGCCTGCGTGGCGTTTGCAGGTCACGTTGCAAGCTACACAGCAGGGGAACAGCTGGCGTTGCTGAACCCCACTGACACATTGACTGGTGTTTTTCTCTGTGCAGCTCGCATGTCCGGGCAAAAACTGGCGGTGTTAGAGCCCAGGGTCAGCAGGAGGAGGAGAGGAGCAATGTGTAGGCCGAAGCCTGCACTGTTCGCAGCTTTTGGTCGGTTGTGCCAGCGTGGCTTGTGCTGGACACGATGCAAGCTACACAGCAGGGGAACAGCTGGCGTTGCTGAACCCCACTGACACATTGACTGGTGTTTTTCTCTGTGCAGATCGCATGTCCGGGCAAAAACTGGCGGTGTTAGAGCCCAGGGTCAGCAGGAGGAGGAGAGGAGCAGAGTGTAGGCCGAAGCCTAGTTGAACCAATTTCAAAGGTTACCTTTAACCCCCCCTCAGGTGTTGCAAGGTACAAGAGCCACACCTTGTGCAGCATTAATGCTGCACAAGTAAAAGGTTGCTCTATTTAGTTTGCTCCTTGCACACGCTGAATAAAACATGTACACTATTTAGCCCATTATACTGTCAAACAGTTGTGGAGGCATGACTTGTCTTTTTAAGGAGACGCAGCACAGGTGTCAAAATTTGCACCTAGGTACTGGGCGCAGATTCCTGAGCGTTGTTATTTGCTGTACAGGAGTCTGCGCTATTGTGATCCCTTGGCCATGCGCTGTGAGCGCTTCCTGTCTTCTGACCTCATTTCATGTCGGCCGTTGCGGTTAGCGATGGACATGAATCCCAGACCCACAGTGTGTTTTCAAAAAATCACACTGCGTGGCTGGGATTCGTGGCCTTGTTCAGTAAATAGGTTTGCCGCTCACACATGTCCTTACACCTGCTTCAGACTGGGCGGCCTCTGCTGATCCCTTATCGCCTACCACGGCCAGGAGGCCGCACAGTCTGAAGAAGGCGGAAGGAGATGAGTTAAGACAGGCGAACATATGCACTGCTCGTGCCCATAAACCACACCCTCGCTGACAAAATAAATATGACAACGAGGGGCGTTGTTTCTAGCAGGGCGGATGCACAGGCGCAGCCAGCTAACCATGATGACAAAAGACGGGAAACGCTACCAAGGGGGGTGCTGCGTATCATTAGAAAGGAAAGTCACACCTCAGGGACAGTGGAATGGTCTCAATGAGACACATTTTGTACGTGTTGAGTTCCACGTGGGCAAGGAGAAAAAGTCAGCCACCTTGTACAAATGCAGTAGTACTGCTGTACTAGGTGGCTGTTATACATAGAAACACCTGGGGGGGTGGGGCCAGGTTCCCTTTAATTTCAGTTCATGTGCCTGCGTGGCGTTTGCAGGTCACGTTGCCAGCTACACAGCAGGGGAACATCTGGCGGTGCTGAACCCCACTAACACATTGGCTGGTGTTTTTCTCTGTGCAGCTAGCACTTCCGGGCAAAAACTAGCGGTGTTTGAGCCCAGGGTCAGCAGGAGGAGGAGAGGAGCAGAGTGTAGGCCGAAGCCTGCACTGGTGGCAGCTTTTGTTCTGTTGTGCCAGCGTGGCTTGTGCTGGACACGTTGCCGACTACACAGCAGGGGAACAGCTGGCGGTGCTGAACCCCACTGACACATCACCTAGTGTCTTTTCTGTGTAGACAACACTTCCAGGTGGCAACTGACAGTGTTGAAACCCAGGGAATCAAAGAGGAGCAGAGTGTAGTCCGAAGCCTGCAGTGGAGCAAGTTGAAAGGGAACCTTTAACCCCCCCCCCCAGGCATTTATTGCTGAAAGAGCCATCTTGTACAGCAGTAATACTGCACATGGAAAATGGTGGCTCCGAAAATTATGCTCCTTGCAAACGCTGAAGTACACACTCATATAATGTGTCCCCTCACACCGTCAAACCATCCCGGAAGTGCGACTTTCCTTTGTAATGTGACACAGCACAGCCGTCATTCCAACCCCCTTGGTGCCGGGCGCCACCTCCTCAACGTTGTTTGGTTCTGTCACGGAGCCCGCGCTGTAATGTTATCCCTTGGCCATGCACAGTTAGCGGTGCCCGTCTTCTGACATCATGTAGGTGTCAGGCTGGCAGTGCCTGTGCGTCCAAGCTGCCCTAGATCCAACCTTGCAGTGTCATCTAATGTAGTCCCACTGCGGGCCAGGGATCCATGGGCATGCGCAGTGCATATCATCGCCTCTCACTCACCTCCTTCCTGCTTCTTCAGACTGTGCGGCGTCACGGCCGTGGCATGCTATTAGGGATCAGCTGACGCCGCCTAGTCTGAAGAAGTGTGAAGAAGGGGAGTGAGAGGCTAGTATATGCACTGCGCATGGCCATGGATACTAGGCCCACTGTGGGATCACATTAGACGACACTGCGAGGTGTGATTTCGGGCAGCGTGGACGCACAGGCGCAGCCAGGACGACAACAAATGATGTCAGAGGACGGGCAGCGCAAACTGTGCATGGCCAAGGGATAACATAACAGCGCAGGGTCCATGACGGAATCAAACAACGCTAAGGAGGCAGCGCACGGTGCCAAGGGGGTAGCAATGACGGCTGTGCTGCGTCACATTACAAAGGAAAGTCCCACCTCCGGGACGGTTGGACGGTGTGAGGGGACACATTACATGAGTGTGTAGTTCAGCGTTTGCAAGGAGCATAATTTCAAGAGCGACCTCTCCCTTGTGCAGTATTAGTGCTGCACATGGTGGCTCTTTCAGTAACAAACGCCTGGGGGGGGGGGGGGACAGGTCCCCTTACATTTTAGTTGTGCCAGTGTGGCGGTCGCATGACACGTTGCCGGATACACAGCTGGGGATCAGCTGACGTTACTGAACCCCAATAACAGAGGAGCGACTGTTGACTGTGCACACAGCACTTCCAGGCACCAACTGGCGGTGTTAGAGCCCAGGGACAGCAGGAGGAGCAGATTGGAGGTATTGTCGCACACACAGCTGGGGATCAGCTGACGTTACTGAACCCCAATAACAGAGGAGCGACTGTTGACTGTGCACACAGCACTTCCAGGCACCAACTGGCGGTGTTAAAGCCCAGGGACAGCAGGAGGAGCAGATTGGAGGTATTGCCGCACACACAGCTGGGGATCAGCTGACGTTACTGAACCCCAATAACAGAGGAGCGACTGTTGACTGTGCACACAGCACTTCCAGGCACCAACTGGCGGTGTTAGAGCCCAGGGACAGCAGGAGGAGCAGATTGGAGGTATTGCCGCACACACAGCTGGGGATCAGCTGATGTTACTGAACCCCAATAACAGAGGAGCGACTGTTGACTGTGCACACAGCACTTCCAGGCACCAACTGGCGGTGTTAGAGCCCAGGGACAGCAGGAGGAGCAGATTGGAGGTATTGCCGCACACACAGCTGGGGATCAGCTGACGTTACTGAACCCCAATAACAGAGGAGCGACTGTTGACTGTGCACACAGCACTTCCAGGCACCAACTGGCGGTGTTAGAGCCCAGGGACAGCAGGAGGAGCAGAGGAACAGAGTGTAGGCCGAAGCCTGATTGGAGCAAGTTGAAAGGGAACCTTTAACCCCCCCCAAGACGTTTGTAGCTGAAAGAGCCATCTTGTGCAGCACTAACGATGCAAAAGGAAAAGTTGGTTCTTTTAATTATGCTCCTTGCAAACACCGAAGTAAACACTAAAAATGTGTCCCCTTATACCGTTAAACCGTCCCGGAGGTGCGAATTTCCTTCGTAATGGGACACAGCACAGCTGACATTCCTATCCCCTTGGTGCCGTGCGCTGCCTCCTCAGCGTTGTTTTAAGCTGTCACGGAGCCTGCGCTGTTCTGTTAGCCCTTGGCCATGCCCAATTAGCGCTGCCTGTCTTCTGACATAATTTGGTGTCAGGCTGTTACTGCCTGTGCGTCCACGCTGCTCCAGATCCCACCTCGCAGTCTCGTCCAACGTAATCCCACTGCGGGCCTTGGAACCATGGACATGCACAATGCATATCCTCGACTCTCACTCCCCTCCTTCCCTCTTCTTCAGACTGTGTGGTGTCACGGCCGTGGCATGCTATTAGGGATAAGCTGACGGCGCACAGTCTAAAGAAGGCGGAGGGAAATGAGCGAGAGCCCGAGGGGAAGATATGCACTGCGCATGGCCATGGATCCCAGGCCCGCAGTGTGACTCAATCAGAAGACACAGCGAGGCGGGATCTCGGGCAGCGCGGCCGCACAGGCGCAGCCAGCCTAACACCAAATTATGTCAGAAGACAGGCAGCGCAAATAGGGCATGCCCAAGGGATAACAGAACAGCGCAGGCTCCGGGACAGCTTAAAACAACGCTGAGGAGGCAGCGCATGGCACCAAGTGGGTAGGAATGACGGCTGTGCTGCGTCACATTGCGAAGGAAAGTCCCAGCTCCGGGACAGTATAACGGTATCAGTGAACACATTTTATAAGTGTTAAGTTCTGCGTGTGCAAGGAGCTAAAAAAAAAGAGCTACCTTTTCCTTGTGCAGCATTACTGCTGCACAAGATGGCTCTTTCAGTAACAAACGACGGGGGGGGGACAGGTTCCCTTACATTTAGGTTGTTGTGCCAGCGTGGCGGTCCCAGGACACATTGCCGGCTACACAGCTGGGGATCAGCTGACGTTACTGAAACCCAATAACACTGGGTCGTATGTTTTTACTGTGCAGCCTGCACTTCTGAGCCGCAACTGGCGGTGTTGGAGCCCAGGAATAACAGTTCAGGTGGTAGAAAGATGAACACAGCAGGAGACCTGGATGACACCCAATTACTTAATCAGGCAGAGGAGTGGCAAATTCCTGCGAGATCCAGGCCTGGTTCATTTTCAGGAAAGTAAGCCGGTCAACGTTATCGGAGGATAGTCGCATGCGACGGTCTGTTATTACACCACCTGCGGCACTAAAGACACGTTCCGATAAGACACTAGCCGCAGGGCAAGCCAGCACCTCCAATGCATACTGGCTTAGCTCTGGCCATGTATCCAGCTTAGAGACCCAAAACTTGAATGGGGAAGAGCCGTTTGGGAGTACAGTAAGAGGGCAAGCCATGTAGTCTGTCACCATCTGACGGAACCGTTGCCTCCTGCTGACTGGAGCCGCCGGTGATGGTGTAGACATTTGGGGCGGGCACACAAAAGTGTGCCAGAGTTGTGCCATACTGGGCTTGCCTTGGGCAGAGGCACTGCTTCTGCTCCCTCTTTGGGCAGAGCCTCCCCCACTGCCTCGACGCACTGAGCTGCTTTGTAAAGCACTAGCAGCACTCCTCTCAGTTGGACAGGAGAAGATGATGGAATTCACCAGTGTGTCGTGGTACTCCCGCAATTTACGCTCCCGGGTCAACGCAGGGATGAGGTTTTGGACGTTGTCCCGGTAGCGAGGATCGAGGAGGGTGAACACCCAATAATCAGGCATGTTGAGAATGTGGTCGATGCGGCGGTCGTTTCTCAGGCACTGCAGCATGAAATCCACCATGTGCTGCAGAGTGCCAACTGGCCCAGAAACGCTGTCCCCTGCTTGAGACATGATCTCTGCCCGCTTCTCATCACCCCACCCTCGCTGTACACACTGACCACTGGACAATTGTGTCGCTCCCTCCTCTGGACGGAGCTCTTCCTCCTCCATTGACTCCTCCTCATCCTCCTCACAAATTGGCCCCTGCGTACCCCTTTGTGAGGAACCACGTGGCGCTGACTCTCCAGAAGCTGATGGAAAAGGTGACTCCTCATCCTCCACCTCTTCCACAACATCATCCCTTAACCCTTGCAAAGTTTGCTGAAGCAGGCAGATAAGGGGGACAGTCATGCTGACTAGTGCATCATCTGCACTTGCCATCCGCGTGGAATAATCAAAAGGACGCAAAACCTGGCAGACGTCCTTCATAGTGGCCCACTCTGTGGTTGTGAAGTCTGATCGGCGCTGACTGCGACTTCTTTGCGCCTGATGCAGCTGGTACTCCATAACTGCTTGCTGCTGCTCACACAACCGCTCCAACATATGTAACGTGGAATTCAACCGGGTAGGTAGGTCACATATGATGCGGTGTTCCGGAAGGCGGAATCGGCGCTGCAGAGCAGCAATGCGGGATCTGGCCAAGCTGCAACGCCGCAAGTGAGCACACTCTAGGCGGACCTTGTGCAGCAGGGCATCAAGATCCGGATAGTCCCTCAGAAAACTCTGCACAACCAAATTGAGCACATGTGCCAGACATGGGATGTGAGTGAGGTTGCCAAGGGCCAAAGCTGCCACCAGATTTCGGCCATTGTCACACACTACCATGCCTGGCTGGAGATTCGCTGGCAGTAACCACACATCGCTCTCCTGCTTGATGGCATTCCAGAGCTCCTGCGCTGTGTGGCTTCGATGCCCCAATGAAACTAGTTTCAAGATGGCCTGCTGACGTTTGGCCACGGCTGTGCTCATGTCGGTCATAGGTAAACTTTCACGGGTCCATGTGGAGATGGACTGTGACGGATCCTGCAGAGAGGAATCTGAGGAACTGGTGTAAGAGGAGGAGTCGATGCGTACAGACTGGATTCCTGCAATCCTTGGAGTGGGCAGGACACGTCCTGCGCCACTCGCACGATCTGTACCTGGCTCAACAACATTAACCCAATGGGCAGTGAGGGAAACATATCGCCCCTGTCCATGCTGACTGGTCCACGCATCGGTGGTGAGGTGGACCTTGCTACTGACGGCGTTCAGTAGCGCATGTTTTATGTTTGCCTCAACATGCCTGTGCAGGGCAGGGACAGCCTGCCTGCTGAAGTAAAAGCGGCTGGGCACCTTGTACTGTGGGACTGCCAATGCCATCAAGTCACGGAAGCTGTCAGTCTCCACCAGCCTGAACGAGAGCATTTCCAGGGACAACAGTTTGGCAATGCCTGCATTCAGAGCCTGTGCTCGGGGGTGGTTGGCCGAGAATGCCCGCCTTTTCTCCCATGCCTGTACTACCGATGGCTGTAGAGTAGACTGGGAGTGTGAGGATGACTGGGAAGGTGGTGCTGTGGGTGGAATTACACTAGGTCTCTGGACAACAGTGGAGGAAGAGGCAACACGAGATGAAGAGGTGGTAGCTGCTGCTGTTGGTTGGCCTACGTCTTCACTGTGTTTCTGTAACTCCACCGCGTGCCTGGTCCGCACATGTTTCCACATATTTGTGGTATTGAGGTTGCTGACACTTTTACCTCTTTTTACTTTCTGATGACACAGCTTGCATTTGACAAAACAAATGTCATCTGCAACTGTGTCAAAAAAGGACCAGGCACTGCAAGTCTTGGGAGCGCCCTTTTTGGCTTTGGAAAGAGACAGGCTCCTAACGGGTGCCAAAGTGGAGGCAACAGGCTCCGCAGTCTTCCCCCTCCCTCTCCCTCTTTGGCCCGTAAGGGGAAGCTCTTCCTCAGAGCTGCTCCCACCACCTTCCTGTTCCTCACGCCACGATGGGTCAAGGACCTCATCATCTCCACTACCCTCTGCCACCAACTGCTCCTCCTGGGTAGTCTCGGCAGCACAGTACGCACCAGAAAGCGGCACCTGAGTTTCATCATCAGATGCGTACTGCGCTGTGGTCACCGGAGGCACTGGCCCACCTGCCTCTTCAGAGTCAGAGAGAAAAAGCTGTTGGGCATCACTGCACACTGCCTCTTCTTCCATTTCTCCAATGCTGCTTGGCTGGCCCCCTGTTTCCAAGCCAAGAGATTCAGAGAACAGAAGTAGAGACGGCTCCTGTCCTGGGCTCTCTGACTGCCTGGCCAATTTGGCAGGTGGTGAAGAGACAGATGGCTGCTCTCCAGTGCTCTGTGCCTGAGAGGATGTGGCACTAACTGAAGTCGATGCCGAGGCGTTAGCTGCCATCCACCCGACAACGGCTTAAATTTGGTCTTCACGCAGCAGCGGTGCATGGCGCTCTCCGACAAAGCTGCGCATGAAGGACTGTTCCCTGCTGAAACTGAGTGACGACGAGTCACCGGCGCCCGCAGCAGGCACAGAATCACCACGTCCTCTCCCTGCTCCTCTCCCTGCTCCGCGCCCACGCCCACGTGCCTTACTCCCTGCCCTCTTCATCTTGGTTGACAGATAAAGATAAGCAGAAAAGTACTAAGGCCTTAGCGTGCTTATTCCTGAAATGCTCATTCTAACAGGTGTAAGAAACACTAATGTTGTAAAGTGTGGACTAAACTTTATTATTTTTCAAATCTGGCCTACACAAGTGTTAAGTTGTGTTTGGTGAACTTTACTTTTTTTTTGTGCAGATCGGGCTACAGAGCTAGTTTAAATCACACGGAGACCATGCAGACAGCCGTAAACGGCGCTGCAAGGCCAAAAAACCCTCCTCTAGGTTATCCTATGTAGTGTTTTTCCACTATTCAGCTGGAGACGGGTGGAAAGACACTAATAGGAATTTTTTTAAAAAAATTTTAAACAGGCTGCACTATTTGAAAAAAAGGAAATTGTTTTTCAAGGTATGAGGCAGTAACGCACCCTGAGCTGAATCCAACCGGCTATGGCTGCACACAGACTACAGGGCGAGCTGCGCTCACACAGAGACCGCGCAGACAGCCGTAAACGGCGCTGCAAGGCCAAAAAACCCTCCTCTAGGTTATCCTATGTAGTGTTTTTCCACTATTTAGCTGGAGACGGGTGGAAAGACACTAATAGGAATTTTTTTTTTTAAATTTTAAACAGGCTGCACTATTTGAAAAAAAGGAAATTGTTTTTCAAGGTATGAGGCAGTAACGCACCCTGAGCTGAATCCAACCGGCTATAGCTCCACACAGACTACAGGGCGAGCTGCGCTCACACAGAGACCGTGCAGACAGCCGTAAACGGCGCTGCAAGGCCCAATAAACCCCCTCTAGGTTATCCTATGTATTGTTTTTCCACTATTTAGCTGGAGACGGGTGGAAAAACACTAATAGGGAATTTTTTTTAAAATTTTTAAACAGGTTGCACTATTTGAAAAAAAGGAAAATTTTTCTCAAGGTATGAGCCAGTAACGAACCCTGAGCTGAATCCAAACGGCTATGGCTGCACACAGACTACAGGGCGAGCTGGGCTCACACGGAGACCGTGCAGACAGCCGTAAACGGCGCTGCAAGGCCCAAAAAAAACCCTCTAGGTTATCCTATGTAGTGTTTTTCCACAATTTAGCTGGAGACGGGTGGAAAAACACTAATAGGGAATTTTTTTTAAAATTTTTAAACAGGCTGCACTATTTGAAAGAAAGGAAAATTTTTCTCAAGGTATGAGCCAGTAACGAACCCTGAGCTGAATCCAACCGGCTATGGCTGCACACAGACTACAGGGCGAGCTGGGCTCACACGGAGACCGTGCAGACAGCCGTAAACGGCGCTGCAAGGCCCAAAAACCCCCCTCTAGGTTATCCTATGTAGTGTTTTTCCACAATTTAGCTGGAGACGGGTGGAAAAACACTAATAGGAAATTTGAGAAAAAATGTGCAGCAGGCTGCACTATGAGCAAAAAAGGACAACTGTGTGAGGCAGTGTGAACCTCCCCTGAGCTGAATACAACCGGGTATATGGCTGCACACAGACTACAGAGTGAGCTGCCCACACACACACACACACAGAGACCTTGCAGAACGCTGTTAAAACAGCGCTGCAAGGCAAGAGCAAGGTGAACAGTGAAGAACACACAGCGTTTTGCTAAATTAGCCTTTGGAAAGGAAAATAAAGCAATTAGCTAGCTCAACTGGCCCTCAGTTAGAACACAGCGTCCTGTCCCTAACTGAAATCACAGCAGAGTGAGTGCAAAATGGCGGCAGCGTTTTTTATAGTGCAGAGTGACATCATTTCAGCAGCCAATCACAGCCTTGCCAGTACTTACATGCCCACCATGCTAAACAGGATGTGCCCACACTTCCAATCATTCCTCATTGGCTGCTGCGTTCTGTTTGAATTCTGGGAACTTCCGATTCCGGTATCCGATACGCGGGAAGTATCGGAATTCGGTATCGGAATTCCGATACCGCAAATATCGGCCGATACCCGATACTTGCGGTATCGGAATGCTCAACACTAGTCAAAAGTCATTTGCAGAGCTCAACAATTGGCTAGGCCGATAGACAGAAATGAGGGAGGAGATATAAGGGGGTGCCGCACTGTGGGTGAGAACAAGTACTTTGAATTGGAATCTATAATGAATGGGAAGCCGGTGTAATGACTGTCCGAGTAATGATTAGCCAGGTGGATGACCCTGGCTGCTGCATTAAGGATAAACTGAAGAGGGGAAAGTCGATTAAGGAGGAGTCCAATTAATAGGACATTACAGTATTCCAGGTGGGAGTGGATCAGTGGGACAGTGAGGGATTTTTTTGCTTCCATGGTGAGAAAAGGGTGGATTCTAGATATGTTCTTTAGAGGTAAGGGTTAAGAGCGGGCAAGAGATTGTATATGGAAGGTGAAAAAGAGATTGGTGTGAAACATAACACTCAGACAGTGTGCCTGTTGCCAGGGTGTTATTATAGTGCAACCCACGAAGAGGGAAATGTCAGATTTAGGGAGGTTAGTAGTCTAATAAACTCTGTTCACATCAATGACACCAGCACGGTAAAGTTCTCATGGCGCTCCCGCTGCTGTCATTGAAGTAAACGGAGATCATTGTGTCTAAACTCCGATGACCTTTCTGATGGCATTATAAGCGTGAGAAATTTCTTATGCTCATTGTGACATCAGTGAGGTGAATGGAGTACATTGGATATGAACTCCTCTCACCTTTTTACAGTCACCGCAAGGCACTTTACTGCGCATGCAGCGGAGCTCATTGTCTCTGCTGTCAAGCATGCTGAGTGCTCGCATCATGCCAGCATTCTTCATGCTATTTAGATGTAGCAGTGCTAGAGTCGTCTATGGTTAAATGAATTATCTTTTAGTCCAAAAGGTGAGAAATATAGATGTTTACTATTTTAAACTCTTTCACAGGGGAAATGGGCATCGGAGGATTATCTTCACGTTGGGGACAGGTGAGGACTATGTTGCTTTATTATTTTATTTTTTATAGTGAACATGGAATTCAATGAATTGGGCATAAAAGTGGGAACTTTTATATTTTTAATTCAGTCTGTCATTATTTCAGATAAAGGAGTTTATTCAGGGTATTTTTACTTACTATATTACTGTTAGTTTGTAATGGAGGTGTTTTATAGACACCTCTCCATTACTAACTCCTGGGCTTGATGTCACCTGACAATACAAAAGTTACATCAACCTTAACCCTAAAGGACTTTTCTCTGTGTTTGTCCTTATTACTTTTGACTGCAGGATTAGTAATGAGGATGTCTTTTAGACACTTCTCTATTACTAATCTCTGGGATTGATATCAGCAGACATTTCAAAGCTGACATCAATCCTATAAACTATTACCCCGCTTGCCAATACACCAGGGTAAGTGGGAAGATCGAGGCTAAGAGCCAGATTTGGTGCATCTTATGGATGCACCACTTTTGGGATGGCTGAGAACTGATGTTTTTAGATTGGGAGGGGGCCAATATCTATTGCCCCTTCCTAACCTAATAATGTCAGCCCACAACTGTTTGCCTAGCCTTTGCTGGTTATTAATTATAGGGGGCACCCCATGTAATTTTTTTGGGGGAATTCCCAATTTTAATAACAAGAAGTGGCTAACTATACTGTGAGCTGATATTAATAGCCTGGGAAGCTACATGGGTATTACCTCCTCCCCAGGCTATAAACATCAGCCCCCAGCTATCCGCTTTTCCTCTGCTGATTAGTAAAATGTTGAGGTATCCCAAGCCATTTTTTCAAGAAAATTATTAATTTATTAATTAAAAACATGTACAGTAAGCTACACTTGCATTGTAATAACATGTCACCGACATCTTTATATCTATGTTTTCTATGTATATTTATCTATTCTATTCTGATGGGTCACACAGTGATTTTACTGCACATGGCAGAAGAAATGTCGAGTGTCCAATGTCCGAGTGCTGTGTGATTTTTTTATCACACCTATTGAGTTTCATTTGAGATTCGAGGACAATCGCAACATGCTGTGACTTTTTTTTCTCAGTCTGATTTGAGCTGAGAAAGAAATAACAGATGCGCAGGGACTCAAAGATTAATGTTTGTCAGTCCAATTTTTTTATTGTATTACACTCATCCATTTTTCTAGCAGATGAGAATCAGCCCTAATGCTGTTTGTCTGACTTAAAACAGGATATTTGTAATTTTGTAAACAGGTAAAGCCTAGTCAACAGATACCAATTTTTTCGAAAAGCAGTTGGGGGAAAAGCAGGTTAGCAATAGCTCCAGAATTTTAATTCAAATCTGATTTATACAATTGTATGATCATTCTTATTATTGTAAATGAAAAAAAAAAACAGTTTAACATTACAATAAGATGAATTGATTATGACCCAGAACGAAGTGTCAGGTCTTAACTCTGTGCAATCTCTGGCGATTGGCAAGTGAAATCTGTTTGCTTAAGATGCCTTTTAGCTGGAGAGGATGCTTGTACAAAAGGATTAACCTATTGACAATGACTTTTCAAATCTAAATTCTTTGAATAACAAGTGTGGAGTGTATTTACCTTCTTAATGCACCCACAATTCACAGACAGTTAAGCTGGCTTTCCATGAAAGGTCAAAATGCATGAAGCACTGAATTTTAATAAGTATCAGTACCAAATTGTAAATAAAAGAAATCTAATACTGGTCAACATATAAATAACCATATTGTGGAAAGTAACACACTGGATCATACACATTCCTACTAGCAAGGCAAATACAAGTGCCTCTCACAAAATTAGAATATAATTAAAAAGTTATTTTATTTCAGTTCTTCAATACAAAAAGTGAATCTCATATATTATGTAGTAGAGTCATTACAATCAGAGTAATCTATTTCAAGCGTTTATTTCTGCTAATGTTGATGATTATGGCTGACAGCCAATGATTATATTCTAATTTTGTGAGAAGCACCTGTAGTACAGTCCCAGCAAGTACTTAAGATGGTGCAAATGACAGAGTCTCACCATTCCGCTGGCTCACTGGGAATTAGTACATCTGCGACTTCCGGGCTTCCAGGGTCAACTACCACAACCAGTGGGACCCTGCTTTTGGAGGGGACTCACAGAGAGGAGGTAGTAGCAAGCTTAAGAAGCTGATAGAGTACATTGATGTAAGTGGCCAGGTGACCTGATTGTCCCAACCTAGGTTCTCCAAACATCTTTGTAGGTTCAGGTAAGGGCAGTGAATTAAATCTGTATTCTCAGGAGCAATGGAGCCTTGGCTTCTATCCTCTAGAGACTCCCTGTAGAAGGAGAGAGGTTCCTTTTTCTATCCACATCTGTACTTCATGACATTTTCCACTGGACTAGGGGAGGAGGTAATCTCTCATTGTTAAAGTGTTCAATTAACCTGAATATTTTATAAAAAAAAAAAAGAGCATGAACCGCACATCCCAAAATCATACGTTGATCTAAAGCCGTTAGGCAAAAAATTTTTATATACTGAACATGAGGTCTAGACCATTTTGGCTCTCACTGAAGAACTGGAGGAAGGTGAGTTTCAATGCTCCTTTCATTTTGGTGCTGGTGCTGTGTGGCGGCCATTGTTGCTGTGGCTTTGTGTTGGTGAGGCGGCGTGGTCTGGAGTCATGGGGCTCAGTCTCACAGCATGGGTGCTGTGGGGCAACAGGCCATCTGCCCTGCTGGTGCATGGCCGCTGTGGCGGTGGTCGCCACATGGCTCCGCTCCGTTAGGGCAGTAGGACCCACTATGAGGTTTGCCGTGAAGTGGCAGTGGGCTTCATACAGTCTGATCAGAATGTTAAACTGAAAACCTCATGTTCAGTATATAAAATTTTGCCTTGCGGCTTTAGATCAACGTATGATTTTGGAATGTGCGGTTCATGCTCTCTTTTTTTTTTTTCTTTTTGTACTGAATATTTTATACCTCAATGTTTGAAGAACAACAAGCTGCATGGACTAATACAGTAGTTAATTAGCAGGCATTCACAAAATTAACAAACATCAATTGTTTAATTAATCGGTGACTTTGTCCCTCAAGAATAGCAGAACAATAAGCTGCAAAGACTCATACAATAAGTGGTAAGCAACCATTCAACAAATCACAATATCAATTCAACCTACAAAATGAGTCAACATTCAGGCTCATATGAACAATGGCTTATACCTCTTGACCTGCTGTCTGGCATATTTAAGAATAAAAGCTGTGTCATCACACTTAGGGTAGTTGCTGTGCTGAAAGGTGAAGTTCTATTTCATCTTTGGATTTTTAGTAGAAATATAAAATACTTGTTGCAAAGTATACCTTGAACAGTTCATAATTCCCACTACTGTATTAATACTATAGTTGTTTATCATATAAAACATTACAATTCATGTGATGGGGTAATTCTAGCTCTTTAATTGGGTTGCATCAATATTGAAACTCATCACTTGTCTTCAGGTGATTACTTCAGGGATCATTTATATTGCATTTGGCGAACGCTCTCAGTCCTGTAGACTATGAATAGAGAATAAACGATGATCAGTCACTATTCCATCCAGAGGATTCTTATTAGTTTACATGTGTTTTGGTTATAATTTGCTATCCTATTACAATGTCATTAAGAAACATGCAAAAATTAGACATGTAATATTTGCCTTATATTCTTTAATTCAAAGTGCACTCATAAGTTCCATGTGATATTTTAATCTTAAATACAACTTACTTATATTACTTAATTGCATCCATTTTTTAATTAATTACTTATTAAATTATTATTTTATTTTAGCATTGGACGAAAACGAATATATGATGCATGCCAGCCTAATAGTGCCTGAATCACTGCTGAAGACATCTAGAGGCAATTTTTATTCCTTAATTCTTCCTATGTTTAACTGGAATATTTAGAAGAAAAAGTCTAAGAGGAATGTTGCTTTGGTTGTATTTCAGAATTTTTCTGTACCAATCAGTCATCAAATCAGAAACAAAGCAGTCTAAAGGCTCATTCAAATAGTACCAAAACTATTGATAGTCACATTGCATCTTTCACATGTCATATTTCATCCTTGGATCGAGTGGTCTGCACAAAAACATTAAGACTTGTCCAACATTGATATGAGTGTTGACTAAAACTTAGCAATGCAAGTAAATGCGTCTGTGAAAAAAATGACAGGACTCAGATGTCATCACATTTGCCACGGACTGTTTGATCAGAGAAACTTGAAAAACACATATTTTTCCACTTTGTTCAAACTCAGATAGTGAAACCTGACACAGTGACCAAACTTTTATGATACTCTGATGAAAAACACATTTTTAACTTAGATTGCTTAGACTATTTTGGGGGGAAATAAAATACTGATGATTGAAGAAGCCCTAAGGCTGGATTCACATACAAAATATATATTGCATCAATTTTGTATTAGCCTGATACAACTCAAGGTGATCACAACTAATAGTAAAACTAAAGCAAAATTGCTTTTTGGCTTTTCAATGTTTAAATCCCAGGAGCTTATACGGTACTGGATCAAAATGTTACAGATCAACAACTGAGTCACCAGACAGGTAGGAACAACGGGATCAGTTCTTCCATCAATTTTAATCCAACATTTTACTTAAAGACTAAATGGTTAACTCTGCAGCTCTGGCCTTATATGAACCAATCCTATGCCTAACCTATTTTTCAAACTTGTTTTTTTTTTCACTGGAGGGTTTAATAAAAAAAAGTGTCTAATGGATTACATGTAGAAATTTTTTTCAATTTCACTTGCAGTGAAGAAGAAAATATTGTGAGCATTGCAAAGATTTCTTATTTTCTGTAGTTAGAATTTATTAAATCTGCAAACAATGACACATGATTTTAAATTATATTTATCTTAAACAAAGATTTAAAAAAATAATTTATATGATACTGCCTGTCAGTGCCTGTTCTAATCTATTACTTCAGAATGACTGATCACCTGAAAATATCATATCATGGTCCTTCACATCACCTTGTGTTATTGTCTGCTGCTCCTGAACTTTACATCACCTCCGACACATTTAGAATGAAAATAGTTTGACAGTTCTTGTGCAGCAATTCAGATGCAAAGGAGTCACGCGTTTGTAAAACTGATAATGAACAAAACTTTAACCCCTTCCCGACCTTTGACGCCACGTAGGCGTCATGAAAGTCGGTGCCAATCCGACCCATGACGCCTATGTGGCGTCATGGAAAGATCGCGTCCCTGCAGGCCGGGTGAAAGGGTTAACTCCCATTTCACCCGATCTGCAGGGACAGGGGGAGTGGTAGTTTAGCCCAGGGGGGCTGGCTTCACCCCCTCGTGGCTACGATCGCTCTGATTGGCTGTTGAAAGTGAAACTGCCAATCAGAGCGATTTGTAATATTTCACCTATTATAACGGGTGAAATATTACAATCCAGCCATGGCCGATGCTGCAATATCATCGGCCATGGCTGGAAATACTAATGTGCCCCCACCCCACCGATCACCCCCCCCCAGCCCCCCGATCTGGCCGGTCCTCTGCTCCGGCTCCCCTCCGTCCAGTGCTCCGCTCCCCCCCGTGCTTTTGTCCGCTCCCCCCGTGCTCCAATCACCCCCCCGTGCTCCAATCACCCCCCCTGCACTCCGATCCACCCCCCCGGTGCTCCGTTCCACCCCCCGTGCTCCATTCCAGCCCCCCCGTGCTCCGTTCCACGCCCACCGTGCTCCGTTCCACCCCTCCCACGCTCCGATTCCCCCCTCCGTGCTCCGATCCCCCCCACCGTGGTCCCCCCCCACCCCATCATACTTACCGATCCAGCCGGGGTCCAGTCCGTCTTCTCCCTGGGCGCCGCCATCTTCCAAAATGGCGGGCGCATGCGCAGTGCGCCCGCCGAATCTGCCGGCCAGCAGATTCGTTCCAAAGTGCATTTTGATCACTGAGATAGATTATATCTCAGTGATCAAAATAAAAAAAATAATAAATGACCCCCCCCCTTTGTCACCCCCATAGGTAGGGACAATAAAAAAATAAAGAATTTTTTTTTTCCACTAATGTTAGAATAGGGTTAGGGGTAGGGTTAGGGGTAGGGTTAGGGGTAGGGTTAGGGGTAGGGTTAGGGTTAGGGGTAGGGTTAGGGGTAGGGTTAGGGTTAGGGTTAGGGGTAGGGGTAGGGTTAGGGGTAGGGTTAGGGGTAGGGTTAGGGTTAGGGGTAGGGTTAGGGTTTCAGTATGTGCACACGTATTCTGTTCCTCTGCGGATTTTTCCGCTGCGGATTTGATAAATCCGCAGTGCTAAACCGCTGCGGATTTATGGCGGATTTACCGCGTTTTTTTCTGCGCATTTCACTGCGGTTTTACAACTGCGATTTTCTATTGGAGCAGTTGTAAAACCGCTGCGGAATCCGCACAAAGAAGTGACATGTGTACAGCGATTTTTGTTTCCCGTAGGTTTACATTGAACTGTAAACTCATGGGAAACTGCTGCGGATCCGCAGCATTTTCCGCAGCGTGTGCACATACCTTTAGAATTAGGCTATGTGCACACTGTGCGGATTTGGCTGCGGATTGGCCGCTGCGGATTCGCAGCAGTGTTCCATCAGGTTTACAGTACCATGTAAACATATGAAAAACCAAATCCGCTGTGCCCATGGTGCGGAAAATACCGCGCGGAAACGCTGCGTTGTATTTTCCGCAGCATGTCAATTCTTTGTGCGGATTCCGCAGCGTTTTACACCTGTTCCTCAATAGGAATCCGCAGGTGAAATCCGCACAAAAAACACTGGAAATCCGCGGAAAATCCGCAGGTAAAACGCAGTGCCTTTTACCCGCGGATTTTTAAAAAATGGTGCGGAAATATCTCACACGAATCCGCAACGTGGGCACATAGCCTTAGGGTTAGGGTTGGAATTAGGGTTGTGGTTAGGGTTGTGATTATGGTTATGGCTACAGTTGGGATTAGGGTTAGAGGTGTGGGGGGGTTAGTGTTGGAGTTAGAATTGAGGGGTTACCACTGTTTAGGCACATCAGGGGTCTCCAAACGCAACATGGCGCCACCATTGATTCCAGCCAATCTCGTATTCAAAAAGTCAAATGGTGCTCCCTCACTTCCGAGCCCTGACGTGTGCCCAAACAGTGGTTTACCCCCACATATGGGGTACCAGCATACTCAGGACAAACTGCGCAACAATTACTGGGGTCCAATTTCTCATGTTACCCTTGTGAATCTAAAAAAATGCTTGCTAAAACATAATTTTTGAGGAAAGAAAAATGATTTTTTATTTTCACGGCTCTGCGTTGTAAACGTCTGTGAAGCACTTGGGGGTTCAAAGTGCTCACCACATATCTAGATAAGTTCCTTGGGGGGTCTAGTTTCTAAAATGGGGTCACTTGTGGGGGTTTCTACTGTTTAGGCACACCAGGGGCTCTGCAAACGCAACGTGACACCCGCAGACCATTCCATCAAAGTCTGCATTTCAAAAGTCACTACTTCCCTTCTGAGCCCCGACGTGTGCCCAAACAGTGGTTTACCCCCACTCATGGGGTATCAGCGTACTCAGGAGAAACTGGACAACAACTTTTGGGGTCCAATTTCTCCTGTAACCCTTGGGAAAATAAAAAATTCTGGGCTAAATAATTATTTTTGAGGAAAGAAAACGTATTTATTATTTTCACGGCTCTGCATTATAAACTTCTATGAAGCACTTGGGGGTTCAAAGTGCTCACCACACATCTAGATAAGTTCCTTTCGGGGTCTAGTTTCCAAAATGGGGTCACTTGTGGGGGGTTTCTACTGTTTAGGCACATCAGGGGCTCTGCAAACGCAACGTGATGCCCGCAGAGCATTCCATCAAAGTCTGCATTTCAAAACGTCACTACTTCAATTCCAAGCCCCGGCATGTGCCCAAACAGTAGTTTACCCCCACATATGGGGTATCACCGTACTCAGGAGAAACTGGACAACAAATATTGGGGTCAAATTTCTCCTGTTACCCTTGGGAAAATTAAAAAATTCTGGGCTAAATAATTATTTTTGAGGAAAGAAAACGTATTTATTATTTTCACGGCTCTGCATTATAAACTTCTATGAAGCGCTTGGGGGTTCAAAGTGCTCACCACACATCTAGATAAGTTCCTTTCGGGGTCTAGTTTCCAAAATCGGGTCACTTGTGGGGGGTTTCTACTGTTAAGCCACATCAGGGGCTCTGCAAACGCAACGTGACGCCCACAGAGCATTCCATCAAAGTCTGCATTTCAAAACGTCACTACTTCACTTCCGAGCCTCGGCATGTGCCCAAACAGTGGTTTACCCCCACATATGGGGTATCAGCGTACTCAGGAGAAACTGGACAACAACTTTTGGGGTCCAATTTCTCCTGTAACCCTTGGGAAAATAAAAAATTCTGGGCTAAATAATTATTTTTGAGGAAAGAAAACGTATTTATTATTTTCACGGCTCTGCATTATAAAGTTCTATGAAGCACTTGGGGGTTCAAAGTGCTCACCACACATCTAGATAAGTTCCTTTGGGGGTCTAGTTTCCAAAATGGGGTCACTTGTGGGGGGTTTCTACTGGTAAGCCACATCAGGGGCTCTGCAAACGCAACGTGATGCCCACAGAGCATTCCATCAAAGTCTGCATTTCAAAACGTCACTACTTCACTTCCGAGCCTCGGCATGTGCCCAAACAGTGGTTTACCCCCACATATGGGGTATCAGCGTACTCAGGAGAAACTGGACAACAACTTTTGGGGTCAAATTTCTCCTGTTACCCTTGGGAAAATAAAAAATTGCAGGCTAAAAGATCATTTTTGAGAAAATAATTTTTTTTTTTTTTTCATGGCTCTGCGTTATAAACTTCTGTGAAGCACTTGGGGGTTCAAAGTCCTCACCACACATCTAGATTAGTTCCTTTGGGGGTCTAGTTTCCAAAATGGTGTCATTTCTGGGGAATCTCCAATGTTTAGGCACACAGGGGCTCTCCAAACGTGACATGGTGTCCGCTAATGATTGGAGCTAATTTTCCATTTAAAAAGCCAAATGGCGTGCCATCCCTTCCGAGCCCTGCCGTGCGCCCAAACAGTGGTTTACCCTCACATATGGGGTATCAGCATACTCAGGACAAACTGGACAACAATATTTGGGGTCCAATTTCTCCTATTATCCTTGGCAAAATAGGAAATTCCAGGCTAAAAATCATTTTTGAGGAAAGAAAAATTATTTTTTATTTTCATGGCTCTGTGTTATAAACTTCTGTGAAGCACCTGGGGGTTTAAAGTGCTCAATATGCATCTAGATAAGTTCCTTGGGGGGTCTAGTTTCCAAAATGGGGTCAATTGTGGGGGAGCTCCAATGTTTAGGCACACAGGGGCTCTCCAAACGCGACATGGTGTCCGCTAACAATTGGAGCTAATTTTCCATTCAAAAAGTCAAATGGCGCGCCTTCCCTTCCGAGCCCTGCCGAGTGCCCAAACAGTGGTTTACCCCCACATATAAGGTATCGACGTACTCGGGAGAAATTGCCCAACAAATTTTATGATCCATTTTATCCTACTGCCCATGTGAAAATGAAAAAATTGAGGCGAAAATAATTTTTTTGTGAAAAAAAAAGTACTTTTTCATTTTTACAGATCAATTTGTGAAGCACCTGAGGGTTTAAAGTGCTCAATATGCATCTAGATAAGTTCCTTGGGGGGTCTAGTTTCCAAAATGGGGTCACTTGTGGGGGAGCGCCAATGTTTAGGCACACAGGAGCTATCCAAACGCGACATGGTGTCCGCTAACGATGGAAATAATTTTTCATTCAAAAAGTCAAATGGCGCTCCTTCCCTTCCGAGCCTTACCATGTGCCCAAACAGTGGTTTACCCCCACATGTGTGGTATTGGTGTACTCAGGAGAAATTGCCCAACATATTTTAGGATCCATTTTATCCTGTTGCCCATGTGAAAATGAAAAAATTGAGGCTAAAATAATTTTTTTGTGAAAAAAAAGTACTTTTTCATTTTTACGGATCAATTTGTGAAGCACCTGGGGGTTCAAAGTGCTCACTATGCATCTAGATAAGTTCCTTGGGGCGTCTAGTTTCCAAAATGGGGTCACTTGTGGGGGAGCTCCAATTTTTAGGCACACGGGGGCTCTCCAAACGTGACATGGTGTCCGCTAAAGAGTGGAGCCAATTTTTGATTCAAAAAGTCAAATGGCGCTCCTTCCCTTCCAAGCCCTGCCGTGCGCCCAAACAGTGGTTTACCCCCACATATGAGGTATCAGCGTACTCAGGACAAATTGGACAACAACTTTCGTGGTTCAGTTTCTCCTTTTACCATTGGGAAAATAAAAAAATTCTTGCTAAAAGATAATTTTTGTGACTAAAAAGTTAAATGTTCATTTTTTCCTTCCATGTTGCTTCTGCTGCTGTGAAGCACCTGAAGGGTTAATAAACTTCTTGAATGTGGTTTTGAGTACCTTGACGGGTGCAGTTTTTAGAATGGTGTCACTTTTGGGTATTTTCAGCCATATAGACCCCTCAAACTGACTTCAAATGTGAGGTAGTCCCTAAAAAAAATGGTTTTGTAAATTTCGTTGTAAAAATGACAAATCGCTGGTCAAATTTTAACCCTTATAACTTCCTAACAAAAAAAAATTTTGTTTCCAAAATTGGGCTGATGTAAAGTATACATGTGGGAAATGTTATTTATTAACTATTTTGTGTCACATATATCTCTGGTTTAACAGAATAAAAATTCAAAATGTGAAAATTGCGAAATTTTCAAAATTTTCGCCAAATTTCCGTTTTTATCACAAATAAACGCAGAATTTATTGACCTAAATTTACCACTAACATGAAGCCCAATATGTCACGAAAAAACAATCTCAGAACCGCTAGGATGCGTTGAAGCGTTCCTGAGTTATTACCTCATAAAGGGATACTGGTCAGAATTGCAAAAAACGGCAAGGTCTTTAAGGTCAAAATAGGCTGGGTGATGAAGGGGTTAAAGTGTATATTTTCACATTTACTGTAGGCTTTACCTTTTCAGAGGTTGATATCTCCATTTTTGTTTGGGAGAGATTTTACTTGAATTTAGAATGATTACTAATTTGCTACATTTTAGAACATGTAATTATTCACAAGGATTTTTTTTCTGTTTTCTTATTTTTTCTAACCTTACACAATAAGTAAGCAAGGTGTAAATATTGGCGGATTTCCAGGTGTTTCAATTTCCTATAGAGAAAAAAGTATTCAATAAACCTTAAGTACTTTAGAGATGTATGAAAAAAATCATCCTACAACAAACAATCCCTCATACAGCAAAATAGAAGAATGAAAAAGTAATAGCTCTCAGAATACAGTAACAGAAATTAAATTAAATTGTGCTTATAAAATCTAAAATTAAAAAAAGTTTAAAAAAGAAAATTACTTCATATTTCATAGAATTCACTGAACCATCTCAAACAGATCTCTGTCCAATCTGTATCTTCTCCCTTTCTGTTTCATTCCATTGCTTTTCGTGTTTCAATGTGCAAATGAGAATAACAATGAATCCTCTACACTGTGACATACCTTAAGATTCTTGCAGAAATCTATTACATCTCCTCTTAGCCATCTTTTTTTGCAAACTAAACAATCCCAGATCCTTTAACCGTCCCTCGTAGGAGATTGTTTGCAGTCTTCTCACCATCCTGGTATCTCTTCATTGAACTGGCCCCAGTTTTTCGATGTCTTTTTTAACATGTGGTGCCCAGAACTGGACACATTATTCCAGATAAGGTCTGACCAAGGAGGAGTAGAGGGGGACAATTACATTTTGTGATCTAGACTCTATGCTTCTCTTAGTACATCCAAGAACTGTTTGCCGTTTTTCCTGCTGCATCACACTGCTGACTTATGTACAGTCTGTGATCTATTAGTATCCCCAGGTCTTTTTCACATGTGCTGATTAGTGTTGAGCGATACCGTCCGATACTTGAAAGTATCGGTATCGGATAGTATCGGCCGATACCCGAAAAATATCGGATATCGCCGATACCGATATCCGATACCAATACAAGTCAATGGGACATCAAGTATCGGAAGGTATTCTCATGGTTCCCAGGGTCTGAAGGAGAGGAAACTCTCCTTCAGGCCCTGGGATCCATAGGGATGTGTAAAATAAAGAATTAAAATAAAAAATATTGATATGCTCACCTCTCCGGCGGCCCCTGGACTTCACGCTGCTAACCGGGAGGCTTCTTTGTTTAAAAAGCGCGCCTTTCGGACCTGTGAATGACGTCCCGGCTTCTGATTGGTCGCGTGCCGCCCATGTGACCGGCACGTGACCAATCAGAGGCCGCGACGTCATTCGCAGGTCCTCAATTCCTAGAATTAGCAGTTTTGTGAATGAGAATGACGTCGCGGCTTCTGATTGGCCGCGTGCGGCCCATGTGACCGGCACGCGGCAAATCAGAAGCCGCGATGTCATTCTCATTCACAAAACTGCTAATTCTAGGAATTGAGGACCTGCGAATGACGTCGCGGCCTCTGATTGGTCGCGTGCCGGTCACATGGGCGGCAAGCGACCAATCAGAAGCCGGGACGTCATTCACAGGTCCGAAAGGCGCGCTTTTTAAACAAAGAAGCCTCCCGGTTAGCAGTGTGAAGTCCAGGGGCTGCCGGAGAGGTGAGCATATCAATATTTTTTATTTTAATTCTTTATTTTACACATCCCTATTGATTCGATACCGATACCCGATATCACAAAAATATCGGATCTCGGTATCGGAATTCCGATACCGCAAGTATCAGCCGATACCCGATACTTGCGGTATCGGAATGCTCAACACTAGTGCTGATACTAAATTCTGATCCTCTCATTCTGTAGATGTAATCTTCATTATTCTTGCCCAGATGTAGTATGTTGCATTTCTCCCTGTTAAATACCATTCTATTAGTCACTTCCCATTGTTCAAACTTATCTAAATCCTTCTGAATCCTTTCTGTCTTCTCTAGTGTTAGCTATCATTTCTAGCTTTGCATCATCTTCAAAACTGATTAGTTTACCATCAATTTCCTTATCTAGATCATTTATGAAAATTTTGAACAACACTGGGGCCAAGACAGAGCTTTGTGGTACCCCACTTGAAACACTCTTCGAATTTGATGTGCAAGCATTTATTAACACTCTATGGATGCGATCACTGTGCCAGTTATGAATCTACCTAACAGTAGCCTTGTCAATCCCATATTTGATAATTTTTTTCAATAAGGATAGAATGAAGTACTTTATCTAATGCTTTGCTGAAGTCAAGATTTACTATATCTACTGTTTTTCCCTAATCCACCCAGTCCATGATGTCATCACAGTGGGAATTAGATTAGTCTGGCATTACATGTTTGCTACACACCCATGCTGGCTCTGGTAGATTGCTGTATTTTTAACCAAGTACTTGCATATATGCTTTTAATAATATGTTCAAAGATCTTACTTGGTATAGAAGTAAGGCTCGCTGGCTTGTAATTTTCTTTCTCCATCTCCTTTCCTTTTTGAAGATAGGGACATTTGCCCTTCTTCAATCTTCTGGTAATTCTCATGTTCTCCAGGAATTTTAAAAGATTTAGGCTAGTGGTTCTGCAAATTCTTCTGCTATCTTTTTCAGTACCCTAGGAAATAATTCATCTGCACCAAGAAATTAAAATTCATTTAAATTAGCGAAGCGTTCTCTAACCATCTCTCTGTTTATGGATGGTATGGATTCTTATATTCCTTTGATGGTGCCGTGAAGATCAGTAGATGTTACCTTTGCTTTCTTAGAAAACACAGAAGTAAAATAGAAATGTAAAAGTTCTGTCTCCTCAACATATTTTTTTACCATTTCACCCTTTTCATACTGTAAAAATCCTATAGAATTTTTTACTTTTCTTTTTCTTTTAATATAGCCTCAAAATTTTTTGGCTTCCTTGCAAGCCTCACTTCATTATTTGATTTAGCTCTTCTAATGCTTGTGCTGCATTCCCTACAAACATCATTCTATTCTTCTTTAGATATGTCCCCCTCTTTCCACTTGATATTCATTTATTTTTCCTTTTTTTAGCAAGTATTTAAGTTCTGTGTTCATCCGTTCTGGTCACTTTTTAAATGCTTGCAATTGCTCCTTATTGTTACTGATTGCATAGTAAGAAATTCACTTATCAAAATCTCCCATCCTTCTTGGAAATTTCTGTCCTTTAGAACATCCAGCCATTGGTCTTTTCATACCCTCTTTCTGAGTCCATTAAAGTCTATATTTCTGAAGTCCAACCGTTAAGGTCTTCTTCCTCTTGTATTAAAAAATTAAAGAATACTGTGGCATCCAAAAAACTAAATATAGTGTTTTTAATTTTTTTCTCATTACGTCATTTACAGGTCAGATTAATTTATTTTATATTTTGATACATCTGACTTTTATGAGTGCCGCAATTTCAAATATGTATATTTTTTATTTGTTTTATTTTAATGGGCCAAAAGGGGCCGATTTTAACTTTTGTATTTTTTTTCATATTTTTTTTAAAACTATTTTTTCCACTTTTAACTATGTTTAAAGGGAATCTGTCACCCCATTTTTGGCCTATAAATTACGGACACTGCTATCAGGGGTTTATCTACAGCATTCTGTAATGCTGTAAATAAGCCCCCTATGTAACCTGAAAGATAAGAAAAACAGAGCAAAGTACTGCAGTGTGCAGGCACCGGACCTCTCTTACCATTCCCGGCACCTGCACACTGCAGTACTTTGCTCTGCCCTCAACAGGTCAGACAAAGTACGCCTGCAACGGAGCCGTGACAGGAAGCAAAGAAGAGGGCATCATCGTATGAAGATGGGAGGTGCCGGACCC
Source organism: Ranitomeya imitator (assembly GCF_032444005.1). Lineage (NCBI taxonomy): Eukaryota > Metazoa > Chordata > Amphibia > Anura > Dendrobatidae > Ranitomeya > Ranitomeya imitator. Next base: position 115,727,523 of record NC_091283.1, on the reverse strand, counting down.
GGACCGCGATGCCCATCGGACCGGACAGCATTGGGACCGCTCCTGGGTGAGTATAATCTAACTTGTTTTTCTTATCTTTCAGGTTACATCGGGGGCTCATTCTACAGCATTACAGAATGCTGTAGATTAAGTCTGCAAGGACAGGGTCCTCTCCCCTCTGTACCAGTCTGTCACTGTAAACCTGTTTACGGTAAACGATATCTATAACCCTGTATGTAACCCATTTCTCATGTACAGCACCAAGGAATTAATGGTGCTATATAAATAATAATAATAATAATAAGCCCTTGACGGCGTTGGCCGCATCTTATAGGCCAAAAATGGAGTGACAAATTTCCTTTAAGAGTACCTTTAGAGGACATGGACCAACGATCATCTGATCCCTTGCACTATATATAGCAGGTCATAAGCATTGCTATGTATAGTAGAAATCAGGATCCCCTATGAAGGACAGCTAAACACTGGCTTTCACATTGTCATGATAAGCACGGAGGACTTCAATAGGCCCCCAGCTGTCATGACAGCCAATCATCTCACCATGATCTTGTGTGTTAAATGCTACTATTAGAGATTTACAGCAGCATTTAATGCTGCTATTAGAGGCAGATGATTTTTAACAAAAGACCAAAAGAAATACAAACTCTAGGCGCAGACTTATTTGTAATCTTAAACTTGATGAAATTACTCCAATCAGTATTATTCAATTTCGAAATTGATGCTTTGAAGTGTGCTGTAAAGTGATAGAAAACAAAGGAAGCAAAATCTATAATATTTTAATACACAAATACATACAAAGACACAAGTATCTTTAAAATATAACTTTGTAAAACGTTATGTATCAGATGAAGGTGAAGTCATTGAATTTTTGTTCAGAAATAAAAATCATCCAGCAGTACTATTTTGCTGCCTGGTGAAACATGCTGAATTTTTAACAAAGCTATTTTAGAAATGGAACATACCTGTGCTGGTAAATTCGATATACAGCGGGGCAAAAAAGTATTTAGTCAGTCAGCAATAGTGCAAGTTCCACCACTTAAAAAGATGAGAGGCGTCTGTAATTTACATCATAGGTAGACCTCAACTATGGGAGACAAACTGAGAAAAAAAATCCAGAAAATCACATTGTCTGTTTTTTTATCATTTTTTTTTGCATATTATGGTGGAAAATAAGTATTTGGTCAGAAACAAACAATCAAGATTTTTGGCTCTCACAGACCTGTAACTTCTTCTTTAAGAGTCTCCTCTTTCCTCCACTCATTGCCTGTAGTAATGGCACCTGTTTAAACTTGTTATCAGTATAAAAAGACACCTGTGCACACCCTCAAACAGTCTGACTCCAAACTCCACTATGGTGAAGACCAAAGAGCTGTCAAAGGACACCAGAAACAAAATTGTAGCCCTGCACCAGGCTGGGAAGACTGAATCTGCAATAGCCAACCAGCTTGGAGTGAGGAAATCAACAGTGGGAGCAATAATTAGAAAATGGAAGACATACAAGACCACTGATAATCTCCCTCGATCTGGGGCTCCACGCAAAATCCCACCCCGTGGGGTCAGAATGATCACAAGAACGGTGAGCAATAATCCCAGAACCACGCGGGGGGACCTAGTGAATGAACTGCAGAGAGCTGGGACCAATGTAACAAGGCCTACCATAAGTAACACACTACGCCATCATGGACTCAGATCCTGCAGTGCCAGACGTGTCCCACTGCTTAAGCCAGTACATGTCCGGGCCCGTCTGAAGTTTGCTAGAGAGCATTTGGATGATCCAGAGGAGTTTTGGGAGAATGTCCTATGGTCTGATGAAACCAAACTGGAACTGTTTGGTAGAAACACAACTTGTCGTGTTTGGAGGAAAAAGAATACTGAGTTGCATCCATCAAACACCATACCTACTGTAAAGCATGGTGGTGGAAACATCATGCTTAAGGGCTGTTTCTCTGCAAAGGGGCCAGGACAACTGATCCGGGTACATGAAAGAATGAATGGGGCCATGTATCGTAAGATTTTGAGTGCAAACCTCCTTCCATCAGCAAGGGCATTGAAGATGAAACGTGGCTGGGTCTTTCAACATGACAATGATCCAAAGCACACCACCAGGGCAACGAAGGAGTGGCTTCGTAAGAAGCATTTCAAGGTCCTGGAGTTGCCTAGCCAGTCTCTAGATCTCAACCCTATAGAAAACCTTTGGAGGGAGTTGAAAGTCCGTGTTGCCAAGCGAAAAGCCAAAAACATCACTGCTCTAGAGGAGATCTGCATGGAGGAATGGGCCAACATACCAACAACAGTGTGTGGCAACCTTGTGAAGACTTACAGAAAACGTTTGACCTCTGTCATTGCCAACAAAGGATATATTACAAAGTATTGAGATGAAATTTTGTTTCTGACCAAATACTTATTTTCCACCATAATATGCAAATAAAATGTTAAAAAAACAGACAATGTGATTTTCTGGATTTTTTTTTCTCAGTTTGTCTCCCATAGTTGAGGTCTACCTATGATGTAAATTACAGACACCTCTCATCTTTTTAAGTGGTGGAACTTGCACTATTGCTGACTGACTAAATACTTTTTTGCCCCACTGTAGCTGTATAGCTGTGTACATTTATAATACATCTGGGACCTCTTCAACTACAAAGAACAAGTTAAGAATAAAGTGTAAATCATATGCTTGTTGTTGGATCGCTTTGTCAAATCCCTACATATATTAGGTGCATTGCAAAGTAAAGATGCCATTTTCTTCTCACATGTCTAACTTAATCTTTACATTATGCAAATACACATCTGTTCGTTAAAACAAATCTAATGAAACAGTTCACATCTACTACAATAACAACAAAGAATCACAATAAAAGACTTGAGGGGTAATTTATGCCTGATTTCTTTAGGGTAAGTGTTGTGTGTTTAATAAGCAATTATGGAAAGAAGGTGTCTTATTTTTTTGTGCACATGTGACAAGAATCAAAATTGATCATAATTTTTTCAATATCTGGTTCACGTGTGATTTGGATTTCATGCAATTAAAGTGGTATGTGACATACTGTGCTGTACATTGTAAAAACAGTGCAACTTCCCAAATTTTCTGTAAACACTGAATATCACCCCAGGTAGAAATCAGGCTTCCAGTGCTATATAGTGTTATATATAGCAATATATGCATAGCTATATTTATCTACAGAGTAGTAGAATATAACTGTGCTAATAAACATCCCTAGAATATACAGATTTAGTAAATAGCAGCCATGTGGTAACTCACCTACTTTGTATAAAGGTGACAAAGCTATGCAATTTTTATATGAATGCTCAGCATGCCAAACTAACATGCTAGACATTTCTTTAGAAATTACTAGCTCTGTATTGTACTTGCTTAAAAGAGACCCTCACTCCCATCCTGAGCAATATAGATTTTACAATATTTTTTTTAAATTTATAATGCTGTTACAATGCCAAGTCTAAAGGGGACACCAATTTAGTAACAAGTAAAAGACTACAGGGGATTCTTGATGTTCTGCTTTATTTTGTAAGAACATACAAATATTTTAAAGCCATATAATTATAGGCAAAGTTTAAGTTGCCAAGGAATTTGTCCTTACAAACCACCATAATGTAAATGAGTAAAATATATATTATGACGATATTTATAAAAGAGAAAATATGAGGATGTTCAATCAAAAGATTCTTCTGTCTAACATGGTGACAACTAGGCTTGAGCGAAACGGATCGGACAAATTCAAAAGTCGTCGACTTTCGGCAAAGTCGGGTTTCATGAAACCCGACCCGATCCTAGTGTGGGATCGGCCATGCGGTCGGTGATCTTCGCGCCATGACGCGTTTAGTGCCATTTTTTCAGCCATTGAAGGAGCGTGGGCAGAGTGAGGACATAGGTCTTAGGGGTGTGCCTATCTCCATCTTATCGCTTGTGTGCTGTAGTAGCGATTTGTAATGTGTAACACCAGTTTTTCGGTGCAGGGACGGAGGAGAGAGAGAGAGAGAGAGAGAGAGACAATATTTTTACCATTGACTTGCATTGGGTTTCATGTTTCGGTCGAACCCCAACTTTTCGCGATAATCGGCCGATTTCACTCGACTCGACTTTTGAGAAAGTCGGGTTTCGCGAAACCTGACACGATCTTAAAAAGGTAAAAGTCGCTCAACCCTAGTGACAATATCTGAGAGCAAAGATAAAAGTGGTATGATTGAATTAAAGCAAAAAATATGTTAAGTTTGAAACTAAAATTAATTAATAGAGATGGGTGGACCCTTAGATGTTTGGTACAGTGGATTCGGCCAAAGAATTAAAAAAAAATTGGGTTCGGGTACCAGAACAGTACTTGGACACATACCCATTTTTTTTTAATTGCTTGGCCGAATCCGCTGTAACGGAACATCTAACTGATATTTGTTGCGTTCGCAGCCCAGGGTCCACCGTGCTGGAGAGAACCTGGTGCTGGCAAATGGCGGCACTATATGGCAGTAGAAGTGAACTCTGTTACTTCACAGAGTCGCCTATAAAGAAAGCACTGTGTCCTGTTTAGCTCACAGGAGTACACAGCAACTGCCGAGCAAATAGCAGTTTGTAGTCATGCAGTCAGAGAGGCAATCATACAATCTCCTCACCGGAGGAGCTGGCATTCTAGTGGCTTATTTCAGCAGGGGCCCTGAATGCATACACACAATCTCCTCACCGGAGGTGCCGGTATTCTAGTGGCTTATTTCAGCCGGGGCCCTGAATACACACATGAATGACCACATTGGCGCAAAACTCATGACATGAATTGATACTAGCTCATGGCCGTGGGGTCATGTGTGTATATACATATATATATATATATATATATATATATGTATATAGCTGCAGCAAGTACAGGACCTTCCCAGAAGGACCAATGGGAGGCTGCCACAGAAGTTGAGCACCTTCAGGACCTTCCTAGAGGACCAATGGGATTTGCTGCAGTGTCTAAGCATGTGACCCTTGATCTCCAACGAGAGATCTTACCCTGGGCATGCTCAGAAGGGGAAAAGTAGGACTTAGTCCCAAAAACGTCTGCTCGCCGCTGCCCAGAACTGACTACAATGGCAGAAGCTGGAAAGACAGCAGTTATTCTTTGCACAGAGTCACACTGAGCGAAATGCTGGGACCGACGTCTCCGCTGAGCAGACTCCACTGCGGCAGGAGAGGAATGGGAGACCCCAGCGGAGATGGCCCGAGATTCCCCCCGTGCAGAGGCGGGAACTCGACCCCGAACACATTGACTGTATTTTCAACCATATAGTTTAACCTGCTTTGTGTTAAATGATGATGTTATTAAACTAAAAACAATACTTAGCCTGCTGCAGGTGACCACATTTTTTGGTGAAAAATTAACTGTATTGTCATCCATACATGTTAACCTGCTTTGTGTTAAATTATAGTGGTAATAAACTAAAAGAAAACTTTGCCTGCTGCAGGTGTCAATATTTTTTTGTGAAAAAAATGACTGCATTGTCATACATACAATTTAACCTGATTTGTGTTAAATTACTGTGGCATTTAAAAAAAAACTTTGCCTGCTGCAGGTGATCACATTTTTTTGTGAAAAAATTGATTATATTATTATCCATACAGGTGACAACATTTTTTATTAAAAAAAATAATTTTCAATGAATCAAGGAAATTTGTTTTCCAGAGACCAAGCAATTAGAAAATGTGCAAGGCGTGCGGTAAGGGACGGGGAAGTGGAAATGCTGCTGATGGTGCACGCAGATGGCGTGGACATGGGGCAGGTGTGAATATGCCTATTGCTGGAGCACAACAAAACACTCCTATCCACGATTTGCTTCCTGTCCCACTTTTCAGGGAGGCATGTATAAAGCCAGTCCAATGTGAACAGGAGGTCAGTTGGATAGCAGATAATGCTCCCAGAATGCTTGCCAGCACCACGTAGTCTTCCACACGGTCCAGTCTCACCAGCCACGAATCTGGATCAGTTAACCCTCACTCTGATTCTCCATCCTCCCACCATGTTGAATCCGAGGAGACCAGTGGTCCCAAACTGGGACACTCTCAAAGAGCTCATTACATAATCATTTCTTGATTGTGGCCTCTAAACTGGCATGTTCCAAGAGTGACAGGAGGACATGCAGTTTGGTGATGCACAAAACTGAGAGCAGCTACAGTTACAAGAAGATGATGGTGGGGGAGCAGCAAATTTTGTCTAAAGACATAGATAATGATAAGACACAGTTGCAGATAAGTCATGTTGCTGTTAAGTCACCAAGTCAAGAGGACCAGGATGTGAAAGTGGAAAATGAGGTGATGGATGACAGAGCAAGGGCCGCAGAGCTAAAAGGGAGTTTTTTTTAAAGTGAGTTCTGAGACAAAACTAATTGCCATTTGCAACCTGTGCCATGCCAAGATCAGCAGTGGCCTAACCACTAAGAGACTAACCACCACCAGTATAATTAGGCACATGTCATCTAAGCTTCTGACTCAATAGCTGAATGCCTGGGTCCACAATTGGTGCCAGCGAGTTACACCACTGCTTCTTCCCCTGTACTAGGTGCTTGTAAATCCCCTGTCCATGACACTGGTGCAGATGCCTTCTGCCCTCCACCTGTCCTTGCACATTCTGAGGCACCATCATCATGCACTTTCAAATCCTTGTTTCAGCACAGAATTTAGCTATTGCTAACCCAGGCCTTGAAATGAAAAAGAAACCAGACCAGACAGATCTATGGCTCTTGCAGCTGAACCTCAAACAAGGCATGGTCATGTGTGATAAATGGTGAAAGTGGTGATGGTTGTGAAACTTGGCAAGCTCATACACGTACCATGCTTGTGCCATCTTAAACAGTTGCTGGTCACAATTAAAGATAAAGTTTTACATGCAGACCAGATGGAGATGGATTGACTTGAGACACGGAGATACTACCCTGCCCAGCCTCATCTCATTAGCTCAGCATGGATTGGGTAACAATGAGGAGGAGACTAAGTAGGAAAAGGAAGAGGAAAAGTTGGTTGTAAGCGCAACAGTGTCTAGTACCCACACAAACTGCGTCTCATGTCTCTTTTGTGGATGGGCTGAGGAGGAGAATGTTGAGGAAGAGAGGGAGGAGGAAATGGATAATCATCATCATTGTGGAGAAAGGGAAGTGTTGGCTGTAGGGAGCTTGGCAGATATGGCCAACTTTATGTACCACTGTTTTCCTGTGACATTCACGTCATATTAATCTAGGCCAATAAACATTAATGGTTGTTTACCATTTTAGACCCACGTTACAATAAGAACCTTGAATCTCTCCTTCCCGAGGTGGAGAGGTCTACTAAAATGGTGCTATACCAGAAGGCTATTGTGTAAAATATGTTGAAAAAATTGCCATTAGACAAAGCTAGTGGCAGGGGACAAGCTTCCTTGCCCAGCCAAGAAGTAGAGTTGAGGAAGACACACACTGCTGGGTGCAGCATAGGCAGGGGTACACTGTCAAAGACCTGGGTCAGTTTCATGAAACCCTCCAAGCAACCATGCCCTGATGACCAGGTAATTTTGACAAGGAGGGAAATGTTTTTTACAGATGGTCAAGCAATACCTGGCCGACAAAACCAGTGCACTCCCTAATTACTCTGCAACCTTCAACTATTGGGTCTCAAAGCTAAATACCTGGCATGAGATGTTCTTCTATGCCTTGTTGGTGTTTTGCTTCCCTGCCTCTAGTGTCTTCTCTGAGAAGGTTTTTAGTGCCGATAAGGGGGTCATAACAGACAGGAGCTTCGCCTGTTAACAGAAAATGCTGACAGTCTCTCTCTGATAAAAATGCACATAGCCTGGATTAGCCATGACTTTTTCACATCACCAGATGACAGCAGCACAAAAGAGTTCTTAATCTTCAATATTTGAAGGAGGCTCTCCAGATATTGCCTTCTAGGGTCTGTGGATGACCCTTCTTGTAATTTTTGACTGGCGTTGCACTGTTTGCAGAGGTTTTATTAGTGTAGGAGTACCACAATAACCCTTTTTTCACAATATTTGAATGAGGCACTACTATATGGATGACCCTGTTTGTAATTTTTGGCAGACTGTGCACTGTGTGCAGAGCTTTTATGAGTGTAGGAGTACAACAACTACACTGTATTCACAATATTAAAACGAGCCACTACAGTTGATTTTTTCAAGTGTGTATGGATGACCCAGCTTGCAATTTTGGCAGGCTTTGCACTTAGTGCATAGCCTTTATGAGTTTAGGAGTGCCACTACATGAAAATTTGAACAGAATGTGTATGAGACCTTCCTTATTGTCTAATACAGGGTTTACAATTCACTGTAAATAATTATAATGGAATTTTTTTAGCTTTAAAGTGTAAAGATGTTGATGCATCTATTTTTTATGTTTTGGGTTAAAAAAAACTTTAATGACAATATTTTTTTATACAGGATTTGGCATGATTTTTTTTAAAACATAGTGAAGACAGAGGGTTCTATTTTTTTAAAATCTGACAACTGTTGTCAATGGGCTGTGTGTTTTTTAATCAGTTTAGTTCAGTGATATAACTTTTATAGTTGAAATACAATATTCTGTGTATCAATCGACTTCAATGTTGTTTGATGTTATTGGAAAAAAGCAGGAATACAAATATTAGGATATTGTTTTTCCCAAAGGGAAAATAACTATCCTAAAAGAGAATCCATCTTGCCACTTTGTTCCTCTCAATCTGTATAACCCTTTTTTCTCATGCTCGAGTGTTATCCGAGTATCTTGGGCATGTTCATATATTATGTTCGATTCCCTGTGGCTACATAATTTGCGGCTGTTAGACAGCATCAACACATGTAGGGATTCACTAACAAACAGGCAATCCTTTCATGTGTTCTGTCTGTCTAACAGCTGGCAATTATATAGCTGCGGTGACTGGAACATAATATATGAGTATGTCCAAGATACTCTTAAAACGCCTGAGCGTGCTTAGATAAGACATTATCTGAGCACGTTTGTCCATCGCTAGCTAGCATCAGATGCAGCCCATCTAATAATGTAAGAAGTTGATCTGATGTATCATGTTGTCTTTTACATTAAATGGTTGTATCAGTAACTTAAGGAAAATAAGGCACCAGGAATCACTATAGAAAGAAGGCAATGTAATGCCCTGGCAATATTTTGCTGAAAAAGCTTGGTTTTTGACAATCATGTGGATGTTACTATGACACGAAACATTGTTGCAGGCCCAGTACACTGTTGTGAATTCTGTGGCAGAGCTCCCTCCTGTGGTCACAAGTGGTACTTCGGCTGATTCTCTCTGGGAGCTTCCGTTTGTGGAGGAAACTGGTACTGCTGCTTCTGAGTTTCCTCCCTCAGGTGATCTGGTGAGGTCGTTAGGTGCTTCTCTACTTAACCCCACCTAAAGCTTTGATTCATGCTTCCTGTCAATGTTCCAGTGTTGGACTTGTGTTTCTCTGGATCATTCCTGTGGCCTGCTGCTCTGCATAGCTAAGTGCTTCTTTGCTATTTGTTGCTATTTTTTCTGTCCAGCTTGTCTATTTGTTTTGCTGGAAGCTCTGGGACGCAAAGGGTGTACCTCCGTGCCATTAGTTCGGTACGGAGGGTCTTTTTGCCCCTTTGCGTGGTTTTCTTTAGGGTTTTGTGTAGACCGCAAAGTTATCTTTCCTATCCTCGTTCTGTCTAGAATATTGGGCCTCACTTTGCTGAATCTATTTCATCCCTACGTTTGTCTTTTCATCTTACTCACAGTCATTATATGTGGGGGGCTGCCTTTTCCTTTGGGGTATTTCTCTGAGGCAAGGTAGGCTTATTTTTCTATCTTCAGGCTAGTTAGTTTCTCAGGCTGTGCCGAGTTGCATAGGGAGCGTTAGGCGCAATCCACGGCTGCCTCTAGTTGTGTTTGGAGAGGATCAGGGATTGCGGTCTGCAGAGTTCCCACGTCTCAGAGCTCGTTCTGTTATTTTGGGTTATTGTCAGATCACTGTGTGTGCTCTGACCTCCATGTCCATTGTTATACTGAATTGCCTTTCATAACAGTACAGGAAGCCAAAAGTACTAATGATTCTCAATAGAGGGAAAAAAGAAGTTCTGAGACCATTTTTTTTCTTGGCATTGTGTTTTGTCTTTTTTTTCCCCTAGACATTTGGGTGGTTCAGTACACAGGTGTAGCGATGGACATTAGAAGTCTGTCTTCATTTGTGGATCAGCTCTCGGCAAGAGTACAAAAGATTCAAGACACTATTGATCAGAAATCTATGTTAGAACCAAGAATTCCTATTCCTGATTTGTTTTTTGGAGATAGAACTAAGTTTCTGAGTTTCAAAAATAATTGTAAGTTATTTCTGGCCTTGAAACCTCGTTCCTCTGGTGATCCAGTTCAACAGGTTTTGATTATTACCGTATATACTCGAGTATAAGCCGACCCGAGTATAAGCCGACCCCCCTAATTTTGCCACAAAAAACTGGGAAAACTTATTGACTCGAGTATAAGCCTAGGGTGGAAATGCAGCATTTACCGGTGAATTTCAAAAATAAAAATAGATCATTATTTCCCCATAGCTGTGCCATACAGTGCTCTGCACCGTTCATATTTCCCCATAGCTGTGCCATATACGGTGCTCTTCACCGTTCACTGTGCCCCATAGATGTGCCATATACGGTGCCCTGCACCGTTCACTGTGCCCCATAGATGTGCCATATACGGTGCCCTGCACCGTTCACTGTGCCCCATAGATGTGCCATATATGGTGCTCTGCACCGTTTACTGTGCCCCATAGATGTGCCATATACGGTGCTCTGCACCGTTCACTGTGCCCCATAGATGTGCCATATACGGTGCTCTGCACCGTTCACTGTGCCCCATAGATGTGCCATATACGGTGCTCTGCACCGTTCACTGTGCCCCATAGATGTGCCATATACGGTGCTCTGCACCGTTCACTGTGCCCCATAGATGCTCCACATAAATCTCTGCCGCCGCCGCTGCTGCTGCTGCTGCTGCTGCTGCAATAAAAAAAAAAAAACACATACTCACCTCCCTTGATTGCAGCTCCCGGCGTCTCGTTCCGGCGCCTCCATCTTCCCGGCGTCTCTGCTCTGACTGATCAGGCAGAGGGCGCCGCGCACACTATATGCGTCATCGCGCCCTCTGCCTGAACAGTCAGAGCGCAGACGCCGGGAAGATGGAGGCGCCGGCCGGGAAGATGGAGCGACGCTCGGCGGCTGGAACGAGGACAGGTGAATATGCTATACTTACCTAGTCCTGGCGATCCTCGCGCTGTCCCTCTGCCTGGTCTTCGGTGCCGCAGCTTCTTTCTCTATCAGCGGTCACCGGCACCGCTGATTAGAGGAATGAATAGGCGGCTCCACCCCTATGGGAGGTGGAGCCGCTTATTCATTTCTGTAATGAGCGGTCCCACGTGACTGCTGAAGAGGGGAAGAAGCTACAGCACAGAAGACCGTGGGACGGCAGGGACAGCGCGAGGATCACTGGGACTAGGTAAGTATACCTCAGCGACCTCACCCCCTCACCCGCCGACCCTGCCACCCACCTTGACTCGAGTATAAGCCGAGAGGGGCACTTTCAGTCCAAAATTTTGGGCTGAAAATCTCGGCTTATACTCGAGTATATACGGTATTTCTTTTTTGCGCGGCGACCCTCAGGACTGGGCATTTTCTCTTGCGCCAGGAGATCCTGTATTAAGTAATATCAATGCGTTTTTCCTGGCGCTCGGATTGCTGTACGGTGAGCCTAATTCAGTGGATCAGGCAGAAAAGAATTTGCTGGCTCTTTGTCAGGGTCAGGATGAGATAGAGGTATATTGCCAGAAATTTAGAAAATGGTCAGTGCTCACTCAATGGAATGAATCTGCGCTGGCAACTATGTTCAGAAAGGGTCTCTCTGAAGCCCTTAAGGATGTCATGGTGGGATTTCCTATGCCTGCTGGTTTGAATGAGTCTATGTCTTTGGCTATTCAGATCGGTCGACGCTTGCGTGAGCGTAAATCTGTGCACCATTTGGCGGTATTACCTGAGCTTAAACCTGAGCCTATGCAGTGCGATAGGACTTTGACCAGAGTTGAGCGGCAAGAACACAGACGTCTGAATGGGCTGTGTTTCTACTGTGGTGATTCCACTCATGCTATCTCTGATTGTCCTAAGCGCACTAGGCGGTTCGCTAGGTCTGCCACCATTGGTACGGTACAGTCAAAATTTCTTCTGTCCGTTACCTTGATCTGCTCTTTGTCATCATATTCTGTCATGGCGTTTGTGGATTCAGGCGCTGCTCTGAATTTGATGGACTTGGAATATGCTAAGCGTTGTGGGTTTTTCTTGGAGCCCTTGCAGTGTCCTATTCCATTGAGAGGAATTGATGCTACGCCTTTGGCCAAGAATAAGCCTCAATACTGGACCCAGCTGACCATGTGCATGGCTCCTGCACATCAGGAGGTTATTCGCTTTCTGGTGTTGCATAATCTGCATGATGTGGTCGTGTTAGGGTTGCCATGGCTACAAGCCCATAATCCAGTATTGGATTGGAAATCCATGTCGGTGTCCAGCTGGGGTTGTCAAGGGGTACATGGTGATGTTCCATTTTTGTCAATTTCGTCATCCACCCCTTCTGAGGTTCCAGAGTTCTTGTCTGATTACCGGGATGTATTTGATGAGCCCAAGTCCGATGCCCTGCCTCCGCATAGGGATTGTGATTGTGCTATCAATTTGATTCCTGGTGGTAAATTCCCAAAAGGTCGACTGTTTAATTTATCCGTGCCTGAGCACACCGCTATGCGCAGTTATGTGAAGGAATCCCTGGAGAAGGGGCATATTCACCCGTCATCGTCGCCATTAGGAGCAGGGTTCTTTTTTGTAGCCAAAAAGGATGGTTCGCTGAGACCTTGTATAGATTATCGCCTTCTTAATAAGATCACTGTTAAATTTCAGTACCCCTTGCCTTTGTTGTCTGATTTGTTTGCTCGGATTAAGGGGCCTAGTTGGTTCACCAAGATTGATCTTCGTGGTGCGTATAATCTGGTGCGAATCAGGCGAGGCGATGAATGGAAAACTGCATTTAATACGCCCGAGGGTCATTTTGAGTATCTAGTGATGCCATTCGGACTTGCCAATGCTCCATCAGTGTTTCAGTCCTTTATGCATGACATCTTCCGAGAGTACCTGGATAAATTCCTGATTGTGTACTTGGATGACATTTTGATCTTCTCGGATGATTGGGAGTCTCATGTGAAACAGGTCAGAACGGTTTTTCAGGTCCTGCGTGCTAATTCTTTGTTTGTGAAGGGATCAAAGTGTCTCTTTGGTGTGCAGAAGGTTTCATTTTTGGGGTTCATCTTTTCCCCTTCTACTATCGAGATGGATCCTGTTAAGGTCCAAGCCATCCATGATTGGACTCAGCCGACATCTCTGAAAAGTCTGCAAAAGTTCCTGGGCTTTGCTAATTTTTATCGTCGCTTCATCTGCAATTTTTCTAGTATTGCCAAACCATTGACCAAGAAGGGTGCTGATTTGGTCAATTGGTCTTCTGCTGCTGTGGAAGCTTTTCAAGAGTTGAAGCGTCGTTTTTCTTCTGCCCCTGTGTTGTGTCAACCAGATGTTTCTCTTCCGTTCCAGGTCGAGGTTGATGCTTCTGAGATTGGAGCAGGGGCTGTTTTGTCGCAGAGAGGTTCTGATTGTTCAGTGATGAAAACATGCGCTTTTTTTTCCAGGAAGTTTTCGCCTGCTGAGCGGAATTATGATGTGGGCAACAGAGAGTTGCTGGCCATGAAGTGGGCATTCGAGGAGTGGCGTGATTGGCTTGAAGGAGCTAAGCATCACGTGGTGGTATTGACTGATCATAAGAACCTGACTTATCTCGAGTCTGCTAAGCGTTTGAATCCTAGACAGGCTCGTTGGTCACTGTTTTTCGCCCGTTTTGACTTTGTGATTTCGTACCTTCCGGGCTCTAAAAATGTGAAGGCGGATGCTCTGTCTAGGAGTTTTGTGCCCGACTCTCCGGGTTTATCTGAGCCGGCGGGTATCCTCAAGGAAGGAGTAATTGTGTCTGCCATCTCCCCTGATTTGCGGCGGGTGCTGCAAAAATTTCAGGCTAATAAACCTGATCGTTGTCCAGCGGAGAAACTGTTTGTCCCGGATAGGTGGACAAATAAAGTGATCTCTGAGGTTCATTGTTCGGTGTTGGCTGGTCATCCTGGAATCTTTGGTACCAGAGAGTTAGTGGCTAGATCCTTTTGGTGGCCATCTCTGTCGCGGGATGTGCGTTCTTTTGTGCAGTCCTGTGGGATTTGTGCTCGGGCTAAGCCCTGCTGTTCTCGTGCCAGTGGGTTGCTTTTGCCCTTGCCGGTCCCGAAGAGACCTTGGACACATATCTCTATGGATTTTATTTCAGATCTTCCCGTCTCTCAAAGGATGTCAGTCATTTGGGTGGTCTGTGATCGCTTTTCTAAGATGGTCCATCTGGTACCCTTGTCCAAGTTGCCTTCCTCCTCTGATTTGGTGCCATTGTTCTTCCAGCATGTGGTTCGTTTGCATGGCATTCCAGAGAATATCGTTTCTGACAGAGGTTCCCAGTTTGTTTCGAGGTTTTGGCGAGCCTTTTGTGGTAGGATGGGCATTGACTTGTCTTTTTCCTCGGCTTTTCATCCTCAGACTAATGGCCAGACCGAACGAACCAATCAGACCTTGGAAACCTATCTGAGATGCTTTGCTTCTGCCGATCAGGATGACTGTGTGTCCTTTTTGCCTTTGGCTGAGTTCGCCCTTAATAATCGGGCCAGCTCGGCTACCTTGGTTTCACCATTTTTCTGCAATTCTGGGTTCCATCCTCGTTTCTCTTCACGACAGGTTGAGTCTTCGGACTGTCCTGGTGTGGATACTGTGGTAGACAGGTTGCAGCAGATTTGGACTCATGTAGTGGACAATTTGACCTTGTCCCAGGAGAAGGCTCAACGTTTCGCTAATCGCAGACGCCGTGTGGGTCCCCGACTTCGTGTTGGGGATTTGGTTTGGTTATCTTCTCGTCATATTCCTATGAGGGTTTCCTCTCCGAAGTTTAAACCTCGTTTCATTGGTCCTTATAGGATTTCTGAGGTTATTAATCCTGTGTCTTTTCGTCTGACCCTCCCAGATTCTTTTTTCATACATAACGTCTTCCATAGGTCATTGTTGCGGAGATACGTGGCACCTATGGCTCCATCTGTTGACCCTCCTGCCCCGGTTTTGGTGGAGGGGGAATTGGAGTATATTGTGGAGAAGATTTTGGATTCTCGTGTTTCAAGACGGAAACTCCAGTATCTGGTTAAATGGAAGGGTTATGCTCAGGAGGATAATTCCTGGGTTTTTGCCTCTGATGTCCATGCTCCCGATCTTGTTCGTGCCTTTCATGTGGCTCATCCTGGTCGGCCTGGGGGCTCTGGTGAGGGTTCGGTGACCCCTCCTCAAGGGGGGGGTACTGTTGTGAATTCTGTGGCAGAGCTCCCTCCTGTGGTCACAAGTGGTACTTCGGCTGATTCTCTCTGGGAGCTTCCGTTTGTGGAGGAAACTGGTACTGCTGCTTCTGAGTTTCCTCCCTCAGGTGATCTGGTGAGGTCGTTAGGTGCTTCTCTACTTAACCCCACCTAATGCTTTGATTCATGCTTCCTGTCAATGTTCCAGTGTTGGACTTGTGTTTCTCTGGATCATTCCTGTGGCCTGCTGCTCTGCATAGCTAAGTGCTTCTTTGCTATTTGTTGCTATTTTTTCTGTCCAGCTTGTCTATTTGTTTTGCTGGAAGCTCTGGGACGCAAAGGGTGTACCTCCGTGCCGTTAGTTCGGTACGGAGGGTCTTTTTGCCCCTTTGTGTGGTTTTCTTTAGGGTTTTGTGTAGACCGCAAAGTTATCTTTCCTATCCTCGTTCTGTCTAGAATATTGGGCCTCACTTTGCTGAATCTATTTCATCCCTACGTTTGTCTTTTCATCTTACTCACAGTCATTATATGTGGGGGGCTGCCTTTTCCTTTGGGATATTTCTCTGAGGCAAGGTAGGCTTATTTTTCTATCTTCAGGCTAGTTAGTTTCTCAGGCTGTGCCGAGTTGCATAGGGAGCGTTAGGCGCAATCCACGGCTGCCTCTAGTTGTGTTTGGAGAGGATCAGGGATTGCGGTCTGCAGAGTTCCCACGTCTCAGAGCTCGTTCTGTTATTTTGGGTTATTGTCAGATCACTGTGTGTGCTCTGACCTCCATGTCCATTGTTATACTGAATTGCCTTTCATAACAGTACACCGTTTAATGTCAAAAGTATTCCATAACAATGGTGACATCTTTCAGCAAGTTAATGTGCCCTGTGACACTGAAAAAAACAGTTCAATACTTATTTGATCTCAAGCTATTCACTTGGTCCGCAAGCTCTCCAATTTTTTATAAGAATACCCATTTTTAAATTTGCTAGAGAAACATGTCTGATCCATGAAGACCACACTTCTCAAGAGTTCTCAAAGGATTTGCTTTCAAAGTCTTTATTGCAGATATGGAAGCAGGACACCTCCCGAGATCTTGGGGAATTCATTTTTTAACAGGTCTGTGCTTTTTTGGTGACACAAAAAAACACTTTCCCTTTTGCAGTGTTTGGTGTGGTTACATGCTCCTCTATCAACTACCATTTTGAGATAGGGGAAGCTGTACAGTCTGTGAGATAGGCGGCAATTTTATGTGGAATTAACGAGCCCATATATTAGTAAGTGACACGAAGTCTTGAACCCAAAATCATTGCAAACCTGTTTAAATTAGTGTTCATGGATGCGATTCTCCAATTTCAAAGCAAAAATCATATTGCAAAAAAGAATAAAGTAAACATGACCTTAGTTAACCCCTTCCAACATTTTCATTTAATTATTTATGATTGTTATTAAAATTGAACCAAATACCAATATAAAATTCTGCAATGATAATTATTCTGTAAAACAATTTCTAGTGCAATTATGATTACCAGGTAGCAAGCCTTTTTTGAGATGTATGTACAGTAGGTGAGAAGTGACAGTCTAATTTGGCTTAAGATAGACTTCTAGTAAACTAATTAAATGTGGTAATTTCATTGTGAAAGGGGATGACATTAATGCAAATCCAATTTAATAGCCTAGCAGAAACATGCCTTGTTTTCTGATAGGAAATCCTAAAACTTATAATTTTCACATGAATAATTAAATCGCATCAAGTGTGAATTTTATGCTAGTTAACATGATTAGTTATGCAACTCATCTTGAAAAGATAGGTACTGTGAAACTTATTTATAAGACAGAAATACAAAAATGACAATAATTATTTTTAATCATTGCCTTGGAAGCAAACAGAAGGGGAATTGCAAGCATTTAAAAAATTACCACTGCACCACATAAAGAACAGTTGTAGTGCCACACTGGCTTCTTTATACATAGCAATACAGTTAGAATTTTTAAGATATTTTTAACGCACTTCGTTGTGGAACCACTCTGCCACAGTAGTGCGAAAGTGGAAAGACTAAACGGGACACTTACAGGATGTTGAAAGTTGCTCAAGAGACAAGCAAACCATGGCATGAGACACTCCCAATCACACTATTTAGTGTAACGCAGACTCTCAGAGGCCCAGAAAAGCTGTCACCGTATGAAATTTTGTTTGGGTCTAGTTCCATTTTAGGGGTATTCTTCCCTCAGCAACTGGCTATGCAGTATGATACTTTGTCTGCTTATGTAATTGAACTCACCAAGAAACTTGCTAATATCCATTCTCGTTTTTTCTTCATTGCCAGATCCCGATTCAGTATCCGGTATGCACTTCTTGAAGCCAGGAGTGTTGGTGAAAAAGATTGTAAGGAGAACACCACTCGATCCCTGATTTGATGGTCATTTTCAAGTGCTGCTGACAACATCAACCTCTGTGAAACTGGAGGAAAGACCCACTTGGATCCTCACATCGCATTGCAAGAAAGGTCCCATACCAGAAGTTACACCCAAGTAAGAATGATGTTGTGGATGCCCTGCCTGACTGGATAGATGACCTACCTGCTAAAGAATACACACCACTGACTACACATGCTGTTAACAAAGAGACTATGATTACAATGCCATGAACCCCCATTAGGGACAGATCTCCTGACTGCCCATTTGTGAAAAGTCTGTATGGAGGGGGGTGTATGCACTAGGCATGTGTCAGCTCACCGGCAGCATAAGAGTGTTCCAGCTCTTTGGGACAGGAGGTTAGGATTAGGGCCAGTAATATCTTCAGGGGATTGTGATGGGAATATATATATATATATATATATATATATATATATATATAGATTTCATATAGATTTCACTTACATATACAGTTAGGGCCAGAAATATTTGGACAGTGACACAATTTTCGCGAGTTGGGCTCTGCATGCCACCACATTGGATTTGAAATGAAACCTCTACAACAGAATTCAAGTGCAGATTGTAACGTTTAATTTGAAGGGTTGAACAAAAATATCTGATAGAAAATGTAGGAATTGTACACATTTCTTTACAAACACTCCACATTTTAGGAGGTCAAAAGTAATTGGACAAATAAACATAACCCAAACAAAATATTTTTATTTTCAATATTTTGTTGCAAATCCTTTGGAGGCAATCACTGCCTTAAGTCTGGAACCCATGGACATCACCAAACGCTGGGTTTCCTCCTTCTTAATGCTTTGCCAGGCCTTTACAGCCGCAGCCTTCAGGTCTTGCTTGTTTGTGGGTCTTTCCGTCTTAAGTCTGGATTTGAGCAAGTGAAATGCATGCTCAATTGGGTTTAGATCTGGAGATTGACTTGGCCATTGCAGAATGTTCCACTTTTTGGCACTCATGAACTCCTGGGTAGCTTTGGATGTATGCTTGGGGTCATTGTCCATCTGTACTATGAAGCGCCGTCCAATCAACTTTGCAGCATTTGGCTGAATCTGGGCTGAAAGTATATCCCGGTACACTTCAGAATTCATCCGGCTACTCTTGTCTGCTCTTATGTCATCAATAAACACAAGTGACCCAGTGCCATTGAAAGCCATGCATGCCCATGCCATCACGTTGCCTCCACCATGTTTTACAGAGGATATGGTGTGCCTTGGATCATGTGCCGTTCCCTTTCTTCTCCAAACTTTTTTCTTCCCATCATTCTGGTACAGGTTCATCTTTGTCTCATCTGTCCATAGAATACTTTTCCAGAACTGAGCTGGCTTCTTGAGGTGTTTTTCTGCAAATTTAACTCTGGCCTGTCTATTTTTGGTATTGATGAATGGTTTGCATCTAGATGTGAACCCTTTGTATTTACTGTCATGGAGTCTTCTCTTTACTGTTGACTTAGAGACAGATACACCTACTTCACTGAGAGTGTTCTGGACTTCAGTTGATGTTGTGAACGGGTTCTTCTTCACCAAATTAAGTATGCGGCGATCATCCACCACTGTTGTCATCCGTGGACGCCCAGGCCTTTTTGAGTTCCCAAGCTCACCAGTCAATTCCTTTTTTCTCAGAATGTTCCCAACTGTTGATTTTGCTACTCCAAGCATGTCTGCTATCTCTCTGATGGATTTTTTCTTTTTTTTCAGCCTCAGGATGTTCTGCTTCACCTCAATTGAGAGTTCCTTTGACCGCATGTTGTCTGCTCACAGCAACAGCTTCCAAATGCAAAACCACACACCTGGAATCCACCCCTGACCTTTTAACTACTTCATTGATTACAGGTTAACGAGGGAGACGCCTTCAGAGTTAATTGCAGCCCTTAGAGTCCATTGTCCAATTACTTTTGGTCCCTTGAAAAAGAGGACGCTATGCATTACAGAGCTATGATTCCTAAACCCTTTCTCCGATTTGGATGTGGAAACTATCATATTGCAGCTGGGAGTGTGCACTTTCAGCCCATATTATATATATAATTGTATTTCTGAACATGTTTTTGTAAACAGCTAAAATAACAAAACTTGTGTCACTGTCCAAATATTTCTGGCCCTAACTGTATACTCATATATACTCACAGCTTATATATACACTATAATCAATTGCTTAAAATGGCTGACATAAACTGATATAAGCCAGTCAGACTGTTCAGGGTTTTCCAGACAAAAAGCGGAACAACACCAGATGTGCTAAGTGATGAGCAGCCGTCTCAACTTTGTCCTAATTGCAGAAAAGGCGACAGTTAAACTTTAGTTGCCTAATCAGCATTCACATGTGCATTAATCACAATATTGTATATATATATATATATATATATATATATTCAATAACATTGAAGCCCTACAACATGGTACTTAACTTACCATGACCTTTTTACAGAATATGCAATTATAAAACCATGTATGTACAAAAAACCATCAGTGTTGGTGGAATGTTGTTCTGTCTCTAAGGTATACAGTATTATTCTTGAGCGCTCAAAATGCTCAGTTTAATTGGGAATGGCCGCAGCACACACAGGAATAGATTTAACCAAGCCAAATTTCCATAACACCTCTATGGTGGGGTTAGACTTGGCTCCAGGTGCATGCCAGGTGCTACTCCTGGACAGACCAACAGTGCTGAGGCAGCTAACCGCCATGAGGGTCATGGAAGCAGGACCAGCCAGTATCAAGTTAATGGATTGGTAAAGCACAAGCAGGACAGGAACACAGGACAAGCACAATCCAGAATAATAGATGCAGATTCTCATGTGCATGTTCAGAATGGATAGACATGCAGCGCTGGTACCGGACAGATGGATCAGGATTGGGACTAAGCACAGACAGGAAAGACTAGGGTTTGGGAATAGCAGAGTAGACAGGGACAGTGACAGAAAGGGTGGATCAACTCAGGAGCACTGGGACATTATAACTGACTAGCAGGTAACCCTAGAACTAAGTTGCTAATGCACCTCCCAGTGGGAAGGATGACTTATGTACAAGACATTTCCAAGCTATTGACTGGGGATGCCTTTAGGAGCACATGTGCTGCTCCTTTAAAAGTCAAGAAGCTCGCCCTAAGCCTTCTTCCAGGAAACCTACGTGCAGTTGTTGGAAGCAGGCAGATGCCGATGGAGAGCGGACAGGTAAGTACACACCAGCATCCCAGCAGGGAGGAAGGAGAGGACTTATTTATGGGTGCTGGTGGTGTCCTAACAATATTTTCTACTATTACTTCATATCACTCATGTACAGTACAAACTTTTAGTTACATAGTTGTCAATCATCTATTTTAAATAAACAACATTGTTTACAAGTGTGAACTATAATACAGTATTTTTATTTTTAGTAGTAACAATACAGTCATAAAATCTGACCTATATATTATTTTAAGATCAGACATAACGTCTATTGCACATTTTCAGATAACATGGAAGCGTTTCAAATGGAAAGAGGTTGAATGCTTTGCACATTCTGCACTTATTTGAAGGCTTTCTTGACAGCAAAAAAATTGCAAAATGTCTTACCAAGGTAGGACCTTTTGCAGATAGTTAACCCCTTAACGTCTGCCGAAGGAAAAAGGAAGTAAATCCCCAGCGTGAAACTTGGATAAAAGTTAACGACTGCCGATACACGTTTTAATGGCGGCAGTTAAGGAGCCTTATTCCTCAGTGCCGCCTTTTAATGGCACTGAGAAATAATGGTAGAGCACCTCCCAGCGTAAAAAAATCTCTGGGCTCCCAGCTACTGGAGGGTAGCTGAGACCCCAGAGAACATGATTCGGGTCGGGTTTTACCGTCCCCAGTTTTGTGATCGCCATTATTCACCGAATAACGGTTATTGCAAAAAAAGTCTTGATTTCTCATTCATTTCTCTCTCCTCTGATATGATTTAGCATGCCAGAGGAGAGAGAATTGGGGTCCCTCGAGCCCCCAGGTACTGCTGCCATCCTTAGATCCTCCTGCTCCATCCCCCAGCCCTCTGCATCTTCCTGGAAGAAAATGGCAAGCGCATGCTCAGGGTGCCCACTGAGATCTGCCGGCCGGTACCTGGCAACGATAGATTTTTCCTTTTGGTTTATTTTGATCACTATTATAGACCTTAGGTAAAAATAATACAATTTAAAAAATTTATTTTTTAAATTCTCTGCAGTTAGGGTTACGGTTGAGGCAAGGGTTATGGTTAGCGTTGGGATAAGAGTTAGGGTCAGGGTTGGGCTAGGGTTAAGATTGCAGCTAGGGTCAGGATTGGGGTTAGGGCTGTGTTGGGGTTAGGGTTGTGTTGGGGTTACGATTGGGGTGATGGGGTTAGGCTGGTGTTGGGGGTAAGGTGGTTTTGAGGTTAGGGTTGAGGTAGGATTAGGAGTGTGTTGGGTTCAGTTTGGGGTTAGGGCTGTGTTATGGTTTGAGTTAGTATTGGGGGTTTCCACTGTTTAGTTACATCAGGGGGCCTTCAAACATGACATGGCACCCACCATTGATTCCAGCCAATTTTGCGTTCAATGAGTCAAATGGTGCTCCCTCCATTTGGAGCCCTGCCATGTGCTCAAACAGAGGCCTTCCCCCACATGTGAGGTATTGGCATATTCAGGAGAAATTACACATTTTGAGGTCAATTTTCTCCTGATATTCTTGTGAAAATAAAAAAAAACTTTGGGTCTAAAGTAGGGTTGAGCGAAACGGATCGGACAAATTCAAAAATCGCCGACTTTCGGCAAAGTCGGGTTTCATGAAACCCGACCCGATCCTAGTGTGGGATTGGCCATGAGGTTGGAGATCTTCACGCAAAAGTCGCATTTCGTATGACGCTTTCAGTGCCATTTTTCAGCCAATAAAGGAGGACACAGAGTGTGGGTAGCGTGATGACATAGGTCTCGGTCCCCACCATCTTAGAAAAGGGCTTGACAGTTATTGGCTTGCTTTCTGCGGTGTCACAGAGGCTATAAAGGGGTGTGCATGCCGACCGCCATCTTACTTCTGCCGATCGTAGCATAGGGAGAGGTTGCCGCAGCTTCATCAGAAGAAGGGATATAGTTAGGGAGGGAAGATTAAGTCCCGAAACTGCTTGTGCTGTAGCGATTTCCTCTGTCCAACACCACCATTTGTTTGCAGGGACAGTGAAGGCTATATTTTTGTGCAACAGCTCTGTAGCTTATTAGGCTGCCCTAGAAGGCTCCCTGATAGCTGCATTGCTGTTTGCATGCCGCTGTGCAAACCAACTGCTTTTTTAAAAGCAAAAATCCTTTTGCTCCTTTCTGCACAGTTATCTTGTTTATTTGTCCACACTTTTGTGTGCAGCAGTACTTTTTATTGCGGCCATACTTATCCTGAGATCATTGTAGGGAGATTGAAATTGTACTACAGTCCTTGTATTTTTTCATATATCTTCCAGCCACTTTCTGCTACTTACATTGTGTTGCTTTATACACTGGGCTTGAGTTTTGGTACAGTCTCCCCCCAAAAAAGTGAGATTCAAATTCTCACAAAGTGGATATACTTCTGTCCTGTTAGTTTGCTATATATCAGCCAGCCACTTTCAGCCTTTGTGTTGTTTTTTGCACAGGGTCTGATTTTTTGTTCAGTCTCCCCCCCAAAAAAGGGAGATTTAAAATCTCAACACGTTTATATACACCTTCTACCTTGTTTTACAGTACCATATAATGGTTGTTATTTTGGTTAGAGTTTCCAAAAAATGAGGAAGTCAGGTGGAAGAGGCCGTGGGCGGTGGTTGAGAGCTGGTGCTGAGGGTGGTGGTGGTGCATCTGGTGGTAGTGGCAAAAGCACAATAGCACCTAAGGCTGGAGGTGTTGAGCCAGCATCATCATCTGGCTACACAAGGCCTCAAAGGCTCCTTTATCTGAAAGTAGGAAAACAGCTTTTAAAGCCGGAGCAGCAGGAAAAAGTTTTGGCTTTCCTTGCTGACTCAGCCTCTAGCTCTTTCGCCTCCTCTTCAGAAAGTTCCAAATATAAAAGCAGCGAGTCGTCAGTGGATGCTCCCGGTCAGGAACAAGACGTTTCCTTGTGTCCTTCACCCAAACCAAAAGTGAAGGATGCGTCAGGCAACACTACAGGTTACTCCATGGAGCTCTTTACGCATACCGTGCCTGGGTTAGAATGGGAAATTGTTAACTACCCATTACAAGATGAATCGGACATGGAGTGCAGTGATGCACAGCCACAGCTATATTATAATGCTGTTCCATTGACTCAGATCACTACATTGCTCTCGCAGTGTACTGAGCCAGAATCTGACCCTGATGAGACTATGGTGCCCCCTCCCTGAACGCTATAGCACCTTACACGGTGACACAGAGGAAGGTGCACATGACATTGAAGAGTAGGTGATAGATGACCCAGATGTTGACTCAGATTGGCAGCGATTGGGGGAAGAGGGTGCCGCTGCCAGTGGCTCAGAAGCGGAAGAGGATGATCCGCAGCAGCTATCTACATCACAACAGCTGTCATCTGGCAGGCCCGTATCAGGCCAAAAACGTTTGTCAAAAACAAAAACAGTTTTAGGACAGCGTGGCCATCCGGTGAAAGTAGCACAGCGTGCAATGCCTGAAAAGGTATTCCATAATAGGAAAAGTGCAGTGTGGCAATTTTTTAACCAAGATCCGAATAATCAGTCAAAAGTTATCTGTAAGAAATGCTCAAAGACCTTTAGCAGAGGGAAGAATCTTCAAAATTTAAATACAACGTGCATGCACTTGCAAGCCTGGACTAACTACCAAACGTTCCGTACTGTTGGTGCACCTGCTCAGAATGAAGGTAGTCAGCAACACTACATTGCTTCCCTCACAGTAAGCCCACCGGTTAGGACACCACCAGCAGCAAATGTGGAGGTATCGTCGCAAGGCCAAAGCAGTCAGGGAATCACAAGGTTATTGGTAGGAAACACTGTATGTTGGCCAACATTGAGAATACCATCACCAACCCTCTCTCAATCCGCCATGTCCACCCCCACCACCACCGCTAGTTCCACCATATGCACCTCTCCAGTTCAGCTCACCCTACAAGAGACTCTCGTTAGGAAAAGAAAGTACTCATCCTCTCATTCGCGTACACAGGGTTTGAATGCCCACATTACTAGACTAATCTCATTAGAGATGATGCCCTACCAGTTGGTTGAAAACTAAGCTATCAAAACCCTGATGGCCTATGCAGTACCACGCTATAACCTACCCAGTCGACACTTCTTTGCAAGAAAAGCCATCCCAGCCCTCCACCAGCATTTCAAAGACCGCATTGTCCATGCACTGAGGCAATCAGTCAGTAGAAACGTGCACCTCACAACAGATGCATGGACCAGTAGGCATGTCCAGGGACGTTACGTGTCCATCATGGCACACTGGGTTAATGTGATGGATGCAGGGTCCACAGGGGACAGCCATAGTGGGACAGTTCTGCCTAGCCCACGCTCTAGGAAACAGTTGGCTGTAGGCATTCACCACCCCTCCTCCTCCTCCAGAAGCGAAAGCTCCACAGAGCAGAGTCGCACGACCAATCCATCCGCAGCTGTCAGTGTTGCACACGAGGTGTCCCATTATCGAACAGCTAGTGGTAAGCGTCAGCAGGCTCTGTTAGAAACTAAGTTTTTGGGTGACAACAGACACACCGTGGAAGTACTGGCCGAGTACTTGCAGCAACAAACTCAGTAATGGCTGGGCAGTGTACATCTTGAGGCAGGCAAGGTAGTCAGTGATAATGGAAGGAATTTTATGGCTGCCATAGCCCTTTCAGAACTTAAACACATACCTTGCCTGGCTCACACCTTGAACCTGGTGGTGCAGTGCTTCCTCAAAAATTATCCGGAGTTACCAGCCCTGCTCCTGAAGGTGCGAAGACTTTGCTCGCACATCCACCGGTCGCTCGTACACTTCAGCCATATGCTGAACCATCAGCGATCGCTGAATCTTCCCCAGCACCGCCTAATAATCGGCGTTGCAACAAGGTGGAACTCCACACTGCACATGGTTCAGAGGCTGTGCGAACAGAGGCGTGCTGTTTATTTAATTTGTGGGAGGATACACATACACGGGCAGGCAGTTGGATGGCAGACATGGAGTTGTCCGGTGTGCAGTGATCGAAGCTCCAAGACCTCTGTCAAGTCCTTCAGTGTTTTGAGGAATGTACACAGCTGGTAAGTGCAGAAGACGCCATCATAAGCATGAGCATCCCACTAATGCGTCTGCTGATGCAAAGTTTGATGAGCATTAAGGAGCTGGCTTCTGAAGCCGAGGAGGAGGGAAGCCTTGATGACAGTCAGCCATTGTCTGCTCAGGGAACTCTCCTGGACGAGGTGGCAGATGAAGAGGAGGGTGAGGAGGATGATGGGGATGAATATTTATGGGAGGAGGATGCTTCACAGGGGGCAATAGAAGCTGGTGGAGTTGCAAGGTCAGGTACAGGGTTTTTGCGGGACACAAGTGATGTTGATTTGCAAGAAAGTGCTCCTCAACCCAGCACAAGCAGTGAATTGACACCTGGAACATTAGCCCACATGGCTGAGTATGCCTTGCGTATCCTAAAAAGGGACCCCTGCATTATCAAAATGATGACCGATGATGATTACTGGTTGGCCTGCCTCCTGGCTCGATATAAAGGAAAATTACAAAATATCATGCCACATAAGAACCTGGAGAAATAATGGCTACCAAACAAGCAACTCTTGTAGACCGTTTGGTTCAAGCATTCCCAGCACACAGCGGTGGTGATGGTTCTCACACGAGCTGTAGGGGGCAACATGGCAGAGGTGTTAGAGGTGCACAAATCCGAAGTGGCGTTGGACAGAGGGGTTTTATGGCCAGGTTGTGGAGTGATTTCGCAATGACTGCTGACACGACAGGTACTGCTGCATCAATTCAAAGTGACAGGAGACAGCATTTGTACAGTATGGTTGCAAACTACTTTTCCTCCTATATCAATGTTCTCCATCACAGGTCATTCCCCTTTGATTACTGGGCATCTAAAATAGACACCTGGCCTGAATTGGCAGAATATGCATTACAGGAGCTCGCTTGCCCTGCTTCTAGTGTGCTATCAGAAAGAGTCTTCAGTGCTGCTGGTCCAATACTGACAAAAAAAGGACACGTCTGGCTACACAGAATGTTGATGATCTAACCTTCATTAAAATGAACCAATCATGGATTTCAAATTATTTTGCCCCACATTCTCCTGCTGACACGTAGCTTGCCTGAAAAATGTATTACTTTTGGCCTCCTCTTACTGACTTCTCCAATTCCGCCATTTGCAGCTGCTGAATGTCCACAATAGGCCATTTTTATACCTCCCTAAATGGGCTGACTCCCCCCATAGGGCTGTGCAAAAAAACAAGAAAAAGCAGAGGCCATACAAAAAGGGGATCACCAAACAGCATGGATTTGTACAAAAAACAACACAGCTTTATTAAGGTGCAAATACAGGACAGATCATTTTAAAAACATCTAAAAACACTTAGAACAATGCCTATAATAAGGCAAGTGCCTGTACACAAGGTAAAAGGGGGAAAACAGGAACACCTACAGATATATATCTCAGTGACCTATATGGACAGCATATTAATAAAGTGCAAAAAACATGATAACACAAATAAGGCCTAAATAGCTAATAGAGCTGCACATGAAAAAATATACTGTGGTACAGGAAATGTGCTAAAATATGCAACATATGACAGTACTAAACATGGGATCCTGAGATCACTAGTAAGGCCCTATAGATAGATGGCATGTAAGCAAAAAAAAACCATAACATCTCCGGGCAAATATCCCTAAGATAACACCTACAGGCACAAAGAAAAAGCGAATGCCCTATGCGTGTCGCCACAGCAGTGGCTTCATCAGGGGTCTTTGTGCCTGTAAGTGTTATCTTAGGGCTATTTGCCCAGAGGTGTTATGGGGGTTTTTGTTCCTGTTTTCCCCCTTTCACCTTGTGTACAGGCACTTGCCATATTATAGGCATTGTTCTAAGTGTTTTTAGATATTTTTAAAATGATCTGTCCTGTATTTGCACCTTAATAAAGCTGTGTTATTTTTTGTACAAATCCATGCGATCTAATAACCATGTATAAGTATATAAGGGGACAATACAAATATCTCGCTGAGGATCTGTTTATACCAAGGAAGGTGACGGGCACAAGGGGGCATTCTTTGCGTCTGGAGGAGAGAAGGTTTTTCCACCAACATAGAAGAGGATTCTTTACTGTTAGGGCAGTGAGAATCTGGAATTGCTTGCCTGAGGAGGTGGTGATGGTGAACTCAGTCGAGGGGTTCAAGAGAGGCCTGGATGTCTTCCTGGAGCAGAACAATATTGTATCATACAATTAGGTTCTGTAGAAGGACGTAGATCTGGGGATTTATTATGATGGAATTTAGGCTGAACTGGATGGACAAATGTCTTTTTTCGGCCTTACTAACTATGTTACTATGCTGTTTGGTGATCCCCTTTTTGTATGGCCTCTGCTTTTTCTTGTTTTTGTGCAGATTTGTTTTCTGAGGTCAGGGTTGGATCCCAATTGTTAATGTTCTGTGGTGCCCCCACAAAGTAATTAGTACCCCATAGGGCTGTGGTCACCACCTGGCGCAAGCACCCGTGCGAGTGCCGTTTGCCTGGACAGGTGGGTGCGCCCACTCTTGGGCGACGGCACTGGCACAGGCTCCCTCATAGTACAATGAAGTGTCTCTGATGGTGGTGGTGCACAACCAACGTCAGACACACCGTTGTAATATGAGGGGCCCTGTGCCAGTACTGCCGCCCACGAGAGTGTTCCCCCAGCTCGATCAGTGCTCTACCACTTGCAATACTTACCTCTCCCTGCTCCACCACTGTATATAGTAAAGTTGTGACATACATATTACACACAGATTAACAGTAAACAGATGCCAAATTTACTAGAACCATATCTCATGTGTGCATATTTAGGACTAAATAAAGGGGACAACTGTAAACAGAAATCCTAATACTCCACAGAGAACCACAGTCCATTTATCCCATAAACAATACCTTTATTAAATATACAGAATCTCTAAAAAATAAATAAAACAACGGACAAAATACATTGGGACCAGTAGGGGCTAGTGAGAAACCTGTACGGCAGTAAAAAACAGAGCTATAGGGTACTCCCCACCGTGTCAGCACATCATATCACATATTATATACTCCAATGAGTGATGTACATAAATACACAGAGCAGAACACTGGTGGTTAACACTAAGGCCAGAAACAATATATCAGTAAAAAAGTGCAAGTGCACATGTAGCAGGAAGATTTCGCTGCATACTGGCCACAAACCAGCATATAATAGAAAGGTATTTACCTGATGTTTGCTGGCCGGTGGGGGACCTAAGCCAACCCCGACGCGCGTTTCGGAGCCTTAAACGCGGCTCCTTCCTCAGGGGGTGTACACAATAGATGCTGCAACGTCTATATAACTGTATAAGTACCGGAACTCACCCTAATTGTAAAGAGCACCGCCCGCCCACGCTGCCAGCCAACGCACCGCTGCCATCCGGAACCGGAAACACGCGGGCCCCACGTGATCCGGCACCACATGACACGGACGCCGGCATAAGCAGGGCGGGCGCATGCGCAAGAGTGAGCAACAGGCGCCATTTACAGTATGGGCGAAGATATGGGCAAATAACTTCCGCCTATTCACATAGTACAACAAATACCATAGACGAAACCAAGAAAGGGGAAGGGGCCAAAACATAAAAACAACGGGGAAAGGGAGGGAAAAAGAAATAAACAAATGAAAAAAACCTACAAAAAACAAATATATTCCCAACATATGTGGTGCGGCTGCCCCGCAAAACATAAACAGCACATAGGAAAATGTATTACATCCCCAGAATAGATGGCAATAAATAGGAACGAAAAAACAGCAGCGGCACAGCACCACATATACAGATGAACAAATGTATACACAGATGGATGCGAAAACAATATATAGACAGAAAAAACAACCAAAGCATAATATACAGCAATAATACAGCAAAAAAACAAACACAAATTATTGCCAACACATAAATACATATATACAAACACAACACCCACAACAGAATATAAATATACAAAACCCTATATTCCCCAGAAAGGGGAATATATCCCAACACACATAACAATAAGAGTATCTACCAACAACAAATATGTATAAATATATATAATAATACATTGTCAGGCCCGAGCAGGAACCAAGACTTGACACGAATGCCAGGACTGTCAGTACGATGTTCCAAAACTCCATGAAGATAGACAATCAATACATTGTAGCGTGCACCTACCTATAAAAAATAATAAAACAAAGTTAAAACCACAATACATGCCAACAGGTCATCCCACTATAATAACGGATGCTCACAGAAATGGCGCAAATGAAATATTGTCATTAAGTCCATGTGGGTGGATAGTCCGTAGCGTCCAAATCCACTTGGACTCTAACTGCGCTAGACGTTTGGACAGATTCCCTCCCCTAATATTGATCCGTAACAGATCAATGCCACGCACTCTCAGGAGCTTCTCATTGCACTGATGGAATTCCCAGAAATGGCGCGGTATGGTCTTGAGGGTGGATGCATCCGTGCAGGAGGCAGCTGCTATAATACCTAGAACGTGCTCCCGAATACGTACCTTTAGTTGTTGCGTGGTCAGACCAATATAGATCAAACCACACGGACATGTCGCATAATAGATCACGTATCGGGAAACACAGGTAATATGTTGTCTGATCGTAAATTGTTTCGTGCCATCTGAGCTAGCAAACGAAATGCATTTGTCAACATTTGGGCACGCGACACACCTCCCGCACGGAGCACATCCACCCCCAGACCGCGCCACATCCAGGAAAGTTGGCATACCTTGCCCCATATAGTGACTACGTGTCAATTGATCTCGGAGGTTCGTCGCACGTCTAAACGTGATGGAAGGATTATTGGGAAGGAATTTAACCATAATGGGATCAGCCTTCAAAATGGGCCAAGCATTCATAATTGCAGCACAGAGCCTCCCATGTTGAGGATTGTACGAGGTGATAAATCTTGCCATATTATTGCCAGTAGATTTTTTAGATGCTTTCCCATATAATAAATTATTGCGGTCGGAGTATTTGGCACGATGATATGCCCTCTTCACGCAACGACCACTATATCCCCTAGCTACAAATCGTTGTTTCAACTCCTCCGCCCGAACCTCAAAGTCAGCATCATTAGAACAAATACGGCGAAGGCGGAGGAATTGACCAACGGGAATGGCCTGCACCATATGGCGCGGATGGCATGATGATGCGTGGAGTAAGGTATTGGTTGCCGTCTGTTTCCGGTAGATGTCGGTCTGAATTAGGCCGGCTCCATCCTTATAAATAGTGACATCTAAGAAGTCAATTCTATCAGCATCCTACACCGGGGTCAAATGTATATTCTGATCGTTACTGTTAAGTGAGGACACGAATTGCGCAAGGTCGACGGCGGTGCCCTGCCAGACAAAGAAGATATCGTCGATATAACGCGTCCAAAACAGGACCCGGTCAATCGACCCCTGTTTGTCTGACA
The DNA here is from genome assembly GCF_032444005.1 of Ranitomeya imitator. Classification (NCBI taxonomy): domain Eukaryota; kingdom Metazoa; phylum Chordata; class Amphibia; order Anura; family Dendrobatidae; genus Ranitomeya; species Ranitomeya imitator. Next base: position 115,696,105 of record NC_091283.1, on the reverse strand, counting down.
GGAAGAGATCCCTCTCCCACAACCCCAGGAACAGGTTGGCATAGGACGGCGCAAAGGCCGCCCCCATCGCTGTACCCTGGAGCTGTAGGTAGAACGATCCCTTAAACACAAAAAAATTGTGTGTGAGGGTGAACTCAAGAAGCTCCAGGATGAGGTCCCTCAACGATACTGCCAGAGTAGATGTGCTGAGAAAAAATTGAACAGCACGTAAACCATCACTATGGCGAATATTCGTATAGAGGGACTCAACATCAACTGAAGCCAAAAGAGTATCACCCTCTAAACACAAGCCGTCGACCTTGCGCAACAAATCCCCAGTATCTTTAAGAAAGGAGGGGAGGAGTTGAACAAGAGGTTGGAGATGGTGATCGATCCACTTATTAACTTGCTCCAAGAAATTCCCCCTCCCAGACACGATTGGACGGCCGGGTGGCGACCTAATGTCCTTATGTATCTTGGGTAGAAGATACAAAGTAGGGATCGTAGGTTCCCTAACCGTGAGTGCCGAAACCAGGTCCTTGGTGACAATGTCGTTGTCCACTGCCTTCTTTAAGATAGATTCTAATTTGGCACTAAACGCAGAGAGGGGATTGTACGTTAGCTTTTTATAACATACTGTGTTATTCAGTTGGCGAAAAGCCTCCCTCTCGTACATAACCTTAGGCCATACAACGACATTGCCACCTTTGTCCGCCGGCTTCAGCACCACGTCAGGGAGATTTTGAAGATGTCTAAGACGAATCCTCTCTTCTTTGGTTAAATTATCACCTCCCCCATACTTTGGAATTTTAAGGAACTCATTGGTCACCACCCGTACGAACAAATCAATGCTGGGACAAGACCCAAAGGGGGGGAATTTCGTGGAGCGTGGACGAATACATTGGGGAACCTTACCTCCCATATTCTCATGCTCGAGTGCCAACTCCTCCAGGATTCTTACAGCCTCCTGCTCTTCTTCTGTAGGGAAGAGACGATGAAATTCTTCATTATAAAAATGTCGTTTAAACAGCAACGATCTAGCAAAAATATGCAGATCCTTCACCGCAGTGAAGGCATCAAACCCCGGTGTGGGAGAAAAGGATAGACCCTTGCCCAAAACAGCCACATCCACCTCAGATAACACATGACCACTCAGATTTATCACCTTGTTATCCCTGCCAATCGTGCCAGACTGGCTCCAGGGACGTCTTTTGTATGGATGGTACGCATGATCGCGTAATCTATGAGTATCACTTGTCCCGTAGGAGGTAGCTGACGAGACCGACCCATCAGACTGACCACTGAGTGAGGAAATAGATATACTTGAGGGTACTCTGCGTATGTTGTTGTTACTTCTCCATAGATATACCCTCTTCGTCTGATAGTCCTTTAAGTCTCTATTATATTTAGATACTTGATTGTTTTGGATTCTCTTTACTGCCTGATCCATAGTTTTATTTAGTTCACTCTCGAATAGTTCAATCCGATCAGGGGGACACCCTTTACGTATTTCAGCCTGGACACCATCGATTGTCTTGTCCAACTCAGTAATATGACCCGTATTTTGGCTAATAAGCAATTGCAGAAATATTTTAGAGCATGCATCACATGCCTCCTCCCATTTAGATATGAATTGTTCGTCCTCCACAGGAAAAGTAGGGATAACTCGTACCCTAAGTCCTCTAGGGATCATGTTACTGGCAGCATATTTTTCCAAAAAAAGTCTATTCCACCATAATTTGGATCTTTTAAGTAATGCTGATTTCATTTGCGATAATTTGTCATCCCAACTGTGGTCCGTCACCTGTTGTGTATCTACCCCACTAATACAAAAGACCTGATCCGACTGTTTAAGCCACGCCTGTTCACGTGCGCGGTAGTCCATATCGTCCACAACCAGAAAACCTGTGCATAACACAGCAACAACAGCATATAGTAAAGTTGTGACATACATATTACACACAGATTAACAGTAAACAGATGCCAAATTTACTAGAACCATATCTCATGTGTGCATATTTAGGACTAAATAAAGGGGACAACTGTAAACAGAAATCCTAATACTCCACAGAGAACCACAGTCCATTTATCCCATAAACAATACCTTTATTAAATATACAGAATCTATAAAAAATAAATAAAACAACGGACAAAATACATTGGGACCAGTAGGGGCTAGTGAGAAACCTGTACGGCAGTAAAAAACAGAGCTATAGGGTACTCCCCACCGTGTCAGCACATCATATCACATATTATATACTCCAATGAGTGATGTACATAAATACACAGAGCAGAACACTGGTGGTTAACACTAAGGCCAGAAACAATATATCAGTAAAAAAGTGCAAGTGCACATGTAGCAGGAAGATTTCGCTGCATACTGGCCACAAACCAGCATATAATAGAAAGGTATTTACCTGATGTTTGCTGGCCGGTGGGGGACCTAAGCCAACCCCGACGCGCGTTTCGGAGCCTTAAACGCGGCTCCTTCCTCAGGGGGTGTACACAATAGATGCCGCAACGTCTATATAACTGTATAAGTACCGGAACTCACCCTAATTGTAAAGAGCACCGCCCGCCCACGCTGCCAGCCAACGCACCGCTGCCATCCGGAACCGGAAACACACGGGCCCCACGTGATCCGGCACCACATGACACGGACGCCGGCATAAGCAGGGCGGGCGAATGCGCAAGAGTGAGCAACAGGCGCCATTTACAGTATGGGCGAAGATAAGGGCAAATAACTTCCGCCTATTCACATAGTACAACAAATACCATAGACGAAACCAAGAAAGGGGAAGGGGCCAAAACATAAAAACAACGGGGAAAGGGAGGGAAAAAGAAATAAACAAATGAAAAAAACCTACAAAAAACTAATATATTCCCAACATATGTGGTGCGGCTGCCCCGCAAAACATAAACAGCACATAGGAAAATGTATTACATCCCCAGAATAGATGGCAATAAATAGGAACGAAAAAACAGCAGCGGCACAGCACCACATATACAGATGAACAAATGTATACACAGATGGATGCGAAAACAATATATAGACAGAAAAAACAACCAAAGCATAATATACAGCAATAATACAGCAAAAAAACAAACACAAATTATTGCCAACACATAAATACATATATACAAACACAACACCCACAACAGAATATAAATATACAAAACCCTATATTCCCCAGAAAGGGGAATATATCCCAACACACATAACAATAAGAGTATCTACCAACAACAAATATGTATAAATATATATAATAATACATTGTCAGGCCCGAGCAGGAACCAAGACTTGACACGAATGCCAGGACTGTCAGTACGATGTTCCAAAACTCCATGAAGATAGACAATCAATACATTGTAGCGTGCACCTACCTATAAAAAATAATAAAACAAAGTTAAAACCACAATACATGCCAACAGGTCATCCCACTATAATAACGGATGCTCACAGAAATGGCGCAAATGAAATATTGTCATTAAGTCCATGTGGGTGGATAGTCCGTAGTGTCCAAATCCACTTGGACTCTAACTGCGCTAGACGTTTGGACAGATTCCCTCCCCTAATATTGATCCGTAACAGATCAATGCCACGCACTCTCAGGAGCTTCTCATTGCACTGATGGAATTCCCAGAAATGGCGCGGTATGGTCTTGAGGGTGGATGCATCCGTGCAGGAGGCAGCTGCTATAATACCTAGAACGTGCTCCCGAATACGTACCTTTAGTTGTTGCGTGGTCAGACCAATATAGATCAAACCACACGGACATGTCGCATAATAGATCACGTATCGGGAAACACAGGTAATATGTTGTCTGATCGTAAATTGTTTCGTGCCATCTGAGCTAGCAAACGAAATGCATTTGTCAACATTTGGGCACGCGACACACCTCCCGCACGGAGCACATCCACCCCCAGACCGCGCCACATCCAGGAAAGTTGGCATACCTTGCCCCATATAGTGACTACGTGTCAATTGATCTCGGAGGTTCGTCGCACGTCTAAACGTGATGGAAGGATTATTGGGAAGGAATTTAACCATAATGGGATCAGCCTTCAAAATGGGCCAAGCATTCATAATTGCAGCACGGAGCCTCCCATGTTGAGGATTGTACGAGGTGATAAATCTTGCCATATTATTGCCAGTAGATTTTTTAGATGCTTTCCCATATAATAAATTATTGCGGTCGGAGTATTTGGCACGATGATATGCCCTCTTCACGCAACGACCACTATATCCCCTAGCTACAAATCGTTGTTTCAACTCCTCCGCCCGAACCTCAAAGTCAGCATCATTAGAACAAATACGGCGAAGGCGGAGGAATTGACCAACGGGAATGGCCTGCACCATATGGCGCGGATGGCATGATGATGCGTGGAGTAAGGTATTGGTTGCCGTCTGTTTCCGGTAGATGTCGGTCTGAATTAGGCCGGCTCCATCCTTATAAATAGTGACATCTAAGAAGTCAATTCTATCAGCATCCTACACCGGGGTCAAATGTATATTCTGATCGTTACTGTTAAGTGAGGACACGAATTGCGCAAGGTCGACGGCGGTGCCCTGCCAGACAAAGAAGATATCGTCGATATAACGCGTCCAAAACAGGACCCGGTCAATCGACCCCTGTTTGTCTGACAGGAAGAGATCCCTCTCCCACAACCCCAGGAACAGGTTGGCATAGGATGGCGCAAAGGCCGCCCCCATCGCTGTACCCTGGAGCTGTAGGTAGAACGATCCCTTAAACACAAAAAAATTGTGTGTGAGGGTGAACTCAAGAAGCTCCAGGATGAGGTCCCTCAACGATACTGCCAGAGTAGATGTGCTGAGAAAAAATTGAACAGCACGTAAACCATCACTATGGCGAATATTCGTATAGAGGGACTCAACATCAACTGAAGCCAAAAGAGTATCACCCTCTAAACACAAGCCGTCGACCTTGCACAACAAATCCCCAGTATCTTTAAGAAAGGAGGGGAGGAGTTGAACAAGAGGTTGGAGATGGTGATCGATCCACTTATTAACTTGCTCCAAGAAATTCCCCCTCCCAGACACGATTGGACGGCCGGGTGGCGACCTAATGTCCTTATGTATCTTGGGTAGAAGATACAAAGTAGGGATCGTAGGTTCCCTAACCGTGAGTGCCGAAACCAGGTCCTTGGTGACAATGTCGTTGTCCACTGCCTTCTTTAAGATAGATTCTAATTTGGCACTAAACGCAGAGAGGGGATTGTACGTTAGCTTTTTATAACATACTGTGTTATTCAGTTGGCGAAAAGCCTCCCTCTCGTACATAACCTTAGGCCATACAACGACATTGCCACCTTTGTCCGCCGGCTTCAGCACCACGTCAGGGAGATTTTGAAGATGTCTAAGACGAATCCTCTCTTCTTTGGTTAAATTATCACCTCCCCCATACTTTGGAATTTTAAGGAACTCATTGGTCACCACCCGTACGAACAAATCAATGCTGGGACAAGACCCAAAGGGGGGGAATTTCGTGGAGCGTGGACGAATACATTGGGGAACCTTACCTCCCATATTCTCATGCTCGAGTGCCAACTCCTCCAGGATTCTTACAGCCTCCTGCTCTTCTTCTGTAGGGAAGAGACGATGAAATTCTTCATTATAAAAATGTCGTTTAAACAGCAACGATCTAGCAAAAATATGCAGATCCTTCACCGCAGTGAAGGCATCAAACCCCGGTGTGGGAGAAAAGGATAGACCCTTGCCCAAAACAGCCACATCCACCTCAGATAACACATGACCACTCAGATTTATCACCTTGTTATCCCTGCCAATCGTGCCAGACTGGCTCCAGGGACGTCTTTTGTATGGATGGTACGCATGATCGCGTAATCTATGAGTATCACTTGTCCCGTAGGAGGTAGCTGACGAGACCGACCCATCAGACTGACCACTGAGTGAGGAAATAGATATACTTGAGGGTACTCTGCGTATGTTGTTGTTACTTCTCCATAGATATACCCTCTTCGTCTGATAGTCCTTTAAGTCTCTATTATATTTAGATACTTGATTGTCTTGGATTCTCTTTACTGCCTGATCCATAGATTTATTTAGTTCACTCTCGAATAGTTCAATCCGATCAGGGGGACACCCTTTATGTATTTCAGCCTGGACACCATCGATTGTCTTGTCCAACTCAGTAATATGACCCGTATTTTGGCTAATAAGCAATTGCAGAAATATTTTAGAGCATGCATCACATGCCTCCTCTCATTTAGATATGAATTGTTCGTCCTCCACAGGAAAAGTAGGGATAACTCGTACCCTAAGTCCTCTAGGGATCATGTTACTGGCAGCATATTTTTCCAAAAAAAGTCTATTCCACCATAATTTGGATCTTTTAAGTAATGCTGATTTCATTTGCGATAATTTGTCATCCCAACTGTGGTCCGTCACCTGTTGTGTATCTACCCCACTAATACAAAAGACCTGATCCGACTGTTTAAGCCACGCCTGTTCACGTGCGCGGTAGTCCATATCGTCCACAACCAGAAAACCTGTGCATAACACAGCAACAACAGCATATAGTAAAGTTGTGACATACATATTACACACAGATTAACAGTAAACAGATGCCAAATTTACTAGAACCATATCTCATGTGTGCATATTTAGGACTAAATAAAGGGGACAACTGTAAACAGAAATCCTAATACTCCACAGAGAACCACAGTCCGTTTATCCCATAAACAATACCTTTATTAAATATACAGAATCTGTAAAAAATAAATAAAACAACGGACAAAATACATTGGGACCAGTAGGGGCTAGTGAGAAACCTGTACGGCAGTAAAAAACAGAGCTATAGGGTACTCCCCACCGTGTCAGCACATCATATCACATATTATATACTCCAATGAGTGATGTACATAAATACACAGAGCAGAACACTGGTGGTTAACACTAAGGCCAGAAACAATATATCAGTAAAAAAGTGCAAGTGCACATGTAGCAGGAAGATTTCGCTGCATACTGGCCACAAACCAGCATATAATAGAAAGGTATTTACCTGATGTTTGCTGGCCGGTGGGGGACCTAAGCCAACCCTGACACGCGTTTCGGAGCCTTAAACGCGGCTCCTTCCTCAGGGGGTGTACACAATAGATGCCGCAACGTCTATATAACTGTATAAGTACCGGAACTCACCCCAATTGTAAAGAGCACCGCCCGCCCACGCTGCCAGCCAACGCACCGCTGCCATCCGGAACCGGAAACACGCGGGCCCCACGTGATCCGGCACCACATGACACGGACGCCGGCATAAGCAGGGCGGGCGCATGCGCAAGAGTGAGCAACAGGCGCCATTTACAGTATGGGCGAAGATAAGGGCAAATAACTTCCGCCTATTCACATAGTACAACAAATACCATAGACGAAACCAAGAAAGGGGAAGGGGCCAAAACATAAAAACAACGGGGAAAGGGAGGGAAAAAGAAATAAACAAATGAAAAAAACCTACAAAAAACTAATATATTCCCAACATATGTGGTGCGGCTGCCCCGCAAAACATAAACAGCACATAGGAAAATGTATTACATCCCCAGAATAGATGGCAATAAATAGGAACGAAAAAACAGCAGCGGCACAGCACCACATATACAGATGAACAAATGTATACACAGATGGATGCGAAAACAATATATAGACAGAAAAAACAACCAAAGCATAATATACAGCAATAATACAGCAAAAAAACAAACACAAATTATTGCCAACACATAAATACATATATACAAACACAACACCCACAACAGAATATAAATATACAAAACCCTATATTCCCCAGAAAGGGGAATATATCCCAACACACATAACAATAAGAGTATCTACCAACAACAAATATGTATAAATATATATATAATAATACATTGTCAGGCCCGAGCAGGAACCAAGACTTGACACGAATGCCAGGACTGTCAGTACGATGTTCCAAAACTCCATGAAGATAGACAATCAATACATTGTAGCGTGCACCTACCTATAAAAAATAATAAAACAAAGTTAAAACCACAATACATGCCAACAGGTCATCCCACTATAATAACGGATGCTCACAGAAATGGCGCAAATGAAATATTGTCATTAAGTCCATGTGGGTGGATAGTCCGTAGCGTCCAAATCCACTTGGACTCTAACTGCGCTAGACGTTTGGACAGATTCCCTCCCATAATATTGATCCGTAACAGATCAATGCCACGCACTCTCAGGAGCTTCTCATTGCACTGATGGAATTCCCAGAAATGGCGCGGTATGGTCTTGAGGGTGGATGCATCCGTGCAGGAGGCAGCTGCTATAATACCTAGAACGTGCTCCCGAATACGTACCTTTAGTTGTCGCGTGGTCAGACCAATATAGATCAAACCACACGGACATGTCGCATAATAGATCACGTATCGGGAAACACAGGTAATATGTTGTCTGATCGTAAATTGTTTCGTGCCATCTGAGCTAGCAAACGAAATGCATTTGTCAACATTTGGGCACGCGACACACCTCCCGCACGGAGCACATCTTCCTGTTAGACAAACAGGGGTCGATTGACCGGGTCCTGTTTTGGACGCGTTATATCGACGATATCTTGTCATGGACTTAATGACAATATTTCATTTGCGCCATTTCTGTGAGCATCCGTTATTATAGTGGGATGACCTGTTGGCATGTATTGTGGTTTTAACTTTGTTTTATTATTTTTTATAGGTAGGTGCACGCTACAATGTATTGATTGTCTATCTTCATGGAGTTTTGGAACATCGTACTGACAGTCCTGGCATTCGTGTCAAGTCTTGGTTCCTGCTCGGGCCTGACAATGTATTATTATATATATTTATACATATTTGTTGTTGGTAGATACTCTTATTGTTATGTGTGTTGGGATATATTCCCCTTTCTGGGGAATATAGGGTTTTGTATATTTATATTCTGTTGTGGGTGTTGTGTTTGTATATATGTATTTATGTGTTGGCAATAATTTGTGTTTGTTTTTTTGCTGTATTATTGCTGTATATTCTGCTTTGGTTGTTTTTTCTGTCTATATATTGTTTTCGCATCCATCTGTGTATACATTTGTTCATCTGTATATGTGGTGCTGTGCCGCTGCTGTTTTTTCGTTCCTATTTATTGCCATCTATTCTGGGGATGTAATACATTTTCCTATGTGCTGTTTATGTTTTGCGGGGCAGCCGCACCACATATGTTGGGAATATATTAGTTTTTTGTAGGTTTTTTTCATTTGTTTATTTCTTTTTCCCTCCCTTTCCCCGTTGTTTTTATGTTTTGGCCCCTTCCCCTTTCTTGGTTTCGTCTATGGTATTTGTTGTACTATGTGAATAGGCGGAAGTTATTTGCCCTTATCTTCGCCCATACTGTAAATGGCGCCTGTTGCTCACTCTTGCGCATGCGCCCGCCCTGCTTATGCCGGCGTCCGTGTCATGTGGTGCCGGATCACGTGGGGCCCGCGTGTTTCCGGTTCCGGATGGCAGCGGTGCGTTGGCTGGCAGCGTGGGCGGGCGGTGCTCTTTACAATTAGGGTGAGTTCCGGTACTTATACAGTTATATAGACGTTGCGGCATCTATTGTGTACACCCCCTGAGGAAGGAGCCGCGTTTAAGGCTCCGAAACGCGCGTCGGGGTTGGCTTAGGTCCCCCACCTGCCAGCAAACATCAGGTAAATACCTTTCTATTATATGCTGGTTTGTGGCCAGTATGCAGCGAAATCTTCCTGCTACATGTGCACTTGCACTTTTTTACTGATATATTGTTTCTGGCCTTAGTGTTAACCACCAGTGTTCTGCTCTGTGTATTTATGTACATCACTCATTGGAGTATATAATATGTGATATGATGTGCTGACACGGTGGGGAGTACCCTATAGCTCTGTTTTTTACTGCCGTACAGGTTTCTCACTAGCCCCTACTGGTCCCAATGTATTTTGTCCGTTGTTTTATTTATTTTTTATAGATTCTGTATATTTAATAAAGGTATTGTTTATGGGATAAATGGACTGTGGTTCTCTGTGGAGTATTAGGACTGCTCCACCACTGTGTAGTCTGTGCTGTTAAATCCTTCAATGGCACTGCCAATACAAATTTGTTGAAATGATAGATGATAGTTAAAATATACAGGGTCCCTGGCCTCCATTTAGACCAGTTAATACTTTGCGCGTACTACCACTGTCTGCTACTCAGCAGAGGAGCCGACCCCAGTACCTAGCTATGCCACCTGTTTAGTTCTGTTACCAATTTTGAACTGCTTCTAGTCTACTTTTGTATTTGTACCTACTAACCGTGTCTGCGCCACTCATTACAGTTGTCCTCCACTGAACAAAGCAATGCTGCCTATTTAGTCCTGTTACCAATTTTGAACTGCATTTAGCCTACTTTTTTATTTTGGGCCTACTAACTGTGTCTGCGCCACTCATTACAGTTGTCCTCTACTGAACAAAGCTACACCGCCTGTTTAGTCCTGTTATCAATTTTGAACTGCATACAGCCTACTTTATTATTTGGGCCTATATCTGTGTTTCCTCCTCAACCTGCCCATTGCCAAGCCACTGCTTGATGAGTCTACTGGTACATTGACCCAGACCACTACATTCCCCTTGCACTCTACACAGCCTGAATCTGACGCTGCTGAAAGTCAGGTTCCCCTTCCCGCATACTATACCACCTTACACGGGGACAAAGAGGAAGATACAGATGAAAGTGCAGGTTCCTTCATCAGGTGGGGGGGCATACTCGTTGGCGACGTCACTGGCACAGGGCCCCTCATAGTATGCAAAAGTGTCTCTGGCAGTGGGAGGCACCACCCGCCGTCAAACACACCGCCGTACTATGAGGGGCCCTGTGCCAGTGCCAAGTGCCAATGAGTGGGCCCCCCATGCTTGCTCAGGATCACAGCACTTGATAAGTTGAAATACTTACCTCTCCCTGCTCCACCGCTGTGACGTATTCCGTGTTTTCTGGGCCCACTAAATACTTGAACCAGCCCTACCCCCCACAACTTTAGCCAAATGACCCCCAATTTCCAATGCCTTACTATTATTATAAGGTAAATTAAGTTTGACAAGCTTCAGTAACAAGAATGGATGTTTTTGCCATTAAAATGGGCACTGTAGGTGTTTTCCTGGCCTCCACTCACTGCCGAAAATCTTGAGCCCTCCCTAACCCCCACAACTTTAGCCAAATGACCCCCTGTTTTCAATGCCTAACTATTAATATAAAGTAAATTAAGATTGACAAGCTTAAGAAATAAGAATTGATGTTTTTGGCATTAAAATGGGCACTGTAGGTGTTTTTCTGTCCTCCACTCACTGCCGACTTTGATTCCCCATTGACTTTCATTGGGTTTCATGTTTCGTTCGGCCCCCGACCTTTCGAAATAATCGGCCGATTTCACCCGACCCGACTTTTGACAAAGTCAGGTTTCGCGAAACTCGACTCGATCCTAAAAAAGTAAAAGTCGCTCAAATCTAGTCTAAAGTATTTTTTTTTTTTAGAAAAATGTAAAATGTTCATTTTTTCATTCTACGTTGCTTTAGTTCTTGTGAAGCACCTGAAGGATAAACTTCTTGAATGTGGATTTGAGCACCTTGAATGGTGCAGCTTTTAGAATGGTGAAACTTTTGGGTATTTTCATAGTTACATAGTTACATAGTTATTAAGGTTGAAGGAAGACTAAAAGTCCATCTAGTTCAACCCATAGCCTAACCTAACATGCCCTAATGTGTTGATCCAGAGGAAGGCAAAAAAAAACCCATGTGGCAAAGAGTAAGCTCCACCTTGGGGAAAAAAATTCCTTCCCGACTCCACATACGGCAATCAGACTAGTTCCCTGGATCAACGTCCTATCAAGGAATCTAGTGTATAAACCCTGTAACATTATGCTTTTCCAGAAATTTATCCAGTCCCCTCTTAAATTTAAGTAATGAATCACTCATTACAACATCATATGGCAGAGAGTTCCATAGTCTCACTGCTCTTACAGTAAAGAATCCGCGTCTGTTGTTATGCTTAAACCTTTTTTCCTCCAGACGTAGAGGATGCCCCCTTGTCCCTGTTTCAGGTCTATGAGGATCTGTTTATACCAAGGAAGGTGACTGGCACAAGGGGGCATTCTTTGCGTCTGGAGGAGAGAAGGTTTTTCCACCAACATAGAAGAGGATTCTTTACTGTTAGGGCAGTGAGAATCTGGAATTGCTTGCCTGAGGAGGTGGTGATGGCGAACTCAGTCGAGGGGTTCAAGAGAGGCCTGGATGTCTTCCTGGAGCAGAACAATATTGTATCATACAATTATTAGGTTCTGTAGAAGGACGTAGATCTGGGTATTTATTATGATGGAATATAGGCTGAACTGGATGGACAAATGTCTTTTTTCGGCCTTACTAACTATGCTATGCTATGCTATGATTAAAAAGATCATCAGAAAGGTCTTTGTACTGTCCCCTCATATATTTATACATTAAAATAAGATCACCCCTTAGTCTTCGTTTTTCCAAACTAAATAGCCCCAAGTGTAATAACCTATCTTGGTATTGCAGACCCCCCAGTCCTCTAATAACCCGGGTCGCTCTTCTCTGCACCCGCTCCAGTTCAGCTATATCTTTCTTATACACCGGAGACCAGAACTGTGCACAGTATTCTAAGTGCGGTCGAACTAGTGACTTGTATAGAGGTAAAATTATGTTCTCCTCATGAGCATCTATGCTTCTTTTAAAGCATCCCATTATTTTATTTGCCTTTGTAGCAGCTGCCTGACACTGGCCACTGAATATGAGTTTGTCATCCACCCATACACCCAGGTCTTTTGCATTGACGGTTTTGCCCAGGGTTTTAGAATTAAGCACATAATTATACATCTTATTACTTCTACCCAAGTGCATGGCCTTACATTTATCCCCATTAAAGCTCATTTGCCATTTATCAGCCCAAGCTTCTAGTTTACATAAATCATCCTGTAATATAAAATTGTCCTCCTCTGTATTGATTACCCTGCAGAGTTTAGTGTCATCTGCAAATATTGAAATTCTTCTCTGAATGCCCCCTACAAGGTCATTAATAAATATGTTAAAAAGAAGAGGGCCCAATACTGACCCCTGTAGTACCCCACTGCTAACCGCTACCCAGTCCGAGTGTGCTCCTTAATAACCACCCTTTGTTTCCTATCCCTGAGCCAGCTCTCAACCCACTTCCACATATATTTTCCCCTTTCCCCATTATTCTCATTTTATGTATCAACCTTTTGTGTGGCACCGTATCAAAAGCTTTTGAAAAGTCCATATACACTACATCCACTGGGTTCCCTTGGTCCAGTCCGGAACTTATCTCTTCATGGAAACTGATCAAATTAGTCTGACATGAACGGTCCCTAGTAAACCCGTGCTTATACTGGATCATGAGGTTATTCCTCCTCAGATACTCCAGTATAGCATCCCTTAGAATGCCCTCCAGGATTTTACCCACAATAGAGGTTAAGCATACTGGCCTATAATTACCGAGTTCAGTTTTTGTCTCATTTTTGAATATTGGCATCACATTTGCTATACACCAGTCCTGTGGTACAGACCCTGTTATTATAGAGTCTTTAACGATTAAAAATAATGGTCTATCAATGACTGTACTTAGTTCCTGCAGTACTCGGGGGTGTATCCCATCCGGGCCTGGAGATTTGTCAATTTTAGTGATTTTTGGACGCCGCCACACTTCCTGCTGTGTTAAGCAGGTGACATTTAATTTGGAATTTTTATCACTAGACATTTTGTCTGCCATGGGATTTTCTTTTGTAAATACCGATGAAAAAAAGTCATTTAGCATATTGGCTTTTTCCTCATCCTCATCCACCATTTCACCCAGACTATTTTTAAGGGGGCCAACACTATCATTTTTTTGTTTCTTACTATTTATGTAGTTAAAGAATATTTTGGGATTATTTTTACTCTCTGTGAAAGGAGTCTCTCTGTCTCAATCTTTGCTGCCTTGATTTGCTTTTTACAGAATTTATTAAATTTTCTGTATTTATTTAATGCCTCCTCACTACCTGCTTCCTTTAATTTTCTAAATGCTTTCTTTATGTCACTTATTGCATCCCTTACAGCTCTATTTAGCCATATTGGTTTCCTCCTATTTCTAGTATGTTTATTCCCATATGGTATATACTGTGCACAGGTCCTATCCAGGATGCTAATAAATGTCTCCCATTTTCTTTGTGTATTTTTGTGTCTCAGGATATCGTCCCAGTTAATTGCACCAAGATCCTCTCTCATCCGTTGGAAATTTGCCCTCCTGAAGTTTAGTGTCCTTGTAACCCCTCTATTACACATCTTTTTAAAGGATACATGAAAACTTATTATTTTGTGATCACTATTCCCCAAGTGACCCCCAACCCTTATATTAGATATGCGGTCTGGCCTGTTGGTTAATATTAGGTCTAGCAATGCCCCCCTCTTTGTTGGGTCCTGAACCAGTTGTGAAAAGTAATTGTCTCTCAGAGTTGTCAAAAACCGATTACCTTTGCTGCAACTGCAGGTTTCTGTTCCCCAATCTATTTCAGGGTAGTTGAAGTCCCCCATAATAATGACTTCTCCTTCAGTCGCAGCTTCATCTATTTGCTTTACGAGGATATTCTCCATTGCTTCCATTATTTTTGGAGATTTATAGCAAACCCCTATCAATAATTTATTATTTTCCCCCTCCCCTTATCTCCACCCACAGGGATTCTACATTTTCATTAAATTCACCTATATTATCACGCAGGATGGGTTTTAAGGACGATTTTACATCTAGACACACCCCACCCCCTCGCTTATCTGTACGGTCATTTCTGAACAGGCTATAACCCTGCAAGTTAACAGCCCAGTGATGGCTCTCATCCAGCCAAGTTTCAGATATCCCCACCATGTCATAATTATGCTCCAACAACATTAGTTCTAATTCGTCCATTTTGTTGGCGAGGCTTCTGGCATTAGTATACATGCACTTGATGTTCCTCTCTGTACCTCTATTCTTTCTTAAATTATTAACTGTTCTAACCCCACCCCCCATGCCACCGCCACCCCCAACTTCCTTATTTGTGCCCAGGTCTCTGTCTGCACTATCTTCCCCTCCTATAAATTGAATACCCTCCCCCCCAATCCCTAGTTTAAACACTCCTCCAACCTTCTAGCCATTTTCTCCCCCAGCACAGCTGCACCTTCCCCATTGAGGTGCAGCCCAGCCCTAGCGTAGAGCCTGTAGCCAACTGAGAAGTCAGCCCAGTTCTGCAGGAACCCAAACCCCTCCTTCCGACACCAATTCTTGAGCCACTTATTAACCTCCCTAATCTCCCGTTGCCTCTCTGGCGTGGCACGTGGTACAGGCAGTATTTCGGAAAATACCACGTTGGAGGTCCTTGCTTTCAGCTTGCAGCCTAATTCCCTGAAATCATCTTTAAGGACCTTCCACCTACCTCTAACTTTGTCATTTGCGCCAATGTGCACCATGACAATGTGCACTATTTCTGTCAAATCGACCCCCTAAACTTACTTCAAAAGTGATTTGGTCCATAAAAAATGGTTTTGTAAATTTTGCTGGAAAAATTAGAAATCGCTGGTCAATTTTTAACCCTTATAATGTCCTAGCAAAAAAAAATAGGTTTCCAAAATTTTGCTGATATAAAGTTGATATTTGAGAAATGTTATTTTTGGACTATTTTGTATGACACGACTCTCTGATTTAAGGGCACAAAAATGAAAAGTTTGAAAATTGCAAAAGTTTCACTTGGGACTGCAGCATTCAGCTGCATAGAAATACATGCAGCCACACGCTCCGTTCACCACTGCTGGCGGCAGTATTGGGTATTGAGGTGAGAGACTGGCATGAATTTCTCGCATTGCACTCACAAGTGTGACCCCAGCCTAACAGCAACTCTGTTAATGTTAGGTCAAGTGAAGCAACAGAATTGCCATCAGAGTGGTCTGTGATCATTCAGAGTAAGTAGTGGTCATCACCGAGCAGGAAAGGCAGGTAGTTAGCAACTAAATGACTGAAAGATCTTAGACCCATAGCAAAAATAATCAAAGCTCTGGATTTGTATGTGCAGAGGATTGCACGTGCACATGAGCTATTAGTATCAAATGCCATCTGTAATGATACCTTATACTGGTAAAAATGAGTATAGAGAGAAGGGAAATGGAAAATCATCAGCACACTTGAGTATAAGGAATGCCAGACAGGGTGGGATGCACAGATAGATCCAGAATGTTTACTGGACGAAAACTAGTTTCTCCAGCAACCGCTATGTTAGTAGGAAAGTCTTTTGAGGCTACATTCCCACAATGAGATTTTGATGCATTTTTAACGCTGCGTATTTTTGCTACATCATGCACCAAAAATGACTCATCTTACACTTCCTGCAAAGTGGTTGTGATTTATAGAAATCTCATGCTCAATGTGCTTTTATTTTACTCAGAGTAAACTGACCTACAGTGCCTGATTCAAATCTGCAGCATGTCAATTTCTCTTGCATTTAGGCTGAGATTTCTGTGCTGATTTTCCCATAGACTTGCATTTCTGCGGTGTAAATCCATCAAAAACGCTTGTAATTTACACCTTAGCATATCAATAAAGCTTTGTCAAAACAAAATATCCGAAATTCTAACAATCAATGCGGATTTATTGAAGCATCACACACCAAAAAGAGACAATAAAATGCAACATCATAAACGCGATAAAAATGCAAGTTATAAAAACACAATGAAAAACAGCAAGTAACCCAATTTAAATAATAGATGAAGAAATGATGCATACATTCTTCAACATTAAAAACTCATTAAAAGCTTTAATTATAAGTTAAAACTGAGATATAAATAAAAATATGAAAGTGGATATCAAGAGACCGGTCCTACACGTTTCGAGCAGGAACTCTTAATCATGACCTATGTGCTCCATGTTGATTAATTTGATGCAAAAAATGTCAGCGAATACAAAATAATAAAAGAAAAGTGATTTAAAATAAAGCAACCAATGAATCAGGATCCAAAGTTTTATAAAATACACAGCATCATAACATTTTTAGTAAATGTTTTAGTAACATATTCCCTATTTACTATATGACTTTGTATCCATAATTTCTACATGCAGTAATTAAGGTATTATTTAGAAGATTTTTTTTCCCACATGATCTGCAATTATAGTCTAAATTATCATTTATTTCATTTTCCATTTTATTTCTTCATAGAACAATACATAATGGAAATTTTTGGTAACTTCTGACCTGATAACACTGTATCCAGTTAAATGCAGGTGAAGCTTGAATAAAAATCCAGATCTCTGTCAGGTTGTGTCTAGTTTAGACACTGAACCATATGATATATTCTCACAGTAGACTGCACAGAAGACTGTGATGTCCATTTGTATGGAATAAAAACTTACAGATTGTGCATAGCATGAGGCATGATTCAATTTTGTGTCATATCTCTGATATCTTTTGCAGTTTCATAATGTTACTGGTGTATATATTCCTGACATTATTTGTCGCAGTTGCCATGATTTATTTCTGTACAGAACTATTGATATTGAGAATATAGTTGTTATGCGCTTTACTATAAATGTGTGACTGGAAGAAAGTTCATAAAATTATGTAAATATTAGAGATGATTAAAGTAACATTGGTGCAAACTAAAGAAGCATAGATAGATCCACACAGAATAGAGTTTGAGTCGATTTTACACAAAGTTGAACATATTGACATTTAATCGCAAAGAGAATAAAAATTGCCCAACTTCCTATCTCACACTGCTGAAGCATCAGAGAGCAAGCTAACATCATCTTGTGATGCAGCACAAATCTCCCTATAGCACCCTGCAGTTATGACATCTTACGAATTTATCATACATTGTATAAAGGTGGTCAGTACCTGGGCCATCACAGATCAGTAGTTCCCAGTGTAGCAGTGTGTATGGCAGAGTTGTTTTACATCTCCAGAGTCACTGGGTAAGTCTCTCTCTTTTGTAGAGGGTAAACTCTTTTGATCAGTGGGTCATCCCTCAGTGGTTGATACCTTTTAATGGCTAACTGAAAAGATGGTAATAAATTGCAAGCTTTCGAGACTACATACGTCTCTTCATCAGGCATTTGCCATTAAAAGGTATCAACCACTGAGGACTCTCAATTCTAAATAAGCTTTACTTTACTGAGATTTATGCTAATTTATTTCTCGCAAATCAAATTTTTTGGGGGAAAATTCCATGAAGTCAGCAAATGTAAATTTTAAAAGATCCAGTCATCTGTAGTTCAAATCAGTTCATTGACTTGATCCATCAGCCAGATCAGTAACTTATGGCTGCTGGATAGGAACTCTAAAAACCCTCTCCTATCGGACAGCATCCACAACTCTGCTTTTGATCAACCAGCCTGCCATAAAGTCACATGTGCGGTACGTCACAACATTGACATTGCACTAGGCTGAGGAAAGCTGTGGATGTGCAGAGGTAGGTTTTTGGGTCTTCCTTTCAAAGGTCAAAGGTAACCAACATGGCTGATGGAGCAGATCCACTGAATCAAATTGCACCAACTCTATGGATGAGTAAATCTGCCAAAATGCAAATTTTCCAGTGTACTTGAATTTGGCAAAGAAATTCAACTTCCATCAAATTTATTCAATGCAAATTGAATGTGTCTTATTATACAATAAAAAAGGAAAGAGCTTAGCAAAATGTTAAGCACACATATATATAATACAATGATTTTTATGCAATACCAATGCCAAATTAAAAACAATTAAAACCAAAAATTGCCCATAACATCTGCATTATATCAATGACACAAAAAATGGGTCCTGAATGTGAAACCTGTATTAATTGGAGAAATATAACCATGCCAAAAGGCATATGGAATGCCTGCCAGGGCCATGGGGTACTCATTACCAGGTCCAGTACAAAAAGGGATGTGTCATGGCAGCAGTGACCCAGTCCATGGCCCTGGGCGCCCGTGTTAAAGGGACAGTCTTTAAACGGGTTAGTTGAATAATAAAATTCCGTGTCACCACCTGTGGTGTTCAGTCAGGGGTGACCGACGCTGCTTAAAGGGGTCCACTGGGGTGATGTTATGGCAGCAGGGATGGTATGGCTTCCCATAGGTGATAGGTGGTGTAGAAAGAAATGGAGGACACAGGGTTTCAGTCTCTTTACCTCTTTACGGTTTGATTCAGGCAGCCACAGTCCAGGGTACTGGATCTCAGGTGCTGGTGGTGGTCCGGACGGCTTGGAAGCATCTCAGGAATCCCCCTAACCAGGTGAGGTTGAAAGCCTTCCTTCTAGCACTTTATTGTTGTAATCCCTTGCTGCCTTAGGCCTCACACAAGGTCCTCATGTTCTCTCTGGCCCCCTTTAGGTAGGACACTACACCCGTACACTACATACACCCGTATGACAGGTAGCTCGAGCCTTTTTACAGGATCTCTATCACAACCTAGGCTCTATTTACTACTGTATCCTCGGGTGTTAATGGTGGACAGGTAACTTGCAATCAGCTGTTCCCCGGTTTCTACCATAGGGCGTGAAGTTACCCCCACAACCTCGGTCTTCTGGCTATTGGAATCTGCGCTCAGGATGGAGGAAGACAAATCGCAGCTTCTCTCTCCAGCTCTTTACTCTCCTTCGCTTCTTTTCCCTCTCAGTATCCTACAGACTCCTCTGCTTTCTTTTTTCTTTCCCAGGAGCCGCAGAATCACTCATCTCCACGGCCCTAACTTTCCTTCCTATCCCTTTGCTCTCCTCTCACCAACTGCCTAACTCTCCCCAACTGCCTAGCAACTGCTTAGCAACTGACTCCTCCTCCCGACCAGAGAGGGCAGCTCCCCTTAAGTCGGGTGTAGAGCTCCCCCTTCTGACCGGGAGTCAGAATGGTGTTGTATGTGCTGAATACCTGTTAAAGGGATCCTTCCTCGCCTCCAAGCATGACATCACACTCCCCGTCAAGAAAGCAATGCCACTGTAACAATCAGTTACCTGGGGTGTTACACTTATAGTATGAAAGCATCCACGGTCAGAATATAGAAATACAAGCAATATGTTGCATATAATAACAATCTTGAAAAAATATCAGTAAGATACCTCTAAAGTGCAATGGCAATACATACAAAAAATGAATAAGAAAGATAATACAAAAGCAATATGTGCTACTAACCTAATTACTCAAATCAGGTCCATAATATGGAAATCAAGTACCAAGGTATAAATGAAGCAGGTGGAAGCAATCCCCATGCATATCACTACTGTAGGGAAGTTTCCTCAGGTGGAATGTGTGAAGGAGAATAAGTATATATACTACATAAAACAAATTAATTAATTACAGGTGGCATGCCAGGCTTGATGTCATGTGTAGTCCATTAAATGGATAGTGCTTTAAAATGGGGGACTTGTGCATATGTAGTTTGTTTTTGGCAAACTATTTTGACCATACTTGCATTTGAGTGTGGCCCTGCTGGCAGCAGAATGGTGTGGAAAGACAAACATATGGCACAATTCTTTGCCACGAGGTGCCATGTTGAATTTGTAGTGACCAGTATGCAAGAGTGTGAGAGCATTAAAGCCAAATTTTTTACAGCTACGACCCATTTACACCTAAAACCTTGTAACACTAAAGAGTCACATGGCACAGGGAGGGAAAACAGCTAATTGGTCACATTTTGGCCATTTTTACTTAGTGGTGTACTTTATTTGTTGCCATTAGTTTAGATATTAATGGTTGTGTGTTGAGTTACTTACAGGGTCCACCAAATTTACATAGTTATATACATTGTACACTGACTACTGTACATTGTATCAAAGTGTCATATCTCCTTTGTTTTCCTATGAAAAGATATAATAAAATATTTAAAAAAATGTGAGGGGTATACTCACTTTTGTGATATACTGTAGCTGTTACCGAGGTCATATATGTGATTATCAACTGCGCAAAAGCTTTATCGATTTGAGGACACCATTTTTTTTGGAAGTATGCTAATTCCACCCCATAAAAAATATATGACTAGTTGTGGAAAAATATATACCATATATACTCGAGTATAAGCCAAGATTTTCAGCTTATTTTTTGGGGCTGAAAGTCCCCCTCTCGGCTTATACTCGAGTCATACCCAGGGGTCGGCAGGGAAGGGGGAGTGGGGGCTGTCTAATTATACTCACCTGCTCCTGGTGCGGTCCCTGCACGTCTTTTCCCCAGCGCTGACAGCTTCTTCCTGTACTGAGCGGTCACATGGTACCGGTCATTACAGTAATGAATATGCGGCTATTACAGTAATGAATATGGAGCTGCATATTCATTACTGTAATGAGCGGTAACGGTGACTGCTCAGTACAGGAAGAAGCTGCCGGCGCCAGGGAACAGATGTGCAGGGACCACACCAGGAGCAGGTGAGTATAACAGGGAGGGGAGCGCTGCGCGATATTCACCTGTGTTAGGGTTGGCGGAACGCACCAAATATATAGTTTATTAAATGGAATTGGTGCGTTCACAACCCGGGATCCACCGTGCAGGAAAGCACCTGCTGCTAAATAATGGCGGCTCTATATGGCGGTATATACCAACTCTGTTAGCTTCACAGAGTAACCGTGAGAGGAAAGCTCTGTGCCCTGTTAGACTTTCACAGAGGCACAGGCCAACTACCCAGATGTGAGCAGTGAGTGGTCATGCTTGCATACAAAACTCCTCGCTGGAGATGCCAGCATTCTAGGGGCTTATTTCAGCCAGGTCCCTGAACACACTTAAACACAATCTCCTCGCCGGAGGTGCCAGCATTCTAGGGGCTTATTTCAGCCGGGTCCCTGAACACATTCAAACACATGACCACATTGGCGCAAAGCATATAGCATAAGACGATACTAGCGCATGGCCGTACGGTCATGCGCAGTTTATATAGTTGCAGCACAGGAAGCTGCTACTGAAGTTTTGCCCTTTCAGGACCTTCCAGAAGGACCAATGGAAAGTGCTGCAGTACCTGAGCATGTTTTGCCCTTTCAGGACCTTCCAGAAGGACCAATGGAATGTACTGCAGCACCTGAGCATGTGACCGAACATGTGGCCCTCGACCTCCAATGGGAGACCCTGCCCTGGGCATGCTCAGTGTGAGTAAACAAGGACTTAGTCCCAGAGAGGCTCGCTCGCCGCAGATCAGTGCAGGGTACCATAGGAAAGCCAGAAAAGGCAGTAGTGACCCTATGCACCGAATCAGCCCCAGCGAGACGCTGGGAGCAACGTCTCCGCTGAGCAGAGCCCACTGCGGCCGATACCGAATGGGAGACCGCAGCAGACACGGATCGAGATTCCCCCTGTGCAGCAGAGGAAACTCGACTCCTAACAACCTGCTCCTCATTCCGGCGCTGCCCTGTCTTCAGCAGTGACGCTCAGGTCAGAGGGCGCGGTGATGTGGTTAGTGCACGGCCTCTGCCTGAATGTCAGCGGCAGTGCAGGAGATGCTGAAGATGGAGTGGCACCGGAACGAGGAGTAAGTGAATATTGAAAGTGCTGGGGGCCTGAGCGACGGAGAGGTGAGTATGTGATTTTTTTATTTTTTTATCGCAGCAACAGCAAATGGGGCAAGTGTCTGTATGGAGCATCTATGGGGCCATAACATTTGTGCAGCATTTTGTGGGGCCATAACGTTTGTGCAGCACTGTATGGGGCCATAACATTTGTGCAGCACTATATGAGACCATAACGTTTGTGCAGCACTGTATGGGGCCATAACATTTGTGCAGCACTGTATGGGGCCATAACGTTTGTGCAGCACTATATGGGCCATAACGTTTGTGCAGCACTATATGGGGCCATAACATTTGTGCAGCACTGTATGGGGCCATAACGTTTGTGCAGCACGATATGGGGCCATAACGTTTGTGCAGCACTATATGGGGCCATAACATTTGTGCAGCACTGTATAGGGCCATATTGTTTGTGCAGCACTGTATGGGGCCATAACGTTTGTGCAGCACTATATGGGGCCATAACATTTGTGCAGCACTATATGGGGCCATAACATTTGTGCAGCACTATATGGGGCCATAACGTTTGTGCAGCACTGTATGGGGCCATAACATTTGTGCAGCACTGTATGGGGCCATAACGTTTGTGCAGCACTATATGGGGCCATAACGTTTTTGCAGCACTATATGGGGCCATAATGTTTGTGCACTATATGGGGCCATAACGTTTGTGCAGCACTGTATGGGGCCATAATGTTTGTGCAGCACTATATGGGGCCGTAACATTTGTGCAGCACTATATGGGGCCATAACATTTGTGCAGTACTGTATGGGGTCATAATGTTTGTGCAGCACTATATGGGGCAAGTGTCTGTATAAGGCCATAACGTTTGTGCAGTGCAGCACTATATGGGACAAGTGTCTGTATAGGGCCATAATGTTTATGCAGCACTATATGGGGCAAGTGTCTCTATGGGGCCATAACGTTTGTACAGCACTATATGGGGCCATAACGTTTGTGCAGTACTGCATGGGGCAAGTGTCTGTATGGGGCCATAACGTTTGTGCAGCACTATATGGGGCAAGTGTCTGTATGGGGCCATAACCTTTGTGCAGCACTATATGGGGCAAGTGTCTGTATGGGGCCATAACGTTTGTGCAGCACTATATGTGGCAAGTGTCTGTATGGGGCCATAACGTTTGTGCAGCACTATATGGGGCAAATATCTTTATGGAGCATCTTATGGGGCCATAATCAACATTTGTGCAGCATCATATCGGACAAACGTTTCTATTGAGCATCTTTTGGGGCCATTTTTAACCTTTATGCAGGATTATATGGGGCATATTTTAATATGGAGCATCTTATGGGGCCCATCATAAACTGTATGGAGCATTATATGGGGCTCCTTATTCAATATGGATATTCAAAAACACTTAACCTACTGATGTCTCAGTTAATTTTACTTTTATTGGTATCTATTTTTACTTTTGACATTTACTGGTAGCTGCTGCATTTCTCACCCTAGGCTTATTCTCGAGTCATTAAAATTTCCCAGTTTTTTGTGGCAAAGTTAGGGAGGTCGGCATATACTCGGGTCGGCTTTTACTTGAGTATATACGGTATATATATTTTTTAATGTACATATGAAGTTTAGAGAATTTTGTTTGAATAATATTCAACAATTTTGATTATTACAATCATCATATTATATAGCACTGTGTACTTACATTTGCTCATTTTGCCTTTCTACTCCTCCCCCCGCCATTGACTTATGGTGTCATACAGGGAAAATTGACTTCCTGACATCACGTGATGCCATAGACCTAATGGAAAAAAGAATTAGCTGAGTAGACAGGCAAAATGAGAAATTGTAACTACAAAGTGCTCTATAATGTGATAATTGCAGTATATTAAGAGTAAAACAATGTGATGATAGTGCTTCTTTAACCCCTTCATGACATATGACTCGTCTCGGAAAATGGTGACAAATGAAAAAACTTTTTTCACACCAATCTCAGAATTTTTTTTTCATCACTTAAATAAAAAATAAACTATACATGTTTGATATCTGCATACTCATACTCACTTTGGCAATCATGTTGTCAGTTTATTACCATATAGCAAACACGGTTAAAAAAAAAATTGTGTAATTGCATTTTTTTACAATTTCACTGCACTTGGAATTGTTTGATTGTTTTCCTGTACACTGTATGGTAAAAGCAATGGTGCCATTCAAAAGTACATCTCATTCTGCAAAAAACAAGCCCTCTTATGGCTACATTTACAGAAATATAAAAAATATGGCTCTTGGAAGAAGGGGAGGAAAAAAGGAAAGTAAAAAAAAAATGGAAAATGGCCATGGAGTGAAGAGGTGAAGAAAACATTGCATTTTGTTTCCAAAATTAGAAGGACACAATCTGGGTGAAATTGGACATATGGGTCTAGAATTTCCATTGGATCATTGAACGCATGTTTCTTGGGCATATGAAATAGGGATTGGCGATGCAATGGAGAAGAGGAGGATGTGTATGAAAAGCAATAGGTGAAGTTGATGATGGGGCTGATAACAACAACAAGGCACTACCTGCTGGTGGAGAGTAGTTACTTGAAAGATTATCACAAGGAAAGAAAAAAGGAAAGCTTGAGCCTTGCTCATCTTGCTGGTCAATTTGTTTTTTTACATGAAGAGGCAATGCCATTTCATGTGCTGACAGAGTAATGTAGTTCCTTTTCAAAGTGTGCAAGGATGTACCAGTCTTATTTTCCAACAGCACAGCAACATGCAAAAAATTGGTCCTTCAGCAATGTGGAAAAAAATTCCCAAACAAAAGTTTGCATTTCTGATTCACCACCACCGTAACCAAACCTTTCAGGAGCGGAAGAAACTCCTCCATCAAAATAATGTGCCATATTAACTGCTGCTGCAGAGCTCACTGCATGAAAAGCTGATTTGGCCTCAGAGGATACTTTAATGCACATCGCCTGCGCTGTTTGTCACCAATGCCAGCAACCTCCTTCTCCAATGACCTCAGACTCTGATTCCCCATGTCTGGTTTCCGGGTTTTCTTCAACACAGAATCATCATCATCATCTTCACCCATGATCTAGCTGACAGGTATCTCTGGGTGTGAATTGATCAGCGTTCCGTGACTCCCTACCTGATTCCTACTATGAGGTTTGCACTGGTTCAGAGTGCAACTGTACTCCATGTTCCAAATTATTATGCAAATGATATTTTTCTTGGATTTTCCTAAATGGTCGGTGCAAATGACAGTCAGTCTAATAAAAGTCATCACTAGGGTTGAGCGACTTTTAGTTTTTTAGGGTCGAGTCGGGATTCACGAAACCCGACTTTCTCAAAAGTCGGGTCGAGTGAAATCGGCCAATCCGATTGAAAAGTCGGGGTCGGGGATTGGCCGAAACTCGAAACCCAATGAAAGTCTATGGGGTTTTTTTTTTTTACATTTCCTTCAGGGCGATATAGCTTTAAAGACGGTAATTCAATTACCAGCTTTTCATTTCTCCTGCCAAAACCCGACATGATATGAGACATGATTTCCATACAGTAAACCATGTCATATCCCCTTTTTTTTGCATATTCCACACTACTTATGTTAGTAGTGTGTATATGCAAAATTTCAGTGCTCTAGCTCTTAAATTTAAGAGTTAAATCGCGGAAAAAATTGGCGTGGGCTCCCGCGCAATTTTCTCCGCCAGAGTAGTAAAGCCAGTGACTGAGGGCAGATATTAATAGCCTGGAGAGGGTCCACGGTTATTGCCCCCCCCCTGGCTAAAAACACCTTCCCCCAGCCACCCCAGAAAAGGCACATCTGTAAGATGCGCCTATTCTGGCACTTGGCCACTCTCTTCCCTTTCCTGTGTAGCGGTGGGATATGGGGTAATGAAGGGTTAATGCCACCTTGCTATTGTAAGGTGACATTAAGCCAGATTAATAATGGAGAGGCGTCAATTATGACACCTATCCATTATTAATCCAATTGTATGAAAGAGTTAAAAAAAACACAAACACATTATTAAAAAGTCTTTTAATGAAATAAACACACCGTTTGTTTTAATATTTTATTGTACGCTCAATCCACTGGCTGAAGACCCTCGTTCTGTAACAAATAAAAAATAATAAACCAATAATATACATACCTTCCGTAGATCTGTAACGTCCCACGTTGTAAATCCATCTGAAGGGGTTAAAATATTTTACAGCCAGGAGCTCTGCTAATGTAGCGCTGCTCATGGCTGTAAAACCCCGGGGAATGAAGGTAATGTAGGTCAATAAGAGAGGATTAATACTAGAGATAAGACCATGCTGATTGGAGACACCTTATTGCGGTGTGATGGCTTTTAGTCTTTTTTTTATCAAAAAAGTGTCAATTAAGTATCCTATACTATTTACATTACTATTTATTTACTTTCTACAGGGCATTTCCTCATTTTATTTTTATCCTAGGTTTCGTCTTCTAAATTATGCCTTTTCCTTTATTTTCCCTTGCTGACTTGGCTGTTTTTTTCAGTTCCATCTGGCCAAAACGCTCAGTGAATATTACAGAATTTCGACTTTCTTGAAGGTGCTGCAGTGTATAGTCTATTCTCTCTCGTACATGTCTTCCTTAAAAGAATATATGGACCAGGAGGCTATCTGTCATCTTACCATTTTTGCTGTGAATTTTTCACTTTGTACAGTCCCTCTCTTCCAACTACTGGAGTAAAGTGTTTTATTTTCATTGTGTATTCCTTGACTAAGCTTTACCACTGAGCAGCAAGAACCCAGAAAAGAATGCTAACCATAGCCTGTGAAATGGCTCTTATATCTGCTATGCCAAGATGTAAAAATGTATTGTTAATTACTGACAGTAACAGCTAATACAAAATTTATATGTAGCACTGCATACAATGGTAACAAAAAAACAATATAATTATAAAGTTAGTATGAGTTCTCCCATGAAACAGTCTAAAAATCTTTATGATTTTCCTGCTTCTGCAAACAGAGAAAGCTGCCATTATAATTTCAAAATTAATTAAAAAAATATGAATGACATTCTGTGTGGCAGTGACATCAGAGGATTCATTTAGATTTTAATTTTGAATCTGCAGATGATATGCAATTATTAAGGTTGGGTAAGAATCAGAATATCCTCTGCAAATGTTTTGTAGGCTGAATATTAATTTGACATTTGAAATGTAATATCGCTGGTATTCAAGCTGCGTATGCACTGTGTGCTATTAGGACAAATATTTTGTGCCCTATGGGGAATTCTATGTTCAAGTGTTCAGCTGCCTACATTTATCAAATCTATACTAATTATTAAGGCAAAGGGTAATGTATAGCAACAAAACATAACAAAAGAGCGATATAGTTTAATGGAAACCTTCTATTAAAGGATTAGCCACTGGCAATTCCAGAACATAGGCATCATCAAAAGTCATCGATGGATACGATTAGAGAAATACAACATTAAGGCTGTTAGCACACATTGCAGATTTTTCACGTTTTTTGAGGGGGTTCGCTATAAAAACGCTATAAAAATGCGAAAAAACACATACATTATGCATCCCATCATTTAGAATGCATTTTGTGCACATGATGCATTTTTTTCTGCGAAAAAAAAAACGCATCACGGTAAAAAACGCAGCATGTTCATTAATTTTGTGGATTTTTTGCGGATTTCCCACTATATTATTGCATTGGGAACCTCCAGAAAAATCCACAAAAAAATGCACCAAAAAAGCACCAAAAACAGGGCAAAAACACGAGAAAAACGCGCAAAAAATGAATGCGGATTTCTTGCAGAAAATGTCCTGTTTTGCTCATGAAATTTCTGCAAGAAATCCTGAACATGTGCACATAGCCTAAATGGTTACTTATATATCATACCCAGATATAAAATATCATCTATACACATTTTTTCTGATATTTTTGTTATTTTTTTAGTAATACATTTTCTAACAGATGAAATTATAAGACATTTGAATTTCTAAAAGTGTACTCATAGTTCAGAATGGTTTTGAATACCTGAGTATATTTAAAGTAGTACACTTGATGGCTTATACAGTGGGGCAAAAAAGTATTTAGTCAGTCAGCAATAGTGCAAGTTCCACCACTTAAAAAGATGAGAGGCGTCTGTAATTTACATCATAGGTAGACCTCAACTATGGAAGACAAACTGAGAAAAAAAAATCCAGAAAATCACATTGTCTGTTTTTTTAACATTTTATTTACATATTATGGTGGAAAATAAGTATTTGGTCAGAAACAAACAATCAAGGTTTCTGGCTCTCACAGACCTGTAACTTCTTCTTTAAGAGTCTCCTCTTTCCTCCACTCATTACCTGTAGTAATGGCACCTGTTTAAACTTGTTATCAGTATAAAAAGACACCTGTGCACACCCTCAAACAGTCTGACTCCAAAACTCCACTATGGTGAAGACCAAAGAGCTGTCAAAGGACACCAGAAACTAAATTGTAGCCCTGCACCAGACTGGGAAGACTGAATCTGCAATAGCCAACCAGCTTGGAGTGAAAAAATCAACAGTGGGAGCAATAATTAGAAAATGGAAGACATACAAGACCACTGACAATCTCCCTCGATCTGGGGCTCCACGCAAAATCCCACCCCGTGGGGTCAGAATGATCACAAGAACGGTGAACAAAAATCCCAGAACCACGCGGGGGGGCCTAGTGAATGAACTGCAGAGAGCTGGGACCAATGTAACAAGGCCTACCATAAGTAACACACTATGCCACCATGGACTCAGATCCTGCAGTGCCAGACGTGTCCCACTGCTTAAGCCAGTACATGTCCGGGCCCGTCTGAAGTTTGCTAGAGAGCATTTGAATGATCCAGAGGAGTTTTGGGAGAATGTCCTATGGTCTGATGAAACCAAACTGGAACTGTTTGGTAGAAACACAACTTGTCGTGTTTGGAGGAAAAAGAATACTGAGTTGCATCCATCAAACACCATACCTACTGTAAAGCATGGTGGTGGAAACATCATGCTTTGGGGCTGTTTCTCTGCAAAGGGGCCAGGACGACTGATCTGGGTACATGAAAGAATGAATGGGGCCATGTATCGTGAGATTTTGAGTGCAAACCTCCTTCCATCAGCAAGGGCATTGAAGATGAAACGTGGCTGGGTCTTTCAACATGACAATGATCCAAAGCACACCGCCAGGGCAACGAAGGATTGGCTTCGTAAGAAGCATTTCAAGGTCCTGGAGTGGCCTAGCTAGTCTCCAGATCTCAACCCTATAGAAAACCTTTGGAGGGAGTTGAAAGTCCGTGTTGCCAAGCGAAAAGCCAAAAACATCACTGCTCTAGAGGAGATCTGCATGGAGGAATGGGCCAACATATCAACAACAGTGTGTGGCAACCTTGTGAAGACTTACAGAAAACGTTTGACCTCTGTCATTGCCAACAAAGGATATATTACAAAGTATTGAGATGAAATTTTGTTTCTGACCAAATACTTATTTTCCACCATAATATGCAAATAAAATGTTAAAAAAACAGACAATGTGATTTTCTGGATTTTTTTTTCTCAGTTTGCCTCCCATAGTTGAGGTCTACCTATGATGTAAATTACAGACGCCTCTCATCTTTTTAAGTGGTGGAACTTGCACTATTGCTGACTGACTAAATACTTTTTTGCCCCACTGTATATGTGGTGAATATTTGGTTTAGGCATATTCATACAATTCATGTTTGTTTTTTAGAACTACAAAACAAATCATCAGTCATGTTAATATGCCAACACTGCAGTGTCAAGACAGGTTATCAAACTTGGGTTTTTTTCAGTTTTAAATGATAAAGGCTTAGGGATGATCTTGTTACAATTTACAAAAATATGTGGGGACAACACAGAAATCTTTCTAATGATATTTTTACACTTCGACCTTCTATAGGAACAAGAGGGCATCCTCTATGTTTAAAGAAAAGAAGGTTTAATCATAATCACCAAGGTGATTCTTTACTGTGACAGCAGTGAGACTATTGTACTCTTTGCCACGCAATGTTTCAATGGTTGATTCAATTCAAAAGTACAAGGAAGGCCTGGATGCCTTTCTTGAAAAATATAATATTAGAGTCTATAAACACTAGATTCTGTGAAAGTACGATGATCCAGGGAGTTAGTCTGATTGCCGTATGTGGAAATGGGAAGGAATTTGTCCCCTAATATGGAATAATTAACATATACCTCATGAGTTTTTTGCCTTCATCTGAATCAACATGTTAAGTTATAGGATGAGCTCGATGGACTTATGTCTACCTTCAATCTTAAAAACTATGAAACTATTTTAATGGTAATTATTAGTGTTAAGCATTCCGATACTGCAAATATCGGGTATCGGCCGATATTCGCTGTATCGGTATTCCGATACCGAGTTCCGATATTTTTGCGATATCATGAATCGGAAGTTCCTATAGTGCAATTTTGCAGTATAACGAAGTGTGGGTGGTGCGTGGGCGGTGCGTAAGCGGAGACTGCGTGTGTGTGTGTGCGCGGGCGGGGTTTGTGCGTCACCGTGGGGCTCTCTGCATCTGTGCCGGGGCTCTATGTGGCGTACGGGGTCTCTGCGGCAGGCAGGGTGTCTCTGTGGTGGGTGGGGTCTCTGTGCGAGGGGCGTTGTCTCTGTGGGGCGTGCAGGGTGTCTCTGCAGGGCATGTGGGGTGTCTCTCTGTGGCGTGTCTCTGTGCGGTGTCTCTCTGCGCGGGGTCTCTATGGCGTGTCTCTCTGCGGGGTCTCTGCGGGGTGTCTCTGTGCGGGGTCTCTACAGGGTGTCTCTGTGTGGGGTGTCTCTGTGCAGCGTGTCTCTGTGCGGGGTCTCTGCGGGGTGTCTCTGTGCGGGGTCTCTGTGGCATGCGGGGTGTCTCTGTGCAGGGTCTCTGTGGCATGCAGGGTGTCTCAGTGCGGGCATCGTCCAATGGGACTACAAGTCCCATCGGACGATGCCTACTACACTGAGAGTGATTGACACATTAGCCAATGATGGAACAGTAGTAGTCCCATCATCCGGCTAATGTGTTGAATGAGAAAAAAAATACTCCATACATACTCCATACATACTCCATACAGTACATTCTTACATTACATACATGACATACATATAGACATACAGTACATTAAACCTAGAGTTCATACTCACCATTACTTGTCATTTTGATCCCCGAAGCCAGTGTCATCTGTAAAAAAGGTGAAAAAAACAAACAACCAATATACTCCCTGTCCACAGAAATCCACGAGTGTCCCACGACGATCTCGCGTGGAGAACGGCAGCAAAAGCTGTTGTGACTGCTCTCCTGGGGCCCCAGAAACACAATGACGGGTGGAAGGGATTCCTCTGCCGCTGTAAAAAAATAGAACCTAGCCTCACTTTTGGCATTGCTGTATCCAAGTATCGCTCAACACTAGTGATTATGCATTTTAGGCAACCTTTCCATTTGCTGAATTCTTAAGATGAAAGGTCAGAAAAGCACAAATTTTCCTAGCAGTATGCTAACTGCATTATCTAAATATCTCAGTGGCACAATCACATGTCTTGACTTGAATTTCCATGAACAAACATGATAAAGCTTTTAACTAATTAAATCCATTTAGACAAAAGTCAACATTTCCACCAGTATGGGAAAATCTTTGTAGCTGCTCTTCTACGAGGAATTTCATAAAGGAAAACTGTCATTAGGTTTTCCCAGTATAAAGTATGTCCACCACTTTTACAGTCTCTGCTGTAAGTATTGTATGTCCCCAATCCCCTCTGCAAGGCCCCAGAAAGACCTTTTAACATACCCTCAGATGGAGAAGTACAGTCAGATGTGCGTCTCTGGTCCTGATCCAATGCCTCATCTTCTCTTTGAATTGCCTTCCTTCTGCTTGCTTCATATGGTTGATGCATTCTACATCATCTGTACATTGTTCTCCATCACACTCCTGCACAAGTACATGTATCTGTGCCCTGCACAGAGTAGAGTAAAGTACTGTAATGCACTGAATTTACTTCCGGATCATCGGCGCTCTCTGGCTTTCCCGAAGCATTGACCAGCTGTTATTTGCTACAATGACAGCCAGATTAATACAATGTACGTTGCTGGAACAAACACTTCTCTTTACATTGTTTAGCAGGAGATCCCAAATACTGCACATTATTTCATATTCAAGGTAGAGTAACAAAAAAGGCGCATACATGAGTTCATGAATCAAAAATTATATTTTAAAGTTTATGAACCCCTTCACTCTGAAAACTGTTTTCACCTTCCTGAAAAGGTCAAATTTCACAATTATGACCAGTGTCAATTTATGTGGTAATAATTCTATGATGCTTCAACATATCCAACTAATTCTGAGACTGTTCTCTTCTGACATGTTGTACTGTATGATAGGGGTAAAAATGTGTTCGATATGCCTTGCACTTATTTGTAAAAATGTTGGAAATTTGTCAAAAATTTCAAAAATGTTGCTATTTTTAAATTTGTAATTGTATGCTCTTAAATCAGAGTGTTATGTCACACACAGTACTAAATAAATAACATTTCCCATATGTCTACTTTACATCAGAAAAATTTTTTAAATATATTTTTTTGTTAATAAGTTATAAGGATTAAATTTGACCAACGATTTCTTATTTTCCCCCCCAAAAAATGAACAAAACCATTTTGATAGGGACCACATCACATTTGCAATGACTTTGATGGGCCTATATGACAGACAACACCCAAAAGTGACACCATTCTAAAAACATCAACACTCAAGGTACTCAAAACAACATTCAAGAAGTTTATTCTTAACAGGAATGAAAGGAATGTGGAAGGAAAAAGTGAATATTTAACTTTTTTCACAAAAATTTTACTTTAGACCAAAATTTTTATTTTCACCAAGGTACCAGGAAGAAATAGACCCCAAAATTTGTTGTGCATTTTTTCTGAGTACGCTTAGGCCCTATACGTGGTGGAAAACCACTCTTTGGACATATGGCAGAGCTCGGCTGGGAGGGAGCGCCATTTGAATTTTTGAATGTTACATTTGCTGGAATAATAAGATGATTTTATGTTGCATTTGGAGAGTCCCTGATGTGCCTAAACAATAGAAACAACTCACTTGTGATACCATTTTCGAAACCATCAGGGAACTTATTTAGATGTGCAGTGAGCACCATGAACCCCAGATGCTTTCCAAAAGTATAGAACGTTGAGCTGTGAATCATATTATTCACACAAAAATGTTTTTTTTTGCCTGAAATTTTGCATTTTTACAAGGGTTACTGGAGAAATTGCACAACAAACTGTATAGTGCAATTTCTCTTGAGTGCAAAGATACCCCATATGTGGGGGAAAACTACTGTTTTGGCACACGGCAAGGCTCAGGAGGGAAGGAGCACCATTTGACCTTTTGAATGCAAAATTTGTTGGAATCATTAGCAGATGCCATGTCGAGTTTAGTGAGCCCTTGATCTGCCTAAAGAGTTGAAACCCTCCACAAGTGACCCCATTTTGGAGACTAAACCCCTTTACGGAATTTATCTAGATGTGTGGTGAGCACCATAAACTTCCAGGTGCTTCACAGAAGTTATTATTAATGTTGAGCCATGCAAAATAAAAAAATAACATTTATTTCCCACAAAATGTTCTTTTAGACCATTGAGCACTGATTGGGGGCATCACTGCATGGTGTTAGCTTTCACACAGAGCTGACACCCAGCACTCAATTGCGGGGGCACAAAGCATGAGTCTGGCTATCACCACACTGTATATGTTGCTGTTTGCAGGAATGTAGCTTCCGCACACTTGTCAGGAATTAGTTAACAGATCCAAAACAAAAGCATGAAACCAATTAACAATGCAACCGATGCAAGAAGGATCATAATAACGTTATGATAAACCAATATTCCCGAAGCTCATACAAACGATTAATACAATAAAGTGAAAACAATTTCCTTTTGCTTTTTTTCCTGTTCAAGTAAACATGAAACTGATAGCAGCTGGTTATGGGGGTGACTGTTGTAGATATGATATTGATAGATAGGTTCATCAATATAAAAAAAAGAATAAAAATAAAAAATATGGATATACTTACCCTCCGATGGCCCCCAGCTCTGAGCGGTGCAAGCGGTGGCCTCCGTTCCCAAGGATGCATTGCGGAAAGGCCGGAAATGACGTCGCGTTATTTTCAGGGGTTAAAAAGTCATCTTATACGCCGGAAAATGCGGTATAACCTTTAAGCCTAGCCTACTACAGATTTAACTATTAACCATTTGACCTTCCTAAATATTGTAAAATATTAATCATCAATCTCTAATCAATCATGGGCATTAAATAATATAAACCAAAAAGCCATAACAAGTGCGGACCACTACACATGTTATCAGTAATCCTATGCCCAACCCTTCACCCATTCTATATGCCATCAATATGAGCACATTCAATGTTTTAGCTATAACTCTCACTGATTAAAACGCTATGCTACATTGACTTCTACGGACAGATAAATTTTACTGCTGTAAAAATCTTCAGAAAAGTCTAGTATTCTAGTATGAGAATTTTTTTATTCCAAATTAGAGCTTTTCTCCTCTACTGGAAATTGCTTCTGTATTGTTGCAAATTGCATTATCTGCACTGATGTTTTAAAGCATGAGACGCAGAAGATTTAGCTAACTCAATAATATGTCCTTTTGCAGATGAGTAAAATATTTGCAAATAGATAAAAAAAAAATATTTTTTTTCCATTTAAAAAAACAAGCAAAAGCATTTAGCATTTCTTGCCTTCTGCAGTATAACAAAGGAAATAACCTCCAGGTTTTGTTGATGCTGGCGCTGAAGCTGCAGCTTGTCAGTACTCTTGAGCAATGCTTGTGAAGCATGGCTTGAGCTTGGCATGATTGCACCGATGAAAGACCTTGGATGTAAAGAGCTATCATCAGCCTAAAGAGAGCAACCAGTCCACATTTCTCCTTGTTGTTTAAGCTTCTTACAATTTATTATTCCTTTCTGTTGTTTGCCCTCCCTGGGTTGTTCTCTTTTTTCAAGGAGAAAGCGCAGTGCTCGCACCCTTAATCCTAAATTTACTGTATATTTATTGCAATATTAAGAAAATTAACACATTAATGTTCTGGGAAGTCAGACAAAATGATCTAAACACAATGACAGTGTTTTATTGAATAGATAGAGATCAATTTCACAATTTCCAATGTAAATATCTGAATATTCTTAAAGTGTATAGTTTAATAAAAATCTTCTATTGATGTTTTAGCCACTGGCAATTCCAGAACATAGGCATCATCAAATGTCGCCAATGAATTAGATGAAAGAAAGACAATTTGAAATATTTACTTCCATAATGTACCCAGATATAAGAAAGGATACTTACACACATTTAATAATATTTTCTGTTAGATTTGTTTGTTTCGCACAGGTACGACTAAAAATGTAAATTGATTAGTATTTGGTCAAAAGTAAACATTAACAAACGGTATTAGAAGACAATTATATTACCAAAAGTGCAATTAGAATTCAGAATATCCTGGTTCTGAAAATCTTTAAGTATTTTAAATGGTACACTTGATGGTTAGTTAGAACGTGTGATGAATATTCAGATTTGGCATATCCATATGATTGTTATTCTGGCATGTTGCTTTAAGGCTACTTTTCCATTTATATCTGTTCCAGGATGAATGAAAGGTCTAGAAAAGACTGATTTTCTTAGTACTGCACTAACTTGATTATTTTGATTGCTCAGTGGCATTATCTCGTGGCATAGAAAACATTGCAAATATTTTAACTAATAGGCTGAATTTAGTCAAAAGTCAAATTGTTAAAAAGTGCAAGTGCTAATATTTCATTCCTTATATTGATTATGATACAATAGGCACCCCAGTAACCACTGGCACCATCTGTCAGGGCAGTGGTATTACTAAACAGTGACAATAAGCCCCCTTTCCTTCAACAACTATGTTAGTGGAAAAGAAGCAGAGGCCATTATGCAATACATGGCATATATCTCATTTCAATCACATGAGGATGATGGTACCTCTGACAGTGACAATGTCAGTCTGAGTCAGTGTTCTGCACAGAATTGTCTGTTGATTATAAATTACTAAGAAGCAAATTTTGGACATTTTTTTAATTTAAAAAAATCAAAAGTCTTTCAGCACACTGTGTTATGAAATGGGCTGCTAGTTATTACTGGGATAACATAACTTTCCATGGTGAGGTCACTTTGATATATCTAAACCTTTTAAAAAGGTTGAAAGGGGTTGTATACAGTAATAGGTGACCTCAAAGGTTTAGGTGACCAATATGTGAGTGTAAATGAATTCTACAAATATCACAAATATTGCAAAAATGTGTAGGTTGGCATTTCACTGAACCATAAAGAGTCATCCAAATGTTAAGACATGAAAAAATACACTTAATCACCTTACCACTGAGTCTCTGACCCCTCCACTCTGCACAATCTCCCTTCTGGTCCTCGGTGAATTTCCTTTTCACTGCCACCAAGCATTGAATCTCTTTGCCTTTTCATGCTAGGACAGGACTTCTGGCTCTGATGAGGCCTGGGAGGTTTCTGCATTTGTGTGAGTAATCCCATACCTCATCAGAACCA
This sequence comes from Ranitomeya imitator, assembly GCF_032444005.1. Lineage (NCBI taxonomy): Eukaryota > Metazoa > Chordata > Amphibia > Anura > Dendrobatidae > Ranitomeya > Ranitomeya imitator. Next base: position 115,659,031 of record NC_091283.1, on the reverse strand, counting down.
GAAGTCTTGGTCTAGTGTGAAGAAACCCAGGGAATCAGCACTAGGCGGCAGTAATACGAAGATGCCCTGAGGGTGGGTGGTGGTGAAGGACAGATGGGGGCCAGAGATTTAAGCCATGAGGTAAGTATTTTTATTTTCATCATTTTATATTTCATTATGCTCTGGATTCTGGAGAAAAGCCAGAGCATAAGGAGGGACATTACATTTGAGGTGAATAACTTTGTTGCTAATCCACTTTCCTGGAAAACCCCACAAGATTTGTCGAATTCAAAACATTTTTTCAGAGATGCTAATATCTGTTGTACAGTATCAAAGTCAAACATCAGAATGTCAGTTTGAGGCTAAATACCCTGTCTGAGAACTGACTTTGACATCTGAATCTGAAATCTGACTTTTACAACTGACTCTGATATGTAAATTTGACATCAGACTTTGATATCTGACTTTGACAACTGACTCTGATATGTAACTTTGGCATCTTAAATTGATATCTGACTAACAAAATAAAAATAAAAAAGTTCACAGTTGGCTACTGGAACGTTAACCCAAAATTCTATGCTTAGAAGCCAGTACAGTTATCATTGAGCTATCCACTCAATGCATCATGGCCATTCTATTTGGGTATGTGATTTCCATTGCAAACACGTGTCTGATACTCATTGGGACTTTCAGACAGATTTCCTCCATGGCAAATTCATATGATCTTTCACTGATAATTGCCATATCAAAATAAAAATCACAAGGACTTTCAGATGCCCTAAGTATTTGCATGGTTAATGTTATAAGCCAAGAAAAACTAACAGCCACCATCACTTGACCTTATGGCAACATGGTAAAGCTCCTGTCTCATGGAGTGGAGCTTCTGAATTTGAACACCAGGAGAAAAATAAATACATTTTGTGTACTTGTCTGATACTTTGACTTCCCTTTGGATCCGACATACAGTACAGACCAAAAGTTTGGACACAACTTCTCATTTAAAGATTTGTCTGTATTTTAATGACTATGAAAATTGTACATTCAAACTGAAGGCATCAAAACTATGAATTAACACATGTGGAATTATATACTTAACAAAAAAGTGTGAAACAACTGAAATTATGTTATATTCTAGGGTCTTCAAAGTAGTCACCTTCTGCTTTGATGACTGCTTTGCACACTATTGGTATTCTCTTGATGAGCTTCAAGAGATAGTCACCGGGAATGGTCTTCCAACAATCTTGAAGGAGTTCCCAGAGATGCTTAGCACTTGTTGGCCCTTTTGCCTTCACTCTGCGGTCCAGCTCACCCCAAACCATCTCGATTGGGTTCAGGACTGGTGACTGTAGAGGCCAGGTCATCTGGTGTAGCACCCCATCACTCTCTTTCTTGGTCAAATAGCCCTTACACAGCCTGGAAGTGTGTTTGGGGTCATTGTCCTGTTGAAAAAAAAATGATGGTCCAACAAAATGCAAACCGGATGGAATAGCATGCCGCTGCAAAATGCTGTGGTAGCCATGCTGGTTCAGTATGCCTTCAATTTTGAATAAATCCCCAACAGTGTCACCAGAAAAGCAACCCCACACCATCACACCTCCTCCTCCATGCTTCACAGTGGAAACCAGGCATGTAGAGTCCATCTGTTCACGTTTTCTGAGTCGCACAAAGACACGGTGGTTGGAATCAAAGATCTCAAAGTTAGACTCATCAAACCAAATCACAGATTTCTACTGGTCTAATGTCCATTCCTTGTGTTCTTTAGCCCACACAAGTCTCTTCTGCTTGTTGCCTGTCCTTAGCAGTGGTTTCCTAGCAGCTGTTTTACCATGAAGGCCTGCTGCACAAAGACTCCTTTTAACATTTGTTGTAGAGATGTGTCTGCTGCTAGAACTCGGTGTAGCATTGACCTGGTCTCTAACAATCACCAGACCTGAACTCAATCAAGATGGTTTGGGGTGAGCTGGACCGCAGAGTGAGGGCAAAAGGGCCAACAAGTGCTAGGCATCTCTGGGAACTCCTTCAAGATTGTTGGAAGAACATTTCCGGTGACTACCTCTTGAAGATCATCAAGAGAATGCCAATAGTGTGCAAAGCAGTCATCAAAGCAAAAGGTGGCTACTTTGAAGAATCTAGAATATAAGACTTATTTTCAGTTGTCTCACACTTTTTTTTAAGTATAGAATTCCACTTGTGTTAATTTATAGTTTTGATGCCTTCGATGTGAATGTACAATTTTCATAGTCATGAAAATACAGAAATATCTTTAAATGAGAAGGTGTGTCCAAACTTTTGGTCTGTACTGTGTGTATCTCCAAGGTTTTTTTTTTAGCTCAGCAGATCTTTCTTGTGCATGCTGCTATGAGAGAAGATCTTTTCTATTCAGAATTGGATTTATTAATAGTCATGGACAACAAAAATAGAAACTGTAATTGTAGGAATTACAGTACACACTAATATATTTTGATCACATGATATTTTTTATACATGTTTTCCTACTCCAAGCTGTTCAGGCTTGAGAGCCAACTTCCAATTAAAGGGAAGGTACCGCGTTTGTAGGTCATTAATAAATCACTGTAATGTAGCATAACGTGCTGCTATAAGCAAGTTTGAAATGCATGTGAAACAGATTTCATGTGTTATATGAGTTTAAAGAATGCACTGGGGGCTGACATCTTGTTTTTGCAGCAGTAGCAGGGCACTATCAGTGTCAGATATTAACTGGGAAGCAGAAACCTGTGAAACCCATAAAGGCAACAGGTTTCTGCTAATAACCAAGAAAAATTATCTTTCACAATTGGTGCAGAATCCAACCAGAGGAGCAGCACTTTTAGACCTAATACTATCTAATAGACCTGACAGAATAACAAATCTGCAGGTGGTTGGGCATTTAGGAAATAGCGACCACAATATTGTGCAGTTTCACCTGTCTTTCACTAGGGGGACTTGTCAGGGAGTCACAAAAACATTGAACTTTAGGAAGGCAAAGTTTGAACAGCTTAGAGATGCCCTTAATCTGGTAGACTGGGACAATATCCTCAGAAATGAGAATACAGATAATAAATGGGAAATGTTTAAGAACATCCTAAATAGGCAGTGTAAGCGGTTTATACCTTGTGGGAATAAAAGGACTAGAAATAGGAAAAACCCAATGTGGCTAAACAAAGAAGTAAGACAGGCAATTAACAGTAAAAAGAAAGCATTTGCACTACTAAAGCAGGATGGCACCATTGAAGCTCTAAAAAACTATAGGGAGAAAAATACTTTATCTAAAAAACTAATTAAAGCTGCCAAAAAGGAAACAGAGAAGCACATTGCTAAGGAGAGTAAAACTAATCCCAAACTGTTCTTCAACTATATCAATAGTAAAAGAATAAAAACTGAAAATGTAGGCCCCTTAAAAAATAGTGAGGAAAGAATGGTTGTAGATGACGAGGAAAAAGCTAACATATTAAACACCTTCTTCTCCACGGTATTCACGGTGGAAAATGAAATGCTAGGTGAAATCCCAAGAAACAATGAAAACCCTATATTAAGGGTCACCAATCTAACCCAAGAAGAGGTGCGAAACCGGCTAAATAAGATTAAAATAGATAAATCTCCGGGTCCGGATGGCATACACCCACGAGTACTAAGAGAACTAAGTAATGTAATAGATAAACCATTATTTCTTATTTTTAGGGACTCTATAGTGACAGGGTCTGTTCCGCAGGACTGGCGCATAGCAAATGTGGTGCCAATATTCAAAAAGGGCTCTAAAAGTGAACCTGGAAATTATAGGCCAGTAAGTCTAACCTCTATTGTTGGTAAAATATTTGAAGGGTTTCTGAGGGATGTTATTCTGGATTATCTCAATGAGAATAACTGTTTAACTCCATATCAGCATGGGTTTATGAGAAATCGCTCCTGTCAAACCAATCTAATCAGTTTTTATGAAGAGGTAAGCTATAGGCTGGACCACGGTGAGTCATTGGACGTGGTATATCTCGATTTTTCCAAAGCGTTTGATACCGTGCCGCACAAGAGGTTGGTACACAAAATGAGAATGCTTGGTCTGGGGGAAAATGTGTGTAAATGGGTTAGTAACTGGCTTAGTGATAGAAAGCAGAGGGTGGTTATAAATGGTATAGTCTCTAACTGGGTCGCTGTGACCAGTGGGGTACCGCAGGGGTCAGTATTGGGACCTGTTCTCTTCAACATATTCATTAATGATCTGGTAGAAGGTTTACACAGTAAAATATCGATATTTGCAGATGATACAAAACTATGTAAAGCAGTTAATACAAGAGAAGATAGTATTCTGCTACAGATGGATCTGGATAAGTTGGAAACTTGGGCTGAAAGGTGGCAGATGAGGTTTAACAATGATAAATGTAAGGTTATACACATGGGAAGAGGGAATCAATATCACCATTACACACTGAACGGGAAACCACTGGGTATATCTGACAGGGAGAAGGACTTGGGGATCCTAGTTAATGATAAACTTACCTGGAGCAGCCAGTGCCAGGCAGCAGCTGCCAAGGCAAACAGGATCATGGGGTGCATTAAAAGAGGTCTGGATACACATGATGAGAGCATTATACTGCCTCTGTACAAATCCCTAGTTAGACCGCACATGGAGTACTGTGTCCAGTTTTGGGCACCGGTGCTCAGGAAGGATATAATGGAACTAGAGAGAGTACAAAGGAGGGCAACAAAATTAATAAAGGGGATGGGAGAACTACAATACCCAGATAGATTAGCGAAATTAGGATTATTTAGTCTAGAAAAAAGACGACTGAGGGGCGATCTAATAACCATGTATAAGTATATAAGGGGACAATACAAATATCTCGCTGAGGATCTGTTTATACCAAGGAAGGTGACGGGCACAAGGGGGCATTCTTTGCGTCTGGAGGAGAGAAGGTTTTTCCACCAACATAGAAGAGGATTCTTTACTGTTAGGGCAGTGAGAATCTGGAATTGCTTGCCTGAGGAGGTGGTGATGGCGAACTCAGTCGAGGGGTTCAAGAGAGGCCTGGATGTCTTCCTGGAGCAGAACAATATTGTATCATACAATTATTAGGTTCTGTAGAAGGACGTAGATCTGAGTATTTATTATAATGGAATATAGGCTGAACTGGATGGACAAATGTCTTTTTTCGGCCTTACTAACTATGTTACTATGTTACTATGTTACTAGATTACGGCACCTCATGGACATAGGAGATAATAGAAAAGCGCTGACCCTATCTGTAACATTGCAGCAGCATTAGCAGTGAGCTGGGCACGCCTCTGTGGGCTGCACAACTCACTGCTGTAGGTGTGACTAGCTGCCATTTTATTATAGCCCTGTGCTATCTGCCGAGCTCCACTTACTCTCTATCGCAGGACAGAAGAAGCCCTCACTGCTCCTCTGTACTCCAAGCAGGCACACATCCTCTGCTCCTCACACACTGCCCTGTGTGCTTCTCCTGCTGTGTCTCTGCCTCCCCCTCACACACAGTCCCAGTGATCTCTGGTAAGCAGCACTCACAGCCTGCAGAGAGGGAGGTGACACCTGGAGAGAGAGAGCAGGGCAGTTGACAGGACAGGGATTAAGGTGGGGGAAGGGGGATGGCAAGAATGTTATTCACAAAAAATTCTGCTGAGTCCACTGTGTTCTGCTCCTCTGAAAACAAGCTGTGCCTCTGATGCAGTAACTGCTGGTGATAGCAGGTCACAGGGCAGTCACACACAAAATGGTGCTGCCCTGTGATGCTGCTCTTCATTCTGCCCCAGGGATATTAGACCACCCAAAAGGGGAGGGAAATGGTGATGTTAGCAGTAACTGCTCCAATTTTGCTGCTGGTAAATCTTACTATAGCTGCTTGAGGTCTAAAACGGAAAATGCTCCCCCTAGTGGTAAATATGTATATTTGTAGAAAAATATATAATATTTTTCATATAGAAATGTTTGCAAACAGTGCAAACATTGCATTAATACATTTTAATTACTATTTTCAGCTTAATTTCACAAAAAAAACAAAATACAAGAAAACTGGTGGCACCTTCTTTTTAAGTAAATCATGTGATGTGCATCTCTGTAATGAGATGGGGTGTTGTCTAATGACATCAAAACCCTATATAAGGTGTGCTTAATTATTAGTCAGCTTCCTTTCTTTGGCAAAATGAGTCAGAAGAGAGATTTGACGGGCTTTGAAAAGACCAAAATTGTGAGATGTCTTGCAGAGGGATGCAGCAGTCTTGAAATTGCCAAACTTTTGAAGCGTGATCACCGAACAATCAAGCGTTTCATGGCAAATAGCCAACAGGGTCGCAAGAAGCTTGTTGGGCAAAAAAGGCACAAAATAACTACACATGAATTGAGGAAAATCAAGCGCGAAGCTGCCAAGATGCCACTTGCCACCAGTTTTGCCATATTTCAGAGCTGCAACGTTACTGGAGTAACAAAAAGCACACAGTGTGCAATACTCAGGGACATGGCCAAGGTAAGGAAGGCTGAAAAATGACCACCTTTGAACAAGAAACATAAGATAAAATGTCAAGACTGGTTTTATGGACTGATGAAATGAGAGTGACTCTTGATGGGCCAGATGGATGGGCCAGAGGCTGGATGAGTAAAGGGCAAAGAGCTCCACTCCGATTCAGATGCCAGCAAGGTGGCAGTGGGGTACTGGTATGGGCTGGTATCTGTTGTGAATTCTGCTCTTGGGTTCCCTCCAGTGGTTGTAGGTGGGAATGCAGTTGTCTCTGAGTCACAGTCCTGGCCAGGTGTATCTGCTAATTGCTGTTCTGACTGGGATTTTTAAGTGGGCAGGATTCATTAGCCCTTGTCAGTTGTCAATGTTTCTTTCGAAGTATTGGATCTCTGCCTGGCCTCACCTGCTTAGCTGCCAGTTCAGCAAAGATAAGTGTCTGTTTCTTTTTCTGAAGCACACTTGCTGTGTGCTTATTTTCAGTGCTGATCTTTTGTTTCTATTTGTCCAGCTTAGACTGTGTCAGTTGTTTTTCTCGGTCTGGTTGGATTCTCTGGAGTTGCAGATATACGCTCCACATCTTTAGTTAGGTGGTGGAGTTTTGTATTTTCTGCTGTGGATATTTTTGAAGTATTTTTAAGCTCACCGCTTAGTATCCTGTCTTGTCCTTTTTTATTTAGCTAGAAGTGGCCTCCTTTGCTAAGCCTGTTTTCTGCCTGCGTGTGTCTTTTCCACTCCAACTCACAGTCATTATTTGTGGGGGGCTGCCTATCCTTTGGGGGTCTACTCTGAGGCAAGATAGTTTTCTTATTTCCATCTTTAGGGGTATTTAGTCCTCCGGCTGTGTTGAGGTGTCTAGGTTTTGTTAGGCACACCCCACGGCTACTTCTAGTTGCGCTGATAAGATCAGGGTTTGCGGTCAGTATAAGTTACCACCTACTCCAGTGAAGGTTTTCATGCTGCTCCAAGGCCACCTGATCATAACAGTAAAACTGGCCAACAATGAGTTAAATGCATCTCAGAAGAAGGGAGGAAAGGTCTTAAGCCATTTTTTTTTTCTTCAGTCTGTTTTGTCTTCTCCCTAACAGGTATCATCAAAGATGAACTTGTGGGACCTTTTTGGGTTGAGGATGGAGTGAAGCTCAACTCCCAGACCTACTGCCAGTTTCTGGAAGACAACTTCTAGCAGTGGTACAGGAAGAAGTCGGTATCGTTCAAGAGAAACATGATTTTCATGCAGGACAATGCTCCATCACATGCCTCCAACTACTCCACAGCGTGGCTGGCCAGTAAAGGTCTCAAAGAAGAAAAAATAATGACATGGCCCCCTTGTTCACCTGATCTGAACCCCATAGAGGGTCCTGTGGTCCCTCATAAAATGTGAGATCCACAGGGAGGGAAAACAGTACACCTCTCGGAACAGTGTCTGGGAGGTTGTGGTGGCTGCTGCAAGCAATGTTGATCGTAAACAGATCAACCAACTGACAGAATCTATGAATAGAAGGCTGTTGAGTGTCATTATATAGAAAGGTGGCTATATTGGTCAGTATTTTTTTTTGGGGGGTTGTTTTTGCATGTCAGAAATGTTTATCTCTAAATTTTGTGCAGTTATATTAGTTCACTTGGTGACAATAAACAAGTGAGATGGGAGTATATTTGGTTTTTATTAAGTTGCCTAATAATTCTACACAGTATTAGCTACCTGCACAAACAGATATCCTCCTAAGATAGGCAAATCTAAAAAAAAACACTCCAACTTCCAAAAATATTAAGCTTTGATATTTATGAGTCTTTTAAGTTGATTGAGAACATAGTTGTTGATCAATAATGAAAATAATCCTCTAACATACAACTTGCCTAATAATTCTGCGCACAGTATATTTAAGGTGGGGGAAACAATGGGTCTTTATAGTACACAATTATTATCTAATTCTGGAAATGTATTGTTGAATTAACAGACTTGAACTAATAATTTTTATTACTTATCTACCCTGAATGGAATCATAGTCGTTTTCAAACTGCCATACATTTTATGTTAGCTTACATGTGGTTTGGCTGTGAAACTCCGCTGATTTCTTTGCAATAAAAAAAAAACATGACAAATGCATATGAGATATTTAGTTCAGCCCTATGATATAATAAAAATTGATGTTCTTGGTATGAATAGGCATAAATCCTATCCTACTGCTAGGGCTTGAAGATATTAATACATGCATTCCTGTATGAAAATCACAAGTTAACACCCCGTCTGTTTATAATTATAAAGACATAAGGACAATAAAGTGCTTTACTACAATATCTAATAACAAGGACAGATTTGCTCATTTGGTCAAGCACTTAGGCAAAATTATTTTTAATTCTTGGGCAATTAATAATTTTTTAGAACTCATTAACCTTTAACCTATAGCAAAGGAGGTTAAATATCAGCAAAAATTCATTTATTTGCTTTTATATTGATTCTTCTTTTATACAGTATTACAAATCCTTAATTCACTTTGTAAAGCTATTAAACCATTCTCATCTTATTGATTGTGTCTATGAAGGAATAATCTGTCCACAGTATTCAGAACCTTGGAATAAGAGAAGCTTTCTGAGTATAAATGTGTGTGAACTGGGTTAAGATAGTGGATATTTGCCCTTTCAGACATTGTATTGATGGATTTGCTAAGAAACTGCATTGTGGAATGCATATCTTTTGTTTCCCAAAAATGTTCTACATTACACAAATGCAGTAGAAATAACTTTATAATCAAAGGGCGAGTTCACAGGTAATACATTTGCGATGGCTCTTTCCGCAGTGTATTTGTAGCAAAAGTTGCGGCAGACTTAATGGCAGATTTGACACAAATTTCATCCTTGCAGAAAGATTCCACACGCTGCTGATTTTTTGCTGAACTGTCATCTGATTTTTTTGGCTCTCTTTTATGCTGCACCCAAATCTACACATAATATCTGCAGCAAAAATTCAGCAAGCACCCTCAAACACTTCATAACATATCCCTTTGATGCAGGCTCGCAGATGAAGCCCACTTCATTCCCCGCATGTGACAGCTGATTTTATCAACCATCATGTGCCTCTAACAGCTGTGGGTGGAGTGCTGCTCCACCCTTGGCTATTAATCTGTTAAAGCTGGAGTCACACATAATGATATCGTTAACGATATCGTTTCAACGTCACACTTTTGGTGACGTAGCAACGATCCCGCTAACGATCTTGTTATGTGTGACAGCGACCAATGATCAGGCCCCTGCTGGGAGATTGTTGGTCATTGGGGAATGATCAGGACCATTTTTTGGTCGCTGATCACCCGCTGTCATCGCTGGATCGGCGTGTGTGACGCCGATCCAGCGATGTGTTCACTTGTAACCAGGGTAAATATCGGGTTACTAAGCGCAGGGCCGATATTTACCCTGGTTACCATTGTAAAAGTTAAAAATAAAAAAACAGTACATACTCACATTCTGATGTCTTTCACGTCCCCCGGCCGTAAAGCAGAGCACACACTGTTACTGCCGGCGCTGACACAGTCAGTGCAGGGAAGCTCTCGGCAGCAGCGCGTGCATTAGCAGCGCTCCTGCCGAAAGCAGTTTTAACCCTGTGGACACCGGGGATGTGACAGACATCAGAATGTGAGTATGTACTTTTTTTTTAACTTTTACAGTGGTAACAAGGGTAAATATCGGGTTACTAAGCGCGGCCCTGCGCTTAGTAACCCAATGTTTACCCTGGTTACCTGGGTGCTGCAGGGGGACTTCGGCATCGTTGAAGACAGTTTCAACGATGCCGAAGTCATTTGCCTGATCGTTGGTCGCTGGAGAGAGCTGTCTGTGTGACAGCTCCCCAGCGACCACACAATGACTTACCAACGATCACGGCCAGGTTGTATCGCTGGTCGTGATCGTTGGTAAGTCATTTAGTGTGACTAAAGCTTTATTCTCGCTGTCAATCTCTGTTAGCAGAGGGGGGTGTAATTCCATGCTTACATCGGCACAATTGTAATGTGATCACGGGGTGCCGATGGGTTATCATGACAGCTGGGGGTCTGTTGAAGACCCCTGTGCCTGTCATTATGATCCCATGGCCGGTATTCATAAGAGATTGCAGTTTTCACTATACATAGCAGTGCTGATGCACTGCTATGAATAGCACAAGTAAACATATGATCACAGTTTTAAGTCTCCTAAGGCGACTATTAAGTATGGTAAAAAGTGGGAAAAAAATGAAAAAATATTAAAAATAATAAATGTAAAAAAAATCTTTCCCCATATTAAAAATAAAACAAAAGAAACAAGAAAAAATATTGTATATAGCTGTGTTGGTAAAAGTCAGATTTATCAAAATATAAAATAATGTAATCCAATTGGTAAACAGCATAATGAAAAAAAATCGAAACAACAAAACTGCTTTTTGTTGGCGGATGCAACATTGCAATAAAATGCAGTAAGAGGTGATCAAAACATCATGTCTACACCAAAATGGTTTCAATAAAAATGTCCCTATAAATTTCCCAAAAACGTTTTCACCACTTAAATAAAAAAACTTGTACTTATTTGGTATCAACACACTTGTATTGACCTGGAGGATCATATTTCCCGGTCAGTTTTACCATATGGTGAACATGGAAAAAATATATATATTGTGAAATTGCACTTTTTTTTTACAATTTCAACACAGTCAGAATTGTTTACCAATTTCCAATACACTATGTGGTAGAATGAATGGTGTCATTCAAAAATAAAACTCGTCCTGGAATAAGCAAGCCCTCGTACAACTATATTGATAGAAAAAAAAAAAAGTTATGGCTCTTGGAAGAAGGCGAGGAAAAATTGAAAACAAAAATTGGAAAATGGTCATGTCATGAAGGGGTTAAGACAGTGTTCACATGTTGCATTTGAATACCAGTTTCTATTATTACAGTTTGAACTGCTGCATTTATTTCAAGATTTTTGTTTAGAGTTGAAGAAAGAAAATGTGTTTTAAGGGAATGTATGCATTATGTCAAATTGAACTAAAAGGGCTTGCCACAACTAATACAATTCAACTAATCAAGACAAGCCTGAAGGTCTCGCGTGGTTGTGAATTTTTTGCTAATGCATCACAGGCATATGTATTAGCAGTGTGTGATTTCTAGTGTATTACACAAATTTAACCCCTTCATGACCCAGCCTATTTTGACCTTAAAGACCTTGTCGTTTTTTGCAATTCTGACCAGTGTCCCTTTATGAGGTAATAACTCAGGAACGCTTCAACGGATCCTAGCGGTTCTGAGATTGTTTTTTCGTGACATATTGGGCTTCATGTTAGTGGTAAATATAGGTCAATAAATTATGCGATTATTTGTGATAAAAATGGAAATTTGGCGAAAATTTTGAAAATTTCGCAATTTTCACAATTTGAATTTTTATTCTGTTAAACCAGAGAGTTATGTGACACAAAATAGTTAATAAATAACATTTCCCACATGTATATTTTACATCAGCACAATTTTGGAAACCAAATTTTTTTTTGCTAGGAAGTTATAAGGGTTAAAATTTGACCAGCGATTTCTCATTTTTACAACGAAATTTACAAAACCATTTTTTTTAGGGACCACCTCACATTTGAAGTCAGTTTACGGGGTCTATATGGCTGAAAATACCTAAAAGTGACACCATTCTAAAAACTGCACCCCTCAAGGTGCACAAAACCACATTCAAGAAGTTTATTAACCCTTCAGGTGCTTCACAGCAGCAGAAGCAACAGGGAAGAAAAAATGAACATTTAACTTTTTAGTCACAAAAATTATTTTTAGCAACAATTTTTTTTATTTCACAATGGTAAAAGGAGAAACTGAACCACGAAAGTTGTTGTCCAATTTGTCCTGAGTGAGCTGATACCTCATATGTAGGGGTAAACCACTGTTTGGGCGCACGGCAGGGCTTGGAAGGGAAGGAGCGCCATTTGACTTTTTGAATGAAAAATTGGTTCCACTCTTTAGTGGACACCATGTCACATTTGGAGAGCCCCCGTGTGCCTAAAAATTGGAGCTCCCCAACAAGTGACCCCATTTTGGAAACTAGACACCCCAAGGAACTTATCTAGATGCATAGTGAGCACTTTGGACCCCCAGGTGCTTCACAAATTGATCCGTAAAAATGAAAAAGTACTTTTTTTCACAAAAAAATTCTTTTAGCCTCATTTTTTTCATTTTCACATGGGCAACAGGATAAAATGGATCCTAAAATTTGTTGGGCAATTTCTCCTGAGTACACCGACACCTCACATGTGGGGGTAAACCACTGTTTGGGCACATGGTAAGGCTCGGAAGGGAAGGAGCGCCATTTGACTTTTTGAATGAAAAATTATCTCCATCGTTAGCGGACACCATGTCGCGTTTGGAGAGCCCCTGTGTGCCTAAACATTGGAGCTTCCCCACAAGTGACCCCATTTTGGAAACTAGACCCCCCAAGGAACTTATCTAGATGCCTAGTGAGCACTTTAAACCCTCAGGTGCTTCACAAATTGATCTGTAAAAATGAAAAAGTACTTTTTTTTCACAAAAAACTTCTTTTCGCCTCAATTTTTTCATTTTCACATGGGCAATAGGATAAAATGGATCCTAAAATTTGTTGGGCAATTTCTCCCGAGTACGCCAATACTTTATATGTGGGGGTAAACCACTGTTTGGGCACACGGCAGGGCTCGGAAGGGAAGGCGCGCCATTTGACTTTTTGAATGGAAAATTAGCTCCAATTGTTAGCGGACACCATGTCGCGTTTGGAGAGCCCCTGTGTGCCTAAACATTGGAGCTCCCCCACAAGTGACCCCATTTTGGACACTAGACCCCCCAAGGAACTTATCTAGATGCATATTGAGCACTTTAAACCCCCAACTGCTTCACAGAAGTTTATAACGCAGAGCCAAGAAAATAAAAAATAACTTTTCTTTCCTCAAAAATTTTTTAGCCTGGAATTTCCTATTTTGCCAAGGGTATTAGGAGAAATTGGACCCCAAATGTTGTTGTCCAGTTTGTCCTGAGTACGCTGATACCCCATATGTGGGGGTAAACCACTGTTTGGGCGCACGGCAGGGCTCGGAAGGGAAGGCACGCCATTTGGCTTTTTAAACGGAAAATTAGCTCCAATCATTAGCGGACACCATGTCACGTTTGGAGAGCCCTTGTGTGCCTAAACATTGGAGATCCCCCACAAATGACCCCATTTTGGAAACTAGACCCCCAAAGGAACTAATCTAGATGTGTGGTGAGGACTCTGAGCCCCCAAGTGCTTCACAGAAGTTTATAACGCAGAGCCATGAAAATAAAATAAAAAATTATTTTCTCAAAAATGATCTTTTAGCCTGCAATTTTTTATTTTCCCAAGGGTAACAGGAGAAATTTGACCCCAAAAGTTGTTGTCCAGTTTCTCCTGAGTACGGTGATACCCCATATGTGGGGGTAAACTACTGTTTGGGCACATGCCTGGGCTCGGAAGTGAAGTAGTGACGTTTTGAAATGCAGACTTTAATGGAATGCTCTGCGGGCGTCACGTTGCGTTTGCAGAGCCCTTGATGTGGGTAAACAGTAGAAACCCCCCACAAGTGACCCCATTTTGGAAACTAGACCCCCTAAGGAACTTATCTAGATGTGTGGTGAGCACTTTGAACCCCCAAGTGCTTCACAGAAGTTTATAACGCAGAGCCGTGAAAATAATAAATATGTTTTCTTTCTTCAAAAATAATTATTTAGCCCAGAATTTTTTAATTTTCCCAAGGGTAACAGGAGAAATTTGACCCCAATATTTGTTGTCCAGTTTCTCCTGAGTACGGTGATACCCCATATGTGGGGGTAAATTACTGTTTGGGCACATGCCAGGGCTCGGAAGTGAAGTAGTGACGTTTTGAAATGCAGACTTTGATGGAATGCTCTGCGGGCGTCACGTTGCGTTTGCAGAGCCCCTGATGTGGCTAAGCAGTAGAAACCCCCCACAAGTGACCCCATTTTGGAAACTAGACCCCGAAAGGAACTTATCTAGATGTGTGTTAGGAGTCGAGTTTCCTCTGCTGCACAGGGGGAATCTCGATCCGTGTCTGCTGCGGTCTCCCATTCGGTATCGGCCGCAGTGGGCTCTGCTCAGCGGAGACGTCGCTCCCAGCGTCTCGCTGGGGCTGATTCGGTGCATAGGGTCACTACTGCCTTTTCTGGCTTTCCTATGGTACCCTGCACTGATCTGCGGCGAGCGAGCCTCTCTGGGACTAAGTCCTTGTTTACTCACACTGAGCATGCCCAGGGCAGGGTCTCCCATTGGAGGTCGAGGGCCACATGTTCGGTCACATGCTCAGGTGCTGCAGTACATTCCATTGGTCCTTCTGGAAGGTCCTGAAAGGGCAAAACATGCTCAGGTACTGCAGCACTTTCCATTGGTCCTTCTGGAAGGTCCTGAAAGGGCAAAAACTTCAGTAGCAGCTTCCTGTGCTGCAACTATATAAACTGCGCATGACCGCACGGCCATGCGCTAGTATCGTCTTATGCTATATGCTTTGCGCCAATGTGGTCATGTGTTTGAATGTGTTCAGGGACCCGGCTGAAATAAGCCCCTAGAATGCTGGCACCTCCGGCGAGGAGATTGTGTTTAAGTGTGTTCAGGGACCCGGCTGAAATAAGCCCCTAGAATGCTGGCATCTCCGGCGAGGAGTTTTGTATGCATGCATGACCACTCACTGCTCACATCTGGGTAGTTGGCCTGTGCCTCTGTGAAAGTCTAACAGGGCACAGAGCTTTCCTCTCGAGGTTACTCTGTGAAGCTAACAGAGTTGGTATATACCGCCATATAGAGCTGCCATTATTTAGCAGCAGGTGCTTTCCTGCACGGTGGATCCCGGGTTGCGAACGCACCAATTCCATTTAATAAATTATGTATTTGGTGCGTTCCGCCAACCCTAACAGTATACTAGCGCCAGGATCTGGCTAAGTAATGGCGGATGAACAGCGATTGCAGGGGTACATCCAGCTGCTGGAGGGCCGGTTGGCGTCTCTTGTGGGTGCAACCTCGGCGGTGGATGTTACCGCAATAGCTGTTCAGGCTGCTAGCGTGGCTGCAGCAGCTTTACCCACTGCCACCTCTGTTCCGACCCTATCTCACCTTCCTTTGCCTGAGAGATACTCTGGGGACAGTAAGTCCTGTAGGGGTTTCGTGAGCCAATGTGGTATACACCTCGAGCTTCTGGCTGCACGTTTCCCTACTGAGCGGGCAAAGGTGGGATTCATAATCTCTCTGCTGTCGGACAGAGCGTTGGAGTGGGCTACGCCGCTGTGGGAGCGCAACGATCATGTGGTGCGGAGTGTTCCTAGGTTTCTGGACACTCTGAAACAGGTCTTTTTAGGACCTCAAGTCACCCATGATACATCGCTCCAACTGCTGGCTTTGACTCAGGGTTCAACCATGGTCAGCCATTTTGCTGTTCACTTCCGGACATTAGCGTCTGAGTTGGAATGGCCAGATAAAACCCTCATTCCCGTATTTTGGAGGGGGCTGGCTGACCATGTGAAGGACGCTTTGGCCACTAGGGAGATTCCCACCACACTGGAGGAGCTCATAGCCGTATCTACTCGTATTGACCTCCGTTTTAACGAGCGGAGGTTGGAGCGAGCCCAGTGTAGGCAGAGGTTTCGGCTGGCTCCCACCTTCGCCAAACCTTTGGAATCTCCAGTCCAGGCATCCGAGTCACATGTGGCCTTAGAGGTGACACGAGCGGGATCCAAGTCTCAGTCTGCCCGTGCACATAAGGTCCGTCATGTTTGCCAGCAGTCAGGACACCTTGCCTCCAAGGGTCCTCAGCGGTCGGGGAAACGTCAGCGTCTAGTGGCAGTTGGAGGAGGTACACTAGACACGGCGACGTTTGCCTCAAAGTTGTCCTTCAAGGGGACAATTACCATAGGCCCATCCACTCTTATGGTCGAGCTATGCGTGGATTCTGGGGCAGAGGGTAACTTTATGTCTTCCGCTTTTGCCCAGCGTCACGCAATACCCTTGGTGATGCTTGCCAAGCCGGTAACCGTTCGAGTGGTAAATGGGTCAACACTACCTTCACAGATTACCCACCAAACCATTCCTTTCACGCTATCTGTGTCTCCATCACATCAGGAGATAATCTCCCTATTAGTCATTCCTGAGGGAATTGATGAGGTCCTGTTGGGGATACCATGGCTTCGCTACCATTCTCCTCATATTGAGTGGTCCTCTGGGAGAATTTTGGGTTGGAGTAAATCTTGCGAGGGTAGATGTCTGAGGGAGTGCGTTCAGGTTGCTACTACACAGGTACCCGCAGATCTTTCCTCTCTCCCCAAGCACTATTGGCCCTATGCAGACGTGTTCTCCAAAAGAGCTGCGGAGACCCTTCCGCCTCATCGCCCCTATGACTGTCCTATTGACCTCTTGCCTGGTGCTGAGCCTCCCCGGGGTCGAGTCTATCCGTTATCTCTCCCAGAGACAGAGGCAATGTCCCAGTACATCCAGGAGAATCTGGCAAGAGGATTCATTAGGAAGTCAGTGTCACCGGCAGGGGCAGGGTTCTTCTTCGTACAGAAGAAGACTGGAGACTTACGTCCATGCATAGACTACAGGGGTCTTAACGCCATCACCGTTAAGAACAAGTACCCACTACCCCTGATATCTGAGCTGTTTGATAGGCTACGGGGAGCGAGGGTATTTACAAAGTTAGATCTGCGGGGTGCTTACAACCTGATTCGCATCCGTGAGGGGGATGAATGGAAGACGGCTTTTAACACCAGGGATGGGCACTATGAATATCTGGTGATGCCCTTCGGGCTCTGTAATGCCCCAGCCATTTTCCAAGACTTTGTGAACGACATCTTCCGGGATATGCTCACCACCTCGGTCGTAGTCTATCTGGATGATATTCTCATCTTCTCTCCAGATATTGACTCCCATCGGAGAGATGTTCGCAAAGTCTTCGACCTCTTACGGGCAAACTCCCTCTACGCCAAGTTGGAGAAGTGTGTGTTTGAGCAGGAGTCCTTGCCTTTCCTTGGTTATATCATCTCTGCCCAGGGTTTGGCTATGGATCCTGCCAAGCTACAGGCTGTAATGGACTGGCAGGAACCCCATTCTCTTAAAGCGGTGCAGCGCTTTATGGGGTTCATTAATTACTATCGCCAGTTCATTCCACACTTCTCAACTTTGGTAGCTCCCTTGGTTGCCCTCACCAAGAAGGGAGCAAATCCCAAGTTGTGGTCAGAGGAGGTCTCCAAAGCCTTTCTCTCGATCAAGTCACACTTCGCTAGCGCTCCCATCCTACATCGCCCCGATGTTGATAAGCCATTTATCTTGGAGGTGGATGCCTCATTCGTTGGTGCTGGAGCAGTCCTTTTCCAAAAGGATGCTCAAGGTCGGAAGCATCCTTGCTTCTTCTTCTCCAAGACCTTCACACCAGCGGAGAGGAATTATTCCATCGGGGACAGGGAGTTGCTGGCCATGAAGTTGGCTTTTTCGGAGTGGAGACATCTCTTGGAGGGAGCTCGCTTTCCCTTCCAAGTCTTCACTGACCACAAGAACTTGGTGTATCTGCAAACGGCCCAGCGGCTGAATTCTCGCCAGGCTAGATGGTCCCTGTTCTTCTCCCGGTTCCATTAAACTCTCCATTTCCTCTCCGGGGAGAAGAACGTTCGTGCTGACGCTCTCTCCCGCTCCGTGGTGTCATCGGAGGAGGAGGAGGAGCCTCGGCTTATTGTCCCTTCTGAGAGCCTGAGAACTGTAGCTCCGGTTTCGCTAGAGTCTGTGCCCCCGGGCAAGACTTTCGTACCAGCTAACTTGCGACCGGAGGTTCTCTCTTGGGCTCACTCCTCCAGAGTGGGTGGGCATTTTGGGACCAAGAGGACATCTGAGCTTCTGGCGAGAACATACTGGTGGCCGCATATGGCCCGAGATGTCAAGGACTATATTCAGGCGTGCGTTTCTTGCGCCCAGAATCGGTCTCCTCGGCAACGGCCTGCTGGGTTGCTTTACCCTCTACCGGTGGCAGACAGGCCCTGGGAGATGGTCGGGATGGACTTTGTGGTGGGTCTACCCAAGTCGCGTGGCTGCTCCATTATTTGGGTTGTCACCGACCATTTCTCCAAGATGGTGCATTTGGTGCCGCTTCCTCGGTTACCCTCAGCACGGGCACTGGCGGTGTTGTTCATTAAACACGTTTTCCGTTTGCATGGTATGACTGATAAGATTGTTAGCGATCGGGGTCCCCAGTTCGCATCTCGGTTTTGGAGAGAGCTCTGCCGTTTACTCAGCATAGAGTTGAACCTCTCCTCTGCATACCATCCCGAGACGAATGGGTTGGTGGAGAGAACCAACCAGACTCTGGTGACATATTTGCGACATTTCGTCTCTACTAGGCAGGATGACTGGGCATCTTTGCTACCTTGGGCGGAATTTGCCCTGAACAACGCCGTAGCCGATTCCACTGGTCAAACTCCTTTTCTCCTTAATTACGGCCAGCATCCGCGTGTCCCTGTGCCCATGCCCGTGTCATCCACCGATTCTAGGGTGGCAGACTGGGCGGTGGTGGCACGTGACATCTGGGACCGCACACAGGATGCCATCCGGGCCTCCAAGGAGAGAATGAGGGTTTCGGCTGATACACACCGGCGCCCCGCTCCGGTCTTTGTTCCTGGTGACTTAGTGTGGCTCTCCGCCGGTAACAACAGGCTGCGAGTTGAGTCCACTAAGTTTGCTCCTCGCTACATTGGCCCGTTTAAGGTTCTGGAACAGGTCAACCCTGTGGTCTACCGTTTGGCTATTCCTCCATGCCTTGGTATCACCGATACTTTCCACGTTTCCCTCTTAAAGTCCGTTCATTTGTCCCGGTTTTCCGAGTCATCTGCTGGGACATCGGGTTCATCCATAGATGAGTTTGAGGTGAATGCTATTGTGGGGTGCAAGGTGGTACGTGGCAAGAAATTTTATCTGGTGGACTGGAAGGGTCACGGCCCAGAGGATAGAACCTGGGAGCCTGTGGAGCACATTCGGGCTCCGCTGCTTATCGCAGCTTTTGAGCGTAGTGAGGCTCAAGGGGGGGGCCCTAGGAAGGGGGGTAATGTTAGGAGTCGAGTTCCTCTGCTGCACAGGGGGAATCTCGATCCGTGTCTGCTGCGGTCTCCCATTCGGTATCGGCCGCAGTGGGCTCTGCTCAGCGGAGACGTCGCTCCCAGCGTCTCGCTGGGGCTGATTCGGTGCATAGGGTCACTACTGCCTTTTCTGGCTTTCCTATGGTACCCTGCACTGATCTGCGGCGAGCGAGCCTCTCTGGGACTAAGTCCTTGTTTACTCACACTGAGCATGCCCAGGGCAGGGTCTCCCATTGGAGGTCGAGGGCCACATGTTCGGTCACATGCTCAGGTGCTTCAGTACATTCCATTGGTCCTTCTGGAAGGTCCTGAAAGGGCAAAACATGCTCAGGTACTGCAGCACTTTCCATTGGTCCTTCTGGAAGGTCCTGAAAGGGCAAAAACTTCAGTAGCAGCTTCCTGTGCTGCAACTATATAAACTGCGCATGACCGCACGGCCATGCGCTAGTATCGTCTTATGCTATATGCTTTTCGCCAATGTGGTCATGTGTTTGAATGTGTTCAGGGACCCGGCTGAAATAAGCCCCTAGAATGCTGGCACCTCCGGCGAGGAGATTGTGTTTAAGTGTGTTCAGGGACCCGGCTGAAATAAGCCCCTAGAATGCTGGCATCTCCGGCGAGGAGTTTTGTATGCATGCATGACCACTCACTGCTCACATCTCGGTAGTTGGCCTGTGCCTCTGTGAAAGTCTAACAGGGCACAGAGCTTTCCTCTCGCGGTTACTCTGTGAAGCTAACAGAGTTGGTATATACCGCCATATAGAGCCGCCATTATTTAGCAGCAGGTGCTTTCCTGCACGGTGGATCCCGGGTTGCGAACGCACCAATTCCATTTAATAAATTATATATTTGGTGCGTTCCGCCAACCCTAACAATGTGTGGTGAGCACTTTGAACCCCCAAGTGCTTCACAAAAGTTTATAACGCAGAGCCGTGAAAATAATAAATACGTTTTCTTTCCTCAAAAATAATTATTTAGCCCAGAATTTTTTATTTTCCCAAGTGTTACAGGAGAAATTGGACCACAAAAGTTGTTGTCCAGTTTCTCCTGAGTAAGCTGATACCCCATATGTGGGGGTAAACCACTGTTTGGGCACACGTCGGGGCTCAGAAGTGAAGTAGTGACTTTTGAAATGCAGACTTTGATGGAATGGTCTGCGGGTGTCACGTTGCGTTTGCAGAGCCCCTGGTGTGCCTAAACAGTAGAAACCCCCCACACGTGACCCCATTTTAGAAACTAGACCCCCCCAAGGAACTTATCTAGATATGTGGTGAGCACTTTGAACCCCCAAGTGCTTCACAGACGTTTACAACGCAGAGCCGTGAAAATAAAAAATCATTTTTCTTTCCTCAAAAATGATGTTTTAGCAAGCATTTTTTTATTTTCACAAGGGTAACAGGAGAAATTGGACCCCAGTAATTGTTGCGCAGTTTGTCCTGAGTATGCTGGTACCCCATATGTGGGGGTAAACCACTGTTTGGGCACACGTCGGGGCTCGGAAGTGAGGGAGCACCATTTGACTTTTTGAATACAAGATTGGCTGGAATCAATGGTGGCGCCATGTTGCGTTTGGAGACCCCTGATGTGCCTAAACAGTGGAAACCCCTCAATTCTACCTCCAACACTAACCCCAACACACCCCTAACCCTTATCCCAACTGTAGCCATAACCCTAATCACAATCCTAACCGCAACACACCCCTAACCACAACCCTAACCCCAACACACCCCTAACCCTAACCACAACCCTAATTCCAACCCTAACCCTAATGCTATGTGCCCACATTGCGGATTCGTGTGAGATTTTTCAGCATCATTTTTGAAAAATTCGCGGGTAAAAGGCACTGCATTTTACCTGCGGATTTACAGTGGATTTCCAGTGTTTTTTGTGCGGATTTCACCTGCGGATTCCTATTGAGGAACAGGTGTCAAACACCGGAATCCGCACAAAGAATTGACATGCTGCGGAAAATACAGCGCAGTGTTTCCGCGTGGTATTTTCCGCACCATGGGCACAGCGGATTAGGTTATTCATAGGTTTACATGGAACTGTAAACCTGATGGAACACTGCTGCGAATCCGCAGCGGGCAATCCGCTGCGGATCCGCAGCCAAATCCGCACCGTGTGCACATGGCCTAATTCTAAAGGTATGTGCACACGCTGCGGAAAATGCTGCGGATCCGCAGCAGCTTCCCATGAGTTTACAGTTCAATGTAAATCTATGGAAAACAAAAACCGCTGTACACATGCTGCAGAAAAACTGCACGGAAACGCAGCGGTTTACATTCCGCAGCATGTCGCTTCTTTCTGCGGATTCCACAGCGGTTTTACAACTGCTACAATAGAAAATCGCAGTTGTAAAACTGCAGTGAAATGCGCAGAAAAACCGCGGTAAATCTGCCATAAATCCGCAGTGGTTTAGCACTGCGGATTTATCAAATCCGCAGCGGAAATATCCGCAGAGGACCAGAATACGTGTGCACATACCGAAACCCTAACCCTACCCCTAACCCTACCCCTAACCCTAACCCTACCCCTACCCCTACCCCTAACCCTAACCCTACCCCTAACCCTAACCCTAATTCTTACCCCAACCTTAGTGGAAGAAAAAAAAAATCTTTATTTTATTATTGTCCCTACCTATGGGGGTGACAAAGGGGGGGGTCATTCAGTATTTTTTTTATTTTGATCACTGTGATAGGTTTTATCGCAGTGATCAAAATGCACTTGAAACGAATCTGCCGGCCGGCAGATTCGGCGGGCGCACTGCGCATGCGCCCGCCATTTTGGAAGATGGCGGCGCCCAGGAAAGAAGACCACGGACCACGGGAGGCTCGGTAAGTATGATGGGGTGGGGGGGAGCACGAGGGGGGGGTATATCGGAGCATGGGGGGGTAAATTGGAGCATGGGGATGGATCGGAGCACGGGGGGTGCATTGGAGCATCGGGGGGTGGATCGGACTGCAGGGGGGGTGGATCGGACTGCAGGGGGGTGGATCGGAGTGCAGGGGGGGTGGTTGGAGCACAGGGGGGTGATTGGAGCATGGGGGTGAGCGGACAAGAGCACGGGGGGAGCGGACAGGAGTACGGAGGGGAGCGGAGCAGTGTAAAGGACAGATCAGAGGGCTGGGGGGGCGATCGGTGGGGTGGGGGCACATCAATGTTTCCAGCCATGGCCGATGATATTGCAGCATCGGCCATGGCTGGATTGTAATATTTCACCAGTTATAATAGGTGAAATATTACAAATCGCTCTGATTGGCAGTTTCACTTTCAACAGCCAATCAGAGCGATCGTAGCCACGGGGGGGTGAAGCCACCCCCCCTGGGCTAAACTACCACTCCCCCTGTCCCTGCAGATCGGGTGAAATGGGAGTTAACCCTTTCACCGGATCTGCAGGGACGCGATCATTCTGTGACACAGCATATGCGTCACAGGTCGGATTGGCACCGACTTTCATGATGCATACGCTGTGTCACAGGTCGGGAAGGGGTTAACAGCCTAATTTAATAAAAGTGGTAAATACACTTTTGTTAATGAACCTACTATTTAACATGCAGCCAAAAGCCAAACTGGGAAAACTTTTCTTTTTATAAAATTTGTACGCCATGATTTTCATTGGATCTCTAGAGCATCACAACTGTGCCATCTGACCTTAACCTTTGAGTAATTACATTTTCCAGAGTAAGGGTACCGTCACACTATACGATTTACCTATGATCACGACCAGCGATATGACCTGGCCGTGATCGTAGGTAAATCGTAGTGTGGTCGCTGGGGAGCTGTCACACAGACAGCTCTCCAGCGACCAACGATGCCGAGGTACCCGGGTAACCAGGGTAAACATCGGGTTACTAAGCACAGGACCGCGCTTAGTAACCCGATGTTTACCCTGGTTACCAGCGTAAAAAAAAACAAACAGCACATACTTACATTCTGGTGTCCGTCAGGTCCCTTGCCGTCTGCTTCCCGCACTCACTGACTGCCGGCCGTAAAGTGAAAGTGAAAGCACAACACAGCGGTGATGTCACCGCTGTGCTCTGCTTTCACTTTACGGCCGGCAGTCACTGAGTGCGGGAAGCAGACGGCAAGGGACCTGACGGACACCAGAATGTAAGTATGTGCTGTTTGTTTTTTTTTAGTTTTACGCTTGTAACCAGGGTAAACATCGGGTTACTAAGCGCGGCCCTGCGCTTAGTAACCCGATGTTTACCCTGGTTACAAGCGAACGCATCGCTAGATCGCATCGCTAGATCGGTGTCACACACACCGATCTAGCGATGCCAGCGGGAGATCCAGCGACGAAAGAAAGTTCTAAACGATCTGCTACGACGTACAATTCTCAGCAGGATCCCTGATCGCTGCTGCGTGTCAGACACAGCGATATCGTAACGATATCGCTGTAACGTCACGAATCGTACCGTCGTAGCAATCGAAATGGCAGTGTGTGACGGTACCCTAAGAGGCAATGAAACTACTGTATTTATGCGACCATGAACGTAATATTAATTGTAAAGTGAGTGAAATAGTTGTTTTAAGGAATTAAAACTTAAAAAATATTAATTGTACAACTGTGTGTATTATTGTATTTACAAAACCTACAACATATTGTAGGACACAGCTACAGTGTAATGGCTCAGTTTGGGTGACCTGTTGCTTTTTGGTTGGTTCTTCTGTTTGTTGAGCTATTGCTCTTTCCCTTTCCTGTCAAAATCCTGATTATTCCTACTGTCTTTAATCTTCCTTCTTGTTTTGTTCCTTTCCATGTTGTTTTTTTCATTTTCTCCTTTTGTTTTTCCCTATCCTGTTTTGGCTGGGGCTTTATATATTATCCCTTCACTGCACTCCCCTGCTGGCTATACTTCAAGATGGATTTGTACTAAGCAGTTCCAATACTTTAGCAAAGAGGGATGTACGCTGCTACACTTACACCGCTTATATTCTTGCTGTGTGTCTGCACCTTTTCCTTTCACCAATTTTAGGTTTCTGGGAGGTTATTCAAATTTAATTTATTTTTGAATTCTCCAGACTAATCTCTCTCTCCACTTTTATGAACCTGCTTTAAGTAAATTTCTTACCCTGGGTCTTTGAATTCATCCTCACACCTTCCTCTTCCTTTGTTGGCAGTGCTTTGAGGCCTCCCTGTTATGTCTGCTAATGAAAGGTGTAATGAAGGCAATCCAGAGACACAGTGTGCCTAGCGATCAGAGCGCACACAGTGATCTGACAAATACCCAAAAACAAAAGAACGAGCTCTGAGACGTGGAAACTCTGTAGACTGCACACCTGATCCTATCCTAAACACAACTAAAAGTGGCTGTGGATTGCGCCTAACCACTACCTATGCAACTCGGCACAGCCTAAGAAACTAGCTAGCCTGAAGATAGAAAAATAGGCCTGACTTGCCCCAGAGAAATACCCCAAAGGAAAAGGCAGCCCCCCACATATAATGACTGTGAGTAAGATGAAAAGACAAAACGTAGGGATGAAATAGATTCAGCAAAGTGGGGCCCGATATTCTTAGACAGAGCGAGGACAGTAAAGCGAACTTTGCAGTCTACAAAAAACCCTAAAGCAAAACCCACGCAAAGGGGGAAAAAAGACCCACCGTGCCGGACTAACGGCACGGCGGTACACCCTTTGCGTCTCAGAGCTTCCAGCAAACAAAAGACAAGCTGGACAGAAAAAAAGCAACCAAAAAGCAAAAAGCACTTAGCTATACAGAGCAGCAGGTACAGGAACAATCAGGAGAAGCTCAGATCCAACACTGGAACATTGACTAGGAGCAAGGATAGTAGCATCAGGTGGAGTTAAGTAATGAAGCAGTTAACGAGCTCACCAGAACACCTGAGGAAGGAAGCTCAGAAGCTGCAGTACCACTTGTGACCACAGGAGTGAATTCAGCCACAGAATTCACAACACCTCCCCTCTGGTTACTCAGGAGGCATGAGAAACCCCTCAACAGCCTTTTAGGGAATCATATCCGAAGTGATGATTTTATTTGTGCAGTTAGGGATTGATTAGTCTGTGAAGGGACCAGTTGGGTGTAGGTGCAGCTTCTTTCTATAGTAAGTCTTCCTTACTCTGTCACCTGTGAGTGTGATATGTACATAATATGCAGAAAGCAAGATAATCTTGCATCGACCAACAACACTCCATTGCTAAGAAATAAAGAGAGGTAATACTTCTATATTGATTGTGGAAAACCGGCTCAACTCCTCCGCTGCCTGTATAATAACCACTGCACAGAGCTTGCCTAGAAAATTTCACACAAAAGCTTCATATGGTCCATGTGGTTGCTTTTCAGAAAGTCAAAGAAAATCAGAGTGTTATCACCTGAAAAAATTGTATTTGAAAGAATTCAAATTTTTTCGCTATTCAAGTCTATTCAACATGCCAGCTATTCACCTGCCTTTTTTAGAGTTGAGAAGTGGTTAAACATAAAATAAAAAAATACACTCAGCTTACCCCTCACCTGTCCCATTACTACAGATCCCTGCCCAAACTTCCGCTTCATCCCACTTTCAGCTCAAGTCGCCTTCTCTTTAGACCTCACTTTTAAGACCCCCTGATGCTGATTAGGCCTCACGTTACATGATGATGTCCCATAAAGCCAATCACTTGACGTCATGATGGTGTCCTGTGAAGCCTAAACACATTTTGGAACCTCATCAATGCTGGAGGTTCCAAAAATTGAAGACTAAAAAGACAAAGACCAGAGACAAAAAAAATTAATCAGCAAAAGACTGCTTAAGGGACAGTGACGGCAAAATTCTTTTTAATTGATAATTTTCTGGCAATCAAAGCAGGTTTGATATGCACTGAATACATTTGATGCAAATCAAATTTCTTATTCAAATTTGAGTGAATCTTATAAATTTGAATTGCATCAGATTAACTCATCTGTTATCAGAATTTTATACAAGATGGCTGTCCCCATAATCATGTACAGATAAAAAAAAGTTGAAAAAATATAGAAGTATAAAATGAAAAACACCATAATGGAATTGGGGTCCGTCAGATACAGTTAATGTTTGTACTAGATGGATCCAGTGCAGTTTTGGGGTCTAATAACCTCCGTTATGAATTATAGCCACAACACAGATGTACAGATGTGAATGTTGCCTACCACACAAACACAGACTATATATACTGTGCTCACCATATATAGTATAGTACAGGATTTGCATCTCAACAGCCTTCAGGTTTTCTCATGCCCTAAATCTCCCACAAACATTAAATAAATGTTTTCTGAATTTGACGATTTCGCCAGGACTGGACAAGCATTTATTATATATGGAATCGCCATACGCTCCACAAATAGTTGAAGTCAGAGGAGA
This sequence comes from Ranitomeya imitator, assembly GCF_032444005.1. Classification (NCBI taxonomy): domain Eukaryota; kingdom Metazoa; phylum Chordata; class Amphibia; order Anura; family Dendrobatidae; genus Ranitomeya; species Ranitomeya imitator. The sequence continues at coordinate 115,632,136 of NC_091283.1, read as the reverse complement.
GAATGATCATACAGTGTGATTAAATGTCCAATCTTCTTGATATCCTCTAAAAAATTAGCCCGTGCTAGGGGTCTCTTTGAAGTTTTTTTCCTTATGACAGCTCAACCTATTGTTAATTTTTGTTCCTGATTTTTCATAATAAGCAGACACTTGAATAGCCTGCAGATCGGTGAGGGTCTTAAACACCCGATTGATCTCACAATAGACTCCCAAGAAGTGAGCAGCTCAGCAGATAGGAGTGTACAACTTGTGTGTGAGTATGTTCACAAATGGTATGGATTTAAGAGGAAGCATAGGTTGTGAAACCAGCTTCTTGTAGGTCTGTTACATGGTGCCCGGGGGACTCAGTACCTGGACCCTCACTCATCTGTAGGAAATTCAAATGCCTGTTAAATTTGAAAAAATCACAGAGAAAGTTTTTATTCTTTATGCAAATTTATATATAAATGTTATTTATAGGCAGACTTCTTATAGGCACATGCCCACTTTGCTTACAGGTAAATCATCCTAATTATATGCATATACTGTAATCTGTACTTTAAAGTGTTAAAGCACTATGTTAATTAATACAATTTTGCAGCTAAGAGGGATAATATGAAATCAACAAGACCAACCTTTCGGAACAATGTATACGTAGCCAAACATTGCCAGGTTTTCAGGAAAGTTATTTATTCAGCTGTAATAGTGTATCAAACATGTTTTAGCCCCCTGTGTAGTTTAGAGGTTTCCCTATTGTTTGTATGGAAAAACTCAAAGGAAAACATCTTGTATAAATTTTTTAACTGTTTGCATAAGGTGCTTTACTGCGTCTCTGTTGTCAGTCACTGGCTGTGAAAGAAATTACTTTGCACAAGCTGTCTATTTCTATTTGATTTTTACATATAAAATAAATTGATGATGGCCAAACGGCTGCATTTAAGTCTATGCGGGGGGTATGGCTTCCTGGCTGGAAACTGGATTTGACAGTAGGTACCTGTGATAGACTATTTCCCATGGAGGATATCACAAGGTAATAGAGTAGAAGTCAAGACAACACTTTCTATAACACATCACTCCAACTTCATTTATCTGTTAAATGAATTGGAAATCTACTTTAGCCGCAGTGTCAACATATGCTATTTCTTTTGATTTCCATGCATTTTTCACTTTGCAAGGGCAAGTAATGGAAAGTGTTCTAAACAAAACAAATGTCCTTTCAAAAGACATATCACTTAATAAATGCTTTAATGCTTTTAAGTTTTAACGTAAAGTTCTTCTGGGTGCATCTATTTAGACGTTCACCTTGCTGATGTTGACTTGACTTTTTATCATTGCATTTGTATTGATCGTCCCTTATATGTGTATTTGTACAGTTGAAACTAGTTTACAAGCACTATAAAAAAGACACATATGAATGTTTTTCTCAATATCTGTTATGAAACCAGAATAAAACTTTCCCGTTTTAGGTCAATTAGGATTACCACAATTATTAATCTTTGCCAAATGCCAGAATAATGAGAGAGAATGTTTTAAGGTATTTTTATTACTGCAAAGTCATTACATACATCTCATTAGTATTTGGTACCATTGCCTTTAAATGGGGTGTAATTTCCAAAATGGGGTCACTTGACGGGGGAATTCTGCTCTTTTGGCACTTAGGGGCTGTGTATATGGAGTTAGCAAACTAATCCATGAAATTGTTGTTATCCAAGAGTAAAATAATGCTCTTTCCCTCTTGTATCTCGCCGTGGCCACATATGAGGTATTGCCACATTCAGCGGAAATTATGTGACCAAATTTGGTAACATTTTTACCCATTTTACCCATTTCCCCACGTGAAATGTCAAATCTCATGCTAAAACAAAGTTTTTTTTTGTAAAAATGTAATTATTTTTTCTTCACTGCACTTTTAAATGAATTTATGAACTGCTATAATTTGTAAATTATGTTGATGTTCTATTGTTCTAGTGTCTTAGGGGCTCTTCCAGTAGGTCATGGCATCTGCAAACCATAACAGCAAAATCTGCACTACAATATGGCTTCTGATATTTCCAAAGTGCCTGAAAAGTATTTACCGATTACATGAATGGTATTGGCACACTCAGGAGTAGAGTTGAGCGACCTTGACCTTTTTAGAGTCGAGCCGGGTTTCGCGAAACCCGACTATCTCAAAAGTCGGGTCGAGTGAAATCGGCCGATTATGACGTAAAGTCGGGATCGACCGAAACACGAAACCCAATGCAAGTCAATGGGGCAGCATAGTCGGCAGTGAGTGGGGGCCAGGAAAACACCTAGAGTGACCATTTTAATGTCAAAACCATCCATTCTTCTTAATGAAGCTTGTCAAGCGTAATTTACCTTATAATAATTGGAAGGCATTTGAAATTGGGGGTCATTTGGCTAAAGTTGTGGTGGGTAGGGCTGGTTCAAGTAATTAGTGGGCCCAGGAAATCTGGACCACGTCACGGCAGTGGAGCAGGGAGAGGTAAGTATTTCAACTTTGCAAGTGCTGTGAACCTGAGCAAGCAGGGGGGGCCCACTCGTTGGCATTGGCACTGGCACAGGGCCCCTCAAAGTACAGCGGTGTGTTTGCACAGCGGGGGCGCCTCCCACCGGCAGCAACACTTTTGCGTACTATGAGAGGCCCTGTGCCAGTGACGTCGCCAACTAGTATTCCTTCCCCGACCTGATAAAGGAACCTGCACTTTCATCTGCACCTTCCTCTTTGTCCCCGTGTAAGGTGGTATGGTATGCGGGAAGAGCAACCTGACTTTCAGCAGGGTCACAATGTTGTTGTGTAGCGTGCACGGGGAATGTTACGTTATGGGTCAATGTACCAGCAGACTCATCTATCATTGGCTGGGCAATGGGCAGGATGAGGAGGAAACACAGATATAGGCCCAAAGAATAAAGTTGGCTAAATGCAGTTCAAAATTGGTAACACAGGAATAACCAGGGGGCATTGCAGTGGAGGACAAATGGAATGAGAGGCTGACACAGAGAGTAGGCCCAAATCAGTAAGTAGTCGAAATGCAGTTCAAAATTGGCAACCATAGTAAACAGGCGGCACAGCTTTGTTCAGTGGAGGAGAACAGCAAGGAGTGGCAGACACCGATAGTAGGCCCCAACCCAACTAGTAGGCCAAATGCAGTCTAACATTAAAAACTACTTAACGAGCGCCTGAAAATGGAATTTCAGGACAGGAAACCAGGAGAACAGCAAGGAGCGGCAGACACTGTTAGTAGGCCCCAAACCAACTAGTACGCCAAATGCAGTTGTTCCATTTAACCACAATTTAACGAGAGCCTGAAGATAGAAGCTCAGGAAAGGCAACCTGGAGAACACCTTGGAGTGGAACACACCATCTCTCTCCACCCCATACCCATTTTGTAGGCCTAATGCAGTGTAGTTTTCTACAACTACTAAACGAGAGTCGGAAGACCGAAGCAATGGCAAGGAAACCTGGGGAACACCTTGGAGTGTAACACACCATCTCTCTCCACCCGATACCCATTTTGTAGGCCTAATGCAGTGTAGTTTTCTACAACTACTAAACGAGAGTCGGAAGATCGAAGCAATGGCGAAGAAACCTGGAGAACACCTTGGAGTGTAACACACCATCTCTCTCCACCCCATAGCCAATTTGGAGGCCTAATGCAGCGTAGTTTCCAACAACTACTAAACGAGAGCATTAAGATCGAAGCTCTGGAAAGGCAACCTGGAGAACACCTTGGAGTGTAACACACCATCTCTCTCCACCCGATACCCATTTTGTAGGCCTAATGGAGTGTAGTTTTCTACAACTACTAAACGAGAGTCGGAAGACCGAAGCAATGGCAAGGAAACCTGGGGAACACCTTGGAGTGTAACACACCATCTCTCTCCACCCGATACCCATTTTGCAGGACTAATGCAGTGTAGTTTTCTACAACTACTAAACGAGAGTCGGAAGACCGAAGCAATGGCAAGGAAACCTGGGGAACACCTTGAAGTGTAACACACCATCTCTCTCCACCCGATACCCATTTTGTAGGCCTAATGCAGTGTAGTTTTCTACAACTACTAAACGAGAGTCGGAAGACCGAAGCAATGGCAAGGAAACCTGGGGAACACCTTGGAGTGTAACACACCATCTCTCTCCACCCGATACCCAATTTGTAGGCCTAATGCAGTGTAGTTTTCTACAACTACTAAACGAGAGTCGGAAGACCGAAGCAATGGCAAGGAAACCTGGGGAACACCTTGGAGTGTAACACACCATCTCTCTCCACCCGATACCCATTTTGTAGGCCTAATGCAGTGTAGTTTTCTACAACTACTAAACGAGAGTCGGAAGACCGAAGCAATGGCAAGGAAACCTGGGGAACACCTTGGAGTGTAACACACCATCTCTCTCCACCCGATACCCAATTTGTAGGCCTAATGCAGTGTAGTTTTCTACAACTACTAAACGAGAGTCGGAAGACCGAAGCAATGGCAAGGAAACCTGGGGAACACCTTGGAGTGTAACACACCATCTCTCTCCACCCGATACCCATTTTGTAGGCCTAATGCAGTGTAGTTTTCTACAACTACTAAACGAGAGTCGGAAGACCGAAGCAATGGCAAGGAAACCTGGGGAACACCTTGGAGTGTAACACACCATCTCTCTCCACCCGATACCCAATTTGTAGGCCTAATGCAGTGTAGTTTTCTACAACTACTAAACGAGAGTCGGAAGACCGAAGCAATGGCAAGGAAACCTGGGGAACACCTTGGAGTGTAACATACCATCTCTCTCCACCCGATACCCATTTTGTAGGCCTAATGCAGTGTAGTTTTCTACAACTACTAAACGAGAGTCGGAAGACCAAAGCAATGGCAAGGAAACCTGGGGAACACCTTGGAGTGTAACACACCATCTCTCTCCACCCGATACCCATTTTGTAGGCCTAATGCAGTGTAGTTTTCTACAACTACTAAACGAGAGTCGGAAGACCGAAGCAATGGCAAGGAAACCTGGGGAACACCTTGGAGTGTAACACACCATCTCTCTCCACCCCATACCCAATTTGTAGGCCTAATGCAGCCTACTTTCCGACAACTACTAAACGAGAGCATGAAGATCGAAGCTCAGGAAAGGCAACCTGGGGAACACCTTGGAGTGTAACACACCCTCTCTCTACACCACGGAAGGGCTGATTCTTAGGAAGGAAGGCTGTCGGAAAGAAGCAGGGCGCATCCGAGGGTGATTATGTTCTTATTAGGTATATACTCACCCTCGGACGCGCCCTGCTTCTTTATTTGTAATGAATGTTTATTTGCAATGTGGTTTTGACTTACTCTATTTTTTTGGTAAATAATGATTTTATTATTTTCATTGTTTTGCATCTTCTTGGCAATAATATAAAGAAGACGCGACAGGACAACACTTGGTGGATGCCATATCTGTGTTTTAAATTGAAAAAAACTTTCAGTTAACTACTTGCAGGAGAAAGTTATTGTAGCTGGTGGCCATTTTTAGTACTGTACCAGATTTTTGTTGTATGTGTTTGTTTTTAATGTTAAAATGTCTGCATTTGATATCTCTCCAGTATTTTCTTTTTTATAAGCAAAATACTTATTTTTATATTTTCTGATGTTGGTTCAAGGGGTACACGGGCAGCAGTAGACAGGTCAGTGGAGGCCTAGTGGAAGGAGGGACCGCAGACAGGCTTTGAAGGCCTAACGTAATAAATTGGACTGGCTGTAGGCAAGTTAAAATTGGTTCCAGGGGAACACGGGCAGCAGTGGCCTGGTCAGTGTAGTAGTAGTGGAAAGAACGGGCCGCAGACAGGCTTCGAAGGCCTAACATAACAAAAATTGGGATGTAGGCAATTTACAATTGGTTCCAGGGGAACACGGACAGCAGTAGACAGGTCAGTGGAGGCCTAGTGGAAGGAGGGACCGCAGACAGGCTTCGAAGCCCTAACATAATAAATTGGGCTGGCTGTAGGCAATTTAAAATTGGTTCCAGGGGAACCCGGGCAGCAGTAGACAGGTCAGTGGAGGCCTAGTGGAAGGAGGGACCGCAGACAGGCTTCGAAGCCCTAACATAATAAATTGGGCAGGCTGTAGGCAATTTAAAATTGGTTCCAGGGGAACACGGGCGGCAGTAGACAGGTCAGTGGAGGCCTAGTGGAAGGAGGGACCGCAGACAGGCTTTGAAGGCCTAACATAATAAATTGGGCTGGCTGTAGGCAATTTAAAATTGGTTCCAGGGGAACACGGGCAGCAGTAGACAGGTCAGTGGAGGCCTAGTGGAAGGAGGGACCGCAGACAGGCTTCGAAGCCCTAACATAATAAATTGGGCTGGCTGTAGGCAATTTAAAATTGGTTCCAGGGGAACACGGGCGGCAGTAGCCAGGTCAGTGTAGTAGTAGTGGAAAGAACGGGCCGCAGACAGGCTTCGAAGGCCTAACATAACAAAAATTGGGATGTAGGCAATTTACAATTGGTTCCAGGGGAACACGGACAGCAGTAGACAGGTCAGTGGAGGCCTAGTGGAAGGATGGACCGCAGACAGGCTTCGAAGCCCTAACATAATAAATTGGGCTGGCTGTAGGCAATTTAAAATTGGTTCCAGGGGAACCCGGGCAGCAGTAGACAGGTCAGTGGAGGCCTAGTGGAAGGAGGGACCGCAGACAGGCTTCGAAGCCCTAACATAATAAATTGGGCTGGCTGTAGGCAATTTAAAATTGGTTCCAGGGGAACACGGGCGGCAGTAGCCAGGTCAGTGTAGTAGTAGTGGAAAGAACGGGCCGCAGACAGGCTTCGAAGGCCTAACATAACAAAAATTGGGCTGTAGGCAATTTAAAATTGGTTCCAGGGGAACACGGGCGGCAGTAGACAGGTCAGTGGAGGCCTAGTGGAAGGAGGGACCGCAGACAGGCTTCGAAGCCCTAACATAATAAATTGGGCTGGCTGTAGGCAATTTAAAATTGGTTCCAGGGGAACCCGGGCAGCAGTAGACAGGTCAGTGGAGGCCTAGTGGAAGGAGGGACCGCAGACAGGCTTCGAAGCCCTAACATAATAAATTGGGCTGGCTGTAGGCAATTTAAAATTGGTTCCAGGGGAACACGGGCGGCAGTAGACAGGTCAGTGGAGGCCTAGTGGAAGGAGGGACCGCAGACAGGCTTCGAAGCCCTAACATAATAAATTGGGCTGGCTGTAGGCAATTTAAAATTGGTTCCAGGGGAACACGGGCAGCAGTAGACAGGTCAGTGGAGGCCTAGTGGAAGGAGGGACCGCAGACAGGCTTCGAAGCCCTAACATAATAAATTGGGCTGGCTGTAGGCAATTTAAAATTGGTTCCAGGGAAACACGAGCTGCAGTAGCCAGGTCAGTGTAGTAGTAGTGGAAAGAACGGGCCGCAGACAGGCTTCGAAGGCCTAACATAACAAAAATTGGGCTGTAGGCAATTTAAAATTGGATCCAGGGGAACACGGGCGGCAGTAGACAGGTCAGTGGAGGCCTAGTGGAAGGAGGGACCGCAGACAGGCTTCGAAGCCCTAACATAATAAATTGGGCTGGCTGTAGGCAATTTAAAATTGGTTCCAGGGGAACCCGGGCAGCAGTAGACAGGTCAGTGGAGGCCTAGTGGAAGGAGGGACCGCAGACAGGCTTCGAAGCCCTAACATAATAAATTGGGCTGGCTGTAGGCAATTTAAAATTAGTTCCAGGGGAACACGGGCGGCAGTAGCCAGGTCACTGTAGTAGTAGTGGAAAGAACGGGCCGCAGACAGGCTTCGAAGGCCTAACATAACAAAAATTGGGCTGTAGGCAATTTAAAATTGGTTCCAGGGGAACACGGGCGGCAGTAGACAGGTCAGTGGAGGCCTAGTGGAAGGAGGGACCGCAGACAGGCTTCGAAGCCCTAACATAATAAATTGGGCTGGCTGTAGGCAATTTAAAATTGGTTCCAGGGGAACACGGGCAGCAGTAGACAGGTCAGTGGAGGCCTAGTGGAAGGAGTGACCGCAGACAGGCTTCGAAGGCCTAACATAAGAAAAATGTCAATACAATGGTATTGACAGTGCCAGGCATTGAAGGATGTCAGCGCATAGACTAAACATTGGTGGAGCTGTGAGAGAAAATTTTGCAAGTGGTAGAGCACTGTTTGACCTGGGGGGGGACTGTCTTGTGGCCGGCGGTACAGGCCCAGGGCCCCTCATATTACAACGGTGTGTCTGACGTTGGGTGCGCACCACCACCGCCAGACACTTTATTGTACTATGAGGGACCTAGTGGCAGTGCCGTCGACCAAAAGCGGGCACACCCACCTCTTCAGACAAACAGTACTCTCACGGGTGCTGGCGCCAAGTGGCGATACCACGGCCCCGTGTGGGGACTTTGGCCATTTAGGGAGGTGTTAACATGTCGGATGCTGGACAATCAGGTGCTGCAAATTACGAGATTGGAAAAGTCGTTCAGAATAGTCCACAGGCAAGACCTTTACATAGGAAAGCTAGGTGTCAGCCGGGCAAGGTGGGGCAAAAGATTTCGAAATCCAGTTGTGGTTCATTTTAATGAAGGTTAGATCATCTACCTTTTGGGTAGCCAGACAAGTCCTTTTTTCTGTTAGTATTGAACCTGCAGCACTGAATACTCTTTCTGATAGGACACTAGCTGCCGGGCAAGCAAGCTCCTGCAATGCATATTCTGCCAATTCTGGCCAGGTGTCTAATTTTGATGCCCAGTAATCAAATGGGAATGACGGTTGAGGGAGAACGTCGATAAGGGATGAAAAATAGTTAGTAACCATACTGGACAAATGTTGCCTCCTGTCACTTTGAATTGATGCTGCAGTACCTGTCCTGTCTGCGGTCATAGCAAAATCACTCCACAACCTGGTCAGAAAACCCCCTCTGGCCAACGCCACTTCTGATTTCTGCCCCTCTAACACCTCTGGTCTGCTGGCCCCTGCAGCTCGTGTTAGAACGATCACCGGCGCTGTGTGCAGGGAATGCCAGAAGCAAACGGTCAATAAGAGTTGATTGTTTGGTTGCTAATATTAGTTCCAAGTTCTCATGTGGCATTATATTTTGCAACTTGCCTTTATAGCGAGGATCAAGGAGGCAGGCCAACCAGTAATCGTCATCGTTCATCATTTTTGTTATGCGTGTGTCCCTTTTGAGGATACGTAAGGCATAATCCGCCATGTGGCCCAAAGTTCCAGTTCTCAAATCTGTGGTTGTGCTTGGTTGAGGGGCAGTTTCAGGCAAATCCACGTCACTTGTGTCCCTCCAAAAACCAGAACCCGGCCTTGCCGCGCCAACAATTTCCACTGGCCCCGGAAAAGCTTCCTCATTAAAAATATAATCATCCCCATCATCCTCCTCGTCCTCCTCCTCCTGTTCGCCCGCTACCTCGTCCTGTACACTGCCCTGGCCAGACAATGGCTGACTGTCATCAAGGCTTTCCTCTTCCTCAGCTGCAGACGCCTGATCCTTTATGTGCGTCAAACTTTGCATCAGCAGACGCATTAGGGGGATGCTCATGCTTATTATGGCGTTGTCTGCACTAACCAGCCGTGTGCATTCCTCAAAACACTGAAGGACTTGACTCATGTCTTGAATCTTCGACCACTGCACACCTGACAACTCCATGTCTGCCATCCTACTGCCTGCCCGTGTATGTGTATCCTCCCACAAAAACATAACAGCCCGCCTCTGTTCACACAGTCTCTGAAGCATGTGCAGTGTTGAGTTCCACCTTGTTGCAACGTCTATGATTAGGCGATGCTGGGGAAGGTTCAAAGAACGCTGATAGGTCTGCATACGGCTGGAGTGTACGGGCGAACGGCGGATATGTGAGCAAAGTCCACGCACTTTGAGGAGCAGGTCGGATAACCCCGGATAACTTTTCAGGAAGCACTGCACCACCAGGTTTAAGGTGTGAGCCAGGCAAGGAATGTGTTTCAGTTGGGAAAGGGAGATGGCAGCCATGAAATTCCTTCCGTTATCACTCACTACCTTGCCTGCCTCAAGATCTACAGTGCCCAGCCACGACTGCGTTTCTTTCTGCAAGAACTCGGACAGAACTTCAGCGGTGTGTCTGTTGTCGCCCAAACACTTCATAGCCAATACAGCCTGCTGACGTTTGCCAGTAGCTGCCCCATAATGGGAGACCTGGTGTGCAACAGTGGCAGCTGAGGATGGAGTGGTTGTGCGACTGCGGTCTGTGGACGAGGTCTCGCTTCTGCAGGAGGACGAGGAGGAGGAGGAGGGGGTGCGAACGGCTACAGCCAACTGTTTCCTAGACCGTGGGCTAGGCAGAACTGTCCCAAACTTGCTGTCCCCTGTGGACCCTGCATCCACCACATTTACCCAGTGTGCCGTGATGGACACGTAACGTCCCTGGCCATGCCTACTGGTCCATGCATCTGTTTTCAGGTGCACCTTTGTGCTCACAGATTGCCTGAGTGCATGGACGATGCGCTCTTTAACATGCTGGTGGAGGGCTGGGATGGCTTTTCTGGAAAAAAAATGTCGACTGGGTAGCTCGTAGCGTGGTACAGCGTAGTCCATCAGGGCTTTGAAAGCTTCGCTTTCAACTAACCGGTAGGGCATCATCTCTAACGAGATTAGTCTAGCTATGTGGGCGTTCAAACCCTGTGTACGCGGATGCGAGGCTAAGTACTTCCTTTTTCTAACCATAGTCTCATGTAGGGTGAGCTGGAATGGAGAGCTGGAGATCGTGGAACTAGCGGGGGTGCCGGGGGACATGGCAGACTGAGAGACGGTGGGAGATGGTATTGTTGCCGCCGGTGCCCTAGATGCAGTGTTTCCTACTACGAAACTGGTGATTCCCTGACCCTGACTGCTTTGGCCTGGCAAAGAAACCTGCACAGATACTGCAGGTGGTGCAGAAAATGGTGGCCCTACACTGCCGGAAGGGATGTTGCGTTGATGACTAGCTTCATTGGCCGAGGGTGCTGCAACCTTAAGGGACGTTTGGTAGTTAGTCCAAGCTTGCAAATGCATGGTGGTTAAATGTCTATGCATGCAACTTGTATTGAGACTTTTCAGATTCTGTCCTCTGCTTAAGGTAGTTGAACATTTTTGACAGATGACTTTGCGCTGATCAATTGGATGTTGTTTAAAAAATGCCAGACTGCACTCTTTTTAGCATCGGATACCTTTTCAGGCATTGCAGACTGAGCATTAACCAGATGGCCACGCTGTCCTCCAACAGGTTTTGACTTTGCCACGCGTTTTGGGCAAGATACGGGCCCGGCAGATGGAACCTGTTGCGATGTTGATGCCTGCTGCGGCCCCTCCTCCTCCGCTTCAGAACTGCTGCCGCCTGCACCCTGTTCCCCCAATGGCTGCCAATCGGGGTCAAGAACTGGGTCATCTATTACCTCTTCTTGTAGCTCGTGTGCAACTTCGTCAGTGTCACCGTGTCGGTCGGTGGTATAGCGTTCGTGATGGGGCAACATAGTCTCATCAGGGTCTGATTCTTGATCAGCACCCTGCGAGGGCAATGTTGTGGTCTGAGTCAAAGGACCAGCATAGTAGTCTGGCTGTGGCTGTGCATCAGTGCACTCCATGTCAGATTCAACTTGTAATGGGCATGGACTGTTAACTGCTTCACTTTCTAAGCCAGGGACGGTATGTGTAAAGAGCTCCATGGAGTAACCCGTTGTGTCGCCTGCTGCATTCTTCTCTGTTGTTGTTTTTGCTGAAGAGGACAAGGAAGCGACTTGTCCCTGACCGTGAACATCCACTAACGACGCGCTGCTTTTACTTTTACCAGTTTCACGAGAGGAGGCAGAAGAGCTAGAGGCTGAGTCAGCAAGATAAGCCAAAACTTGCTCTTGCTGCTCCGGCTTTAAAAGCGGTTTTCCTACTCCCAGAAAAGGGAGCGTTCGAGGCCTTGTGTAGCCAGACGACGAACCTGGCTCCACAGCTCCAGACCTAGGTGCAATATTTTTTTTCCCACGACCACCTGATGCTCCACCACTACCACTACCCTCATTACCAGCTGACAATGAATGCCCCCGGCCACGACCTCTTCCACCAGACTTCCTCATTTTTTTAAAAACGTTACCAAACTAACGGTATTTGTTGCTGTCACACAACTTACACGGTGAGCTATAACTTCAGTATGATTTAGCTACCCCTTTACAGGTGGGTGAGACCACAACGAAAATCAGGCACAATGTTACACACTCTGTTGTTGGTGGCAACAAATGAGAGAGATGCCACACACGCAGGACTGTCACTGAAGCGCAAATGTAAATATTAATCTCCTACTGATTTGTTTGTTTTTTTTTAACAGGGAGACTTTAGAAAAAAAAAATAATAAAAAAAAATGATTTTTTAAGGAAGAATTTATAAACCAAATAAAATGAAATGATTGTTTCAGGGAGAATTTAGAAAACAAATAAAAAAAATAGGCTTTCTATGGCCCACTGAGTGAGAGAGGACACACACAGGAGTCAGGAGTGGCACACAAGCCCAGAGGCCAATATTTATCTCCCACTGATTGATTTAGTGATTTTTTCAGGTAGATTTTGGAACCCAAATCAAGCAAAAAAATAAATAGGCTTTCTATGGCCCACAATTGGAGAGAGAGAGAGAGATGGCACACCCAGGAGTCAAGACTGGCACACAAGCAGAAAGGGCAATATTAACCCCTTTACCCCCAAGGGTGGTTTGCACGTTAATGACCGGGCCAATTTTTACAATTCTGACCACTGTCCCTTTATGAGGTTATAACTCTGGAACGCTTCAATGGATCCTGGTGATTCTGACATTGTTTTCTCGTGACATATTGTACTTCATGACAATGGTAAAAATTATTTGATAGTACCTGCGTTTATTTGTGAAAAAAACGGAAATTTGGCGAAAATTATGAAAATTTCGCAATTTTCCAACTTTGAATTTTTATGCAATTAAATCACAGAGATATGTCACACAAAATACTTAATAAGTAACATTTCCCACATGTCTACTTTACATCAGCACAATTTTGGAACCAAAATTTTTTTTTGTTAGGGAGTTATAAGGGTTAAAAGATGACCAGCAATTTCTCATTTCTACAACACCATTTTATTTTAGGGACCACATCTCATTTGAAGTCATTTTGAGGGGTCTATATGATAGAAAATACCCAAGTGTGACACCATTCTAAAAACTACACCCCTCAAGGTGCTCAAAACCATATTCAAGAAGTTTACTAACCCTTCTGGTGCTTCACAGGAATTTTTTGAATGTTTAAATAAAAATGAACATTTAACTTTTTTTCACAAAAAATGTAATTCAGCTCCAATTTGTTTTATTTTACCAAGGGTAACAGGAGAAAATGGACCCCAAACATTGTTGTACAATTTGTCCTGAGTATGCCAATACCCCACATGTGGGGGTAAACCACTGTTTGGGCGCATGGCAGAGCTCGGAAGCGAAGGAGTGCCATTTGACTTTTCAATGCAAAATTGACTGGAATTGAGATGGGACGCCATGTTTCGTTTGGAGAGCCCCTGATGTGGCTAAACATTGAAACCCCCCACAAGTGACACCATTTTGGAAAGTAGACCCCCTAAGGAACTTATCTAGAGGTGTGGTGAGCACTTTGACCTAACAAGTGCTTCACAGAAGTTTATAATGTAGAACCGTAAAAATAAAAAATCATATTTTTTCACAAAAATTATCTTTTTGCCCCCAATTTTTTATTTTCCCAAGGGTAAGAGAAGAAATTGGACCCCAAAAGTTGTTGTACAATTTGTCCTGAGTACGCTGATAGCCCATATGTGGGGGTAAACCACTGTTTGGGCGGATGGGAGAGCTCGGAAGGGAAGGAGCGCCGTTTGACTTTTCAATGCAAAATTTACAGGAATTGAGATGGGACGTCATGTTGCGTTTGAAGAGCCACTGATGTGCCTAAACATTGAAACCCCCCACAAGTGACACCATTTTGGAAAGTAGACCCCCTAAGGAACTTATCTAGAGGTGTGGTGAGCACTTTGACCCACCAAGTGCTTCACAGAAGTTTATAATGTAGAACCGTAAAAATAAAAAATCATATTTTTTCACAAAAATTATCTTTTTGCCCCCAATTTTTTATTTTCCAAAGGGTAAGAGAAGAAATTGGACCCCAAAAGTTGTTGTACAATTTGTCCTGAGTACGCGGATACCCCATATGTGGGGGTAAACCACTGTTTGGGTGGATGGGAGAGCTCGGAAGGGAAGGAGCGCCGTTTGACTTTTCAAAGCAAAATTGACAGGAATTGAGATGGGACGCCATGTTGCGTTTGAAGAGCCACTGATGTGCCTAAACATTGAAACCCCCCACAAATGACACCATTTTGGAAAGTAGACCCCCTAAGGAACTTATCTAGAGGTGTGGTGAGCACTTTGACCCACCAAGTGCTTCACAGAAGTTTATAATGCAGAGCCGTAAAAATAAAACAAAATTTTTTTCCCACAAAAATTATTTTTTTAGCCCCCAGTTTTGTATTTTCCTAAGGGTAACAGGAGAAATTGGACCCCAAAATTTGTTGCCCAATTTGTCCTGAGTGCGATGATACACCATATGTGGGGGAAACCACTGTTTGGGCACATGGGAGGGCTCAGAAGGGAAGGAGTGCCATTTGAATGCAGACTTAGATGGAATGGTCTGCAGGTGTCACATTGCGTTTGCAGAGCCCCTAATGTACCTAAACAGTAGAAACCCCCCACAAGTGACACCATTTTGGAAAGTAGACCCCCTTAGGAACTTATCTAGATGTGTGCAGAGCGCTTTGACCCACCAAGGGCTTCACAGAAGTTTATAATGGAGAGCCGTAAAAATAAAACAAAAATTTTTTCCCACAAAAATTATTTTTTAGCCCCCAGTTTTGTATTTTCCCGAGGGTAAAAGGAGAAATTCGACCCCACAATTTGTTGTCCAATTTGTCCTGAGTGCGCTGATACCCCATATGTGGGGGGGAACCACTGTTTGGGCGCATGGGAGGGCTCGGAAGGGAAGGAGCTCCATTTGGAATGAGGACTTAGATGGAATGGTCTGCAGGTGTCACATTGCATTTGCAGAGCCCCTAATGTACCTAAACAGTAGAAACCTCCCACAAGTGACACCATTTTGGAAACTAGACCCCCTAAGGAACTCATCTAGATGTGTTGTGATAGCTTTGAACCCCCAAGTGTTTCACTACAGTTTGTAACGCAGAGCCGTGAAAATTTAAAAAAAAAATCTTTCCCCCCAAAATTATTTTTTAGCCCCCAGTTTTGTATTTTCCCGAGGGTAAGAGGAGAAATTCGACCCCAAAAGTTGTTGTCCAATTTGTCCTGAGTGCGCTGATACCCCATATGTGGGGGGGAACCACTGTTTGGGCGCATGGGAGGGCTCGGAAGGGAAGGAGCTCCATTTGGAATGAGGACTTAGATGGAATGGTCTGCAGGTGTCACATTGCATTTGCAGAGCCCCTAATGTACCTAAACAGTAGAAACCTCCCACAAGTGACACCATTTTGGAAACTAGACCCCCTAAGGAACTCATCTAGATGTGTTGTGATAGCTTTGAACCCCCAAGTGTTTCACTACAGTTTGTAACGCAGAGCCGTGAAAATTAAAAAAAAAAATCTTTCCCCCCAAAATTATTTTTTAGCCCCCAGTTTTGTATTTTCCCGAGGGTAAGAGGAGAAATTCGACCCCAAAAGTTGTTGTCCAATTTGTCCTGAGTACGCTGATACCCCGTATGTTGGGGGAAACCAACGTTTGAGCGCATGGCAGAGCTCGGAAGGGAAGGAGCGCCATTTGGAATGCAGACTTAGATGGAATGGTCTGCAGACGTCACATTGCGTTTGCAGAACCCCTAATGTACCTAAACAGTAGAAACCCCCCACAAGTGACCCCATATTGGAAACTAGACCCCCCAGGGAACTAATCTAGATGTGTTGTGAGAACTTTGAACCCCCAAGTGTTTCACTACAGTTTATAACGCAGAGCCGTGAAAATAAAAAATCCTTTTTTTTCCCACAAAAAATATGTTTTAGCCCCAAGTTTTGTATTTTCCCAAGGGTAGCAGGAGAAATTGGACCCCAAAAGTTGTTGTCCTATTTGTCCTGAGTACGCTGATACCCCATATGTTGGGGTAAACCCCTGTTTGGGCACACGGGAGAGCTCGGAAGGGAAGAAGCACTGTTTTACTTTTTCAACGCAGAATTGGCTGGAATTGAGATCGGACGCCATGTCGCGTTTGGAGAGCCCCTGATGTGCCTAAACAGTGGAAACCCCCCAATTATAACTGAAACCCTAATCCAAACACATCCCTAACCCTAATCCCAACAGTAACCCTAACCACACCTCTAACCCTGACACACCCCTAACCCTAATCCCAACCCTATTCCCAACCGTAAATGTAATCTAAACCCTAACTGTAACTTTAGCCCCAACCCAAACTGTAGCCCTAGCCCTAACCCTAGCCCTAACCCTAATCCTAACCCTAGCCCTAACCCTAGCCCTAACCCTAGCCCTAACCCTAGCCCTAACCCTAGCCCTAACCCTAACCCTAGCCCTAACCCTAGCCCTAGCCCTAACACTAGCCCTAACCCTAGCCCTAACCCTAGCCCTAACCCTAGCCCTAACTCTAACCCTAGCCCTAATGGGAAAATGGAAATAAATACATTTTTTTAATTTTTCCCTAACTAAGGGGGTGATGAAGGGAGGTTTGATTTACTTTTATAGCGGGTTTTTTAGCGGATTTTTATGATTGGCAGCCGTCACACACTGAAAGACGCTTTTTATTGCAAAAAATATTTTTTGCGTTACCACATTTTGAGAGCTATAATTTTTCTATATTCTGGTCCACAGAGTCATGTGAGGTCTTGGTTTTTGCGGGACGAGTTGATGTTTTTATTGGTAACATTTTCGGGCACGTGACATTTTTTGATCGCTTCTTATTCCGATTTTTGTGAGGCAGAATGACCAAAAACCAGCTATTCATGAATTTCTTTTGGGGGAGGCGTTTATACCGTTCCGCGTTTGGTAAAATTGATGAAGCAGTTTTATTGTTCGGGTCAGTACGATTACAGCGACACCTCATTTATATCATTTTTTTATGTTTTGGCGCTTTTATACGATAAAAACTATTTTATAGAAAAAATAATTATTTTTGCATCGCTTTATTCTCAGGACTATAACTTTTTTATTTTTTTGCTGATGATGCTGTATGGCGGCTCGTTTTTTGCGGGACAAGATGACGTTTTCAGCGGTACCATGGTTAGTTATATCTGTCTTTTTGATCGCGTGTTATTCCACTTTTTGTTCGGCGGTATGATAATAAAGCGTTGTTTTTTGCCTCGTTTTTTTTTTTTTTTTCTTACGGTGTTTACTGAAGGGGTTAACTAGTGGGCCAGTTTTATAGGTCGGGCCGTTACGGACGCGGCGATACTAAATATGTGTACTTTTATTGTTTTTGTTTTTTTTATTTAGATAAAGAAATGTATTTATGGGAATAATATTTTTATTTTTTTTTTCATTATTTTGGAATATTTTTTTTTATTTTTTTTTACACATTTGAAATTTTTTTTTTTACTTTTTTACTTTGTCCCAGGGGGGGACATCACAGATCAGTGATCTGACAGTTTGCACAGCACTCTGTCAGATCACTGATCTGATAGGAGTGCAGGCTGCTTCACAGTGCCTGCTCTGAGCAGGCTCTGTGAAGCCACCTCCCTCCCTGCAGGACCCGGATCCGCGGCCATCTTGGATCCGGGGCTGGAGGGAGCAGGGAGGGAGGTGAGACCCTCGCAGCAACGCGATCACATCGCGTTGCTGCGGGGGGCTCAGGGAAGCCCGCAGGGAGCCCCCTCCCTGCGCGGTGCTTCCCTGTACCGCCGGCACATCGCGATCATCTTTGATCGCGGTGTGCCGGGGGTTAATGTGCCGGGGGCGGTCCGTGACCGCTCCTGGCACATAGTGCCGGATGTCAGCTGCGATAAACAGCTGACACCCGGCCGCGATCGGCGGCGCTCCCCCCGTGAGCGCTGCCGATCGCATATGACGTACTATTGCGTCCTTGGGAAGTAAAGCCCACCCCACATGGACGCAATAGTACGTCTAATGGCAGAAAGGGGTTAATCTCCCACTGATTTGATTTTTTTTTTTTTCAGGGAGACTTTAGAAAAAAAAATACAAAAAAATGAATTTTTCAGGAAGAATTTAGAAACAAAATAAAATAAAATTATTGTTTCAGGGAGAATTTAGAAAACAAATAAAAAAAAAATAGGCTTTGTAGGGCCCACTGAGTGAGAGAGGACGCACACAGGAGTCAGGAGTGGCACACAAGCCCAGAGGCCAATATTTATCTCCCACTGATTGATTTAGTGATTTTTTCAGGTAGATTTTGGAACCCAAATCAAGCAAAAAAATTTATAGGCTTTCTATGGCCCACAATTGGAGAGAGAGAGATGGCACACCCAGGAGTCAAGACTGGCACACAAGCAGAAAGGGCAATATTAATCTTCCACTGATTTGATTTTTTTTTTTTTTTCAGGGAGACTTTAGAAAAAAAAATACAAAAAAAATGATTTTTTCAGGAATAATTTAGAAACCAAATAAAATAAAATGATTTTTTCAGGGAGAATTTAGAAAACAAATAAAACAAAAAATAGGCTTTCTAGGGCCCACTGAGTGAGAGATGACGCACACAGGAGTCAGGAGTGGCACACAAGCCCAGAGGCCAATATTTATCTCCCACTGATTGATTTAGTGATTTTTTCAGGTAGATTTTGGAACCCAAATCAAGCAAAAAAATTAATAGGCTATCTATGGCCCACAATTGGAGAGAGAGAGAGAGAGATGGCACACCCAGGAGTCAAGACTGGCACACAAGGAGAAAGGGCAATATTAATCTCCCACTGATTTGATTTTTTTTTTTTTTCAGGGAGACTTTAGAAAAAAAAAATACAAAAAAAATGATTTTTTCAGGAATAATTTAGAAACCAAATAAAATAAAATGATTTTTTCAGGGAGAATTTAGAAAACAAATAAAACAAAAAATAGGCTTTCTAGGGCCCACTGAGTGAGAGATGACACACACAGGAGTCAGGAGTGGCACACAAGCCCAGAGGCCAATATTTATCTCCCACTGATTGATTTATTGATTTTTTCAGGTAGAATTTAGAACCCAAATCAACCCAAAAAATAAATAGGCTTTCTATGGCCCACTATTTGTGAGAGAGATGGCACGCTCAGGACTGGCACACAAGCCCAGAGGCCAATATTAATCTCCCACTTTTTTTTTTTTTCCAGGGAAAATTTATAAACCCAATAAAAAAAATAATAAATAGGCTTTCTATGGCCCACTATCTGAGAGAGAGAGATGGCACGCTTAGGACTGGCACACAAGCCCAAAGGCCAATATTAATCTCCCACTGATTGATTTATTGATTTTTTCAGGTAGAATTTAGAACCCAAATCAAGCAAGAAAATTAATAGGCTTTCTATGGCCCACTGAGTGAGAGATGGCACACACAGGAGTCAGGAGTGGCACACAAGCCCTGAGGCCAATATTTTTCTCCCACTGATTGATGTTGTGATTTTTTCAGGTAGATTTTGGAACCCAAATCAAGCAAAAAAATAAATAGGCTTTCTATGGCCCACTGAGTGAGAGATGACACAGACAGGGATGGCACTCTAGCAGAAATGCCAATCTTAATCTCCCACAAAAAAAAAAAAAAAAAAAAAAGGAACTGTCCTTCAATTACTATCTCCCTGCAGTAATATCAGCCAGGTATGGCAGGCAGCAATAAGGAGTGGACTGATGCACAAATTAAATAAAAAGTGTGGACAAACAAACAAGATAGCTGTGCAGAAAGGAACAAGAGGATTTGTGCTTTGAAAAAAGCAGTTGGTTTGCACAGCGGCGTACACACAGCAATGCAGCTATCAGGGAGCCTTCTAGGGCAGCCCAATGAGCTACAGCGCTGAGGAAAAAAAAAAATGTAGCTTCCACTATCCCTGCACACCGAAGGTGGTGTTGGGCAGTGGAAATCGCTACAGCACAAGCGGTTTGGTGGTTAATGGACCCTGCCTAACGCTATCCCTGCTTCTGACGAAGCGGCAGCAACCTCTCCCTAAGCTCAGATCAGCAGCAGTAACATGGCGGTCGGCGGGAACGCCCCTTTATAGCCCCTGTGACGCCGCGGACAGCAAGCCAATCACTGCAATGCCCTTCTCTAAGATGGTGGGGACCAGGACCTATGTCATCACGCTGCCCACACTCTGCGTTTACCTTCATTGGCTGAGAAATGGCGCTTTTCGCGTCATTGAAACGCGACTTTGGCGCGAAAGTCGCGTACCGCATGGCCGACCCCGCACAGGGGTCGGATCGGGTTTCATGAAACCCGACTTTGCCAAAAGTCGGCGACTTTTGAAAATGAACGACCTGTTTCGCTCAACCCTACTCAGGAGACATTGCACAATAAGCTGTGAGGTTCATTTTTTCCTGTTAGCCCATATAAAAATTAACCCCTTCCCGACCTGTGACACAGCGTATGCGTCATGAAAGTCGGTGCTAATCCGACCTGTGACCCATATGTTGTGTCACAGAATGATCGCGTCCCTGCATGTTGGGTGAAATGGTTAACTCCAATTTCACCCGACCTACAGGGACAGGGGCAGTGGTACTTCAGCCCATGGGGGGTGGCTTCACCCCCCCATGGCTACAATCGCTCTGATTGGCTGTTGAAAGTGAAACAGGCAATCAGATCAATTTGTAATATTTCACCTATGAAAAGTGGTGAAATATTACAATCCAGCCATGGCCGATGCTGCAATATCATCAGCCATCATGGCTGGAAACCCTGATCTGCCCCCGACACCGCCACCGATACCGATCTCCTCCTCAGTCCTCCATCCTGTCCTGTACTGTGCTCCGCTCCCCTCCATCCTCCTGTCCGCTCCCTCCATCCTCCTGTCGGCTTCCCCCATGTTACGATCCACCCCCATGCTCTGGTCCCACCTCCTCATACTTAGCGAGCTTCCCGGTGTCCGTCCGTCTTGTCCATGGGTGCCGCCATCTTCCAAAATGGTGGGCGCATGCGCAGTGTAAATGAACCCCCCCTTTATCACCCCCATAGGTAGGGACAATAATAAAATAAAGAAAATATATTTACTTGTATCTTTCCACTAGGGTTAGGGTTAGGGCTAGGGTTAGGGCTAGAATTAGGGTTAGAATTAGGCTATGTGCACATGGTGCGGATTTGGCTGTGTATCCGCAGCGGATTGGCCACTGCGGATTCGTAGCAGTTTTCCATCAGGTTTACAGCACCATGTAAACCTATGGAAAACCAAATCCGCTGTGCCAATGGTGCATTGTATTTTCCGCAGCATGTCAATTCTTTGTGCAGATTCCACAGCGTTTTACACCAGTTCCTCAATAGGAATCCACAGGTGAAATCCGCACAAAAAACACTGGAAATCCGCAGTAAATCCACAGGTAAAACGCAGTGCCTTTTACCTGCGGATTTTTCAAAAATGGTGCGGAAAAATCTCACACGAATCTGCAACGTGGGCACATAGCCTTAGGGTTTGGGTTGGAATTAGAGTTAGGGTTGGAATTAGAGCTAGGGTTGGAAATAGGGTTAATATTAGGCATGTGATTAGGGTTAGGGGTGTGTTGGGGTTAGGGTTGTGGTTAGGGTTGGGATTAGGGTTAGAGTTGGAATTAGGGTTAGGATTAGGGTTAGGGTTGGGATTAGGGTTAGGGATGTGTTGGGGTTAGGGTTGTAGTTAGGGGTGTGTTGGGGTTAGGGTTGCGATTAGGGTTATGGCTAGAGTTGGGATTTTGGTTAGGGGTGTGTTGGGGTTAGTGTTGGAGTTAGAATTGAGGGGTTTCCACTGATTAGGCACATCAGGGGTCTCCAAACGCAACATGGCGCCACCATTGATTCCAGCCAATCTTACGTTCAAAAAGTCAAATGGTGCTCCCTCCCTTCCGAGCCCAACGTGCGCCCAAACAGTGGTTTACCCCCACATATGGGGTACCAGCATACTCAGGACAAACTGGGCAAGTCTAGTTTCTAAAATAGGGTCACTTGTGGGGGGTTTCCACTGTTTAGGCACATCAGGGGCTCTGCAAACGCAACGTGATGCCCGCAGACAATTCCAAAGTCTGCATTTCAAAACGTCACTACTTGCCCTCCGAGCCCCGACGTGTGCCCTGTGGTTTATCCCCACATATGGGGTATCAGCATACTCAGGACAAACTGGGCAACAAATATTGGGGTCCAATTTCTTCTGTTACCCTTGTGAAAATAAAAAAATACTTGCTAAAATATAATTTTTGGGGAAAGAAAAATGTTTTATTATTTTCACGTCTCAGCATTGTAAACTTCTGTGAATCACTTGGGGGTTCAAAGTGCTCACCACAAATCTACATAAGTTTCTTGGGGGGTCTAGTTTCCAAAATGGGGTCACTTGTGGGGGGTTTCTACTGTTTAGGCACATGAGGGGCTCTGCAAATGTAACGTGATGCCCGCAGACCATTCCATCAAAGTCTGCATTCCAAAACGT
The DNA here is from genome assembly GCF_032444005.1 of Ranitomeya imitator. NCBI lineage: Eukaryota > Metazoa > Chordata > Amphibia > Anura > Dendrobatidae > Ranitomeya > Ranitomeya imitator. Next base: position 115,609,619 of record NC_091283.1, on the reverse strand, counting down.
CACTACTTCCCTTCCGAGCCCCGATGTGTGCCCAAACAGTGGTTCCCCCCACATATGGGGTATCAGCATACTCAGGACAAACTGGACAATAACTTTTGGGGTCCAATTTCTCCTGTTACTCTTGTGAAAATAAAAAATTGCGCGATAAAAATAATTTTTGAGGAAAGAAAAATGATTTGTTATTTTCACGGCTCTGCGTTATAAACTTCTGTGAAGCACTTGGGGGTTTAAAGTGGTCACAGCACATCTAGATTAGTTCCATGGGAGGTCTAGTTTAAAAAATGCGGTCACTTGTGGGGGAGCTCCAATGTTTAGGCACACAGGTGCTCTCCAAACGCGACATGGTGTCCGCTAACGATTAGAGCTAATTTTCATTCAAAAAGTCAAATGGCGCTCCTTTCCTTCCGAGCCCTGCCGTGTGCCCAAACTGGTTTACCCCCACATTTGAGGTATCAGTGTACTCAGGAGAAATTGCCTAATAAATTTGAGGATCCATTTTATCCTGTTGTCCATGTGGAAATGAACAAATTGCGGCTAAAATAAATTTTTTGTGTAAAAAAAAGTACTTTTTCATTTTTACGGATCAATTTGTGAAGCACCTGGGGGATCAAAGTGCACACTATGCATCTAGATAAGCTCCTTGGGGGGTCTAGTTTCCAAAATGGGGTCACTTCAGGGGAGCTCTAATGTTTAGGCACACGGGGGCTCTCCAAATGTGACATGGTGTCCGCTAAAGATTGAAGCCAATTTTTCATAGAAAAAGTGAAATGGTGCTCATTCCTTTCCGAGCCATGTCGTGCGCCCAAACAGTGGTTCCCCCCGACATATGGGGTAAGGACGTACTCAGGACATATTGTACAATAACTTTTGGCGTCCAGTTTCTCCTTTTACTCTTGGGAAAATAAAAAAAATGTTGCTAAAAGAGCATTTTTGTGACTAAAAAGTTAAATGTTCATTTTTTCCTTCCATGTTGCTTCTGCTGCTGTGAAGCACCTGAAGGGTTAATAAACTTCTTGAATGTGGTTTTGAGCACCTTGAGGGGTGCAGTTTTTAGAATGGTGTCACTTTTGGGTATTTTCAGCCATATAGACACCTCAAACTGACTTCAAATGTGAGGTAGTCCCAAAAAAAAATGGTTTTGTAAATTTCGTTGTAAAAATTAGAAATCGCTGGTCAAATTTTAACCCTTATCACTTCCTAGCAAAAAAAAAATTTTGTTTCCAATATTGTGCTGATGTAAAGTAGACATGTGGGTAATGTTATTTATTAACTATTTTGTGTCACATTTAACAGAATAAAAATTAAAAATGTGAAAATTGCTAAATTTTTGAAATATTTAGCCAAATTTCCATTTTTTTCACAAATAAACGCAAACATTATCGACCTAAATTTACCACTACCATGAAGCCCAATATGTCACAAAAAAAAATCTCAGAACCGCTAGGATCTGTTGAAGCATTCCTGAGTTATTACCTCATAAAAGGACACTGGTCAGAATTGCAAAAATCGGCCTGGTCATTAAGGTCAAAATAGGCTGGTTCATGAAGGGGTTAAAACCTTGGGGCTAAAACAACATTTTAGTGGTAAAAATCAAATTAAATAAATATGGAATAAATCTCTTTGGAAAACATAATATCTGTGAAAAAGAATTCTGTTAAGAGAATCACAGATCATGGGAGCCACCATCTTGGGATTGACAGCTCAGCGTGCTGGGTTCTAATGAGACACAACCCCAGATCACAGACTGGTTGCTAGGCAGTACCTGAGGCTACAGAGTTAAGCACAGTTCGTGAAAGAAAAAAAGAACCTGGCACCGGGACTGGAAGGCCGGTCTCAAAGTGACTTGCTTAATAGCTCCTAAGAAGTCTGGTTAAAAGGGAGGAACCTGGGTGATATCGAATATGCAGTGCAACAGAATGTCCAATAAAGGGAAGGCAGCTCTGACCATGGCTGATGTTTTCTTTATTCACAGTTGGTTTGAAACATAGCGACAGGGAGAAGAGGTGTAGATAACAGACGGACTTCCTTCTGAGAAAATGCTTTTGCTTTAATGAGAGCATGCTCTAGCAGGGGCTCTAGATAAGCCTCAGCATTGAAAAATAGACTTTTTGAAAGAGGGCATCCAGAATCACTGCTAGAGCATGCTTTTGTTAAAGCAAAAGCATTTTCTCAGAAGGAACTGTCCCAGCAAAATCCAAACCCCAGAAGAAAGGGGGAGATAAGAGATTCATCTTTAGTTTCTCATTTTGGACCTATGGACAGGCAGATTAGAACAGCTATTAATACATACTGGCATATTTTAGAATAATGTGAAGATATTGCTGATCTAGTAGCCAGTAAACCCCTAATTTATTCTAGAAGAAGTACCAATCTTAAGGATATCTTGGTCTGTTACTGCTTTAGGATAGAATCTAAATATAGGCTAGCCAACCTTAACTAGTGGATAACCATAAATGTGGAAATTGCACCTTTTTTCCCTATCACCTCACATCTCAGAACCTACAGTCATGGCCAAAAGTATTGACACCCCTGCAATTCTGTCAGAAAATACTCATTTTCTTCCTGAAAATGATTGCAAACACAAATTATTTGGTATTATTATCCTCATTTAATTTGTCTTAAATGAAAAAACACAAAGCAAAAAGCAAACATTGATCATTTCACACAAAACTCCAAAAATGGGCCAGACAAAAGTATTGGCACCCTCAGCCTAATAATTGGTTGCACAACCTTTAGCCAAAATAACTGCGACCAACCGCTTCCGGTAACCATCAATGAGTTTCTTACAATGCTCTGCTGGAATTTTAGACCATTCTTCTTTGGCAAACTGCTCCAGGTCCCTGATATTTGAAGGGTGCCTTCTCGAAACTGCCATTTTTTTTTATCTCTCCACAGGTGTTCCATGGGATTCAGGTCTGGACTCATTGCTGGCCACCTTAGAAGTCTCCAGTGCTTTCTCTCAAACCATTTTCTAGTGCTTTTTGAAGTGTGTTTTGGGTCATTGTCCTGCTGGAAGACCCATGACTAGGGTTGAGCGAAACGGGTCGTTCATTTTCAAAAGTCGCCGACTTTTGGCAAAGTCGGGTTTCATGAAACCCGATCCGACCCCTGTGCGGGGTCGGCCATGCGGTACGCGACTTTCGCGCCAAAGTCGCGTTTCAATGACGCGAAAAGCGCCATTTCTCAGCCAATGAAGGTAAACGCAGAGTGTTGGCAGCGTGATGACATATGCCCTGGTCCCCACCATCTTAGAGAAGGGCATTGCAGTGATTGGCTTGCTGTCTGCGGCGTCACAGGGGCTATAAAGGGGAGTTCCCGCCGACCGCCATGTTACTGCTGCTGATCTGAGCTTAGGGAGAGGTTGCGGCCGCTTCGTCAGAAGCAGGGATAGCGTTAGGCAGGGTCCATTAACCACCAAACCGCTTGTGCTGTAGCGATTTCCACTGCCCAACACCACCTTCGGTGTGCAGGGACAGTGGAAGCTACATTTTTTTTTTTCCCCCTCAGCGCTGTAGCTCATTGGGCTGCCCTAGAAGGCTCCCTGATAGCTGCATTGCTGTGTGTACGCCGCTGTGCAAACCAACTGCTTTTTTCAAAGCACAAATCCTCTTGTTCCTTCCTTTCTGCACAGCTATCTTTTTGGTTTGTACACACTTTTTATTTAATTTGTGCATCAGTCCACTCCTTATTGCTGCCTGCCATACCTGGCTGAGATTACTGCAGGGAGATAGTAATTGAAGGACACTCCCTGTTTTTTTTTTTTTTTTTGTGGGAGATTAAGATTGACATTTCTGCTAGAGTGCCATCCCTGTCTGTGTCATCTCTCACTCAGTGGGCCATAGAAAGCCTATTTATTTTTTTGCTTGATTTGGGTTATAAAATCTACCTGAAAAAATCACTACATCAATCAGTGGGAGAAAAATATTGGCCTCAGGGCTTGTGTGCCACTCTTGACTCCTGTGTGCATCATCACTCACTCAGTGGGCCATAGAAAGCCTATTTATTTTTTTGCTTGATTTTGGTTCTAAAATCTACCTGAAAAAATCACTACATCAATCAGTGGGAGATTAATATTGGCCTTTGGGCTTGTGTGCCACTCTTGACTCCTGTGTGCATCATCACTCACTCAGTGGGCCATAGAAAGCCCTTTTTTTTTTTTTTTTGCTTTATTTGGGTTCTAAATTCTACCTGAAAAAATCAATAAATCAATCAGTGGGAGATTAATATTGGCCTTTGGGCTTGTCTGCCAGTCCTAAGCGTGCCATCTCTCTCTCTCAGATAGTGGGCCATAGAAAGCCTATTTATTTTTTATTTTTTTTATTGGGTTTATAAATTTTCCCTGGAAAAAAAAAAAAAGTGGGAGATTAATATTGGCCTCTGGGCTTGTGTGCCAGTCCTGAGCGTGCCATCTCTCTCACAAATAGTGGGCCATAGAAAGCCTATTTATTTATTTTTTTTTGGTTTTATAAATTCTCCCTTACAAAAAAAAAGGGAGATTAATATTGGCCTTTGGGCTTGTGTGCCAGTCCTAAGCGTGCCATCTCTCTCTGTCTCTCAGATAGTGGGCCATAGAAAGCCTATTTATTTTTTTTTTTATTGGGTTTATAAATTTTCCCTGGAACAAAAAAAAAAAAGTGGGAGATAAATATTGGCCTCTGGGCTTGTGTGCCACTCCTGACTCCTGTGTGCGTCATCTCTCACTCAGTGGGCCATAGAAAGCCTTTTTTTGTTTTATTTGTTTTCTAAATTCTCCCTGAAAAAATCATTTTATTTTATTTGGTTTCTAAATTCTTCCTGAAAAAATCATTTTATTCTATTATTTTTTTCCTAAAGTCTCCCTGAAAAAAAAAAAAAAAAAAACAAATCAGTGGGAGATTAATATTGCCCTTTCTGCTTGTGTGCCAGTCTTGACTCCTGGGTGTGCCATCTCTCTCTCTCTCTCTCCAATTGTGGGCCATAGAAAGCCTATTATTTTTTTTAGCTTGATTTGGGTTCCAAAACCTACCTGAAAAAATCACTACATCAATCAGTGGGAGATAAATATTGGCCTCTGGGCTTGTGTGCCACTCCTGACTCCTGTGTGCATCATCTCTCACTCAGTGGGCCATAGAAAGCCTTTTTTTGTTTTATTTGTTTTCTAAATTCTCCCTGAAAAAATCATTTTATTTTATTTGGTTTCTAAATTCTTCCTGAAAAAATCATTTTATTCTATTTTTTTTTTCCTAAAGTCTCCCTGAAAAAAAAAAAAAAAAAAACAAATCAGTGGGAGATTAATATTGCCCTTTCTGCTTGTGTGCCAGTCTTGACTCCTGGGTGTGCCATCTCTCTCTCTCTCTCTCTCCAATTGTGGGCCATAGAAAGCCTATTATTTTTTTTAGCTTGATTTGGGTTCCAAAATCTACCTGAAAAAATCACTACATCAATCAGTGGGAGATAAATATTGGCCTCTGGGCTTGTGTGCCACTCCTGACTCCTGTGTGCGTCATCTCTCACTCAGTGGGCCATAGAAAGCCTTTTTTTGTTTTATTTGTTTTCTAAATTCTCCCTGAAAAAATCATTTTATTTTCTTTGGTTTCTAAATTCTTCCTGAAAAAATCATTTTATTCCATTTTTTTTTTTCCTAAAGTCTCCCTGAAAAAAAAAAAAAAAATCAAATCAGTGGGAGATTAATATTTATATTTGTGCTTCAGTGACAGTCCTGCGTGTGTGGCATCTCTCTCATTTGTTGCCACCAACAACAGAGTGTGTAACATTGTGCCTGATTTTCGTTGTGGTCTCACTCACCTGTAAAGGGGTAGCTAAATCATACTGAAGTTATAGCTCACCATGTAATTTGTGTGACAGCAACAAATACCGTTAGTTTGTTTACGTTTTTAAAACAATGAGGAAGTATGGTGGAAGAGGTCGTGGCTGGGGGCGTTCATTGTCAGCTGGTAATGAGGGTAGTGGTAGTGGTGGAGCATCAGCTGGTCGTGGGAAAAAAAATATTGCACCTAAGTCTGGAGCTGTGGAGCCAGGTTCGTCGTCTGGCTACACAAGGCCTCGAACCCTCCCTTTTCTGGGAGTAGGAAAACCGCTTTTAAAGCCGGAGCAGCAAGAGCAAGTTTTGACTTATCTTGCTGACTCAGCCTCTAGCTCTTTTGCCTCCTCTCGTGAAACTGGTAAATGTCAAAGCAGCGCGTCGTTAGTGGATGTTCACGGTCAGGGACAAGTCGCTTCCTTGTCCTCTTCAGCAAAAACAACAACAGAGAAGAATGCAGCAGGCGACACAACGGGTTACTCCATGGAGCTCTTTACACATACCGTCCCTGGCTTAGAAAGTGAAGCAGTTAACAGTCCATGCCCATTACAAGTTGAATCTGACATGGAGTGCACTGATGCACAGCCACAGCCAGACTACTATGCTGGTCCTTTAACTCAGACCACAACATTGCCCTCGCAGGGTGCTGATCAAGAATCAGACCCTGATGAGACTATGTTGCCCCATCACGAACGCTATACCACCGACCGACACGGTGACACAGACGAAGTTGCACACGAGCTACAAGAAGAGGTAATAGATGACCCAGTTCTTGACCCCGATTGGCAGCCATTGGGGGAACAGGGTGCAGGCGGCAGCAGTTCTGAAGCGGAGGAGGAGGGGCCGCAGCAGGCATCAACATCGCAACAGGTTCCATCTGCCGGGCCCGTATCTTGCCCAAAACGCGTGGCAAAGCTAAAACCTGTTGGAGGACAGCGTGGCCATCCGGTTAAAGCTCAGTCTGCAATGCCTGAAAAGGTATCCGATGCTAGAAAGAGTGCAGTCTGCCATTTTTTTTAAACAACATCCAATTGATCAGCGCAAAGTCATCTGTCAAAAATGTTCAACTACCTTAAGCAGAGGACAGAATCTGAAAAGTTTCAATACAAGTTGCATGCATAGACATTTAACCACCATGCATTTGCAAGCCTGGACTAACTACCAAACGTCTCTTAAGGTTGTAGCACCCTCGGCCAATGAAGCTAGTCAGCAACGCAACATCCCTTCCGGCAGTGTAGGGCCACCATTTTCCGCACCACCTGCAGTATCTGTGCAGGTTTCTTTGCCAGGCCAAAGCCGTCAGGGTCAGGGAATCACCAGTTTCGTAGTAGGAAACACTGCATCTAGGGCACCGGTGGCAACAATACCATCTCCCACCGTCTCTCAGTCTGCCATGTCCACCGGCACCCCCGCTAGTTCCACGATCTCCAGCTCTCCAGTCCAGCTCACCCTACATGAGACTATGGTTAGAAAAGGGAAGTACTTAGCCTCGCATCCGCGTACACAGGGTTTGAATGCACACATAGCTAGACTAATCTCGTTAGAGATGATGCCCTACCGGTTAGTTGAAAGCGAAGCTTTCAAAGCCCTGATGGACTACGCTGTACCACGCTACGAGCTACCCAGTCGACACTTTTTTTCCAGAAAAGCCATCCCAGCCCTCCACCAGCATGTTAAAGAGCGCATCGTCCATGTACTCAGGCAATCTGTGAGCACAAAGGTGCACCTGACAACAGATGCATGGACCAGTAGGCATGGCCAGGGACGTTACGTGTCCATCACGGCACACTGGGTAAATGTGGTGGATGCAGGGTCCACAGGGGACAGCAAGTTTGGGACAGTTCTGCCTAGCCCACGGTCTAGGAAACAATTGGCTGTAGCCGTTCGCACCCCCTCCTCCTCCTCTTCGTCCTCCTGCAGAAGCGAGAGCTCGTCCACAGACCGCAGTCGCACAACCACTCCATCCGCAGCTGCCACTGTTGCACACCAGGTCTCCCATTATGGGGCAGCTACTGGCAAACGTCAGCAGGCTGTATTGGCTATGAAGTGTTTGGGCGACAACAGACACACCGCGGAAGTTCTGTCCGAGTTCTTGCAGAAAGAAACGCAGTCGTGGCTGGGCACTGTAGATCTTGAGGCAGGCAAGGTAGTGAGTGATAACGGAAGGAATTTCATGGCTGCCATCTCCCTTTCCCAACTGAAACACATTCCTTGCCTGGCTCACACCTTAAACCTGGTGGTGCAGTGCTTCCTGAAAAGTTATCCGGGGTTATCCGACCTGCTCCTCAAAGTGCGTGGACTTTGCTCACATATCCGCCGTTCGCCCGTACACTCCAGCCGTATGCAGACCTATCAGCGTTCTTTGAACCTTCCCCAGCATCGCCTAATCATAGACGTTGCAACAAGGTGGAACTCAACACTGCACATGCTTCAGAGACTGTGTGAACAGAGGCGGGCTGTTATGTTTTTGTGGGAGGATACACATACACGGGCAGGCAGTAGGATGGCAGACATGGAGTTGTCAGGTGTGCAGTGGTCGAAGATTCAAGACATGTGTCAAGTCCTTCAGTGTTTTGAGGAATGCACACGGCTGGTTAGTGCAGACAACGCCATAATAAGCATGAGCATCCCCCTAATGCGTCTGCTGATGCAAAGTTTGACGCACATAAAGGATCAGGCGTCTGCAGCTGAGGAAGAGGAAAGCCTTGATGACAGTCAGCCATTGTCTGGCCAGGGCAGTGTACAGGACGAGGTAGCGGGCGAAGAGGAGGAGGAGGACGAGGAGGATGATGGGGATGATTATATTTTTAATGAGGAAGCTTTTCCGGGGCCACTGGAAATTGGTGGCGCGGCAAGGCCGGGTTCTGGTTTTTTGAGGGACACAAGTGACGTTGATTTGCCTGAAACTGCCCCTCAACCAAGCACAACCGCAGATTTGAGAACTGGAACTTTGGCCCACATGGCGGATTATGCCTTACGTATCCTCAAAAGGGACACACGCATAACTAAAATGATGAATGATGACGATTACTGGTTGGCCTGCCTCCTTGATCCTCGCTATAAAGGCAAATTGCAAAATATAATGCCACATGAGAACTTGGAACTAATATTAGCAACCAAACAATCAACTCTTGTTGACCGTTTGCTTCTGGCATTCCCTGCACACAGCGCCCGTGATCGTTCTCACACGAGCTGCAGGGGCCAGCAGACCAGAGGAGTTAGAGGGGCAGAAATCAGAAGTGGCGTTGGCCAGAGGGGTTTTCTGACCAGGTTGTGGAGTGATTTTGCTATGACCGCAGACAGGACAGGTACTGCAGCATCAATTCAAAGTGACAGGAGACAACATTTGTCCAGTATGGTTACAAACTATTTTTCATCCCTTATCGATGTTCTCCCTCAACCGTCATTCCCATTTGATTACTGGGCATCAAAATTAGACACCTGGCCAGAATTGGCAGAATATGCATTGCAGGAGCTTGCTTGCCCGGCAGCTAGTGTCCTATCAGAAAGAGTATTCAGTGCTGCAGGTTCAATACTAACAGAAAAAAGGACTCGTCTGGCTACCCAAAATGTAGATGATCTAACCTTCATTAAAATGAACCACAACTGGATTTCGAAATCTTTTGCCCCACCTTGCCCGGCTGACACCTAGCTTTCCTATGAAAAGGTCTTGCCTGTGGACTATTCTGAATGCCTTTTCCAATCTCGTAATTTTCTGCACCTGATTGTCCAGCATACGACATGTTTACACCTCACTAAATGGCCAAACTCCCCACACGGAGCCGTGGTATCGACACTTGGCGACAGCACCCGTGAGAGTGCAGTTTGTCTGAAGAGGTGGGTGAGCCCGCTTTTGGTCGACGGCACTGCCACTGGGTCCCTCCTAGTACAATAAAGTGTCTCTGGCGGTGGTGGTGCGCACCCAACGTCAGACACACCGTTGTAATATGAGGGGCCCTGGGCCTGTACCGCCGGCCACAAGACAGTTTCCCCCCACCCCAGCTCAAACAGTGCTCTACCACTTGCAAAATTATCTCACAGCTCCACCAATGTTTAGTCTATGCGCTGACATCCTTCAATGCCTGCCACTGACAATACCATTGTATTGACATTTTTGTTATGTTAGGCCTTCGATGCCTGTCTGTGGTCACTCCTTCCACTAGGCCTCCACTGACCACACCACTGCTGCCCGTGTACCCCTGGAACCAATTTAAAATTGCCTACAGCCATGTGTTATTATTTTAGGCCTTCGATGCCTGTCTGCGGTCACTCCTTCCACTAGGCCTCCACTGACCACACCACTGCTGCCCGTGTACCCCTGTAACCAATTTAGAATTGCCTACAGCCATGTGTTATTATTTTAGGCCTTCGATGCCTGTCTGCGGTCACTCCTTCCACTAGGCCTCCACTGACCACACCACTGCTGCCCGTGTACCCCTGGAACCAATTTAAAATTGCCTACAGCCATGTGTTATTATTTTAGGCCTTCGATGCCTGTCTGCGGTCACTCCTTCCACTAGGCCTCCACTGACCACACCACTGCTGCCCGTGTACCCCTGGAACCAATTTAAAATTGCCTACAGCCAGCCCAATTTTTTTATTTTAGGCCTTCAATGCCTGTCTGCGGTCCATTCTTTCAACTACTACTACACTGACCAGGGCACTGCTGCCCATGTACCCCTGGAACCAATTTAAAATTGCCTACAGCCATGTGTTATTATTTTAGGCCTTCGATGCCTGTCTGCGGTCACTCCTTCCACTAGGCCTCCACTGACCACACCACTGCTGCCCGTGTACCCCTGGAACCAATTTAAAATTGCCTACAGCCATGTGTTATTATTTTAGGCCTTCGATGCCTGTCTGCGGTCACTCCTTCCACTAGGCCTCCACTGACCACACCACTGCTGCCCGTGTACCCCTGGAACCAATTTAAAATTGCCTACAGCCAGCCCAATTTTTTTATTTTAGGCCTTCGATGCCTGTCTGCGGTCCATTCTTTCAACTACTACTACACTGACCAGGGCACTGCTGCCCGTGTACCCCTGGAACCAATTTAAAATTGCCTACAGCCATGTGTTATTATTTTAGGCCTTCGATGCCTGTCTGCGGTCACTCCTTCCACTAGGCCTCCACTGACCACACCACTGCTGCCCGTGTACCCCTGGAACCAATTTAAAATTGCCTACAGCCATGTGTTATTATTTTAGGCCTTCGATGCCTGTCTGCGGTCACTCCTTCCACTAGGCCTCCACTGACCACACCACTGCTGCCCGTGTACCCCTGGAACCAATTTAAAATTGCATACAGCCAGCCCAATTTTTTTATTTTAGGCCTTCGATGCCTGTCTGCGGTCCATTCTTTCAACTACTACTACACTGACCAGGGCACTGCTGCCCATGTACCCCTGGAACCAATTTAAAATTGCCTACAGCCATGTGTTATTATTTTAGGCCTTCGATGCCTGTCTGCGGTCACTCCTTCCACTAGGCCTCCACTGACCACACCACTGCTGCCCGTGTACCCCTGGAACCAATTTAAAATTGCCTACAGCCATGTGTTATTATTTTAGGCCTTCGATGCCTGTCTGCGGTCACTCCTTCCACTAGGCCTCCACTGACCACACCACTGCTGCCCGTGTACCCCTGGAACCAATTTAAAATTGCCTACAGCCAGCCCAATTTTTTTATTTTAGGCCTTCGATGCCTGTCTGCGGTCCATTCTTTCAACTACTACTACACTGACCAGGGCACTGCTGCCCGTGTACCCCTGGAACCAATTTAAAATTGCCTACAGCCATGTGTTATTATTTTAGGCCTTCGATGCCTGTCTGCGGTCACTCCTTCCACTAGGCCTCCACTGACCACACCACTGCTGCCCGTGTACCCCTGGAACCAATTTAAAATTGCCTACAGCCATGTGTTATTATTTTAGGCCTTCGATGCCTGTCTGCGGTCACTCCTTCCACTAGGCCTCCACTGACCACAACACTGCTGCCCGTGTACCCCTGGAACCAATTTAAAATTGCCTACAGCCATCCCAATTTTTTTATTTTAGGCCTTCGATGCCTGTCTGCGGTCCATTCTTTCAACTACTACTACACTGAGCAGGGCACTGCTGCCCGTGTACCCCTGGAACCAATTTAAAATTGCCTACAGCCATGTGTTATTATTTTAGGCCTTCGATGCCTGTCTGCGGTCACTCCTTCCACTAGGCCTCCACTGACCACACCACTGCTGCCCGTGTACCCCTGGAACCAATTTAGAATTGCCTACAGCCATGTGTTATTATTTTAGGCCTTCGATGCCTGTCTGCGGTCACTCCTTCCACTAGGCCTCCACTGACCACACCACTGCTGCCCGTGTACCCCTGGAACCAATTTAAAATTGCCTACAGCCATGTGTTATTATTTTAGGCCTTCGATGCCTGTCTGCGGTCACTCCTTCCACTAGGCCTCCACTGACCACACCACTGCTGCCCGTGTACCCCTGGAACCAATTTAAAATTGCATACAGCCAGCCCAATTTTTTTATTTTAGGCCTTCGATGCCTGTCTGCGGTCCATTCTTTCAACTACTACTACACTGACCAGGGCACTGCTGCCCATGTACCCCTGGAACCAATTTAAAATTGCCTACAGCCATGTGTTATTATTTTAGGCCTTCGATGCCTGTCTGCGGTCACTCCTTCCACTAGGCCTCCACTGACCACACCACTGCTGCCCGTGTACCCCTGGAACCAATTTAAAATTGCCTACAGCCATGTGTTATTATTTTAGGCCTTCGATGCCTGTCTGCGGTCACTCCTTCCACTAGGCCTCCACTGACCACACCACTGCTGCCCGTGTACCCCTGGAACCAATTTAAAATTGCCTACAGCCAGCCCAATTTTTTTATTTTAGGCCTTCGATGCCTGTCTGCGGTCCATTCTTTCAACTACTACTACACTGACCAGGGCACTGCTGCCCGTGTACCCCTGGAACCAATTTAAAATTGCCTACAGCCATGTGTTATTATTTTAGGCCTTCGATGCCTGTCTGCGGTCACTCCTTCCACTAGGCCTCCACTGACCACACCACTGCTGCCCGTGTACCCCTGGAACCAATTTAAAATTGCCTACAGCCATGTGTTATTATATTAGGCCTTCGATGCCTGTCTGCGGTCACTCCTTCCACTAGGCCTCCACTGACCACAACACTGCTGCCCGTGTACCCCTGGAACCAATTTAAAATTGCCTACAGCCAGCCCAATTTTTTTATTTTAGGCCTTCGATGCCTGTCTGCGGTCCATTCTTTCAACTACTACTACACTGAGCAGGGCACTGCTGCCCGTGTACCCCTGGAACCAATTTAAAATTGCCTACAGCCATGTGTTATTATTTTAGGCCTTCGATGCCTGTCTGTGGTCACTCCTTCCACTAGGCCTCCACTGACCACACCACTGCTGCCCGTGTACCCCTGGAACCAATTTAAAATTGCCTACAGCCATGTGTTATTATTTTAGGCCTTCGATGCCTGTCTGCGGTCACTCCTTCCACTAGGCCTCCACTGACCACACCACTGCTGCCCGTGTACCCCTGGAACCAATTTAAAATTGCCTACAGCCAGCCCAATTTTTTTATTTTAGGCCTTCGATGCCTGTCTGCGGTCCATTCTTTCAACTACTACTACACTGACCAGGGCACTGCTGCCCGTGTACCCCTGGAACCAATTTAAAATTGCCTACAGCCATGTGTTATTATTTTAGGCCTTCGATGCCTGTCTGCGGTCACTCCTTCCACTAGGCCTCCACTGACCACACCACTGCTGCCCGTGTACCCCTGGAACCAATTTAAAATTGCCTACAGCCAGCCCAATTTTTTTATTTTAGGCCTTCGATGCCTGTCTGCGGTCCATTCTTTCAACTACTACTACACTGACCAGGGCACTGCTGCCCGTGTACCCCTGGAACCAATTTAAAATTGCCTACAGCCATGTGTTATTATTTTAGGCCTTCGATGCCTGTCTGCGGTCACTCCTTCCACTAGGCCTCCACTGACCACACCACTGCTGCCCGTGTACCCCTGGAACCAATTTAAAATTGCCTACAGCCATGTGTTATTATTTAAAGGCCTTCGATGCCTGTCTGCGGTCACTTCTTCCACTAGGCCTCCACTGACCACACCACTGCTGCCCGTGTACCCCTGGAACCAACATCAGAAAATATAAAAATAAGTATTTTGCTTATAAAAAAGAAAATACTGAAGAGATATCAAATGCAGACATTTTAACATTAAAAACAAACACATACAACAAAAATCTGGTACAGTACTAAAAATGGCCACCAGCTACAATAACTTTCTCCTGCAAGTAGTTAACTGAAAGGTTTTTTCAATTTTAAACACAGATATGGCATCCACCGAGTGTTGTCCTGTCGCGTCTTCTTTATATTATTGCCAAGAAGATGCAAAACAATGAAAATAATAAAATCATTATTTACCAAAAAAATAGAGTAAGTCAAAACCACATTGCAAATAAACATTCATTACAAATAAAGAAGCAGGGCGCGTCCGAGGGTGAGTATATACCTAATAAGAATATAATCACCCTCGGACGCGCCCTGCTTCTTTCCGACAGCCTTCCTTCCTAAGAATCAGCCCTTCCGTGGTGTAGAGAGAGGGTTTGTTACACTCCAAGGTGTTCCCCAGGTTGCCTTTCCTGAGCTTCGATCTTCCGGCTCTCGTTTAGTAGTTGTTGGAAACTACGCTGCATTGGGCCTACAAATTGGGTATGGGGTGTAGAGAGATGGTGTGTTCCACTCCAAGGTGTTCCCCAGGTTGCCTTTCCTGAGCTTCGATGTTCCGGCTCTCGTTTAGTAGTTGTTGGAAACTACGCTGCATTAGGCCTACAAATTGGGTATGGGGTGTAGAGAGATGGTGTGTTCCACTGTAGAGAGATGGTGTGTTCCACTCCAAGGTGTTCCCCAGGTTTCCTCGCCAATGCTTCGATCATCATGCTCTCGTTTAGTAGTTGTTGGAAACTACGCTGCATTAGGCCTACAAATTGGGTATGGGGTGTAGAGAGATGGTGTGTTCCACTCCAAGGTGTTTTCCAGGTTGCCTTTCCTGAGCTTTGATCTTCCGGCTCTCGTTTAGTAGTTCTTGGAAACTACACTGCATTAGGCCTACAAATTGGGTATGGGGTGTAGAGAGATGGTGTGTTCCACTCCAAGGTGTTCCCCAGGTTTCCTCGCCAATGCTTCGATCTTCATGCTCTCGTTTAGTAGTTGTTGGAAACTACACTGCATTAGGCCTACAAATTGGGTATGGGGTGTAGAGAGATGGTGTGTTCCACTCCAAGGTGTTCTCCAGGTTGCCTTTCCTGAGCTTCGATCTTCCGGCTCTCGTTTAGTAGTTCTTGGAAACTACACTGCATTAGGCCTACAAATTGGGTATGGGGTGTAGAGAGATGGTGTGTTCCACTCCAAGGTGTTCTCCAGGTTGCCTTTCCTGAACGTCTATCTTCAGGCTCTCATTAAATTGTGGTTAAACGGAACAACTGCATTTGGCGTACTAGTTGGTTTGGGGCCTACTATCGGTGTCTGCCACTCCTTGCTGTTCTCCTGGTTTCCTGTCCTGAAATTCCGTTTTCAGGCGCTCGTTAAGTAGTTGTTAATGTTAGACTGCATTTTGCCTACTAGTTGGGTTGGGGCCTACTATCGGTGTCTGCCACTCCTTGCTGTTCTCCTCCACTGAACAAAGCTGTGCCGCCTGTTTACTACGGTTGCCAATTTTGAACTGCATTTCGACTACTTACTGATTTGGCCCTACTCTCTGTGTCAGCCTCTCATTCCAGTTGTCCTCCACTGCAATGCCCCCTGGTTATTCCTGTATTACCAATTTTGAACTGCATTTAGCCAACTTTATTCTTTGGGCCTATATCTGTGTTTCCTCCTCATCCTGCCCATTACCCAGCCAGTGATAGATGAGTCTGCTGGTACATTGACCCATAACGCAACATTCCCCGTGCACGCTACACAACAACATTGTGACCCTGCTGAAAGTCAGGTTGCTCTTCCCGCATACCATACCACCTTACACGGGGACAAAGAGGAAGGTGCAGATGAAAGTGCAGGTTCCTTCATCAGGTGGGGGGGAGGAATACTAGTTGGCGACGTCACTGGCACAGGGCCTCTCATAGTACGCAAAAGTGTTGCTGCCGGTGGGAGGCGCCCCCGCCGTGCAAACACACCGCTGTACTTTGAGGGGCCCTGTGCCAGTGCCAATGCCAACGAGTGGGCCCCCCCTGCTTGCTCAGGTTCACAGCACTTGCAAAGTTGAAATACTTACCTCTCCCTGCTCCACTGCCGTGACGTGGTCCAGATTTCCTGGGCCCACTAATTACTTGAACCAGCCCTACCCACCACAACTTTAGCCAAATGACCCCCAATTTCAAATGCCTTCCAATTATTATAAGGTAAATTATGCTTGACAAGCTTCATTAAGAAGAATGGATGGTTTTGACATTAAAATGGGCACTCTAGGTGTTTTCCTGGCCCCCACTCACTGCCGACTATGCTGCCCCATTGACTTGCATTGGGTTTCGTGTTTCGGTCGATCCCGACTTTACGTCATAATCGGCCGATTTCACTCGACCCGACTTTTGAGATAGTCGGGTTTCGCGAAACCCGGCTCGACTCTAAAAAGGTCAAGGTCGCTCAACTCTACCCATGACCTCTGAGGGAGACACAGCTTTCTCACAATGGGCCCTACATTATGCTGCAAAATGTGTTGGTAGTCTTCAGACTTCATAATGTCATGCACACAGTCAAGCAGTCCAGTGCTAGAGGCAGCAAAGCAACCCAAAAACATCAGGGAACCTCCTCCATGTTTGACTGTAGGGACCGTGTTCTTTTCTTTGAATGCCTCTTTTTTTCTCCTGTAAACTCTATGTTGATGCCTTTGCCCAAAAAGCTCTACTTTTGTCTCATCTGACCAGAGAACATTCTTCCAAAACATTTTAGGCTTTTCCAGGTAAGTTTTGGCAAACTCCGGCCTGGCTTTTTTATGTCTCGGGGTAGGAAGTGGGGTCTTCCTGGGTCTCCTACCATACAGTCCCTTTCCATTCAGACGCCGACGGATAGTACGGGTTGACACTGTTGTACCCTCGGACTGCAGGGCAGCTTGAACTTGTTTGCATGTTAGTCGAGGTTCTTTATCCAAGATCCGCACAATCTTGCATTGAAATCTCTTGTCAATTTTTCTTTTCTGTCCACATCTAGGGAGGTTAGGCACAGTGCCATGGCCTTTAAACTTCTTGATGACACTGCACACGGTAGACACAGGAACATTCAGGTCTTTGGAGATGGACTTGTAGCCTTGAGATTGCTCATGCTTCCTCACAATTTGGTTTCTCAAGTCCTCAGATAGTTCTCTGGTCTACTTTCTTTTCTCCATGCTCAATGTGGTGCACACAAGGACACAGGACAGAGGTTGAGTCAACTTTAATCCATGTCAACTGGCTGCAAGTGTGATTTAGTTATTGCCAACACCTGTTAGGTGCCACAGGTACGTTACAGGTGCTGTTAATTACACAAATTAGAGAAGCATCACATGATTTTTCGAACAGTGCCAATACTTTTGTCCACCCCCTTTTTTATGTTTGGTGTGGAATTATATCCAATTTGGCTTTAGGACAATTATTTTTGTTTATTTTTCATTTAAGACAAATTAAGTAAAGATAATAATACCAAATAATTTGTCTTAATACTCAGTTTCTTCCTGAAAATGAATGCAATCTGACAGAATTGCAGGGGTGTCAATACTTTTGTCCATGACTGTACAAAATTAGATATATACTAATCAAAAAACATATTGATAAATAACAGTGAGCATTTTACAGTGACTACAATATGTCAATGGTTGATACCTTTTAATGGCTAACTGAAAACATGGTAACAAATTGCAAGCTTTCGAGACTACACAGGTCTCTGATGAAGAGACCTGTGTAGTCTCGAAAGCTTGCAATTTGTTACCATCTTTTCAGTTAGCCATTACATGGTATCAACCACTGAGGACTCTCAATTCTAATATTTTTCTATCTACTGGCTAACACAGCTCCAAGATATATTTCTTTCCTATTCAATATATCAAAAACTGCTGAGTCCAAACTATTACACTCATTAAAAACAGATTAAATGAAAAAACTCAGAGCAAGGGATACATAAGTACTTTGGTAACTCAATAGGCCGCCCAATATGTATATATATTATGTGTATCCCAAGATGGACATAATGAGGACAAATCGGAAAAATATATATAACCAAACAGAGAACACACAACCGAACAAATGCCCAAAAATAAATTCAAAATAGATTTATTTATACAAAAATATATACCAATTGGTAGGGGGAAAAGAAACCAAAAAAAGGCACAACAACAAGGAGGCAGGGCAACATACAATCCTGTAATGGTAGAATAATGGCGTAATGTAAATAGAAAAAATAATAAATATAAAACCAACCACAGAATTGAAAAAAATATATATATATACAATTGTAGAAAAAATATATATATGTATAAAAGATATATATATATATATATATATGTGCACGCACTAAACAAAAATAAATAATGAAAAAAATGAATGAATGAAAAATGGGTGATACGCCTTTAAGAGAGACCCAAGAGGGTTAATATAATGTCTATAATTGCAGTAGGAATCTAAATGTATGGAAATGTAAGACCCAGTACTTGAAAATGTGGAAATTGCGCGGCTACATATAATATATGCCAATATGCTTAAATACTAGTAAGGAGTACAGGGGGCTGCTACATAGATCAGGAGACACTGTGGCATATAACACATAGAGTGAATTCTGTTGTTGCTGTAAATAGCTAAAATAAAGTGTCTCAAAGCAGGCTATACCTGTAATGCTGCCCTCCTCCTGGATCTGATGATCGCTGCTATGTAGCAGAGCCGATCAGGCTATGCCAGCTTCTAGACTCCCATCGAGGCTATTGAAGCATGGCAAAAGTTAAAAAAATGTTTTAAAAAGTATGAAAAAAATAAAAAAATATGAAAGTTTAAATCACCCCCCTTTCGCCCCATCGAAAATAAAACTATAAAAAAACAACCATACACATATTTGGCATCACCGCTTTCAGAATCACCAGATATATCAATAAAAAAGCATTAACCTAATCGCTAAACAGTGTAGCGAGAAAAAAAAATTGAAACGTCAGAATTACGTTTTTTTGGTTGCCGTGACATTACATTACAACGCAATAATGGGCAAACCAAAAGAACATATCTGCACAAATGTGGTATCATTAAAAACATCAGCTCGGCACGCAAAAAATAAGCCCTCACCTGACATGAGATCCCGAAAAATGGAGACGCTACGGGTCTCGGAAAATGGCACTTTTTTTTTTTGTTAGCAAAGTTTTGAATTTTGTTTCACCACTTAGATAAATGATAACCTAGACATGTTAGGTGTCTATGAACTCATAATGACCTGGAAAATCATAATGGCAGGTCAGTTTTAGCATTTAGTGAACCTAGCAAAAAAGCTAAACAAAAGACAAGCGTCGGATTGCACTTTTTTGCAATTTCACCACACTTGGAATTTTTTCCCATTTTCTAGTACAAGACATGGTAAAACCAATGGTGTCGTTCAAAAGTACAACTCATCCCACAAAAAAATAAGCCCTCACATGGCCAAATTGATGGAAAAATAAAAAAGTTATGGCTCTGGGAAGGAGGGCAGCGAAAGACGAAAACGCAGAAACCAAAAAAGGGCTACGTCTTGAAAGGGTTAAAGTATTATTTCCAAAATAATGGTTTTTTTTTTAACATTAATGCAAGACTCCTGCCCTGTTTACTGAAAAAAAAATGAATTTAATAAGCTGCTAAAAAGTTGATTAAATTAATTTGATTAAACCTTGCTGTAAATAACATATTCCCCACACATTTGGTTTCATTTTTAGAGTAGTAATTGATAAGATATCACTTGACAGACGTTGCCTTCAATTTTAGACTGCTTTACCTTCCTCTTCTGTTACTATGGTCTCTTGCCTTACAGTACAATGCTTTAAATGTGAAGGATGGGATGAAATGGATTTATTGTAATTTGTGTGTGCTTAAAGAGCTGCATAAAAATCTTATCTGAGGCAGAAACCTATCAGCAGAAGCACAGTGAGCCATACTTTTGGCAACTAGTAAATATTATTTCATATTTATCCTTGGCTTGGTTACAATGCTTGTTTTTCTCTGCGACAACAATATACCTTGTATATCTTGGCTGTATTCTTCACGTATTAGAATACAGAAAAGCACTCTTTAATCTCTGTCACTCTTCAGCTGAATCCTGCTGATTCCTTTTTCAGTTTGTTTGCTTTTTTTCACAAGGAGCAAAAGGAATTCAAAATATCACAGCTTTCACCTTATTTATTTTTACGTGTTAAGTTAACATTGAATCAAAATAGCCAATTAATATAGCAACAATGGATTATCTCGATTATTTCAAAATCTTGCATGGAGTTTGATAAATTTGTTACATCTTTTAAAATAGGACACTTTTCTTTCGTCAAGAGCTGATTCTCCAGGTTTTAGTCCACTGCTGTTCTGGAATGAAATTGTTACTTTTTAAAATGTTTGACTTGACTTTCTTTCATCCTGCACTTGGTATGATGCATTTGCGTTCGTATAGCAAATGAAAAACATGTTCTTGGTATGGTGAATACTCTATAGTGTTGATAGAAAACTTGAAAAACTATAGAAAATGTAAAAAAACAAAACAAAAATACTTACAAATCATTGTGTTATTTCTTCCAAACATTAGATCAAGTGCTTAGACCTAACAAAGGCACTGGATCTACCAATCAGGTCAGTGCACCTTCCAACCGACTGAATTTTAATCAATATCTACCCTTTTCTTCATTGATTGACAGCTCTGGATATACAGTAGGTAGGCAGAAAAAAACAGAGACAGATGCAATACAAGTAGGTGTGAACATGCTCTGGACTGCTTGTCCGCATCATCCGTGAGCTGCGCTTGGTTTGAAAAGTGATTTTGCGCTGAAAATCTCTCTTTTCTATAACCTGAAAAATGTCTTTATAAACAGGAAATGTGAATTGGTTCTTACTAAAACTTGCATGATCTACTGGTTTTGTAGGATCAGTAGTAAATGCTTTATGTGTAGATTATAAAATGAACCTCACATCCAAATAACTTAATAACTTTTTCAATGGCTTCCTTTCAGAGACCTGAGTAGTCTCGATCGCTTGCTATTTTTTACCATCTTCTCAATTAGCCATTAAAAGGTAATACCCACTGAGGACTACCAAACTTTAATATCTTTCTTTCTACAATACCAGCACTTTGTGTCAATGCGAGACTGTTTACATTACATTAGTTGATTATGAATGTAACAAGTAACTTATGTATAATAATCTCACACTGATAGAGTATTCACAAGAGATGGTTGATTTCAGCTTTTGTTGACCCTAGATATTTTCTCAGCAACAGCTATAATAACCAATCTTAGTGCACAACAGGCTTATAGAAATATAAACTGACTAAAAAAAAGATGGTAGATTTCGGTTTGTACTTACACTGTACAATTTATTTTCAATAGCTGTATTTAACAATCTTAATGCGCTGCAGATTCTTAAAGATGTGACACGCACATGAGTTGGCATCTGTCAGATTATATAAGACATAAATATATTATAAAGGTTTTTTTCTGTGACATGACACATATGCATGTCCACAACATCCCATTCTAGGGTGATACTTTCCTTTTCAGGTGCTGTTATTGTGTGATGTCATCTAATTAGTGGGCTTCATGTGTTTTTACACCAGTATTTTTTTCATTTTTTAACTACGATTAAGAGTCAGCCAGACTCAAAATGCATCAGATATATTCTTTATGCCCATGCTAATATTTCGATGAACTCACAATAAAGTGGTTTTGCTTTTAATTTGCTTTTCTAGATTGGAAAACCCTTATCATCATTATTTAACAAAGCTTCATCATATCACAAAAGCTTTATCTTCGCACAGTTGGGAGGATTGCCCAGAAACCAGATTAAACAACATGCATATATTGGATGCGGTGACCTGTATCTATAAACCTTCTTATATTACTGCTCAGTCTCCTGTAGTCTGATGTCCCAAAAATAAAATCCTTGGTCCCTATTTGCACCTGAAGTTACATTGGGGACCAAACAGCATCATAAAAACCAAGGAAAACACCAGACAGGTCAGGGATAAAATTGTGGTGAAGAATAAAGCAGGGTTAGGTTACCAAAATAGCCTAAACTTAGCCTAAAATAATGGGATGCATTAAAAGAGGCATAGATGCACATGAGGCGAACATAATTTTACCTCTATACAAGTCACTAGTTCAACCACACTTAGAATACTGTGCACAGTTCTGGTCTCCGGTGTATAAGAAAGACATAGTTGAACTAGAGCGGGTGCAGAGAAGAGCGACCAAGGTTATTAGAGGACTGGGGGTCTGCAATACCAAGATAGATTATTACACTTGGGGCTATTTAGTTTGGAAAAACGAAGGCTAAGAGGTGATCTTATGTTAATGTATAAATATATGAGGGGACAGTACAAAGACCTTTCTGATGATCTTTGTAATCATAGACCTGAGACAGGGACAAGGAGGCATCCTCTACGTCTGGAGGAAAGAAGGTTTAAGCATAATAGCAGACGTGGATTCTTTACTGTAAGAGCAGTGAGACTATGGAACTCTCTGCCATATGATATTGTAATGATTAGTGTTGAGCGATACCGTCCGATACTTGAAAGTATCGGTATCGGATAGTATCGGCCGATACCGGAAAAGTATCGGATATCGCCGATACCGACATCCGATACCAATACAAGTCAATGGGACACCAAGTATCGGAAGGTATCCTGATGGATCCCAGGGTCTGAAGGAGAGGAAACTCTCCTTCAGGCCCTGGGATCCATATTAATGTGTAAAATAAAGAATTAAAATAAAAAATATTGTTATATTCACCTCTCCGGCGGCCCCTGGAACATCACCACGAGGAACCGGCGTCCGGCAGGCTTCTTTGTTCAAAATGAGCGCCTTTAGGACCTGCGGAATGATGTCGCGGCTTCTGATTGGTCGCGTGCCGCCCATGTGACCGCCACGCGACCAATCAGAAGCCGCGACGTCATTCCGCAGGTCCTAAAGGCGCTCATTTTGAACAAAGAAGCCTGCCGGACGCCGGTGACTCGCGGTGATGTTCCAGGGGCCGCAGGAGAGGTGAATATAACAATATTTTTTATTTTAATTCTTTATTTTACACCTCCGATACTGATACCCGATACCACAAAAATATCGGATCTCGGTATCGGAATTCCGATACCGCAAGTATCGGCCGATACTTGCGGTATCGGAATGCTCAACACTAGTAATGATTGATTCATTACTTAAATTTAAGAGGGGACTGGATGCCTTTCTTCAAAAGTATAATGTTACAGGTAATATATACTAGATCCCTTGTTAGGGTGTTGATCCAGGGATCTAGTCTGATTGCCGTATGTGGAGTCGGGATGGAATTTTTTTTCCCCAGTGTGGAGCTTACTATTTGCCACATGGTTTTTTTTTTGCCTTCCTCTGGATCAACATGTTAGGGCATGATAGGTTAGGCTATGGGTTGAACTAGATGGACTATGTTACTATGTTTAAACATCTTACAAAAATGGAAGGAGAATGGCACAACTACAAACCTACCAAGACATGGCCGTCCACCTAAACTGACTTCTTAAGCAAATTGAGCACCAATTAAAGAAGCAGCCAAAAGACCCAAGTTCACTCTGGAGTAGCTGTAGAGATCCACAACTCAGGTGGGAGAATCTGTCCACAGAACAACTATTAGTTGTATACTCTACAAATGTGGCCTGGAAGAGTGGCACCAAGAAAGGAATTTTGAGAGCTAGCCATAAGAAGCTAGCATGTGGAAAAAGCTGTTCTGGTAAGATGAGACCAAAGAAGAACTTTTTGGGCTAAATGCAAAATGCTCTGTTTGGTGGAAAACTAATACTACACATCACTCTGGAAACACTATCTCAACCATCAAACATGGTGTTGGCAGCATCATGCTGTAAGGATGGAGCTAAATATAGAGCAATCTGGGAGAAAAACCTGTTTAAGGCTGCAAAAGACTTCAGACTGGGGTGTAGATATACCCCCTAGTAGGACAACGACCCTAAACATACTGCCACAGTTACAATGGAATGGTTAAGATAAAAGCATATTTATCTGTGTGATTGGCCAAATCACAGTCCAGACCTATATCCAATTGGAAATCTGTGGCAAGAGTTGAAAATTGTTGTTCATTGCAAAACTGGTAGAGACTTACCCAAAAAGATGTGAAGCAGTAATTGCAGCAAAAGGTGGTCATGCAAAGTATTGATCCAAGGAGGCTGAATACAAATATATGTCACAATTTTCAGATTTATATTTGTATAACAGTTAGAAAGCCATGTATCCTTTCCTTTACACTTCACAAATAATAATCTTTATTTTTGTATAGCACTCTTTTATTCCACAGGGCTTTACTGTTTGCACACATTCTCATTGCTGTCCCAATGGGGGTCACAATCTAAATTCCCTATCAGTATGTCTTTGGAATGTGGGAGGAAACCAGAGAACCCGGAGGAAACCCACGCAAACAAACTCTTTGTAGATGTGGTCCTTGGTGGGATTTGAACCCAGGACTCCAGCGCTGCAAGGCTGCAGTGCTAACCACTAAGCCACCATGCTGCACATGTACGTACTACTTTGTGTTGGTATATCACAAAACGTCAAAAGCAATACATTTAAGCTTTTTGGCTGTAAGTGAGAAAAAATGAGGAAAAATTCACAGAGTAGGAGTACTTTGAGAAAGCACTGTATCACTGATCAGTCATCAAATTAGCAAAATATTCATTCTTTGGCTGATTGGCTCTATTAAGTCGATTGTTATAATCAGTGTCAACAATATATTTTCCCATGTAAACATGGGATGTGCTGCCAACAATATGCAAATTGTATGGTAGCAAAAACATTAAGGTTATGGAATGCCTGGTTCGCATGCAATTTGCATTGACCTGTATAACAGGCCCTTAAATGAGAGTTAGTTGACTTGGGATATCACCGATAAGCACTTATTGTGGCCTGAAATTTGACCCAATCTAACTTTAATTTACAGGTCTGTAGTGTATACGGCAATCATTGTAGATTCTGAAAAAATCTCCTGTGTATATGGGAACACAACCATAGGCTTAAATGGTCAAAACTGTGGCAAAAAGCTGGTACACCAAACGATCTTATTGCCCCAAATGCATTACGAAGCACTGACAACTATTTCTTTAAATACAGAAATATAAAAAGGTTGTCTTTATAATAATAGTAGTGAGCAGCAAATATATTTTACTGTTCAGGTATGCAGGATAAATTTTTGGGCATACGTTCATCATGATTGCTTCAAATAGTTCTGCCAAATGTAACAATCAAACACAGTGTGAATATAACCTAAAAAGAAAGAATCTTTTTTTTTACCCCTATTCTGCCTATTAAGCCAGTCCTTTATTTTGATAGAAGACAAAAAAATTGTAATAAAATACCAGTTCCATTCATAAAATGTACAGACACCAAGAAAAGATGCTAACATAATAAATTCAGAACAGTATCCCTATCCTTGTATGCATGGTTCCTCATCCCTATCCTTGAATGCATGGCCCCCATGAGAAAAACATAAAAAATCTTCTACTTACTTGTTCCGGCTTCCAGCAGTTCATGCGGCCAAGCGATCACATGTTCCCGCTCATTAAAGTACTGAACATTCACCTCACTCCACTCACTGGAAACACGTAATCGCTCAGTCGCAGGAGCTGCTGAAAGCTGGAAAAAGACGCTGTGAGGGTGCGCAGGGAAGGTAAGTAGGAGGTTTTCTTTTTTACAGCTGCTGGAATCCTGTAGCTGCGGCTGTAACTGTGCGCTATAAGAGAAATTAATATTCATTGCCAGTGCAGTGAATATTCATTTCTCTTTAGCAGCGAACACAAATACAGCCATAGCCACCGGCTCCTGCCTCCTGTGATCTGCTGCTTCACCGCTTCCCCTCCCCCGCTGGTTTCTGGGTCAATGACTCCTGTATAAGCTGCAGGAGGCATTTTCAGCACACAGAAAATGTGCTGAAAAACTCGGCTTATACATGAGTATATATGGTATATTGAAGTGAAATGAATTGTATTCTATTCAAATTTTATAAAAACTGCCAAAATGTGGATTTTTTGTAATTAACTTTTGTAGTGATTCAGCAAAATATCATTCACTGGATGCCATTTTTCTGAACTATATTGGCCGCTGTAAGGTTAAAAGATAATGTGATGTCAGGACTTTGTAACCTCCTGTGTACTGTGTAACCCCTTTGGGCCTCATTACAACCAGAAGTCTTAGCCTAGCTTAAGAGGTCCAGGGATTTCAACATTAGCAGTAGTGAATATAAGATGCGAGAAGTAATGGATGGATGCTGGTGAAGAGCGGAAGGATCAGAAAGCTGAAAATGAAATTAAGTACAAAGATTTTCATATAAGACGAATAAAATATTTGTTATGATGTGTGGTCTAAAGAAACTCCTGATAATAATTATAACAGACATTAAATTTTCAGAGAATAGCTTCTCTGTAAATCAAAATTCCTATAAAATTCAGCACCAACAGGCAACTTTCTATTTTGCCTTATCTGTTTGTCTCTAGTCTAAAATAAATTAGCTAATTGTCATAATTAGAGTTGAGCGAAACGGGTCGAAATTTTTCAAAAGTCGTCGACTTTTGGCAAGGTCGGGTTTCATGAAACCCAACCCGACCCCTGTGTGGGGTCGGCCATGAAGTCGGCGATCTTTTGAATCTAGAATCGGAATTCCGATACCGATTCCCAATATGTTTATATCGGGAATTGGTATTGGAATTCAGATTTAAGTGTAAAATAAAGAATTAAAATAAAAAATATCTCAATACTTAACCTCTGACGCGCCCTGGTACTAACCGGGAACCTTCCTTCCTTAGAATCAGCCTTCCAGGACCTTGCGGTGACGTCGCGGTGACGTCGCGGCTCGTGATTGGCCGCGCGGCCGCCCATGTGACCGCTCGCGCGACCAATCACAAGCCGCGACGTCACCGCGACGTCACCGAAGGTCCTGGAAGGGCTGATTCTTAGGAAGGAAGGCTGCCGGAAAGAAGCAGGGCGCGTCTGAGGGTGAGTATATACCTAATAGGAATATACTCACCTTCGGACGCGCCCTGCTTTTTTCCGGCAGCCTTCCTTCCTAAGAATCAGCCCTTCCAGGACCTTCGGTGACGTCGCGGTGACGTCGCGGCTTGTGATTGGTCGCGCGAGCGGTCAAATGGGCGGTCGCGCGGCCAATCACAAGCCGCGACGTCACCGCGACGTCACCGCAAGGTCCTGGAAGGCTGATTCTAAGGAGGGAAGGTTCCCGGTTAGTACCAGGGCACGTCAGAGGGTAAGTATTGCAATATTTTTTATTTTAATTCTTATTTTACACTAAAATATGGATCGCAGGGCCTGAAGGAGAGTTTCCGCTCCTTCAGACTCTGGGAACCATGGAAACCCAATGCACTGCATTGGGTTTCAGGTTTCGGCCGACCCCGACCCCGACTTTTTTATAGGATCGGCCGATTTCACTCGACCCGACTTTTGAAAAAGTCGGGTTTCGTGAAACCCGACCCAATCCTATAAAAGTAAAGGTTGCTAAACCCTAGTCATAATTAAATTTCTAACTTTTAGTATTATGTGCCAAATGTAATACACTATACACTGCACATATCAAAGTGATGAAGACTGTCTGGACTAAGCTTTACACTGTTTAAACATTAGATATTATTAGTGACAGGGCTCTGGCTTGTTTATGACAGATTCCTCTTTTCATCTTTTTGAAGCACAATTTTACCATTCAACATTTTCCAAAGCCATTATTTCCCTTCCCCTCATAATTTGTCAATTCATTTTCTCATGTCATTGAAACACATTTCTTGCCATGTCTTCACTAAAGATAATCACTAGAGAAAAACACATTTTTAAATAAAAATCAATTCAACAATTTAGCAGAATTTTTCCTAAAAATTTGATTCACCCTAGTCTAAATTTTGGAAAGCTTGTAAAAGTTCATAAAATGTAAATGAGGAAGAGAAGAGAGAAATCCCCACTGACTATAAGAGGTACACTCTGTAGGAGAGAGAGAGAAGAACCCACTGACCATAAGAGCTAACACTATACAGAAGACAGAGAGAGTACAATAAGAAATTACACTCTACATCAGAGAGAGAGAGAACCCTGCTGACCATAAGAGCTAACACTTTACAGTAGGGAAAGAGTGAGAAAGTGAGATGGCCCCCACTGACCACAAAAACCTACAATCTACAAGAGAGAGAGGCTTAGCGGAGAGCAACGCAGGTGTCTAACTCAGACCAGGATCATAATGCCATGCCCGGACCGGCTGTCGGCTCTCCCGACAGCAGCGTTATAGCATGTATTTCTATGGAGCTGTCATGCTCGGGTCGAGAGAACCAACAGCCAAAATGAACATTGTGTTGTG
The DNA here is from genome assembly GCF_032444005.1 of Ranitomeya imitator. Lineage (NCBI taxonomy): Eukaryota > Metazoa > Chordata > Amphibia > Anura > Dendrobatidae > Ranitomeya > Ranitomeya imitator. The sequence continues at coordinate 115,581,220 of NC_091283.1, read as the reverse complement.
ACCCTCGTCTGAGTTATATGGCTTTCTGATTCTCCCCTTACCCAGTGACTCTGGAGATGAAAAATGACTCTGCTGTTCACATTGTTCTCCACTTGGAACCACTGACTTGTGATGACCCCAGTACTGACCACCACTGTACAAGGTATGATAATCCGTAAGATGTCATAGCAGGAGAATATTAAAGGGAACCTGTCACCCCCCCAGGCATTTGAAACTAAAAGAGCCACCTTGTGCAGCAGTAATGCTGCATTCTGACAAGGTGGCTCTTTTAGTTATTGGTGCTGTAGCTGTAGAAATAATCCTTTTTTTGTAATTTGTCCTAAATACCTTTCTTCAGTCCTGAAGGCAGGTCTTCCCCCCCCCTGCTGCAGACGCCACACAGCCGTCACTCAAGTCTTCTTGGCGTCGGGCGCCGCCTCCTCGGTGCTGTTTTGAAATTAGCCGGTGCCTGCGCCCTTTTGTCATGCCTTGGGCAGGCGCAGTGAGCGCTGCCCATCCTCTGTCCTCACAGGCAGGGCGGCCGCACAGGCACAGTCAGCTAGACTGCATATGAGGACAGACGGACAGGCAGCGCTCATTGGGGGGGTGACAGGTTCCCTTTAAAGGTATGTCCGTACAGCCACAAAAAAAATTTGCCCACTTTTTGCTATGTGGAAAATAGTGCCAGGTAAGTTTTTTTTTACTTTCAAACCCTTAAACGAATCAAAAAGTGTTTGAATTTGTGTGAAACTACTAATTACGGGAAATTCAACTCAAATTCATTCTTATGCGTGTCCATCTCTCCACCTCAAGCAATCCTTTGTTTTAAAACATACAAATCAGACTAATAATAAATATTTATTTCAATGCTTACTTTTTATGTATTTCTGAGTAACAATATTCTACAATATTATGTTTCAATTTTTTCTCTCCATGCCTTAAAAATAGGTATGTTTTATCTGTTCAGGTTCTAACAGTCCCTACTGTTATCTCTTTTATCCGAGTCTATTCTCTCTGACACACTTTAAAAGAGAGAAACTGAAGTTACATATAAAATGTATTACATCATACATTCGAAAAAGACTGCAGAAATACTGCTCCAGTCTTTGGTTTTGGCTGCATCACATTGATACCATTCTATAGCTAATAACTGAACTCTGCTGATGTAGATGGTTTAGGTTGGTGAGCTCAGTGATTGGGAATTGAGGTGATGCTGTCACTAGAGATGTTCAAATCTTTTGGTATTCAAATCTTTTGGTATTCAAATTTTCCAGCTTCAGAAATTTTTTTCCACAAAAGTTGTTTTGCTGCTAATAAATATTTTCTGTGAATCAGGTACTCCGACTGGCCAGAATAGACGTATATAACAACCAGAGGGCTCATAAGACTTTATCCAACCACTATCCAGCTCTTTAACAGGAAAGAATTGCTAAAATCAAAGTAACCTCTACATATATAGCATTTTTTTTTATATATATCCAGTATTTACTATTTACTATTTTAAATTAGGTTTTTCTTTCTACAGTATGTTAGGCTACTTTCACACATCAGGTTTTTTGTTTAGGCACAATCCAGCGAATTTTATAAAAAAACTGATCCGTTGCAAATAGTGAAAAACTGATGCGACGGATCTGCTTCTCTGCTGTATCCATCTTTTTTTGTTTTTCACCTGAATATAGTGACTTCTTGTTCTGGGGTGGAGGGGAGAGAGAGAGAGATTTTTTCCAGAAAGGAAAAAGCATGATTTCTATTAAAAACTGGATCCGGTCATCAGATTCGGCCATTTCTACCTGTGTTTCATCCATTTTTGTCCGGATCAGTCATTGTGCGGTTTTCCGTCAGAAAGAAAAAATGTTGCTCTGGACGTTTTCTCCATCCGCCGGAAAACTAATTTATGACGGATCCGGCAAAAAACGGATGAAACGTTGGGACATCAGGTGCAATCGGGCTCTAATACAACTCTATGAGAAAAATGGATGCAGCGGAAAAAACGGATCCGTTTTTTTTTAAATGCAGCTTGTAATACAGTTAAAAATCACCAGACAGTGCTATTATCACATTAAATGTTTATATCAGAGTATAGCTGTAGCTCATTAAAGTGACAATAGGAATTTTAACTTTGTTTTTTTGCCCTAATTGGCAGAACCCAAATCAAAATGCTGCTAGCAAAAAGTATCAAAAGCAAAACTTTTTCTTATTAAATTCCTACATATTGCAGAGCCACACTGAAACCGTAATCAGTTTTGCAGTACAATGTCTAACAAAATATTCACTGCTCAAAAATGTAGTGAATTTCATAAATATCTATATTGTTTTTTACTTCAGAATTATAGTTAACAACAAAAATTATACTGTGAAGAGTGATACAATCCTTTTAAGATCAATGTAGAAGTAATATACCTGAGGTATATGCATGAGTCTTGGGATCACATATGCTTGGCAGACTAAATATGGACAAAGCTAAGACGTGTAATAGTACACCGCCATGGCTTCGTATTTGGACCTATTCCTGCAAATGTAATACTATGTAAGATTGTAAAAGTGTGTGTATAAAATTATGTATTCAAATTTGCTTTTGAATATTATAGTTGCTAGTCTACTGATTTGCAATTCTGAATAACAATTAATGGCTTATGTAAAATTGTTTTCTGATATGTACTAATTGCTTCACATACAATAAGAGGAAAAACACATTAAACTCTTATTACATGGTCAATTGATTAACATACCTAGATAAATCATCCAACATTTTCATTTGTTTACTAATCAGAAGGCAGCATTTCATTACAAGATTTTCAATTAAAAGTGTTACTGTAATGTGAAGAGATAAATTGTGTTAATCATGTTGAGTATGTTTATCCTAATGAGGTTATCCATTTTACCAACTTTTCTAAAACATTTTTTCATCTCTCCTTGCAATGTCTCTTATGAAGTAAAATGTTTTAAAGTTACTGTACTGCACTTTAAGTTAGTTCAGGGTTAATGGAAATCACCATTTTCTTTTGTGCCACCATCTTTTAAAAAATTTTCAAAACTTATCTACGAACTCAAGACCAAGTTACCATAATATTTAAAAATGTAAATAATGTATTTTTAATTAGTAAAACTACTCAATATTTTTCCCTAACTACAGAAATGTTTATGGAAGAAATTAAAACATAGCATAGCAATATATGAAGTATGGTAAAAGTATCATGCTTTATGAGAAAATGTACACAGAATCTTCCGCAATGGAAATGCAACTGCTTCTTTTGTTGCAGATATGGTGTGTTCAAGTCTCATTTTTTACCCTTCTCATAACTCTTTTACACTCTAGATTCCCCATGTGCATGAGCACTTAAAGTTTCAATAGGTATCATTGCCTCAACAATTGTAGGTAGAGAAAACTTGACACTCAGATATGTTGTAGATGAAAATTTATTGGGCGGGTACAAGCAAATGTAAAATGTTGACATTTCAGTCAATCAAGGAACTTTATCAGTAACACAGATTGCTGAAATGAGGAACATAGAAGTCAAATGCTATAGAATAGCAGTGCATGCTCTCTCTCTATGTCCAGCAATGCTACCCATCACCGGAAGACCCACTGATATCCTGTAGCATTTTTCTTTTCTGTTCCTCACCACTGCCGTGTTACTGATCAAGGTCATTGATTGATTGAAATGTCTATATGAAGGATAATACTGGACAGGTCATGCAGAATCCCACCATTGCCTCCACATGTAAAGAACCTGCACCTCGCCACCCCACCTTATGTCACTGTTACGTCAGAGGGATCACACAATTTGGTCTCGTCACTTGCACCAACATGACATTTATTATTATGTTATGTGTTATGTAATGTCAGCTTGGCACAGTTTTACATAGAAAAATACTGTCCACAAGGGCACAGGGAGGCGCAGGAAGTGAGAGAAGGTGGCCCATGCAGCTGCTGACGTGGAACAACACTCATTCATAAATCCAAGAGACTGAGAGGCCCCTTTCTCTAGCAACAGTGAAACAGGGCCCTGCCAGCCCAGTAGGACTGCCATCAATTCCTGGTTAGAAATAAGCCTGGATCCATTAACGGACTATATCGGTCCAGAAACCATCCCCGGTAGCTTGTGAAGTTTAAGCTGAGAACACTTACACGTGGATTCATGGATCGATATAAAAAGCAGTCCAAGGTTAAATTATATATTTAATCACCTTAAGGGCCCACTAGAAAAAAATCACTATGTACAAAATAGGTATATATTGGTCAGGAATGCAAAAACCTTTACAAGTGACCAGTAAGTACGACAAAGAGAGAGGGAGAGCACATGGCCTTCCACAAACATTTAACTCCTTGGTCAGTTACTCCCTGTTCCACCCCTGGGACGGTCCTTATCCCTTCCCCCTGAGGTTTGTAGCTAAAACTACCAAAATCCATGAAAGATCATAACTTCTTTGTTTCTGTGTGCATTTGCAAACATTAATCTGGCTTTTTTATGTTTCTTTTGGAGTAATGGCTTCTTATTGGCAAAGTGGCCTTTCAGCCCATGTTGATACAGTACTCATTTTACTTTAGATATTGACACAAACTTACCAGTTTCCGCCATCATCTTCAGAAGGTCTTTTGCTTTTGTTCTTAGGTTGATATGTACATGTTGGACCAAAGCACGTTCATCACTGGGACCCAGAATCTCAATAGTAAAGATAGACAGCGCTCCATCCAGGTGTATATACCAAAACCAGTGAATTTATTCAGCCATAATAGCAACGTTTCGACCCTAGTGGGTCTTCGTCTCTTGGGACCCAGAATCTGTCTCCTTCCTGAGCAGTATGACGGCTGGACATTCCCATCTTGCTTGTACTAGCGTATAATTGTTTGCACAGATGAACGAGGCACCTTCAGTTATTTTGAAATTGTACCCAAGGATGAGCCAGACTTGTGCAAGTCCACAATTCTCTTCCTGATATCTTGGCTGATTTCTTGAGCTTTTCCCATGTTGCTACACAAAGAAGCAGTGTGTTTCAGGTGTGCATTGAACTACATTAACTCAGATTTTGCAAAAAAACTTACAAGAAGCTTCCAAACACATGACATCATCATATATGGGCAGTTCAGAGTTGTTGAAAGGCATAATAATCTTAGTGTTTGTAAACTATTGACTTTGCAGTAAATAATAAAAATGACTTAATACATTATCTCTCATTATTATTGAATTTGGCAAATATTTATTATTATGGTAAGCCTAATCAACCTAAAATGGGAAAGATTTATTCTTATGTCATGTCAGATATTGAGAAAAACATGCATATGTGTCTTATTATTAAGTATATGCAAACTTCTGGTTTCAACTGTATATGTACAGTCGCTGTCGCTGATTAGTAATGCCCGGCCATGAACAATCAGTGAAGCCAGGGCCTGCTCCAGGTTTTTGAGAGCCCCGGGGGAAAGAGTCTCAGTATGCTCCCCTCTTTAACACATGCCACGATTCATGATGCACAGATACAGCATAAAAATATAGCACAGCCAAATAGCATACAGCCCACATAGTATATAACTCAGTCCACGTAGTATATAATGCAGCCCACGTAGTATATAACAGAGCCCACATAGTATATAGCACAGCCCACGTAGTATATTGCCCAGTCACGTAGTATATAGCACAGCCCCTGTAGTATATAGCACAGACAAGTAGTATATTGCCCAGCCACATAATATGTTGCACAGCCACATAGTATATAGCACAGCCACGTAGTATATAGCACAGAAACATAGTATATAACACAGCCCATGCAGTTTATAACACAGGCTACGTAGTATAGAGCACAGCGATGTAGTATATTGCCCAGCCACATAATATATACCACAGCCACATAGTATATAGCACAGAGACGTAGTATATAATACAGCCCACGCAGTATATAACACAGCCCATGCAGTATATAACACAGCCACGTGGTATCTAACACAAGCCCACATAGTATATAGCAATGTGGGCACCATATCCCTGTTAAAAAAAAATAAGATAAAAAATAGTTATATATTCATGTTACATTGGCCCCGGATCCAGCCCAGGTGTTTACTGATGCTCCTCGCGAGACCGCAAAGCATGGACCGGAGCATCATGAGGAGCAGCGGGAAAGGCGACGGAAGGTGAGAATATAATGATTTTTTATTTTGTTTATTATTTTTAACATTAGATCTTTTTACTATTGATGCTGCATAGGCAGTATCAATAGTAAAAAGTTGGTCACACAGGGTTAATAGCAGCATCAATGTACAGTGTTACACCGCGGCATAACGCGGTGTAACACAGCCATTAACCCTGCGTGAGCGGTGACTGGAGGGGGCACTGACAGAGAGTAGGAAGGGGCGAATTCACGGCCGGACTGTGCCCATCACTGATTGGTCGTGGCCTGCCGGCCGTGACCACTCAGCGACACGGGACTTCCGTGACAGACAGACAGACAAACAGACAGACGGAAGTGCCCCTTAGACAATTATATATATATATATCTTCTTTTACTAGTGTTGAGCGATACCGTCCGATACTTGAAAGTATCGGTATCGGATAGTATCGGCCGATACCTGAAAAATATCGGATATCGCCGATACCGATATCCGATACCAATACAAGTCAATGGGACATCAAGTATCGGAAAGTATTCTCATGGTTCCCAGGGTCTGAAGGAGAGGAAACTCTCCTTCAGGCCCTGGGATCCATAGGGATGTGTAAAATAAAGAATTAAAATAAAAAATATTGATATGCTCACCTTTCCGGCGGCCCCTGGACATCACGCTGCTAACCGGGAGGCTTCTTTGTTTAAAATGCGCGTCTTTAGGACCTGCGAATGACGTCCCGGCTTCTGATTGGTTGCGTGCCGCCCATGTGACCGGCACGCGACCAATCAGAAGCCGCGACGTCATTCGCAGGTCCTCAATTCCTAGAATTAGGAGTTTTTGTGAATGAGAATGACGTCGCGGCTTCTGATTGGTCGCGTGCCAGTCACATGGGCGGCACGCGACCAATCAGAAGCCGCGACGTCATTCTCATTCACTAAACTCCTAATTCTAGGAATTGAGGACCTGCGAATGACGTCGCGGCTTCTGATTGGTCGCGTGCTGGTCACATGGGCGGCACGCGACCAATCAGAAGCCGGGACGTCATTCGCAGGTCCTAAAGGCGCGCATTTTAAACAAAGAAGCCTCCCGGTTAGCAGCGTGATGTCCAGGGGCCGCCGGAGAGGTGAGCATATCAATATTTTTTATTTTAATTCTTTATTTTACACATCCCTATTGATCCGATACCGATACCCGATATCACAAAAATATCGGATCTCGGTATCGGAATTCCGATACCGCAAGTATCGGCCGATACCCGATACTTGCGGTATCGGAATGCTCAACACTATCTTTTACATATTACAAATTACAAAAATGAAAATAGGTCAATGCAAAAGTTTTGCCACCCTGTATAGTTAGAGCCTAGTAGCACCCATTTTTTTGAAAGTATCATAGCTTGTAAATTTTTTTTGCAGCCAGCAAAGTCTTTCAATTCTTCTTTGAGGGATTTTCCTTCATTTTTCCTTGAATAATTCGTCCAGTTTTGTGAGATTCGTGTGTCATCTTGTTTGCACTGTTATTTTGAGGTCTAACCACAGATTTTCAATGATGTTCAGGTAAAGGGGCTGTGAGGGCCATGGTAAAATCTTCAGCTTGAGGTAGTCTATTGTGGATTTTGACATATGTCCAAGATCTTTTGTAGAAGCCATCTCTTTTCAACTTTAGATTTTTTACAGCTGGTGTCATGTTTGCATCAAGAATTTGTTGAAATTTAATAGAATCCATTATGCCCTCTACTCGTGAAATCTTCCTCTTGCCATTGGCTGCACCACAATTCCAAAGCATGATCGATCCAGTCCCCTGCTTAATGGTCAGCGAGATGCTCTTTTCTTGAAATTCTGTCCTCTTTTTTCTCCACACATACCTTTGACAATCCTACAAGCAGCTCTCACTGAAATTTTGTTTGGTCTTCCAGACCTTATCATCACTTCCACTGTCGCTTTTAACTTCCATTTCTAAATTACATTTTGAACTGAGGAAAGGGCAACTTGAAAACAATTTGCCATCTTCTGATAGTCTTCTTTCGCTTTGTGGCTTTCACAATTTTCATTTTTAGAGTGTTAGGCTAGTTTCACATTTGCATTTGAATCCGCAGCGTTTAATCCGCATCCGCAAGTGCAGGAAAAAACGCATAAAAACACTTACTAATGCAGCATTCTTTAGATGCATACGGGAACGCATGTGGTTAATAAAACGCCACGTTTTCATGCTTTATCATGCATTTTGTCATGCATTTGCGTTTTTTGTGCACATGGTGGAAAATTTTACAGGAGAAAAATCTAGATAACCAGTCACCGCTAATGGGACTACAGAGGGCGTGTAGTATGGAATATCTATATATAGACCCTAGGACTAGGGTTGAGCGACCTTGACCTTTTTAGAGTCGAGCCGTGTTTCGCGAAACCCGACTATCTTAGAAGTCGAGTCGAGTGGAATCGGCCGATTATCGCGAAAAGTCGGGTATCGCCCGAAACACGAAACCCAATGCAAGTCAATGGGGGAGCATAGTCGGCAGTGAGTGGAGGCCAGGAAAACACCTACACTGCCCATTTTAATGGCAAAAACATCCATTCTTGTTAAAGAAGCTTGTCAATCATAATTTACCTTATAATAGTTGGAAGGCATTTGAAATTGGGGGTCATTTGGCTAAAGTTGTGGGGGGTAGGGCTGGTTCAAGTAATTAGTGGGCCCAGTAAATCTGGACCACGTCACGGCAGTGGAGCAGGGAGAGGTAAGTATTTCAACTTTGCAAGTGCTGTGATCCTGAGCAAGCAGGGGGGGGGGCACTCGTTGGCATTGGCACTGGCACAGGGCCCCTCAAAGTACAGCGGTGTGTTTGCACGGCGGGGGCGCCTCCCACCGGCAGCAACACTTTTGCGTACTATGAGAGGCCCTGTGCCAGTGCACAGTCCACTTAACGAGAGCCTGAAAATGGAATTTCAGGACAGGAAACCAGGAGAACAGCAAGGAGTGGCAGACACCGATAGTAGGCCCCAAACCAACTAGTACGCCAAATGCAGTTGTTCCGTTTAACCACAATTTAATGAGAGCCTGAAGATAGAAGTTCAGGAAAGGCAACCTGGAGAACACCTTGGAGTGGAACACACCATCTCTCTACACCCCATACCCAATTTGTAGGCCTAATGCAGTGTAGTTTCCAAGAACTACTAAACGAGAGCCGGAAGATCGAAGCTCAGGAAAGGCAACCTGGAGAACACCTTGGAGTGGAACACACCATATCTCTACACCCCATACCCAATTTGTAGGCCTAATGCAGTGTAGTTTCCAAGAACTACTAAATGAGAGCCGGAAGATCGAAGCTCAGGAAAGGCAACCTGGAGAACACCTTGGAGTGGAACACACCATCTCTCTACACCCCATACCCAATTTGTAGGCCTAATGCAGTGTAGTTTCCAACAACTACTAAACGAGAGCATGAAGATCGAAGCATTGGCGAGGAAACCTGGGGAACACCTTGGAGTGGAACACACCATCTCTCTACACCCCATACCCAATTTGTAGGCCTAATGCAGTGTAGTTTCCAAGAACTACTAAACGAGAGCCGGAAGATCGAAGCTCAGGAAAGGCAACCTGGAGAACACCTTGGAGTGGAACACACCATCTCTCTACACCCCATACCCAATTTGTAGGCCTAATGCAGTGTAGTTTCCAAGAACTACTAAACGAGAGCCGGAAAATCGAAGCTCAGGAAAGGCAACCTGGAGAACACCTTGGAGTGGAACACACCATCTCTCTACACCCCATACCCAATTTGTAGGCCTAATGCAGTGTAGTTTCCAAGAACTACTAAACGAGAGCCGGAAGATCGAAGCTCAGGAAAGGCAACCTGGAGAACACCTTGGAGTGGAACACACCATCTCTCTACACCCCATACCCAATTTGTAGGCCTAATGCAGTGTAGTTTCCAAGAACTACTAAACGAGAGCCGGAAGATCGAAGCTCAGGAAAGGCAACCTGGAGAACACCTTGGAGTGGAACACACCATCTCTCTACACCCCATACCCAATTTGTAGGCCTAATGCAGTGTAGTTTCCAAGAACTACTAAACGAGAGCCGGAAGATCGAAGCTCAGGAAAGGCAACCTGGAGAACACCTTGGAGTGGAACACACCATCTCTCTACACCCCATACCCAATTTGTAGGCCTAATGCAGTGTAGTTTCCAAGAACTACTAAACGAGAGCCGGAAGATCGAAGCTCAGGAATGGCAACCTGGAGAACACCTTGGAGTGGAACACACCATCTCTCTACACCCCATACCCAATTTGTAGGCCTAATGCAGTGTAGTTTCCAAGAACTACTAAACGAGAGCCGGAAGATCGAAGCTCAGGAAAGGCAACCTGGAGAACACCTTGGAGTGGAACACACCATCTCTCTACACCCCATACCCAATTTGTAGGCCTAATGCAGCGTAGTTTCCAACAACTACTAAACGAGAGCATGAAGATCGACGCATTGGCGAGGAAACCTGGGGAACACCTTGGAGTGGAACACACCATCTCTCTACACCCCATACCCAATTTGTAGGCCTAATGCAGCGTAGTTTCCAACAACTACTAAACGAGAGCCGGAAAATCGAAGCTCAGGAAAGGCAACCTGGAGAACACCTTGGAGTGGAACACACCATCTCTCTACACCCCATACCCAATTTGTAGGCCTAATGCAGTATAGTTTCCAAGAACTACTAAACGAGAGCCGGAAGATCGAAGCTCAGAAAAGGCAACCTGGAGAACACCTTGGAGTGGAACACACCATCTCTCTACACCCCATACCCAATTTGTAGGCCTAATGCAGTGTAGTTTCCAAGAACTACTAAACGAGAGCCGGAAGATCGAAGCTCAGGAAAGGCAACCTGGAGAACACCTTGGAGTGGAACACACCATCTCTCTACACCCCATACCCAATTTGTAGGCCTAATGCAGTGTAGTTTCCAAGAACTACTAAACGAGAGCCGGAAGATCGAAGCTCAGGAAAGGCAACCTGGAGAACACCTTGGAGTGGAACACACCATCTCTCTACACCCCATACCCAATTTGTAGGCCTAATGCAGTGTAGTTTCCAAGAACTACTAAACGAGAGCCGGAAGATCGAAGCTCAGGAAAGGCAACCTGGAGAACACCTTGGAGTGGAACACACCATATCTCTACACCCCATACCCAATTTGTAGGCCTAATGCAGTGTAGTTTCCAAGAACTACTAAATGAGAGCCGGAAGATCGAAGCTCAGGAAAGGCAACCTGGAGAACACCTTGGAGTGGAACACACCATCTCTCTACACCCCATACCCAATTTGTAGGCCTAATGCAGTGTAGTTTCCAACAACTACTAAACGAGAGCATGAAGATCGAAGCATTGGCGAGGAAACCTGGGGAACACCTTGGAGTGGAACACACCATCTCTCTACACCCCATACCCAATTTGTAGGCCTAATGCAGTGTAGTTTCCAAGAACTACTAAACGAGAGCCGGAAGATCGAAGCTCAGGAAAGGCAACCTGGAGAACACCTTGGAGTGGAACACACCATCTCTCTACACCCCATACCCAATTTGTAGGCCTAATGCAGTGTAGTTTCCAAGAACTACTAAACGAGAGCCGGAAGATCGAAGCTCAGGAAAGGCAACCTGGAGAACACCTTGGAGTGGAACACACCATCTCTCTACACCCCATACCCAATTTGTAGGCCTAATGCAGTGTAGTTTCCAAGAACTACTAAACGAGAGCCGGAAGATCGAAGCTCAGGAAAGGCAACCTGGAGAACACCTTGGAGTGGAACACACCATCTCTCTACACCCCATACCCAATTTGTAGGCCTAATGCAGTGTAGTTTCCAAGAACTACTAAACGAGAGCCGGAAGATCGAAGCTCAGGAAAGGCAACCTGGAGAACACCTTGGAGTGGAACACACCATCTCTCTACACCCCATACCCAATTTGTAGGCCTAATGCAGTGTAGTTTCCAAGAACTACTAAACGAGAGCCGGAAGATCGAAGCTCAGGAAAGGCAACCTGGAGAACACCTTGGAGTGGAACACACCATCTCTCTACACCCCATACCCAATTTGTAGGCCTAATGCAGTGTAGTTTCCAAGAACTACTAAACGAGAGCCGGAAGATCGAAGCTCAGGAATGGCAACCTGGAGAACACCTTGGAGTGGAACACACCATCTCTCTACACCCCATACCCAATTTGTAGGCCTAATGCAGTGTAGTTTCCAAGAACTACTAAACGAGAGCCGGAAGATCGAAGCTCAGGAAAGGCAACCTGGAGAACACCTTGGAGTGGAACACACCATCTCTCTACACCCCATACCCAATTTGTAGGCCTAATGCAGCGTAGTTTCCAACAACTACTAAACGAGAGCATGAAGATCGAAGCATTGGCGAGGAAACCTGGGGAACACCTTGGAGTGGAACACACCATCTCTCTACACCCCATACCCAATTTGTAGGCCTAATGCAGCGTAGTTTCCAACAACTACTAAACGAGAGCCGGAAAATCGAAGCTCAGGAAAGGCAACCTGGAGAACACCTTGGAGTGGAACACACCATCTCTCTACACCCCATACCCAATTTGTAGGCCTAATGCAGTATAGTTTCCAAGAACTACTAAACGAGAGCCGGAAGATCGAAGCTCAGAAAAGGCAACCTGGAGAACACCTTGGAGTGGAACACACCATCTCTCTACACCCCATACCCAATTTGTAGGCCTAATGCAGTGTAGTTTCCAAGAACTACTAAACGAGAGCCGGAAGATCGAAGCTCAGGAAAGGCAACCTGGAGAACACCTTGGAGTGGAACACACCATCTCTCTACACCCCATACCCAATTTGTAGGCCTAATGCAGTGTAGTTTCCAAGAACTACTAAACGAGAGCCGGAAGATCGAAGCTCAGGAAAGGCAACCTGGAGAACACCTTGGAGTGGAACACACCATCTCTCTACACCCCATACCCAATTTGTAGGCCTAATGCAGTGTAGTTTCCAAGAACTACTAAACGAGAGCCGGAAGATCGAGGCTCAGGAAAGGCAACCTGGAGAACACCTTGGAGTGGAACACACCATCTCTCTACACCCCATACCCAATTTGTAGGCCTAATGCAGTGTAGTTTCCAAGAACTACTAAACGAGAGCCGGAAGATCGAAGCTCAGGAAAGGCAACCTGGAGAACACCTTGGAGTGGAACACACCATCTCTCTACACCCCATACCCAATTTGTAGGCCTAATGCAGCGTAGTTTCCAACAACTACTAAACGAGAGCATGAAGATCGAAGCATTGGCGAGGATACCTGGGGAACACCTTGGAGTGGAACACACCATCTCTCTACACCCCATACCCAATTTGTAGGCCTAGTGCAGCGTAGTTTCCAACAACTACTAAACGAGAGCCGGAAGATCGAAGCTCAGGAAAGGCAACCTGGAGAACACCTTGGAGTGGAACACACGATCTCTCTACACCCCATACCCAATTTGTAGGCCTAATGCAGTGTAGTTTCCAAGAACTACTAAACGAGAGCCGGAAGATCGAAGCTCAGGAAAGGCAACCTGGAGAACACCTTGGAGTGGAACACACCATCTCTCTACACCCCATACCCAATTTGTAGGCCTACTGCAGTGTAGTTTCCAAGAACTACTAAACGAGAGCCGGAAGATCGAAGCTCAGGAAAGGCAACCTGGAGAACACCTTGGAGTGGAACACACCATCTCTCTACACCCCATACCCAATTTGTAGGGTTAATGCAGTGTAGTTTCCAAGAACTACTAAACGAGAGCCGGAAGATCGGAGCTCAGGAAAGGCAACCTGGAGAACACCTTGGAGTGGAACACACCATCTCTCTACACCCCATACCCAATTTGTAGGCCTAATGCAGTGTAGTTTCCAAGAACTACTAAACGAGAGCCGGAAGATCGGAGCTCAGGAAAGATAACCTGGAGAACACCTTGGAGTGGAACACACCATCTCTCTACACCCCATACCCAATTTGTAGGCCTAATGCAGTGTAGTTTCCAACAACTACTAAACGAGAGCATTAAGATCGAAGCAATGGCGAGGAAACCTGGGGCACACCTTGGGGAGGCAGACACCGTTAGTAGGCCCTACCAAAGTTGTACCCCCAATGCAGTTTTAAAATTCCTAGAGGCTGAAAACAAGACTATTGACGCTCAGCTTTTTTCAAAGGAACACAGCTGAATTGAGTGGCGCAGACAGACACAGGTAGTAGGACTTAACCCAAAAATGTGGCTCACTGCAGCTTAAAAAAGTTACAGGGGTACACAAGCAGCAGTGCTCTGGGCAGTGGAGGACAATTTCAATAGTGGACCGCAGACAGACTTTGTACGCCTACTATTAAAAAAAGGATGCTCAATGCAATTAAAAATAGGTTCCAGAGGTCCACGGGCAGCAGTGGTGTGGTCAGTGGACGAGTATTGGAAGGAGGGACCGCAGACAGGCGTAGTAGGCCTAACATAACAAAATTAGGCTGTAGACACTGTAAAATTGGTTCCAGGGGTACACGGGCAGCAGTGGTGTGGTCAGCGGAGGAAAATTGGAATTAGGGACTGCAGACAGACTTTGTAGGCTGTCCCCTGTGGACCATGCATCCAACACATTAACCCAGTGCGCCGTAATGGACACGTAACTTTTTGTGGACATGCCTACTGGTCCATGCGTCTCTTGTCAGGTGCACCTTTCTACTGTTTGATTGCCTGAGTGCTATGACAATGCAGACTTTTTCATGCTGGTGGAGGGCTGGGATGGCTTTTCTCGCAAAAGAAAAGTTGACTGGGTAGCTTGAACCGTTGCACAGCGTAGTTCATCTGGGCTTTCTAAATATAAAACAAAGAAAAAAAGGAGGCTACATGCACTTTCAGCTGGGTTCCAGGGGTACACGGCCAGCATTGGTCTGGTCAGTGGAGAACTATTGGAAGGAGTGACCGCAAACAGGCATCGAAGGCCTAACATAATAACACATTGCTGTTGGCAATTTTAAATTGGTTCCAGAGGAACACGGGCAGCAGTGGCCTGGTCAGTGTAGTAGTAGTAGAAAGAACGGACCGCAGACAGGCATCGAAGGCCTAAAATAAAAAAATTGGGCTGGCTGTAGGCAATTTTAAATTGGTTCCAGGGGTATACGGGCAGCAGTGGTGTGGTCAGTGGAGGCCTAGTGGAAGGAGTGACCGCAGACAGGCATCGAAGGCCTAACAATAATAACACATTGCTGTTGGCAATTTTAAATTGGTTCCAGGGAAACACGGGCAGCAGTGGCCTGGTCAGTGTAGTAGTAGTAGAAAGAACGGACCGCAGACAGGCATCGAAGGCCTAAAATAAAAAAATTGGGCTGGCTGTAGGCAATTTTAAATTGGTTCCAGGGGTACACGGGCAGCAGTGGTGTGGTCAGTGGAGGCATAGTGGAAGGAGTGACCGCAGACAGGCATCGAAGGCCTAAAATAATAACACATGGCTGTAGGCAATTTTAAATTGGTTCCAGGGGTACACGGGCAGCAGTGGCCTGGTCAGTGTAGTAGTAGTAGAAAGAATGGACCGCAGACAGGCATCGAAGGCCTAAAATAAAAAAATTGGGCTGGCTGTAGGCAATTTTAAATTGGTTCCAGGGGTACACGGGCAGCAGTGGTGTGGTCAGTGGAGGCCTAGTGGAAGGAGTGACCGCAGACAGGCATCGAAGGCCTAAAATAATAACACATGGCTGTAGGCAATTTTAAATTGGTTCCAGGGGTACACGGGCAGCAGTGGTGTGGTCAGTGGAGGCCTAGTGGAAGGAGTAACCGTAGACAGGCATCGAAGGCCTAAAATAAAAAAATTGGGCTGGCTGTAGGCAATTTTAAATTGGTTCCAGGGGTACACGGGCAGCAGTGGCCTGGTCAGTGTAGTAGTAGTAGAAAGAACGGACCGCAGACATGCATCAAAGGCCTAAAATAAAAAAATTGGGCTGGCTGTAGGCAATTTTAAATTGGTTCCAGGGGTATACGGGCAGCAGTGGTGTGGTCAGTGGAGGCCTAGTGGAAGGAGTGACCGCAGACAGGCATCGAAGGCCTAACAATAATAACACATTGCTGTTGGCAATTTTAAATTGGTTCCAGGGAAACACGGGCAGCAGTGGCCTGGTCAGTGTAGTAGTAGTAGAAAGAACGGACCGCAGACAGGCATCGAAGGCCTAAAATAAAAAAATTGGGCTGGCTGTAGGCAATTTTAAATTGGTTCCAGGGGTACACGGGCAGCAGTGGTGTGGTCAGTGGAGGCATAGTGGAAGGAGTGACCGCAGACAGGCATCGAAGGCCTAAAATAATAACACATGGCTGTAGGCAATTTTAAATTGGTTCCAGGGGTACACGGGCAGCAGTGGCCTGGTCAGTGTAGTAGTAGTAGAAAGAATGGACCGCAGACAGGCATCGAAGGCCTAAAATAAAAAAATTGGGCTGGCTGTAGGCAATTTTAAATTGGTTCCAGGGGTACACGGGCAGCAGTGGTGTGGTCAGTGGAGGCCTAGTGGAAGGAGTGACCGCAGACAGGCATCGAAGGCCTAAAATAATAACACATGGCTGTAGGCAATTTTAAATTGGTTCCAGGGGTACACGGGCAGCAGTGGTGTGGTCAGTGGAGGCCTAGTGGAAGGAGTAACCGCAGACAGGCCTCGAAGGCCTAAAATAAAAAAATTGGGCTGGCTGTAGGCAATTTTAAATTGGTTCCAGGGGTACACGGGCAGCAGTGGCCTGGTCAGTGTAGTAGTAGTAGAAAGAACGGACCGCAGACAGGCATCAAAGGCCTAAAATAAAAAAATTGGGCTGGCTGTAGGCAATTTTAAAATGGTTCCAGGGGTACACGGGCAGCAGTGGTGTGGTCAGTGGAGGCATAGTGGAAGGAGTGACCGCAGACAGGCATCGAAGGCCTAAAATAATTTCACATGGCTGTAGGCAATTTTAAATTGGTTCCAGGGGTACACGGGCAGCAGTGGTGTGGTCAGTGGAGGCCTAGTGGAAGGAGTGACCGCAGACAGGCATCGAAGGCCTAAAATAATAACACATGGCTGTAGGCAATTTTAAATTGGTTCCAGGGGTACACGGGCAGCAGTGGTGTGGTCAGTGGAGGCCTAGTGGAAGGAGTGACCGCAGACAGGCATCAAAGGCCTAAAATAATAACACATGGCTGTAGGCAATTTTAAATTGGTTCCAGGGGTACACGGGCAGCAGTGGCCTGGTCAGTGTAGTAGTTGTAGAAAGAATGGACCGCAGACAGTCATCGAAGGCCTAAAATAAAAAAATTGGGCTGGCTGTAGGCAATTTTAAATTGGTTCCAGGGGTACATGGGCAGCAGTGGTGTGGTCAGTGGAGGCCTAGTGGAAGGAGTGACCGCAGACAGGCATCGAAGGCCTAAAATAATAACACATGGCTGTAGGCAATTTTAAATTGGTTCCAGGGGTACACGGGCAGCAGTGGTGTGGTCAGTGGAGGCCTAGTGGAAGGAGTGACCGCAGACAGGCATCGAAGGCCTAAAATAATAACACATGGCTGTAGGCAATTTTAAATTGGTTCCAGGGGTACACGGGCATTAGTGGTGTGGTCAATGGAGGCCTAGTGGAAGGAGTGACCGCAGACAGGCATCGAAGGCCTAAAATAATAACACATGGCTGTAGGCAATTTTAAATTGGTTCCAGGGGTACACGGGCAGCAGTGGCCTGGTCAGTGTAGTAGTAGTAGAAAGAATGGACCGCAGACAGGCATCGAAGGCCTAAAATAAAAAAATTGGGCTGGCTGTAGGCAATTTTAAATTGGTTCCAGGGGTACACGGGCAGCAGTGGTGTGGTCAGTGGAGGCCTAGTGGAAGGAGTGACCGCAGACAGGCATCGAAGGCCTAAAATAATAACACATGGCTGTAGGCAATTTTAAATTGGTTCCAGGGGTACACGGGCAGCAGTGGTGTGGTCAGTGGAGGCCAAGTGGAAGGAGTGACCGCAGACAGGCCTCGAAGGCCTAAAATAAAAAAATTGGGCTGGCTGTAGGCAATTTTAAATTGGTTCCAGGGGTACACGGGCAGCAGTGGCCTGGTCAGTGTAGTAGTAGTAGAAAGAATGGACCGCAGACAGGCATCGAAGGCCTAAAATAAAAAAACGGGGCTGGCTGTAGGCAATTTTAAATTGGTTCCAGGGGTACACGGGCAGCAGTGGTGTGGTCAGTGGAGGCCTAGTGGAAGGAGTGACCGCAGACAGGCATCGAAGGCCTAAAATAATAACACATGGCTGTAGGCAATTTTAAATTGGTTCCAGGGGTACACGGGCAGCAGTGGTGTGGTCAGTGGAGGCCTAGTGGAAGGAGTGACCGCAGACAGGCCTCGAAGGCCTAAAATAAAAAAATTGGGCTGGCTGTAGGCAATTTTAAATTGGTTCCAGGGGTACACGGGCAGCAGTGGCCTGGTCAGTGTAGTAGTAGTAGAAAGAACGGACCGCAGACAGGCATCAAAGGCCTAAAATAAAAAAATTGGGCTGGCTGTAGGCAATTTTAAATTGGTTCCAGGGGTACACCAGCAGCAGTGGTGTGGTCAGTGGAGGCATAGTGGAAGGAGTGACCACAGACAGGCTTCGAAGGCCTAACATAACAAAAATGTCAATACAATGGTATTGTCAGTGGCAGGCATTGCAGGATGTCAGCGCATAGACTAAACATTGGTGGAGCTGTGAGATAATTTTGCAAGTGGTAGAGCACTGTTTGAGCTGGGGGGAAATGTCTTGTGGCCGGCGGTACAGGCCCAGGGCCCCTCATATTACAACGGTGTGTCTGACGTTGGGTGCGCACCACCACCGCCAGAGACACTTTATTGTACTAGGAGGGACCCAGTGGCAGTGCCGTCGACCAAAAGCGGGCACACCCACCTCTTCAGACAAACAGCACTCTCACGGGTGCTGTCGCCAAGTGTCGATACCATGGCCCCGTGTGGGGAGTTTGGCCATTTAGTGAGGTGTAAACATGTCGTATGCTGGACAATCAGGTGCAGAAAATTACGAGATTGGAAAAGGCATTCAGAATAGTCCACAGGCAAGACCTTTTCATAGGAAAGCTAGGTGTCAGCCGGGCAAGGTGGGGCAAAAGATTTCGAAATCCAGTTGTGGTTCATTTTAATGAAGGTTAGATCATCTACATTTTGGGTAGCCAGACGAGTCCTTTTTTCTGTTAGTATTGAACCTGCAGCACTGAATACTCTTTCTGATAGGACACTAGCTGCCGGGCAAGCAAGCTCCTGCAATTCATATTCTGCCAATTCTGGCCAGGTGTCTAATTTTGATGCCCAGTAATCAAATGGGAATGACGGTTGAGGGAGAACATCGATAAGGGATGAAAAATAGTTTGTAACCATACTGGACAAATGTTGTCTCCTGTCACTTTGAATTGATGCTGCAGTACCTGTCCTGTCTGCGGTCATAGCAAAATCACTCCACAACCTGGTCAGAAAACCCCTCTGGCCAACGCCACTTCTGATTTCTGCCCCTCTAACTCCTCTGGTCTGCTGGCCCCTGCAGCTCGTGTGAGAACGATCACGGGCGCTGTGTGCAGGGAGTGCCAGAAGCAAACGGTCAACAAGAGTTGATTGTTTGGTTGCTAATATTAGTTCCAAGTTCTCATGTGGCATTATATTTTGCAATTTGCCTTTATAGCGAGGATCAAGGAGGCAGGCCAACCAGTAATCGTCATCGTTCATCATTTTAGTTATGCGTGTGTCCCTTTTGAGGATACGTAAGGCATAATCCGCCATGTGGGCCAAAGTTCCAGTTCTCAAATCTGCGGTTGTGCTTGGTTGAGGGGCAGTTTCAGGCAAATCCACGTCACTTGTGTCCCTCCAAAAACCAGAACCCGGCCTTGCCGCGCCACCAATTTCCAGTGGCCCCGGAAAAGCTTCCTCATTAAAAATATAATCATCCCCATCATCCTCCTCGTCCTCCTCCTCCTCTTCGCCCGCTAACTCGTCCTGTACACTGCCCTGGCCAGACAATGGCTGACTGTCATCAAGGCTTTCCTCTTCCTCAGCTGCAGACGCCTGATCCTTTATGTGCGTCAAACTTTGCATCAGCAGACGCATTAGGGGGATGCTCATGCTTATTATGGCATTGTCTGCACTAACCAGCCGTGTGCATTCCTCAAAACACTGAAGGACTTGACACATGTCTTGAATCTTCGACCACTGCACACCTGACAACTCCATGTCTGCCATCCTACTGCCTGCCCGTGTATGTGTATCCTCCCACAAAAACATAACAGCCCACCTCTGTTCGCACAGTCTCTGAAGCATGTGCAGTGTTGAGTTCCACCTTGTTGCAATGTCTATGATTAGGCGATGCTGGGGAAGGTTCAAAGACCGCTGATAGGTCTGCATACGGCTGGAGTGTACGGGCGAACGGCGGATATGTGAGCAAAGTCCACGCACTTTGAGGAGCAGGTCGGATAACCCCGGATAACTTTTCAGGAAGCACTGCACCACCAGGTTTAAGGTGTGAGCCAGGCAAGGAATGTGTTTCAGTTGGGAAAGGGAGATGGCAGCCATGAAATTCCTTCCGTTATCACTCACTACCTTGCCTGCCTCAAGATCTACAGTGCCCAGCCACGACTGCGTTTCTTTCTGCAAGAACTCGGACAGAACTTCCGCGGTGTGTCTGTTGTCGCCCAAACACTTCATAGCCAATACAGCCTGCTGACGTTTGCCAGTAGCTGCCCCATAATGGGAGACCTGGTGTGCAACAGTGGCAGCTGCGGATGGAGTGGTTGTGCGACTGCGGTCTGTGGACGAGCTCTCGCTTCTGCAGGAGGACGAAGAGGAGGAGGAGGGGGTGCGAACGGCTACAGCCAACTGTTTCCTAGACCGTGGGCTAGGCAGAACTGTCCCAAACTTGCTGTCCCCTGTGGTCCCTGCATCCACAACATTCACCCAGTGTGCCGTGATGGACACGTAACGTCCCTGGCCATGCCTACTGGTCCATGTATCTGTTGTCAGGTGCACCTTTGTGCTCACAGATTGCCTGAGTGCATGGACGATGCGCTCTTTAACATGCTGGTGGAGGGCTGGGATGGCTTTTCTGGAAAAAAAGTGTCGACTGGGTAGCTCGTAGCGTGGTACAGTGTAGTCCATCAGGGCTTTGAAAGCTTCGCTTTCAACTAACCGGTAGGGCATCATCTCTAACGAGATTAGTCTAGCTATGTGGGCATTCAAACCCTGTGAACGCGGATGCGAGGCTAAGTACTTCCTTTTTCTAACCATAGTCTCATGTAGGGTGAGCTGGACTGGAGAGCTGGAGATCGTGGAACTAGCGGGGGTGCCGGTGGACATGGCAGACTGAGAGACGGTGGGAGATGGTATTGTTGCCGCCGGTGCCCTAGATGCAGTGTTTCCTACTACGAAACTGGTGATTCCCTGACCCTGACTGCTTTGGCCTGGCAAAGAAACCTGCACAGATACTGCAGGTGGTGCGGAAAATGGTGGCCCTACACTGCCGGAAGGGATGTTGCGTTGCTGACTAGCTTCATTGGCCGAGGGTGCTACAACCTTAAGGGACGTTTGGTAGTTAGTCCAGGCTTGCAAATGCATGGTGGTTAAATGTCTATGCATGCAACTTGTATTGAGACTTTTCAGATTCTGTCCTCTGCTTAAGGTAGTTGAACATTTTTGACAGATGACTTTGCGCTGATCAATTGGATGTTGTTTAAAAAAATGCCAGACTGCACTCTTTCTAGCATCGGATACCTTTTCAGGCATTGCAGACTGAGCTTTAACCGGATGGCCACGCTGTCCTCCAACAGGTTTTGGCTTTGCCACGCGTTTTGGGCAAGATACGGGCCCGGCAGATGGAACCTGTTGCGATGTTGATGCCTGCTGCGACCCCTCCTCCTCCGCTTCAGAACTGCTGCCGCCTGCACCCTGTTCCCCCAATGGCTGCCAATCGGGGTCAAGAACTGGGTCATCTATTACCTCTTCTTGTAGCTCATGTGCAACTTCGTCTGTGTCACCGTGTCGGTCGGTGGTATAGCGTTCGTGATGGGGCAACATAGTCTCATCAGGGTCTGATTCTTGATCATTACCCTGCGAGGGCAATGTTGTGGTCTGAGTCAAAGGACCAGCATAGTAGTCTGGCTGTGGCTGTGCATCAGTGCACTCCATGTCAGATTCAACTTGTAATGGGCATGGACTGTTAACTGCTTCACTTTCTAAGCCAGGGACGGTATGTGTAAAGAGCTCCATGGAGTAACCCGTTGTGTCGCCTTCTGCATTCTTCTCTGTTGTTGTTTTTGCTGAAGAGGACAAGGAAGCGACTTGTCCCTGACCGTGAACATCCACTAACGACGCGCTGCTTTGACATTTACCAGTTTCACGAGAGGAGGCAAAAGAGCTAGAGGCTGAGTCAGCAAGATAAGCCAAAACTTGCTCTTGCTGCTCCGGCTTTAAAAGCGGTTTTCCTACTCCCAGAAAAGGGAGCGTTCGAGGCCTTGTGTAGCCAGACGACGAACCTGGCTCCACAGCTCCAGACTTAGGTGCAATATTTTTTTTCCCACGACCAGCTGATGCTCCACCACTACCACTACCCTCATTACCAGCTGACAATGAACGCCCCCGGCCATGACCTCTTCCACCAGACTTCCTCATTGTTTTAAAAACGTAAACAAACTAACGGTATTTGTTGCTGTCACACAACTTACACGGTGAGCTATAACTTCAGCATGATTTAGCTACCCCTTTACAGGTGAGTGAGACCACAACGAAAATCAGGCACAATGTTACACACTCTGTTGTTGGTGGCAACAAATGAGAGAGATGCCACACACGCTGGACTGTCACTGAAGCACAAATGTAAATATTAATCTCCCACTGATTTTTTTTTTTTTTTTTTTCAGGGAGACTTTAGGAAAAAAAATAATAGAATAAAATGATTTTTTCAGGAAGAATTTAGAAACCAAATAAAATAAAATGATTTTTTCAGGGAGAATTTAGAAAACAAATAAAACAAAAAAAGGCTTTCTATGGCCCACTGAGTGAGAGATGACGCACACAGGAGTCAGGAGTGGCACACAAGCCCAGAGGCCAATATTTATCTCCCACTGATTGATGTAGTGATTTTTTCAGGTAGATTTTGGAACCCAAATCAAGCTAGAAAAATATTAGGCTTTCTATGGCCCACAATTGGAGAGAGAGAGAGAGATGGCACACCCAGGAGTCAAGACTGGCACACAAGCAGAAAGGGCAATATTAATCTCCCACTGATTTTTTTTTTTTTTTTTTCAGGGAGACTTTAGGAAAAAAAAATAATAGAATACAATGATTTTTTTTCAGGAAGAATTTAGAAACCAAATAAAATAAAATGATTTTTTCAGGGAGAATTTAGAAAACAAATAAAACAAAAAAAGGCTTTCTATGGCCAACTGAGTGAGAGATGACGCACACAGGAGTCAGGAGTGGCACACAAGCCCAGAGGCCAATATTTATCTCCCACTAATTGATGTAGTGATTTTTTCAGGTAGATTTTGGAACCCAAATCAAGCTAAAAAAATAATATGCTTTCTATGGCCCACAATTGGAGAGAGAGAGAGATGGCACACCCAGGAGTCAAGACTGGCACACAAGCAGAAAGGGCAATATTAATCTCCTACTGATTTGTTTTTTTTTTTTTTTTCAGGGAGACTTTAGGAAAAAAAAATAATAGAATAAAATGATTTTTTCAGGAAGAATTTAGAAACCAAATAAAATAAAATGATTTTTTCAGGGAGAATTTAGAAAACAAATAAAACAAAAAAAGGCTTTCTATGGCCCACTGAGTGAGAGATGACGCACACAGGAGTCAGGAGTGGCACACAAGCCCAGAGGCCAAAATTTATCTCCCACTGATTGATGTAGTGATTTTTTCAGGTAGATTTTGGAACCCAAATCAAGCTAAAAAAATAATAGGCTTTCTATGGCCCACAATTGGAGAGAGAGAGAGAGATGGCACACCCAGGAGTCAAGACTGGCACACAAGCAGAAAGGGCAATATTAATCTCCCACTGATTTTTTTTTTTTTTTTTTTTTTTTTCAGGGAGACTTTAGGAAAAAAAATAATAGAATAAAATGATTTTTTCAGGAAGAAATTAGAAACCAAATAAAATAAAATGATTTTTTCAGGGCGAATTTAGAAAACAAATAAAACAAAAAAAGGCTTTCTATGGCCCACTGAGTGAGAGATGACGCACACAGGAGTCAGGAGTGGCACACAAGCCCAGAGGCCAATGTTTATCTCCCACTGATTGATGTAGTGATTTTTTCAGGTAGATTTTGGAACCCAAATCAAGCTAAAAAAATAATAGGCTTTCTATGGCCCACAATTGGAGAGAGAGAGAGAGATGGCACACCCAGGAGTCAAGACTGGCACACAAGCAGAAAGGGCAATATTAATCTCCCACTGTTTTTTTTTTTTTATCAGGGAGACTTTAGGGAAAAAAAAAAAATAGAATACAATGATTTTTTCAGGAAGAATATAGAAACCAAATAAAATAAAATGATTTTTTCAGGGAGAATTTAGAAAACAAATAAAACAAAAAAAGGCTTTCTATGGCCCACTGAGTGAGAGATGATGAACACAGGAGTCAGGAGTGGCACACAAGCCCAGAGGCCAATATTTATCTCCCACTGATTGATGTAGTGATTTTATCAGGTAGATTTTGGAACCCAAATCAAGCTAAAAAAATAATAGGCTTTCTATGGCCCACAATTGGAGAGAGAGAGAGAGAGATGGCACACCCAGGAGTCAAGACTGGCACACAAGCAGAAAGGGCAATATTAATCTCCCACTGATTTTTTTTTTTTTTTCAGGGAGACTTTAGGAAAAAAAAATAATAGAATAAAATGATTTTTTCAGGAAGAATTTAGAAACCAAATAAAATAAAATGATTTTTTCAGGGAGAATTTAGAAAACAAATAAAACAAAAAAAAAGGCTTTCTATGGCCCACTGAGTGAGAGATGACGCACAAAGGAGTCAGGAGTGGCACACAAGCCCAGAGGCCAATATTTATCTCCCACTGATTGATGTAGTGATTTTTTCAGGTAGATTTTGGAACCCAAATCAAGCTAAAAAAATAATAGGCTTTCTATGGCCCACAATTGGAGAGAGAGAGAGAGATGGCACACCCAGGAGTCAAGACTGGCACACAAGCAGAAAGGGCAATATTAATCTCCCACTGATTTGTTTTTTGTTTTTTTTTCAGGGAGACTTTAGGAAAAAAAAATAATAGAATAAAATGATTTTTTCAGGAAGAATTTAGAAACCAAATAAAATAAAATGATTTTTTCAGGGAGAATTTAGAAAACAAATAAAACAAAAAAAGGCTTTCTATGGCCCACTGAGTGAGAGATGACGCACACAGGAGTCAGGAGTGGCACACAAGCCCAGAGGCCAATATTTATCTCCCACTGATTGATTTATTGATTTTTTCAGGTAGAATTTAGAACCCAAATCAACCAAAAACATTAATAGGCTTTCTATGGCCCACTATTTGTGAGAGAGATGGCACGCTCAGGACTGGCACACAAGCCCAGAGGCCAATATTAATCTCCCACTTTTTTTTTTTTTGTTCCAGGGAAAATTTATAAACCCAATAAAAAAAAATAATAAATAGGCTTTCTATGGCCCACTTATCTGAGAGAGAGAGATGGCACGCTTAGGACTGGCACACAAGCCCAAAGGCCAATATTCATCTCCCACTGATTGATTTATTGATTTTTTCACGTAGAATTTAGAACCCAAATAAAGCAAAAAAAAAAAATGGGCTTTCTATGGCCCACTGAGTGAGTGATGATGCACACAGGAGTCAGGAGTGGCACACAAGCCCTGAGGCCAATATTTTTCTCCCACTGATTGATGTAGTGATTTTTTCAGGTAGATTTTAGAACCCAAATCAAGCAAAAAAATAAATAGGCTTTCTATGGCCCACTGACTGAGAGATGGCACACACAGGAGTCAAGAGTGGCACACAAGCCCTGAGGCCAATATTTTTCTCCCACTGATTGATGTAGTAATTTTTTCAGGTAGATTTTAGAACCCAAATCAAGCAAAAAAATAAATAGGCTTTCTATGGCCCACTGAGTGAGAGATGGCACACACAGGGATGGCACTCTAGCAGAAATGTCAATCTTAATCTCCCACAAAAAAAAACAAAAAAAACAGGGAGTGTCCAACAATTACTATCTCCCTGCAGTAATCTCAGCCAGGTATGGCAGGCAGCAATAAGGAGTGGACTGATGCACAAATTAAATAAGAAGTGTGGACAAACAAAAAAGATAGCTGTGCAGAAAGGAAGGAACAAGAGGATTTGTGCTTTGAAAAAAGCAGTTGGTTTGCACAGCGGCGTACACACAGCAATGCAGCTATCAGGGAGCCTTCTAGGGCAGCCCAATGAGCTACAGTGCTGAGGGGAAAAAAAAAAAATGTAGCTTCCACTGTCCCTGCACACCGAAGGTGGTGTTGGGCAGTGGAAATCGCTACAGCACAAGCGGTTTGGTGGTTAATGGACCCTGCCTAACGCTATCCCTGCTTCTGACGAAGCGGCAGCAACCTCTCCCTAAGCTCAGATCAGCAGCAGTAACATGGCGGTCGGCGGGAACGCCCCTTTATAGCCCCTGTGACGCCGCAGACAGCAAGCCAATCACTGCAATGCCCTTCTCTAAGATGGTGGGGACCAGGACCTATGTCATCACGCTGCCCACACTCTGCGTTTACCTTCATCGGCTGAGAAATGGCGCTTTTCGCGTCATTGAAACGCGACTTTGGCGCGAAAGTCGCGTACCGCATGGCCGACCCCGCACAGGGGTCGGATCGGGTTTCATGAAACCCGACTTTGCCAAAAGTCGGCGACTTTTGAAAATGAACGACCCGTTTCGCTCAACCCTACCTAGGACTGCTGAAATCTTAACAGTGTGCTACTGTATCCTGTGTCATGATGGATCTTCGCATGGAGAGCTTTTATTTCAACCTGGATTTAAGCATCAAGCTGTTTCTTGCCTGTGCGTTTGCCTGGGAGCAACACAGAAATCGCGAAAGATGACACGGCGTATGCGTTTTTGGTGACACCCCATTATCGAACAACGTGAGAGCCGTGGAGCCTATCACACGCTATATGGCGAGCTTAATGCCAACCCGGACAAATTACCGGAATATACAAGGATGTTGCAAGACTCTTTCTAGGATTTCCTTGGTCGTGTCCAAGGAGTCATCCGGAGACAGGACACCCAGCTCCGTAGAGCAATTCCACCAGAGGAACATCTGCTGGTTACATTAAGGTACGTAACAATCCTAAACAAATGCCAGTGCTAATTTTGGTTGCTCTGACATGTATTCTTTGTATTTTCCTTTATGTCTTTAGCAGAACAACACCATAAATAGAATTGATTGTAAACTTTTTTTATTTATTTTATTCCAGATTTCTGGCAACCGGAGAGAGTTTATCATCCCTCTACTTCCAATAGCGGCTTGGAATTTCCACCCTGTCCGGATTAGTTGTGGACACCTGCCGGGCTTTGTGGAATGTTCTCTGGGATGAGTTTATACCCCAACCCACTGCGGACATGTGGATTAAAATTGCTGAAAAATTCAGGAGTGTGTGTGATTTCCCCAACTGTTTGGGAGCAGTGGATGAAAAGCACATCCGCATTATCAAACCAGCCAGAACAAGATCGGAGTAATTGAACTATAAAAATATTTTTCTCTTGTTCTCATGGCAATAGGAGAGGCGGACTGTCGCTTCATTGCCGTGGACATTGGAGCTTTGGCAGTGGCAACGATTCCCTGACTTTCAAGAACTCGGATATGGGCCACCATGTGTATGGCTAAAATTTTAATTTTCCACGGCCACGACCTCTCCCCAGCACTCAAGGTGCACCGAAGCCATTTGTTATGGTTGGGGATGAGGCCTTTCAGATGTGTGAAAACCTACTGAAGCCATATTCCAGTCAGGACTTAAACCACACTAAAAGGATCTTTAACTACAGACTGACCAGGGCCCGAAGAACAGTAGAGTGTACCTTTGGGTTTCTAGTCTCAAAATGGCGCATTCTTGCAACAGCCATTAATCTAAATATGGAGACAGTCGATGAGGTCGTCAAAGCCTGTGTGGTTCTCCACAATTACATAATGGCTAAGGAGCGACCCAACATTGAACTGGATGAGCCAGTTGCAAACCCATTGCCAGATTACCAGCATCACCTACTGCGGTCAACTGCAGAAGTTGGCCACATGCGGGACCAATTTGCTGCCTTTTTTGATTCTGATATTGGACGTGTGGCATGGCAGGATAATATTGTGTAAAATCTCCTGTTGGGTTTGGGTCTGTACAAGTTATGTTAAATGTTAATAATATTTGTTGTTAATAAACTTTATATTTTTGGTATCTTGATGGTGTCTCCTATGTATTTCCTCTACAAACCACTTAGGTTGTTAGTAGTGTTGAGCATTCCGATACCGCAAGTATCGGGTATCGGCCGATATTTGCGGTATCGGAATTCCGATACCGAATTCCGATACTTCCCGCGTATCGGATACCGGAATCGGAAGTTCCCAGAATTCAAACTGAACGCAGCAGCCAATGAGGAATGATTGGAAGTGTGGGCACATCCTGTTTAGCATGGTGGGCATGTAAGTACTGGCAAGGCTTGGATTGGCTGCTGAAATGATGTCACTCTGCACTATAAAAAACGCTGCCGCCATTTTGCGCTCACTCTGCTGTGATTTCAGTTAGGGACAGGACGCTGTGTTCTAACTGAGGGCCAGTCGAGCTAGCTAATTGCTTTATTTTCCTTTCCAAAGGCTAATTTAGCAAAACGCTGTGTGTTCTTCACTGTTCACCTTGCTCTTGCCTTGCAGCGCTGTTTTAACAGCGTTCTGCAAGGTCTCTGTGTGTGTGTGTGTGTGCAGCTCACTCTGTAGTCTGTGTGCAGCCATATACCCGGTTGTATTCAGCTCAGGGGGGGTTCACACTGCCTCACACAGTTGTCCTTTTTTGCTCTTAGTGCAGCCTGCTGCACATTTTTTCTCAAATTTCCTATTAGTGTTTTTCCACTAGTCTCCAGCTCTATTGTGGAAAAACACTACATAGGATAACCTAGAGGGGGGTTTTTGGGCCTTGCAGCGCCGTTTACGGCTGTC
This sequence comes from Ranitomeya imitator, assembly GCF_032444005.1. NCBI lineage: Eukaryota > Metazoa > Chordata > Amphibia > Anura > Dendrobatidae > Ranitomeya > Ranitomeya imitator. The sequence continues at coordinate 115,551,976 of NC_091283.1, read as the reverse complement.
TGCACGGTCTCCGTGTGAACCCAGCTCGCCCTGTAGTCTGTGTGCAGCCATAGCTGGTTGGATTCAGCTCAGGGTTCGTTACTGGCTCATACCTTGAGAAAAATTTTACTTTTTTTCAAATAGTGCAGCCTGTTTAAAATTTGAAAAAAAATTCCTATTAGTGTCTTTCCACTCGTATCCAGCTAAATAGTGGAAAAACACTATATAGGATAACCTAGAGGAGGGTTTTTTGGCCTTGCAGCGCCGTTTACGGCTGTCTGCACGGTCTCCGTGTGAGCCCAGCTCGCCCTGTAGTCTGTGTGCAGCCATAGCCGGTTGGATTCAGCTCAGGGTTCGTTACTGGCTCATACCTAGAGAAAAATTTTACTTTTTTTCAAATAGTGCAGCCTGTTTAAAATTTGAAAAACAAAAATTCCTATTAGTGTCTTTCCACTCGTATCCAGCTAAATAGTGGAAAAACACTATATAGGATAACTAAGAGGAGGGTTTGTTGGCCTTGCAGCGCCGTTTACGGCTGTCTGCACGGTCTCTGTGTGAGCGCAGCTCGCCCTGTAGTCTGTGTGCAGCCATAGCCGGTTGGATTCAGCTCAGGGTGCGTTACTGCCTCATACCTTGAAAAACAATTTCCTTTTTTTCAAATAGTGCAGCCAGTTTAAAATTTGAAAAAAAAAATTCCTATTAGTGTCTTTCCACTCGTATCCAGCTAAATAGTGGAAAAACACTATATAGGATAACCTAGAGGAGGTTTTTTTGGCCTTGCAGCGCCGTTTACGGCTGTCTGCACGGTCTCCGTGTGAGCCCAGCTCGCCCTGTAGTCTGTGTGCAGCCATAGCCGGTTGGATTCAGCTCAGGGTTCGTTACTGCCTCATACCTTGAGAAAAATTTTACTTTTTTTCAAATAGTGCAGCCTGTTTAAAATTTGAAAAAAAAAAATCCTATTAGTGTCTTTCCACTCGTATCCAGCTAAATAGTGGAAAAACACTATATAGGATAACCGAGAGGAGGGTTTTTTGGCCTTGCAGCGCCGTTTACGGCTGTCTACACGGTCTCCGTGTGATTTAAACTAGCTCTGTAGCCCGATCTGCACCAAAAAAAAAGTTAAGTTCACCAAACACAACTTAACACTTGTGTAGGCCACATTTGAAAAATAATAAAGTTTAGTCCACAATTTACAACATTAGTGTTTCTTACACCTGTTAGGAGGAGCATTTCAGGAATAAGCACACTAAGGCCTTAGTACTTTTCTGCTTATCTTTATCTGTCAACCAAGATGAAGAGGGCAGGGAGTAAGGCACGTGGGCGTGGGCGCGGAGCAGGGAGAGGAGCAGGGAGAGGACGTGGTGATTCTGTGCCTGCTGCGGGCGCCGGTGACTCGTCGTCACTCAGTTTCAGCAGGGAACAGTCCTTCATGCGCAGCTTTGTCGGAGAGCGCCGTGCACCGCTGCTACGTGAAGACCAAATTGAAGCCGTTGTCGGGTGGATGGCAGCTAACGCCTCGGCATCGACTTCAGTTAGTGCCACATCCTCTCAGGCACAGAGCACTGGAGAGCAGCCATCTGTCTCTTCACCACCTGCCAAATTGGCCAGGCAGTCAGAGAGCCCAGGACAGGAGCCGTCTCTACTTCTGTTCTCTGAATCTCTTGGCTTGGAAACAGGGGGCCAGCCAAGCAGCATTGGAGAAATGGAAGAAGAGGCAGTGTGCAGTGATGCCCAAAAGCTTTATCTCTCTGACTCTGAAGAGGCAGGTGGGCCAGTGCCTCCGGTGACCACAGCGCAGTACGCATCTGATGATGAAACTCAGGTGCCGCTTTCTGATGCGTACTGTGCTGCCGAGACTACCCAGGAGGAGCAGTTGGTGGCAGAGGGTAGTGGAGATGATGAGGTCCTTGACCCATCGTGGCGTGAGGAACAGGAAGGTGGTGGGAGCAGCTCTGAGGAAGAGCTTCCCCTTACGGGCCAAAGAGGGAGAGGGAGGGGGAAGACTGCGGAGCCTGTAGCCTCCACTTTGGCACCCGTTAGGAGCCTGTCTCTTTCCAAAGCCAAAAAGGGCGCTCCCAAGACTTGCAGTGCCTGGTCCTTTTTTGACACAGTTGCAGATGACATTTGTTTTGTCAAATGCAAGCTGTGTCATCAGAAAGTAAAAAGAGGTAAAAGTGTCAGCAACCTCAATACCACAAATATGTGGAAACATGTGCGGAACAGGCACGCGGTGGAGTTACAGAAACACAGTGAAGACGTAGGCCAACCAACAGCGGCAGCTACCACCTCTTCATCTCGTGTTGCCTCTTCCTCCACTGTTGTCCAGAGACCTAGTGTAATTCCACCCACAGCACCACCTTCCCAGTCATCCTCACACTCCCAGTCTACTCTACAGCCATCGGTAGTCCAGGCATGGGAGAAAAGGCGGGCATTCTCGGCCAACCACCCCCGAGCACAGGCTCTGAATGCAGGCATTGCCAAACTGTTGTCCCTGGAAATGCTCTCGTTCAGGCTGGTGGAGACTGACAGCTTCCGTGACTTGATGGCATTGGCAGTCCCACAGTACAAGGTGCCCAGCCGCTTTTACTTCAGCAGGCAGGCTGTCCCTGCCCTGCACAGGCATGTTGAGGCAAACATAAAACATGCGCTACTGAACGCCGTCAGTAGCAAGGTCCACCTCACCACCGATGCGTGGACCAGTCAGCATGGACAGGGGCGATATGTTTCCCTCACTGCCCATTGGGTTAATGTTGTTGAGCCAGGTACAGATCGTGCGAGTGGCGCAGGACGTGTCCTGCCCACTCCAAGGATTGCAGGAATCCAGTCTGTACGCATCGACTCCTCCTCTTACACCAGTTCCTCTGATTCCTCTCTGCAGGATCCGTCACAGTCCACCTCCACATGGACCCGTGAACGTTTACCTATGACCGACATGAGCACAGCCGTGGCCAAACGTCAGCAGGCCGTCATGAAACTAGTTTCATTGGGGCATCGAAGCCACACAGCGCAGGAGCTCTGGAATGCCATCAAGCAGGAGAGCGATGTGTGGTTACTGCCAGCGAATCTCCAGCCAGGCATGGTAGTGTGTGACAATGGCCGAAATCTGGTGGCAGCTTTGGCCCTTGGCAACCTCACTCACATCCCATGTCTGGCACATGTGCTCAATTTGGTTGTGCAGAGTTTTCTGAGGGACTATCCGGATCTTGATGCCCTGCTGCACAAGGTCCGCCTAGAGTGTGCTCACTTGCGGCGTTCCAGCTTGGCCAGATCCCGCATTGCTGCTCTGCAGCGCCGATTCCGCCTTCCGGAACACCGCATCATATGTGACCTACCTACCCGGTGGAATTCCACGTTACATATGTTGGAGCGGTTGTGTGAGCAGCAGCAAGCAGTTATGGAGTACCAGCTGCATCAGGCGCAAAGAAGTCGCAGTCAGCGCCGATCAGACTTCACAACCACAGAGTGGGCCACTATGAAGGACGTCTGCCAGGTTTTGCGTCCTTTTGATTATTCCACGCGGATGGCAAGTGCAGATGATGCACTAGTCAGCATGACTGTCCCCCTTATCTGCCTGCTTCAGCAAACTTTGCAAGGGTTAAGGGATGATATGGTGGAAGAGGTGGAGGATGAGGAGTCACCTTTTCCATCAGCTTCTGGAGAGTCAGCGCCACGTGGTTCCTCACAAAGGGGTACGCAGGGGCCAATTTGTGAGGAGGATGAGGAGGAGTCAATGGAGGAGGAAGAGCTCCGTCCAGAGGAGGGAGCGACACAATTGTCCAGTGGTCAGTGTGTACAGCGAGGGTGGGGTGATGACGAGCGGGCAGAGATCATGTCTCAAGCAGGGGACAGCGTTTCTGGGCCAGTTGGCACTCTGCAGCACATGGTGGATTTCATGCTGCAGTGCCTGAGAAACGACCGCCGCATCGACCACATTCTCAACATGCCTGATTATTGGGTGTTCACCCTCCTCGATCCTTGCTACCGGGACAACGTCCAAAACCTCATCCCTGCATTGACCCGGGAGCGTAAATTGCGGGAGTACCACGACACACTGGTGAATTCCATCATCTTCTCCTGTCCAACTGAGAGGAGTGCTGCTAGTGCTTTACAAAGCAGCTCAGTGCGTCGAGGCAGTGGGGGAGGCTCTGCCCAAAGAGGGAGCAGAAGCAGTGCCTCTGCCCAAGGCAAGCCCAGTATGGCACAACTCTGGCACACTTTTGTGTGCCCGCCCCAAATGTCTACACCATCACCGGTGGCTCCAGTCAGCAGGAGGCAACGGTTCCGTCAGATGGTGACAGACTACATGGCTTGCCCTCTTACTGTACTCCCAGACGGCTCTTCCCCGTTCAAGTTTTGGGTCTCTAAGCTGGATACATGGCCAGAGCTAAGCCAGTATGCATTGGAGGTGCTGGCTTGCCCTGCGGCTAGTGTCTTATCGGAACGTGTCTTTAGTGCCGCAGGTGGTGTACTAACAGACCGTCGCATGCGACTATCCTCCGATAACGTTGACCGGCTTACTTTCCTGAAAATGAACCAGGCCTGGATCTCGCAGGAATTTGCCACTCCTCTGCCTGATTAAGTAATTGGGTGTCATCCAGGTCTCCTGCTGTGTTCATCTTTCTACCACCTGAACTGCTATTCCTGGGCTCCAACACCGCCAGTTGCGGCTCAGAAGTGCAGGCTGCACAGTAAAAACATACGACCCAGTGTTATTGGGTTTCAGTAACGTCAGCTGATCCCCAGCTGTGTAGCCGGCAATGTGTCCTGCGACCGCCACGCTGGCACAACAACCTAAATGTAAGGGAACCTGTCCCCCCCCCCCCCCCGTCGTTTGTTACTGAAAGAGCCATCTTGTGCAGCAGAAATGCTGCACAAGGAAAAGGTAGCTCTTTTTTTTTAGCTCTTTGCACACGCAGAACTTAACACTTATAAAATGTGTTCACTGATACCGTTATACCGTCCCGGAGCTGGGACTTTCCTTCGTAATGTGACGCAGCACAGCCGTCATTCCTACCCCCTTGGTGCCATGCGCTGCCTCCTCAGCGTTGTTTTAAGCTGTCACGGAGCCTGCGCTGTTCTGTTATCCCTTGGGCATGCCCTATTTGCGCTGCCTGTCTTCTGACATAATTTGGTGTCAGGCTGGCTGCGCCTGTGCGGCCGCGCTGCCCGAGATCCCGCCTCGCAATGTCTTCTGATTGAGTCACACTGCGGGCCTGGGATCCATGGGCATGCGCAGTGCATATCTTCCCCTCGGGCTCTCACTCATTTCCCTCCGCCTTCTTTAGACTGTGCGCCGTCAGCTGATCCCTAGCATGCCACGGCCGTGACACCGCACAGTCTGAAGAAGAGGGAAGGAGGGGAGTGAGAGTCGAGGTTATGCACTGTGCATGCCCATGGTTCCAAGGCCCGCAGTGGGATTACGTTAGACGAGACTGCGAGGTGGGATCTGGAGCAGCGTGGACGCACAGGCACTGACAGCCTGACACCAAATTATGTCAGAAGACAGGCAGCGCTAATTGGGCATGGCCAAGGGCTAACAGAACAGCGCAGGCTCCGTGACAGCTTAAAACAACGCTGAGGAGGCAGCGCACGGCATCAAGGGGATAGGAATGACAGCTGTGCTGTGTCCCATTACGAAGGAAATTCGCACCTCCGGAACGGTTTAACGGTATAAAGGGACACATTGTTAGTGTTTACTTCGGTGTTTGCAAGGAGCATAATTAAAAGAGCAACCTTTTCCTTTTGCATCCTTAGTGCTGCACAAGATGGCTCTTTCAGCTACAAACGTCTTGGGGGGGGGGTTAAAGGTTTCCTTTCAACTTGCTCCAATCAGGCTTCGGCCTACACTTTGTTCCTCTGCTCCTCCTGCTGTCCCTGGGCTCTAACACCGCCAGTTGGTGCCTGGAAGTGCTGTGTGCACAGTCAACAGTCGCTCCTCTGTTATTGGGGTTCAGTAACGTCAGCTGATCCCCAGCTGTGTGTGCGGCAATACCTCCAATCTGCTCCTCCTGCTGTCCCTGGGCTCTAACACCGCCAGTTGGTGCCTGGAAGTGCTGTGTGCACAGTCAACAGTCGCTCCTCTGTTATTGGGGTTCAGTAACGTCAGCTGATCCCCAGCTGTGTGTGCGGCAATACCTCCAATCTGCTCCTCCTGCTGTCCCTGGGCTCTAACACCGCCAGTTGGTGCCTGGAAGTGCTGTGTGCACAGTCAACAGTCGCTCCTCTGTTATTGGGGTTCAGTAACGTCAGCTGATCCCCAGCTGTGTATCCGGCAACGTGTCATGCGACCGCCACGCTGGCACAACTAAAATGTAAGGGGACCTGTCCCCCCCCCCCCAGGCGTTTGTTACTGAAAGAGCCACCATGTGCAGCACTAATACTGCACAAGGGAAAGGTCACTCTTGAAATTATGCTCCTTGCAAATGCTGAACTACACACTCATGTAATGTGTCCCCTCACACCGCCCAACCGTCCCGGAGGTGGGACTTTCCTTTGTAATGTGACGCAGCACAGCCGTCATTGCTACCCCCTTGGCACCGTGCGCTGCCTCCTTAGCGTTGTTTAATTCCGTCATGGACCCTGCGCTGTTATGTTATCCCTTGGCCATGCACAGTTTGCGCTGCCCGTCCTCTGTCATCATTTGTTGTCGTCCTGGCTGCGCCTGTGCGTCCACGCTGCCCGAAATCACACCTCGCAGTGTCGTCTAATGTGATCCCACAGTGGGCCTGGTATCCATGGCCATGCGCAGTGCATATACTAGCCTCTCACTCCCCTTCTTCACGCTTCTTCAGACTAGGCGGCGTCAGCTGATCCCTAATAGCATGCCACGGCCGTGACGCCGCACAGTCTGAAGAAGCAGGAAGGAGGTGAGTGAGAGGCGATGATATGCACTGCGCATGCCCATGGATCCCTGGCCCGCAGTGGGACTACATTAGATGACACTGCAAGGTTGGATCTCGGGCAGCTTGGACGCACAGGCACTGCCAGCCTGACACCTACATGATGTCAGAAGACGGACACCGCTAACTGTGCATGGCCAAGGGATAACATTACAGCGCGGGCTCCGTGACAGAACCAAACAACGTTGAGGAGGTGGCGCCCGGCACCAAGGGGGTTGGAATGACGGCTGTGCTGTGTCACATTACAAAGGAAAGTCCCACTTCCGGGATGGTTTGACGGTGTGAGGGGACACATTATATGAGTGTGTACTTCAGCGTTTGCAAGGAGCATAATTTTCGGAGCCACCATTTTCCATGTGCAGTATTACTGCTGTACAAGATGGCTCTTTCAGCAACAAATGCCTGGGGGGGGGGGGTTAAAGGTTCCCTTTCAACTTGCTCCACTGCAGGCTTCGGCCTACACTCTGCTCCTCTTTGATTCCCTGGGTTTCAACACTGTCAGTTGCCACCTGGAAGTGTTGTCTACACAGAAAAAACACTAGGTGATGTGTCAGTGGGGTTCAGCACCGCCAGCTGTTCCCCTGCTGTGTAGTCGGCAACGTGTCCAGCACAAGCCACGCTGGCACAACAGAACAAAAGCTGCCACCAGTGCAGGCTTCGGCCTACACTCTGCTCCTCTCCTCCTCCTGCTGACCCTGGGCTCAAACACCGCTAGTTTTTGCCCGGAAGTGCTAGCTGCACAGAGAAAAACACCAGCCAATGTGTTAGTGGGGTTCAGCAACGCCAGCTGTTCCCCTGCTGTGTAGCCGGCAACGTGACCTGCAAACGCCACGCAGGCACATGAACTGAAATTAAAGGGAACCTGGCCCCACCCCCCCAGGTGTTTCTATGTATAACAGCCACCTAGTACAGCAGTACTGCTGCATTTGTACAAGGTGGCTGACTTTTTCTCCTTGCCCACGTGGAACTCAACACGTACAAAATGTGTCTCATTGAGACCATTCCACTGTCCCTGAGGTGTGACTTTCCTTTCTAATGATACGCAGCACCCCCCTTGGTTGCGTTTCCCGTCTTTTGTCATCATGGTTAGCTGGCTGCGCCTGTGCATCCGCCCTGCTAGAAACAACGCCCCTCGTTGTCATATTTATTTTGTCAGCGAGGGTGTGGTTTATGGGCGCGAGCAGTGCATATGTTCGCCTGTCTTAACTCATCTCCTTCCGCCTTCTTCAGACTGTGCGGCCTCCTGGCCGTGGTAGGCGATAAGGGATCAGATGAGGCCGCCCAGTCTGGAGCAGGTGTAAGGACATGTGTAAGCGGCAAACCTATTTACTGCACAAGGCCACGAATCCCAGCCACGCAGTGTGATTTTTTGAAAACACACTGTGGGTCTGGGATTCATGTCCATCGCTAACCGCAACGGCCGAAATGAAATGAGGTCAGAAGACAGGAAGCACTCACAGCGCATGGCCAAGGGATCACAATAGCGCAGACTCCTGTACAGCAAATAACAACGCTCAGGAATCTGCGCCCAGTACCTAGGTGTAAATTTTGACACCTGTGCTGCGTCTCCTTAAAAAGACAAGTCACGCCTCCACAACTGTTTGACAGTATAATGGGCTAAATAGTGTACGTGTTTTAGTCAGCGTGTGCAAGGAGCAAAACAAATAGAGCAACCTTTTACTTGTGCAGCATTAATGCTGCACAAGGTGTGGCTCTTGTACCTTGCAACACCTGAGGGGGGTTAAAAGTAACCTTTGAAATTGGTTCAACTAGGCTTCGGCCTACACTCTGCTCCTCTCCTGCTGACCCTGGGCTCAAACACCGCTAGTTTTTGCCCGGAACTGCTAGCTGCACAGAGAAAAACACCAGTCAATGTGTTAGTGAGGTTCAGCACCGCCAGCTGTTCCCCTGCTGTGTAGTCGGCATCGTGTCCAGCACAAGCCACGCTGGCACAAGTGACCAAAAGCTGCCACCAGTGCAGGCTTCGGCCTACACTCTGCTCCTCTCCTCCTCCTGCTGACCCTGGGCTCAAACACCGCCAGTTTCTGCCCGGAAGTGCTAGCTGCACAGAGAAAAACACCAGCCAATGTGTTAGTGGGGTTCAGCACCGCCAGCTGTTCCCCCGCTGTGTAGCCGGCATCGTGTCCAGCACAAGCCACGCTGGCACAACTGACCAAAAGCTGCCACCAGTGCAGGCTTCGGCCTACACATTGCTCCTCTCCTCCTCCTGCTGACCCTGGGCTCTAACACCGCCAGTTTTTGCCCGGACATGCGAGCTGCACAGAGAAAAACACCAGTCAATGTGTCAGTGGGGTTCAGCACCGCCAGCTGTTCCCCTGCTGTGTAGCTTGCAACGTGACCTGCAAACGCCACGCAGGCACATGAACTGAAATTGAAGGGAGCCTGCCCCCCACCCCCAGGTGTTTCTATGTAAAACAGCCACCTTGTACAGCAGTACTGCTGCATTTGTACAAGGTGGCTGACTTTTTCTCCTTGCCCACGTGGAACTCAACACGTACAAAATGTGTCTCATTGAGACCATTCCACTGTCCCTGAGGTGTGACTTTCCTTTCTAATGATACGCAGCACCACCCTTGTTAGCGCTGCCCGTCTTTTGACATCATTGGTTAGCTGGCTGCGCCTGTGCGTCTGCCCTGCTCGAAACAACGCCCCTCGGTGTCTTATTTTTTTGAACAGTGAGGGTGTGATTGATGGGCATGTGCAGTGCATATGTTTGCCTGTGTTCACTCATCTCCTTCCGCCTTCTTCAGACTGGGTGTCCTCATGGCCGCGGCAGGCGATAAGGGATCAGATGAGGCCATGTGTGAGCGTCAAACATATTTACTGAACAAGGCCACGAATCCCAGCCACGCAGTGTGATTTTTTGAAAACACACTGTGGGTCTGGGATTCATGTCCATCGCTAACCGTAACGGCCGACATTAAATGAGGTCAGAAGACAGGAAGCGCTCACAGCGCATGGCCAAGGGATCCCAATAGCGCAGACTCCTGTACAGCAAATAACAACGCTCAGGAATCTGCGCACAGCAGCTAGGTGTAAATTTTGACACCTGTGCTGCATCTCCTTAAAAAGACTAGTAGTCACGCCTCCACTACTGTTTGACAGTATAATGGGCTAAATAGTGTACGTGTTTTATTCAGCGTGTGCAAGGAGCAAAATTAAATAGAGCAACCTTTGACTTGTGCATCATTAATGCTGTTCAAGGTGTGGCTCTTGTACCTTGCAACACCTGAGGGGGGGGTTAAAGGTAACCTTTGAAATTGGTTCAACTAGGCTTCGGCCTACACTCTGCTCCTCTACTCCTCCTGCTGACCCTGGGCTCAAACAACGCCAGTTTCTGCCCGGACATGCTAGCTGCACAGAGAAAAACACCAGCCAATGTGTTAGTGGGGTTCAGCACCGCCAGCTGTTCCCCTGCTGTGTAGTCGGCATCGTGTCCAGCACAAGCCACGTTGGCACAACTGAACAAAAGCTGCCACCAGTGCAGGCTTCGGCCTACACTTTGCTCCTCTCCTCCTCCTGCTGACCCTGGGCTCAAACAACGCCAGTTTCTGCCCGGACATGCTAGCTGCACAGAGAAAAACACCAGCCAATGTGTTAGTGGGGTTCAGCACCGCCAGCTGTTCCCCTGCTGTGTAGTCGGCATCGTGTCCAGCACAAGCCACGCTGGCACAACTGAACAAAAGCTGCCACCAGTGCAGGCTTCGGCCTACACTTTGCTCCTCTCCTCCTGCTGACCCTGGGCTCAAACAACGCCAGTTTCTGCCCGGACATGCTAGCTGCACAGAGAAAAACACCAGCCAATGTGTTAGTGGGGTTCAGCACCGCCAACTGTTCCCCTGCTGTGTAGCTGGCAACGTGTCCTGCAAACGCCACGCAGGCACATGAACTGAAATTGAAGGGAGCCTGCCCCCCACCCCCCCAGGTGTTTCTATGTATAACAGCCACCTTGTACAGCAGCACTGCTGCATTTGTACAAGGTGGCTGACTTTTTCTCCATGCACACGTGGAACTCAACAAGTACAAAATGTGTCTCATTACAGACCATTACAATGTCCCTGAGGTGTGACTTTCCTTTTTAATGACACGCAGCACCCCCATTGTTAGCGCTGCCCGTCTTCTGACATCATTGGTTGGCTGGCTGTGCCTGTGCGTCCCCCCTGCCCGACACAACGCCCCCCGTTGTCTCATATATTTTGACTGCGAGTGTGTGATTGATGGGCACGAGCAGTGCATATGTTCCCCTGTCTTCACTCCCCTCCTTCCGCCTTCTTCTGACTGTGCGGCCTCATGGCCGCGGCATGCGATAAGGGATCAGCTGAGGCCGCCCAGTCTGAAGCAGGTGTAAGGACATGTGTGAGCGGTGAACATATTTACTGCACAAGGCCACGAATCCCAGCACCGCAGTGTGACTTTAGGAAAAGCCACTGTGGGTCTGGGATTTATGGCCATCGTTAACCGCACCGGCCAACATGAAATGAGGTCATGAGACGGCCTGCACTAACAGGGTATTGCCAAGGGATAACACAAGAGCGCAGTTTCCTGTACTGCAAATAACAACGGTAAGGAATCTGCGCACAGCACCTAGGTGTAAATTTGTACACCTATGCTGCGTCTCCTTAAAAAGACTAGTAGACTAGTCACGCCTCCACTACTGTTTGACAGTGTAATGGGCTAAATAGTGTACGTGTTTAATTCAGCGTGTGCAAGGAGCAAAATTAAATAGAGCAACCTTTGACTTGTGCATCATTAATGCTGTTCAAGGTGTGGCTCTTGTACCTTGCAACACCTGAGGGGGGGTTAAAGGTAACCTTTGAAATTGGTTCAACTAGGCTTCGGCCTACACTCTGCTCCTCTACTCCTCCTGCTGACCCTGGGCTCAAACACCGCTAGTTTTTGCCCGGAACTGCTAGCTGCACAGAGAAAAACACCAGTCAATGTGTTAGTGGGGTTCAGCAACGCCAGCTGTTCCCCTGCTGTGTAGTCGGCAACGTGTCCAGCACAAGCCACGCTGGCACAACAGACCAAAAGCTGCCACCAGTGCAGGCTTCGGCCTACACTTTGCTCCTCTCCTCCTCCTGCTGACCCTGGGCTCAAACAACGCCAGTTTCTGCCCGGACATGCTAGCTGCACAGAGAAAAACACCAGCCAATGTGTTAGTGGGGTTCAGCACCGCCAGCTGTTCCCCTGCTGTGTAGTCGGCATCGTGTCCAGCACAAGCCACGCTGGCACAACTGAACAAAAGCTGCCACCAGTGCAGGCTTCGGCCTACACTTTGCTCCTCTCCTCCTCCTGCTGACCCTGGGCTCAAACAACGCCAGTTTCTGCCCGGACATGCTAGCTGCACAGAGAAAAACACCAGCCAATGTGTTAGTGGGGTTCAGCACCGCCAGCTGTTCCCCTGCTGTGTAGCTGGCAACGTGTCCTGCAAACGCCACGCAGGCACATGAACTGAAATTGAAGGGAGCCTGCCCCCCACCCCCAGGTGTTTCTAGGTATAACAGCCACCTTGTACAGCAGTACTGCTGCATTTGTACAAGGTGGCTGACTTTTTGTCCTTGCCCACGTGGAACTCAAAACGTACAAAATGTGTCTCATTGAGACCATTCCACTGTCCCTGAGGTGTGACTTTCCTTTCTAATGATACGCAGCACCCCCCTTGGTAGCGCTTCCCGTCTTCTGACATCATTGGTTGGCTTGTTGCGCCTGTGCGTCCGCCCTGCCTGAAACAATGCTCCTCGTTGTCTTATTTTGACTGCGAGGGTGTGATTGATGGGCACGAGCAGTGCATATCTTCACCTGTCTTAACTCATCTCCTTCCGCCTTCTTCAGACTGTGCAGCCTCATGGCCGCGGCATGCGAGAAGGGATCAGCAGAGGCCGCCCAGTCTGAAGCAGGTGTAAGGACGTGTTTGAGCGGCCAAAATATTTACTGCTCAAGGCCACGAATCACAGCACCGCAGTGTGACTTTATGAAAAGGCACTGTGGGTCTGGGATTTATGGCCATCGTTAACCGCACCGGCCAACATGAAATGAGGTCATAAGACGGGCAGCTCTAACAGGGCATTGCCAAGGGATAACACAAGAGCGCAGACTCCTGTACAACAAATAACAACGCTCAGGAAGCTGCGCAAAGCACCAAGGCATTATTTGGGACACCTGTGCTGCGTCTCCTTAAAAAGCCAAGTCACGCATCCACTACAGTTTGACTGTAGAATGGGCTAAATTGTGTACGTCTTTCATTCAGCGTGTGCAAGTAGACAAATTAATAGAGCAACCTTTCACTTGTGCAGCATTAATACTGCACAAGGTGTGTCTCTTGTACTTTGTAACACCTGAGGGGGGGTTAAAGGTTTCCTTTGAAATTGGTTCAAATAGGCTTCGGCCTACACTCTGCTCCTCTCCTCCTCCTCCTGCTTCAACACGGGCTCTAACATCGCTAGTTTTTGACCGCAAGTGCTAGCTGCACAGAGAAAAACACACGCCATTGTGTTAGTGGGGTTCAGCAACGCCAGCTGTTCCCCCACTGTGTAGCCGGCAAAGTGTCCTGCAAACGCAACGCAGACACAAAGCTGCCTCCAGTGCAGGCTTCGGCCTACACTCTGCTCCCCCTGCTTACCCTTAGCTCCAACACCGCTAGTTGGGGCTCTAGGAAGACAATCTTTAATAGGCAACGCATCTGGGTTCCAGCACCGCCAGCTGGTTCTCGGCAGTGTTCTTGTCACAGGTACTCCCTCGTGCCAAGCCTGGTTTCAGCACCGTCAGCTGTTTCCGGGTTGTGTCAAGCTCACTGAGACGCCTATGCTTGCCCCGTCGTGGTGCGGTCGGGTTAGCCAACTCCAGGGTGCCTCCAGTTTAGGAGCTTCCTATGTGGGCTGCGTGAACTGGTAGTCAAGGCTGGTTCTGTAGTGCCAGTAGGCCCAGCTCCCCCTGTAGGACTGTTGGGGTTCGGTAACTGCGGCTGCCTCGCGGCCTAGCTGTTCTCTCCTCTCCTGTGGGCCTTGGGGTCCACCACCTGGTTCCAGCACCGTCAGCTGGTTCCGGGCCGAGCCTTTGGCTTAGGTGCCTCCTCCTGGGTATCCGAGTTCCGCCAACGTCAGGCGGTCCTTGGTAGTGCTTTTAAGCGCGGGCACCTACAGCTTAGTAACCGTGTTCCAGCACCGTCAGCTGGTCCTCGGTCGTGCCATTGGCTCTTGCACACTGGGGCAACGCATCTGGGTTCCAGCACCGCCAGCTGGTTCTCGGCAGTGTTTTTGTCACAGGTACTCCCTCGTGCCAAACCTGGTTTCAGCACCGTCAGCTGTTTCTGGGGTGTGTCAAACTCGCTGAGACGCCTATGTTTGCCCCGTCGTGTTGCAGTCGGGTTAGCCAACTCCAGGGTGCCTCCAGTTTAGGAGCTTCCTATGTGGGCTGCGTGAACTGGTAGTCAAGGCTGGTTCTGTAGTGCCAGTAGGCCCAGCTCCCCCTGTAGGACTGTTGGGGTTCGGTAACTGCGGCTGCCTCGCGGCCTAGCTGTTCTCTCCTCTCCTGTGGGCCTTCGGGTCCACCACCTGGTTCCAGCACCGTCAGCTGGTTCCGGGCCGAGCCTTTGGCTTAGGTGCCTCCTCCTGGGTATCCGAGTTCCGCCAACGTCAGGCGGTCCTTGGTAGTGCTTTTAAGCGCGGGCACCTACAGCTTAGTAACCGTGTTCCAGCACCGTCAGCTGGTCCTCGGTCGTGCCATTGGCTCTTGCACAATGGGGCAACGCATCTGGGTTCCAGCACCGCCAGCTGGTTCTCGGCAGTGTTCTTGACACAGGTACTCCCTCGTGCCAAGCCTGGTTTCAGCACCGCCAGCTGTTTCCGGGTTGTGTCAAGCTCACTGAGACGCCTATGCTTGCCCCATCGTGGTGCGGTCGGGTTAGCCAACTCCAGGGTGCCTCCAGTTTAGGAGCTTCCTATGTGGGCTGCGTGAACTGGCAGTCAAGGCTGGTTCTGTAGTGCCAGTAGGCCCAGCTCCCCCTGTAGGACTGTTGGGGTTCGGTAACTGCGGCTGCCTCGCGGCCTAGCTGTTCTCTCCTCTCCTGTGGGCCTTCGGGTCCACCACCTGGTTCCAGCACCGTCAGCTGGTTCCGGGCCGAGCCTTTGGCTTAGGTGCCTCCTCCTGGGTATCCGAGTTCCGCCAACGTCAGGCAGTCCTTGGTAGTGCTTTTAAGCGCGGGCACCTACAGCTTAGTAACCGGGTTCCAGCACCGCCAGCTGGTCCTCGGTCGTGCCATTGGCTCTTGCACACTGGGGCAACGCATCTGGGTTCCAGCACCGCCAGCTGGTTCTCGGCAGTGTTTTTGTCACAGGTACTCCCTCGTGCCAAACCTGGTTTCAGCACCGTCAGCTGTTTCTGGGGTGTGTCAAACTCGCTGAGACGCCTATGTTTGCCCCGTCGTGTTGCAGTCGGGTTAGCCAACTCCAGGGTGCCTCCAATTTAGGAGCTTCCTATGTGGGCTGCGTGAACTGGTAGTCAAGGCTGGTTCTGTAGTGCCAGTAGGCCCAGCTCCCCCTGTAGGACTGTTGGGGTTCGGTAACTGCGGCTGCCTCGCGGCCTAGCTGTTCTCTCCTCTCCTGTGGGCCTTCGGGTCCACCACCTGGTTCCAGCACCGTCAGCTGGTTCCGGGCCGAGCCTTTGGCTTAGGTGCCTCCTCCTGGGTATCCGAGTTCCGCCAACGTCAGGCGGTCCTTGGTAGTGCTTTTAAGCGCGGGCACCTACGGCTTAGTAACCGGGTTCCAGCACCGCCAGCTGGTCCTCGGTCGTGCCATTGGCTCTTGCACACTGGGGCAACGCATCTGGGTTCCAGCACCGCCAGCTGGTTCTCGGCAGTGTTCTTGACACAGGTACTCCCTCGTGCCAAGCCTGGTTTCAGCACCGCCAGCTGTTTCCGGGTTGTGTCAAGCTCACTGAGACGCCTATGCTTGCCCCGTCGTGGTGCGGTCGGGTTAGCCAACTCCAGGGTGCCTCCAGTTTAGGAGCTTCCTATGTGGGCTGCGTGAACTGGCAGTCAAGTCTGGTTCTGTAGTGCCAGTAGGCCCAGCTCCCCCTGTAGGACTGTTGGGGTTCGGTAACTGCGGCTGCCTCGCGGCCTAGCTGTTCTCTCCTCTCCTGTGGACCTTCAGGTCCACCACCTGGTTCCAGCACCGTCAGCTGGTTCCAGGCCGAGCCTTTGGCTTAGGTGCCTCCTCCTGGGTATCCGAGTTCCGCCAACGTCAGGCGGTCCTTGGTAGTGCTTTTAAGCGCGGGCACCTACAGCTTAGTAACCGGGTTCCAGCACCGCCAGCTGGTCCTCGGTCGTGCCATTGGCTCTTGCACACTGGGGCAACGCATCTGGGTTCCAGCACCGCCAGCTGGTTCTCGGCAGTGTTCTTGTCACAGGTACTCCCTCGTGCCAAGCCTGGTTTCAGCACCGTCAGCTGTTTCCGGGTTGTGTCAAGCTCGCTGAGACGCCTATGCTTGCCCCGTCGTGGTGCGGTCGGGTTAGCCAACTCCAGGGTGCCTCCAGTTTAGGAGCTTCCTATGTGGGCTGCGTGAACTGGTAGTCAAGGCTGGTTCTGTAGTGCCAGTAGGCCCAGCTCCCCCTGTAGGACTGTTGGGGTTCGGTAACTGCGGCTGCCTCGCGGCCTAGCTGTTCTCTCCTCTCCTGTGGGCCTTGGGGTCCACCACTTGGTTCCAGCACCGTCAGCTGGTTCCAGGCCGAGCCTTTGGCTTAGGTGCCTCCTCCTGGGTATCCGAGTTCCGCCAACGTCAGGCGGTCCTTGGTAGTGCTTTTAAGCGCGGGCACCTACAGCTTAGTAACCGTGTTCCAGCACCGCCAGCTGGTCCTCGGTCGTGCCATTGGCTCTTGCACACTGGGGCAACGCATCTGGGTTCCAGCACCGCCAGCTGGTTCTCGGCAGTGTTTTTGTCACAGGTACTCCCTCGTGCCAAACCTGGTTTCAGCACCGTCAGCTGTTTCCGGGGTGTGTCAAACTCGCTGAGACGCCTATGTTTGCCCCGTCGTGTTGCAGTCGGGTTAGCCAACTCCAGGGTGCCTCCAGTTTAGGAGCTTCCTATGTGGGCTGCGTGAACTGGTAGTCAAGGCTGGTTCTGTAGTGCCAGTAGGCCCAGCTCCCCCTGTAGGACTGTTGGGGTTCGGTAACTGCGGCTGCCTCGCGGCCTAGCTGTTCTCTCCTCTCCTGTGGGCCTTCGGGTCCACCACCTGGTTCCAGCACCGTCAGCTGGTTCCGGGCCGAGCCTTTGGCTTAGGTGCCTCCTCCTGGGTATCCGAGTTCCGCCAACGTCAGGCGGTCCTTGGTAGTGCTTTTAAGCGCGGGCACCTACAGCTTAGTAACCGTGTTCCAGCACCGTCAGCTGGTCCTCGGTCGTGCCATTGGCTCTTGCACACTGGGGCAACGCATCTGGGTTCCAGCACTGCCAGCTGGTTCTCGGCAGTGTTTTTGTCACAGGTACTCCCTCGTGCCAAACCTGGTTTCAGCACCGTCAGCTGTTTCCGGGGTGTGTCAAACTCGCTGAGACGCCTATGTTTGCCCCGTCGTGTTGCTGTCGGGTTAGCCAACTCCAGGGTGCCTCCAGTTTAGGAGCTTCCTATGTGGGCTGCGTGAACTGGTAGTCAAGGCTGGTTCTGTAGTGCCAGTAGGCCCAGCTCCCCCTGTAGGACTGTTGGGGTTCGGTAACTGCGGCTGCCTCGCGGCCTAGCTGTTCTCTCCTCTCCTGTGGGCCTTGGGGTCCACCACTTGGTTCCAGCACCGTCAGCTGGTTCCAGGCCGAGCCTTTGGCTTAGGTGCCTCCTCCTGGGTATCCGAGTTCCGCCAACGTCAGGCGGTCCTTGGTAGTGCTTTTAAGCGCGGGCACCTACAGCTTAGTAACCGTGTTCCAGCACCGCCAGCTGGTCCTCGGTCGTGCCATTGGCTCTTGCACACTGGGGCAACGCATCTGGGTTCCAGCACCGCCAGCTGGTTCTCGGCAGTGTTTTTGTCACAGGTACTCCCTCGTGCCAAACCTGGTTTCAGCACCGTCAGCTGTTTCCGGGGTGTGTCAAACTCGCTGAGACGCCTATGTTTGCCCCGTCGTGTTGCAGTCGGGTTAGCCAACTCCAGGGTGCCTCCAGTTTAGGAGCTTCCTATGTGGGCTGCGTGAACTGGTAGTCAAGGCTGGTTCTGTAGTGCCAGTAGGCCCAGCTCCCCCTGTAGGACTGTTGGGGTTCGGTAACTGCGGCTGCCTCGCGGCCTAGCTGTTCTCTCCTCTCCTGTGGGCCTTCGGGTCCACCACCTGGTTCCAGCACCGTCAGCTGGTTCCGGGCCGAGCCTTTGGCTTAGGTGCCTCCTCCTGGGTATCCGAGTTCCGCCAACGTCAGGCGGTCCTTGGTAGTGCTTTTAAGCGCGGGCACCTACAGCTTAGTAACCGTGTTCCAGCACCGTCAGCTGGTCCTCGGTCGTGCCATTGGCTCTTGCACACTGGGGCAACGCATCTGGGTTCCAGCACTGCCAGCTGGTTCTCGGCAGTGTTTTTGTCACAGGTACTCCCTCGTGCCAAACCTGGTTTCAGCACCGTCAGCTGTTTCCGGGGTGTGTCAAACTCGCTGAGACGCCTATGTTTGCCCCGTCGTGTTGCTGTCGGGTTAGCCAACTCCAGGGTGCCTCCAGTTTAGGAGCTTCCTATGTGGGCTGCGTGAACTGGTAGTCAAGGCTGGTTCTGTAGTGTCAGTAGGCCCAGCTCCCCCTGTAGGACTGTTGGGGTTCGGTAACTGCGGCTGCCTCGCGGCCTAGCTGTTCTCTCCTCTCCTGTGGGCCTTGGGGTCCACCACCTGGTTCCAGCACCGTCAGCTGGTTCCGGGCCGAGCCTTTGGCTTAGGTGCCTCCTCCTGGGTATCCGAGTTCCGCCAACGTCAGGCGGTCCTTGGTAGTGCTTTTAAGCGCGGGCACCTACAGCTTAGTAACCGTGTTCCAGCACCGTCAGCTGGTCCTCGGTCGTGCCATTGGCTCTTGCACACTGGGGCAACGCATCTGGGTTCCAGCACCGCCAGCTGGTTCTCGGCAGTGTTTTTGTCACAGGTACTCCCTCGTGCCAAACCTGGTTTCAGCACCGTCAGCTGTTTCTGGGGTGTGTCAAACTCGCTGAGACGCCTATGTTTGCCCCGTCGTGTTGCAGTCGGGTTAGCCAACTCCAGGGTGCCTCCAATTTAGGAGCTTCCTATGTGGGCTGCGTGAACTGGTAGTCAAGGCTGGTTCTGTAGTGCCAGTAGGCCCAGCTCCCCCTGTAGGACTGTTGGGGTTCGGTAACTGCGGCTGCCTCGCGGCCTAGCTGTTCTCTCCTCTCCTGTGGGCCTTCGGGTCCACCACCTGGTTCCAGCACCGTCAGCTGGTTCCGGGCCGAGCCTTTGGCTTAGGTGCCTCCTCCTGGGTATCCGAGTTCCGCCAACGTCAGGCGGTCCTTGGTAGTGCTTTTAAGCGCGGGCACCTACGGCTTAGTAACCGGGTTCCAGCACCGCCAGCTGGTCCTCGGTCGTGCCATTGGCTCTTGCACACTGGGGCAACGCATCTGGGTTCCAGCACCGCCAGCTGGTTCTCGGCAGTGTTCTTGACACAGGTACTCCCTCGTGCCAAGCCTGGTTTCAGCACCGCCAGCTGTTTCCGGGTTGTGTCAAGCTCACTGAGACGCCTATGCTTGCCCCGTCGTGGTGCGGTCGGGTTAGCCAACTCCAGGGTGCCTCCAGTTTAGGAGCTTCCTATGTGGGCTGCGTGAACTGGTAGTCAAGGCTGGTTCTGTAGTGCCAGTAAGCCCAGCTCCCCCTGTAGGACTGTTGGGGTTCGGTAACTACGGCTGCCTCGCGGCCTAGCTGTTCTCTCCTCTCCTGTGGACCTTCAGGTCCACCACCTGGTTCCAGCACCGTCAGCTGGTTCTCGGCAGTGTCTTTTGCTCTTGTACCTTCTGCTCCCCATCCTGGTTCCAGTACCGTCAGCTGGTTCCGGGCAGAGCCTTTGGCTTAGGTGCCTCCTTCTGGGTATCCAAGTTCCACCAACGTCAGGTGGTCCTTGGTAGTGCTTTCGGGCACGGGTACCTCCTGCTTAGTAACCGGGTTCCAGTAACGTCAGCTGGTCCTCGGTAGTTCCATTGGCTCTTGGACCTTCGGCTACCCATCCGGGTTCCAGTACCGTCAGCTGGTTCTCGGCAGTGTCTTTTGCTCTTGTACCTTCTGCTCCCCATCCTGGTTCCAGTACCGTCAGCTGGTTCTGGGCAGAGCATTTGGCTTAGGTGCCTCCTTCTGGGTATCTGAGTTCCGCCAACGTCAGGCGGTCCTTGGTAGTGCTTTTTAGCACGGGTACCTCCTGCTTAGTAACCGGGTTCCAGTAACGTCAGCTGGTCCTCGGTAGTTCCATAGGCTCTTGAACCTTCGGGTAGCCATCCGAGTTCCAGTTCCATCAGCTGGTTCTTGGCATTTTCTCAGCCTTCTTGTACCTTCTGCTACATTTCCAAGTTGAAGACCCTAAAGTCGACGACCCGGAAGACCACCCCGATGACGACGACGACGACCCGGAAGACCACCCCGATGACGACGACGACGACGACGACGGCTGAGACGACGACGGCGGAGATGACGACACTGGAGACGACGACCCTGGAGATGACGACATGGAAGACCGAGAAGCAGAAGAACAAGAGGCTGCAGAACAAAGAGCAGAAGAACATTAAGCATAAGACTTAATTTCAGAGCAAAAGATATTATCTAAATTATATGCAGAAGAAGACTAAGCAGTGTATGGGGGTGAGTCCGTTCCTCCTCGTGGTGCCCCTGGATAAAGCCTGATGCTGCAGGCCAAACTGAACGCGGTTAGGTGTCCTAACTAATGAGTTTTTGGACACCTGACCGGTTGAGTATAGTTCTGCATTGTATTGCCACCATTTTCTCTTCAGTCTGCAACACTAGTCACAGACTAAGCAGAAGGAAGAGATTATGGATTAAATACAAGTATCAATTTTTTGGCCCACCTTATATCTCTATACTAAATACACGCAAAACTGCAGGGTTGTACTTGCTAACTACTGGAGCTATGAAGTGGGCAAAAAATAAAGTGTGCGGTGCAGATTTTTATTTGGCGCACGGTGTGTGTGCCCGGCTGCGAAATACACAATTAGCCAAACCTTTTTGGGGGCAAAAAACATTATTATTTATTTGTATAACAAAAAAAGAAAATTAACTGTGCCTGCTTGAGGTAAAGTGCTGGAAACGGGGGGTATGTAGTTGTGAAGCTTGACTCACTGTGGATGATGCAGGCGTGGCAGGAGAAGGGGCAATTAAATTACTGGGGTCTGGCAGATCGGGGATGGGGCTCAACGCATGAGAGGGCTGAGACACACTGGAAGGGTGAGACAAACCTGACATAACAGACACATTGGGAGGTGAGGGGGAGGAATAAAAATAGTCTGCTTTTTTTCCCTTTTTGGGATCAGCGCTGCGGTCTGGGGAGCCTCGGCGGGCTCATTTCTTGTGGCCTGGTAATAGTCAAACTGTCACTGTCTTTATCTCGCTGCTGCTTGGTTGCTGTAGGAGTTTGTAAGGCCATGCCAGGGTCCTGCTGCATCGTGGTGGCAGAGCAGAAGGCCATGCCAGAGTCCTGCTGCTGCTGCATGGTGGTGTCAGTGGAGGAGGTTCAAGCAGGAGCAGTAGTTGTCATGGTGGTGGCGGTGGGCTGTCCTACAGCTCAAAAACTTTGCAAAAAAATGCTCCATTTTCCGATACCCATAGCATCTCCACTTTTCGTGATCTGGTGTCGGGTGAGGGCTTATTTTCTGCGTGTCAAGTTGACGTTTTTAATGATACCACTTTTGCGCAGATACGCTCTTTTGATTGCCCTTTATTGCATTTTAATGCAATGTCGCGGCAACCAAAAAACGTAATTCTGGCGTTTCGAATTTTTTTCTCACTATGCTGTTTAGCGATCAGGTTAGTGATTTTTTTAATGATAGATCGGGTGATTCTGAAGTCGGCGATACCATATATGTGTAGGTTTGATTTTTTTTTTTTTTTTTTGGATGGGGCAGAAGGGGGGTGATTTAAACTTTTATATTTTTTTTATTTTTTTTCATATTCTTCATATTTTTCATTTTTTTAACTTTTGCCATGCTTCCATAGCCTCCATGGGAGGCTAGAAGCTGGCACAACTCGATCAGATTGCTGCTATGTAACTGAGTTGCAGGCTTGCTATGAGTGCCAACCACAGGGTCGCACTCACAGCAGGCTGGCATCAGTAACCATAGAGGTCTCAACTACCTCTATGGTTACCATCCTGATGCATCTCTGACCCCCGATCATGTGATGGGGGTCGGCAATGTGCTCACTTCCGGCCACGCGGCCGGAAGCGGCAGTTAAATGTTGCTGTCAGCATTTCACAGCGGCATTTAACAGGTACATAACAGCTGACATGTCACGACTTTGATGTGGGCTCAGCGCCGGAGCCCACATCAAAGGGGGAGACATGACATGCGCAGTACTAGTACGGAGCATGTCGTGAAGGGGTTAAAGAGGTCAGGAGGTCAAATAAATTTTAATCTAAATCCCCGTCTATTTCATGCTGTAATTAAAGCTAATTTATAATATGCTTGCATTAAAAATTCCCTACAGTTCCTTTATTGCTCTATCTTCCAGAGAGGGGATTCATTGCTTGAGAATCCCAGTGCATGTGGGGATATACAAGTGAAGAGTCAAGAGAGCTAGGGACAGAGCCTGCGGTCTCTGACAGAGCCTCTGTCTCCTCCCAGAAATGAATCAGCGATCCTTGCATGCTGTCACTGTGCGATGTGCACGCTGACAGCACTCACTCTGTTTTGCCAGCTCTAAACAGTAATAGCAAGCAGGCAAGTCAGAGTAGAGCATCAGAGTGTGGTGTCAAGATAGATTTCATGCAGAAACTGTGCGGGTGACTCTGGTCTCTGCACGCTAGGTACCCTTACACTACATGCTGACAACACACTCTCCTCTTTGTTGCAAGCTCATTACTACTGATCTGTGCTGGCAATACAGAGGGAATGCTATCACCGTGTACATTGTACAATAACAACACACAGGGACACAGAAGGAACTAACTCCACCCCTGAAACCACTTATGCTTCATTTCAGAGAGCAGGCAGAGGCTGCGGCAGTGACGTCAGTCTGTCCCCAGCTATGATAACGCTTTACTTGAGTATCCAAGCATGCACTTGGTTTCTCAAGTGAAGTGCCATCACACAGTAAGTAGGGAAAAATTTACAATAGCTGTTATGAAATATAGTTAGAGAATGACAGAGAATATTTATTGCAAACATTTTAGAAATGAGTTTAGATTACGGCATCAACTAGATAGGGATTTAGATTAAATTTCTTTGACCTCCTGACCACAATTGTAAGCAGTGCAGCAGAATACATTATATTGCAAACAAGACTTTTCTCTATCTCAGGGACCCCTCCCAAGTTAACTTTTTGGGTATTGTGCCCTTAGTGGTCCCAGTGGTCAGACCCTAACTGTTTAGAAAGATGTCTTATATATTCACAGAATAGATGTTGAGACTAACCCTTTTGATTCAGTGATCCTTAAAGCTGTGTGAACATAAAAAAGGATTTGTCACATATGTATCACAAAGAGTAAAGCTCTATCTTTAATGGTACCTTTACACATGGCAGATTGGTTGCAATATCTGTGGCATATTATCCCTTCCACATCTGTTATTGGGGATATTTCTATTATGTCTTTGAATTCCTGGAATTCAATTGAAAAAAAATCAATATTTGCCTTCAATCTGTCAGATGTTGAAAATGCCTTTTTAAAATCAATGAAATATAATTAATCTTCAGTTCTGGACACATCTGAATAGATGGTTTTGGTGGCACATGAAAATTCTGCAAGATTCATTTGGAAATTTCTGCAACAAAATAAACAGGCATTTTCTTTTAATGACCTCTCAAAACATCCACCATTGTTCAGTGATAATGAATAGCATTCTCCATAGCTCAACTGTCCAGACACTCATATGCACAAACAGCCTAATGATATCAACTTTAAGGCCAATGAATAAAAATTAGCACACAAGAACCAGCTTTCTCTCACTAGCACAGGACACATTAGGTTGATTTTAAAAGATCAAATGAAAAGAACACAAGAAAGCACCATAGCAATCAATACACATATCTACACAAAGAAGCATTCTTGATTGCAATGATTGCACTTGAAATATTGTAATGTTTTGCCCAATGTAACACTGGAAAATAATATTTAATCATGGTATAACGCCTTTAAGCCAATACGTCTTTTAGCTGACCTGAGATATAAGAGAATAGCCTCCCCATACAAGTGACAATCCAGCAGCTGTCAACTGAACAGTATAGCTGACAACTTGCTGTATCAGCCACGATCAGTGTTGGCACCGTACATATCTGTATAACCCCTTAGATGCTGCTGTCAATAGTGACTACATCATTATAAATGGTTAACAGAGTGTGGGGGCTTCCTCTTTATTCCAAATGGTGCCCGCAGATCATGATTGTGTGGTCCTGATGTTTGCGATGGCAATTCATGACCAAATAGCGGCTTTAGAGTCTGTCGGCTGTTGTAACCTGTTCAGAAGTTACCGACATTTAGGTGGTAAAAATGCACATTTTCATTTCTGTCATACCACTTTGCATTAATTCCTGTAAAGCACCTGAAGGGTTAATAAACTACCTGACAGCAGTTTTCAATCTGTCAGGGGGTGCTGTTTTTAAAATGGTATCACGTTTGGGGGTTTCCCAATATATGAGACCCCTAAAGTCAATTCAAACATGGATAAGTCCCTAAAAAAATAAATGTTGTAAATTTCCTTGAAAAAATGAAAAATTGCTGATACATATTTAAACCTACTAAAATGCTAACAAAATAAAAAGAACATTTTACAAATGGTGCTGATGTAAAGCTGACATGAGGGAAATGTTATTTATTAATCGTTTGCTGTGGTATGAGCATCTGGATTAAAGGGATAATCGTTCAAACTTTGAAAATTGCTAATTTTTTAACATTTTTCTCAAATTTTTGATATTTTTAATAAATAAACACACAACATATTGACCTAAATGTACCACTATCATAAAGTATAATGTGTCACGAAAAAAACAATCTCAAAATCACTGGGATTTGTTGAAGCGTTGCAGAGTTATTACCACATAAAATGACACTGGTCAGATTTCAAAAATTTGGCTCTGTCACTAAGGGGTTAAATAAAAATGATTAAGCAAATATTAGGATTAGAAACTAATGAAATACAAACAAAAACATTTTTTTTATTCCAAAACCATTTGATTTTCAGCTGTTTTTGAGCATTTTTAAGATCTCTGATATAATTTTATTAGTACAATATGTCATTGCCATATCAATTATTACACCCAATTACAAGTTTTATTAAGGTTTTCATTATCTTTTATAACATCTCTTTTTAAATTACAATTACCTTTAGGTAGCAAAATGAAATAAAAACAATTTTCAGATGTGTTGCCTAAATACTGTAGTTAATACGCTTAGATTTTACTGAATAACCAATACCAAATTCCTTTTTAATATCAACAGATTCATCCTATTGACTTCACTGATCTTAATGATAAAAAGCTCACCCATGAACTTAAAAGAGAAAAAGTAAGGACGTAAAATATTATAAGGATGACAAAAATCCACTTTATGGTTACCTTTAGAATCAAGATACAGTAAATCAGTTATAGAAATCTATTCCCATACGTCTTTTTATATTGGGTTCATCTAGAGTTTAAATGATAGTGAAATAAATATTTAAAGGGATTCATTCTTTGGCTTTATAGTTTAACACTAAGTTAAAATAACACTAACACTTTTTATTTAGCCATGATAGTAATATGGATTTTCAATATAATGTTTGATTAAAGATTAATTCATATTAATGTATGATTAAATACATTAAATAATATTTGGAAACTAATCCACCCATACACTGCAAAGAAGAATACATTACAGAACATTGAAGGAGAGGATCATGAATGGACTTGATTTTCACCTATGGTATCATTTTTGACTGTTGGATTGGTTTGTGGTATGATGAATACTTCAAAGGATAAATTAACAATACATTTAATTAACTTTTCTGAATCATCTGTACTGTGTGTAAATAAGGAGTAACACTATTCTATTTTTCGACTTACAGTGCCTTGCAAAAGTATTCGGCTCTCTGGAACTTTTCAACTTTTTCCCACATATCATGCTTCAAACATAAAGATACCAAATGTAAGTTTTTGGTGAAGAATCAACAACAAGTGGAACACAATTGTGAAGTTGAACAAAATTTATTGGTTATTTTCAATTTTTGTGGAAAATCAAAAACTGAAAAGTTGGGCGTGCAATATTATTCGGCCCCTTTACTTTAAGTGCAGCAAACTCACTCCAGAAGTTCATTGTCGATCTCTGAATGATCCAATGTTGTCCTAAATGCCTAATGATGATAAATATAATCCACCTGTGTGTAATCAAGTCTCCGTATAAATGCACCTGCTATGTAATATACTTGAAGTTCTGTTTGAAGCACAGAGACCATCATGAAGACCAAGGAACACAACAGGCAGGTGTGGACTGTGGATAATAAGACGCCTATACATTATTAATCCAATAGTAATAAAGGGTTAATAAAACACACACACATTAGGAAAAACGTATTTTAATATTCTTCATTTAACCATACTTACCATACTTCAGCACCTGCAAAAAACGTAAAATAATAAACTGCATACTACCTGTCCGCCGTACTCCAATTAATAACGAGTGTCCCTCGACGATCTCCCCTATAGAACAGTGACATTGGGTGATGTCACTGCTCTATACGACCCTCAGTGACACACTGACAGGAGACAATGGCTCATGCAGTGCATCATTGAGAGCTTACCTTAGGACAAAGTATCACTTTATGGCAATAGCTGCGTGGCAAAAATTTCTCATACAGCAATGCCAAAAGTGAGACTAGGGACTATTTTTTTTACAGCGGTGGAGGAATACAGTGCGGAGGGATACCTTCCTCCCATTATTATTTTCCTGGAGCCCCTAGAAAGCGGTCGCATCAGCTGATGCTGCCGTTCTCTATGGGAGATCGTCGTGGGACACTCGTGGATTTCTGCGGACAGGAAATATATTGGTTGTTTGTTATTTTCATATTTTTTTACAGATTACACTGGCGTCGGGGAACAAATTGACAAGTAATGGTGAGTATGAACTCTATGTTTAATGAACTGTATGTCCTTATGTACAGGTATGTATTGTATGTAATGTATCAATGTACTGTATGTAGTATATATGTATGTAGCATGTATGTAATATGTATGTTGTTAGGGGCCGAGTCCCTGCCTCTGCACAGGGGGAATTTCGAGCCATCTCCGCTGCGGTCTCCCATTCTTCTCCTGCCGCAGTGGAGCCTGCTCAGTGGAGGCGTCGGTCCCAGCGTCATGCTCAGTCTGACACTATGCGAAAGGTTACTGCTGTCCTTCCAGCTTCTGCCATTGTAGCCAGCACTGGTCAGCAGCGAGCAGACGTCTTTGGGACTAAGTCCTACTTTTCCCCTTCTGAGCATGCCCAGGGTAAGATCTCTCATTGGAGATCAAGGGTCACATGCTCAGAAACTGCATCAAATCCTATTGGTCCTCTAAGAAGGTCCTGAAGGTGTTCAACGTCTGTGGCAGCCTCTCATTGGTCCTTCTAGGAAGGTCCTGTACTTGCTGCAGCTCTAAGAGGTGCGCATGACCGCATGGCCATGCGCTAGTATCAATTTATGTATGAGCTCAGTGTCAGTGTGGTCATGTTTGTATGCAGTCAGGGTCCCAGCTGAAATAAGCCCCTAGAATGCTGGCACCTCCGGCGAGGAGTTTCATGTATATGTATTCAGGGACCCGGCTGAAATAAGCCCCTAGAATGCCGGCACCTCCGGCGAGGAGTTTCATGTTTGCATTTGACTGCATGACCACCATCTGCTCTACTAAGTAGCTGTGTTCCTCTGTGAGCCAGACAGAGCACAGCGTTATCTTTGCTATCAGACTCTGTGAAGTAACAGAGTCTGTTTATACTACTATATTGTACCGCCATATCTAGCTGCAGATGCTTTCCTGCACGGTGGATCCCGGGTTGTGAACGCACCAACTTCTTCTAATAAATATATATTCGGTGCGATCCGCCAACCCTAACAGTATACTAGCACCAGGGTCTGGCTAGTCATAGCGGACACACAGCAATCTATGCGGTACATCCAGCTGCTGGAGGGTAGGTTGGCGGCTCTCGAGCAAACAACCTCAGCTGTGGATGTAACCGCAGTTGCTGTTCAAGCTGCTAGCGTGGCTGCAGCAACCATGTCCACTGCTACCCCTGTTCTGACTCTATCTCGCCTCCCGCTGTGGGAGCATGGCGATCATGTAGTGCAGAGTGCTCCATTGTTCCTGAGCACTCTGAAACAGGTCTTTATAGGACCTCGTGTCACCCATGATACTGCGCTCCAGCTGTTGGCATTGACTCAGGGCTCGTCCTTGGTCAGCCATGTTGCCGTCCACTTTCGCATCCTAGTATCTGAGCTGGAGTGGGCGGAAAAAGCCCTTATTCCGATATTTTGGAGGGAGCTGTCTGACCATGTGAAGGACGCTCTGGCCACTAGGGCGATTCCTGCAACACTGGAGGAGTTAATAACTGTATCCACTCATATTGACCTCCGTTTTCACGAGTGGAGGTTAGAGCGAGCCCAGTGTAGGTAGAGGTTTCGGCTGGCTCCCACCTTTGCCAAACCTTTGGAATCTCCAGTCCTGGTCCCTGAGTCACATGAGGCCATGGTAGGGTCACGAGTGGGATCTAAGTCCTGGACCGCTCGTGCACTCCAGGTTTGTCATGTTCGCCAGCAGTCAGGACATCTTGCCACCAGATGTCCTCAGCGGTCGAGGGAACGTCATCATCTAGTGGTAGTAGGTAGAGGTACACTAGACATGGTGACATTTGCCTCCAAATTGTCTTTTAAGAGGACAATTACTATAGGCTCATTTACTCACTTGGTAGAGTTCTGCGTGGATTCTGGGGCGGAGGGCAATTTTATGTATTCTGCCTTTGCCCAATGTCACACAATTCCCCTGGTAATGTTAGCTCAACCAGTAACCGTACGAGTGGTGAATGGGTCGACACTGCCCTCACATAACACACCAGACCCTCCCTTTTTCTCTGTCCATGTCACCATCTCATCAGGAAATTATATCTCTGCTCATCATTCCTGAGGGAATTGATGAGGTCCTGTTAGGGATACCTTGGCTACGGTACCACAATCCTCATATTGAGTGGTCCACAGGCAGAATTTTGGGATGGGGTGAATCTTGTGGGGGGTAGATGTCAGACAGAATGTGTTCAGGTTACTACTACCGAGGTACCTGCAGATCTATCCTCTCTCCCCAAGCAATATTGGCCCTATGCGGATGTGTTCTCCAAAAGAGCTGCGGAGACCCTTCCGCCTCACTGACCCTATGACTGTCCTATTGACCTCTTGCCTGGTGCTGAGCCTCCCCGGAGTCACAGTACATCCAGGAAAATCTGGCAAGAGGATTCATTAGGGAGTCAGTGTCACCTGTAGGGGCTGGGTTCTTCTTCGTGCAGAAGAAGAACGGGGAACTACATCCATGAATAGATTATAGGGGTTTTAACGCCATCACTGTTAAGAATAAGTATCCTTTGCCTCTGATATCTAAGCTCTTTGATAGGCTTCGGGGAGCAAGGGTGTTTACTAAACTAGATCTGCGGGGTGCTTAAACCTGATTCGCATCCGTGAGGGGGACAAATGGAAGATGGCTTTTAACACGAGGGATGGGCACTATGAATATCTAGTGATGCCCTTTGGGCTCTGTAATGCCCCAGCCGTTTTCCAAGACTTTGTAAACGATATCTTCTGGGATATGCTCTCCACCTCGGTCGTAGTCTATCTGGATGATATTCTCATCTACTCTCCAGATATTGACTCCCACCGGAGAGATGTTTGCAGAGTCTTCGACCTCTTACGAACTAACTCCCTCTACGCCAAGTTGGAGAAATGTGTGTTTGAGCAGGAGTCTTTACCTTTCCTGGGCTACATCATCTCCGCCCAAGGATTGGCTGTGGATCCTGCCAAACTACAGGCTGTGATGGACTGGCAAGAACCCCACTCCCTTAAAGCGGTGCAGCGCTTTATTGGGTTCATTAACTATTATCGCCAGTTCATTCCTCATTTTTCAACTTTGGTAGCTCCCTTGGCAGCCCTCACCAAGAAGGGAGCAAATCCTAAATTGTGGTCTGTGGAGGTCTCCAAGGCTTTCACAGCGTTATCTTTGCTAACAGACTCTGTGAAGTAACAGAGTCTGTTTATACTACTATATTGTACCGCCATATCTAGCTGCAGGTGCTTTCCTGCATGGTGGATACTGGTTTGCGAACTCACCAACTTCTTCAAATAAATATATATATTCAGTGCGTTCCGCCAACCCTAACATATGTAGTATGTATGTAGCATGTATGTAGCATGTATGTAGTATGTATGTATGTAGCACGCATGTAGCATGTATGTAGCATGTATGTATAGTATGTGTAGCATGTATGTAGCATGTATGTAGCATGTATGTAGTATGTATGTAGCATGTATGTAGTATGTATGTATGTAGTATGTATGTAGTATGTATGTATGTAGTATGTATGTAGCATGAATGTAGCATGTATGTAGCATGTATGTAGTATGTATGTTTTTTTTTCATTCAATACATTAGCCAGATGATGGGACTACTACTGTCCCATCATTGGCTAATGTGTCAATCACTGTCACTGTAGTAGGCATTGTCCGATGGGACTTGTAGTCCCATCGAATGATGCCTGCACACAGGCACAGAGCCCCGGCAGCCCGCACAGAGCCCCGCACTCCTCACAGAGCCCCGGCATATCGCACAGAGCCCCGACACACTGCACAGAGCACCGCACGTCACACAGAGCCCGGCACACACGCACAGAGCTCCACATGCTGCACAGAGCCCCGCCACACCGCACAGAGCCCTGGCACACACACACAGAGCCCCGCACGCCGCACAGAGCCCCGGCATGCCGCACAGAGTCCCACATGCCGCACAGAGCCCCAGCACACCGCACAGAGCCCCGGCACACACGCAAAGAGTCCCACATGCCGCACAGAGCCCCGGCACACCGCACAGAGCCCTGGCACACACGCACAGTGCTCCGCATGCCGCACAGAGCTCCGCATGCCGCACAGAGCCCTGTACGCCGCACAGAGCCCCGGCACACTGCACAGAGCCCTGGCACACACACACAGAGCCCCGCGTGTCATACAGAGCCCCGGCATGCCGCACAGAGCCCCAGCAAGCCACATGGAGCCCCGGCACACACGCACAGAGCCCCGCACGCCACACACAACCCTGGCACACATGAACAGACCCCCGGCACACACGCACAGAGCCCCGACACACACGCACAAACCCCCGGCAGGCATGCACAGACCCCCCCATGGTCACGCACAGACCCCGCCCACACACACAGTCTCTGCCCACGCACTGCCCACACTCCATTATAGTGCATCATTGCACTATAGGAACTTCCAATTCCTTTATCCGATATTGCAAAAGTATCGGAACTCTGTATCGGAATTCCGATACAGCGAATATCGGCCAATACCCGATATTTGCAGTATCGGAATGCTCAACACTAGTTGCAACCAAATATGTCAATTGTAGTCACTTGGATAGCTCTGGAGAGAGACAGGAGCGCATACAAAATAGGTCAATACTATCTGGTAAGAGATAGGTATAATCGATGCTAGCACTCACCATCGATTGCACGCGTTGCGTGCAAGTATAACATGTATAAAGGTGTGGAAAGCCTCTGCTTCTGCCCCATGGCTGGATGAAAAGGTTCTTCCATAAGCATAATGGCAAAAATTGAAAAAAAAAATGGAAGTTGGCACATTTATGTGGGCTGCGCTTCCGGAATGAAGAGCCTTGGTCTGGGTACGACTGCATGCTCTACACCATTTATTGGTGTTCCCTTGACTGTCTTCATCTTACTGTTAGAGCAGTGAGACTACACAGCTCTATACCACATGATATTGTGAAGGTTGATTTGATGAACAAGGTTAGAAAGGGCCTCGATACGTTTCTTAAAAAATATAATATTACAATTTATGAGTGCTGGATTCTGTAAATGTGATGTTGATCCATGATTCAGGGATTTATTGTAAAGAAGTGCTATATCTGTTCATATTTTCAGCATTATAAAGATCAATTTTAAGCACCGCACGCTCACATAACATTTTAAAATATACCAGTTGTATGCATTTTCTATCTCATTGATAATTCTTGAGACAAATATAGAATAAAGAGCTATTATTATTTTTGACTTCAAATTGAAGAAAACCTATCATACAAACATTAAGCATGGCATAGTTGCTAGTTTTACTGCCTTGAAAATTGTGCTACCCAAAAATGGGCCTACAAAGCAGAAAAATAGAAAAATGCGTTATTTGAAAATCTTTTCATGTAATTTTCCCATTGACATCTATTGGAATGTGACTCAAACAGGTTTAAGTTGCATACATCAGATTATTGTAAAATAAAACATATGCTGATTTTTTTCAACAGTAGGATACCTTGCTTTGGTCTCCTATAGTTCATTACATGGATATTGCATTAGAAAATAAAAGTCATGCTAATAATTTTACAATGAGAGTTTGGTACCTGTATAATTAAGTATTTTGGTGATGTTCTTTTTGACTTGGATTCACTAAGCAAATTTATTCTATTACAATTTGACACATGAACAAAAGCAGTTGCCACAAAACAAAGACCAAATACCGACTGTACAAACAAGTACTTCTTTTGCGGTGTAACATGGACCACTAAAAATTTCTGTTGGTGCATGTTGATCCAGATTTAGGCAAGTTTTGCGTGACTATATGATGCTGCTAGATCATGTCATAAGACCTGAAGCTGGTATGAAATTTGGGCAGAAAATGCATTGTATCATGCTAGGAAGGCTGGAAACACATCCGACTAGATTCAATCTATTTTTTATTCCTTCTTCTATTCTTTGAAAAACACTTGTGTCTGTCTAGAATTAGTGTAATTTATATTGCAGAAATGTATTTTTTTTATGCAATGTAACAGAAATTGATCAGATTTTAACAAGCACTTATACTTGTTCGTGTGATATTACTAATAAATCTTCCAAATGATAATAAGAATTCTGATGCTTAAACTTCGAAAGGTAAAAAAAAATTATTATTTATTTGTTTCCCCTTCATGATGAGAACAATGACTCCTACGGCCATATCCTTTGAGAAATTTAATAAACCTTATATAAACCTTTATTTTTTATGACATCCAATAGATAACGAATCTAGTTCATGTGACCATTCAATATTTTTCACATAAACAACTTCCCTTTTAATATTTTGCATATTGGAAAAATACAGATACAACAATATAGTAAAAAGAAAGTCCAAACATTATTGAACAAAATCATTGATTTTGAGGCTTTTAAGGCCCATCTTTCCTATCATGTGTGAATTGATGATCTCTTTCTATCATTAAAAACTATAATAGCCAGAGGCTGTTCAAACTGAAACATTTTAATTGCCTTTAGCTAATGCTCAAAATGTCAGACTCACCCACAATAAGACCTGGAGCCTTCTATGCTGCTTGCTATTTGTCTCTAATGTCAATATCAAGAGAGCATATTAGTCTTGGTGTGTCATTCATGCCATAGAATTAGGTATATATATCACTGATGTGTACAATTATCTTTAAACACAATTTGAAAATTTTGACATTTTGCTAGCCATTACTAGGTGCTGTTTTGCAATAAATCAAGTAGTGTCTGGCAGCATACAATAATGACCATTTAATAATGTTGCCTATTTACATTACATCTTTCAATTCCGATTTAATTGTAGAGTAGCTATTAAATTAAAAATAATAAAATAAAGATAAATGTAATGCCGTTAGCATTAGCTGAATTTTAAAACAATCATATAAATAATTTTAGCAGCAATAAACAATAGCACACATCTAGATTTTTACCATATAATGATGCTATTTAGGTTTTATGTAATCAAGTCAACTGAATCTTACAAATAGTCTGTTTTCTACGAATCTCCATAATGTGTAACATAGTAACATAGTAACATAGTTAGTAAGGCCGAAAAAAGACATTTGTCCATCCAGTTCAGTCTATATTCCATCATAATAAATACCCAGATCTACGTCCTTCTACAGAACCTAATAATTGTATGATACAATATTGTTCTGCTCCAGGAAGACATGTGATAAAATGAAATAATGTGATAAACTAATTTTCCCATCTCTAAACATATGGCATTTCCCATCAAAATCAAAATGAAAAATAAAAATGCAGTAAACATTTATTTGCTTATAGCAAGTTTCAGATCAATTATTAATAAGCATTAACAAACATGTATTCCATTATAAGGCCGGGATCACACATGCGAGAAACACAGACGAGTCTCACATGTTAATACCCGACACTGTCGCCGGTTCTCAGGAGCGGAGCGTGCAGCCGCATATCAATACGTGCAGCCGCACCTTCCGCTCCTGAGTGCCGGGTATTAACATGCGAGACTCGGCCGTGTTTCTCGCATGTGTGATCCCGGCCTAAAAAGCTCACAGAGCATCCAAAACAAGTAAAGAAAGACCTACTGAAAAGAGGACAAGACCAAAGCAACAGCCTAGTATGAAGATGGAGCGCAAAATGGCAGTAAAAAAGATCTGCTGAGGACCAAACAGAGGACAGTGAGCAGCAAAAGAAAGTGAAATAAAGTATTAGTTTTTTACTACATCTTAAATTTATTCCCTACAGACCCCACAACATAATGAGAGACATTTCATTAGTGGAGAATAAATTGACAGCAAATTAAAATTTCCAGTAAATTCCAATTTGAATTTCAGCATTTAGAATGAAGAAAAAAAATGTGTAACTGTAATTCAAATGTGTCAGGACAGATATCAGCTATATTATATCACTGTTTCAGCACCTCGCCTATACCTGTCTATCAAAGTCATAGAGGGGGGGCAAATGGAAAAGGAGAGTCAGCTCATCCAAGTTGCAGCATGGATCCTGCTGGTTGCCTCGCATGGACAAGCCTGGTAATTGCTGAGGTAAAACAGAGAAACAAAAGTCCAATGAGGCAGCAGCTGTAAACAATAAGATCCTAGTTTATTGTAGAAAAATGAATTAAAAGTGCATGGCAGTTCCAATGTGACTGAGACCTAGGCGTTTCAGCTCCTTGGAGCCTTACTCATGGTTCCTCTATCTCTTTCTATCTCCCACTATTAATTGAATCCCTGCACTATTTGCTTTCTACTACTCTCATATTTTTTACTGCTGCAGTTATTCAACATATTACTGTCTGGAGAATTTGACCACATGTTTTATTGCTTACTCATTCTGTCTCTATCACTGAGCTATGATCTATGATAAATGCTCACTGTCCTAGAATTACTCTAAAATGGCTGCTGCATTCCTTGCCTAAGCTTTTATACAATAGTTCCTTAGTGTGATAGCTACATGGCATTATCAAGAATCCTGTGTGGTCACGCCTATGGTCATATGAGCTTTCTGTGGCTGATGCAGCCGACTGCAATGTGTATATTGGAAGTGAGCACTTTTTTAATAATTCACATAAATCAAATGGCAAATTGTTTAAGACCTGTGAATTTCATAAAAGTTATATTAGTCTTTTGTGACTTATACAATTGGCCATTTTTGGGGCAATTTGAGTGAGCCAAATTGCAAATTGTTCAAATATGTTGGGAATCTGAAAATTTCATAAAATTCAACTCTAATTCGATTCACAGCAGATCATTTCAATATTTTTTGTTGAATAGTGAATAAATAATAAATTAAATAACATAAAACAGCATATTTATTAGATTTAGGGATGCTGATATTAGTTTTGGATATACCGTAAGTCATTAAAAGGAAAAATGCAGAAACTCAATAAATAAAAACATGACCTTGATAATATCTTTCTTTTGGTAGTGTTAGTGCTTACTAATGCCAGCAGTAAATGTGGTGCTTCTGATGCTGCTGCTTGCAGATCCCACATTCTTAATCTTGGTATGTGGCCTATTTTTATTTTACACTACCTGTCCATTGACATTCCATCATTGCATAAAAAGATTTAACAATAGATGCTCGCTGGCGAGGTAAAAGTAAATAAAGAAAAATATGGCAGTAGGTAAGTGGAATATGTGTACCTTATATGGTTGAAAAATTGGACAAGTAAAGCAAGTGTTCAAAAACACACTGTGGGCACAATTATTAGACAATTTCCATTTTTGATTAATCCAAAAGGTCAATAAAATTGAATCCTCAATATTTAAAAGAGTAAAGTGATGTTTTGTCTGTCTTAGGAGATTATCTATGTGTGCACAATTATTTGGCAACTATTGTGCAGAATTATTATCCAACTAAAAAAGTATTTTCCAATAATAATTTTCCAGTAATTTTCCAATCTCAACTGTTTAGTTTCATCTGTTAAAGTGAGAATAATAACTAAATAACCTAAAATGTACAAAAATACATATCAGACTTTTAAACAAAAATTATTATTGACCAAAACAGCCTTCTTTTCAAGAACAGTCATAAGCTCCGTCCATGGAATCTGTCAGTTTCTTAATCTGTTGATAATCAACTTTTAGTGAGCACCAAGCACAGCCTACCAGACACTGTTCAGAGAGGTGACTATTTTCTATCACTGTATAAAGTGGGTATGGAAAGTATTCAGACCCCTTTAAATTTTTCACTCTTTGTTTCATTGCAGCCATTTGGTAAATTCAAAAATGTTCATTTTTTTCACATTAATGTACACTCTGCACCCCATCTTGACTGAAAAAAAAAACAGAAATGTAGAAATGTTTTTAAATATAATAAAAAACAAAAACTGAGATATCACATGGTCATAAGTATTCAGACCTTTCGCTCAGACAATCATATTTAAGTCACATGCTGTCCCTTTCCTTGTGATCCACCTTGAGATGGTTCTACTAAGGAGTCCATTGGATTCCACCTGTGTTTAATTAAGCTGATAAGACTTGATTTGGAAAAGCACACACCTGTCTATATAAGACCTCACAGCTCACAATGCATTTCAGACCAAATGATAATCATGAGATCAAATGAACTGGCACAGGTCTGGCCAAGGTTACAACAGAATTTCTGCAATGCTCAAGGTTCCTAAGAACACAGTGGCCTCCATAATAATTAAATGGAAGAAGTTTGGGACCACCAGAAGACTTTCGAGCCAAGCTGAGTAATCATGGGAGAAGAGTCTTGGTGAGAGAGGTAAAGAAGAACCCCAAGATCACTGTGGCTGAGCTCCAGAGATGCAGTAGGGAGATGGTAGAAAATTCCACAAAGTCAACTATCACTGCAGCCCTCCACCAGTTGGGCCTTTATGGCAGAGTGGCCCAATGGAAGCCTCTCCTCAGTGCAAGACATATGAAAGTCCGTAAAGAGTTTGCTAAAAAACACATGAAGGACTCCCAGACTATGAAAAATAAGATTCTCTGGTCTGATAAGAAGAAGATAGATCTTTTTGGTGATAATTCTAAGCGGTGTGTGTGGAGAAAACCAGCACTGCTCATCACCTGCCCCCAAAAATCCAAACAGTGAAACATGGTGGTGGCAGCATCATGCTATGGGGGTGTGTTAATTGTACTCAGAGAGAAAAGTGACAAAAAAACAAAATGTTCCATTTATTAAATCCAGAATTAGTGTTAAACATTTTCAGTCCACATCTGAACCTTCTTCAGAACTGGTGAAAAATATAATGTATAACATATGAAGAGAAACAAAAAAATAACAAATGTCCAGAGATGCAGAAGAGGAATCAATATTTGACATACAACAAATAGTATTAAATACATAGGCCATAGGTGGAATAAAGCAATCCGCCAGCAGTGTCTAACGTGAAGGAGGTTAACACGGAAAGGAGCTGTCATTAAATCAAAATCCGTAAGTAGAGACACGAAAGGGGCTATAAGGAAAATGCTGGAAATAAGTGTGGAACATTATAGATAATGTTCAGTGCACTAAAGTAAAAGGAGTTCATGTAGAAGTGCCTGGGAGAGGGCATGGAATTGATCCCAAGCATTATCTGCTTCTGCGGTCTCCCATTCAGGTCTGGCCGCTGTGATTGATGCTCAGCACAGACATCGGTCGAAGCGTCTTGCTCAGGCTCGTTGTATATGTTTGGGTACTACTACCCTCATCCACAAAGCACTCCATGGCTCAGCACCACCCTACATCTCCTCTCTGGTCTCAGTCTACCACCCTACCCGTGCCCTCCGCTCCTCTGATGACCTCAGGTTAGCATCCTCAATAATCAGAACCTCCCACTCCCGTCTCCAAGACTTTACACGTGCTGCGCCGATTCTTTGGAATGCACTACCTAGGATAATACGATTAATCCCCAATCCCCACAGTTTTAAGCGTGCCCTAAAAACTCATTTGTTCAGACTGGCCTACCGCCTCAATGCATTAACCTAACGATCCCTGTGTGGCCTATATTAAAAAAAAAAAAAAAAAATTAATTAACTGGTTCATGCAGCTTTACATGAACACCCAAGCCTTACACTATGGCTGGTCCGAATAACTATAGCAATTGTTACCATCCACCTCTCGTGTCTCCCCTTTTCCTCATAGTTTGTAAGCTTACGAGCAGGGCCCTCACTCCTCTTGGTATCTGTTTTGAACTGTATTTCTGTTATGCTGTAATGTCTATTGTATGTACAAGTCCCCTCTATAATTTGTAAAGCGCTGCGGAATATGTTGGCGCTATATAAATAAAAATTATTATTATTATTATTACTGCTGGTTATCAGTCAAGTCTATGGTAACTAGTGATATACGGGTGCAGCCTTGTGCTCTGGAGTCTAAGTCCAGAGATCACCTTACTGATCATGTCTGTGATGTGGCGGCTTCTCATTGGTGGTCAGATGTTAGCTGGTCTAATGATATGGCATCCCCAGATTGGCCCATAGGTGATGTCTTGGCCAACTGGGCATGAGTGTTTGGGGTGGAGCCTAGCGTATAAAAATTTCTCAGTTTCGCCCGAGTGTGCGAAAGTGTCATTTATGCTTGGTGTGTGTGGGTGGCTACTCTACCACTCAGAGACTGTACACATTGGCACATAGGTTGCACACTTACTTATGCAGTTTCATTCCCTTGGCTCAATGTCTGAGTCTCTACTCTGCTACATGCTTAGGGTGCCTGTCAGGCACAGGTTCAGTAGTGACAGCACTGGGATAACTAGCCATTTGGCTTGGCATCTGTTTCGTTCATGTGTACGATTGACGCAGTTTAGCTACAGAGTAAGCTCTTCTCAATGAAAGTGACAGGGTAAGACACATAGCATCAAAGAGCTCTCTCTCTCTTGGCTCAGCATCTGCTTCATTCGTGTGTGTGTGAGTAGCACTATTTAGTTGCAGAGCTAGTCCTATCAACGAGCCATTATCCCTCTGACTTTAACAGGGTATAGCACTTTGCATACTCGTGCCGTATCTCTCGGTGAAGTAACTGAGCTTGGTGCTCAGTGTTCCATTCACATTGAGTAGCCTAAACTCAGTTTGCTCAAGGTAATGCTTGCTGTTTAGATCCATCATTGTTCACACTAACAGCAGGGTTAATTTCTGCACGGTGGGCCCCGGGTTGCAATTACACTTTATTTATATTTAATTTTAGTGCAATCCACCAACCCTAACAGGGTGTTTTTCAGCTGCAGGAATAGGACGACTGGTTGTCATTGAATGAAACATGAATGTGGCCAAGTACAGAGATATCCTGGATGAAAACCTCTTCCCGAGTGCTCTGGATATCAGACTTGGCAGAAGATTCACCTTCCACCAAGACAACGACCCTAAGTACACAGCTAAAATAACAAAGGAGTGGCTTCAGAACAACTCTGTGACCATTCTTCACTGGCCCAGCCAGAACCCTGACCTAAACCCAATTGAGCATGTCTGGAGAGACCTGAAATTGGCTATCCACCAATATTCACCATACAACATGATGGAACTGGAGAGGAACTACAAGAAAGAACGGCAGAGGATCCCCAAATCATGGTGTGAAAAACTTGCTGCATTATTCCCAAGGAGACTCATGGCTGGACTAGCTCAAAAGGGTGCTTCTACTCAATACTGAGCAAAGAGTCTGAATACTTATGACCATGTGATATTTCAGTTTTTTTTTATAAATTTGCAAAAATTACTACATTTCTGTCTTTTCAGCAAAGATGTACATTAATGAGAAAAAAATGAACTTTTTTGAATTTACCAAATGGCTGCAATGAAACAGAGTGAAGAATATTTCCTGCACTCACTGTATGTATATATAAAACAGATACTGTATGTTATATATATATATATATATATATATATATATATATATATACACACATGAGAAAGTCAAATGTTTAAAAAATTGTGTTACCCTTTTTTCCTCAGTGTTTATGGGAGATCAGTACCTTGTCCATCTGAGATCGTTGATTCCTATTGGAGAACAGTTTGTACAGCAATCATTTTCCATCTCCAGAGTCACTGGGTTAGTCTCTCTCTCTTGTTTGCTGAAAACTCTTATCGTTAATATGGCCCTCTGTTTCTTTATCTTATAGATTGTAAGCTCTTATGGTCAACAGGGTCTTCTCTGTCCTGCAGAGTGTGAGATCTTATGGTCAGCTGGGTCCTTTCTGTCTCTCTCTCTGGTAGGGTGTAAGTTTTTATGGTTAATGGGGTCCTCTCATCATTTTTCATTGCCACACAGGCCTCCCCAAAATGTCTTGCATTTATGACATCTTATGGATTATCATACAATGTATATGGAGGACCATATACATGTACCTGGGCCATCTGAGATGATCAGTTCCCAGTGAAGCAACATTGTTTTCCATCTCTACAGTCACTGGTCTCTCTTTCCTGTAAAGCATAAGCTTTTGTGTTCAGCAACATCCTGTATCTCACTTATCTGTAGAGTGAAATCTCTTAAGGTCAATGTGACCCTGTCTCCTTCCTATAGGGTGCAAGCTCTTATAGGCAATTGGGTCCTCTCTCTTTTGCTTACATGGTAAGCTGGGAAATATTTTTCTCTCCATGTATATTTTCTGAGCAACTACGCACTTCCAGTACTTAGATTCAGACAAATATATTTGCCACAAAACAAATTATTTGGGAAACTTTGGTGAAGCTAGCAATTTTTTTCTATCCCTATGCTGGGTGCTTCTATCCCTACACAGTGCAAGCATAAAATTGAGCTCCTTGTCCAGTCCCTAGCTTTTGCACTGCTTATGATAGTTCCCTTAATTGTCTGGAGTACACCACGTGAACTCATTGTTGTAGGGCATTATGGAGAAGTTCTGTGCATTATGGAAAAACTTATTACATAGCATGTAAATGGTTCCATTTCATAGCTAATCAGTATACTCTCTATTACAGTGTTTCAGAATATTTTATCCAAGTTCAATTTTTTACAGTTAATTTATTCCTTGTTATAACATGTAAACACTACTGTATCGTATGCTTTATGGTTTCATAATTCTTTAAAAATGTCTCATGGAACTGTTGCTTTTATTAATTATTTTCATGTTGAGTGAGCTTTGTGAATTCCATCTGGTGACAGCCAAGTGGACAGGATCCCTTGTTTTCTTTAAAATGTGACCATGATTATACAAACATGCTAACAAGGGCGGTATTGGATTCCCATAAATCAATTGTAGCTGATCGGTAGTTTCATGCATGAGCTGGATGCAATATAAGACAAGTTGTGCACTTCATGCATTTGGTCTAATGTCCATAGTCATATTAGAAATGCAGCATGCAACATTTGTTAATCCAGCTATAGGGCAATCTAGCACCGATGCACTGGAGGACACAAAGAACGCCTTAAAAAACTATTTATCAGTTCCAATACCTAGGTCCCTCAAACTTTTCACTACAATGCCTAAGTGAAAAAGTAATAGATGGCGCAACATATGAACAACAGGCCTGTATTCTTTTCCATAGTTTCCCAGACTTCATTTTGAAATTGCAAATTTTTGCTATCTTTACTTTGGATTGGATCATTAAGTATAGCAACGAAAAAATAAAATATTATCTTATTACATAGATAAAACAAAATATTAGATTAGTTTACATAAATGCATATATTGTGCACATTACACTAGGAAAGTTAACTATAATTTACATTATATAAATATGTGATCTTTTTCAATCATATCAAATCTTCAAAAAATGAAGGATAACTTAATTGATTATAGCCAATTATTTAGGTGAATACGTCTCCTGAACGATTACTGCTTTGGATCAACGATTTTTAGTAAAACATTGGCCATAAAACCTATTAACTTGACCTTGTTGTAAAATACGTTAGTACATGTCTAAATCTATTAGAGAAGAAAAATTAAAAGCCATGGGCTGAAGGACTTATACACGGTTGCCATATTAAATGTTTCTATTAATTGCTGACAGTGCAAGCGGAAGGTCAATTATTATATGATTTTTGTCAGAAGCCGAAATTACATGTTACATTTTAAAACATTAGATTTGATACCTGTAAATGCTGTTTGTTCTAAGAGGCAGACTCTGCAATTATTTTATAGACATGCTTAAATTAGACAAATGGGAACAATTACAATTTCTTTATAAAGTATCTTTAGAACTCAATATTCTCAAGTTATCTTGTCAATAAAATTGCAGAAATATAGTCAATATCTGAGTATAAAATGGTCAGAGCGTGAAAACCACAAAGGGCTAATTATCTTTTATATTCTTGCTAAAATAGAATTGTAAATGGTGCTAAACTTAATAAAATGAATCAAAAATTATTTAAAAGTGCAATTTAAAAAATCTGAAGTTTAGTTTCCTGAATTTATCTGTTGTTATTTATTTACAGAATGTCTTAACTTATATGCAAAAAAGCCAATAGACTTTACCTGTTTGAAAATATAATAATATAATAACCATTACTTACCCACTAATACTCCAGTACAACTTTTACACTGGTACTTACTGGTCAGTGTTGACATGTCTGAAGGAGTGGCAACTTGTCAGTAGGTCCACATATTATGCTGAGGTAGACTACTTTCACAATCTAATGTATGCCAATAGGGCAGTTCTACTGTGATGGTATATTGCTTCCAGAAGCATTAAACAGCGCTTCCACAGACAGTAATTGCAGTAGCTACTCCCATTAACCCCTGTAATGTTTTGGTACTCACTCTTTTTTCAGAATTTGCCAGTACTGCAAAGGACATTAAGTTGTGTCCACTGAGCTCAAGAGATGCAAATAATGATGTGCTTGCAAGAAGACAAATTAAATTTCTTCTGTTCTGTGTTTGTTAAATGTCTCACACTTGTAACTCCCCATTAATTTAAAATAATCTCTGGAGGCAGAGTTATGTTCCAGGTAGCATCCTCCCTATAGCCTAGAAAAGGTAATTTACATATACGAAAACTGAAGATTTTTCTGGAATAAGACATTGGATCGCAGTTATGAAGGTATCATTTTTTTGGCGTCCTATGATTTACATGCCCATGTAGACAGCTTAGGAGGGATGGTAGTGCTGTCAGTTGCCCTTTAAGACAGTTAGAATCAAGAACAAGTATCAATCCACATAAGATAGCAGAGTGAATGAAGCTGGATCATTTATAGTAGTAGAACCGGAGGAATGTGAGTAAAAGGACCAGTGTCTCATTGCGCAGGCGAGTACTATGGAGGACAGAGAATGAACTTCAATCCAATATTGCAGCCAGCATGAAGCCAGCGGGTAAGGAAAGGGTGAATCAAACACCCGAAAACCCCGCCCCTACGGCTTAAAATTGTTCCCTCCAAATTCAGGTGACAGAGTCCCTTTAACTTTGGGGATAAGCAGCTGCTAGACATCATTCTGATAAGCTCAACATTCAGAGGAAAATACAAGTCCCTACTCTTTCACTGCCATCATTTGTACTCTACATGATTATGTTCT
This sequence comes from Ranitomeya imitator, assembly GCF_032444005.1. Lineage (NCBI taxonomy): Eukaryota > Metazoa > Chordata > Amphibia > Anura > Dendrobatidae > Ranitomeya > Ranitomeya imitator. Next base: position 115,508,015 of record NC_091283.1, on the reverse strand, counting down.
GATATAAATACCATTGAGGCCAGACAAATATACTAAAGAACATCAGGAGTTTGGAACCCTCATTGATTCATTTTTTTTACAGGAAATCCCCATGTAAAGCAATTTCCAAAGCTTCATAATGTTCCATGCGGGACAAACTTAGTTACAAAAATAAATAAAAGCTTTAGCTCTCCGTTCCTCACTGTCATCCATCAGGTACAATTGCATCTACTAATCACTGTCCTTTTGTGCTGAAATTTCTGAGCTGCTTATTCTATGCCACATCAAGCTCTGATGATCTCCAGGAGGGTTATGTGCATGTGCTCATAAGGTCACAATATCACTTAATCACAACATGTGCTGCAAGTTTACATGATATATGTAGATCTGTACTAAACCTCACTAGAAGCATAAGTCCCAGCCTAGCATGGGAAGCCTAGGGATTTCAGCACATTTGGAAGTGACTAGAGGATGCACCAAGGGCTGGAAGTGTGAACGTGAATCACAGAGGGGCAGAGGGTGATGTCTCATCTGAAACGGGTATATCCAGCTGACGGCACAACATATAGGTAGAAAGGGATGATAAAGAGAAAGGAAGGCCCTAACGGTAGGCAGTAAAAGATGGGACACCTCCTGACACCAACTTGGGCCTGTCTCTAAGTTTCCCCTAATGTCCTATGCGGTTCCTTCCCCCCACCAATGTCACATGCCTAGTCTCTGATTGTCATCTCTACTAACCCTGGCTGGTGCATTAGCCGGTAGCCTTGCCATTGCCGCCGCAAGTAATATAACATTGGGAAAGAGACAAACAAGGGACTGACAGAAAGGATACTACTAAGCTCGGAATCTGCTGCACAATAGAAGAGTAAACGGCACCAGATAAACAGGAATCCAACAGCGGCAACACCACAGTCACAGGAGAGCTCAACACACCAGCTGGTCTGCATAGAAGTAACTCTATAACCAATGATCAGCTAATGAAGCATGTGAGTATTTAAAGGGAGGTGGGTGTGGTTACCAATCAATGTCAACTGACCAACCTAAAAGAAGCTTGCTGGAACAAAGGAAAAAAGTACATTTAAATTCCAGCAGACATAGAGCTGTCACAAATCACATAATGCAAGGAGTAAGAAGGTAGGAATAAGTATTTCTTCCCATGTTTTAACCTTTTTATGTCCCATTACCATTCAGAAAAGCAGATGCAATCTCGCCAAATCCATGCGGAACTGAACGACAAAAACATCACCCTTTTAGCTAATGCATATTTTTTGCAAAATTCAAGATGAATTCAATTCTATTCAAATGTATTCTTTCATCTGTAGTTGACATGCTATGATTGGAGCTATTCCATATGAGATTTATTTTTGTCATTGTACTTTTATCAAACATTAACTTTTTGTATGAAATCTTGAATTTTTCAACAGATATTTTTTTAGGACAGGTATTTTACTAGCTCATATTGTGTGAATTCCAGGGTGGTAATAATTTTTGGAGTAAATGAGGAAATACAGCAGTTTCAAGTCTGCTTAAATAACTAGTACATTATTATGTCATGTATTACTCTCAAATTAATACCGTGGTTATCCTACTATAGATTTACATTATGAGCCCCAGTAGGGATGGTGATGATAAGTTCTGTAAAGCGCTGTGTCACATGATGGCGATATTTAAGCAAAGCTCTATAAAAATAAATAATATTGCTATTTATTATTTCATATACAAGCTTGCTACATGTATATTACCAAGCTGATTCCTTTGCAATAGGCAAACAGAATTCCTTTGCCACTGGATTTTTAAGGCAGTCTCTTGATTTTTCTCCATGAGAGCTGATTCATTATTGTTTCATAAGCTAAGGTAATTTAACCTCAGCTTGTTGACTTTTACAAGGTTGAATCTCGCAAGTTCTTTAAATGTTTTCATTGACAAATAATACGTTATATAGTATTAAATATTAAAGCAGCACCTTAGGGAACTGAATAAAATTGTTTCCCATCATTTCACTGTGGTCTATGGAATGATTTATGAAGTATAAATGGCTTTATCCGCTTACGTTCTAAGCTACAGAAGCTGCAGAATGTTATCGTACATTTCTTTTTACTGATAAATATTCAAACTTATTTGGTATTTGTCTTTACATAATAAATACTTCAATTGTGTTAAATAGTGAAAATGAAGTTCAAATAAAGGATAAAATAGAAATTTGATGTAAAATTGCTTTTTTCAGTAAAGACGAGTGCATTTATTTGAGCAGACTTGAATTTTGCTCTAATTTTCCAAATATTTGTATTCTCTAAAATACTAATTTTTTTCATTTAGCTATTCATAAATTCAGGAAACTCACAATCAGCTGAGTGCAATACTGCTGAGAAGTGCAGTGCTGGCAAAAGATTAAAAAAATAAAAACTCAACTGTCCTTCTTCTCCAAAATCTCACCATTTGGTTTTCTATGCCTTGTCTTCCTCCATCGCTCACATCCTCTTCAGCCCGCTGTACTCTACAAAGAGGTTTAAATGGCCAAATCTGTGTATGATATCATTGCACTTCATGCCCTCGTGGCATGCATCATTATATCATAGCGTGAATCTCCCGAGGTGCTTTTTACGCCTTCGGTGTACCGTACTGTAGTAATGATGCAAAATTTGACACGATGACATGCTGTGCAGTGATATTAAATTTTTTCTCGGCACTTTCAATCCCAGCATAGAGTAAAACAGGCTAAAGAGAACGCAATGGGGAAGACAAAAAGGAGAAAAAGGATAGATGTAGAGAACCAAATGGCAGGCTGCAGGGCAGGAAGGAAAGGGCAGTGAAGAGGTGAGCATGCATTTTTTTTTTACATCCTATATTTAATATGGTCTGGGGTCTGGGAAGACTGAGAAACCATGTAAAGAATCATTATTATTACAGTGAATAATTTCAATGTAAATCAAATGTCCCTAGTAAATTTTCTTGTTTTGTTAAAGTGGAATCCCGGCAGATTAAATCATCTCTGGTTTTAATTAAAGTAAATTATCTACGCGCCATTGTTAGGGGCAGGTCCTGACTGTATTACACAGACATCACCTTCCAATTATGGGGTGGACTTACTGCATGAGCCTCTTCCATATTGATGAGCGAATTTGTTCGAAACTTATCGCAAAACATAAAATCGGCACGAATATGGCACATTCAGATTCGTGATCGGAAACATGAGGAAAATTTTATAAAATAAAAAAAATTGGTAACATTTAGTAAAAAGTGCGGGAAAATATTTGCTTTGCCACTAAAGTATTTTCAGCATTTTGGCTATGATGAAGGTGGTGTATGATGAGTGTGGGGCAAAGGTTTAATGAGGGTTGGGGATTTGCAAAGCTCAGAGGACTCGTGTGCTTGTAAGCTATATTTGTTTTTGTTCTAACTTTATGTGTGCACACTGCAGCTAGCAAATCTGGGCGCAGGAAACATCCACAATGTCCTGACACAATGGCATGTGTCATTGGCTGCAGAAATCACATTTCCCTCTCCATATAAAGAGCGGACAACTTGTTTTAGCATCATTTTAACACTGTAACAGCACAAAGAGGCTGCTCGTGATACTGGTAGTGTTAGCAGCTAGATTTTAGGTAGTTAGCTAGGCGGTTGTTTCACAGTCAGATTGTTAGCTAGATATTGTCCTGTGTGGCTGGGAAATCGACCTACCAGAAGATTTTTTTTGTGTTATTACTGAGGTCCAAAGACAAAGCCAGCAGGGTACATTTCAACAATTGTGTTGTGCACTGTTTCTACTGTGCTTCTTACACAAGTAGACCGTTCTAAATCTCGCTAAATGTGAAACAGCATGCCATATCCCACCTTATCATTTATTGGTGTTGGGACATTGTTCTGTGATGTGAGTTGTTGTGCATGAAAACAATTTTTTTGGGGGGAGTTGCTACCGTGATTCACTATGCCATATTTCACCTTGTTATTTAGTGGAGGTGAAATTCCACAGTCTTCATAGTTATTGCACATTAAAAAGAATTAATATTTTTTTCTGTTGCAAAATGTGATACAGTAAGCAATATCCCACAATGTAATTTTGTGGCGGTCATATGAAGCCTGAACAAAACAAAGCTATACTCTGGATTTTTTAGAATGGTAAATCTAGAAAATTGGGACTGCATTCCTTCCATAGAAAGCAGGTAAGTTCTGTATTATGTATATATGGCATTTTGGAAAATTAAAAATGCAATACTGCAATAATTTTTAGTAAAAAGAAGGTACCTAGCACATATATTGGCAAATTTATATTAGCCCACCAGCAATGTCAATGTGTACCTTATAGTAGGGACCCTGTCTTGATAAGATACCTCTCTTGAATTAAAAAGAAAAAGCTAAGGCCTGTACAACAAACTAGCCTCCAAGATGCTTGGCTGTGTCTGCAGCTTAGGGACTCATCTAAGCTGCAGACACAGCCAAGCATCTTGGAACTTCTCTGGGATTTCCCAGCCACTGCGGGACCCGTGATACGGACTTATACAGACTTGTATGCACTTTTTGATCGTCCTATTTAGGACTCCTAAGGGGACCCATTGGCACCTCTTGTGATCATATAACTCCCCTGATGATGCTCCCCCATCGGAGTTGAAACGCGTAGGGAGAAGAGAGACATTTTAGGGCTGCATTTGGGTTGGTGGATTCCCATAGCAGGGCTCACTCGGGGCCTGTCCTTGTCAGGACAGGAGCTTTTTCAAGGGTTCACAGGGAAGACAGTGGCAGTGTAACTTTCCCTACCCTTGGCCCTTAGCATCTGGGAGCATCACCCTCATGGATTTTGAGGGATTTATTCCATATGTCCGTCTGAATTGGTAAGACCGATCCAATTTTTTATCTTGAGCACTGGTTCACTTGAGCACTTTTTGTGTTTTTTCATGTATGTGTCTTGTTTAGGATCCGAATTTTTTAGTCATATTTATTAAAGGCTATGTTTTAGTTTAGTGGATATCCTCCATAGCTATTCTTGAATTAAAAAGCCTACAATCTATGTGGTAGGAAGAAACCAGCTGTTAAAACCACCTGAGTCTGATAGGATTAGGATTAAGAGTGCACATGTCACATGAGTTTGCTACAAATAAAAAAAACTGACCAGCACATCCCAACAAGTGTGAACAGGTGCCAGCTAACACAAAAATACAAAGCTGCAGTCTGGATTGTTTAAAATGGTAAAACTAGAAAATTGGGACTGCATTATGGCCATTGTATATTATGTACATCCCAATCCAATCAGACTCAGGTGATTTTAACTAGCTGATTCCATCCTGCTCCATATATTGTAGGCTTTTTAGTCCAAGAGAGGTATCTTATCAGGACAGGGACCCAACTATAAGGTACACATTGACGTTGCAGTTGGGTTCATATACATTTACCAATTTATGTGCTAAGTACCTTCTTTTTACTGTAAATTTTCCAAATTTCCATATGTACATAATATAGCACTTATGTATTTTCTATGGCAGTAATACAGTCTCAATTTTCAAGATTAACCATTCTACAGCCCGCCATATCCCACCTAGTAATTTAATGGATTTGAAATTATTCTGTGTGAAGAGCTGTTGCACATTAGTATATATATATATATATATATATATATATATATATATATATATATATATATATATATATATACATATATATATATATATACAGTTAGGTCCATATATATTTGGACAGAGAAAACATTTTTCTAATTTTGGTTCTAGACATTACCACAATGAATTTCAAACAAAACAATTCAGGTGCAGTTGAAATTCAGACTTTCAGCTTTCATTTGAGGGTATCCAAATTAAAATTGGATGAAGGGTTTAGGAGTTTCAGCTCCTTAACACGTGCCACCCTGTTTTTAAAGGGACCAAAAGTAATTGGACAATTGACTCCATGGCTATTTCATGGAAAGGTGTGGGCAATCCCTTCGTTATGTCATTCTCAATTAAGCAGATAAAAGGCCTGGAGTTGATTTGAGATGTGGTGCTTGCATTTGGAAGGTTTTGCTGTGAAGTAAGCATGCAGTCAGAGGAGCTCTCCATGCAGTTGAAACAAGCCATCCTTAAGCTGCAAAAACAGAAAAAACCCATCCGAGAAATTGCTACAATATTAGGAGTGGCAAAATCTACAGTTTGGTACATCCTGAGAAAGAAAGAAAGCACCGGTGAACTCATCAATGCAAAAAGACCTGGGCACCCACGGAAGATAACAGTGGTGGATGATCGCAGAATAAACTCCATGGTGAAGAGAAACCCCTTCACAACAGCCAACCAAGTGAACAACACTCTCCAGGAGGTAGGCGTATCAATATCCAAATCTACCATAAAGAGAAAACTGCATGAAAGTAAATACAGAGGGTTCACTGCACGGTGCAAGCCACTCATAAGCATCAAGAATAGAAAGGCTAGACTGGACTTTGCTAAAAAACTTCTAAAAAACCAGCACAGTTCTGGAAGAACATTCTTTGGACAGATGAAACCAAGATCAACCTCTACCAGAATGATGGAAAGAGGAAAGTATGGCGAAGGCATGGTACAGCTCATGATCCAAAGCATGCCCCATCATCTGTAAAACACGGCGGAGGCAGTGTGATGGCATGGGCATCCATGGCTGCCAGTGGCACTGGGTCACTAGTGTTTATTGATGATGTGACACAGGACAGAAGCAGCCGAATGAATTCTGAGGTATTCAGAGACATACTGTGTGCTCAGATCCAGCCAAGTGCAGCAAAACTGATTGTCCATTTGTAGTATGAAACGACGACCAATGACCCAAAACATAAAGCCAAAGCAACCCAGGAGTTTATTAAAGCAAAGAAGTGGAATTTTCTTGAATGGCCAAGTCAGTCACCTGATCTCAACCCAATTGAGCATGCATTTCACTTGTTAAAGACTAAACTTCAGACAGAAAGGCCCACAAACAAACAGCAACTGAAAACCACCGCAGTGAAGGCCTGGCAGAGCATCAAAAAGGGGGAAACACTGCGTCTGGTGATGTCCATGAGTTCAAGACTTCAGGCAGTTATTGCCAACAAAGGGTTTTCAACCAAGTACTAAAAATGAACATTTTATTTAAAATTATTGAATCTGTCCAATTACTTTTGGCCCTTTTAAAAACAGGGTGGCACATGTTAAGGAGCTGAAACTTCTAAACCCTTCATCCAATTTTAATGTGGATAGCCTCAAATGAAAGCTGAAAGTCTGAACTTCAACTGCATCTGAATTGTTTTGGTTAAAATTTATTGTGGTAAGGACTATAACCAAAATTAGAAAAATTATGTTTCTGTCCAAATATATATGGACCTAACTGTATATATACAGTGGGGCAAAAAAGTATTTAGTCAGTCAGCAATAGTGCAAGTTCCACCACTTAAAAAGATGAGAGGCGTCTGTAATTTACATCATAGGTAGACCTCAACTATGGGAGACAAACTGAGAAAAAAAAATCCAGAAAATCACATTGTCTGTTTTTTTTAACATTTTATTTGCATATTATGGTGGAAAATAAGTATTTGGTCAGAAACAAAATTTCATCTCAATACTTTGTAATATATCCTTTGTTGGCAATGACAGAGGTCAAACGTCTTCACAAGGTTGCCACACACTGTTGTTGGTATGTTGGCCCATTCCTCCATGCAGATCTCCTCTAGAGCAGTGATGTTTTTGGCTTTTCGCTTGGCAACATGGACTTTCAACTCCCTCCAAAGGTTTTCTATAGGGTTGAGATCTGGAGACTGGCTAGGCCACTCCAGGACCTTGAAATGCTTCTTACGAAGCCACTCCTTCGTTGCCCTGGCGGTGTGCTTTGGATCATTGTCATGTTGAAAGACCCAGCCACGTTTCATCTTCAATGCCCTTGCTGATGGAAGGAGGTTTGCACTCAAAATCTCACGATACATGGCCCCATTCATTCTTTCATGTACCCGGATCAGTCGTCCTGGCCCCTTTGCAGAGAAACAGCCCCAAGGCATGATGTTTCCACCACCATGCTTTACAGTAGGTATGGTGTTTGATGGATGCAACTCAGTATTCTTTTTCCTCCAAACACGACAAGTTGTGTTTCTACCAAACAGTTCCAGTTTGGTTTCATCAGACCATAGGACATTCTCCCAAAACTCCTCTGGATCATCCAAATGCTCTCTAGCAAACTTCAGACGGGCCCGGACATGTACTGGCTTAAGCAGTGGGACACATCTGGCACTGCAGGATCTGAGTCCATGGTGGCGTAGTGTGTTACTTATGGTAGGCCTTGTTACATTGGTCCCAGCTCTCTGCAGTTCATTCACTAGGTCCCCCCGCGTGGTTCTGGGATTTTTGCTCACCGTTCTTGTGATCATTCTGACCCCACGGGGTGGGATTTTGCGTGGAGCCCCAGATCGAGGGAGATTATGAGTGGTCTTGTATGTCTTCCATTTTCTAACTAATGCCCCCACTGTTGATTTCTTCACTCCAAGCTGGTTGGCTATTGCAGATTCAGTCTTCCCAGCCTGGTGCAGGGCTACAATTTTGTTTCTGGTGTCCTTTGACAGCTCTTTGGTCTTCACCATAGTGGAGTTTGGAGTCAGACTGTTTGAGGGTGTGCACAGGTGTCTTTTTATACTGATAACAAGTTTAAACAGGTGCCATTACTACAGGTAATGAGTGCAGAAAAGAGGAGACTCTTAAAGAAGAAGTTACAGGTCTGTGAGAGCCAGAAATCTTGATTGTTTGTTTCTGACCAAATACTTATTTTCCACCATAATATGCAAATAAAATGTTAAAAAAACAGACAATGTGATTTTCTGGATTTTTTTTTCTCCGTTTGTCTCCCATAGTTGAGGTCTACCTGTGATGTAAATTAAAGACGCCTCTCATCTTTTTAAGTGGTGGAACTTGCACTAATGCTGACTGACTAAATACTTTTTTGCCCCACTGTATATATATATATATATATATGTATATATATACATTACAAACGTGATATAGCAACCGAGATCAGAGTTTGAAATTGTTTTGAGCTTATTTTCTAGATTATGCAGGCCTCATCCACACTAAAAACATTTTTTTTCGGTTACTAACGTGATACAGTAGGAGAAATCTCATTTTGAAATTGTAGCATCTAGTCTATGTTATACAGGGGTCGGCCACATCCGAAAAAAAATCTTCTCTTATTAACGTCTTACAGGAGGGAAGGTCTCATTTTTTATTAAATTTTTTGGAGCATCTAGTCAATGTTATACAGGTCTCATCCACAGGCCACACAGTGTCATACAGTACGGTAAATCTCACTTTTAAATTGTTTGGCGCATCTAGTCTATGCTTTACAGGCCTCATCCACAGGCCTCCCAAAAATTCTTCTGTTATTAATGTCATCCAGTAAGGGAGATCTCACTTTGAAATAGTTTGGAGCAGCAAATCAATATTATTTTGGTCCTCATCCACAAGCCCAAAAAATGTCGGTTACTAACGTCATACAGTAGGGGAGATCAAATTTTTACATTGTTTGGAGCATATCTTCTTTGTCATGCAGCCCTCATCCACGCTTAATCAATTCTTCTTTCTGTTAATAATGTCATGTAGTATGGTAGATCTCAATTTTAAATTGTTTGGATCATGTCGTCTATGTTATATAAGAATCATCCACAGGCCCCCAAAAATCTTCTGTTACTCTCGTCAAACAGCAATGTAGATCTTACTTTTAAAGTGTTTGGAGCATCTAATCAATTTTATACAGCCTAATACACTGTTAGGGCTGGCGGTATGCACCGAGTAAGTATATCGATAGTAAAGGTACGTTCGCAGCCCCGAGTCCACCGTGAAGGAGTGGAACCTGCTGCTAGGTAACGGCGGCACTATATGGCAGTACTACACCAGAATAGACACGGGTTCCGTCACCCGGTCTGTACAGGAGCAAACTCTTTTGCTTCACAGAGTTGCAGGGAATCAAAGAAACGCTGTGCCCTGTTAGCTGTCACAGGGAGCAGCAAATGAATACTAGTGGGATCCCTGCAATTCACCCCCACTATGCTGGTGCTTGATCCCGCTCTGACTCTCGGTGGCTTTTGAGCCCTCGCCTGAGGGCCCTGTCAGGTGCTAGTTAACTCCAACATTTGCGAGCATTAAACATCACAAGGAATGGGAATGATTAAGGAGAAATCACCAGAACAGGCACACAACCACACACACACGATAACAGGTTTACACTAGCGCATGGCCGTGCGGTCATGCAAACCTTTCATAGCTGTAGATCTCCAGGACCTTCCTATTGGACCAATAGGAACTGCTACAAGACACCTGAGCATGTGACCCCCGACCTCTAATGAGAGGTCTTCCCTTGGGCACACTCAGAAGGAGAAAAGCAGGACTTAGTCCCAGGACCGCCTGCTCGCCGCTGAACAGTACTGGTTATAATGGCTGAACCTGGAAGGCCAGCAGTAACCAAATGCACAGTATCTTTCTGAGCCAAGCACTGGGACTGATGTCTCTGCTGAGCAGGCGCCACTGCAGCTGGAAGAGAATGAGAGACTGCAGTGGAGGGAGCTCAACACCTAACATACACACTGAAGCAATTATTTAGTCTGTGACTAAAGTGATTTAGCATGCCATATTTCACCTTCTCATTTAGAGTTGCTGAAATTTAGCTGTGTGCAGAGCTGGTGTAAAAAAATTAATTTTTATTTGCTAATACTGGGCTCCTCACACACTATCTGAGAAACATGACTGGGAAGCGAGGTAGTGGTGGAAGGGGGATTAGGCTTGGTGTTCAAGGTGTACATGGGGTAGGTGGTAATGTTTGGGATACACTTGTTGTGAACCAACAACATCACGTCCTATCCAAAGACAACTGACAACTACTGCTTCTGGATGTTGTGTTTTTTGTGTGCTGCATTGTTCTTGTGTAATTGCAGTGCTAGGGTTGGCGGATTGTACTAAATAAAATAATTGATAATGCGCAATCGCAACTCAGGATCCACTGTGCAGAGATGGAAAACTAAAGCTAGTGAATAATGAAGGATTACATGGTGAGTATCAAGTGCTTTGTCTAGTTAAAGGGCACAGGACAAGCACGTGAACTGAACTTGCACACAGAAATGAAAGAGATGCTCCGCTACTGAGCTGTGTTACTCGCACACAGAAACAAAAGAGATGCTCTGCAACTGAGGTGTGTCTCTCGCACACAGAAATGAAAGAGCTGCACTGCATTTGAGCTGTGTCACTTGCACTCAGAAATGAAAGAGACTCTCTGCACTTGAGCTGTGTCACTCGCACACAGAAATGGAACCAATGCTCTGAGCTTAATACCCTGACTAGGGTTGTGCTTTCTCTGGAACTCTACTGTGCTAATCGCTCACATGTAGGAATCAGATGCAAAGCCAGAAGCTAATTGCCCCACTGATGCTAGCTGCCTACCCACTTGTACAGTCCCAAGCTAGACAGACACACAGCACTTGCAGACAGAATGGTAGAGACTCCATTCACATAAAATGATACTAGCACACTGGCATGCGCCTCTGAGAACCTTTCATACACTAGGCTCATGTCCAGTTAGACAGGACCTTGCCCGAGGACCTATGCAGCATTGTCACATCACCAGAGCAGCTGATGTTTGACCATCACTGAGAAAATGCCACCTCATGGACATGCTCAGTACGGTGATCTCCAGACTTAGACTCCAGAGTGCTGGACTGCACCTAAATATTGCTGGTTACTAAAGGCTTGTCTGGAGAGACAGCAGAAACCAAGTGTACACCATGAGCCTTTTCAAGAGGCTGGGACCGACATCTATGCTCAGCAGCACCCACAGCAGTCAAACCTGAATGGGAGACCACCAAGGCAGACAAGTCTTGGGATCTACCCTGTGCAACGGGACAATCCCAGTGCCTAACATGCAGTTTGTGATATATTTCATGGGGATTCTGTGCCTGTTGTTGCAGCTACTTCAGATGTTAACAATTATTTGGGGAAATGTGAACAGTCCTGCTTGGGTGTCCATCTGCTGGGTTGGGTTTAGTAAAAGACTTGTCAATCCCTATTATGCTATCTCTACTGGGTTGAAATTGTTGCCACTTTGTTGTTGTCTGCCATTAATATTTGGAGAATACTTCTGGTTCTGTACATTTGCTGACTTAGGCGTCGTGGAATAACTGTCGATCCCTATTATACTACTTTTACTGTGGTGAAATTAATGCCACTTTGCTCATGCCTGCCACTCTTTTTTATAAATGTGAACACTCCCAGTTGGGTGTCCAACTGTCCATCTGCTGACATGTCAGTCCCTATTATACAATTTCTGCTGTGGTGAAATTTATGGCACTTTGTTGGTGTCTGCCACTAAATTTTGGAAATGTGAACACTCCTGTTTGGGTGTCAGACTGTTTATCTGCTGGGTGGGTTGTAGTGGAAGACGTGTTGGTCCCTATTATACCATTTTTACTGTGGTGAAATTGATGCCACATTGATGGTTTCTGCCACTAATTTTTGGAAATGTGAACACTCCTGATTGGGTGTACATCTGCTGGGTTGGGTGTAGTGGAAGACCTGTTCATCCCTATTAGACTATTTCTTCTGTGGTGAAATTGATGTCACTTAGGTGGCATCTGCCAATACATTTTTGGAAATGTGCAGACTCCTGGTTGGATCTCTTTCATGTGTGTTGCCTGTAGCATTAGGCCTCTGATACTGGCAATCCTCCACTCTCTTTGTGTCAACTGCTCGTGTTACAATCCTAACATTGTTCTGACAATAGTAATCTACAAAACTGATATTTGTGCCACCTGAGTGTGACTGAGCATCAATTTCATTTTTTTTGTTATCAATTATAAAGCGGCAATAATTCAACATTCACTTTACAGACATTTACAGACATTACTGGCACTATCACCATTGGGACTCACAATCTAAATTTAACCTCTGTATGTATTTGGAGTGTGGGTAGAAAAGTAAGTACTGGGAGGAAACCCTCGCAGGCATGGGGAGAACATACAAACTCTTTCCAGATGCTGTCCTTGGTGGGGTTGGAACACAGTACTCCAGTGCTGCTGTCACGGGTGTGTCAGATGCTACTGACAGTTGCTCTGCATCTGGCTGCAGAAGGTCTCTGCATTTGGCATTGCAGATGCCAATCTCCCTCATACTCTAATTGACACACCTGGACCTGGGTGCTTACAGACTCATAGTCTGCTTCAGGTAGTTGCCGGTGATATTAACATTTTCCCTTGTGAAAGCTTGGAGCAATAGCAGTCAGCTTACATCCTCTTCAAATAAGTGTACAGTGGGGACTGACCAGTGTTACCCTCCTTTCCCTAACTCTAGAGATATACAGAGCTTAGGTTCCTGCTTGGTGATTGGTGTGGAATCAATATAGGGATGGTAGGGAAGGCAGGTTGCTATTAGATCTGCCTAAAGGTCTCCACTCTCCCTTTCCCTAGCTTTTGGGCTTCCTTCCCCTCTTCCCCTCATGTTGCACTTAGTCTGCCTACACAGAGCATGACAGTTGCAATGCTGCTTATGTTTTTGCATTGATTGCTCAACGTTCATGGTGATGGAAGCCTGTCACTGCAATACAAACTGTGTGCCTCACTGCTGTCGGGGAAAACAACTGTCAAGATTGTCTTCAAGCATATTTTGATACTTCAGCATGGGACATCCTTTTCCAGGGGGGGAAGCAACTGACAGACTTTACATCTTGGATTGAACACACTGACAACCCAACAGTAGCATCAATTCTGGCTATTTTCCTGGCTCTTCCCACTTGCCCTGTTGCAGTGGTAAGAGGGGAAATAGTTTTTGGGTTACTGTTAGCTGATTTATGGCTGCTGACATCATGCTCTCAGGTTAGCAATGGAGAGTCATCTATAAGACGCCTACATTTCTAACACCATGGTTATATTATAAAATAGACACAAAGAAAGACACAGACTCCTTTATTTCAAATAAAATTAAAAAAGCACTGTTATACTCACCTTAAGCCTATTCAATTGAAGCCCTTGTCCCACTGAAAATAATAAACAAAAATACTCACGTTATGTCTAATCAATGATGCTCATGGGAGTAAGAGCAATACAATTGCTCTGCAATAAAAATGTATGGGAAAATTACTTAAAATAACAGAATAAAAAAATAAAAAATAATAACCTTGAACCAGGAGCTGGATGTCCAATTGTAGGAGGAGGTGGAGTATGAAGAGGTGGAAGTAGATTTGGCATTGTAGGTGGAAAAGGCGGACATGGCTGTGTAGATGGAAGAGGAGGGGGAGGAGATATCCAAATCTGTGTTTTTTTATTTTTTATTTTTTTATTTTTGTTTTATAGGAAACTGACTTGAAAAAACATAGAATTAAAAAAAATCTAAAACCAGATGGTGGTCCAAGTGGAGGAAGATGAGGAAGATTGGACATGGCAGTGTAGGTGGAAGAGGAGGAGGTAGCCAACACTGTTTTTGAGTTTCCAGTTTTATAGTTTAGCAGAAACTTCACTATTGCCTGCAGCATATGCAAGGTGGATTTCCATCTTGTTGGTATGTCGCATATGAGACGGTGAGCCAGAATGCAGGAATGATGCTGCAGCTCAGACAGTAAAACAGCAGCAGCGTGAGAATGCCAAAAGTACTCCCACCCTGCTTGCACTTTCAGCAGCAGCTCTAATGTATGTGGGTAATTTTTCACGAAGGTTTCCACCACCAAATTCAGCACATGTGCCAGACAAGGGATGTGCATCAAACCAGCAAGGCACACAGCTGCAATGAGATTTTGCTCATTATTGCGCACCACCATGCCGGGCTTGAGGTTCACCAGCACAAAAACACTCATCTGTCTGTTGTTTGATCCCCATCCTCAGCTCCTGCTCAGTGAGGTATTTGTCCCCCAAGCAGATAAGTTTCAGAACAACATGCTGTCACTTGTCCCTGGCTGTCCTGACGTTGGTGGTGCTGGTCTTACTGTGACTAGATGGGGAGGCAGTGGAGGAATTGGAATAGGAGGAGGCAACCTGGACAGAGAAACATCCAGCAATCCTCGGTGGCGGTAGGAAAGAAGTTAGAATGTCTTCCGCCTATGTCTCAGCTGCCACTACATTTACCCATCGGCAAATAGGGAGATGTAACATCCCTTGCTGAGCTAAGTGGTCCACGTAATATGCGTTAGGTGAGTATATCTGTTTGTTATTTTTAAATAATAATGGAAAAGTGTGTTTTTTTTATTTGTTGTTTGTTTATTTACAATATAACTTTAGGATTAGTAATGGAGAGGTGTCTTATGACTTCCTGGTGAAGTCTGTGTTCGTTGTCTGTGCCTGAACATGTTCGGTATGGACACCAAACTTTACTGCTCGGGTTTGCCCATCTCTATTTTAAAGTTTTTCTTTTGTGTAATGGAAGTAGTACAAATGAAAAGATGCAATTAGGACATTTAGATTTCTTTTTCTCTTGTCATTGCGTAATTTATCATTTCCATAATTTTATATTTTGGATATTATGATACCAAATATGTTTTTTTTATTTTATTTCTTTATTATTGAATGATAAAAATATTTGTTATTTAAACTTTATGTATTTTATATTTTTTAGCTGTAATGAAAATTAAGTGGTAAAGGGGCCATCATAAACAATCAATATAACTCAAATTTGACAACTATATTACTGCTCCTTTACAAAATATTTCAAGGTTATATTTTCTTGTATCTGGTTTCTCATTTAAGCCCCCTTGGTAGTTTTCTAGTAATAATGCTTAAAATTGTTCTTTTGTGATTTTAACACACCACTGTTTTTCTTTGTTCCTTGACTTATTTGATTGTTGATTTCATCATGACATTTGGTCTTCAAAAGAGTTATATTCTGCCATCATGATGTCACAATGGCTTATATCCGGAGGAGTGTCTAAGAATGGAATAAACATGATTGTATTAATTCTTTAGCTGAGTTCTAATGTGATGACTGATTAAAGTTTGCCTTTATGCCTTGATCTTGGCTTTTGGTAATGTCACAATTGCATTTGACTTTTCATTTTGGCTGTGTTGATTGCACAACAGTGCCTATTATTAGTTTTCCTAAAATGTATTCTAATAAGTCAGGTGCGCCATTTTACGAACAGGATGGTTTCCTGGTTTGTGATGAGTATAAGTTACTCATTTAAAATAAATACTAAATTAGCTGCCCTTCTACAAGAACTAAACAGAGTAAATAACCACCTCTTCCCATGCAGTAATGTCCTAATACTAGCTGCCACAATGTGAAAATCTTGCTTAAGACTCAAGCGGCCCTTAATCACACTTAAAAACCAGTAATGTCCACACAGTATGACTCAAATACAAATTATTTCCAGCATTTAGAAACAAAGCTGCGTAAAATGGTACTTGACAATTTGCCAATCTATGAAGTTCCATAGTTCTGAGTTTAAAAGGTGGTAAACAAAATGACTAAAGTCTCACACTATGTTATTTTCCTGGCCAATGAG
Source organism: Ranitomeya imitator (assembly GCF_032444005.1). NCBI lineage: Eukaryota > Metazoa > Chordata > Amphibia > Anura > Dendrobatidae > Ranitomeya > Ranitomeya imitator. The sequence goes on along the minus strand of NC_091283.1, from coordinate 115,491,611 downwards.
CACAACAAATCTGAATCCAAGTGATTAAAATAAGTTCTTAGAATTGTTCAGTATTTGTTTAAAAACTCGATGTAGATGCAACCACAAACATTTTTTCTAGCAAAGTGTTAACACATATTGTGTAAAACAAGAGGTAAGAGATAACTAGCCAGTGTATATATATTTATGTAAACGTATATTATTTTTAATTCAATGAAAAGTGCACATGATTAAAGGCTCATGCAGATGTCCATGGATCTTGGTCCAGTCATGAACCACAGACTGACCATGGGTCTCCCAACCAGAGCTTGACAGCTTCATATATTTCTATGAGGCTGTCATGCCCATATCAGGAGACCAATAGCCAGTCCATGCATTGCGGTCCACTACCAGACCAGGATCCACGGATGTCTTCATGAGCCCTAAGTAAGATAGCATTCCAATTTTGTGATTAAAAAATGAAATTTAAACAGATATTTGTTTTGCAAATAAGATTTACTAAGATTGTATGAAAGCTGTTCCCTAACCACAGGATAGATGATAACTTCACTTCACATTTTCACTGTGGAATATGACTGTTGGGACCTAAATTAATCCTGAGAGGATTACCTTGAAGTAAATTTGCTCAAATTCTCAAGTCCCTATGAATTTAAATTATTTGACATTCAATACTATACTGCTGAAGACTCTTAGAGTTGGCTAATGATGTCAGAAGCAGTCATTTGGGCTTCTCGTTTCAGCCACTACATCACATGGTCTAGCGCAGCCAATCTGAACAATCACATTCAGTATGAAAGATGATGGCTGACAAAATAGCACAATTTTAGGATTTTTTAGTTTAGCAATAGTAGGTTTTGGGGCACAGTTCATTCCACATTATGATAGAAAATGGCCTAAATCACTCACTTTCTCTCCAACCTCAATACCACGCTTATCCCAGCCCTAACCTATGTCTTAAACCATTCATTAACTTCTGGTACCTTACCCACTCCTTTAAAATATGCCACTATCATACCAATCCTGAAGAAATTATCCCTCAACCCGACCACTACGCCAAGCGATCATCCCATATCGCGGCTCCTATTTGCCTCCAAATTGAACTTTCCTCCCATACTCATCTAACTTACTGTTAGGGCTAGCGGAACACACCAAATAATAAGATAGATTAAGGTGAGTTCGCAGCCCGGGGTCCACCGTGCAGAGATGGAACCTGCTGCCAAGTAATGACAGACTATATGGTGGAACAATGTGAATACACACACGGGTTAACTTCACCCTGTGTGAAGGAAGCGAACCCTGTTAAGTCACAGGGCCGCGGTACCGCACACAAGAGCGCAAGCAAGGAGTCACCAAGCTCAGTCCCAAGACTTGGGATCCGAGTCCGACTAGACTACTTGCGCTCGACACCGCTAAGGGGGTGTCAGCGTAACCAAAATAATAATAACAGATGCACGAGAGTGCATGCGGTGCCGCACGCCACAAACTACCCAGGCTTGGGTCAGGAAATCGCTGTGAAAGCGCACGGCGCTGCACTGGCGGTCACAGCAATTAGACGCTGTATGGTGTGTAATGTGCTGATAGCTAAGTCGGGTGCTAGATAGCAATCACCCACCTTCCGCGAACAGTCATCCAAGGGGGGATTTTAATGAACAACTTTCACTCACAACACACACATGTTTACAAATGTACACTAGCGCATGGCTGTGCGGTCATGCGCAGCTTATATAGCTGCAGCACGTTCAGGACCTTCCAATAAAGGACCAATGGGAACCGCTGCAGCATCTGAGCATGTGACCCTCGATCTCCAATGGGAGATCTCACCCTGGGCATGGTCAGAAGGGAAAAAGCAGGACTTAGATCCCAAAAGCGTCTGCTCGCCGCTGACCAGCACTGGCTTCAATGGCAGAAGCAGGCAAAGCAGCAGTAATCCTATGCACAGAGTGAGACTGAGCAAGACACTGGGAACAACGTCTCCGCTGAGCAGACTCCACTGCGGCTGGAGAAGAATGGGAGACCGCAGCAGAGATGGTTCGAGATTCCCCCTGTGCAGAGGTGGGAACTCGACACCTAACACTTACTTTGTGAAAACCTACAATCCATGTTCTGTCCCCACCACTCCACTGAAACTGCTCTATCCAAAATAACTAGTGACTTACTGCCAAAGCTAACTGATATTCTCAAAAACCTAACTGATAATTTTCTATGCTCCTCCTTCTAGACCTGTCCTCTGCCTTCGACACTGTCAAGTACTTCCTCTTACTACAGATACTCTCTTACCTTGGTGTCAAAGACCTTGCTCTCTCCTGAATTTCCTCATACCTTTCTAATCACACATTTAGCATCTTCCACACCAATGCTACCACCTCTTCCAGCCCTCTATTTGTTGGTGTCCCTCAGGGCTCTGTCCTGGGACCACTACTCTTTTCAATCTACTGTATAACTTTAGCCTGGGGCAACTAATAAAGTTCTATAGCTTCTGTAACAATCTACATGCTGATGATACTCAGATCTACATCTCTGGCCCAGATGCTCTCTGGTATATATCAGCTATATCCCCTTTTGCACTTGCTTCCTTAAACTCAATGTCGACAAAATAAAAGAAATCCATCTTGGTACCGTGTTAGCCAGTAGATAGAAAATTCATCATGCTTCCTCTTCTCATCTAACTCCCCTACCTGATCTATCACAATAAATTACATCATGCTTTCCCCTGTATTCGATGTCCTCTTCCTTGGACTAACCTAAGACTCTGCCCTGTCCAACAAACTGCACATCCAAGCTCTTCCACCTCCTTCCACCTCCTACACAAAAATATTTCCCGAATCTGTCCTTTCCTCAAACCATCAATCTACTAAAATGTTTATCGACTCCCTCATCATCTCCTGCCTGAACTACTGCAATACCATTCTCTGTGGTCTCTCGGCTTACACTCTGGCACCTATCCAGTCCACTTCTAAGTGCAAGACTAATCCACCTCTCACCTCACTACTCCTTCACTCCTCCCCTCTGCAAACCGCTTCATTGGCTCCCAACATATTAAGCTTAAACTACTAGCATTGACCTACAGAGCCAACGATAATCTGTCTCCATTGTATACCTCCAAACTAATCTCCCGATATCTTCCTAGATGCAATCTCTGGTCCTCCCAAGACCTCTTTCTCTTCTCTACACTTATATGTTCCTCACCCATTCTCCTCCAAAACATCTCCTGAGTATCTCTCATCCTTTGGAATTTTGTGCCAAAATACTTTCAGTTATTCACTACACTCGTAACTTTCAGATGGAACATGAAAATGCATTTTCAAAAAAGCTTACAATCTGCAATAACACACCTTAACACCACCAGAGCTGCCACAACCTCCCAACCTACTATCTCCTTTGCCATTACCATGTAGACTTTAAACCCAAAGGAAGGGTTCTTGCTTCTCTGTACCAGTCTGTAATTGTTAGTTTCTTGACTGTAATTTGTATATTGTATGTAACCCTTTCTCACATACAGCATCAAAAAATCAATGATGCTCTAAAACAGAATTATCATAGCAATACTTATTAAAAAAATTATTGTGGTGTTCTACTAAAGTGCTGAAGCAAATTGAAAATAATAGAGGTGGTCTAAATTTGAGACTAATACAAACATTCAAGAGGTATTGGAAGTGCTGTACCTGCAACGTCAGTTTCACTGTCTGTTAAAATAAACTGTGTATAAATTGTGCTCTGCTGGAAACCGCTGATCTGTGATGGCCCAGTTACTGACCACCACTGTACAAGGTATGACAATCCTTAAACTGTTATAACTTCAAGGCAATATAAGTAAGCTCAGAAAGCAACACAAAAGGACATTAATCCACTCTCTGATGCTTCAACAGTGTGAGAAATGGTGCCGGGTAAATCTTTATTTTGCTAACCGAAAATCGAGTCTCAAAATGTTTGAATTTGTGTTAAACTGCCAATTTCAGGAAATCCAAATTAAGCTAGATCCTATGTGGATTGATCCACTCATCTCTAGTTATTCTATCTTGATTATAAATCATAAATGACAAATTTGTCTCTCCTTCATTATCAAACTTGGTTGAAACATAGTTGCTGCGCTATACCATGTGATGTGGTAGCTGCAAGGAATTATATAGAAACTTGACACCATGTGAACATTGGATGATGCATTCTTCTGAAATATGTAAAATTTCATCAGGCAATTTTTGGCACAGCGCACAAATCAAAATGCAAATTTGCTTTCCGGAATGAGTGGATTTCCTAAAAATTGACACTAATTCGATTTGCATCAAATCGATTTACTTACTTTAAATGTATATTATGCAATTCATTCTGCATATCACGTGGTAATGCTCTTTAAAGAGTCAATATTGACTTTTAGGATTGCTACTTCTACTAAGTGACACTGGAGACTCTGCTCTCTTCTTCTGTGAAAAGGCTAATTGTGCAAGAAGAGAGAATGATGAGGCAAAAGATTAAAAGTGGATGAAGAGCACAAAGTCAGAAATCTTTGGGTTGAATAGTGGCAGATCAAAAACATTTAAATACAACTTCTACCTACAAACCACCAAAAATTACAAAAGTGCTTTCATTAAAACGCAACAGACTTTTCTCAATAATTTAGAAAGAGCTATATGATCTCTAATTTTATTTATAAGTGAAAGTAATAAAGAGTCTATGTGACAATCATAAGTACTGTAGTGGTTCCCTGCATGTTTTAAGCAAATTGATATTCCTAATAACACTAATCCCATTTTATTCTAGGTTTTGTGAAGGTCAAATAAAAGAAAAATCTCACAGCATAAAATCTATTTAGCTGCCACAATCCACTTTATGTCAATCCTTTAAGCATATGCACAGAGATTCACCATAGCTTTTACATCACAAATCATTAAATAATGTACAGTACATAAGATAAATCATTTGGATTTTGTTCCCACATTAGTGGGAATCCTGCCATGAATTGATCTTAGTGACATTCAGAATTTCCATGGAGACTGTTCTCTACTTGAAGGTTATCTTTTAGCAATTTTTATTTTACATTGGATTTATAGAATAAACAGCCACCTATGTCCCATGTCTATAAAAGACCTGAGAACAATAAAAAGGCTAAATACTTAAAAGTTCCCAATACTGCTACTTAGAAACCCCATGCAATACCATATTTATTTGATCACTCCATTTTGGGACAATGAATGGTGAAATCACACTAAAATAAAAAAAGCTCTGCTTTAGTAACTCCCACCACTGAAGCAAAGGTCATGTAACTATTTGCAAAATTGCACACAAAGAGTCATTCATCATCACAGTCTGTATAAAAGTATATATCACAAAAAGCTGAATCTACTACTTTTGTATGTCCATCAATATGTAGTTCAAGGACAGAGAAACTGCTAAGAAATAACACCTAGTTTGCTGGTAAAGGTATATTGCATAATCTAGAGAAATTGTTCACAAAGACATTAAAATTTGATGCAAAATATATGTAGCAAGGATTCATATGAAAAATCTAAAGAACAAACCTATAAGTTACATTCATCATTTTAGTTGCATCCATTTTTGTTACTTCTTTTTTTATGTAGATTTTGCAAAGAGGAGGAATAAATGCTACAAGGACAATAGTTTAAAAATGTTTCTATCAGTAAAATTGTAGGATATAGACTTTAGTTTAGTAGAAAGATGGAAAAAGGTTTTAAAATCACCATGGATTCTAATAAAGCAAACCAACATTTAATTCTTCTGTTCTTTATTCCTAAAACAATGACATAACATTATATTTTATAGCATAAAACATCCATTTAACTTCAAGCAACCTGACCCCTACAGTGACACTTAGCGCATAGTAACTTGCATGTACGTTATTGCTTTGATGATCCGGTGTGGTGTAGATTCAGGCGCTAAGCTTCCTCCACAAAAAGTAGATGCCAGCTATGCTATATAGCCAGCATCTAACAGCAGGAGCCAACTGTAGCTCACAGACTGCACATATTAACCATTTATTATGAAGTGGTTACAGATGCATGCATGCCCCTTGATGAAGTCTTTGTATTTTTTTGCATAAACGGCTTACGTCTTGCAATATGACCCTAAACTCTAGATATATGAAAAATATGGGTGATTGCTGGGCCACCACAATCAGTGCACAATGAGTTATTGATAGAAATTCATGCAGCTTCTTCAGTTTTGACGTATGCCTCTTGACAACATTCCAGTTCAGAACTGTTTTCATGTCTTTTAAGCAGTTTTAGAGAGACATCCTTTTCTAGTTAATGTCACTTTTGTGCCAAATTTAAGCCACCTCTTGATCTGCAAAGTGCTCCATGGTAATGCCTTGGACATTTTTTTTTTAACCTTCTCCTGACTCATGACTTTCAACAATCAGATCCTTTTGCTGTGTTGTAAACTAAGCTATTACCAGACCGTGGCTTTTATTGTAAAAATGCAGCTGTGAAAATGTTAAAAGAATCCTAAGAGAACAGCTAAACTTTAGATAGATTTAATTAGTATCTGAATTACTGAATCAGTAAAAGTTGGCATTTGTGTATTGATTACTATTTGAATTTAAATATGATTGTCTAATTTTGAACACAACCACTTTTGCAATTAGAAGAAGTTGTTAATAGTGATGAGCGAGTGTGCTTGTTGCTCGGGTTTTCCAAGCATGCTCGGATGTTCTCCGAGTATTTGGGGCATGCTCGTTGATTATGTTTGAGTCAAAGCAGCTGCCTGATTTGCAGCTGCTAGACAGCCTGAAACCATATGGGGATTCCCCAGCAATCAGGCAATCCTTGCATGTGTCCAGGCTGTCTAGCAGCTGCAAATCATGCAGCTGCAGGGGCACAAACATAATCTACGAGCACACCCAAAATACTCGGAGACCACTCGAGCATGCTTCGAAAACCAGAGTAATGATCACACACGCTCATCACTAGTTGTTAACTCTTTTGCAATTCCATTAATTTAGTTTTGTTATTTTTATTTCCCCCTCAAAATTATTTCAGCTTGACTCTTCGTGATGTGATTTTTTTTTTTTTTTACAAAAAACTGGTATTTTAGCAAAATATGAGAAATAAAATAAAGCAGCATAAACCTGAAAAGTAAATAATGGTACCAGCCTTGAGGTACCCAGCAATCAGGCCATATGAGAAAAAAGAAAAGTACTTGAGCACTTGATTAATTCTCCATGGAGATTGAGCATTGCCATTGCATATATATTATATTGTATATATTCTAAAATGTCTACACAGTACTGTTTATATGTCTAAATGGTTCCTTGTGCACATTTTTGGAATATAATAAAAGAAGAAGTCAGCGGTGAAACGCGTCAGGGTGTGGGTCACCACTCATTCTGATCTCCAGGTAGCTATGTTTTATGTATATTTCTGGCTGTTGTTTCTTTCCCCCTTCACTATGAAGCTTTTATATGCAAGTACAATATCAGAGGACTGAGTGTGCCATTCAGTTATTTAGTTAGCTATCATCTTGATTAATATGTTTCTGCACCTGGTTTAGGGTCTTGCAATATTATGTAAATTTAACTCTGGTAGCATCTCTCTTTGTGAGACATTTCTGCTTTTTTATGGTTGACTTTGATGGTATTTTTTTAACTTGATTATTAATCAATATTGTATATTTTTATTTATTCTTGATCTCTTCTTGTTTCTGGTGATTATCATGACTGGAATGTTGTTTATAGTGTTATATTGAAGTGCCAGTTCTATATTTATTCTGGACAATTATGTGATCATTTTTGGAAGATGTAGAAAAGTGTTTCAAAGTATTCAAATATAGAAGTGATACTTAACAAATGCTAAATGAATGAACAAAAAAAAAAATCTAAATCAGTGTCGGACTGAGGTGCCAAGGGACCACCAGTAACCAACTCCAGGGCCACAATTTTCATCTACATGCAAATTTGACATCCTCGAACACAAATTTATATAATTAACCAAAAAATTCTGGCCTAATAGAGGCACTTCCAACTAAACAATTCCTACAAAAAACCACGGAAGTAATGCCATAGTAGAAGATTAAAATGTCATTTTATTACATATATATACGTACAATACAAAAATCAAAAAGATAGGGAGGGAGGGAGGAGGGGGGGGGGGGAAACAACACAAGAATAGCCGCAGCACCACAATATATTGCACTCCAAAGTGCTAAAAGGATGCCTGAATAGTATACACCAAATGCTTTTCCAGCTCACTCCAATAGTCTCAGTTTTAAGTTCCAAAAACTGGGTACATAAATCAATAAAGTACTAATTAGTAATGATAAATAATTTATAATAATACTAAATATTGTATACCCAGATGAAACAGAACACTGAGCTGCACTACAATCCTATATCATATTACTGCACAATAATCCTAATACATATATAATTGTGTGGCCATAAATAATAATTCTCAATACATAATAAACAAAGTGCTAAATATCAGGGAAAGAGTTTCCATATATAAGATTTTAGGTTTCAAATAAATGCCCACAATACTGAGGTAGCAAAGGAAAGTGCCATGTGCCAAAATGTATCTAGCAGCTGAATAGTTAATGCAAAAGTGCACAGTGCTGTCAAGAGTAAAGTTTCAAGTAAACGCCCACACTGCTGAAATAACAAAGGAAAGTGCCAGGTGCCAAGAGGTAGATAGCAGCTAGGTAGTTAGTGCATAAGTGCACCTTGCAGTCAGGAGTTAAAATAATAATAATAATAATAATAATTTTTATTTATATAGCGCCAACATATTCCGCAGCGCTTTACAAATTATAGAGGGGACTTGTACATACAATAGACATTACAGCATAACAGAAATACAGTTCAAAACAGATACCAAGAGGAGTGAGGGCCCTGCTCGTAAGCTTACAAACTATGAGGAAAAGGGGAGACACGAGAGGTGGATGGTAACAATTGCTATAGTTATTCGGACCAGCCATAGTGTAAGGCTTGGGTGTTCATGTAAAGCTGCATGAACCAGTTAATTAATTTTTTTTTTTTTTAATATAGGCCACACAGGGATCGTTAGGTTAATGCATTGAGGCGGTAGGCCAGTCTGAACAAATGAGTTTTTAGGGCACGCTTAAAACTGTGGGGATTGGGGATTAATCGTATTATCCTAGGTAGTGCATTCCAAAGAATCGGCGCAGCACGTGTAAAGTCTTGGAGACGGGAGTGGGAGGCTCTGATTATTGAGGATGCTAACCTGAGGTCATCAGCGGAGCGGAGGGCACGGGTAGGGTGGTAGACTGAGACCAGAGAGGAGATGTAGGGTGGTGCTGAGCCATGGAGTGCTTTGTGGATGAGGGTAGTAGTTTTGTACTGGATTCTTGAGTGGATGGGTAACCAGTGTAATGACTGGCACAAGGTAGAGGCATCGGTGTAACGGTTGGTGAGGAATATGATCCTGGCAGCAGCATTCAGGACAGATTGGAGCGGGGAGAGTTTGGTAAGAGGGAGGCCGATTAGTAGAGAGTTACAATAGTCCAGACGAGAATGAATAAGTGAAACAGTAAGAGTTTTTGCAGAGTCGAAAGTAAGAAAAGGGCGAATTCTAGAAATGTTTTTGAGATGCAGGTAAGAAGAGCGAGCCAGTGATCGGATGTGGGGGGTGAATGAAAGGTCAGAATCAAGGATGACCCCAAGGCAGCGGGCATGTTGCTTTGGAGTAATGGTGGAACCGCAAACGGAGATGGCAATGTCAGGCAAAGGTAGGTTAGTAGAGGGAGAAAACACGAGGAGTTCAGTTTTTGACAGGTTTAGTTTCAGATAGAGGGAGGACATGATGCTAGAGACAGCGGTAAGACAATCACTGGTGTTTTCTAATAAGGCAGGCGTGAGATCAGGAGAAGAAGTGTATAGTTGGGTGTCGTCAGCATAGAGATGGTACTGGAAGCCAAATCTACTGATTGTTTGTCCAATAGGGGCAGTATACAAAGAGAAGAGGAGGGGGCCTAGGACTGATCCTTGAGGAACCCCAACAGTAAGGGGAAGGTGAGAGGAGGAGGAACCAGCGAAACATACAGTGAAGGATCGGTCAGAGAGATAGGAGGAGAACCAGGAGAGAACGGTGTCCTTGAGGCCGATGGAGCGGAGCATAGTGAGGAGGAGCTGATGATCCACAGTATCAAATGCTGCAGAGAGATCCAAGAGAATTAGCATGGAGTAGTGACCATTAGATTTAGCTGTTAGTAGGTCATTAGAGACTTTAGTGAGGGCAGTTTCAGTAGAGTGTAAAGAGCGGAAACCAGATTGAAGAGGGTCGAGAAGAGAGTTATAAAAGAGCTTAAGATTAAAAGTAATACATAACCTGTGTGCGCGGCTCTAATCCGCAAAACCCGACGCGCGTTTCGCGTATAGCTTCTTCGTTGGGGAAGGTGATATGAATGGGGAATGCACAGGGGTCCTTATATATACCTTAGGGAATCAGTGGTGGCAGCGGCATGTGTGCGGCGCTTCCGTTATCCTGAGTCGGATGTGACGTCCACATAGACCGGCGTCCCACGTCACATGCGCATGTCTCCCTCCGACGCGTCAGAGAGAGAGGCGCAGCCCACATGACGAAATAGACGCGTTGCCATGGGGACACACAAGCCGGATATGTGGGAAGCGCACACCACTAAAGGGAGAGAAAAAGACCTGACCGTAAATACCTTAATACTTGCGCAGAGGGATAAGGAACATGTGTGAACATAGATTAACCCATTATAGCTAGTATCTATTAAATAAGAAGTGCAAAAGTGAACTAAAGTAGCTCCCAGCAGGTAAGAAATAAAGAAAGGAGAAAACGCAGACACGATATAGAAAGGGAATTTAATGATGTGATGTAGAATTTCCAGTATTGTGAACATCAAGAGAACAAAGGACCAGTGTCCATAATAGCATAAAACAAGTGACATTGCAACATAAATGCGAAACCCTCTAACCGACCCAAAAGGGAAAGAAGATAGGATAACCATTCAGTGTTACAATAATTACTCAATAGGTATATGTACATATAATATAAAATACAATGTTAACAATTAGGGTTGAGCGACTTTTACTTTTTTAGGGTCGAGTCGGGTTTCGCGAAACCCGACTATCTCTAAAGTCGAGTCGAGTGAAATCGGCCGATTATGGCGAAAAGTCAGGGAACGACCGAAACACGAAACCCAATGCAAAGTCAATGGTAATTTTTTTTTTTCTTCTCTCTCTGTCTCTCTACTCCGTCCCTGAACAGAAAAGCTGGTGTTACACATTGCAAATCGCTACAGCGCACAAGATGACGATAGGCGTCCACGCCCCTAAGACCTATGTCATCACTCTGCCCAAACTCCTTCATTGGCTGAAAAAATGGCGCCAAGTGCGTCATACCAAACGCGACTTTGGTGCGAAAGTCGCGTACCGCATGGCCGACCCCACACAGGGATCGGGTCGGGTTTCATGAAACCCGACTTTGCCAAAAGTCGGCGACTTTTGAAAATGAACGATCCGTTTCGCTCAACCCTATTAACAATATAATACACAGTGAATAATTTATCAAAAGTGCAATATTTAATTTCTTCCGTGTTACATAGAAAAAAGTCTTCATCAACACTCTAAAGTATCTCCCACGGCGTTATCCACAGTCTTCTGACAGGACGAATCACCACACGCCAAGGAGAACCAACCAGGTCATTCCAACAATCCCATAAATCGACCATCCTCAAAGGTAAGTACAAGAATCATGAACTGAAAAAAACTAAGACAAATGACAGGTATAAGATAAAAGCATTAAAATAAGGACAAACATATAATTAAAAGACAAATTCTAAAACTAAAGAAAAGGGGCAAAACTAAGGATCTCATTAAGCCCGAGTGGGTAAACAGAGTTTACCCTAGAGATCCATCTCGCCTCTAACTGAGCTAAGTTCTTGCGCCAATTACCACCCCCCTGATCAACATTGACCTTGTCAATGCCAATTACCTTTAGAAGTTTAGCATTGCATTCATGTTCCAACCTAAAATGTCTAGGTACAGGTTTCAAAGAGGAGATATCCTCAACATCTTTTGAATTCATAATATCTCTGTAGTGTTCCCTCACACGTATCTTCAGTGGTCTTGACGTTAGGCCTATGTAGATCTTCTTACAGGGACAGGTGGCATAGTATACCACACCAAAACTGTTGCATGTGATATGTTGGGTAATTGCAAAGGTGTGATTACCATCACTGGATAAAAAGTCACTAGCTCAAGACATATTTGGACATGCTATGCAGTCATTACAGGGATAGAATCCCCATTTGGGGCCTCTGGAGCCAAAGATTTTTTCTGAGGTTTGTCCTGAATGATAGCTATGAACCAGTATATCTTTCAAATTATTTGCCCTTCTGTATGTAATTGAGGGTTGATCATGCAAATATTTAGACAGTGTTCTATCCATCTTTAACATAGGCCAATATTTCTCCAGTGCCTGTCTCATAATCCAACATTTGTCACTATAGGTGGAGATGAATCTCACTGTTTCATCTGATTAAGGTTTCTCTTTGGTTTGTAATAGATCTTCCCTTTTGGCCTTGAATGCCTTCTTTCGCCCTCTCTTAATACTGCGTTTCAAATAACCTCTGTTTTCAAACCTGACAGATAGAGCATCAGCTTGTTCATTAAAGACTTCTTCATTGGAACATATTCTTTTAATTCTCAGGAACTGTCCTGTTGGTATGCTGTTTATCAGTTGCTTAGGATGTGCTGAGGATGCGTGCAATAAGGAATTCACGGCTGTCTCTTTCCAAAAAACCTTCGTCTCAATGCGATCATTAGCTCCTTTCATGACCATGACATCCAAAAATTCTAAATTGCTTTGACTATATTTGCACGTGAGTTTCACATTTATTCTTTTGGCATTCAAAATGCCCAGGAAAGATAGAAGGTCCTGTTCCGTGCCCTGCCAGATTAAAAAAATATCGTCAATGAATCTTACCCAGAACAGGACTTTCTCAATTAAATCAATAGGTCTAGTAAAGAAAATTGATCTCTCCCATAGGCCTAAAAATAAATTTGTATACGAGGGGGCAAAGGATGCCCCCATCGCATTACCTTGATTGTGCAAATAAATGATGTCTTTAAAGATAAAAAAATTATGTGTCAAAGCAAACTCTAATAGGGAAATCAAAAATTCAACAAATTCTGTACAGTAGTCCGTCATAGAAAGAAACATTTTCACTGCACGGATGCCATCCCCGTGTTGTATGGAGGTGTACAGTGACTCCACATCGAATGTTACAAGCCACATGTCACTCTCCATTGGTATACTTTCAATCTTAGATAAGAAATCTCCAGTGTCTCTAATATACGACGGCAGAGTATGTACCAGAGGTTTAAGATAGAATTCAAGGTACTTACCAATTACTTCACAGAGACTGCCGTTTCCCGAAACAATTGGGCGTCCAGGTGGATTATTCAAATTTTTGTGGATTTTCGGTAAAAAATAGATGCATGCCATTTTTGGATAGGTTGGTATTAAATTGTCTCTAGTTTGTTTCGTGATAATTCCATTCCTAAATGCTTCTTCAAGAATTTCAGGCAAATTAACCCCAAAATATTGAGGTAGGATTAAACGAGAGTCTCTTATAATGTACCGTATCTCTCAATTGTCTCAATGCTTCCTTTTCGTACAATCCAATGGGCCCCACCACCACATTACTCCCTTTATCCGCAGGTTTTATTATTATATCCCTCAGCTCTTTTAATTCTTTGAGGGCTTTTCTTTGACTCCAAGAGAGATTGTCATTACTCTTTTTCGGTGTTATTTTGCGGAATTCATTAGTCACCATTTTTACAAAACACTCAATATTGGGATAGAGGTTCATAGGGGGAAATTTTTTTGGGGTGGGAGGTACAAACTTACTCACAGTTACTGTTGGTTCTTGTTCATTACTCAATTCTTCAAGAGTAGAGATAGCTTCTAATTCTCTCTCCGTCCAATTTCGGTTTTTCATGAAGCTTTTTAAGAACCAGTTTCCGTGCAAATAAGTTTAAGTCCTTTAATGCTGAGAAAAAATCAAATGAAGCAGTAGGTGAAAAACTAAGGCCTAGGCTCAACACTTCCACCTGGGTATCGGTCAATATTTTATCAGACAAATTGATCACCTGTAAACGGGATGTCGATGCCTCATCCCTTCGTTTTTCTTTTCTTTTATAATTATATCCTCTCCTCGAGTTTGTATTACGTCTCAAGTTATAGAAGCGATTATCAATCCTGACATCACTATCCTCTTCTCGGGAGGACAAGGAAGAGAATTATGAACTTCTTATAACGTCACGGCTACCAGTTGGAGCAACTTGCCATCTATAGATAGTCCCACTCCTAAGATCTACTTGCTACCTCAGTATTGTGGGCATTTATTTGAAACCTAAAATCTTATATATGGAAACTCTTTCCCTGATATTTAGCACTTTGTTTATTATGTATTGAGAATTATTATTTATGGCCACACAATTATATATGTATTAGGATTATTGTGCAGTAATATGATATAGGATTGTAGTGCAGCTCAGTGTTCTGTTTCATCTGGGTATACAATATTTAGTATTATTATAAATTATTTATCATTACTAATTAGTACTTCATTGATTTATATACCCAGTTTTTGGAACTTAATACTGAGACTATTGGAGTGAGCTGGAAAAGCATTTGGTGTATACTATTCAGGCATCCTTTTAGCACTTTGGAGTGCAATATATTGTGGTGCTGCGGCTATTCTTGTGTTGTTCCCCCCCCCCTCCCTATCTTTTTGATTTTTGTATTGTATGTATATATGTAATAAAATGACATTTTAATCTTCTACTATGGCATTACTTCCATGGTTTTTTGTAGGAATTGACAAATTTATATAAGGAGTAGATTGTTAAATGAGTAAGTTTCCACATTTCTCTGTACATAGTGATTCAAGTACATACAGTGGGTACGGAAAGTATTCAGACCCTGTTAGGGTTGGCGGAACGCACCAAATATATTGTTTATTAAAAGGAATTAGTGCGTTCGCAACCCGGGATCCACCGTGCAGGAAAGTACCTGCTGCTAAATAATGGCGGCTCTATATGGCGGTATATACCAACTCTGTTAGCTTCACAGAGTAACCGCGAGAGATGAGCTCTGTGCCCTGTTAGACTTTCACAGAGGCACAGGCCAACTACCCAGATGTGAGCAGTGAGTGGTCATGCATGCATACACAATCTCCTCGCCGGAGGTGCCAGCATTCTAGGGGCTTATTTCAGCCGGGTCCCTGAACACATACAAACACATGACCACATTGGCGCAAAGCATATAGCAAAAGACGATACTAGCGCATGGCCGTGCGGTCATGCGCAGATTATATAGTTGCAGCACAGGAAGCTGCTACTGAAGTTTTTGCCCTTTCAGGACCTTCCAGAAGGACCAATGGAATGTACTGCAGCACCTGAGCATGTGACCGAACATGTGGCCCTCGACCTCCAATGGGAGACCCTGCCCTGGGCATGCTCAGTGTGAGTAAACAAGGACTTAGTCCCAGAGAGGCTCGCTCGCCGCAGATCAGTGCAGGGTACCATAGGAAAGCCAGAAAAGGCAGTAGTGACCCTATGCACCGAATCAGCCCCAGCGAGACGCTGGGAGCGACGTCTCCGCTGAGCAGAGCCCACTGCGGCCGATACCGAATGGGAGACCGCAGCAGACACGGATCAAGATTCCCCCTGTGCAGCAGAGGAAACTCGACTCCTAACATTACCCCCCTCCTAGGGCCCCCCCCTCCTTGAGCCTCACTACGCTCAAAAGCTGCGATAAGCAGCGGAGCCAGAATGTGCTCCACAGGCTCCCAGGTTCTATCCTCTGGGCCGTGACCCTTCTAGTCCACCAGATAAAATTTCTTGCCATGTACCACCTTGCACCCCACAATAGCATTCACCTCAAACTCATCCGTGGATGAACCAGATGTCCCAGCAGATGACTTGGAAAACCGGGACAAATGAACGGGCTTTAAGAGGGAAACGTGGAAAGTATCGGTGATACCAAGGCGTGGAGGAATAGCTAAACGGTAGACCACAGGGTTGACCTGTTCCAGAACCTTAAACGGGCCAATGTAGCGAGGAGCAAACTTAGTGGACTCAACTCGCAGCCTGATGTTACGGGCGGAGAGCCACACTAAGTCGCCAGGAGCAAAGACAGGAGCGGGGCGCCGGTGTGTATCAGCCGAAACCCTCATTCTCTCCTTGGAGGCCCGGATGGCATCCTGTGTGCGGTCCCAGATGTCACGTGCCTCCACCGCCCAGTCTGCCACCCTAGAATCGGTGGATGACACGGGCATGGGCACAGGCACACGGGGATGCTGGCCGTAATTGAGGAGAAAAGGAGTTTGACCAGTGGAATCGGCTACGGCGTTGTTCAGGGCAAATTCCGCCCAAGGTAGCAAAGATGCCCAGTCATCCTGCCTAGCAGAGACGAAATGTCGCAAATATGTCACCAGAGTCTGGTTTGTTCTCTCCACCAACCCATTCATCTCGGGATGGTATGCAGAGGAGAGGTTTAACTCTATGCTGAGTAAACGGCAGAGCTCTCTCCAAAACCGAGATGCGAACTGGGGACCCCGATCGCTGACAATCTTATCAGGCATACCATGCAAACGGAAAACTTGTTTAATGAACAACACCGCCAAGGCCCGTGCTGAGGGTAACCGAGGAAGCGGCACCAAATGCACCATCTTGGAGAAATGGTCGGTGACAACCCAAATAATGGAGCAGCCACGCGACTTGGGTAGACCCACCACAAAGTCCATCCCGACCATCTCCCAGGGCCTGTCTGCCACCGGTAGAGGGTAAAGCAACCCAGCAGGCCGTTGCCGAGGAGACCGATTCTGGGCGCAAGAAACGCACGCCTGAATATAGTCCTTGACATCTCGGGCCATATGCGGCCACCAGTATGTTCTCGCCAGAAGCTCAGATGTCCTCTTGGTCCCAAAATGCCCACCCACTCTGGAGGAGTGAGCCCAAGAGAGAACCTCCGGTCGCAAGTTAGCTGGTACGAAAGTCTTGCCCGGGGGCACAGACTCTAGCGAAACCGGAGCTACAGTTCTCAGGCTCTCAGAAGGGACAATAAGCCGAGGCTCCTCCTCCTCCTCCTCCGATGACACCACGGAGCGGGAGAGAGCGTCAGCACGAACGTTCTTCTCCCCGGAGAGGAAATGGAGAGTAAAATGGAACCGGGAGAAGAACAGGGACCATCTAGCCTGGCGAGAATTCAGTCGCTGGGCCGTTTGCAGATATACCAAGTTCTTGTGGTCAGTGAAGACTTGGAAGGGAAAGCGAGCTCCCTCCAAGAAATGTCTCCACTCTGAAAAAGCCAAATTCATGGCCAGCAACTCCCTGTCCCTGATGGAATAATTCCTCTCCGCTGGTGTGAAGGTCTTGGAGAAGAAGAAGCAAGGATGCTTCCGACCTTGAGCATCCTTTTGGAAAAGGACTGCTCCAGCACCAACGGATGAGGCATCCACCTCCAAGATAAATGGTTTATCAACATCGGGGCGATGTAGGATGGGAGCGCTAGCGAAGTGTGACTTGATCGAGAGAAAGGCTTTGGAGACCTCCACTGACCACAACTTGGGATTTGCTCCCTTCTTGGTGAGGGCAACCAAGGGAGCTACCAAAGTTGAGAAGTGTGGAATGAACTGGCGATAGTAATTAATGAACCCCATAAAGCGCTGCACCGCTTTAAGAGAATGGGGTTCCTGCCAGCCAATTACAGCCTGTAGCTTGGCAGGATCCATAGCCAAACCCTGGGCAGAGATGATATAACCAAGGAAAGGCAAGGACTCCTGCTCAAACACACACTTCTCCAACTTGGCGTAGAGGGTGTTTGCCCGTAAGAGGTCGAAGACTTTGCGAACATATCTCCGATGGGAGTCAATATCTGGAGAGAAGATGAGAATATCATCCAGATAGACTACGACCGAGGTGGTGAGCATATCCCGGAAGATGTTGTTCACAAAGTCTTGGAAAACGGCTGGGGCATTACAGAGCCCGAAGGGCATCACCAGATATTCATAGTGCCCATCCCTGGTGTTAAAAGCCGTCTTCCATTCATCCCCCTTACGGATGCGAATCAGGTTGTAAGCACCCCGCAGATCTAACTTTGTAAATACCCTCGCTCCCCATAGCATATCAAACAGCTCAGATATCAGGGGTAGTGGGTACTTGTTCTTAACGGTGATGGCGTTAAGACCCCTGTAGTCTATGCATGGACGTAAGTCTCCAGTCTTCTTCTGTACGAAGAAGAACCCTGCCCCTGCCGGTGACACTGACTTCCTAATGAATCCTCTTGCCAGATTCTCCTGGATGTACTGGGACATTGCCTCCGTCTCCGGGAGAGATAACGGATAGACTCGACCCCGGGGAGGCTCAGCACCAGGCAAGAGGTCAATAGGACAGTCATAGGGGCGGTGAGGCGGAAGGGTCTCCGCAGCTCTTTTGGAGAACACGTCTGCATAGGGCCAATAGTGCTTGGGGAGAGAGGAAAGATCTGCGGGTACCTGTGTAGTAGCAACCTGAACGCACTCCCTCAGACATCTACCCTCGCAAGATTTACTCCAACCCAAAATTCTCCCAGAGGACCACTCAATATGAGGAGAATGATAGCGAAGCCATGGTATCCCCAACAGGACCTCATCAATTCCCTCAGGAATGACTAATAGGGAGATTATCTCCTGATGTGATGGAGACACAGATAGCGTGAAAGGAATGGTTTGGTGGGTAATCTGTGAAGGTAGTGTTGACCCATTTACCACTCGAACGGTTACCGGCTTGGCGAGCATCACCAAGGGTATTGCGTGACGCTGGGCAAAAGCGGAAGACATAAAGTTACCCTCTGCCCCAGAATCCATGCATAGCTCGACCATAAGAGTGGATGGGCCTATGGTAATTGTCCCCTTGAAGGACAACTTTGAGGCAAACATCGCCGTGTCTAGTGTACCTCCTCCAACTGCCACTAGACGCTGACGTTTCCCCGACCGCTGAGGACCCTTGGAGGCAAGGTGTCCTGACTGCTGGCAAACATGACGGACCTTATGTGCACGGGCAGACTGAGACTTGGATCCCGCTCGTGTCACCTCTAAGTCCTCATGTGAATCGGATGCCTGGACTGGAGATTCCAAAGGTTTGGCGAAGGTGGGAGCCAGCCGAAACCTCTGCCTACACTGGGCTCGCTCCAACCTCCGCTCGTTAAAACGGAGGTCAATACGAGTAGATACGGCTATGAGCTCCTCCAGTGTGGCGGGAATCTCCCTAGTGGCCAAAGCGTCCTTCACATGGTCAGCCAGCCCCCTCCAAAATACGGGAATGAGGGTTTTATCTGGCCATTCCAACTCAGACGCTAATGTCCGGAAGTGAACAGCAAAATGGCTGACCATGGTTGAACCCTGAGTCAAAGCCAGCAGTTGGAGCGCTGTATCATGGGTGACTTGAGGTCCTAAAAAGACCTGTTTCAGAGTGTCCAGAAACCTAGGAACACTCCGCACCACATGATCGTTGCGCTCCCACAGCGGCGTAGCCCACTCCAACGCTCTGTCCGACAGGAGAGAGATTATGAATCCCACCTTTGCCCGCTCAGTAGGGAAACGTGCAGCCAGAAGCTCGAGGTGTATACCACATTGGCTCACGAAACCCCTACAGGACTTACTGTCCCAGAGTATCTCTCAGGCAAAGGAAGGTGAGATAGGGTCGGAACAGAGGTGGTAGTGGGTAAAGCTGCTGCAGCCACGCTAGCAGCCTGAACAGCTATTGCGGTAACATCCACCGCCGAGGTTGCACGCTCAAGAGATGCCAACCGGCCCTCCAGCAGCTGGATGTACCCCTGCAATCGCTTTTCATCCGCCATTACTTAGCCAGATCCTGGCGCTAGTATACTGTTAGGGTTGGCGGAACGCACCAAATATATTGTTTATTAAAAGGAATTAGTGCGTTCGCAACCCGGAATCCACCGTGCAGGAAAGTACCTGCTGCTAAATAATGGCGGCTCTATATGGCGGTATATACCAACTCTGTTAGCTTCACAGAGTAACCGCGAGAGATGAGCTCTGTGCCCTGTTAGACTTTCACAGAGGCACAGGCCAACTACCCAGATGTGAGCAGTGAGTGGTCATGCATACATACACAATCTCCTCGCCGGAGGAGCCAGCATTCTAGGGGCTTATTTCAGCCGGGTCCCTGAACACTCTTATACACAATCTCCTCGCCGGAGGTGCCAGCATTCTAGGGGCTTATTTCAGCCGGGTCCCTGAACACATACAAACACATGACCACATTGGCGCAAAGCATATAGCAAAAGACGATACTAGCGCATGGCCGTGCGGTCATGCGCAGTTTATATTGTTGCAGCACAGGAAGCTGCTACTGAAGTTTTTGCCCTTTCAGGACCTTCCAGAAGGACCAATGGAATGTACTGCAGCACCTGAGCATGTGACCGAACATGTGGCCCTCGACCTCCAATGGGAGACCCTGCCCTGGGCATGCTCAGTGTGAGTAAACAAGGACTTAGTCCCAGAGAGGCTCGCTCGCCGCAGATCAGTGCAGGGTACCATAGGAAAGCCAGAAAAGGCAGTAGTGACCCTATGCACTGAATCAGCCCCAGCGAGACGCTGGGAGCGACGTCTCCGCTGAGCAGAGCCCACTGCGGCCGAGACCGCAGCAGACACGGATCGAGATTCCCCCTGTGCAGCAGAGGAAACTCGACTCCTAACAGACCCCTTTAAATTTTTCACTCTTTGTTTATTTGCAGCCATTTGATAAAATCAAAAAAGTTATTTTTTTTCTCAATAATGTACACTCTGCAACCCATCTTGACTGAAAAAGCTAGGAATGTAGAAATGAAACATCATATGGTCATAATTATTCAGACCCTTTGCTCAGACACTCATATTTAAGTCATATGATGTCCATTTCCTTGTGATCCTCCTTGAGATGGTTCTACTCATTCATTTGAGTCAAGCTGTGTTTAATTAAACCGATAGGACTTGATTTGGAAAGGCACACAAATTGTTTATATAAAACCTCACAACTTACAGTGGATGCCAGACCAAATGAGAATCTTGAGGTCAAAGGAACTGGCCAAGGAGCTCAGAGACAGAATTGTGGCAAGGCACAGATCTGGCCAAGTTTACAGCAGAATTTCTGCAGTACTCAAGGCTCCTAAGAGCACAGTGGCTTCCATAATCCTAAAATGGAAGTTTGGGACCACCAGAAGCAGGGGTGGATTAAGGGTAGCCAGGGCCCCGGGCTGTTCAGACACTGTGGGCCCCCCCGGTCATGTGACGGGGGTCATGTGATGGGGGTCATGTGACGGGGTCATGTGACATACCCGAACCAGATTATTCCAGAAAAATGGCCGGGCCCTAATCTACTGTAACCTATTAAATATTTGTTAAAATCTGCAATACAATTTAGGTATATTTTGACCAATAATATCACATACAAGGAACAAATACCACCGCACCATGTCAAGACCACATATTACCACTTAGTGACCAAATAGCACATACAAGGGACAAATACCACAACACCATTTCCAGACCACATATTACCACCACATAGTGATTGAATACTACAATACTGATCAGTAATAAAAAAAAAAACACACACAATACTATCACCATAAGTGCCAGTATTCACAGGAGATCTGTGCTTAGTATGCAGTGTCTGTGTAGAGGTAATACAGAGATCGCTGGTGGTATTATACACAGGAGCTCTGTATATAATGTATAGGTAATACAGTGATCACTGGTGACATTGTACACAGGACCTCTGTATATAGTATACAGTGTATAGTGTCAGTGTATAGGTAACACTGACTCACCAGTGACGTCTCTAGGTGAAGTCCTTCATCTTTCGTCCAGCACAGACCACCATTATTTCTTCTAGCCAGGACTCGTTTCTGCAGGAAATAACAGTTATCTCGAGCTCCGCTTGCAGAATACATTACTTAATTTTTCACAACTTCTACATTACAACACGAAGAAAAAAAGGCGATATAGTGTCACTCTGCACAGTAACAGGACCGCCCCCCCCATTTAAAACAGTGTCCTCAAAAAATAAAATAAATGCATCACTGCAGTAATAATATCCCTTAATTAGCCCCTACGTAAATAATATTCCCCATCCTGGCCCCGTGTGTCTCATTCCTAGCTCCTGCAATATGTGCGCGCATCCTGCCCTCTTGAGTATCCATTCTACCCCATATGATTTCCCCATCCTGCCCCATGACAGTGTGTTCAACAATCTGCCCCAGTGTGGCCAGCATATTATCCCCAGTGTGGCCAGCATATTACCCCCAGTGTGGCCAGCATATTACCTCCACACAGTGTATCCAGCAATCTGCCCCAGTATGTCCAGCATTGCCCCAGTGTGTCCTGTCCAGCAATATGCCCCAGTATGTCCAATTGTCCAGCATTGCCCAGTTTGTCCAGCAATCTGCCCCAGTGTGTCCAGCAATCATCTGCCCCAGACTGTGTCCTCCAGCATTGCCCCAGTCAGTGTCTCCAGCAATCATCTGCCCCAGACTGTGTCCTCCAGCATTGCCCCAGTGTCTCCTGCATTGCAGTGTGTCCAGCAATCATCTGCCCCAGTTCCCAGACTGTGTCCTCCAGCATTGCCCCAGTGTCTCCTGCATTGCCCCCCCCAGTGTCTCCTGCATTGCCCCAGTGTGTCCAGCAAATGCAAACTGTGTCCTCCAGCATTGCCCCCCCAGGGTCTCCTGCATTGCCCCCCCAGTGTCTCCTGCATTGCCCCCCGCATTGCCCCCCCAGTGTCTCCTGCATTCCCCCCCATCTCCTGCATTCCCCCCCAGTGTCTCCTGCAATGCCCCAGTGTGTCCAGCAAATGCAAACTGTGTCCTCCAGCATTGCCCCCCCAGTGTCTCCTGCATTGCCCCCCGCATTGCCCCCCCAGTGTCTCCTGCATTCCCCCCCAGTGTCTCCTGCATTCCCCCCCCAGTGTCTCCTGCATTGCCCCCCCAGTGTCTCCTGCATTGCCCCAGTGTGTCCAGCAAATGCAAACTGTGTCCTCCAGCATTGCCCCCCCAGTGTCTCCTGCATTGCCCCAGTGTGTCCAGCAAATGCAAACTGTGTCCTCCAGCATTGCCCCCCCGGTGTCTCCTGCATTGCCCCCCCAGTGTCTCCTGCATTGCCCCAGTGTGTCCAGCAAATGCAAACTGTGTCCTCCAGCATTGCCCCCCCAGTGTCTCCTGCATTGCCCCCCAGTGTCTCCTGCATTGCCCCCCAGTGTCTCCTGCATTCCCCCCCAGTGTCTCCTGCATTCCCCCCCAGTGTCTCCTGCATTCCCCCCCAGTGTCTTCTTCATTCCCCCCCAGTGTCTCCTGCATTGCCCCCCCAGTGTGTCCAGCAAATGCAAACTGTGTCCTCCAGCATTTCCCCCCCAGTGTCTCCTGCATTGCCCCAGTGTGTCCAGCAAATGCAAACTGTGTCCTCCAGCATTGCCCCCCCAGTGTCTCCTGCATTGCCCCCCGCATTGCCCCCCCAGTGTCTCCTGCATTCCCCCCCGTGTCTCCTGCATTCCCCCCCAGTGTCTCCTGCATTGCCCCCCCAGTGTCTCCTGCATTGCCCCAGTGTGTCCAGCAAATGCAAACTGTGTCCTCCAGCATTGCCCCCCCAGTGTCTCCTGCATTGCCCCCCCAGTGTCTCCTGCATTGCCCCAGTGTATCCAGCAAATGCAAACTGTGTCCTCCAGCATTGCCCCCCCAGTGTCTCCTGCATTGCCCCCCCAGTGTCTCCTGCATTGCCCCAGTGTGTCCAGCAAATGCAAACTGTGTCCTCCAGCATTGCCCCCCCAGTGTCTCCTGCATTGCCCCCCCAGTGTCTCCTGCATTCCCCCCCAGTGTCTCCTGCATTCCCCCCGTGTCTCCTGCATTCCCCCCCCAGTGTCTTCTTCATTCCCCCCAGTGCCTCCTGCATTGCCCCCCCCAGTGTGTCCAGCAAATGCAAACTGTGTCCTCCAGCATTTCCCCCCCAGTGTCTCTGCATTGCCCCAGTGTGTCCAGCAAATGCAAACTGTGTCCTCCAGCATTGCCCCCCCAGTGTCTCCTGCATTGTCCCCCGCATTGCCCCCCCAGTGTCTCCTGCATTGCCCCCCCAGTGTCTCCTGCATTCCCCCCCAGTGTCTCATGCATTGCCCCAGTGTGTCCAGCAAATGCAAACTGTGTCCTCCAGCATTGCCCCCCCAGTGTCTCCTGTATTGTCCCCCGCATTGCCCCCCCAGTGTCTCCTGCATTGCCCCCCCAGTGTCTCCTGCATTGCCCCCCCCCAGTGTCTCCTGCATTCCCCCCCAGTGTCTTCTGCATTGCCCCAGTGTGTCCAGCAAATGCAAACTGTGTCCTCCAGCATTGCCCCCCCAGTGTCTCCTGCATTGCCCCCCCAGTGTCTCCTGCATTGCCCCCAGTGTGTACAGCAAATGCAATCTGCTCCCCATCCCCAGTGTCTGACTCCTCCGCTCCGCCTCCACCATTAGGTTATAAAAAATAAAAAAAATCTCCAGTCCTCACCTTACCAGCGAGCCAGGCGGTGAGCTCCCTCCAGCAGCGCGCACTCGCCAGCGACTGACAATGACGTCAGACGCCGGCGACGTGTGCGCTGCGGCCGACGGCAATAGGAAACTGCCGCAGGCAGCGCCGCTAGGGGCCCGGTGCGGGCCCCCTCTCTCTGCCCACCGGGTCCGGCGGGGGCTCCCGGCACGGCATGGCAGTGACGGCACGGCAGGGGCACGGCACATAAATCAGGACGGAGGTTATAACGCGTCACCACCGCGGCACTGTCTGAAAGGGGCGGGCGGACGGCTGGTGACTCACGGGGTGCCACTGTCACTGTGTCACTGACTCTCTGGACTCTGCACAGTGCGAGTTGCCCTGATGATGGTGGCGGCCGGCGGGCAATCTGTGCGGTAGCCCAGGGCCCCCCCACACCACTGGGCCCTGGGCTACCGCCCAGATTGACCCTCTTATAATCCGCCCCTGACTGGTGACATTGTACACAGGACCTCTGTATATAGTATACAGTGTATAGTGTCAGTGTATAGGTAACACTGACTCACCAGTGACGTCTCTAGGTGAAGTCCTTCATCTTTCGTCCAGCACAGACCACCATTATTTCTTCTAGCCAGGACTCGTTTCTGCAGGAAATAACAGTTATCTCGAGCTCCGCTTGCAGAATACATTACTTAATTTTTCACAACTTCTACATTACAACACGAAGAAAAAAAGGCGATATAGTGTCACTCTGCACAGTAACAGGACCGCCCCCCCCATTTAAAACAGTGTCCTCAAAAAATAAAATAAATGCATCACTGCAGTAATAATATCCCTTAATTAGCCCCTACGTAAATAATATTCCCCATCCTGGCCCCGTGTGTCTCATTCCTAGCTCCTGCAATATGTGCGCGCATCCTGCCCTCTTGAGTATCCATTCTACCCCATATGATTTCCCCATCCTGCCCCATGACAGTGTGTTCAACAATCTGCCCCAGTGTGGCCAGCATATTATCCCCAGTGTGGCCAGCATATTACCCCCAGTGTGGCCAGCATATTACCTCCACACAGTGTATCCAGCAATCTGCCCCAGTATGTCCAGCATTGCCCCAGTGTGTCCTGTCCAGCAATATGCCCCAGTATGTCCAATTGTCCAGCATTGCCCAGTTTGTCCAGCAATCTGCCCCAGTGTGTCCAGCAATCATCTGCCCCAGACTGTGTCCTCCAGCATTGCCCCAGTCAGTGTCTCCAGCAATCATCTGCCCCAGACTGTGTCCTCCAGCATTGCCCCAGTGTCTCCTGCATTGCAGTGTGTCCAGCAATCATCTGCCCCAGTTCCCAGACTGTGTCCTCCAGCATTGCCCCAGTGTCTCCTGCATTGCCCCCCCAGTGTCTCCTGCATTGCCCCAGTGTGTCCAGCAAATGCAAACTGTGTCCTCCAGCATTGCCCCCCCAGGGTCTCCTGCATTGCCCCCCCAGTGTCTCCTGCATTGCCCCCCGCATTGCCCCCCCAGTGTCTCCTGCATTCCCCCCCATCTCCTGCATTCCCCCCCAGTGTCTCCAGCATTGCCCCAGTGTCTCCTGCATTGCCCCCCCAGTGTCTCCTGCATTGCCCCAGTGTGTCCAGCAAATGCAAACTGTGTCCTCCAGCATTGCCCCCCCAGGGTCTCCTGCATTGCCCCCCCAGTGTCTCCTGCATTGCCCCCCGCATTGCCCCCCCAGTGTCTCCTGCATTCCCCCCCATCTCCTGCATTGCCCCCCCAGTGTCTCCTGCATTGCCCCCCGCATTGCCCCCCCAGTGTCTCCTGCATTCCCCCCCAGTGTCTCCTGCATTCCCCCCCCCCAGTGTCTCCTGCATTGCCCCCCCCAGTGTCTCCTGCATTGCCCCAGTGTGTCCAGCAAATGCAAACTGTGTCCTCCAGCATTGCCCCCCCAGTGTCTCCTGCATTGCCCCAGTGTGTCCAGCAAATGCAAACTGTGTCCTCCAGCATTGCCCCCCCAGTGTCTCCTGCATTGCCCCCCCAGTGTCTCCTGCATTGCCCCAGTGTGTCCAGCAAATGCAAACTGTGTCCTCCAGCATTGCCCCCCCAGTGTCTCCTGCATTGCCCCCCAGTGTCTCCTGCATTGCCCCCCAGTGTCTCCTGCATTCCCCCCCCAGTGTCTCCTGCATTCCCCCCCAGTGTCTCCTGCATTCCCCCCCAGTGTCTTCTTCATTCCCCCCCAGTGTCTCCTGCATTGCCCCCCCAGTGTGTCCAGCAAATGCAAACTGTGTCCTCCAGCATTTCCCCCCCAGTGTCTCCTGCATTGCCCCAGTGTGTCCAGCAAATGCAAACTGTGTCCTCCAGCATTGCCCCCCCAGTGTCTCCTGCATTGCCCCCCGCATTGCCCCCCCAGTGTCTCCTGCATTCCCCCCCGTGTCTCCTGCATTCCCCCCCAGTGTCTCCTGCATTGCCCCCCCAGTGTCTCCTGCATTGCCCCAGTGTGTCCAGCAAATGCAAACTGTGTCCTCCAGCATTGCCCCCCCAGTGTCTCCTGCATTGCCCCCCCAGTGTCTCCTGCATTGCCCCAGTGTATCCAGCAAATGCAAACTGTGTCCTCCAGCATTGCCCCCCCAGTGTCTCCTGCATTGCCCCCCCAGTGTCTCCTGCATTGCCCCAGTGTGTCCAGCAAATGCAAACTGTGTCCTCCAGCATTGCCCCCCCAGTGTCTCCTGCATTGCCCCCCCAGTGTCTCCTGCATTCCCCCCCAGTGTCTCCTGCATTCCCCCCGTGTCTCCTGCATTCCCCCCCCAGTGTCTTCTTCATTCCCCCCAGTGCCTCCTGCATTGCCCCCCCCAGTGTGTCCAGCAAATGCAAACTGTGTCCTCCAGCATTTCCCCCCCAATGTCTCTGCATTGCCCCAGTGTGTCCAGCAAATGCAAACTGTGTCCTCCAGCATTGCCCCCCCAGTGTCTCCTGCATTGTCCCCCGCATTGCCCCCCCAGTGTCTCCTGCATTGCCCCCCCAGTGTCTCCTGCATTCCCCCCCAGTGTCTCATGCATTGCCCCAGTGTGTCCAGCAAATGCAAACTGTGTCCTCCAGCATTGCCCCCCCAGTGTCTCCTGTATTGTCCCCCGCATTGCCCCCCCAGTGTCTCCTGCATTGCCCCCCCAGTGTCTCCTGCATTGCCCCCCCCAGTGTCTCCTGCATTCCCCCCCAGTGTCTCCTGCATTGCCCCAGTGTGTCCAGCAAATGCAAACTGTGTCCTCCAGCATTGCCCCCCCAGTGTCTCCTGCATTGCCCCCCCAGTGTCTCCTGCATTGCCCCCAGTGTGTACAGCAAATGCAATCTGCTCCCCATCCCCAGTGTCTGACTCCTCCGCTCCGCCTCCACCATTAGGTTATAAAAAATAAAAAAA
This sequence comes from Ranitomeya imitator, assembly GCF_032444005.1. Classification (NCBI taxonomy): domain Eukaryota; kingdom Metazoa; phylum Chordata; class Amphibia; order Anura; family Dendrobatidae; genus Ranitomeya; species Ranitomeya imitator. Next base: position 115,463,739 of record NC_091283.1, on the reverse strand, counting down.
ATCTCCAGTCCTCACCTTACCAGCGAGCCAGGCGGTGAGCTCCCTCCAGCAGCGCGCACTCGCCAGCGACTGACAATGACGTCAGACGCCGGCGACGTGTGCGCTGCGGCCGACGGCAATAGGAAACTGCCGCAGGCAGCGCCGCTAGGGGCCCGGTGCGGGCCCCCTCTCTCTGCCCACCGGGTCCGGCGGGGGCTCCCGGCACGGCATGGCAGTGACGGCACGGCAGGGGCACGGCACATAAATCAGGACGGAGGTTATAACGCGTCACCACCGCGGCACTGTCTGAAAGGGGCGGGCGGACGGCTGGTGACTCACGGGGTGCCACTGTCACTGTGTCACTGACTCTCTGGACTCTGCACAGTGCGAGTTGCCCTGATGATGGTGGCGGCCGGCGGGCAATCTGTGCGGTAGCCCAGGGCCCCCCCACACCACTGGGCCCTGGGCTACCGCCCAGATTGACCCTCTTATAATCCGCCCCTGACCAGAAGTCTTCCTAGACCTGGCCATACAGCCAATCTGAGCAATCATGAAGAAGAGCCTTAGTAAGAGAGGTAAAGAAGATTACTGTGGCTGAGCTCCAGAGATGCAATAGGGAGATGGGAGTTAGCTCCACAAAGTCAACTATCATGGCAGCCCTCGACCAGTCGGGCTGTATGGCAGAGTGGCCCGATAAAAGCCTCTCCTCAGTGCAAGACATATGAAAGACCACATAGAGTTTGCTAAAAACACATAAAGGAATCCCTGACTATGCAAACTAAGATTCTCTGGTCTGATGAGATGAAGATAGACCTTTTTGGTGATAATTCTAAGCGGTATGTATGGAGAAAACCAGGCACTGCGCATCACCTGCCCAATACAACTACAACAGTAAAACATGGTGGTGGCAGCATCATGTTATGGGAGTGTTTTTCAGCTGCAGGGACAGGATGACTGGATGCCATTGAAAGAAACATGAATGCAGCCAAGTACAGAGATATTGTGGATAAAAACATCTTCCAGAGTGCTCTGGACCACAGACTTCAATGACGGTTCACCTTCCAACAAGACAATGACCCTAAGAACACAGCTAAAATTTCAAAGGAGTGGCTTCAGAACAACTCCGTGACCATTCTTGACTGGACCAGCCAGAGCTTCGACCTAAACCCAATTGAGCATCTCTGGAGAGACCTGAAAATAGCTGTTAACCAACATTCACCATTCAACCTGATGGAATTGGAGAGGATCTGCAAAGAAGAATGTCAGAGGATACCCAAATTCAGGCATGAAAAATGTGTTGCATCATTCCCAAGTAGATTCATGGCTGTACTAGCTCAAAATAGGGCTTCTACTCAGTACTGAGCAAAGAGTCTGAATAATTAAAACCATGTGTTATTTCAGTTTTTCTGTTTTAATAAATTTGCAAAAAGTTCTACATTTCTTTTTTTCAGTCAAGATGGGGTGCAGAGTGTACATGAATAAGAAAAAAAATGAACTTTTTGAATTTACCAAATGGCTGCAATGAAATGAAGGGTGAAAAATTTAAAGGGGTCTGAATACTTTCCACAACCGCAACCACTGTGAATATAATATATTAGATGGTGGCCCGATTCTAACGCATCGGGTATTCTAAAATATGCATGTCCACGTAGTATACTGCCCAGCCACGCAGTATATTGCCCAGCCACGTAGTATATTGCACAGCCCACGTAGTATATTGCCCAGCCATGTAGTATATTGCCCAGCCACGCAGTATATTGCCCAGCCACGTAGTATATTGCACAACCACGTAGTATATTGCCCAGCCACGTAGTATATTGCCCAGTGACGTAGTATATTGCCCAGCAACGTAGTATATTGCCCAACCACGTAGTATATTGCCCAGCCACGTAGTATATTGCCCAGCCACGTAGTCTATTGCCCAGCCACGTAGTATATTGCCCAGTGACGTAGTATACTACCCAGTGACGTAGTATATTGCCCAGTTACGTGGTATATATCCTAGTGACGTAGTATATTGCCCAGCCACATAGTATATTGCCCAGTCATGTAGTATACTGCCCAGTGACGTAGTATATTGCCCAGTTACGTGGTATATATCCTAGTGACGTAGTATATTGCCCAGCCGCATAGTATATTGCCCAGCCACGTAATATATTGCACAGCGACGTAGTATACAGCACAGAGCCACGTAGTATATTGGCCAGTCACGTAGTATATTGCTCAGTTACGTAGTATATTGCCCAGTGACGTAGTATACAGCACAGAGCCACATAGTATATTGCACAGCGACGTAGTATACAGCACAGAACCACGTAGTATATTGGCCAGTCACGTACTATATTGCCCAGCTACGTAGTATATTGCCCAGCCAGGTTTGTCATAGTTTAAAAAATAAAAAATAAACACATACTCACCTTTCCGAGAGCCCCTTGTAGTCCACGGCAGCGTATGAGCGCAGGGCCTGTGATGACGTCGCGTCAATAGTAAAAAGTTGGGGACACACAGGGTTAATAGCAGCGGTAACGGAGTGCGTTACCTGCAGCATAATGCGGTCCGTTACCGCTGGCATTAACCCTGTGTTAGCGGTGACTGGAGGGGAGTATGAGGGCGACAGGCACTGACTGCGGGGATTAAGGAGGGGCCATTTTCTTTCGGACTGTGCCTGTCACTGTTTGGTCGCGGCAGCCATGACAGGCAGCTGGCGAGACCAATCAGCGAATGAATAACCGTGACAGACAGACAGAAGGACAGACGGAAGTGACCCTTAGACAATTATATAGTAGATATATATATATATATATATACTAGCTATTGAACCCATTCTACGCCCAGGTGGCGAGCATTTATATTGGTATATGGTCTCCATCCTGGTATGTGCTGCTCCATCCTGCGCCCCATCCAGTCATGTGCTGCTCCCATCCTGCGTCCCCATCCTGTTATGTGCTGCTCCCATCCTGCGCCCCCGTTCTGTCATGTGCTGCCCTATTCTGTCATGTGCTGCTCCCATCCTGCGCCCCCGTTCTGTCATGTGCTGCTCCCATCCTGCGCCACCGTTCTTTAATTTGCTGCTCCCATCCATATGCCCCATACGCTGCGCAATAAAGGTTTTTGGCCCCCATAAAATGCTAAATAGTATATACCCCAATATACTGCTCCATAAAGGTTTATGGCCCCCATAAGATGCTCCATAGTATATGCCCCCATACACTGCCCCATTATGGTTTATGGCCCCCATAAGATGCTCCATAGTATATGCCCCGTACAATGCTCCATTATGGTTTATGGCCCCCATAAGATGCTCCATAGTGTATGCCCCGTACGCTGTTCCATAAAGGTTTATGGCCCCCAAGGGATGCTCCATGGTATATGCCCCCGTACACTGCTCCATTATGGTTTATGGCCCCCATAAGATGCTCCATAGTGTATGCCCCGTACGCTGTTCCATAAAGGTTTATGGCCCCCATAAGATGCTCCATACTATATGCCCCCGTACACTGCTCCATTATGGTTTATCGCCCCATAAGATGCTCCATTATGGTTTATGGCCCCATAAGATGCTCCATTATGGTTTATGGCCCCATAAGATGCTCCATTGTATATGCCCTGTATGCTGCTGCAATATATAAAAAAAAATACATTACTCACCTATGGTCGCTGGGCGCCGAGTGCTGGGGGGCCTGAGCAGGCGGGGACACCGGCACGCTGTGGGGGTCAGGTGCCGGTATCACCACCAGCTCAGGCCCCCCAGCACTTACTATATTCACCTGGCCCCATTCCACCTCTGCGCACTGCCATCTTCCCGGTCCTCTGGCTGTGACTGGTCAGTCAGAGGGCGGCGCCAGCGTGCATTACATAGTAACATAGTAACATAGTTAGTAAGGCCGAAAAAAGACATTTGTCCATCCAGTTCAGCCTATATTCCATCATAATAAATACCCAGATCTACGTCCTTCTACAGAACCTAATAATTGTATGATACAATATTGTTCTGCTCCAGGAAGACATCCAGGCCTCTCTTGAACCCCTTGACTGAGTTCGCCATCACCACCTCCTCAGGCAAGCAATTCCAGATTCTCACTGCCCTAACAGTAAAGAATCCTCTTCTATGTTGGTGGAAAAACCTTCTCTCCTCCAGACGCAAAGAATGCCCCCTTGTGCCCGTCACCTTCCTTGGTATAAACAGATCCTCAGCGAGATATTTGTATTGTCCCCTTATATACTTATACATGGTTATTAGATCGCCCCTCAGTCGTCTTTTTTCTAGACTAAATAATCCTAATTTCGCTAATCTATCTGGGTATTGTAGTTTTCCCATCCCCTTTATTAATTTTGTTGCCCTCCTTTGTACTCTCTCTAGTTCCATTATATCCTTCCTGAGCACCGGTGCCCAAAACTGGACACAGTACTCCATGTGCGGTCTAACTAGGGATTTGTACAGAGGCAGTATAATGCTCTCATCATGTGTATCCAGACCTCTTTTAATGCACCCCATGATCCTGTTTGCCTTGGCAGCTGCTGCCTGGCACTGGCTGCTCCAGGTAAGTTTATCATTAACTAGGATCCCCAAGTCCTTCTCCCTGTCAGATTTACCCAGTGGTTTCCCGTTCAGTGTGTAATGGTGATATTGATTCCCTCTTCCCATGTGTATAACCTTACATTTATCATTGTTAAACCTCATCTGCCACCTTTCAGCCCAAGTTTCCAACTTATCCAGATCCATCTGTAGCAGAATACTATCTTCTCTTGTATTAACTGCTTTACATAGTTTTGTATCATCTGCAAATATCGATATTTTACTGTGTAAACCTTCTACCAGATCATTAATGAATATGTTGAAGAGAACAGGTCCCAATACTGACCCCTGCGGTACCCCACTGGTCACAGCGACCCAGTTAGAGACTATACCATTTATAACCACCCTCTGCTTTCTATCACTAAGCCAGTTACTAACCCATTTACACACATTTTCCCCCAGACCAAGCATTCTCATTTTGTGTACCAACCTCTTGTGCGGCACGGTATCAAACGCTTTGGAAAAATCGAGATATACCACGTCCAATGACTCACCGTGGTCCAGTCTATAGCTTACCTCTTCATAAAAACTGATTAGATTGGTTTGACAGGAGCGATTTCTCATAAACCCATGCTGATATGGAGTTAAACAGTTATTCTCATTGAGATAATCCAGAATAACATCCCTCAGAAACCCTTCAAATATTTTACCAACAATAGAGGTTAGACTTACTGGCCTATAATTTCCAGGTTCACTTTTAGAGCCCTTTTTGAATATTGGCACCACATTTGCTATGCGCCAATCCTGCGGAACAGACCCTGTCTCTATAGAGTCCCTAAAAATAAGAAATAATGGTTTATCTATTACATTACTTAGTTCTCTTAGTACTCGTGGGTGTATGCCATCCGGACCCGGAGATTTATCTATTTTAATCTTATTTAGCCGGTTTCGCACCTCTTCTTGGGTTAGATTGGTGACCCTTAATATAGGGTTTTCATTGTTTCTTGGGATTTCACCTAGCATTTCATTTTCCACCGTGAATACCGTGGAGAAGAAGGTGTTTAATATGTTAGCTTTTTCCTCGTCATCTACAACCATTCTTTCCTCACTATTTTTTAAGGGGCCTACATTTTCAGTTTTTATTCTTTTACTATTGATATAGTTGAAGAACAGTTTGGGATTAGTTTTACTCTCCTTAGCAATGTGCTTCTCTGTTTCCTTTTTGGCAGCTTTAATTAGTTTTTTAGATAAAGTATTTTTCTCCCTATAGTTTTTTAGAGCTTCAATGGTGCCATCCTGCTTTAGTAGTGCAAATGCTTTCTTTTTACTGTTAATTGCCTGTCTTACTTCTTTGTTTAGCCACATTGGGTTTTTCCTATTTCTAGTCCTTTTATTCCCACAAGGTATAAACCGCTTACACTGCCTATTTAGGATGTTCTTAAACATTTCCCATTTATTATCTGTATTCTCATTTCTGAGGATATTGTCCCAGTCTACCAGATTAAGGGCATCTCTAAGCTGTTCAAACTTTGCCTTCCTAAAGTTCAATGTTTTTGAGACTCCCTGACAAGTCCCCCTAGTGAAAGACAGGTGAAACTGCACAATATTGTGGTCGCTATTTCCTAAATGCCCAACCACCTGCAGATTTGTTATTCTGTCAGGTCTATTAGATAGTATTAGGTCTAAAAGTGCTGCTCCTCTGGTTGGATTCTGCACCAATTGTGAAAGATAATTTTTCTTGGTTATTAGCAGAAACCTGTTGCCTTTATGGGTTTCACAGGTTTCTGTTTCCCAGTTAATATCCGGGTAGTTAAAGTCCCCCATAACCAGGACCTCATTATGGGTTGCAGCTTCATCTATCTGCTTTAGAAGTAGACTTTCCATGGTTTCTGTTATATTTGGGGGTTTGTAACAGACCCCAATGAGAATTTTGTTACCATTTTTCCCTCCATGAATTTCAACCCATATGGACTCGACATCCTCATTCCCTTCGCTAATATCCTCCCTTAAAGTGGACTTTAGACAAGACTTTACATAGAGGCAAACCCCTCCTCCTCTCCGATTTTTACGATCCTTTCTAAACAGACTGTAACCCTGTAAGTTAACTGCCCAGTCATAGCTTTCATCTAACCATGTCTCGGTTATTCCCACTATGTCAAAGTTACCTGTAGATATTTCTGCTTCTAGTTCTTCCATCTTGTTTGTCAGGCTTCTGGCGTTTGCGAGCATGCAGTTTAGAGGATTTTGTTTTGTTCCAATCTCCTCACTGTGGATTGTTTTAGAAATGTTCTTACCTCCCTTCTGAGTATGTTTTCCTGGGTCATCTTTGTTCGAGTCTAATGTTTTTCTTCCCGTCCCCTCTTCTTCTAGTTTAACGCCCTCCTGATGAGTGTAGCGAGTCTTCTGGCGAATGTGTGTTTCCCAGGTTTGTTGAGGTGTAGTCCGTCTCTGGCGAGGAGTCCATCATACCAGTAATTCACACCGTGGTCCAGGAATCCAAATCCTTGTTGTCTGCACCATCGTCTTAGCCAGTTGTTTGCATCAAGGATCCTGTTCCATCTCCTGGTGCCATGCCCGTCTACTGGAAGGATAGAAGAAAAAACTACCTGTGCATCCAGTTCCTTTACTTTCTTCCCCAACTCTTCAAAGTCCTAAGCAACGTTAATTAAGCACGTCATCGCGCCCTATGAACTGAAGGTCACAGGCCGAGGACCGGGAAGATGGCGGCGCGCAGCGGTGGAACGGGGCCAGGTGAATATAGCTCATACTTACCCTCCTGGCGGTCCCTGCTTCTCTGTTGGAGATCGCGGTGTGCGTTCAGTGCTTACACATACCGCGATCTCCTGGGAGCGTCACTCTGTGAGGCCCAGACTGCGCCGGCGCTTGCGCTTGCGCAGTCTATAAAGGCTTCGGACAGAGTGACGCTCCCAGCGTTATATAATATATATATATATCTATACTAGATTGTGGCCCGATTCTAATGCATCGGGTATTCTAGAATAATCATGTCCCCGTAGTATATGGACAATGATGATTCCAGAATTCGCGTCAGACTGCCCGTCGCTGATTGGTCGAGGCAACCTTTATGACATCATCGTCGCCATGGCAACCATTATGACATCATCGTCCCTGTGCCCGTTGCTGATTGGTCGAGGCAACCTTTATGACATCATCATCGCCATGGCAACCATTATGACATCATCGTCGCTGTGCCCATCACTGATTGGTCGAGGCAACCTTTATGACATCATCATTGCCATGGCAACCATTATGACATCATCGTCACCGTGCCCGTTGCTGATTGGTCGAGGCCTCGATCAATCAGAGACGTGGGATTTCTACGTTGATACTTTGCCCATCGCTGATTGGTCGAGGCCTGGCAGCCTCGACCAATCAGAGACACGGGATTTCCAGGACAGACAGACAGACGGACAAATTGTCTAAGGGTTTTTCCGTCTGTCTGTCTGTCCTGGAAATCCCGCGTCTCTGATTGGTCGAGGCTGCCAGGCCTTGACCAATCAGCGATGGGCAAAGTATCAACGTAGAAATCGCGTCCGAGGGTGAGTATATTCCTATTAGGTATATACTCACCCTCGGACGCGCCCTGCTTCTTTCCGGCAGCCTTCCTTCCTAAGAATCAGCCCTTCCAGGACCTTCGGTAATGTCGCGGTGACGTCGCGGCTTGTGATTGGTCGCGCGAGCGGTCACATGGGCGGCCGCGCGGCCAATAACAAGCCGCGACGTCACCGCGACGTCACCGCAAGGTCCTGGAAGGCTGATTCTAAGGAAGGAAGGTTCCCGGTTAGTACCAGGGCGCGTCAGAGGGTAAGTATTGCGATATTTTTTATTTTTATTCTTTATTTTCCACTTAAATCTGAATTCCAATACCAATTCCCGATATAAACATATCGGGAATCGGTATCGGAATTCCGATTCTAGATTCAAAAGATTGCCAACTTCATGGCCGACCCCACACAGGGGTCGGGTCGGGTTTCATGAAACCCGACCTTGCCAAAAGTCGGCGACTTTTGAAAAAATTCGACCCGTTTCGCTCAACCCTAATGGCGACGATGATGTCATAAAGGTTGCCTCGACCAATCAGTGACGGGCACAGCGACAATGATGTCATAATGGTTGCCATGGCAACGATGATGTCATAAAGGTTGCCTCGACCAATCAGCGATGGGCAGTCTGCCGCGAATTCTGGAATCATCATTGTCCATATACTACGGGGACATGCATATTCTAGAATACCCGATGCATTAGAATCGGCCCACAATCTAGTATATATATATATATATATATATATATACAGTATAGACCAAAAGTTTGGATACACCTTCCCATTTAAAGATTTTTCTGCAGTTTCATGACTATGAAAATTGTACCTTCACACTGAAGGCATCACAACTATGAATTAACACATCTGGAATTATATACTTAACAAAAAGGTGTGAAACAACTGAATTTATGTCTTATATTCTAGGTTCTTCAAAGTAGCCACCTTTTGCTTTGATGACTGCTTTGCACACTCTTGGCATTCTCTTGATGGGCTTCAAGAGGTAGTCACCGAGAATGGTCTTTCTACAATCTTGGAGAAGTTCCCAGAGATGCTTAGCACTTGTTGGCCTTGTTGCCTTCACTCTGCAGTCCAGCTCACCCCAAACCATCTCGATTGGGTTCAGGTCTGGTGACTGTGGAGGCCAGGTCATCTGGCGTTGCACCCCATCACTCTCCTTCTTGGTCAAATAGCCCTTACACAGCCTGGAGGTGTGTTTGGGGTCATTGTCCTGTTGAAAAATAAATGATGGTCCAACTAAATGCAAACCAGATGGAATAGCATGCCGCTGCAAGATGCAGTGGTAGCCATGCTGTTTCAGTATGCCTTAAATTTTGATTAAATCCCCAACAGAATCACCAGCAAAGCACCCCCACACCATCACACCTCCTCCTCCATGCTTCACGGTGGGAACCAGGCATGTAGAGTGTTAAAGAAATGGTTAATCTGTATTCTGAATAAAATAGGAAGATACTTTGTATTGCACAAGAGATTATGCAACAGGTCATATGTTTTTAGTTATCATCTGTCTCTCCTTGTGGACAATTTTCCGGACATTCCACATAGTAGTGGTCAGAATTTCTCAGAATTGGTCAAAGACATGTGGTTTATTTCTAGACTAACGATATATGGCAATCAACAGGAGGAGCAGAGGGATAAAAGAGAGATGAGATCCACTACCTGGATCTGTAATAAATGTAACAAGCCACAAGACAAAGGAAAAACCCAATGTGACTTCTGTGCTATGATTGAGAGGGGTGACACGGCAATAACCCTCCCTGTAATAATAAAGGAGATACCAGCAGACAGAGGAATTAACTTCAGGATTAAAAGAAGTATTTCAGGGTTCAGATGAGCCCATTGATAGATTGTATGCTAGATGTACAGCAGTGTTCACAGATCAAGATTATGACCTGAAAAATCGTAGGGAAGTTAGGTTCCTTAAAAATATTTTCCTGACAGGATTAAAAGAAGATCTAAGAACGTAAGTGGTGAGGGTACGGCCAGAATGTGTATACAATCTTTCCCATGTTTAGGGGGATAGAGGGCCAGGTTAACAGTAAGAGAGCAAAGAAGCAGCAAAAGCCAACTCATGTTATGGTGAATATACCTCCGAATGTATTTAATATTGCTGTGAAAATTGCAGTGCAGGGGACAGGTATATATCACAGGGGAACAAGGGGAGAGAAGAAAAGGAAAGATGGGATAGTTAGCCAAGAGAAGTGTAAATAAAAATAGTGGTTCCCCCCACAGGATGGCTATCACTTTCACACAATTAAAATGCCTGATTGATATGGGGGCGAGTTGTACTGTTATAAGAAAAAGGGTATGCCACAACGATTCATGACAGGGAAAATCGTCCAGGGTGAAGGAGCAGGTGGAACAGTCCATCCTTTGCATGAAACAGAACCCAAGAATGTGTGAATAGCACTTACCACAGACATGTGTGCCCAATTGCTAGTCTCAAATAAATGTCCTAAGCTTGATGCTGATATCCTGAGTGCAATGAATGCAGTTATTAATTGTTTGGAAGAAAAGTATTACTGTTACAGGCCCATTGTCTGCAGCAACCCTCTCCACTATGATGTTGCTAATTTAGCTAGATGACGAAAAACTGCAAATTGACAAAGATGAGGACATTCAGTAAATGATCGAGCAAATATTAGCTGCAGTATGGGTAAAGGATAAGAGAGATGTTGGTTTGTTAAGGATAACACCATTATCCATCAAATTGAAGCCAGGTACTGTACCGGTGTGTATTAGACAATATCCCCTGAGCAGAGAGCAAACAGGTATGTCTAATCAAAACAGATTCCTTGCTAAACCTTTTTCTACCATGAATGATGTAAGGTTTAAAGGAAAAAAGGGAAAAGGATGTTTTCCTAGGTCACTGCATTTCACCTCAGCTGAAACACATAACACCAGAAAGGGTAATAAACCAAGCAATTGTGCCCACTTCCATAAGTACACTTTGAACCAAGGCCGTGGCCAACACCTCCATCTCTCCGGTCAGCAGGGTCCCCATGTGTTTCGTCCACACCCCACGTTGGGCTCCAGATGTTATGAAAATTTGGTTTGCATAAATCTGTCCCTGTGTGTGCTGCGGCCATTCGCAATAACAGTATTTTGAGCCCTCATCAAGAATGGACTGCACACCATTGTGACATAAAAGCATTCCATCAATACTGATGATTTATTGTACATACATAGTTTTATAATTGCATATAGAAAGGAATGGTTAGGGGTGGTAGGTTAATTACCATATTGTTTAGCTCCTCTGTTATTGGTTATCTAAATATATATGGAATATTGTGATTAATGCACATACAGTCATGGCCAAAAGTATTGACACCCCTGCAATTCTGTTAGATAATACGCATTTTCTTCCTGAAAATGATTGCAAACACAAATTATTTGGTATTATTATCTTCATTTAATTTGTCTTAAATGAAAAAACACAAAAGAGAATGAAGCAAAAAGCAAAACATTGATCATTTCACACAAAACTCCAAAAATGTGCCAGACAAAAGTATTGACACCCTCAGCCTAATACTTGGTTGCACAACCTTTAGCCAAAATAACTCGGACCAATCACTTCCGGTAACCATCAATGAGTTTCTTACAATGCTCTGCTGGAATTTTAGACCATTCTTCTTTGGCAAACTGCTCCAGGTCCCTGATATTTGAAGGGTGCTTTCTCCAAACTGCCATTTTTAGATCTCTCCACAGGTGTTCTATGGGATTCAGGTCTGGACTCATTGCTGGCCACCTTAGAAGTCTCCAGTGCTTTCTCTCCAACCATTTTCTAGTGCTTTTTTAAGTGTGTTTTGGGTCATTGTCCTGCTGGAAGACCCATGACCTCTGAGGGAGACCCAGCTTTCTCACACTGGGCCCTACATTATGCTGCAAAATTTGTTGGTAGTCTTCATACTTCATAAAGCTATGCACACGGTCAAGCAGTCCAGTGCCAGAGGCAGCAAAGCAACCCCAAAACATCAGGGAACCTCCACCATGTTTGACTGTAGGGACCGTGTTCTTTTCTTTGAATGCCTCTTTTTTTCTCCTGTAAACTCTATGTTGATGCCTTTGCCCAAAAAGCTCTACTTCTGTCGCATCTGACCAGAGAACATTCTTCCAAAATGTTTTAGGCTTTTTTAGGTAAGTTTTGGCAAACTCCAGCCTGGCTTTTTTATGTCTCGGGGTAAGAAGTGGGGTCTTCCTGGGTCTTCTACCATACAGTCCCTTTTCATTCAGATGTTGATGGATATTATGGGTTGACACTGTTGTACCCTCGGCCTGCAGGGCAGCTTGAACTTGTTTGGATGTTAGTCGAGGTTCTTTATCCAACATCCGCACAATCTTGCGTTGAAATCTCTTGTCAATTTTTATTTTCCGTCCACATCTAAAGAGGTTAGCCACTGTGCCATGGGCTTTAAACTTCTTGATGACACTGTGCACGGTAGACACAGGAGCATTCAGGTCTTTGGAGATGGACTTGTAGCCTTGAGATTGCTCATGCTTCCTCACAATTTGGTTTCTCAAGTTCTCAGATAGTTATTTGGTCTTCTTTCTTTTCTCCATGCTCAGTGGTACACACAAGGACACAGGACAGAGGTTGAGTCAACTTTAATCCATGTCAACTGGCTGAAAGTGTGATTTAGTTATTGCCAACACCTGTTAGGTGCCACAGGTAAGTTACAGGTGCTGTTAATTACACAAATTAGAGAAGCATCACATGATTTTTCGAACAGTGCCAATACTTTTGTCCACCCCCTTTTTATTCTTGGTGTGGAATTATATCCAATTTGGCTTTAGGACAATTATTTTTGTGTTTTTTCATTTAAGACAAATTGAATGAACATAATAATACCAAATAATTTGTGTTTGCAATCATTTTCAGCAAGAAACTGAGTATTATCTGACAGAATTGCAGGGGTGTCAATACTTTTGGCCATGACTGTATGAATGCTGATTAAGCAACTAAAATGTAGCTCTCTGAATTTAGGACAAAGTTGAGACATCTGATCAGCCCTTAATACATCTGGCGTTGTTTTGCTTTTTGGGTGTCTGGAAAACACCAAGGAACCATCTGACCTAGCTCATGTGGTCAAATCGAGCAAATGATTATAAACTAGTTGAGTATATATTAGCTGTGGATATATGAGTATATATAATTATAGAGGAGTATACATGCAAGTGAGATCTACATGATATATATATATATATATATATATATATATATATATATTTCTATATCAAGAACATTCCTAGGGCTGAACGGCTGCTATAGAGAATGGATTCACTCTGCATCACAAATCATGCACCCTCATTGTGATGTGTTGTCAATGTCACAGTTTTTACAAAAATATAGCACCTCATAGAGGTTGTGCAATAGTTGATCAACATGAGGTGGTAAAAAGTGAAGCTTTACCTTCTAGGATGTCTGCTTGGGAAGCTGAATTGAAAGTACTCACTGAGGCATGTATAATGGCAGAGCATTTACTGATAGTGCCAACAAATTTGGCATTTTCCATGATTGTGGTCCCATGTGGAAGAGTAGAAAGTTTATTGGTTCTTCTGCTATACCCGTTAAAAATGCAGACTTGGTGGCTCAACTTCAAGGTGCTATAGTTAAGTTGCAAGCTCACACTAAAGAGTGCACTAGAAAGCTGAAGGTAATAACTGATCTGACATTGCAGAAAAAGCTGCTGCTTTGCTTCCTCTCCCTGCAGGAATATACACGGTGCAGATGTCCGGGGGGATGGACCTACGACTACCGGAGAGCCTGCAAGATCAGGCCTCTGCACTGAAAAAGAAGGATGGCAAAGGCACTCATGTGCAAAGGAAGAAGATGGACTGAGGAGAGCGGACAGTAAGTACTGCCTTCCTCGGGCACTGTTCACCATGATGTGCGCTCTCCCTCATGGACTACCCCATCAGTCCAAAGATGCAATCGTAAGTCAGGAAAAAGCTAATTGGTTGACCCCAGAATTACATTGTGCTGCTGCTGGATTCGTATAGGGATGAGTAATCTATGTATGCCTCAATGTGGAAAAAGTGCACCACCTGACCATTGTACCTGATCCAGCTACCTCAAATTAAGTTCATGCAGCTTCTAAAGGTAGGCATCTATGAATATGTGTTGGTATGTATTGAGCAGTTGACATTTTTGATAGTTTAACTAATTATTTATTTGATGCTCTAAAATGTTGAATCAGCCTACATGAAACATCTTATAGTTATTAATAATCATCAGCATTCCATGGTACATAATTATCCCACCTGTCAAGGAAACTTCTGTCAAGTGGTAGGACCTGCCTGTTGCCACTATATCGATTCTTCCAGACCAATGAGAGTTGCTCATGATGTAGAATAACTTGAAATGATAAAGGGAAGGATTGCAAAAAGCTAATTCACTGGATGATTTACCCCTCCCTGAATGGCTCTTATGGTTAAACACTGTGAACATGTTCAAAGGAATAGGTGGTTGGATATCAGGGCTAATTCATGTCCTAATTCAAGCAGTTTTAGTGATAGTAATCATTGCAGTGATGATAGTTATTTGTTATGCTTTTAAAGAAAATTCTCAGTTCTAATTGTAAATGTTTTACAGGTAAACATAAAGCTAAAGTCAATACTGACTTTGAGATAAAGCAAACCCAAGTGATGACTACCTCAATAACTGCACTCCAACCTGAATGCATAGTCTGCAACAAGCAAACTTCAGTAGACTTAGGGATTGTATTTCAGAAGACCAAAGGTCTGATAAAAGACAAAGAGCCCACAGAGAGCTTCTTTGAGTACAAATGAAAGTGACTGAACCTACTCTCATTAGAACCAGGACGGATGAAACGTACAACAAGTTTGGGGAGCACAGTTATCCCCCTAATTTACTTACTGAGGCCATCAATCCTCCGACTGTATTTCGTCCATCAGTTAATAAGAGAATTCCATTCGTCCACGTATACCATCCATATGTACATATTCTACATCATACTGTACAATTAGACGACATTGGAATATGCTACGCACAGCTCACCCTGGCATCCCCAAATTTCAGGAACATTTCCTACCATGTTATAAACGTCCACCTAATGTTCGGGATTCTCTTGTCAGGGCCGACCCTGGGGGTATGAGTCATGACACTACACAACGCTTTCTTAGTAAACCTTAGAACTTTCCCGTGCATGCACTGTAACCAGTGTAATAATGTGATCAGGGGTGATTCCTTCTGCCATCCACATTCTGGCAAAAAATACAAGATCAAATGTTTCTCGACTTGTGATACTACATTTGTGGTTTATCTAACCAAATGTCCTTGCGGTTTTCTTTATATTGGAGAAACTACCCAATCTGTTAAGGACCGCATCTCTAAACACAAGTCGACTATCCGTTGTAAAAATATGTTACTGCCACTCCCATTTCATTTCATTTCATTTCTCAAGGACATAACATATCACAGCTCAAGTTTCAGGCATTGGAACATATCCCTGTACCTTGACGGGGGGTAATAGGATCCACCTTTTAAAAATAAGGGCAGCCATTTGGATCCATGAATTGCAGACTCATGCACCAAAGGGCTTAAATAGAGAATATGATCCGTTGGCCTATACCTGAGGCTATATCTTATTGATGTGACCCAGTTTTTTTTCTTCTTCTTTTTTATGATTTTTTCATTATTATTTTACATATGCGACTGTTGTTATTTTTATATCTACTTTCATTATTTTATTGTGATACAAGATACTGGTCTCATACTCAGGATCTGTGATTTACTGTGATATGTATAGTGGTACACCATATAGACTTACACATATAATTATGTATTCTCATCATACATTACCCTTCTCTGTCTTGATTATGGTACTAATATATTTATCTTTCTCTACAGAGTTGCCTGTATTAAGTACTTCTTGCAAATCACCTCCTGGTCCCTTCCTCCCCTTGGACTCTCCCTTCCCTTATTCCCCTACCTGGCTACTCTTTAGTTAACATGGCTTATTATTTTTTTCAATTTTTTTAGTTTAATTACCAGTACATCTAGGCACCATACTATATAAACTCACACATAGTGTTGAGCATTCCGATACTGCAAATATCAGGTATCGGCTGCTATTCGCTGTATCGGAATTCTGATACCGAGTTCTGATACTTTTGCGATATCAGATACCGGAATTGGAAGTTCCTATAGTGCAATGATGCACTGTAATGGAGTGTGGGCAGTGCATGGGTGGAGACTGCGTGTGTGTGTGTGGGCGGGGTCTGTGTGTGATTGTGGGGGAGTCTGTGTGTGCCTACCGGGGCTCTGTGCAGAATGCCCGGGCTCTGTGTGGAGTGCCGTGGCTCTGTGCGTGCATGCCAGGGCTCTGTGCGTGCCTGCCGGAGCTTTGTGCATGTGTGCCGGGGCTCTTTGCGGCATGCCGGGGCTCTGTGCATGTGTGCAGGGGCTCTGTGCAAGTGTGCTGGGGCTCTGTGTGGCGTGCAGGGCTCTGTGCGGCGTGCCGGGGCTATGTGCGGCGTGTGGGGCTCTGTGTGGCATGCAGGGCTCTGTGTGTGTGTCTTGGGGCTCTGTGCGTGTGTCTCGGGGCTCTGTGCGGCGTGCCGGGGCTCTGTGTGGCGTGAGGGGCTCTGTGCAGTGTGCCGGTGCTCTCTGCGGCGTGCGGGGCTCTGTGCTGTGTGCAAGGCTCTGTGCGGTGTGCAATGCTCTGTGTGGCGTGCCGTGGCTCTGTGCGTGCATGCCAGGGCTCTGTGCGGGCCTGCCGGAGCTATGTGCATGTGTGCCGGGGCTCTTTGCGGCATGCCGGGGCTCTGTGCGGCGTGCAGGGGCTCTGTGCAAGTGTGCTGGGGCTCTGTGTGGCGTGCAGGGCTCTGTGCGGCGTGCCGGGGCTATGTGCGGCGTGTGGGGCTCTGTGCGGCATGCAGGGCTCTGTGCGTGTGTCTTGGGGTTCTGTGCGTGTGTCTCGGGGCTCTGTGCGGCGTGTCGGGGCTCTGTGTGGTGTGAGGGGCTCTGTGCAGTGTGCCGGTGCTCTGTGCGGCGTGCGGGGCTCTGTGCTGTGTGCAAGGCTCTGTGCGGTGTGCAATGCTCTGTGCGGTGTGCTGGGGCTCTGTATGGCGTGCAGGGCTCTGTGCGATGTGCCGGGCTCTGTGCGGGCTGCAAATCCTTCTAAGCAACAGACACAAATAAGTTGAGTGCCAAATTATTACATTGTATGTTCACTGGTTTGGGAAACCTATTTTGAGCACCAACACAGTTGTGCTACGATATACTTCACTATTCTGTCCTGTCGGCTCGTGTGCCCAACAGAATTGCTGAGTCAGAATGCATGTAGGCATCTTCTCCATGCTATTCCCTTTTAGTTTTAGCACTTTCCCATCCATTTCACATTTTTCTCATGCCCCCAGACCTGTTTGTTGGGTCCAGCAGAGAAATGTTCGGCTTTCCCTTTGACTTGCATTGGATCCGTTATTCTATACAAATACACGGATGTTCAAAAGTATTTGTGCCGATTTTCCCAAATACAAATATTTCACTATTCGCTAATCATTATTTCCTAGACTGCTATAGAACACACCGGTTTACGAAAACTATTTATTTAGCCTACTACTGGCAATGATATGACTGATACCAATTATTTATTTGCAACACTACAAGAAAGCACACAGCGGTCCTGAAAAAATATTTCTTTGGCCTAGAAATGGCAACAAGATGGCTATGGAATGGAATTATTTATTTCCAAGACCACTAGAAAACACAAATCGGCTTAAAGGCACAGTACTCACACAGGCGGAGGGTGCAGAGTACACACATCAGCATAAAGGCACAGTACTCCCACAGGCTTAGGGTTCAGAGCACACACAGCAACTTAAATGAACATAACTCCCACAGGCAGGGGATACAGAGTTCACACAGCATCTCAAAGACACAGTACTCTCAACGGAGAGGTTGCAGAGTACATACAGCATGTCTGTCACTTTGTTACCCGACCCAACGAGTGGTCGGTAAACGGATGGCACAACTCACAAGCAACAGGATGGAAAAAGTATGAAGAAGGCCCTACCCATAGGGAATGGGGGATGGTCACCATCTGAGCTCAAGCCGGAGCCTGTCCTTGCATTCACCTAACGCCCTCTGCGGTCCTTCCCCCAGCCGCCATCAGGAGACCTCGTCCCTATTAGTCACCTATTACTGCCCTGGCTAATGCAGTGGCCGGAAAGGAGCACTAGCCTCATCTCTGCAGATGATGCACACAGGGGGATGTGACAAACACCAAAGGGACAAGTTAAGAAAAACGCCACACTTAGCTTATGAACACCACTGTTAAGCTGCACACGGCAGATAACAAGAGCAACTGGAATCCAATCACCAGATGTGGCTGACACGAGATAGCTGCTCCTGCAAGGTTGGTCTCCAGAAAGAAACTTTACCACGAACAGTCAGCTGATGCATTAGGTGACCTTTTAAAGGATGGTGAGAGTGGTCACCACCTGCATCAGCTGACTCAGAAGCACCGCAGTGACATCAGGTTGCCAGCTGGGGAAAGAAACTGACTTTAACCCCTGATGGTCGAAAAGGAAAAAAGTTTTAACCTGAGTGGAACCAGAGCTGCAACAAATCCAAAAATGAATTGTGACAGTGACTTTTAGCCTAGTACTCCCAAAGATAATGGTTGCAGGGTACACACAGCGGCTTTTTTTGCAGGGTCCACAGTCAGAATCTTTCCCTCACTCCAGCTGCAGCCTTTCCCTACACTAATCAGAGCATAATGGCGGAGGCATTCATGATCTGGTCCTTATAAAGGCTTGGTCACGTGCTACACTAACCAATCAAAGCCATGCCAATGCTCGATGGTTCCGGAAGTGCCCACAATGTAAAAGCTTGTTAATTGGCTGTACTTCAGCCTTTTAACAGGCTTTATTAGACAGTCAAACTTGAAAAGGAAACCGTACGCAACTTAAAAAAATCTGTGTTCAAGGTTTGGTACCAGTACAGGCCCCAAACTTTACAGTTTGGGTTACATCATCCCTATTTACTACTTGTGTATACAATTGATATTTTGTAGAGTTGAGACAATATATTTGATTGGAATTGAATTCTACTTGAATTTTGCAAATGTCTATATTCTAAAAAAATTCAAACTTCACACTAAACTCTGCTGCAAGTTGTCCCCTATACAGTTCTAACTTCCTCTTCTTAACACTACCAGATGTTCAAACATTGTTCCTCTTCAGGCTAGGCCAGGGCATCTGGATGTACACAACATTACAATGCAAACTCTAAGCCTGGTCTAACAGGCCACAAATAGGCCAAGGACGTCTTTGTACATAAGCATTATTAGGTCATGACAAGATTGTGACGTCTGGACATTCACCATGGCCTTACAATGCATACTTATGAAGATAAGGTAAAGTTGATTTTTATGAAGATGCCCATAGTTTGAACAAGTGGCTTCAGTAAGAAGAGGCGTCAAGAATTGTACAAGGGAAAGTGAGCAGTGGAGGTGAGCAGAAAAGTAGAGTATTATTTTTTTTCTGTTTTTATTTTCATATTTCTGCATGTTACATTTAGAATGCTGTGGGATCCCCGTGCATAATGAAGAATATTTAATTGTCAGATTTGCTTATCTCTAGCTATAAGTGTATTACATGTGTGCCATGCTAAAAATAAACTCTTATTCTACTGAGTGATTGTATCAAATGCTGTATTTATGTAAAAAAGTGATAACTTCAAAATAAAATAACTTTATGAATGTCATTGGTCCTGTACTTTCCTTCTCCAACTCTGCTGTCTTTGTCTTTGACTGATGTATTATGCTGCATTTCATTACATTTTTACACTTCCCTCATTTGTCTTTTATTCTAGATAAGTGATGAGGACTTCTACAAAGATTAACACTGGACTGGACTAGAGAGCATTGTTCCAAACAAATCTTTAATTGGAACCCTACATTCTTTAGAAAAAATTCTAATTATTTCAGGTTTTTTTTTTTTGCTTCTGGATGCATGAAGTTCATTTCAATTTTCAATAGTGGCAAAATAATGTATAATGTTATAGGCTGTTTGTATTACAAAATATAACAGTCATTAATCACATACTTAAAAGGTGTGTTTGAAATTTGGCACTTCTTTATATGTTTTAATGCAACCTGTCCGGTTCTTTGTAAAATATAAGCCTCATTATGTCAAGATTAATTCTAATGCTGTGCTCCTATGCCTGTGCACGCACACCAGCTAATGAATGCTGGAGCCACAGAATTACAATTGTTTCTTCTGTAGTTCCAGGCAAAAAACAAAAACAGACACTTCATTTAAAGACAAAATATTTTTTAACAGACACAGCATAGGAATGAAGAAGACCACATAAGCATAATATGCAGACAGTTTAAGCTTAGACTATCTACTGTATAATTGTCTAAGGGTCACTTTCGTCTGTCTGTCTGTCCTTCTGTCACAAATATTCATTCGCTGATTGGTCTCGCCAACTGCCTGTCATGGCTGCCACGACCAATCAGCGACGGGCACAGTCCGGAAGAAAATGGACGCTCCTTACTCCCCGCAATCAGTGCCTGTTGCCCGCATACTCCCCTCCACTCTCTGCTAACACAGGGTTAATGCCGACGGTAACAGACCGCGTTATGCCACGGGTAATGCACTCTGTTACTGCTGCTATTGATAGGACTTTGACCAGAGCTAAATGGCAAGAACACAGACGTCGGAATGGGCTGTGTTTTTATTGTGGTGATTCCACTCATGCTATCTCCGATTGTCCTAAGCGCACTAAGCGGTTCGCTAGGTCTGCCACCATTGGTACGGTACAGTCGAAATTTCTTTTGTCCGTTACTTTGATCTGCTCTTTGTCATCCTATTCTGTCATGGCATTTGTGGATTCAGGCACTGCCCTGAATTTGATGGACTTGGACTTTGCTAGGCGCTGTGGGTTTTTCTTGGAGCCCTTGCAGTATCCTATTCCATTGAGAGGAATTGATGCTACGCCTTTGGCCAAGAATAAGCCTCAGTATTGGACCCAATTGACCATGTGCATGGCTTCTGCACATCAGGAGGATATCCGCTTTCTGGTGTTGCATAATCTGCATGATGTGGTCGTTTTGGGGTTGCCATGGCTACAAGTCCATAACCCAGTATTGGATTGGAAATCTATGTCTGTGTCCAGCTGGGGTTGTCAGGGGGTACATGGTGATGTTCCATTTCTGTCTATTTCATCATCCACCCCTTCTGAGGTCCCAGAGTTCTTGTCGGATTACCGGGATGTATTTGATGAGCCCAAGTCCAGTGCCCTACCTCCGCATAGGGATTGCGATTGTGCTATCGATTTGATTCCTGGTCGTAAGTTTCCTAAAGGTCGACTGTTTAATTTATCTGTGCCTGAGCACGCCGCTATGCGGAGTTACGTAAAGGAATCCTTGGAGAAGGGTCATATTCGCCCGTCGTCGTCGCCATTGGGAGCAGGGTTCTTTTTTGTGGCCAAGAAGGATGGTTCTCTGAGACCTTGTATTGATTACCGCCTTCTAAACAAAATCACAGTCAAATTTCAGTACCCCTTGCCGCTGCTGTCTGATTTGTTTGCTCGGATTAAGGGGGCTAGTTGGTTCACCAAGATAGATCTTCGTGGTGCGTATAATCTTGTGCGTATTAAACAGGGCGATGAATGGAAAACAGCATTTAATACGCCCAAGGGCCATTTTGAGTACCTGGTTATGCCATTCGGGCTTTCTAATGCTCCATCAGTCCTTTATGCATGACATCTTCCGAGAGTACCTGGATAAATTCCTGATTGTATACTTGGATGATATTTTGGTCTTCTCGGATGATTGGGAGTCTCACGTGAAGCAGGTTAGAATGGTGTTCCAGGTCCTGCGTGCGAATTCTTTGTTTGTGAAGGGGTCAAAGTGTCTCTTTGGTGTTCAGAAGGTTTCATTTTTGGGTTTCATATTTTCCCCTTCTACTATCGAGATGGACCCTGTTAAAGTTCAGGCCATTTATGATTGGACTCAGCCGACATCTCTGAAGAGTCTGCAAAAGTTCCTGGGCTTTGCTAATTTTTATCGTCGCTTCATCATCAATAATTTTTCTAGTATTGCTAAACCGTTGACTGATTTGACCAAGAAGGGTGCTGATGTGGTCAATTGGTCTTCTGCTGCTGTAGAAGCTTTTCAGGAGTTGAAGTGTCGTTTTTCTTCTGCCCCTGTGTTGTGCCAACCAGATGTTTCGCTCCCGTTCCAGGTCGAGGTTGATGCTTCTGAGATTGGAGCAGGGGCTGTTTTGTCGCAAAGAAGTTCTGATGGCTCGGTGATGAAACCATGTGCCTTCTTTTCCAGGAAGTTTTCGCCTGCTGAGCGTAATTATGATGTTGGCAATCGAGAGTTGCTGGCCATGAAGTGGGCATTCGAGGAGTGGCGTCATTGGCTTGAGGGAGCTAAGCATCGCGTGGTGGTCTTGACTGATCACAAGAACTTGACGTATCTCGAGTCTGCCAAACGGTTGAATCCTAGACAGGCTCGTTGGTCGCTGTTTTTCTCCCGTTTTGACTTTGTGGTTTCGTACCTTCCAGGCTCTAAAAATGTGAAGGCGGATGCCCTGTCTAGGAGTTTTGTGCCCGACTCTCCGGGTTTGCCTGAGCCGGCGGGTATTCTCAAAGAGGGGGTAAGTTTGTCTGCCATCTCCCCTGATTTGCGGCGGGTGCTGCAAAAATTTCAGGCTAATAGACCTGACCGTTGCCCAGCGGAGAAACTGTTTGTCCCTGATAAATGGACGAGTAGAGTTATCTCTGAGGTTCATTGTTCGGTGTTGGCTGGTCATCCTGGAATCTTTGGTACCAGAGATTTGGTGGCTAGATCCTTTTGGTGGCCGTCTCTGTCGCGTGATGTGCGTTCGTTTGTGCAGTCCTGTGGGATTTGTGCTCGGGCTAAGCCCTGCTGTTCTCGTGCCAGTGGGTTGCTTTTGCCCTTGCCAGTCCTGAAGAGGCCCTGGACACATATCTCTATGGATTTTATTTCGGATCTCCCCGTCTCTCAAAAGATGTCGGTCATTTGGGTAGTTTGTGATCGCTTCTCTAAGATGGTCCATTTGGTACCCTTGTCTAAATTGCCATCCTCCTCTGATTTGGTGCCAATGTTTTTCCAGCATGTGGTTCGTTTGCATGGCATTCCGGAGAACATCGTTTCTGACAGAGGTTCCCAGTTTGTTTCGAGGTTTTGGCGAGCCTTTTGTGCTAGGATGGGCACTGATTTGTCTTTTTCCTCGGCTTTCCATCCTCAGACAAATGGCCAAACTGAACGAACCAATCAGACCTTGGAAACATATCTGAGATGTTTTGTTTCTGCTGATCAGGATGATTGGGTGTCCTTTTTGCCTTTGGCTGAGTTCGCCCTTAATAATCGGGCCAGCTCGGCTACTTTGGTTTTGCCGTTTTTCTGCAATTCTGGTTTCCATCCTCGTTTCTCTTCAGGGCAGGTTGAGTCTTCGGACTGTCCTGGTGTGGATACTGTGGTGGATAGGTTGCAGCAGATTTGGACTCATGTAGTGGACAATTTGACATTGTCCCAGGAGAAGGCTCAACGTTTCGCTAACCGCAGGCGCTGTGTGGGTCCCCGACTTCGTGTTGGGGATTTGGTTTGGTTGTCGTCTCGTTATATTCCTATGAATGTTTCCTCTCCTAAGTTTAAGCCTCGTTTCATTGGTCCATATAGGATTTCTGAGGTTCTTAATCCTGTGTCTTTTCGTTTGACCCTTCCAGCTTCTTTTTCCATCCATAATGTATTCCATAGGTCATTGTTGCGGAGATACGTGGCACCTGTGGTTCCATCCGTTGATCCTCCTGCCCCGGTTTTGGTTGAGGGGGAGTTGGAGTATATAGTGGAGAAGATTTTGGATTCTCGTATTTCGAGACGGAAACTCCAGTACCTGGTTAAGTGGAAGGGTTATGGTCAGGAACATAATTCCTGGGTCTTTGCCTCTGATGTTCATGCTGCCGATCTGGTTCGTGCCTTTCATTTGGCTCATCCTGGTCGGCCTGGGGGCTCTGGTGAGGGTTCGGTGACCCTTCCTCAAGGGGGGGGGTACTGTTGTGAATTCTGTGGTCAAGCTCCCTCCTGTGGTCATGAGTGGTACTGCGGCTGGTTCTGTCTATGAGCTTCCTCTGGTGGATGTGAGTGGGGCTGCGGCTTCTGAGTTTCCTTCCTCAGGTGACGAGGTTAAGTCGTTAGGTGCTGCTCTATTTAACTCCACCTAGTTCGTTGTTCCTGGCCTCCAGTCAATGTTCCAGTATTGGTCTTGCTCTCTCCTGGATTGTTCTTGTGGCCTGTCTTCACTGCATAAGCTAAGTTCTGCTTGTGTTACTTTTGTTTGCTATTTTTTCTGTCCAGCTTGCTATATTGGTTTTTCTTGCTTGCTGGAAGCTCTGGGACGCAGAGGAAGCACCTCCTTACCGTTAGTCGGTGCGGAGGGTCTTTTTGCGCCCTCTGCGTGGTTGTTTGTAGGTTTTTTGTGCTGACCGCAAAGCTATCTTTCCTATCCTCGGTCTATTCAGTAAGTCAGGCCTCACTTTGCTAAAACCTATTTCATCTCTGTGTTTGTATTTTCATCTTTACTCACAGTCATTATATGTAAGGGGCTGCCTTTTCCTTTGGGGAATTTCTCTGAGGCAAGGTAGGCTTATTTTTCTATCTTCAGGGCTAGCTAGTTTCTCAGGCTGTGCCCGAGGCGCCTAGGTCTGGTCAGGAGCGCTCCACGGCGACCTCTAGTGTGGTGTGATAGGATTAGGGATTGCGGTCAGCAGAGTTCCCACGTCCCAGAGCTCGTCCTATGTTATTATTAACTATCAGGTCACCTTGTGTGCTCTTAACCACCAGGTCTATTGTGTTTCTGAATCACCAGTCCATAACAGTAGCTGGGCAATATACTACGTGGCTGGCCAATATACTACATGGCTGGGCAATATACTACATGGCTGGGCAATATACTATGTGGGCTGTGCAATATACTACGTGGACATGCATATTCTAGAATACCCGATGCGTTAGAATCGGGCCACCATCTAGTATAGTATAAAAATGCATAAATGTATCACGTTGTCTCATGTTGGATGACATATTTTAATGTTTTTCTGTGACTTCTATGCACATATTGTTGGCTTACTTGGAACTACTTCATGCACAGAAAGCAATTTAGTGCACCTGTGACGCTGTAAGAATCTGGCTGCACTCGGATGTCACCCGAGTGCAGTCCTATTAGAGCATGTAGATTCAAACAGTGAAAAACGGAGAGTGGACCCACTGGACCGTGATGACGAATCCCTCTCGGACGAGCTGACCAGGTGGACCGCCCCCTATACAGGGAGAGGTAGGGGCAGGCCCGTGAGGGACTATCGCCACGGAAGCTGGAGGGTCGACTGAGATCAGATGGGTACACAGCAGGCACAAAGGGAAAGAGGGAACAGAAAGGAACTACTGAGACAAGGGAGAAGATGGGAACGCTACGGAGGCACGGAGGCTGGCAGGACAATATGGAGACTCTGAGGCTGACGGGAGCAAGGAAAAGATATAGGAGCCGGGCAGGTACCGCAGAGGAAAAGGAACTGAAGGAACAAGGCAGGAACACAGGAAACAGGCAGGCACTGCAGAGGGCGGAGGAGACCCAAAGTCAGAGAGCTAGGAACGCACAAAGACCACAGGTGGCCAGAAGCACTTGTAAACACAAATGAACATCAGGCACAGAGAAGCAGCAGGAAGCAGTTTACATAGCAGCATGGGAGCTACTTCCGGGTTACAGTCCTCCAGGATGACGGAGAGGACAGGAAAGAGCGCCAACAGAGAAATCAGATGTGCGCACACGCAGAGCTGAATGCGACGCACACGCGCACCCCGCGAGCTGCAGTGGGGAGAGGCGGCGGCAGCAACGGCATGACAGCACCTTTCCTCTATGTCAATCCCCTTTACTTGAGGTGCATACAATGTCTAAAAATATAATAAAAAAGAATTTAAACCTTTTTGCGCTCCAATAAATTTTGGAGTATTTTTTGCTACTATAGTAAAATAAGTAAACCTCAAAATACTAGAAACATATCATACATGGTTCTATATCTGGGGGGAATAAAAGATCACAAATGTATGCAATTCATAGTACTTTTTAAAATAACATTTTTTAAACAGAAAATAGCAATTTTAACAAAACAGACTTGAGGGACTGATAGCAGTTAGGTAATTAAAATTTAGTTGACAGCAAACACAAAAATTCAGACTACAAGATGTAGATACAAATAACCACGTAGAAATAATTTCACAGACTATCGGATGCAGACTTTACATTTACATCTGAGTGGGAGACACATTGTTATTTTGCTCTGACAGAACTGTGAATGCTGCAGCCGGTCAGAGTTTTTTGATTGGCTGCATTGACCACTTCATTTATTTGATTTAGACTATTCATTTGAGTCCTGATATGCACAGGGAGAGGTAAGTCATTAGAGTTAGGGAGCACTTGTGCTAGGGTCATCTTGGTGTGTTTGGATGGCTTTTATGGTTTTTGATCAAAATTGAACTAAATACCTCCCATTTTTGGTGCATAGCAATGGTAAAATTTACCATAGAGACCATCCATACTGAGGTCTTCTTTGTGTGTTTGGATGACTTTTACACATTTGTCAGAAAAATATTCAACTAAGTACCACCCATATTTGGTGTATAGCAATTGTCACAAATCATTAAGGGATTTGTGGCAGCTCTGGGTCTACTAAAATATAAATGTTGTTTTTTCCTTTTGGTCCAGCAAGAGGTAATGTCTGTCTCTTACTGACTGTTCTTTTAGGCTGGTCAGCTGATATAGTTTGGTAACCACTCCCACCTCCCTTTAAATAGTCACGTGGCACATCAGCTGATCGTCGATTATAGTTTTTGCTCTACGCAGACCAGCTTGGTGTGTGGAGCTTGTCTGTGATTATAGTGTTGCTGCTGTTGGAGTTCTGCTATCCTGGTGCTGTTTTTTCTGCTGCTTTGGAGCTTAGCAGCAGAGCTGGAGCTGAGTATTTCCCTTTCTTGTCTGTCCCCTCCTTGCCGGTTAGTTCACTATTCAGGGTACATTGAGGTGACAGTCAGAGACAAGGCATGTGATGGCAGTGGGGGAAGACCCGTGTAGGGTGTTAGGGACGCTTAGAGACAGGCACAGGTTGATGTCAGGAGGTGTCCCATCCCCCGCTTCCTACCACTAGGATCTTCCTCTTCCTTTTCCATCCTGTTGCATTTATATGCTGCATCGTCTGCTAGACTTAGCCGTGTCCAAGAGTGACAGCAATGATGGAATTCTCCATGTGGATCTCTACTGATGTCACCTTGGTGTGTTTTGATGGCTTTTACACTTTTTGATAAATAAATAAATTAAGAACCTCCAGTTTTTACCGTGTATAGCAATCGTCGAATTCATATATTTATGGACACAATGTTCTGACGCACAGTGTGTATGTAGAGTTTATAACAACATCTGATGAAGTATTCCACTATTTTTTTCAAATCCTGTTAAAAGGGAGCATTTGGGTACTATTGATTGCAATTTATATTGAAATATAACCCAGAGCTTTACAAGGCAGCAATATTGTTGTGTACATGAGCCGTAGCAGAAGAAACTTTTGATTCCATTTATTGCTGACATGTTTCAAGGATTTTCTAGCTTATTTTACATTAGTTTGTTTTGTGTATAAGAACTCTAAGCAATGGATAAATCAACTAAAGTGGTGCCATAAAAATACACAGGCTTACAATATAAATTTGTATGGCTGTAAAAGTTTGTGTATGATTACAAGCAAATGAATAATGAATGCTAAGGCAACTATTAGAGAAAGAGTTCAATACAGACAGTCATTTTGTTATAAAACTTAGTAAAAAAGATAATATGGCTTAATAAAATAATCTACAAGAGCCCTCGTGATTAAAAAAAAAGATGAATTTGCTAAATGATATCTGCGTTTACTCAAAAGCTACAGTGTGGAAAATAAATCACAGTGCATATTCTCTAAATTATATTATGACTATGAGAATGAATTTTAATGTAGCGTAAGGAGGAAATATTCAGAATGTGAGCAAAGTTTTCCTAATACTGTAGCAGGTGACGACACAGACAGATGAGGCCACTGTGCATGATCAATATATGGGCCTTTTGAAGTCTAAAAGGTCATTAAAATGCTATTTTCACTTACTTTGGAGGTGGAAATGGACCCCTTACCTCTTTGGGCCCCTGTGCAGCTCATCCTGTTGTAGCAATGATATGTCCACCCCTGCACAGTTGAATGTTACAACTGGTCTACAGCTCACAAAATAAAAACAGGAAAAAGTTATATCAACATATAAATTAAGATTTCTAAAACATGTCACATAGATCTCAGACTTTCTTTTAAAGTATTACATAAGATTCTTGCTTAATGAAAATAAAAAAAAATTATTGGATTGAGTAATCATATCAACTTGATGTTAGGGGTTGAGTTCCCACCTCTGCACAGGGGGAATCTCGGGCCATCTCTGCTGCAGTCTCCCATTCTTCTCCTGCCGCAGTGGAGCCTGCTCAGCAGAGACGTCGGTCCCAGCATCTCGCTCAGTCTGACTCTGTACAAAGAGTTACTGCTGCTTTTCCTGCTTCTGCCATTGGAGTCAGTGCTGGGAAGCGGCGAGCAGAGGCTTCTGGGACTAAGTCCTGCTTTTCTCGTTCTGAGCATGCCCAGAGTAAGATTTCTCAGTGGAGATCGAGGGTCACATGATCAGATACTGCAGCTAAGGCCATTGGTCCTTCAGGAAGGTCCTGTTGGTGCTCACGCTCTGTGGCAGCCTCTCATTGGTCCTTCTAGGAAGGTCCTGTACGTGCTGCAACTATTTAAGGCTTGCATGGCCGCACGGCCATGCGCTAGTATTGTTCTATATTATGTGCTTTGCGCCAGTGTGGTCACGTAAGAGTGTGTTCAGGGACCCGGCTGAAATAAGCCACTGGAATGCTGGCACCTCTGGCGAGGAGATTGTGTTTGTATGTATTCAGGGATCTGGCTGAAATACGCCCCTAGAATGCTGGCACCTCCGGCGAGGAGTTTTGTGTGCATGCGTGACCACTGACTGCTCTCTGTTTAGGTAGTTAGCCTGTGCCTCTGTGAAGTATAACAGGGCACAGTGCTTTGCTTTCATGGCTACTCGGTGAATTAACTGAGTTAGTCCATACCACCATATAGTGCTGCCATTTGCTAGCAGCAGGTTCTCCTGCATGGTGGACCCCGAGCTGCGAATGCACCAATAACAATAAAAACATCTATATTTACTCGGTGCGTTCCGCTAGCCCTAACACTTGGGTTATTATAACATGAAATAGATGGTGTCCCGATTCTAACGCATCGTGTATTCTAGAATATGTGTGTATGTATATAGCAGCCATATAGTATATAGAACAGGCCACGTAGTATTTAGGAGTACTATGTGGCCTGTGGTATATACCATGTGGCTGCTATATGCATATATACATATTGTAGAGTATCCGATGTGTTAATATAGACCACGCAGTAAATAACATAGCCCATGTAGTATATAACACAGCCCACACAGTATATAGCAGCCACGCAGTATATAGCAGCCACGCAGTATATAACACAGCCCACGTAGTATGTAACACTGGCCACATAATACATAACACAGCCCACGAAATATATAGCACAGCCCACATAGTATCTAACAGTGGCCACGTAGTATATAGCACGCAGTATAGAACACAGCCACATAGTATATAACACTGCCCACATAGTATATAGCAGCCATGTAGTATACAACGCAGCCCACGCAGTATAGAACACAGCCCACATAGTATCTAACACAGCCCACGTAGTATTTAGCAGTATGGGCACCATATCCCTGTTAAAAAAATTATTAAAATAAAAAATAGTTATATACTCACCCGCCGGGATCCAGCGTAGATCCAGCGATCCTCTGGCTATGCAGGCGCGGCTGCCGCCATCTTTCATTCCCAGGGTGCATTGCAAAATTACTCAGATCACTTAGCGGTCTCGCGAGACCGCTAAGTCTTCTGGGTAATTTTGCAATGCATCTCTGGGAATGGAAGCTGGAGGCAGGCGCGAGCGCATCATCGGACTACGGAAGGTGAGAATAGCAGGTTTTTTTTTTTAATTATTTTTAACATTAGATGTTTTTACTATTGATGCTGCATAGGCAGCTTCAATAGTAAAAACTTGGTCACACAGGGTTAATAGTGGCAGTAACGGAGTGAGTTACCCGCGGCATAACACGGTCCATTACCACTGGCATTAACCCTGTGTGAGCGGTGACTGGAAGGGAGTATGGAGCGGGCACTGACTGCGGGGAGTATGGAGCGGGCACTGACTACAGGGGAGTACAGAGGGTCTAATCGAACTGTGGCCGTCGCTGATTGGTCGCAGCAGCCATGACACGCAGCTGGCGAGACCAATCAGCGACTTGGATTTCCATGACAGACAGAGGCCGCAACCAATGAATATCAGTGACAAACAGACAGACAGAAGGACAGACAGAAAAACGGAAGTGCCCCTTAGACAATTATTTAGTAGATAACTTAGTGTTTAGTTTAAATATTTGACTAAAAGTGCTTCTAAATTTAGAATTCTTGTAATTCTGTGTAATGGTTCTAATAAAAAAGACTTAAATATTATTGAATATCCAGATCAACTGATCCAGAGCTGTTGATTCAGTAGTCCATATTTGTCATTGTTTATAGCTGCCAAAATGTGATTGAGCCATGATGCCAATAAGCACAGAAATTTGCTGCAGCTTTTATGTGTTGGCAGCTTGCAAATAAAGACTAGGAAAGATAACATGGGCTTCACTGCAAGACTGGCAGGGTATTAAAAAGCTAAACAGTGCATTTGGTGCTATCTTTAGCTGATTTCGGACTGTCCATAGACCTTGAAATGTCTGAGAGGTCCGACACGTACTCTGCAGTGAAGTTCTAAAATGTCACTGCACAGTAGAGCAGCTACATCGGATGGTGTAGCTACAGGAGCAGAGATCTGGTAGTCCCCATAGAGAATGCACAGACAATGTTTTACTATCTGTGCCTTCTTCTTGATTGCTGTATACACAGCACTAAACAAGCGCTGTGTAGGCATTAATAGGAAGCGCGGATGGCACTTCCTCCTGCATACGCAGTGGTCATGTGATCTCTGTGTACAGAGGAGGCAGAATCTATTGGGCCATAAGAGACCAAGACAGCTGTTTATCCAGAAGACTGCATTTCCCTTGTGACTGAAGCTAATAAACAAACCTCAGTTACAAAGAACATTTTTTGTATTTGTTTCTTTATGAAATCATGCAAACATCATAGTAGAAACAAATGTTACATATGCCAAGGAGTATTCCTCTGTTTTGCTCAAAAGAAAATGTAGCCCTCATGCAGATAACAACGCAATTCTCTTTTTTAGTGACAAACTAATTGATTAAACTTTGATGATTATGATAGATTATTATTCAGTGTTAACATAAAAGTGTGCTAATTCCCTTAACTTTCATAGTCTAGGTTAATTTCCTCGTGCAATTTAAATGTAAATAGTCTATTTTAACCCTGCTGTTCTGTTCGGTCTGGGGAGACCTATTTTGAACTTTGGTATTTTTTGGGGTGTTCAAGATGCGGTTCTGAAACTTGTGGTTGATTGACTTAAATGAGGATGGGTCGGTCGGCCACGGGTTTCAGAGCCGCATCTTGAATATTTTAAAGAATATTGAAGTTCAAGGTCGGTCATTTTTGACCAACAGAACAGCAGGGTTAAGGCACAAAATCAAAATACAAGAAAAATAATTTTTAAAAGACAAAGAAAAAATGTTCTGGAAGATTTGCATAATATTGTTAACTCAGTGTGAAATTATGTCAGAAATATTTGAGAATGCGTATTCTGTAAAAAGTAACAGCAGGCAGTAGAACATTTTTGAGATAACATCTTCATTGCTACGAGACTAACAAGTCCCGTTATTTTTGCATAATTAATGGCATATATTGTGTTTGCATTCCATAGATTTACATATTGATATCATTGCAAACCTTCTTGTGTTATATACATGTTCTGGTTTTCTGGAATTATTTGACCTTAGATGTGTACATCAAGTTGTGCTTGTACAGTGCATTAGCATTTGATAGTTTCCCCCTAAGGCTTAACAGCTACTTAGCGCATTTTCCTTTTGGTGGATTCTCTATACACAGTGTGTATCTTGCTAGACATTCTTCTTAAGATGACCTCCTAGTGTGAAAGACTTGCTAGCATTAGCATGACAGATTAGTCGAGAATTTAGTTGCTCTATTTTGCCTGCAAGGTTTTACAAACTAAGTACATTCAAAAATGCGTAAAATCTTCAAGTATAAAGGAACATCAATGCCCAGTTGAAAAATCCGGTTAGAGCTTGAAACAGGTTGTGTATAAATAGATACAAATATACTGTACAATGTGCCTTGTAAAATATTTTTGTCAGATACGGAAAAAACATTTAACTAAAGCTTTCTAAAATAAAAGTGTTAATAGCTTAGTTTTCTAAAATAACAAAAAGCAAAATAAATGAACAAAACAGAAATGTAAATCAAGTCAATTGCCGGTGTTTTTTGAGCAGTCATGCAGATGGCAGTGGGACAAACACCTGGTGTTCGGATGCCGAACCTGAACAGTAACACAAACTTCCTGGTGAAGTCCCTGTTCGGGGTCTGTCCTGAACAGTAGGTGTTTGATATGGACCCCGAAATTTACTGTTCGGGTTCACTGACCTCTACTTAAGATGAAAAGTGGTCACACCAAACATTACTGTGTTATAGATTTCTCTTTTGTCTACTTATTATGCCTATGTATCCATCTAGAGTAGAAAATTTGAACAGCACACTATAGACAAATAAATGATGGGCGAGCCTGAACTGTAAAGTTCGGAGTCCGTACCAAGTACCTAGTGTCCGTGCACGGGCCCCAAAACTTTTCCAGGATGTCCATGTTGCTGTTTGGGTTCAGCACCCCAAACATTGGCTGTTTCCCATGCTGTAATCTAGGTGACAGCATGAGAAACACCAGCAGTAGTGATCAACGGTAAGATTATTGCCGCTGTTTGGAACGCTACGGTTCCCACTCATCATACGGATCACATACGGATCACAGCATGTGAGCCAGCAGCTATGACTTCAATGCCGTTTTCTTTAACTATTTATTTAAATAATTGATGTGGAACTTCTGTATTCTTGATAACCAGACATGACAAATTTGACAGCTGGGGGTTACAGTCCACAGCTGTTGGTTTTGCCTGCATTGGTTATAAAAATTAGAAGAGCTCAAACATCATTTTATAATTTATTTAACTATAGCACATTTACCGGCAGATGAATACTCTCCTTAGCCTTGCCTGCTCTCTCTGCTATCAGCAAAAGCAGGCATAGGAGGAAGAGTAGTACTTATTTTATGGTAACAGCTGCAGTTTCACATGCTGTCATCTAACAGCATGAGAATTGCAAGTCTCTAACCGGCAGTAATGATCTTTTTGCTGATGAGAGCCCGTGTTTGCTGCTCAGTCACAGCATGGCAAACAATGAATGTTCAGACTCCCCATTCAGATAAATGAGGTACAGGTTTGGGTCTGAGATTGGGTACTGTTCAGTCCTGCTGAATAATATGTTTGGCATTATCTAATACAGTATATAAAGCTGAATGTGTGTGTGTATGTATGTATGTATGTATGTATGTATGTACAGTGGGGCAAAAAAGTATTTAGTCAGTCAGCAATAGTGCAAGTTCCACCACTTAAAAAGATGAGAGGCATCTGTAATTTACATCATAGGTAGACCTCAACTATGGGAGACAAACTGAGAAAAAAAAATCCAGAAAATCACATTGTCTGTTTTTTTAACATTTTATTTGCATATTATGGTGGAAAATAAGTATTTGGTCAGAAACAAAATTTCATCTCAATACTTTGTAATATATCCTTTGTTGGCAATGACAGAGGTCAAACGTTTTCTGTAAGTCTTCACAAGGTTGCCCACACTGTTGTTGGTATGTTGGCCCATTCCTCCATGCAGATCTCCTCTAGAGCAGTGATGTTTTTGGCTTTTCGCTTGGCAACACGGACTTTCAACTCCCTCCAAAGGTTTTCTATAGGGTTGAGATCTGGAGACTGGCTAGGCCACTCCAGGACCTTGAAATGCTTCTTACGAAGCCACTCCTTCGTTGCCCTGGCGGTGTGCTTTGGATCATTGTCATGTTGAAAGACCCAGCCACGTTTCATCTTCAATGCCCTTGCTGATGGAAGGAGGTTTGCACTCAAAATCTCACGATACATGGCCCCATTCATTCTTTCATGTACCCGGATCAGTCGTCCTGGCCCCTTTGCAGAGAAACAGCCCCAAAGCATGATGTTTCCACCACCATGCTTTACAGTAGGTATGGTGTTTGATGGATGCAACTCAGTATTCTTTTTCCTCCAAACACGACAAGTTGTGTTTCTACCAAACTGTTCCAGTTTGGTTTCATCAGACCATAGGACATTCTCCCAAAACTCCTCTGGATCATCCAAATGCTCTCTAGCAAACTTCAGACGGGTCCGGACATGTACTGGCTTAAGCAGTGGGACACGTCTGGCACTGCAGGATCTGAGTCCATGGTGGCGTAGTGTGTTACTTATGGTAGGCCTTGTTACATTGGTCCCAGCTCTCTGCAGTTCATTCACTAGGTCCCCCCGCATGGTTCTGGGATTTTTGCTCACCGTTCTTGTAATCATTCTGACCCCACGGGGTGGGATTTTGCGTGGAGCCCCAGATCGAGGGAGATTATCAGTGGTCTTGTATGTCTTCCATTTTCTAATTATTGCTCCCACTGTTGATTTCTTCACTCCAAGCTGGTTGGCTATTGCAGATTCAGTCTTCCCAGCCTGGTGCAGGGCTACAATTTTGTTTCTGGTGTCCTTTGACAGCTCTTTGGTCTTCACCATAGTGGAGTTTGGAGTCAGACTGTTTGAGGGTGTGCACAGGTGTCTT
Source organism: Ranitomeya imitator (assembly GCF_032444005.1). NCBI lineage: Eukaryota > Metazoa > Chordata > Amphibia > Anura > Dendrobatidae > Ranitomeya > Ranitomeya imitator. Next base: position 115,428,670 of record NC_091283.1, on the reverse strand, counting down.
TTTATACTGATAACAAGTTTAAACAGGTGCCATTACTACAGGTAATGAGTGGAGGAAAGAGGAGACTCTTAAAGAAGAAGTTACAGGTCTGTGAGAGCCAGAAATCTTGATTGTTTGTTTCTGACCAAATATTTATTTTCCACCATAATATGCAAAAAAAATGTTAAAAAACAGACAATGTGATTTTCTGGATTTTTTTTTCTCAGTTTGTCTCCCATAGTTGAGGTCTACCTATGATGTAAATTACAGATGCCTCTCATCTTTTTAAGTGGTGGAACTTGCACTATTGCTGACTGACTAAATACTTTTTTGCCCCACTGTATGTGTGTATGTCCGGGATTGGTGTCTGCACTGTCGCAGCTACAGCCACAAAGTTTTGCACAGTCACACGTCTGGACCCTGAGAGCGTCATAGGTTATGTTGTGAGGTGAAATTTTAACCCTGCGCGTTCCAATTCACCAAAAAATTTTGCCCCTATCTATATAATGGGGAAAAAGTGAAAGGAAAAGTTTTGGAGTCAAATTGACAGCTGCCAGATGTGAACAAGGGGGACTTAAAGAATGAGAGCAATGACGCCAAAGAGTATATACTGTACAGTTGCTAAGATGGGGCCCTGACATGGGATACTCACCACACATGGGGATATGAACACACACACAATATGCTCCACACGCTACCACGTGCTTGAACACATATACCACCCTCAGCACACATTTCATCACACATACACCAACCTCGGCACATAAAAGTCGAAACACAAAAGTCACCACTCAAAACTCGCCACGTGCAAAATTTGCCACATGCAAAACTCGCCACATGCAAAACTAGGCTCACGCAAAACTCGCCACACGTGCAAAACTCACCTCATGGAAAACTCACCACATGCAAAACTTGCACACGCGGAAAAATTTGCCCATGCGCAAAAGTTGCAACACATGCAAAAGTTGCCTCACACAAACTTGCACATACTCAAAATGCACCACACATAAAACTTGACACGCGCAAAACTCACCATGAGCAAAACTTGCTGCACACAACTTGTTACAATAACCTGTCATATGCAACCATTTTGACAGGATTTGCCTTTTGATTTTAAACGCCTCCAGTATCCTGTTCAACTGGCATTTGCTATGTCCATCAACAAGGCTCAGGGACAGTACTTGAAAGTAGTTGGAATCGATTTACAATCTCCATGCTTTTCTCATGGTCAACTTTATGTGGCCTATTCAAGAGTTGTAACATCCAAAAATCTGTTTGTCTTTGCACTTGAAGGAAAAACTAAGAATGTCGTTTATCAAAAGGTTCTCAAATAAGTAGTAGAAGATTACTTCACATTACTTGGCCAATTTAGTTAAATCTGTGTGAAATATCTCTGGTGTTGAAATGTATGCTGTGAAATGCTTCTATTAGCTTAGTTTTTGCCTTTTAATAATTACATTTCTATCTATTTGTTTTGTGGTTTTTGGGTGACAAAACAGCAGTTATTAACTCGGGCAAAGTCGGGTAGTACAGCTAGTTAAGATTTAATGCGGTGTCATCACACCTGGCTTTTCCTAATGCTGATCACTAGGGTTGAGCGACCTTTACTTTTATAGGATCGGGTCGGGTTTCACGAAACCCGACTTTTGAAAAAGTCGGGTCGAGTGAAATCGGCCGATCCTATAAAAAAGTCGGGGTCGGGGTTGGACGAAACCCGAAACCCAATGCAGTGCATTGGGTTTCCATGGTTCCCAGGGTCTGAAGGAGCGGAAATTCTCCTTCAGGCCCTGCAATCCATATTTTAGTGTAAAATAAAGAATTAAAATAAAAAATATCGCAATACTTACCCTCTGACGCGCCCTGGTACTAACCGGGAACCTTCCTTCCTTAGAATCAGCCTTCCAGGACCTTGCGGTGACGTCGCGGTGACGTCGCGGCTTGTGATTGGCCACGCGGCCGCCCATGTGACCACTCGCGCGGCCAATCACAAGCCGCAACGTCACCCGCGACGTCACCGAAGGTCCTGGAAGGGCTGATTCTTAGGAAGGAAGGCTGCCGGAAAGAAGCAGGGCGCGTCCGAGGGTGAGTATATTCCTATTCAGGTCCTTCCAGGACCTTCGGTGACGTCGCGGGTGACATCGCGGCTTGTGATTGGCCGCGCAAGCGGTCACATGGGCGGCCGCGCGGCCAATCACAAGCCGCGACGTCACCGCGACGTCACCGCAGGATCCTGGAAGGCTGATTCTAAGGAAGGAAGGTTCCCGGTTAGTACCAGGGCGCGTCAGAGGGTAAGTATTGCGATATTTTTTATTTTAATTCTTTATTTTACACTTAAATCTGAATTCCGATACCAATTCCCGATATCTTAAACATATCGGGAATCGGTATCGGAATTCCGATTCTAGATTCAAAAGATCGCCGACTTCATGGCCGACCCCACACTGGGGTCGAGTCGGGTTTCATGAAACCCGACCTTGCCAAAAGTCGGCGACTTTTGAAAAATTTCGACCCGTTTCGCTCAACCCTACTGATCACGAACAAGTCATAACTTAAACAAGCTAATTAAGGTCTGAAATGTTGGTCAAAGGAATCTGAGCACACAAATCTCAAAGAGTGCCCAAACTTTTGCACTGGTCAATTTTCCTTTTTGTAAGTTTTAAAATTAAAAAATTACAATATAAATTTTTTCCTAAAATACAAAGGAAACATGTCATCTTTAGCTTTAGGCCTTTTAGAGATCATTTAATCTTCAATTGCTTAACTGTTCACATATAGATAGATATGGTTCCTGTTGGGACCGAAACGTCGCATTCTGCCTTCTGGGCTGATTAAATAGCTCCTTTTCACTACAAACGGTGTGCTGCCTCCAATTTTTCTGGACTTTTATAATTGAGGTTTGGCATTTGCCTGGGGGGCTCTGCACCCGGACTCTTTCTTTGTGCTGCTCTAATTTTCTTCTTGATAGATAGATAGATAAATAGATAGATAGATAGTCATGGAAAATCTGAACAGCATCTCCTTAGTGTGAATGAGTGCAAGCTGCAATGATTGCATAATATGAAAAAGAATCACCACAGGACTCTGTAATGGCCAAGATATATGAAAACCGTGGAAATATTAAATCTAAGCTACGTTATTACTCAATAAGTTGTAGGTTCTTAGAGCATAAATCGGCCAGTTCATGTATGTCCATTTTTGCCCCAAGCTAAAATTGGCTATGGGGTCTAGGGGTTAAAGAGCTTAAAATGTGTTCAATACAGTTCTATAAGATCTCAGAGTAATATGTATGTGTTTTCTGAGTAATTAGAGGCTTTTGCAGAATTGAAACTTTTTCAAGAAAAAATGTTGAATCTAGCTGGTGAATTTGAATTTCAATAGATTTGCTCTTTTTAAGCAAATATATGTTAAGCAGCCATAATAGTGAGCTTAAAAATAAGCAAAATGCTTTAATTTCCTGTTTCTGGACAAGTTTTTTACTACGTGTGACATAAAAAATTTAATTTTATCAACTCAAATGTAAAATAATAAAAAATCTTGTAAAAGACATAAGATATCAAGGAATCACCTTTATTCCATGTTCCTACCTAACATAAATACTGTTTGCTTTCCGCTGCCTTTTTTTGTGCAGAAAATCTGCTGCATCTGCTGTATCTAAAGTTAGGGTCACATTACTGTATTCTTCACATGAGAAAAATGGTCCAATAAAACTAATCATACTGTGATCACAGATTGCAATTGGGCCGAAACTAGGGTCGTCTGCTAAATTAGGTTATTTGTGCTTTTTCAAAGCAATTTTAGTGCATTTTTGTGTATGCTTTTTTTCATTTACATTTGTAGTGCATTTCTGCTTAGTAAACTAACTTTTTTCCTGTGCGTGTTTCTTAGTTCATTTGGGTTTATGAAGAAAATCTACAAATAAAATGTAGAATTACCAAAAGAGAAAATTGCATGTTTCTGATTTAAAAAATGAACTGCAGATCAGTTTACACTGTGTGAAAAAAAGCAGAGTGGACATGAGATTTCTCTAAATCCCTTTGGTGGAACTGCAATATGTTGTATTTTTTGCACAATTTGAATACACAGTATCAACCAACTCCAAAAACTCTTTGGAATTTGGCCAAGCAAAGTGGATGTGATTTCATGAAAAGGTAAGGCCCAGTGCATCTAGAGATGCCATTGAACTGAAGTTTTTTGTGCATTTTTCTCAATACAATTCTATGCGGAGTCTAAAAAAATGCAGTTGCATTTTTAGTTTTTTAATCAAAACTTGTCTCTACTAAAAATACATTGAAAAACACTTCAAATTTGCACCATAAATACAAAAAGGAAATTTTATACCAAAAAAGAGCAAAACACACTAATCCAAGAAGATTGTCATTACATAGTACGGTGTGTGGACATCAGAAGGAAATATGCAGTTAAAAAGGAGCAGAATAAATAAAGAGTTTACATCATATATGAATGCAGCCTCAGAATTCATCTTTCCAAAGGGGATTTTTTTCTCTAGATTCCAAGGGCCAAAGAGACCCCCAAAAAGTCAAAATAATTTATACTAAACTACAATATTAGATAATTAATAGACTTTTATTGTTTTGTATTATGGCGTATATAAAACAGAACTTATGCAAAGCTGTACTTCGGCAGTGTTCATGAGGCTTACCTTGCTGTGTTTGATTACCTTCAAATAATGTATTCATTATCAATCACGTTCAATGAGATACGGTAATTGCATGTGTGTATTTGCTTATATATACAGGACATATCAAAGCATTTAAACATGGGTTGTTAACTTTCTGCTTACTAAAGTCTGTGTGAAGATTTTCTCAATAGAATCATACTTTTTTTCTGCAATAAATTGCCACCTTGGAAAGACTAATGACAGTGCAATCAATTTTAGAGAACTACAGTTCATGTGATCTCATTTAAACTCTAGTTTCACACAAACAGTTATTCGGTGGTCTATTTATCTCCAAATTCATCATTCTGTCAGAAAAAGTACATAGTTGGAGTAATATTGAGCAAAAGAATTAAAGTGCAAGAATTGAAACATGATTCAATGAACATGAGAATAAAAATACTTAAAATGTTGACAATTAATAAAAAAATTTGTGTCATTTAAAATCTTTTATTTTAATTAAAATGAAGATCCATCCAAGTAGGTTTTCTACTTTCAAGAAAATATGCAAATGCTCTTCTTGACCTTATATAATAAAACAGTGCAGCTACTCATCCTCCTCAGGTCCAGGGCCAGATCTCCACTGCTGCTACAACCTTAAGGTACCGTCACACTAGACGATATCGCTAGCGATCCGTGACGTTGCAGTGTCATCGCTAGCGATATCGTCCAGTGTGACAGGCAGCAGCGATCAGGCCCCTGCTGTGCTGTCGCTGGTCAGGGAAGAAAGTCCAGAACTTTATTTGGTTGCTGGACTCCCCGCAGACATCGCTGAATCGGCGTGTGTGACACCGATTCAGCGATGTCTTCACTGGTAACCAGGGTAAACATCGGGTAACTAAGCGCAGGGCCGCACTTAGTAACCCGATGTTTACCCTGGTTACCATCCTAAAAGTAAAAAAAAACAAACACTACATACTTACCTACAGCCGTCTGTCCTCCAGCGCTGTGCTCTGCACTCCTCCTGCTCTGGCTGTGAGCGTCGTTCAGCCGGAAAGCAGAGCGGTGACGTCACCGCTCTGCTTTCCGGCCGCTGTGCTCACAGCCAGTACAGGAGGAGTGCAGAGCACAGCGCTGGAGGACAGACGGCTGTAGGTAAGTATGTAGTGTTTGTTTTTTTTACTTTTAGGATGGTAACCAGGGTAAACATCGGGTTACTAAGCGCGGCCCTGCGCTTAGTTACCCGATGTTTACCCTGGTTACCAGCATCGTTGGTCGCTGGAGAGCTGTCTGTGTGACAGCTTTCCAGCGACCAAACAGCGACGCTGCAGCAATCCGGATCGTTGTCGGTATCGCTGCAGCGTCGCTAAGTGTGACGGTACCTTTAGCATTTTGATTGCAGAGGTGATATCACGTCAAGAGCATGCATCACTGACACATAATCATTGGGCTCAGTGGTTCATGCCATCTACGATGGCACAGCTGCAGAGAGAAGTCATTGGTTGCATCGTTGATGCCTATTGTAAACTTGATGACACCGCTGCAGTTTATGCTCAATCTGAGGAAGGTGACAACCGTATAAGTTTATTATTCTAGGGCTTAATGTGATGATCTGCTTACATATGCATCTGTATGGTGTATGACAGGTCACTGATCCTTCAATGACCTGTCTGCTATTTTACATAATGCATATAATATTGTTGGCTTAGATAACAAAATTACATCTAGTAAAATGGCACTGATGACTGTGACTGCATAGTAGCACCAATCTCTTACCGATCAATGCTACTGCTCTAGTGCTGCCGCTGGTGTCATTTTGCTGCAGCCAAATTTTTTTTTCTCCTGCAAAATTGTGGCGGCGGCACATGCACATTAGCATTTATCACTTAGTTATTGCTGATGACATGAAACTATATAGGATATTAAAAACTGACCTTGACAGTACAATGTTACAAAACGTGAATGGGCAAACTCTTGGCAAATGAGGCTTAATATTGATAAATGTAGAGTAACACTCTTAGGACACAGTTATCCTATTGCTGCATATGCATTAAATGGGAGTATACTTGGGACTTGAGAACAAGATGAGGACTTGAGTATTCTGGTTATAAGTAAGATGAGCTGCAGCATTCAATGTAAGGCAGCAGATTCAAAAGCAAAAAAGATTTTATGGTGTACAGAAAGAGAGAAAAAAATCATGCGTTCCCAACATATTCTAACCCCTCTATAAATCACTTAAGAGGCCACATCTAGAATATGTTTTGGGATCCACATTTTAAAAAGGATATTTAAAACTCAAGCATGTTCAAAGGCAGCAACTAGCCACCATTCTGCAGTGGTATCAACAATTTAAGGACACAGGATGATTGTGCAAATGTAAAGGCTTTGGACAACCAAGTGATACAGGCAAAGCAGTGGATAGGGTTCAAGAGAGGTTCGAGAGACCTTTGCATGTAGCCTACAGAAATCAACATATCGCGCAAGTCGTGAACTTGACATTTCTCATTTGACTATTTGGAAGGTTCTGCGAAGGCAACTGCATTAGAAGCCATATCAAATACAGATATTGCAACACTACGGCCATCCGATCAAGGCATCCTATATGAATTATGTGCACTTTTTAAGACAACATTGGATAATAATGAATTTGCTTCCCAGCTAGTGTTCATTGACGACTTAAGAAACCCAATGCGACTGTGGAAATCAAAAGAGATTCTCCGAAAGAAATTGAAACCTCAATGATGTTACCACTAGTCACTGAGGCCGCACTCGCAGCACCTCATTCTCCTGTGGTTTTCAGCCTGGATGGCCATATCATGGCACTGTCCAGATTGTAAACCACATGTCGCAGACATGGATTGTGGCATGGAACAACTTCACTTTTAACAGATGAAAGATAAGATATTGTTGTTTAATATTTTTCTTTTTTTACAGGGGGCAACGGCTTCAATGGAATGGGCATAAGGTGAGTTTAACTGTCATTTTTAAATAATTTTCTTTTAAAGGACTTTATTCTGGGTGCTTTCTATTTACAATATGACTATGCAGTTAGTAATGGATAGGTATCTTGACGAAGACTCTCCATTACTAACCGCTTGGGCTTGATGTCACCTGACTATACAAAGGTGACATCAGCCCCACAAATATTACCCCACTTGCCGCAACCACAAGGCAAATGAAAAGAGATGGGCAAAGCCTGTGGGCAGCATGGTAGCGCAGTGGTTAGCACTGCAGCCTTGTAGCACTGGGGTCCTGAGTTCTAATCCCACCCAGGCAAAGAGTTTGTATGTTCTCTCTGTGTTTGTGTGGGTTTCCTCCGGGCACTCCGGTTTCCTCCCACATTCCAAAGACATACTGATAGGGATTTTAGATTGTGAGCCCCAACGGGGACAGTGATGATAATGTGTGCAAAACTGTAAAGCGCTGCGGAATATGTTAGCGCTATATAAAAATAAAGATTATTATTATTAAAGCCCTAGAATTGGTCCATCTAATAGATACACCTTTTCTGGAGTGGAAGAGGGCTGCTATTTTCAGGCTGGGGCAATATCCATGACCTCTTACCAGTCTGAAAATACCAGCCCTCAGATGTCCGCTTTAGCTTGGCTTCTTGTGAAAAATGGAGGGGACTCCATGCCATTTTGGAAATTTAATTATTTAAGTAGTTTAAAAAATGGCATGGGGACCCCTCTATTTTTGATATACAGCCATGATAAAGCTGACAGCTGAGGATTGCAGCCAGCATCTGTCAGTTTTGTCCCGCTGGTTATCAAAAATAGAACAGACCCTATGCCTTTTTTATTTTTTATTTATTTATAGTGCAGTCACAAGCTGATGAATACTTTCATCATAGGCATTTGCTCTCGCTATTATCAGCAACAGCAGGCGTAGACTGATGGGAGTAGTACTGACATCAGCTGACACCTCTGTGAATGGCGGCTTTTTACCTCCGATCACAGCTGCTGGGAACCACAGTTCTCTAACTGATGATAATAATCTTTCTGATGATCAGATCCACCAGTGTTTCTCGTGCCGTCATGCAGATGACAGCATGGGAAACATCTGATACGCAGAGTGCCGAACCCGAACAGTGACACAGACTTTCTAGAGAAGTTTGTGTTCAGGGTCCATGCCCTAACAGTAGGTGTTTGGTACAAACCCCAAACTTTACTGCTCAGGTTAGCCCATCACTATTTCTCAGTATGCATAACATTGAGGGTTAGAGATAATTAAAAAAAAAATGTATAATTGGTGGAGAAAGGTTGAGCTTGATGGACCTGGGTGCTTTTTCAACGTTTTTAACTATGTAACTATAAAGTGTTCTGGAAGAGATATAAATTGTTTTAACGCGGATTATAGTTTATCAGAATGGTTTCACACTAAGAGTCTAATACAATTTTTATGGCCTTTTGATGTCTTTTTCATGTTAAAATGCTATGAGAACTTTATTACTAAAATGCAGTCATATGCAGCAGTGTTTGTTATGATTTAGTATAATTTTGTTGAGTTAGTGATGCTTGTATACAAATGCTACATATTAAAGATATGACATTTTAGACATTTTGTCCATAAGCTTAATACAGTTTAATAAATCTGTGAAAAAATAAGAAATAAAAAATATAAGAAGTAAAAAGGTAAAAAAATAAGAAAGGAAACTTTTGGTGAATCTACATTAAATTGAGGAGCTTCCATATAAATAACTATATGCTAAACAGTAGAGATGAATAAATAGTACTTGGTCCAGTAGCTACGTCAGTAGTCAGTGGCTATCAAAAGGGAACCCTGAAAACCGCTCTTTACATGCCAAAATTCCCTGTTATTTTTCTGATTTATAGGCATGATCAGGCATCATTATCGCAGATTGACAGATGCATGATGTTGTGCCGTGGCCTACTAATCAGAAGTGTAAAGTTGGTAGGTAAGTGGCAGTTGTTAGGGCTCCCATCAGCAGATTTCGACAATTGATATGACTGCTGGACCAACGTCCTGCAAATTGATTTGCTCATCTCTACAAAATAGAATTACTTCTAAATCAAAAGTATTATTTTAGTATGAGTCAAATTTCATTTTAGTAGAAACTATATTACAAATTCATATTGGATAGATCCATTATGCAATATCGTTCTTGTGAGGGAAAAAAATCCCAGCTTTTTATATAGATTGCTGCTAGTTCCCACACTATATATAGAAATTTGACACTCAAATGTATTAAATAAGGACACAAGTTTTTATTTTTGATAATATCCAGACAAAAAAAGACGTTTCGGTCTGAAACTCCACCTTCATCAGTCATGTGGATAGGAAAGTAACTGCTTATACAGCACAGTGTAAGGCTATGCAGTGTCCACCGCTATGCAGAAGTAGTGCCTCTCCTGCATAGTGCCTTGTTTCTATATATTAACTGATGGGATTGGATCATACTTGTGCACCAGAACTACCATAAATGAAATGTCTTTCTTTTTAAGTTGTTCCCAGACATGCCTAAACAAACAACCCATGTGTATCGAAAAGATAAATTATTATATAAGACAATATCAAGAATTTAACATGTTTGCAATTTGTGGTAACAGTTTAAGGTAGATAAACCAATGAGCAGCTTGTTTCCTTGATAACATTTTGTAAATTACATAATAATATCACTTTTCAAAGTAATCATAATAAAAGAGCTTCGGAAACCTTAATTTTTCATTTTATTTTGTGTCTAGCACGCATGCAGTATTTTCCCTTTAATATGAAACCAATATTCCCAACATTCACACTTTGTACAGCATGTACACAAAATAGGTCTAAAATACAGTTGTGCTTTATTTATTATGATTTAAAAAGAGAAAACACAGTAGTTTGACAATAAATGGTGTTACCCAACTGTTAGGGCTAGCGGACCGCACCAAATAATTGGAAAGATAGTGTAAGGTGTGTTCGCTGCCCGGGGTCCACCGTGCAGAGATGGAACCTGCTGCTAAGTAATGACGGACTATATGGCAGTATAATATGGATTCACACATGGGTTAACTTCACCAAGTATGAAGAAAGCGAACCCTGTTGCATCACAGGGCCGTGGTACCGCACAAAGAGTCACAGAACTCTACCCCAAGACTCGGGATAGAGTACAACTAGACCTCTTGCGCTCGACACCGCAACTGGGGTGTCAGAGTAACAGAAATAATTATTAAGATGCACGAGAGTGCATGTGGTGCCGCACTGACGGACACCACTAACCACCCAGACTTGGGTTAGGAAAGCACTGTGATATCGCACGGCGCCGCTCTGGCAGTCACAGCAAATAGACGCTGTTTCATGTGTTCTAGTGCTGATAACAAGTCGAGCGATAGATAGCAATCATCCACCGTTCGCGAGCAGTCAAACAAAAGGGAGGGGATAATTAAAGAGCGACTTTCTCTCATCAACACACACGTTCACAAATGTACACTAACGCATGGCCAAGCAGCCATGCATACCTTTTATAGCGGCAGTGCTACAAGACCTTCCAGATGGACCAATGGGAGCCGCAACAGGACCTGAGCATGTGACCCCCGACCTCCAAAGGGAGGTCATCCCGTGGGCAAGCTCAGTAGATGAAAAGCAGGACTTAGTCCCAGAAAGACCTGCTCGCTGCTGAACATTGCTGGCTACAAGGACAGAGCTTGGAAGGGCAGTAGTAACCAGTCATCCAGTATCAACCTGAGCTAGACGCTGGGACCGACTTCTCCACTGAGCAGACTCCACTGTGGCTGGAGAAGAATGGGAAACCACAGCAGAGATGGTTCGAGATTCCCCCTGTGCAGAGGCGGGAACTCGACACCTAACATTACCCTCCCTCCTAGGGCCTTCTCTTCTTGGACCTTGCTATGCTCGAAGGCAGCATTGAGCTGTGGAGCTTGAATGTGCTCAGCAGGCTCCCAGGACCTGTCCTCTGGGCCATAACCCTTCCAATCCACCAAATAAAATTTTTCACCACGTACCACCTTAAACCCCTAGATAGTGTTCATCTCGTAATCGTAAGTGAGGTGCAAACTTAGTCGACTCAACTCGCAGCCTGATGTTATGGGTGGATAGCAACACCAAGTCATCAAGAGCAAAGGATGGAGCGGGGCGCCGTTGTGGATCAGTGGAGGATATCATTCTCTCCTTGGAGGCCCGGATGGCATGCTGAGTGCAATCCCAAATGTCCTGTGCCTCCACAGCCCAGTCTGCCACCCTGATACGTGCCCGAACACAGTCACGAGCCATATGCGGCCACCAATATGTCCTCGCCAGTAGCTCAGATGTCCTTTTGGACCCAAAATGTCCACTTACCCTGGATGAGTGAGCCCAAGAGAGAACCTCTGGACACAGACTGGATGGTACAAAAGTCTTGCCCAGAGGCACAGACTCTAGCAAAACTGGGGCCACAGTTCTCAGGCTCTCGGTGGGGACAATAAGCCGTGGCTCCTCCTCCTGCTCCTCAGATGATACAACGAAGCGAGAGAGAGCGTCAGCACGAATGTTCTTCTTCCTGGAAAGAAACTGGAGGGTGAAATGTAACTGGGAGAAGAACAAGGACCATCTGGCCTGGCGAGAATTTAACCGCTGGCCTGTCTGCAAGTACACCAAATTCTTGTGGTCTGTGAAGACTTGGAAGGGAAAATGAGCCAACTTCATGGATAGCAACTCCCTGTCCCCGATGGAATAATTCCTCTCCGCTGGTGAGAAGGTCTTGGAAAAGAAGAGGCATGGATGCTTCTGACATTGAGCATCCTTTTGGAAAAGGACTGCTCCAGCACAAACGGATGAGGCATCCACCTCCATTATAAATGGCTTATCTGCATCGGGGCGATGTAGGATGGGAACGCTAGCGAAGTGTGACTTAATGGAGTGAAAGGCCTTGGAGACCTCCTCAGACCACAATTTGGGATTTGCTCCCTTCTTGGTGAGGCAACCAAGGGAGATACCAAAGTTGAGAAGTGTGGAATGAACTGGCGATAGTAATTAATGAACCCCATAAAGCACTGCACTGCTTTAAGAGAATGGCGTTCCTGCCAGTCCATCACAGCCTGTAGTTTGGTAGGATACATAGCCTATCCCTGGGCGGAGTTGATACAGCCCAGGAAAGGTAAGGGCTCCTGCTCAAACACACATTTCTTCAACTTTGCGTAGAGGGATTTTGCTCGTAAGAGGTCAAAGACTCTGCAAACATCTCTCCGGTGGGAGTCAATATCTGGAGAGTAGATGAGAATATCATCCAGAGAGACTACGACTGAGGTGGAGTGCATATCCCGGAAGATGTTGTTCACAAAGTCTTGGAAAATGGTTGGGGCATTACACAGCCCGAAGGGCATCACCAGATATTCATAGTCCATCCCTGGTGTTAAAAGCCGTCTTCCATTCGTCCTCCTCACGAATGTGAATCAGGTTGTAAGCACCCCGCAGAGCTAATTTTGTAAATACCCTTGCTCCCCGAAGCCTATCAAAGAGCTCAGATATCAGGGGCAGAGGATACTTATTCTGAACGGTGATGGCGTTAAGACCCCTGTAATCTATGAATGAAGCACAATGAAGAAACCTGCCCCTGCAGGTGACACTGACTTCCTAATGAATCCTCTTGCCAGATTTTCCTGGATGTACTGTGACATTGCCTCTGTCTCCGAGAGAGATTATGGATAGACTCGACCCCAGGGAGGCTCAGCACCAGGCAAGAGGTCAATAGGACAGGCATAGGGGCTGTGAGGCGGAAAGGTCTCCGCAGCTCTTTTGGAAAACACGTCCGCATAGGGCCAATATTGCTTGGGGAGAGAGGATAGATCTGCTTGTACCTCAGAAGTAGCAACCTGAACACATTCCCCCTGACATCTACCCCCACAAGATTCACCCCATCCCAAAATTCTGCCTGTGGACCACTCAATATGAGGAGAGTGGTACCGTAGCCAAGGTATCCCTAAAAGGACCTCTTCAATTTTCTGAGGAATCACGAGCAGAGATATAATTTCCTGAGATGGCGACATGGACATCGAAAAAGGGATGGTGTGGTGTGTTATCTGTGAGGGCAGTGTCGACCTATTTACCACTCGTACGGTTACTGTTTGAGCTAACATTACCAGGGCTTTATCTGACCACTCCAGCTCAGATGCTAGGGTACAAAAGTGGATGGCAAATTGGCTGACCAAGGTCGAGCCCTGAGTCAATGCCAACAGTTGGAGCGCTGTATCATGGGTGACACGAGGTCCTAAAAAGACCTGTTTCAGAGTGCTCAGGAAGAACGGAGCACTCTGTGTCATGATATGTACTTTTGCCCTGTCCTGTATTTGAATAATACGCCATTTGATGTATGTAACTGTTCTCTAGTTTCTATTAGCTGTAATTTATGTATTTTCTTGGCTGGGAGTTCACCTGTAACAATGTCTCCTTCCCCCAATACTTGCAGCCCTAAGCTCTAATGTAATTAAGCTTTGTCAACATCACTAGTGGAGGAATAGCCATTCTTCCTCACAGCAGGTGGCTAGTCAAATGTACATATTACATAGACTGCCTGGAGCCCACCAGTCTAGAATCTTCTGGTGGACCCAACCATTAAATAGAAGGTGTAACCCCTACCCCTTCATGGGCGGATCCCAGGAGCTCAGACAATCCATTCTTATTTTGAGATCAGATGTGAGTTGATCCTTGAAGGAGAAGGAGTGGGGATTCTTAGCTGAGGCAAGACCCCACGCCCATCTAGGACTGTGGAAGCGAACGGGGCGAGACTTGAGCTGAGGACATATCTCGTCGCTTGTGAGATTGTTTTGGGATCCCTTGGACTAATTGTGGACTATTGCTTTGTTACCTGGCACAAGGATTATCGGGAGGTGCCCACGAATATGTTCCGTTGGACTAATTGTGGACTATTGCTTTGTTACCTGGCACAAGGATTATCGGGAGGTGCCCCCGAACCTGTTCCATTGGACTAATTGTGGGCTCTGTAGATCTACCTGCATGTGTTGTTACAGCGTTCTTGATAATAAATCTGTTGAATCATCCCTCGGCCTGTTGTCCCTTCTTGCTCTGCCGTACACCCCGTCACACTCTGCACCACATGATTGCCACGCTCACACAGCGGCGTAGCCCACTCCAACGCCCTGTCCAACAGGAGAGACTCAATAAATCCCACCTTAGCCTGCTCTTTGGGGAAACATGCGGCCAGAAGCTCGAGCTGTATAGAGCACTGGCTCACGAAACCCCTACAAGATTTACTATCACCAGAAAATTTTTCTGGCAGCGGGGGGCGAAATAGGGTCGGAACAGGGGTGGCAGTGGACAAGGTTGCTGCAGCCACTCTAGCAGCCTGAACAGCTACTGCGGTAACATCCACAGCTGAGGTTGTGCACTCGAGAGCCGCCAACCTACTTTCTAGCTGCTGGATGTACCACAAGGATTGCTGTTTCTCTTTTTCCAGGACCTAACCCTGCCATTCCTCTCTCAGAATAAAGTCTTCATCTGAATGGGAACCTAATTTTTTAATTTGTATTAATTTGCCTTCTGACTGAGCACTCCGCCTTTTAGCCACAGGTGTATTAATTACAGAAGGACCTCTCCCCTCCACAGAGAGAGAGAGATTTTAGTCTAAGAGAGGACTCACATTAGGACTCACACTGGCTCACAAATCCCCTACATGACTTGCTATCACCGGAAAACTTATCTGGCAGCTCGAGTCAGGATAAGGTCAGAACAGGGGTGGCCGTTATCTAACTGGCTGCAGCCACGCTAGCAGCGTGAACAGCTATTGTGGTAACATCCACGGCTGAGGTTGTGCACATGAGAGCCACCAACCTGCCCTCTAGCTGCTGGATGTACCGCTGCAGTCGCTGTTCATCCACCATTACTAGCCAGACTCAGGTGCTAGTATAATGTTAGGGGTGGTGAAATGCAACAAATAATATAAAGGTAGTAATAAGGTGCGTTCGCAGCCCAGAGTCCACCGTGTAGAGATGTTACCTGATGCCCAGTAATTGCAGACTCTATATGGCGGTATTATAGACAAACGCACATGGGTTAACGTAACCTGGTGTGTATAGAGGCAAACTCTGTTGACTTACAGAGCCGCAATACCGCAGAATGTGTGCTAGCACTTGGTCACAAGACTCTGCCCCAAGCACACGGGGTTAGAGTCCCTCTAGACCAACTAGCGCACGGCGCTGCACCTGTGGAGCCAGGACAAATTAAATAATAAATTTAGGGCACTGAGTTCGCTGTGTCGCCCTGGCAAGCACCACTAGCCGCCCTAATGAGAGGAGGAAAGCGCACTAACTGCGCACTGCATTGCACTGGTGAACACTGATATTTGTCGCTGGTGTATCGTGATCCATGCTGGATTGCACAAACTGGCGCTATGTCAGCCCTAATCAACCCCTACTCAGACAACAATGCTAGGAAAAGGGATCAAGTAGGAGCTTTCACCAGTACATACACACATCCACACACACCACAATATCTGTTTATACTAGCGCATGGCTGAGCGGCCATGCAAACCTTTTGTAGCTGCCTCCTTACGGAATATCCCAGCGTTCCAATCAGGGCCACTACAGGACCTGAGCATGTGACCCCGACCTCCAATGAGGGGTCATCCCATGGGCATGCTCATCTGACAAAAAGCAGGACTTAGTCCCTGGAGCATCTGCTCACCGCTAATTAATGCTCGTTGCAATAGCTGAGACTGGGATGGCAGCAATAACCAGATGCTCAGCATCAGCCTGAGAAAAATGCTGGGACCGATGTCTCAGCTGAGCAGGCTCCTCTGCAGCAGGGGAAGAATGGGAGACTGCAGAGGACATGGTTCAAGATTCACCCTGTGCAGTGGTGGGAACTTGACACCTAACCTATAGAAAGGAAAAAGAGTGGTATAAGGAAAAGAGAATGGGTTAAATGGAAGTGGTAACATATTTTGTAGAAAGGGAATAAAGGTGGCGCAAAAGTATGACCGTGATGTAGAATAGTGTAGATAAAGATCTGAGATGATTAGCTTGGATTAGAAAGGTGTGAGGAATATAGTGTTGAAAAAAGGGTGAAAAATAAAAAAAATAACTGTTTCTCACTAGAGATAGGGTAGAGCTATCCAATAAGCATTATTATTATTATTATTATTTAGGAACATATGTTCCAGATTCTCCCTGACACCCTCAGACTTTGTATGAAATTATTGAAAAGGAGTACAAAAAGAGCATATAGGCAATTAGTAAATAGTAACTTTTCTAGCTATGAAGGACCTCCATCTATTTTCCCGAAAATTAATTTAAAAAAAATTGCACCAAAAAACTATCCAGCCCAGGAGCCTTTGACTGAGATGGAAAAGGAGGCTTCGCAGGTTCTGGAAGACCTCTTAGATGAACAATTGGTTACCCCCCGAGGTAGGTTTCCACTTGCTAGCATGCCTAGATCAACGAAGTTCCCCCCTTGTCTCTGTGCCCTGCGGTAGACATATTTACAAGGTTGGTCGCTGAAGATTTTAAGTGACTTTCCTCGAGAAGTAATTTTGATAATCTTACATATAAACAGAGGCAGGCTATTAAGGAGTTACAATCCTTTAAAGATGTGGTATTTAAGCCAGCAGACAAGGGGGGATGTTAGGAGTCGAGTTTCCTCTGCTGCACGGGGGGAATCTCGATCCGTGTCTGCTGCAGTCTCTCATTCTGCATCGGCCGCAGTGGAGCCTGCTCAGCGGAGACGTCGCTCCCAGCGTCTCACTGAGACTGGTACTGTGCAAAGGTTAATACTGCCTCTCCAGGCTCTGCTATGGTACCCTGCACTGATCTGCAGTGAGCAGGCTTTTTGGGTCAAAGTCCTGCTTTGCACACACTGAGCATGCCCAGGGCAAGATCTCTCAGTGGAGATCTAGGGTCACATGCTCAGGAAGATCCTGTAGGTGCTAGGACTTAGTCCTGCTTTGCACACACTGAGCATGCCCAGGGCAAGATCTCTCAATGGAGATCTAGGGTCACATGTTCAGGTACTGCTGCAAATCCATTGGTCCTTCTTTGAAGGGTCCTGAACGTGCTGCTGCTATATAAGCTTCGCATGAGCGCACGGCCATGCGCCAGTATACTATTGTTATCGTGTGTGTGTTGATTAGTGCAAGTCGTTCCTTAAAAAACCCATCCCTTGTGTATGACTGTTCGCGTAAGGTGTATGGCTGCAATCTAGCGCCCGGCTGAACACACAGCCTTAACACACGAAGCAGCGTCTATCTGCTGTGACCGCCAGTGCAGCGCCATGCGCTATTAGTGCGCTTACCTTACCCAAGTCTGGGTGGTTAGTGGCGTCCGCTAGTGTGGCACAGCATACACTTCTGTGCATAATAGTTACCTCTGATACCCCTATTGTGGTGTCGATCGCAAGAGGTCTACACTAACTCTAATCCTGTGTCCTGGGATAGAGTTCTGTGGTTCCTTGCTTGCGCTCTCTGTGCGGTACCGCGACCCTGTGACTTAACAGGGATTGCTTCCTTCACACAGGGTGAAGTTAACCCATGTGTGTCCATCGGGGACAGGGAGTTGCTAGCCATGAAGTTGGCTTTTTCTGAGTGGAGACATCTCTTGGAGGGAGCTCGTTTTCCCTTCCAAGTGTTCACTGACCACAAGAACTTGGTATATATACAGACGGCACAGTGGCTGAATTCTCGCCAGGCTAGATGGTCACTGTTCTTCTCCCGGTTCCATTTTACTCTCCATTTTCTCTCCGGGGAGAAGCCGAGGAGCCTCGGCTTATTGTCCCTTCAGAGAGCCTGAGAACTGTGGCTCCGGTTTCGCTTGAGTCCGTGCCCCCAGGCAAGACTTTCGTGCCAGCAAATTTGTGAGCGGAGGTTCTCTCTTGGGCTCACTCATCCAGAGGGGGTGGACATTTTGGGACCAAGAGGACTTCTGAGCTTTTGGCGAGGACGTACTGGTGGCCGCATATGGCCCGTGACGTCGGGGACTATATTCGGGCGTGTGTCTCCTGCGGCCAGAATTAGTCTCCTTGGCAACGGCCTGCTGGGTTGCTGTACCCCATGCCGGTGGCAGACAGGCCCTGGGAAATGGTCAAGATGGACTTCGTGGTGGGCTTACCCAAGTCTCGTAGCTGCACCATTATCTGGGTAGTCACCGATCATTTTTCTAAGATGGTGCATTTGGTGCCACTTCCACGGTTACCTTCTGCACAGGCCTTGGTGGTGTTGTTCATAAAACATATTTTCCGCTTACATGGAATGCCTGATAAAATTGTCAGCGACCGGGGTCCCCAGTTTGCGTCTCGGTTTTGGAGAGAGCTCTGCCGTTTACTCAGCATAGAGCTGAATCTCTCCTCTGCATATAATCCTGAGACGAATGGGTTGGTAGAGAAAACCAACCAGACTATGGTGACATACTTGCGGCATTTTGTCTCTGCTAGGCAGGATGACTGGGCATCTTTACTACCTTGGGCGGAATTTGCATTGAACAATGCCGTAGCCGATTCCACTGGTCAGACTCCTTTTCTCCTTAATTATGGCCAGCATCCGCGTGTCCCTGTGCCCATGCCCGTGTCATCCACCGACTCTAGGGTGGTAGACTGGGCGGTGGAGGTGCATGACATCTGGGACTGCACTCAGGATGACATCCGTGCCTCCAAGAAGAGAATGAGGGTTTCGGCTGATACACACCGGCACCCCGCTCCGACCTTTGCTCCTGGCGACTTAGTGTGGCTCTCCGCCCATAACATCAGGCTGCAAGTTGAGTCCACTAAGTCTGCGCCTCGCTACATTGGCCCGTTCAAGGTTCTGGAACAGGTTAACCCTGTGGTCTACCGTTTGGCTATTCCGTCACGCCTTGGTATCACCGATACTTTTCACGTTTCTCTCTTAAAGCCCATTCATTTGTCCCGGTTTTCTGAGTCATCTGCCGAGACATCGGGTTCATCCACGGATGAGTTTGAGGTGAATGCTATTTTGGGGTGCAAGGTGATATGTGGCAAGAAATTTTATCTGGTGGACTGGAAGGGTCACGGCACAGAGGATAGAACCTGGGAGCCTATGGAGCACATTCAGGCTCTGCTGCTCATTGCAGCTTTTGAGCGTAGTGAGGCTCAAGGAGGGGGGGGCTAGGAGGGAGGGTAATGTTAGGAGTCGAGTTTCCTCTGCTGCACAGGGGGAATCTCGATCCGTGTCTGCTGCAGTCTCCCATTCTGCATAGGCCGCAGTGGAACCTGCTCAGCGGAGACGTCGCTCCCAGCATCTCACTGAGACTGGTACTGTGCAAAGATTAATACTGCCTCTCCAGGCTCTGCTCTGGTACCCTGCACTAATCTGCAGCGAGCAGGCTTTTCTGGGTCTAAGTCTTGCTTTGCACACACTGAGCATGCCCAGGGCAAGATCTCTCAGTGGAGATCTAGGGTCACATGCTCAGGTACTGCTGCAAATCCATTGGTCCTTCTTTGAAGGGTCCTGAATGTGCTGCTGCTATATAAGCTTCGCATGACCGCACGGCCATGCGCTAGTATACTATTGTTATCGTTTGTGTGTTGATGAGTGCAAGTCGTTCTTTAAAAAACCCATCCCTTGTGTATGACTGTTCGCGTAAGGTGTATGGCTGCAATCTAGCGCCCGGCTGAACACACAGCCTTAACACACAAAGCAGCGTCTATCTGCTGTGACCGCCAGTGCAGCGCCGTGCGCTATTAGTTCGCTTACCTTACCCAAGTCTGAGTGGTTAGTGGCGTCCGCTAGTGTGGCACAGCATACACTTCTGTGCATAATAGTTACCTCTGATACCCCTATTGTGGTGTCGATCGCAAGAGGTCTACACTAACTCTAATCCTGTGTCCTGGGATAGAGTTCTGTGGTTCCTTGCTTGCGCTCTCTGTGTGGTACGGCGACCCTGTGACTTAACAGGGATCGCTTCCTTCACACAGGGTGAAGTTAACCTGTGTGTGTAATCACATTGTACCGCCATATAGTGCCGCCATTCACTCAGCAGCAGGTTCTTTCCTGCACGGTGGATCCCGGGTGGCGTACGCACCAATCTTACTTAATAAATATATTCGGTGCATTCCGCCAACCCTAACAGGGGAACATAGTAATCTGGCCATGCGACAAGTATGAAAAAGAGGCATTACGCCACTTGAGGGATGCCAGTACATACACCAAATTAACCTACAACCCTATGTCCTCCTTTTCATCTCAGCTACAGGCTATCCTCATTAGGGCTTTTGAGGAAGGGATCATAGATAAGAAAATTTTGGAGGGTCTGACCGTTAGGTTTCCTAAGATGCCAACCTTTTATTTTCTGCCAAAGGTCCACAAAGATGCCGTCAACCCACCGGGATGTCTGATCGTGTCAGGCATTGAGGGGCTTTGTGACCCCATATGCAAATTTATCGACTTCTATTTAAAACTTATGGTTGAGGTATTACCATCTTTTGTTAAGGACACAACGGACATCCTGTCACGTGTGAACGGTGTCCTTGTGGACCCTGGCGTCCTTCTGGTTACTGCCGACGTTCAAACACTATATATATATGTATTGATCATGAACATGGTTTAGCTGCAGTCCGCCTCTTCTTGGGGACCTCCGACTTTGGTGGCCCCATGTGTGACTTAAACCTCGAGCTGCTGCGTTTTGTTCTGACCAATAACTTTTTTGTATTTAAGGATATGTATTACTTGCAAAAGCGCGGCACAGCCATGGGCGTGGCATGTGCACCTTCGTACGCTAATCTCTTCCTTGGATCATGGGAGAGATGTATTTTTGGTGACGGGGCGCACGGGACGTAGACTATGTGCTGTGCTGGATGAGATACATAGACGATGTTCTGTTTTTGTGGGGAGGGACGGCACAGCAGCTCGAGGACTTTATGAGTCAGCTTAATGAGAATCCTTTTAATATCAAGTTAACATATCATTGTGATTCTCAGCATATCGACTTTCTGGACGTGAAGCTGGAGATCGATGACACACGTCGTATCCAGACTGACATCTTCAGAAAGTTGACAGCAGTTAATGCCTTACTCAATGCTGACTCTGCACACAATCCAGCCACTATTGGGGCCGTCCTGGTCAGACAGTTCCTAAGAATGAGGCGGATCTGTTCCACCAACAATAAATTTTTCTCACAATCGGCGGACATTGAGGGGCGCTTCGAGGCCCGTGGATACAGCCGTCGGAGCATTAAATGGGGCTTTGAGAGAGCCAGAAGAATGCTGCAAAGGGAACTACTATATACCAGTGACAACAGGTGGAAGAAGAAGACATGTGGGGATAAGATCAGATTTATTACTACATATAACCATGAATGGTCTAATATTAGAGACATACTGAATAGACATTGGTCGGTCCTAATGACTGAACCTTCCTTGGCCCCTGCCCTGGGTAATTTTCCATTAATGACGGCAAAAAGATCCCCAAACCTAGGCAACCTGCTAGTTTGCAGCCATTATGTCCCACCTATAATAAACCCTTTCTGTACTAGAGGTCCGCTTTTAGGCTCCTTTCAATGTGGCCATTGTTTGGCCTGTGAGAATGTTGCGCGGATCTCAACTTTCAGGTCATCTGATGGGATCAAGGAATTTGACATCAGGCAACATATCACATGTGGCACTTCTAATGTCATATATTATGCCACGTGCGGATGCTCCTTGATCTATATAGGATTGGCATCTAGGGAATTACGGGTGCGTGTCCGTGAACACGTTAGGGACATTTGTGCTGCAAGGGAGGTAAATGATGCCTCGGACCTGAAGATGATCCCCCGTCATTTCAAACAATATCATGATTGTGACGAGGGGACTCTTCGGGTAAGGGGCATCAAAAGTATACATTTGGGAGTGAGGGGTGGCAACTACAACACAATCTTAGCACAACACGAAGCAGGTTGGATTGTGCGCTTGGATACTATGGCACCCAAGGGACTAAATGAGTCCCTAAGCTTCTCCTCCTTCCTTTGATATGACCTTGTCCCGATATGGGCCTTTCTTCCATCTTGAACCCTTCTGCCTATATTAAGATTAGATCCGTGTGATATTTCCCCAGTTGTATATACCTCTCATTCACATCCTTATATTATTCCCCTTTTGTGGGTCTCTTATCTGGATCCTCTTTTTAAATTTTTTTAACTTTTATTATTTCTTTTTTTGTATGTCAGTTTCATCTTACTCATTTTCCAGTCGCTGGGTCCTGCTATTTGTTACATCATCTGGGGCCAGAGTGGAGCTTACCCTCTTCATGCTGAAGACTTTATATATTTCTCTAACTAATACATGTTTGACAATGTTGTTACAAATGCTGTACGTGCTATCATTATTAAATCGGACATGTCATGTTTTTGTAATATGATATATATTATTTGTTGTGGCAGTGGGTGTCCAGATTATATTACCACTATTTGTGTTGTACCTCTTTAAATTAATACATGTTTGGCGGTTGTATTATGCATGTTATACCTTGTATTATATTACAACTAGATGTGTTATGTTAATGCTGCCTAGCATATTGCATTATCCATTGGGGTAGTGTCTGTTCAGACAATATGGTTGTCAGGTCATGCTGGTCCTCTCTTAATCTTGGTTTCATTTGTTGCCTATATTCATATTTATATTGGGAGGTCCCTTCATGACGTTGTGGCCAATACCCCATGATTGCGGAAGTGCGCATGCGGTGTGCCTGTCCCCCTCGTCCCTTGTCATAGCGACGTCTGTTTACCTCTTACGTATAGAGAACCTGGAAAGCTAGCACTCAATCAATATAGTTCACGGTGCCAGTGAACAGGACTATAAACTTTTGATATATGCAACTTGAAACTATACGAGTGCAGTGATTACTTTGACTCCATACCTCTTACGTATGCCTTGGGGGATTCTCTTCCAGGTGTCCGTGGGATGTGTGATGCCTTCTGTGACGCGGGACTTGGCTCTCGACACACGCATGCGCCGCTGACTCCACCGCTATATGTACAGACACAGCATGTGACCATGTCACATGTCCAGCAGCCCGCCCTATTTGAAGGTCCTGGTGATACTCAGCACCCCTTCCCCTTGAGAAAGCAAGTGTACCGGAGGGTGAAACCCACGTCAATGTATCGAACATGTTGCCTGGTTCTGTTATTTTTGTGTGAAATTAACCTTCACATAAATAGTGCAGCAATCCAAAAACGTAGGGCTGTAATCTGGGATGTTTAAAGTTTTGGAAATCATTTTGTATCCAAATCTGGCTTTAAACTTCTCCACAACAGTATCACAGACCTGCCTGTTATGTTGCTTGGTCTTCATGATGCTCTCTGTGCTTCAAACAGAACCCTGAGACTATCACAGAGCAGGTGCATTTATATGGAGACTTGATTACACACAGGTGAATTATATTTATCATCATTAGGCATTTAGGACAACATTGAATCATTCAGAGATCCACAATGAACTTCTGGAGTGAGTTTGCTGCACTGAAAGTAAAGGTGCCAAATAGGGTTGAGCGAAACGGGTCGGTCATTTTCATAAGTCGCCGACTTTTGGCAAAGTCGGGTTTCATGAAACCCGACCCGATCCCTGTGTGGGGTCGGCCATGCAATACGCGACTTTTGTGCTAAAGTCGCGTTTCAATGATGTAAAAAGCTCCATTTCTCAGCCAATGAAGGTGGACGCAGAGTGTGGGCAGCATGATGACATAGGTCTCAGTCCCCACCATCTTAGAGAAGGGCATTACAGTGATTGGCATGCTTTCTGTGGTGTCACAGGGGCTATAAAGGGGCATGCACGCTGACCGCCATCTTACTGCTGCTGATCTGAGCATAGGGAAAGGTTACTGCCGCTTCGTCAGAAGCAGGGATAGCGTTAGGCAGGGTACATTACCCCCAAACCGCTTGTGCTGTAGCGATTACCACTGTCCAACACCACCTTTTGTTTGCAGGGACAGTGGAGGCTACATATTTTCCCCTCAGTGCTGTGATAGCTGCATTGCTGTTTGTAGACCGCTGTGCAAGTCAACTGCTTTTTTCAAAGCACAAATCCTGCTGCTCCTTCCTTTCTGCGCAGCTATCTTGTTTGTTTGTCCACACTTTTGACTTTTTTGTGCAGCAGTCCACTCCTTGTTATTGCTGCCTGCCATACTTTGCTGAGATTACTGCAGGGAGATAGTAATTGTAGGACAGTCCCTTTTTTTTTGTTTCGTTATATCTCTTCAAGCCACTTTCTGCCACAGAAAATATACTCTAATACAGTGGCCCAGATTTATTCACTAGTCTCCCTGAAGAAAAAAAAAAGGGTGCAGATTAAAATTGGCAAATCTGCATCAGTGGCAGTCCTGTGTGTGGCATCTGTGTCTCATTTTCTGGCACAGAAAACATACAGTCTAACAGTGGGCCTGATTTCTTGCCAATTAAGATTGGCAGTTTTGCCTCAGTGCCAGTGCTGTGTGTGGCATCTGTCTCAAATTGTGTGCCACATTAAACCTAGTGTGTAATACTGGGCCAGATTTCTTTTAAATTCTCCCTGAAAAAAAAAATAGTGGGAGATTAAGATTGGCATTTCTGCTTCAGTGCCAGTCCTGTGTGTGCCACCTGTCTCAAATTGTGTGCCACATTAAACCTAGTTTGTAATACTGGGCCAGATTTCTTTTCAATTCTCCCTGAAAAAAAAGTGGGAGATTAAGATTGGCATTTCTGCTTCAGTGCCAGTCCTGTGTGTGCCACCTGTCTCAAATGTTGTGCCACATTAAACCTAGTGTGTAATACTGGGCCAGATTTCTTTTCAATTCTCCCTGAAAAAAAAATAGTGGGGGATTAAGATTGGCATTTCTGTTTAAGTGCCACTCCTGTGTGTGCCACCTGTCTCAAATGTTGTGCCACAATAAACCTAGTGTGTAATACTGGGCCAGATTTTTTTTCAATTCTCCCTGAAAAAAAAATTGTGGGAGATTAAGATTGGCATTTCTGCTTCAGTGCCACTCCTGTGTGTGCCACGTGTCTCAAATTTTGTGCCACATTAAACCTAGTGTGTAATACTGGGCCAGATTTCTTTTCAATTCTCCCTGAAAAAATAAAAATAGTGGGAGATTAAGATTGGCAATTCTGCCTCATTGCCAGTGCTGTGCGTGCCACCTGTCTCAAATTGTGTGCCACATTAAACCTAGTGTGTAATACTGGGCCAGATTTCTTTTCAATTCTCCCTGAAAAAAATATTGTGGGAGATTAAGATTGGCATTTCTGCTTCAGTGCCACTCCTGTGTGTGCCACCTGTCTCAAATTTTGTGCCACATTAAACCTAGTGTGCAATACTGGGCTAGATTTCTTTTCAATTCTCCCTGAAAAAAAAATAGTGGGAGATTAAGATTGGCATTTCTGCTTCAGTGCCAGTCCTGTGTGTGCCACCTGTCTCAAATTGTGTCCCACATTAAACCTAGTGTGTAACACTGGGCCCGTTTTTTTTTATCTTATCCCAGAAAAAATAAAATAGTGGGAGATTAAGATTGGCAATTCTGCCTCATTGCCAGTGCTGTGTGTGGCATCTGTCTCTAATTTTGTGCCACAGAACATATACTGTATAAGAGTGGGCCACATTTCTTCAATATTCTCCCAGAAGAAATAAAAAGGGGGAGATTTTTATTGGTAGTGTCTGCATCACCGTCAGTCCTGTTAGTGGCATATCTGTCTGCCACTGAATCTGTGTACTGTTATACATTGGGCCTGATTTTCCCTGCAGTCTCACCCACCTATAAAGGGATATATAAATCCAACAGAAGTTTGAGTTCACCTTGTAACTGGTTTTACAGTAACAAATACCGTTAGTTTGGTTACGTTTTTCAAACAATGAGGAAGTCTGGTGGAAGAGGTCGTGGCCGTGGGTGGTCATTGCCAGCTGGTAATGATGGTAGTGGTGGTGGAGCATCAGGTGGTCGTGGGAAAAGCAATATAGCACCTAACTCTCGAGTTGTTGAGCCTGGTTCGTCGTCTGGCTACACAAGGCCTCGAACGCTCCCTTTTCTGGGAGTAGGAAAACCGCTTTTAAAGCCGGAGTAGCAAGAACAAGTTTTGGCTTTCCTTGCTGACTCAGCCTCTAGCTCTTTCGCCTCATCTTCTGAAACTGCTAAATGTAAATGCAGCGCGTCGTTAGTGGATGTTCCCGTCAGGGACAAGTCGCTTCCTTGTCTTCTTCACCAAGAACAACAGAGAAGGATGCGTCAGGCGTCACAACGGGTTACTCCATGGAGCTCTTTACACATACCGTTCCTGGGTTAGAAAGTGAAACAGTTAACAGGCCATCCCATTACAAGTTGAATCGGACATGGAGTGCACAGATGCACAGCCACAGCCAGATTACTATGCTGTTCCTTCGACTCAGAGCAGAACATTGCCCTCGCAGTGTACTGATCCAGAATCAGACCCTGATGAGACTATGGTGCCCCGTCACGAACGCTATACCACAGGCTTACACGGTGACACAGAAGAAGTTGCACACGAGATAGAAGAGGAGGTCATAGATGACCCAGTTGTTGACCCCGATTGGCAGCCATTGGGGGAACAGGGTGCAGGCGGCAGTAGCTCTGAAGCGAAGGAGGAGGAGCCGCAGCAGGCATCAACATCGCAACAGGTTCTATCAGCCGGGCCCATATCTGGCCAAAACGCGTGGCAAACCAAAACCAGTTGTAGGACAGCGTGGCCATCCGGTTAAAGAAGCTCAGTCTGCAGTGCCTGAAAAGGTATCCGATAGTAGAAAGAGTGCAGTCTGGCATTTCTTTAAAAAACATCCAAATGATCAGCGCTAAGTCATCCGTCAAAAATGTTCAACTACCTTAAGCAGAGGTCAGAATCTTAAAAGTCTAAATACAAGTTGCATGCGTAGACATTTAACCACCATGCATTTGCAAGCCTGGACTAACTAACAAACGTCCCTTAAGGTTGTAGCACCCTCGGCCAATGAAGCTAGTCAGCAATGCTACATCCCTTCCCTCACTGTAAGCCCACCATTTCCCGCACCACCTGCAGTAAATGTGCAGGTTTTGTCGCCAGGCCAAAGCAGTCAGGGAATCACCAGGTTCGAAGTAGGAAACACTGCATGTAGGGCACCAGCAAGATTACCATCCCCAACCCTCTCTCAGTCTGCCACGTCCACTGGCACCCCTGCTAGTTCCACGATCTGCAGCTCTCCAGTCCAGCTCACCCTACATGAGACTCTCGTTAGGAAAAGGAGGTACTCATCTTCGCATCCGCGTACACAGGGTTTGAACGCCCACATTGCTAGACTAATCTCATTAGAGATAATCCCCTACCGGTTAGTTGAAAGTGAAGCTTTCAAAGCCCTGATGGACTACGCTGTACCACGCTACGAGCTACCCAGTCGACACTTCTTTTCTAGAAAAGCCATCTCAGCCCTCCACCAGCATGTAAAAGACCGCATCGTCCATGCACTCAGGCAATCTGTGAGTACAAAGGTGCACCTGACAACAGATGCATGGACCAGTAGGAATAGCCAGGGACGTTACGTGTCCATCACGGCACACTGGGTTAATGTGGTGGATGCAGGGTCCACAGGGGACAGCAATATTGGGACAGTTCTGCCTAGCCCACGGTCTAGGAAACAGTTGGCTGTAGGCGTTCGCCCCCCCCCTCCTCCTCCTCATCCTCCTGCAGAAGCAAGAGCTCGTCCACAGACCGCAGTCGCATGAGCACTCCATCCGCAGCTGCCACTGTTGCACACGAGGTATCCCATTATGGGACAGCTAGTGGCAAGCGTCAGCAGGCTGTATTGGCAATGAAGTGTTTGGGTGACAACAGACACACCGCGGAAGTTCTGTCCGAGTTCTTACAGCAAGAAACTCAGTCATGGCTGGGCACTGTACATCTTGAGGCAGGCAAGGTAGTGAGTGATAACGGAAGGAATTTTATGGCTGCCATAGCCCTTTCACAACTGAAACACATTCCTTGCCTGGCTCACACCTTAAACCTGGTGGTGCAGTGCTTCTTGAAAAGTTATCCGGGGTTACCCGACCTGCTCCTCAAAGTGCACAGACTTTGCTCGTATATCCGCCGTTCACCCGTACACTCCACCCGTATGCAGAATCATCAGCAGTCTTTGAACCTTCCCCAGCATCACCTAATCATCGACGTTGCAACAAGGTGGAACTCCACACTGCACATGCTTCAGAGACTGTGCGAACAGAGGCGTGCTGTTATGTATTTGTGGGAGGATACACATACACGGGCAGGCAGTTGGATGGCAGACATGGAGTTGTCAGGTGTGCAGTGGTCGAAGGTACAAGACCTGTGTCAAGTCCTTCAGTGTTTTGAGGAATGCACACGGCTGGTTAGTGCAGACAATGCCATAATAAGCATGAGCATCCCCCTAATGCGTCTGCTGATGCAAAGTTTGACGCACATAAAGGAGCAGGCGTCTGCAGCCGAGGAAGAGGAAAGCCTTGATGACAGTCAGCCATTGTCTGGTCAGGGCAGTCAACAGGACAAGACAGTGGGCGAAGAGGAGGAGGACGAGGAGGATGATGGGGATGAGTATTTTTTGAATGAGGAAGCTTCTCCGGGGCCAATAGAAACTGGTGGCGTTGCAAGACCGGGGTCAGGTTTTTTGAGGGAGACAAGTGACGTAGATTTGCCTGAAACTGCCCCTCAACCCAGCACAACCGCAGATTTGACAACTGGAACTTTGGCCCACATGGCGGATTATGCCTTACGTATCCTCAAAAGGGACCCAAGCATTATTAAAATGATGACCGATGATGATTACTGGTTGGCCTGCCTCCTTGATCCTCACTATAAAGGCAAATTGCAAAATATCATGCCACATGAGAACCTCGAACAAATATTAGCAACCAAACAAGCAAGTCTTTTAGACCGTTTGATTCAGGCATTCCCAGCACACAGCGCCGGTGATGGTTCTCACACGAGGTGCAGGGGGCAACAGGGCAGAGGTGTTAGAGGTGCACAAATCAGAAGTGGCATTGGACAGAGGGGTTTTCTGACCAGGTTGTGGAGTGATTTCGCAGTGACCGCAGACAGGACAGGTACTGCAGCATCAATTCAAAGTGACAGGAGACAACATTTGTCCAGTATGGTTACTAACTATTTTTCATCCCTTATCGATGTTCTCCCTCAACCATCATTCCCATTTGATTACTGGGCATCCAAAATAGACACCTGGCCTGAATTGGCAGAATATGCATTGCAGGAGCTTGCTTGCCCAGCAGCTAGTGTGCTATCAGAAAGAGTATTCAGTGCTGCTGGTTCAATATTGACCGAAAAAAGGACTCGTCTGGCTACCCAAAATGATGATCTAACCTTCATTAAAATGAACCACTCATGGATTTTGAATTATTTTGCCTTACCATTCCCGGCTGACACTTAGCTTTCCTAAAAAAAGGTCTTGCTTGACTAGTCTTACTGACTGTTCCAATCTCTTAATTTGCAGCAGGTGTTTGTCCAGCATACGACATGTTTACACCTCCCTAAATGGGCAAACTCCCCCCACGGGGCCGTGGTCTCACCACTTGGCGCAAGCACCCGTGAGAGTGCCGTTTGTCTGAAGAGGTGGGTGTGCCTGCTTTTGGTCGACGGCAATGCCACTGGGTCCCTCATAGTACAATAAAGTGTCTCTGGCGGTGGTGGCGCCCACCCAACATCAGACACACCGTTGTAACATGAGGGGCCCTGGGCATGTACCGCTGGCCACAAGAGAGTTTCCCCCCCAGCTCAAACAGTGCTCTACCACTTGCAAAATTATCTCTCACAGCTCCACCAATGTTTAGTCTATGCGCTGACATCCTTCAATGCCTGGCACTGACAATACAAATATGTTGACATGTATGATGCTAGTTAAAATAGTCAGGTTCAGTGTCCTATATTGACACCAGTAAATACTTAGCGCCAAATTACTATGTCTGAAACTCAGCAGAGGAGCCCACCCCTGTACCTAAGTATGCCACCCTTTTGTTTTTGGGTTTTGTTGTTTTGCGAGACATTAACATCTATTTATTTTTTGGGAGTGCTAACTGTGTCAGACACTCCTTCCAATCGTCCTCCGCTGACCACACCAATGCTGCCTGTGTACCCCTGCAAGATAATTCGAACTGCATTGAGCCTAATTTTTTATTTTAGGCCTAGTAAGTCTGTCTGCGGTCCCTCCTTCCAATTGTCCTCCGCTGACTACACCAATGCTGCCTATGTAACCCTACCACATAATCGAAGCTGCATTGAGCCTAATTTATTTAGTTTTGGCCTACTAAGTCTGTCTGCGGTCCCTCCTTCAAATTGTCCTCCGCTGACCACACCAATGCTGCCTGTGTACCCCTGCAAGATAATTCAAACTGCATTGAACCTAATTTTTTTTATTTTAGGCCTACTAAGTCTGTCTGCGGTCCATCCTTCCATTTGTCCTCCGCTGAGCACACCAATGCCGACCGTGTACCCATGTAACTTTTTTCAACCTGCAGTGAGCCAACTTTGTGGTGTAAGGCCTACTAGCAGTGTCTGTCTGCGCCACTTAATACAGCTGTTGTCCTCTAAAAAAAAGAGGTCTACAAACTGATTATTCCGCTCCAAGGTGTTCTCTATGTTGCCTCTCCCTTGCTTCTTTCTTGAAGCTCTTGTTAAGTAGTTGTTGAAACAACACTGCATTGGGCCAACAAGTTGGGTCTTGGTTGTAGAGACGGTGTCTGCCGCTCCAAGGTGTTCTCCAGGTTGCCTCTTCCTAGCTTCTATCTTGAAGCTCTTGGTAAGTAGTTGTTGAAACAATACTGCATAAGGCCTACAAGTTGGGTCTTGGTTGTAGAGACGGTGTCTGTTGTGAATTCCGTTCTTGGGCTCCCTCCGGTGGTTGTAAATGGCACTTTTGTGAAATCTGCCCTTGGGCTCCTTCTAGTGGTTTTGAGTGGAACTGCCGCTCCTTGGGTTTAGCTTTAGCAGCTGCTTTCACTAATCGTCTCTCCTGGCTCTGGTATTTAACCTGGCTCTAGTCTTCAGCCTATGCCACTTGTCAATGTTTTCTGCTGGATTCACATCCCTGCTTGGATTCTCCTGGTTTCCTGACCAGTTCTGCAAAGATAAGTTCTGGCTTTGCTCATTTCAGTCCACATGTTGTGGACTTATTGTTCTGTGCATTCTATTTTTGTCCAGCTTGTCATTATGGATTTTTTCTGTTAGCTGGAAGCTCGGGGAAGCAGATTTACCCTCCACACCTTTAGTCAGGTGTGGAGATTTTGTAAACTCTGTGTGGATTGTTTTGTAGTTTTTATACTGACCGCACAGTATCCTTTCCTGTCCTATCTATCAAGCTAGACTGGCCTCCTATGCTAAAATCTGATTTCATCTCTGCGTATGTTATTTTCCCCTCCTCTCACCATCAATATTTGTGGGGGGCTGTCTTTCCTTTGGGGATTTTCTCTGAGGCAAGATAGGTTTCCTGTTTCCATCTTTAGGGGAAGTTAGATCTTAGGCTGTGCCGAGGGGTCTAGGGAGCGTCAGGTACCCCCCACGGCTATTTCTAGTTGTGCTGCTAGGTTCAGGGTCTGCGGTCAGTACAGATACCACCTCCTTCAGAGCTTGTCTCATGTTGTTCCTAAACCACCAGATCATAACAGGTGTCTGCCGCTCCAAGGTGTTCTCCAGGTTGCCTCTCCCTAGCTTCTATCTTGAAGCTCTTGTTAACTAGTTGTTGAAACAACACTGCATAAGGCCTACAAGTTAGGTCTGGGTTGTAGAGACGGTGTCGGCCGCTCCAAGGTGTTCTCCAGGTTGCCGCTCCCTAGCTTCTATCTTGAAGCTCTCGTTAAGTAGTTGTTGAAACAATACTGCATTACGCCTACAAGTTGGGTCTGGGTTGTAGAGATGGTGTCTGCCGCTCAAAGGTGTTCTCCAGGTTGCCTCTCCCTAGCTTCTATCTTGAAGCTCTTGTTAACTAGTTGTTGAAACAACACTGCATAAGGCCTACAAGTTGGGTCTGGGTTGTAGAGATGGTGTCGGCCGCTCCAAGGTGTTCTCCAGGTTGCCTCTCCCTAGCTTCTATGTTGAAGCTCTCGTTAAGTAGTTGTTGAAACAACACTGCATTAGGCCTACAAGTTGGGTCTGGGTTCTACAAATGGTGTCTTCTGCTCCAAGGTGTTCTCCAGGTTGCCTTTCCCTAGCTTCTATCTTCAGGCTCTCATTAAATTGTTTTTAATATAACACTGCATTTGGCCTACTTGTTTTGTTGGTCCTACCAACGGTGTCTGCCGCTCCTTGATGTTCTCCTACACTGAGCAAACCAGTGCCGCCTGTTTACTTCTGTTACCAATTTTGAACTGCATTTAGCCTACTTACTGATTTGGGCTTACTCACTGTGTCAGCCTCTCATTACAGTTGTACTCCACTGAACAAAGCAATGCCCCCTGGTTAGTCCTGTTACCAATTTTGAACTGCATTTAGCTCACTTTATTATTTGGGCCTATATCTGTGTTTCCTCCTCATCCTGCCCATTGCCAAGCCAGTGATAGATCAGTCTGCTGGTACATTGACCCAGAACACTACATTCCCCGTGCACGCTACACAGCCAGAATGTGACCCTGCTGAAAGTCAGGTTCCCTTTCCCGCATACCATACCACCTTACACGGGGACAAAGAGGAAGGTGCAGATGAAAGTGCAGGTTCCTTCATCAGGTGGGGGGGAATACTCGTTGGCGACGTCACTGGCACAGGGTCCCTCATAGTACGCAAAAGTGTCGCTTCCGGTGGGAGGCGCCCCCGCCGTGCAAACACACTGCCGTACTTTGAGGGGCCCTGTGCCAGTGCCAATACCAACGAGTGGGCCCCCCCTGCTTGCTCAGGATCACAGCACTTGCAAAGTTTAAATACTTACCTCTCCCTGCTCCACTGCCGTGACGTGGTCCAGATTTCCCGGGCCCACTAAATACTTGAACCAGCCCTACCCCCCACAACTTTAGCCAAATGACCCCCAATTTCCAATGCCTTACTATTATTATAAGATAAATTAAGATTGACAAGCTTCAGTAACAAGAATGGATGTTTTTGCCATTAAAATGGGCACTGTAGGTGTTTTCCTGGCCTCCACTCACTGCCGACTATGCTCCTCCATTGACTTGCATTGGGTTTCGTGTTTTGGTTGATCCCCGACTTTTCGCTATTATCGGCCGATTTCACTCGACTCGACTTTTGAGATAGTCAGGTTTCGCGAAACCCGACTCGACCCTAAAAAACTAAAAGTCGCTCAACCCTAGTGCCAAACAATATTGCTCGCCCCACTTTTCAGTTTTTGAATTTACACAAAAATTTAAAATAACCGATAAATTTCGTTCAACTTCACAATTGTGTTCCACTTGTTGATTCTTCACTAAAAATGTACATTTGGTATCTTTATGTTTGAAGCATGATATGTGGGAAAAGGTTGAAAAGTTCCAGGGGGCCGAATACTTTCACATTAGTGTGGCACATTAGTATATGGAAGGGGGAAGACTTTTCAAGATGGGTGGTGTTAGGTGTCAAATTCCCGCGACTGCACAGGGAGAATCTCAAACCATGTCCACTGCAGTCTCCCATTCTCCTTCAGCCGTAGTGGAACCTGCTCAGCAGAGATGTCGATCCCAGCATCTGGCTCAAGCTGATACTCTGCGCTTGGGTACTGCTGCCTTTCCAGGCGCTGCCTTTGTAGCCAGCACTGTTCAGCAGCGAGCAGGCATTTCAGGGACTAAGTCCTGCTTTTTCCACACTGAGCATGCCCACGGAATGACCTCCCATTGGAGGTCGGGGGTCACATGCTCAAGTCCTGTTGTGGCTCCTATTGGACCATCAGAAAGGTTCCAGAGCGCTACTGCTATAAAAGGTTTGCATGGCCACTCGGCCATGTGCTAGTGTAAATTTATTAACTTGTGTATTTGGATGTATGCCTGTCGATGGATGAAAGCTCTGAATCATTCCCATCCCTAGTGATGTTGCCTGCTCGTGAATGGTTTAGCTACCTAGCACCCGACAGTGCTATCCTGCACAATTGGACAAGTTGCTGAATCCAGTTAGCAGTGACCGCCAGAATGGTGCCATGCGTAGATAGTGCCTTTCCTAGCCCTAGTCAGGGTGGTTAATGGCGTCTGCTGTTATGAAAGGTAATTCTGTACCACAATGGACATAGAGGTCAGCGCACATATAGTGACCTGGCAATAACCCAAAAAACAAGAACGAGCTCTGAGACGTGGGAACTCTGTTGACCGCAATCCCTAATCCTCTCCAACACACTAAAGGCAGCCGTGGATTGCGCCTAACGCTCCCTATGCAACTCAGCACGGCCTGAGAAACTAGCTAGCCTGAAGATAGAAAATAAGCCTACCTTGCCTCAGAGAAATACCCCAAAGGAAAAGGCAGCCCCCACATATAATGACTGTGAGTTAAGATGAAAAGACAAACGTAGAGATGAAATAGATTTAGCAAAGTGAGGCCCAACTTTCTGAACAGAGCGAGGATAGGAAAGGTAACTTTGCGGTCAACACAAAACCCTACAAAAACCACGCAAAGGGGGCAAAAAGACCCTCCGTACCGAACTAACGGCACGGAGGTACACCCTCTGCGTCCCAGAGCTTCCAGCAAGCAGTAAAAAACAAATTGACAAGCTAGACAGAAAAAAACAGCAAACAAATAGCAAAGAGAAACTTAGCTATGCAGAGCAGCAGGCCACAGGAACGATCCAGGAGGAAACAGGTCCAATACTAGAACATTGACTGGAGGCCAGGATCAAAGCACTAGGTGGAGTTAAATAGAGCAGCACCTAACGACTTCACATCACCTGAGGAAGGAAACTCAGAAGCCACAGTACCACTTTCCTCCACCAACGGAAGCTCACAGAGAGAATCAGCCAAAGTACCACTTGTGAACACAGGAGGGAGCTCTGCCACAGAATTCACAACATTACCCCCCCTTGAGGAGGGGTCACCGAACCCTCACCAGAGCTCCCAGGACGAGCAGGATGAGCCATATGAAAGGCACGAACAAGATCGGGAGCATGGACATCAGAGGCAAAGACCCAGGAATTATCTTCCTGAGCATAACCCTTCCACTTAACCAGATACTGGAGTTTCCACCTTGAAACACGAGAATCCAAAATCTTCTCCACAATATACTCCAACTCCCCCTCCACCAAAACCGGGGCAGGAGGATCAACAGATGGAACCATAGGTGCCACGTATCTCCGCAACAATGACCTATGGAATACGTTATGTATGGAAAAAGAATCTGGAAGGGTCAGACGAAAAGACACAGGATTAAGAACCTCAGAAATCCTATACGGACCAATAAAACGAGGTTTAAACTTAGGAGAGGAAACCTTCATAGGAATATGACGAGAAGATAACCAAACCAAGTCCCCAAGCCGAAGTCGGGGACCCACACAGCGTCTGCGATTAGCGAAACGTTGAGCCTTCTCCTAGGACAAAGTCAAATTGTCCACTACATGAGTCCAAATCTGCTGCAACCTGTCCACCACAGTATCCACACCAGGACAGTCCGAAGACTCAACCTGCCCTGAAGAGAAACGAGGATGGAACCCAGAGTTGCAGAAAAACAGTGAAACCAAGGTAGCCGAGCTGGCCCGATTATTAAGGGCGAACTCAGCCAAAGGCAAAAAGGACACCCAGTCATCCTGATCAGCAGAAACAAAGCATCTCAGATATGTTTCCAAGGTCTGATTGGTTCGTTCGGTCTGGCCATTAGTCTGAGGATGGAAAGCCGAGGAAAAAGACAAGTCAATGCCCATCCTACCACAAAAGGCTCGCCAAAACCTCGAAACAAACTGGGAACCTCTGTCAGAAACGATATTCTCTGGAATGCCATGTAAACGAACCACATGCTGGAAAAACAATGGCACCAAATCAGAGGAGGAAGGCAATTTAGACAAGGGTACCAAATGGACCATCTTAGAGAAGCGATCACAGACCACCCAAATGACTGACATCTTTTAAGAGACGGGAAGATCTGAAATAAAATCCATAGAGATATGTGTCCAAGGCCTCTTTGGGACCGGCAAGGGCAAAAGCAACCCACTGGCACGAGAACAGCAGGGCTTAGCCCGAGCACAAATCCCACAGGACTGCACAAAAGTACGCACATCCCGCGACAGAGATGGCCACCAAAAGGATCTAGCCACTAACTCTCTGGTACCAAAGATTCCAGGATGACCAGCCAACACCAAACAATGAACCTCAGAGATAACTTTATTCGTACACCTATCAGGGACAAACAGTTTCTCCGCTGGGCAACGATCAGGTTTATTAGCCTGAAATTTTTGCAGCACCCGCCGCAAATCAGGGGAGATGGCAGACACAATTACTCCCTCTTTGAGGATACCCGCCGGCTCAGATACACCCGGAGAGTCGGGCACAAAACTCCTAGACAGAGCATCCGCCTTCACATTTTTAGAGCCTGGAAGGTATGAAATCACAAAGTCAAAACGGGCAAAAAACAACGACCAACGAGCTTGTCTAGGATTCAACCGCTTGGCGGACTCGAGATAAGTCAAGTTCTTATGATCAGTCAAGACCACCACGCGATGCTTAGCTCCTTCAAGCCAATGACGCCACTCCTCGAATGCCCACTTCATGGCCAGCAACTCTCGATTGCCCACATCATAATTTCGCTCAGCAGGCGAAAACTTCCTGGAAAAGAAGGCGCATGGTTTCATCACTGAGCAATCAGAACTTCTCTGCGACAAAAGAGCCCCTGCTCCAATCTCAGAAGCATCAACCTCGACCTGGAACGGAAGCGAAACATCTGGTTGACACAACACAGGGGCAGAAGAAAAACGACGCTTCAACTCTTGAAAAGCTTCCACCACAGCAGAAGACCAATTGACCAAATCAGCACCTTTCTTGGTCAAATCAGTCAATGGTTTAGCAATACTAGAAAAATTGCAGATGAAGCGACGATAAAAATTAGCAAAGCCCAGGAACTTTTGCAGACTTTTCAGAGATGTCGGCTGAGTCCAATTATGGATGGCTTGGACCTTAACAGGATCCATCTCGATAGTAGAAGGGGAAAAGATGAACCCCAAAAATGAAACCTTCTGAACACCAAAGAGACACTTTGATCCCTTCACAAACAAAGAATTAGCACGCAGGACCTGAAACACCATTCTGACCTGCTTCACATGAGACTCCCAATCATCCGAGAAGATCAAAATGTCATCTAAGTACACAATCAGGAATTTATCCAGGTACTCTCGGAAGATGTCATGCATAAAGGACTGAAACACTGATGGAGCATTGGCAAGTCCGAGCGGCATTACTCAATACTCAAAATGGCCCTCAGGCGTATTAAATGCAGTTTTCCACTCATCGCCTCGCTTAATACGCACAAGATTATACGCACCACGAAGATCTATCTTGGTGAACCAACTAGCCCCCTTAATCCGAGCAAACAAATCAGATAACAATGGCAAGGGGTACTGAAATTTAACCGTGATCTTATTTAGAAGGCGGTAATCTATACAAGGTCTCAGTGAACCATCCTTCTTGGCTACAAAAAAGAACCCTGCTCCTAATGGCGACGATGACGGGCGAATATGCCCCTTCTCTAAAGACTCCTTCACATAACTCCGCATATTGCGGCGTGCTCAGGCACAGATAAATTAAACAGTCGACCTTTTGGGAATTTACTACCAGGAATCAAATCGATAGCACAATCACAATCCCTATGCGGAGGTAGGGTATCGGACTTGGGCTCATCAAATAAATCCCGGTAATCAGACAAGAACTCAGGAACCTCAGAAGGGGTGGATGACGAAATAGTCAGAAATGGGACATCAACATGTACACCCTGACAACCCCAGCTGGACACAGACATGGATTTCCAATCTAATACTGGATTATGGACTTGTAGCCATGGCAACCCCAACACGACCACATCATGCAGATTATGCAACACCAGAAAGCGAATAACCTCCTGATGTGCAGGAGCCATGCACATGGTCAGCTGGGTCCAGTACTGAGGCTTATTCTCATTCAGACCAGCAGGCATAGGAAACCTTTTCTGAAAATAGCTGCGAGCGCACCTTCATTCCACTGAGTGAGTACGGACCACTTTCTAAATTTCTGACAATATACCTCTATTTAATCCTGACCCTGACACAGAGCCAGCAAATTCTTCTCTGCCTGATCCACAGAATTAGGCTCATCGTACAGCAATCCGAGCGCCAGGAAAAACGCATCAATATTACTTAATGCAGGATCTCCTGACGCAAGAGAAAATGCCCAGTCCTGAGGGTCGCCACGCAAAAAAGAAATAACGATCCTAACTTGTTGAACTGGGTCACCAGAGGAGCGAGGTTTCAAAGCCAGAAATAGTTTACAATTATTTTTGAAACTCAGAAATTTAGTTCTATCTCCAAAAAACAAATCAGGAATAGGAATTCTCGGTTCTAACATAGAATTCTGAACCACAAAGTCTTGAATACTTTGTACTCTTGCCGTGAGCTGATCCATACATGAAGACAGACCTTTAATGTCCATTGCTACACCTGTGTCCTGAACCACCCAAATGTCTAGGGGAAAAAAAGGCAAAACACAGTGCAAAGAAAAAAAAATGGTCTCAGAACTTCTTTTTTCCCTCTATTGAGAATCATTAGTACTTTTGGCCTCCAGTACTGTTATGAAAGGTAATTAAGTACCACAATGGACATAGAGGTCAGAGCACATATAGTGACCTGGCAATAACCCAAAAAACAAGAACGAGCTCTGAGACGTGGGAACTCTGTTGACCGCAATCCCTAATCCTCTCCAACACACTAAAGGCAGCCGTGGATTGCGCCTAACGCTCCCTATGCAACTCGGCACGGCCTGAGAAACTAGCTAGCCTGAAGATAGAAAATAAGCCTACCTTGCCTCAGAGAAATACCCCAAAGGAAAAGGCAGCCCCCACATATAATGACTGTGAGTTAAGATGAAAAGACAAACGTAGAGATGAAATAGATTTAGCAAAGTGAGGCCCAACTTTCTGAACAGAGCGAGGATAGGAAAGGTAACTTTGAGGTCAACACAAAACCCTACAAAAACCACGCAAAGGGGGCAAAAAGACCCTCCGTACCGAACTAACGGCACGGAGGTACATCCTCTGCGTCCCAGAGCTTCCAGCAAGCAGTAAAAAACAAATTGACAAGCTAGACAGAAAAAAACAGCAAACAAATAGCAAAGAGAAACTTAGCTATGCAGAGCAGCAGGCCACAGGAACAATCCAGGAGGAAACAGGTCCAATACTAGAACATTGACTGGAGGCCAGGATCAAAGCACTAGTTGGAGTTAAATAGAGCAGCACCTAACGACTTCACACCACCTGAGGAAGGAAACTCAGAAGCCGCAGTACCACTTTCCTCCACCAACGGAAGCTCACAGAGAGAATCAGCCGAAGTACCACTTGTGACCACAGGAGCGAGCTCTGCCACAGAATTCACAACAGTCTGCCAGAGTGGCGCTGCATGCACTCCTGTGTGGAAAATATTTACTTTAGTTTCCCTGGCACTGCAGTAGCGGTGTCCAGCGCAAGAGATCTAGAGGGACTCACCCTGAGTCTTGGGGCAGAGTTCTGTGTCGCCTTGCTTGAGCTCTCTGTGCGGTACCGCGGCCCTGTGACGCAACAGGGTTCACTTCCTTCATACCGGGTGAAGCTAACCTGTGTGTGTACTCACTTTATACCACCATATAGTCCGTTATTACCAAGCAGCAGGTGTCTTAGCTGCACGGTGGACCCTACACTGCGAACGCACCTTATATCATCTCCAATTATTATTTGGTGCGTTCCGCCAGTCCTAACAGGTGGTGACCAGGGTGGCCATTTTGAAGCTGGCCATTTTGGATTTAACTTTTTTCCAATTGGAAGAGGGTCATGAGACACACAAGAAAAATAATGGTGTGCTTGGTTTTAACATAACTTTATACTTTCATGAGTTATTTACAAGTTTCTCTTTGTTTACAACCATTGACCAGAGGATAACATGTGAGGAATATGGTTGAGCGAAACGGATCGTTCATTTTCAAAAGTCGCTGACTTTTGGCACAGTCGGGTTTCATGAAACCCGACCCGACCCCTGTGTGTGGTCGGCCATGCGGTACGCGACTTTCGCGCCAAAGTCGCGTTTCAATGACGCTAAAAGCACCATTTCTCAGCCAATGAAGGTGGACGCAGAGTGTGGGCAGCGTGATGACATAGGTCCTGGTCCCCACCATCTTAGAGAAGGGCATTGCAGTGATTGGCTTGCTGTCTGCGGCATCACAGGGGCTATAAAGAGGCGTTCCCGCCGACCGCCATCTTACTGCTGCTGATCTGAGCATAGGGAGAGGTTGCTGCCGCTTCGTCAGAAGCAGGGATAGCGTTAGGCAGGGTCCATTAACCACCAAACCGCTTGTGCTGTAGCGATTTCCACTGTCCAACACCACCTTTTGTTTGCAGGGACAGTGGAAGCTACATTTTTTTTTCCTCAGCGCTGTAGCTCATTGGGCTGCCCCAAAAGGCTCCCTGATAGCTGCATTGCTGTGTGTACGCCGCTGTGCAAACCAACTGCTTTTTTAAAAGCACAAATCCTGTTGTTCCTTCCTTTCTGCACAGCTATCTTTTTTGTTTGTCCACACTTTTGATGTAATTTGTGCAGCAGTCCACTCCTTCTTATTGCTGCCTGCCATACCTGGCTGAGATTACTGCAGGGAGATAGTAATTGTAGGACAGTCCCTTTTTTTTGTTTCGTTATATCTCTTCAAGCCACTTTCTGCCACAGAAAATATACTCTAATACAGTGGCCCAGATTTATTCACTAGTCTTTTTTTTTTTTTTTTAATTCTCCCTAAAAAAATAAGTTGTGGGAGTAAGATTGGCATTTCTGCTAGAGTGCCAGTCCTGTGCGTGCCATCTCTCTTAAATAGTGGGCCATAGAAAGCCTTTTATTTTTTTATTTTTTTAATTTGGTATCTAAATTCTCCCTGAAAAAATTAAAAAAAATGTGGGAGATTAATATTTGCCTTTCTGCTTGTCTGCCAGTCCTGAGTGTGCCATCTCTCTTAAATAGTGGGCCATAGAAAGCCTAGTTGTTTTTTTTTTTAAATTTGGTATCTAAATTCCCCCTGAAAAAATAAAAAAACGTGGGAGATTAATATTGGCCTTTCTGCTTGTCTGCCAGTCCTGAGTGTGCCATCTCTCTTAAATAGTGGGCCATAGAAAGCCTAATTTTTTAAAAAAAAAAATTTGGTATCTAAATTCTCCCTGGAAAAAAAAAAACAGTGGGAGATTAACCCCTTCATGACCCAGCCTATTTTGACCTTAAAGACCTTGCCGTTTTTTGCAATTCTGACCAGTGTCCCTTTATGAGGTAATAACTCAGGAACGCTTCAACGGATCCTAGCGGTTCTGAGATTGTTTTTTCGTGACATATTGGGCTTCATGTTAGTGGTAAATTTAGGTCAATAAATTCTGCGTTTATTTGTGATAAAAACGGAAATTTGGCGAAAATTTTGAAAATTTCGCAATTTTCACATTTTGAATTTTTATTCTGTTAAACCAGAGAGATATGTGACACAAAATAGTTAATAAATAACATTTCCCACATGTTTACTTTACATCAGCACAATTTTGGAAACAAATTTTTTTTTTGTTAGGAAGTTATAAGGGTTAAAATTTGACCAGCGATTTCTCATTTTTACAACGAAATTTACAAAACCATTTTTTTTAGAGACCACCTCACATTTGAAGTCAGTTTGAGGGGTCTATAAGGCTGAAAATACCCAAAAGTGACACCATTCTAAAAACTGCACCCCTCAAGGTGCACAAAACCACATTCAAGAAGTTTATTAACCCTTCAGGTGCTTCACAGCAGCAGAAGCAACATGGAAGGAAAAAATGAACATTTAACTTTTTAGTCACAAAAATTATCTTTTAGCAACAATTTTTTTATTTTCCCAATGGTAAAAGGAGAAACTGAACCACGAAAGTTGTTGTCCAATTTGTCCTGAGTACGCTGACACCTCATATGTGGGGGTAAACCACTGTTTGGGCGCACGGCAGGGCTTGGAAGGGAAGGAGCGCCATTTGACTTTTTGAATCAAAAATTGGCTCCACTCTTTAGCGGACACCATGTCACGTTTGGAGAGCCCCCGTGTGCCTAAAAATTGGAGCTCCCCCACAAGTGACCCCATTTTGGAAACTAGACGCCCCAAGGAACTTATCTAGATGCATAGTGAGCACTTTGAACCTCCAGGTGCTTCACAAATTGATCCGTAAAAATGAAAAAGTACTTTTTTTTCACAAAAAAATTCTTTTTGCCTCAATTTTTTCATTTTCACATGGGCAACAGGATAAAATGGATCCTAAAATGTGTTGGGCAATTTCTCCTGAGTACACCAATACCTCACATGTGGGGGTAAACCACTGTTTGGGCACATGGTAAGGCTCGGAAGGGAAGGAGCGCCATTTGACTTTTTGAATGAAAAATTATCTCCATCGTTAGCGGACACCATGTCGCGTTTGGAGAGCTCCTGTGTGCCTAAACATTGCCGCTCCCCCACAAGTGACCCCATTTTGGAAACTAGACCCCCCAAGGAACTTATTTAGATGCCTAGTGAGCACTTTAAACCCTCAGGTGCTTCACAAATTGATCTGTAAAAATGAAAAAGTACTTTTTTTTTCACAAAAAAATTCTTTTCGCCTCAATTTTTTCATTTTCACATGGGCAGTAGGATAAAATGGATCATAAAATTTGTTGGGCAATTTCTTCCGAGTACGTCGATACCTCATATGTGGGGGTAAACCACTGTTTGGGCACTCGGCAGGGCTTGGAAGGGAAGGCGCGCCATTTGACTTTTTGAATGGAAAATTAGCTCCAATTGTTAGCGGACACCATGTCGCGTTTGGAGAGCCCCTGTGTGCCTAAACATTGGAGCAACCCCACAAGTGACCCCATTTTGGAAACTAGACCCCCCAAGGAACTTATCTAGATACATATTGAGCACTTTAAACCCCCAGGTGCTTCACAGAAGTTTATAACGCAGAGCCATGAAAATAAAAAATAATTTTTCTTTCCTCAAAAATGATTTTTTAGCCTGGAATTTCCTATTTTGCCAAGGATAATAGGAGAAATTGGACCCCAAATATTGTTGTACAGTTTGTCCTGAGTACGCTGATACCCCATATGTGGGGGTAAACCACTGTTTGGGCGCACGGCAGGGCTCGGAAGGGATGGCACGCCATTTGGCTTTTTAAATGGAAAATTAGCTCCAATCATTAGCAGACACCATGTCACGTTTGGAGAGCCCCTGTGTGCCTAAACATTGGAGATCCCCCAGAAATGACACCATTTTGGAAACTAGACCCCCAAAGGAACTAATCTAGATGTGTGGTGAGGACTTTGAACCCCCAAGTGCTTCACATAAGTTCATAACGCAGAGCCATGAAAATAAAAATAAAAAAATATTTTCTCAAAAATGATCTTTTAGCCTGCAATTTTTTATTTTCCCAAGGGTAACAGGAGAAATTTGACCACAAAAGTTGTTGTCCAGTTTCTCCTGAGTACGCTGATACCCCATATGTGGGGGTAAATCACTGTTTGGGCACATGCCGGGGCTCGGAAGTGAAGTAGTGACGTTTTGAAATGCAGACTTTGATGGAATGCTCTGTGGGCGTCACGTTGCGTTTGCAGAGCCCCTGATGTGGCTTAACAGTAGAAACCCCCCACAAGTGACCCCATTTTGGAAACTAGACCCCGAAAGGAACTTATCTAGATGTGTGGTGAGCACTTTCAACCCCCAAGCGCTTCATAGAAGTTTATAATGCAGAGCCGTGAAAATAATAAATACGTTTTCTTTCCTTAAAAATAATTATTTAGCCCAGAATTTTTTAATTTTCCCAAGGGTAACAGGAGAAATTTGACCCCAATATTTGTTGTCCAGTTTCTCCTGAGTACGGTGATACCCCATATGTGGGGGTAAACTACTGTTTGGGCACATGCCGGGCTTGGAATTGAAGTAGTGACGTTTTGAAATGCAGACTTTGATGGAATGCTCTGCGGGCGTCACGTTGCGTTTGCAGAGCCCCTAATGTGCCTAAACAGTAGAAACCCCCCACAAGTGACCCCATTTTGGAAACTAGACCCCGAAAGGAACTTATCTAGATGTGTGGTGAGCACTTTCAACCCCCAAGTGCTTCATAGAAGTTTATAATGCAGAGCCGGGAAAATAATAAATACGTTTTCTTTCCTCAAAAATAATTATTTAGCCCAGAATTTTTTATTTTCCCAAGGGTTACAGGAGAAATTGGATCCCAAAAGTTGTTGTCCAGTTTCTCCTGAGTACGCTGATACCCCATGAGTGGGGGTAAACCACTGTTTGGGCACACGTCGGGGCTCAGAAGGGAAGTAGTGACTTTTGAAATGCAGACTTTGATGGAATGGTCTGCGGGTGTCACGTTGCGTTTGCAGAGCCCCTG
Source organism: Ranitomeya imitator (assembly GCF_032444005.1). Classification (NCBI taxonomy): domain Eukaryota; kingdom Metazoa; phylum Chordata; class Amphibia; order Anura; family Dendrobatidae; genus Ranitomeya; species Ranitomeya imitator. Next base: position 115,383,700 of record NC_091283.1, on the reverse strand, counting down.
ATGTGCCTAAACAGTAGAAACCCCCACAAGTGACCCCATTTTAGAAACTAGACCCCCCAAGGAACTTATCTAGATATGTGGTGAGCACTTTGAACCCCCAAATGCTTCACAGACGTTTACAACGCAGAGCCGTGAAAATAAAAAATCATTTTTCTTTCCTCAAAAATTATGTTTTAGCAAGCATTTTTTTAGATTCACAAGGGTAACAGGAGAAATTGGACCCCAGTAATTGTTGCGCATTTTGTCCTGAGTATGCTGGTACCCCATATGTGGGGGTAAACCACTGTTTGGGCACACGTCAGGGCTCGGAAGTGAGGGAGCACCATTTGACTTTTTGAATACGAGATTGGCTGGAATCAATGGTGGCGCCATGTTGCGTTTGAAGACCCCTGATGCGCCTAAACAGTGGTAACCCCTCAATTCTAACTCCAACACTAACCCCCCCACACCCCTAACCCTAATCCCAACTGTAGCCACAACCCTAATTCCAACCCTAACCACAACCCTAATTCCAACCCTAACCCTAAGGCTATGTGCCCACGTTGCGGATTCGTGTGAGATATTTCCGCACCATTTTTGAAAAATCCACGGGTAAAAGGCACTGCGTTTTACCTGCGGATTTTCCGCGGATTTCCAGTGTTTTTTGTGCGGATTTCACCTGCGGATTCCTATTGAGGAACAGGTGTAAAACGCTGCGGAATCCGCACAAAGAATTGACATGCTGCGGAAAATACAACGCAGCGTTTCCGCGCGGTATTTTCCGCACCATGGGCACAGCGGATTTGGTTTTTCATATGTTTACATGGTACTGTAAACCTGATGGAACACTGCTGCGAATCCGCAGCGGCCAATCCACTGCGGATCCGCAGCCAAATCCGCACCGTGTGCACATAGCCTAATTCTAAAGGTATGTGCACACGCTGCGGAAAACGCTGCGGATCCGCAGCAGTTTCCCATGAGTTTACAGTTCAATGTAAACCTACGGGAAACAAAAATCGATGTACACATGCTGCGGAAAAACTGCACGGAAACGCAGCGGTTTACATTCCGCAGCATGTCACTTCTTTGTGCGGTTTCCGCAGCGGTTTTACAACTGCTCCAATAGAAAATCGCAGTTGTAAAACCGCAGTGAAATGCGCAGAAAAAACGCGGTAAATCCGCCATAAATCCGCAGCGGTTTAGCACTGCGGATTTATCAAATCCGCAGCGGAAAAATCCGCAGAGGACCAGAATACGTGTGCACATACCGAAACCCTAACCCTAGCCCTAACCCTACCCCTAACCCTAGCCCTAACCCTAGCCCTAACCCTAACCCTAGCTCTAACCCTAACCCTAACCCTACCCCTAACCCTACCCCTAACCCTACCCCTAACCCTAACCCTACCCCTAACCCTAACCCTAACCCTATTCTAACATTAGTGGAAAAAAAAATTTCTTTATTTTTTTATTGTCCCTACCTATGGGGGTGACAAAGGGGGGGGGGTCATTTATTATTTTTTTTATTTTGATCACTGAGATATAATCTATCTCAGTGATCAAAATGCACTTTGGAACGAATCTGCCGGCCGGCAGATTCGGCGGGCACACTGCGCATGCGCCCGCCATTTTGGAAGATGGCGGCGCCCAGGGAGAAGACGGACGGGACCCCGGCTGGATCGGTAAGTATGATGGGGTGGGGGGGGACCACGGGGGGGGGATCGGAGCACGGGGGGGGAATCGGAGCGTGGGAGGGGTGGAACGGAGCACGGGGGGCGTGGAACGGAGCACGGGGGGGCTGGAATGGAGCATGGGGGGGTGGAACGGAGCACCGGGGGGGGGTGGATCGGAGTGCAGGTGGGGTGATTGGAGCACGGGGGGGTGATTGGAGCACGGGGGGAGCGGACAAGAGCACGGGGGGGAGCGGAGCCCTGTACTGAGGGAAGCCGGAGCAGTGTACCGGCCAGATCGGGGGGCTGGGGGGGCGATCGGAGGGGTGGGGTGGGGTGGGGGCACATTAGTATTTCCAGCCATGGCCGATGATATTGCAGCATCGGCCATGGCTGGATTGTAATATTTCACCCGTTATAATAGGTGAAATATTACAAATCGCTCTGATTGGCAGTTTCACTTTCAACAGCCAATCAGAGCGATCGTAGCCACGAGGGGGTGAAGCCACCCCCCTGGGCTAAACTACCACTCCCCCTGTCCCTGCAGATCGGGTGAAATGGGAGTTAACCCTTTCACCCGGCCTGCAGGGACGCGATCTTTCCATGACGCCACATAGGCGTCATTGGTCGGATTGGCACCGACTTTCATGACGCCTACGTGGCGTCATGGGTCAGGAAGGGGTTAATATTGGCCTTTCTGCTTGTCTGCCAGTCCTGAGTGTGCCATCTCTCTTAAATAGTGGGCCATAGAAAGCCTAGTTTTTTTTTTTAAATTTGGTATCTAAATTCTCCCTGAAAAAATAAAAAAACGTGGGAGATTAATATTGGCCTTTTTGCTTGTCTGCCAGTCCTGAGTGTGCCATCTCTCTTAAATAGTGGGCCATAGAAAGCCTAGTGTTTTTTTTAAATGTGGTATCTAAATTCTCCCTGAAAAAATAAAAAAAAACGTGAGAGATTAATATTGGCCTTTCTGCTTGTGTGCCAGTCCTGAGTGTGCCATCTCTCTTAAATAGTGGGCCATAGAAAGCCTAGTGTTTTTTTTTTTTAAATTTGGTATCTAAATTCTCCCTGAAAAAATTAAAAAAAACGTGGGAGATTAAAATTGGCCTTTCTGCTTGTGTGCCAGTCCTGAGTGTGCCATCTCTCTTAAATAGTGGGCCATAGAAAGCCTAGTGTTTTTTTTTTTAATTTGGTATCTAAATTCTCCCTGAAAAAAAAAAACAGTGGGAGATTAATATTGGCTTTTCTGCTTGTCTGCCAGTCCTGAGTGTGCCATCTCTCTTAAATAGTGGGCCATAGAAAGCCTAGTGTTTTTTTTTTAAATTTGGTATCTAAATTCTCCCTGAAAAAATAAAAAAAACGTGGGAGATTAATATTGGCCTTTCTGCTTGTGTGCCAGTCCTGAGTGTGCCATCTCTCTTAAAAAGTGGGCCATAGAAAGCCTAGTGTTTTTTTTTTAATTTGGTATCTAAATTCTCCCTGAAAAAATAAAAAAAACGTGGGAGATTAATATTGGCCTTTCTGCTTGTGTGCCGGTCCTGAGTGTGCCATCTCTCTTAAATAGTGGGCCATAGAAAGCCTAGTGTTTTTTTATTTTTTTAAATTTGGTATCTAAATTCTCCCTGAAAAAATAAAAAAAACCTGGGAGATTACATAGTAACATAGTAACATAGTAACATAGTAACATAGTTAGTAAGGCCGAAAAAAGACATTTGTCCATCCAGTTCAGCCTATATTCCATCATAATAAATCGCCAGATCTACGTCCTTCTACAGAACCTAATAATTGTATGATACAATATTGTTCTGCTCCAGGAAGACATCCAGGCCTCTCTTGAACCCCTCGACTGAGTTCGCCATCACCACCTCCTCAGGCAAGCAATTCCAGATTCTCACTGCCCTAACAGTAAAGAATCCTCTTCTATGTTGGTGGAAAAACCTTCTCTCCTCCAGACGCAAAGAATGCCCCCTTGTGCCCGTCACCTTCCTTGGTATAAACAGATCCTCAGCGAGATATTTGTATTGTCCCCTTATATACTTATACATGGTTATTAGATCGCCCCTCAGTCGTCTTTTTTCTAGACTAAATAATCCTAATTTCGCTAATCTATCTGGGTATTGTAGTTCTCCCATCCCCTTTATTAATTTTGTTGCCCTCCTTTGTACTCTCTCTAGTTCCATTATATCCTTCCTGAGCACCGGTGCCCAAAACTGGACACAGTACTCCATGTGCGGTCTAACTAGGGATTTGTACAGAGGCAGTATAATGCTCTCATCATGTGTATCCAGACCTCTTTTAATGCACCCCATGATCCTGTTTGCCTTGGCAGCTGCTGCCTGGCACTGGCTGCTCCAGGTAAGTTTATCATTAACTAGGATCCCCAAGTCCTTCTCCCTGTCAGATTTACCCAGTGGTTTCCCATTCAGTGTGTAATGGTGATATTGATTCCTTCTTCCCATGTGTATAACCTTACATTTATCATTGTTAAACCTCATCTGCCACCTTTCAGCCCAAGTTTCCAACTTATCCAGATCCATCTGTAGCAGAATACTATCTTCTCTTGTATTAACTGCTTTACATAGTTTTGTATCATCTGCAAATATCGATATTTTACTGTGTAAACCTTCTACCAGATCATTAATGAATATGTTGAAGAGAACAGGTCCCAATACCGACCCCTGCGGTACCCCACTGGTCACAGCGACCCAGTTAGAGACTATACCATTTATAACCACCCTCTGCTTTCTATCACTAAGCCAGTTACTAACCCATTTACACACATTTTCCCCCAGACCAAGCATTCTCATTTTGTGTACCAACCTCTTGTGCGGCACGGTATCAAACGCTTTGGAAAAGTTAATATTTAACTTTCTGCTTGTCTGCCAGTCCTGAGTGTGCCATCTCTCTTAAATAGTGGGCCATAGAAAGGCTAGTGTTTTTTTTTTTAATTTGGTATCTAAATTCTCCCTGAAAAAAAAAACTGTGGGAGATTAATATTGGCCTTTCTGCTTGTCTGCCAGTCCTGAGTGTGCCATCTCTCTTAAATAGTGGGCCATAGAAAGCCTAGTTTTTTTTTAAATTTGGTATCTAAACTCTCCCTGAAAAAAAAATAAAAACAGTGGGAGATTAATATTTGCCTTTTTGCATGTCTGCCAGTCCTGAGTGTGCCATCTCTCTTAAATAGTGTGCCATAGAAAGCCTAGTTTTTTTTTTTTTTTAAATTGGTATCTAAATTCTCCCTGAAAAAAAACAAAACAGTGGGAGATTAATATTGGCCTTTCTGCTTGTCTGCCAGTCCTGAGTGTGCCATCTCTCTTAAATAGTGGGCCATAGAAAGACTAGTTTTTTTGTTAAAAAAATTTGGTTTTCTAAATTCTCCCTGAAAAAAAAAAAACAGTGGGAGATTAATATTGGCCTTTGTGCTTGAGTGACAGTCCTGCGTGTGTGGCATCTCTCTCATTTGGTACCACAGAAAACAGCACCTAAGTCTCGAGCTGTGGAGCCAGGTTCGTCGTCTGGATACACAAGGCCTCGAACGCTCCCTTTTCTGGGAGTAGGAAAACCGCTTTTAAAGCCGGAGCAGCAAGAGCAAGTTTTGGCTTACCTTGCTGACTCAGCCTCTAGCTCTTTTGCCTCCTCTTCTGAAACTGGTAAATGTAAAAGCAGCGCATCGTTAGTGGATGTTCACGGTCAGGGACAAGTCACTTCCTTGTCCTCTTCAGCAAAAACAGCAACATAGAAGGATGCAGCAGGCGACACAACGGGTTTTTCCATGGAGCTCTTTACACATACCGTCCCTGGCTTAGAAAGTGAAACAGTTAACAGGTCATGCCCATTACAAGTTGAATCTGACATGGAGTGCACTGATGCACAGCCACAGCCAGACTACTATGCTGGTCCTTTGACTCAGATCACAACATTGCCCTCGCAGGGTACTGATCCAGAATCAGACCCTGATGAGACTATGTTGCCCCGTCACGAACGCTATACCACCGACTTACACGGTGACACAGACGAAGTTGCACACGAGCTAGAAGAGGAGGTTATAGATGACCCAGTTGTTGACCCCGATTGGCAGCCATTGGGGGAACAGGGTGCAGGCGGCAGCAGTTCTGAAGCGGAGGAGGAGGGGCCGCAGCAGGCATCAACATCGCAACAGGTTCCATCTGCCGGGCCCGTAGATGGCCCAAAACGCGTGGCAAAGCCAAAACCTGTTGGAGGACAGCGTGGCCATCCGGTTAAAGCTCAGTCTGCAATGCCTGAAAAGGGATCCGATGCTAGAAAGAGTGCAGTCTGGCATTTTTTTAAACAACATCCAATTGATCAGCGCAAAGTCATCTGTCAAAAATGTTCAGCTATCTTAAGCAGAGGTCAGAATCTGAAAAGTCTAAATACAAGTTGCATGCATAGACATTTAACCACCATGCATTTGCAAGCCTGGACTAACTACCAAACGTCCCTTAAAGTTGTAGCACCCTCGGCCAATGAAGCTAGTCAGCAACGCTACATCCCTTCCGTCAGTGTAAGGCCACCATTTTCCGCACCACCTGCAGTATCTGTGCAGGTTTCTTTGCCAGGCCAAAGTAGTCAGGGTCAGGGAATCACCAGTTTCGTAGTAGGAAACACTGCATCTAGGGCACCGGCGGAAACAATACCGTCTCCAACCGTCTCTCAGTCTGCCATGTCCACCGGCACCCCCGCTAGTTCCACGATCTCCAGCTCTCCAGTCCAGCTCACCCTACATGAGACTCTGGTTAGAAAAAGGAAGTACTTAGCCTCGCATCCACGTACACAGGGTTTGAACGCCCACATAGCTAGACTAATCTCGTTAGAGATGATGCCCTACCGGTTAGTTGAAAGCGAAGCTTTCAAAGCCCTGATGGACTACGCTGTACCACGCTACGAGCTACCAAGTCGACACTTCTTTTCGTGAAAAGCCATCCCAGCCCTCCACCAGCATGTTAAAGAGCGCATCGTCCATGCACTCAGGCAATCTGTGAGCACAAAGGTGCACCTGACAACAGATGCATGGACCAGTAGCATGGCCAGGGACGTTACGCGTCCATCACGGCACACTGGGTGAATGTGGTGGATGCAGGGTCCACAGGGGACAGCAATTTTGGGACAGTTCTGCCTAGCCCACGGTCTAGGAAACAATTGGCTGTAGCCGTTCGCACCCCCTCCTCCTCCTCTTCGTCCTCCTGCAGAAGCGAGAGCTCGTCCACAGACCGCAGTCGCACAACCACTCCATCCGCAGCTGCCACAGTTGCACACCTGTTGTCCCATTATGGGGCAGCTACTGGCAAGCGTCAGCAGGCTGTATTGGCTATGAAGTGTTTGGGCTACAACAGACACACCGCGGAAGTTCTGTCTGAGTTCTTGCAGAAAGAAACGCAGTCGTGGCTGGGCACTGTAGATCTTGAGGCAGGCAAGGTAGTGAGTGATAACGGAAGGAACTTCATGGCTGCCATCTCCCTTTCCCAACTGAAACACATTCCTTGCCTGGCTCACACCTTAAACCTGGTGGTGCAGTGCTTCCTGAAAAGTTATCCGGGGTTATCCGACCTGCTCCTCAAAGTGTGCGGACTTTGCTCACATATCCGCCGTTCGCCCGTACACTCCAGCCGTATGCAGACCTATCAGCGGTCTTTGAACCTTCCCCTGCATCGCCTAATCATAGACGTTGCAACAAGGTGGAACTCAACACTGCACATGCTTCAGAGACTGTGCGAACAGAGGCGTGCTGTTATGTATTTGTGGGAGGATACACATACACGGGCAGGCAGTAGGATGGCAGACATGGAGTTGTCAGGTGTGCAGTGGTCGAAGATACAAGACATGTGTCAAGTCCTTCAGTGTTTTGAGGAATGCACACGGCTGGTTAGTGCAGACAACGCCATAATAAGCATGAGCATCCCCCTAATGCGTCTGCTGATGCAAAGTTTGACGCACATAAAGGAGCAGGCGTCTGCAGCAGAGGAAGAGGAAAGCCTTGATGACAGTGAGCCATTGTCTGGTCAGGGCAGTGTACAGGACGAGGTAGCGGGCGAACAGGAGGAGGAGGACGAGGAGGATGATGGGGATGAGTATTTTTTTAATGAGGAAGCTTTTCCGGAGCCACGGGAAATTGGTGTAGTGGCAAGGCCGGGTTCTGGTTTTTTGAGGGACACAAGTGACGTAGATTTGCCTGAAACAGCCCCTCAACCCAGCACAACCGCAGATTTGACAACTGGAACTTTGGCCCACATGGCGGATTATGCCTTACGTATCCTCAAAAGGGACACACGCATTACTAAAATGATGAACGATGATGATTACTGGTTGGCCTGCCTCCTTGATCCTTGCTATAAAGGCAAATTGCAAAATATTATGCCACATGAGAACTTGGAACTAATATTAGCAACCAAACAATCAACTCTTGTTGACCGTTTGCTTCAGGCATTCCCAGCACACAGCGCCCGTGATCGTTCTCACACGAGCTGCAGGGGCCAGCAGACCAGAGGTGTTAGAGGTGCAGAAATCAGAAGTGGCATTGGACAGAGGGGTTTTCTGACCAGGTTGTGGAGTGATTTTGCTATGACCGCAGACAGGACAGGTACTGCAGCATCAATTCAAAGTGACAGGAGACAACATTTGTCCAGTATGGTTACTAACTATTTTTCATCCCTTATCGATGTTCTCCCTCAACCTTCATTCCCATTTGATTACTGGGCATCCAAATTAGACACCTGGCCAGAATTGGCAGAATATGCATTGCAGGAGCTTGCTTGCCCGGCAGCTAGTGTCCTATCAGAAAGAGTATTCAGTGCTGCAGGTTCAATATTAACCAAAAAAAGGACTCGTCTGGCTACCCAAATTGTTGATGATCTAACATTCATTAAAATGAACCACAACTGGATTTCGAATTCTTTTGCCCCACCTTGCCCGGCTGACACCTAGCTTTCCTATGAAAAGGTCTTGCTTGTGGACTACTCTGACTGACTTTTCCAATTGCGTAATTTGCAGCAGCTGATTGTCCAGCATACGACATGTTTACACCTCCCTAAATGGCCAAAATCCCCCCCACGGGGCCGTGGTCTCGCCAATTGGCGCAAGCACCCGTGAGAGAGCCGTTTGTCTGAAGAGGTGGGTGTGCCCGCTTTTGGTCGACGGCACTGCCACTGGGTCCCTCATAGTACAATAAAGTGTCTCTGGCAGTGGTGGTGCGCACCCAACGTCAGACACACTGTTGTAACATGAGGGGTCCTGGGCCTGTACCGCCGGCCACAAGAGAGTTCCCCCCCCAGCTCAAACATTGCTCTACCACTTGCACAATTATCTCTCACAGTTCCACCGATGTTTAGTCTATGCGCTTACATCATTCAATGCCTGGCACTGACAATACCAATGTGTTGACATGTATGATGGTACTTAACATAGTCAGGGGCAGTGTCCTATATTTACACCAGTAAATAATTAGCGCCAAATTACTAGGTCTAAAACTCAGTAGAGGAGCCCACCCCTGTACCTAAGTATTCCACCCTTTTGTGTTTTGGTTTTGTTGTAATGCGAGACATTAACATATATTTATTTTTTGGGACTACTAACTGGCAGACACTCATTACAATCGGCCTCCGCTGACAACACCAATGCTGCCTGCGTGCCCCTGCAAGAGAATTGCAAGTGCCTACAGCCAAATTTTGTTATGTTAGGCCTACTACGCCTGTCTGGGGTCCCTCCTTCCACTAGTCCTCCAGTGACCTGTCTACTGCTGCCCGTGTACCCCTGGAACCAATTTAAAAGTGCCTACAGCCAAACTTTGTTATGTTAGGCCTACTACGTCTGCCTGCGGTCCCTCCTTCCACTACTCCTCCAGTGACCTGTCTACTGCTGCCCGTGTACCCCTGGAACCAATTTAAAAGTGCCTACAGCCAAATTTTGTTATGTTAGGCCTACTACGCCTGTCTGCGGTCCCTCCTTCCACTAGTCCTCCACTGACCAGACCACTGCTGCCCGTGTACCCCTGGAACCAATTTAAAAGTGCCTACAGCCAAATTTTGTTATTTTAGGCCTACTACGCCTGCCTGCAGTCCGTCCTTCCACTAGTCCTCCACTGACCAGACCACTGCTGCCCGTGTACCCCTGGAACCTATTTTAAATTTCATAGAGCATCCTTTTTTTAATAGTAGGCATACAAACTCTGTCTGTGGTCTATAATTGAAATTGTCCTCCACTGAACAGACCAATGCTGCCTGTGTACCCCTGTAACCTTTTTTAAACTGCATTGAGCCAAATGTTGTGTTTAAGGCCTACTACCTGTATCTGTCTGCGCCACTCAATACAGCTGTCCTCCTTTTAAAAAAGCTGAGCGTCAATAGTCTGGTTTTCAGCTTATAGGAATTTGAAAACTGCATTGGGGCTACTACTACTACTTCGGTAGGGCCTACTAACGATGTCTGCCGCTCCAAGGTGTTCCCCAGGTTTCCTCTCCATAGCTTAGAGCTTCTAGCTCTCGTTTAGTAGCTGTTGAAAACAACACTGCATTCGGCCTACAAGTTGGGTCTGGGGTGTAGAGACGGTGTGTTCCACTCCAAGGTGTTCCCCAGGTTGCCTCTCCATTGCTTCAATCTTAAAGCTCTTGTTTAGTAGTTGTTGAAAACAACACTGCATTCGGCCTACAAGTTGGGTCTGGGGTGTAGAGACGGTGTCTTCCGCTCCAAAGTGTGCTCCAGGTTTCCTCTCCATTGCTTCAATCTTAAAGGTCTTGTTTAGTAGTTGTTGAAAACAACACTGCATTCGGCCTACAAGTTGGGTCTGGGGTGTAGAGACGGTGTGTTCCACTCCAAGGTGTTCCCCAGGTTGCCTCTCCATTGCTTCGATCTTCTGGCTCTCGTTTAGTAGTTGTTGAAAACAACACTGCATTTGGCCTACAAGTTGGGTCTGGGGTGTAGAGATGGTGTGTTCCACTCCAAGGTGTTCCCCAGGTTGCCTCTCCATTGCTTCAATCTTAAAGCTCTTGTTTAGTAGTTGTTGAAAACAACACTGCATTCGGCCTACAAGTTGGGTCTGGGGTGTAGAGACGGTGTCTTCCGCTCCAAGGTGTTCTCCAGGTTTCCTCTCCATTGCATCAATCTTAAAGCTCTTGTTTAGTAGTTGTTGAAAACAACACTGCATTCGGCCTACAAGTTGGGTCTGGAGTGTAGAGACGGTGTGTTCCACTCCAAGGTGTTCCCCAGGTTGCCTCTCCATTGCTTCGATCTTCTGGCTCTCGTTTAGTAGTTGTTGAAAACAACACTGCATTCGGCCTACAAGTTGGGTCTGGGGTGTAGAGACGGTGTGTTCCACTCCAAGGTGTTCCCCAGGTTGCCTCTCCATTGCTTCAATCTTAAAGCTCTTGTTTAGTAGTTGTTGAAAACAACACTGCATTCGGCCTACAAGTTGGGTCTGGGGTGTAGAGACGGTGTCTTCCGCTCCAAGGTGTTCTCCAGGTTTCCTCTACATTGCTTCAATCTTAAAGTTCTTGTTTAGTAGTTGATGAAAACAACACTGCATTCGGCCTACAAGTTGGGTCTGGGGTGTAGAGACGGTGTGTTCCACTCCAAGGTGTTCCCAGGTTGCCTCTCCATTCCTTCCATCTTCTGGTTCTCGTTTAGTAGTTGTTGAAAACAACACTGCATTCGGCCTACAAGTTGGGTCTGGGGTGTAGAGACGGTGTGTTCCACTCCAAGGTGTTCCCCAGGTTTCCTCTCCATTGCTTCAATCTTAAAGCTCTTGTGTAGTAGTTGTTGAAAACAACACTGCATTCGGCCTACAAGTTGGGTCTGGGGTGTAGAGACGGTGTGTTCCACTTCAAGGTGTTCCCAGGTTGCCTCTCCATTGCGTCGATCTTCTGGCTCTCGTTTAGTAGTTGTTGAAAACAACACTGCATTCGGCCTACAAGTTGGGTCTGGGGTGTAGAGACGGTGTGTTCCACTCCAAGGTGTTCCCCAGGTTTCCTCTCCATTGCTTCAATCTTAAAGCTCTTGTGTAGTAGTTGTTGAAAACAACACTGCATTCGGCCTACAAGTTGGGTCTGGGGTGTAAAGACGGTGTGTTCCACTCCAAGGTGTTCCCAGGTTGCCTCTCCATTGCTTCAATCTTCTGGCTCTCGTTTAGTAGTTGTTGAAAACAACACTGCATTCGGCCTACAAGTTGGGTCTGGGGTGTAGAGACGGTGTGTTCCACTCCAAGGTGTTCCCCAGGTTTCCTCTCCATTGCTTCAATCTTAAAGCTCTTGTTTAGTAGTTATTGAAAATAACACTGCATTCGGCCTACAAGTTGGGTCTGGGTTGTAGAGACGGTGTCTTCCGCTCCAAGGTGTTCTCCAGGTTTCCTCTCCATTGCTTCAATCTTAAAGCTCTTGTTTAGTAGTTGTTGAAAACAACACTGCATTCGGCCTACAAGTTGGGTCTGGGGTGTAGAGACGGTGTCTTCCGCTCCAAGGTGTTCCCCAGGTTGCCTCTCCATTGCTTCAATCTTAAAGCTCTCGTTTAGTAGTTGTTGAAAACAACACTGCATTCGGCCTACAAGTTGGGTCTGGGGTGTAGAGACGGTGTCTTCCACTCCAAGGTGTTCCGCAGGTTTCCTCTCCATTGCTTCGATCTTCTGGCTCTCGTTTAGTAGTTGTTGAAAACAACACCGCATTAGGCCTACTAGTTGGGTTGGGGCCTTCTATCTGTGTCTGCCGCTCCTTGCTGTTCTCCTACAGTGAACAAAGCTGTGCCGCCGGTTTACTACTGTTGCCAATTTTGAACTGCATTTAGAATACTTACTGATTTGGGCCTACTCTCTGTGTCAGCCTCTCATTCCAGTTGTCCTCCACTGAACAAAACAAAGCCCCCTGGTTAGTCCTGTTACCAATTTTGAACTGCATTTAGCCCACTTTATTCTTTGGGCCCATATCTGTTTCCCCCTCATCCTGCCCATTGCCCAGCCAGTGATAGATGAGTCTGCTGGTACATTGACCCATAATGCAACATTCCCCGTGCACGCTACACTGCAAGATTGTGACCCTGCTGAAAGTCAGGTCCCCCTTCCCGCATACCATACCACCTTACACGGGGACAAAGAGGAAGGTGCAGATGAAGGTGCAGGTTCCTTCATCAGGTGGGGGGAGGAATACTCGTTGGCGACGTCACTGGTACAGGGCCCCTCATAGTACGCAAAAGTGTTGCTGCCGGTGGGAGGCGCCCCCGCCGTGCAAACACACCGATGTACTTTGAGGGGCCCTGTGCCAGTGCCAATGCCAACGAGTGGGCCCCCCCTGCTTGCTCAGGATCACAGCACTTGCAAAGTTGAAATACTTACCGCTCCACTGCCGTGACATGGTCCAGATTTACTGGGCACACTAATTACTTGAACCAGCCCTACCCCCCACAACTTTAGCCAAATGACCCCCAATTTCAAATGCCTTACAATTATTATAAGCTAAAGTAAGATTGACAAGCTTCAGTAACAAGGATGGATGTTTTTGCCATTAAAATGGGCTCTGTACATGTTTTCCTGGCCTCTACTCACTGCCGACTATGCTCCACCATTGACTTGCATTGGGTTTCGTGCTTCGGTCAATCCCCGACTTTTCGCGATAATCAGCCGATTCCACTCGACTCGACTTTTGAGATAGTCGGGTTTCGCGAAACCCGACTCGACTCTAAAAAGGTCAAGGTCGCTCAACCCTAGTGAGGAGCGGATAGAAATTGTCTTGATATCTGGTGAACGCAGTACCCGGGTCATTGCAGGAAAATTCAATGCAAGACACCCTATGCAAGAAAACTGTCACCATTCCCATGTTATTTAATTTATCCATATAAATGGCCCATCCAAAAAAGTTTGACTCATCACTGAACATAATGCTTTGTGTAAACTGAGGGTCCTGTTCCATTTTTTGCTTTGCCCATTCTGCAAATTCATCTCGCCGATCTGGGTCATCCTTGTTGTGATGCTGCAGCAGCTGGATTTTGTAAGGATTCATTTGTGAGTAGCTAATATCCGCTGAAGGGATGTTCTACTAATGCCAGTTCAGCTCTCTGAATTTGCAGAATGGGCAAAGCAAAAATTGGAATGGGACATTCAGTTTACACAGAACCTTATGTTCAGTGATGAAGCAAACTTTTCTGGGTGGGCCATTTATACACCTAAATAACATGGGAAAGGTGACAGTTTTTTTGAGTAGGGTGTCTTGCATGGCCCACCCTGTATATATGTATATACGCACAGGAGAAAGACGTATTTGTTACACTGACGATTTTGCAAGTTTTACCACCTACAAAAAATTGAGAGGTCTGTAATTTTTATCATGGGCTCACTTCAACTGTCAGAGCAGAATCTAAAAATAAAAACAAGAAAATCAGGTTTTATGATTTTTAAATAATTAAATTGCATTTTATTGCATTTAGTCACCTACCAATCAGCAAGAGTTCTGGCACTCACATACCTGTTAGCTTTTCTTTAAGAAGCTTTCCTACTCTGGGCTAATTACCTGTATTAATTGCACCTGTTTGAACTTGTTACCTATATAAAAGACACCTGTCCACACAATCAATCATACTCCAACCTCTCCACCATGGTCAAGACCAAAAAGCTGCTTAAGGTAATCAAGGACAAGATTGTAGACCTGCACAATGATGGAATGGGCTAAAGGTCAATAGCTAAGCAGCTTGGTCAGAAGGCAACAACTTTTGGCACAATTATTAGAAAATGGTAGAAAAACAAGACTGTCAATCTTCCTCGGTCTGGGGCTCCATGCAAGATCTCGACTCATGGAGTAAGGATGACTCTGATAAAGAAATCAACCCAGAACTACATGGGAGGACCTGTTCAATGATGTGAAGAGAGCTGTGACCACAGGCTCAAACATTACCATTAGTAACATACTACGCCATAATGGATTAAAATCCTGCAGGGCACGCAAGGTCCCCATGTTAACTCCAACATGTGTCCAGGCCCATTTGAAGTTCATTATCGAACATCTGGATGATCCAGAGGTGAAATTGGAAAAGGTTGTGTATTAAGATGAAACCAAAATAAAACCTTTTGGTATCAACTCCACTCACCGTGTTGGCAAGAAGAAGGATGAGTACAACCCCAAGAACATGATCCCAACTGTGAAGTACGGTGGGGGAAATATAATACTTTGGGGGTGCTCTTTTGTAAAGAAGACAGGACAACTGCACGGTTTTGAAGGGAGGATGGGATCATGTATTGCAAGATTTTTCCTACAACGTTCTTCCCTCAGAAAGAGCACTAAACATGGGTTGTGGCTGGGTCTTCCAGCATGACAATGACTCAAAACACACAGCCAGGGCAACTAAGGAGTGGCTCCGTAAGAAGCATTTCAAGGTCCTGTAGTGGCCTAGCCAGTGTCCAGACCTGAACACAACAGAAAATCTTTGGAGGAAGCTGAAAGTCAATGTTGCCCAGTGATAGCCCTGAAATCTGAAAGATCTGGTGAAGATCTTTTTTGCAGAGTGGGCTAAAATCCTTGCTGCAGTGTGTGCAAGGTTAATCAAGTACAGAAAAAGTCAGTCCTCTGTAATTGCAAACAAAGGTTTCTGTACCAAATATTAAGTCCTGTTTTTTTATTGCATAAAATAATTATTTCATAAAATGCAAATTACTTATGTAGAAATCATACAATGACAATTTCTGGAATTTTTTTTTAAATATTCTGTCTCTCATAGTTGAGGTGTACCTACGACAAACATTACAGACCTCTCCATTCTGGGTGGGAAAACTTGCAAAATCGACAGTACTTATACTTATATCGAAATGGCCAATAAAATTCTATAATTTCCTTTTTTTTGAGTGCTGCTTTCATTTTTTGCTACAAGGACCTGGGACCTGCACCAAGGCTGCACTTGTAGCTGAAGGACCTTCCACTCGACTAGCTCCTGAGCCTTTCAGGTCATGTCATGAGTCATATGCCTAGAAGGAACTGCAAAATGTGATATTGTATACATTTTGCGTGTTTGTAAATGTACATGTAGCAGTGCCGTGTGTACGTAAATGTGCATGTACCAGAGCTGCCTGTGTCTGTATATGCATGTGTAGTAGAGCTGTCTATGTGTGCATATTCAAATGTGCATATGTAGCAGAGCAGTGTGTTTAGGTAAATGTGCATATATAGAAGAGCCATGTGTTTCTAAAAAAAACTCTGCAGAGAAATACTAACAATAGATTTATTACCTCCTCATCCATCCCTAGTACATTAAAATTAGTGATAATGACCCTTTACTTAACAAAACCAGTGAAGTTTTAGTTAAACGGAAAAATCTTTTCCCTATTTTCTGGTGTCTAAGCTGGGGTGTGCCTTATGGCATATACATGCATATCTATCTCTCTATGAAAAGAGAAAATGAATAAATGGAGGCAGCATATCAATTTGAGAAAGTGAAAACAGTGCTATGTAATAACCCATAATGGCAAAGTTCAGGTAGATAGCTATATATACACCAGCTTTAATAAATATATATCATTATCTATTTATGTGTCTATGTGTATACCCCAGGGGGAGTTTATGGATGGAGACATAAATCATGATATTTCATAAATGTTTCATTTTTGTAATGTATTTATCTTTTGAAACCGGTGCAAAAATCTAATTTTGTAGCCAATCGTTGATGCTTTCCTTTGACAGATTCATAAACTGATGGTTCCCAAAACTTTAATGTTCAATAACATTTCATTAGTATACCCCAGTGTATTTATTATGATGCATTATTAATACAGATATGTGCCTGGGAGATGTACAGTTTGTAATTATTTTTCCTTTCAACACATAATAGCTTTACACTGGGCTTGTTGCCGCTATGATATTTCATCTCCGAATACTCCTTCAAACATTCTAGGGATGTGACAGAAATTCGTATTTGAACAGAAAAGCTGTCAAGAAAGATCTCCGGTGCTATCTATCACATTTCCAGTCCTGACCATACTCACATGCTAATAGTGAAGCTGCCTGTCCAGGATACTAAACAAAGATTGAAATTATGTCTTCTGTTCTCTTACATCAAAGCCACACAGTTCTATCCAATTCAATAGGCTCTGTATTACACTCTATTAATTTCCTATTAGTTTTCATCTATGCAGAATTCTGCCACAGTGTCGCCACGCTTTCGACATGCAAGTACGAGTCCTGCATCAAAAATGGAATCTGTCACTTTTAATAATTTTTTAGGTGACGTTACAAATGTAAATCCTTTTTCATCCTGTCAACCTTTTATGTCTGTAATGAGTTTGCTCACTATCGGTGCAGAATCTTAATTCTACTTTCAGAAATATTAACATATATTATATCTGCAAGCATCTATACTAATAGCCTAATTATAGCGCAATTTATACCTTGCCGGCTAATGCCACTGACATGAATACTCCATTTAAACTCTGTAAGGCCAAACACTGAATAGTCGTTAGAAATCTTATAACTTATGATCTTTGTCACAGGAAAGTTTTCTATGATATTATATTACATTGCTACTCTTTATGAGACTCCAGAACAAGTGTACTAACAAGTAACATTGCTTTCAAAGGCAATTTGCATACAGATTACAATTTAACATGTCAAAACCAAAGTAGCTTTCTGCCATGGACAAGTGCCAAGGCAGTTTGACTAGTGCTTTACACTAAACATTAACATTTTATTTGCAAAAGTTTAGTCTTAATTTAGATGCATTGACTTTTTGCCACTGTTGCTGACATTTAAGTCTAATTAAATCTGTAGAATTCCGATTCACAACCTTTTATCTCTCCTGACAGTTTTTAATTTGAAGTCCGACATTAAAGCCTAATAAAATTTCAAATTATCTGGTACTCAAATTAAAGTTAGTATTTGTTTCTGGTATTTGAAAAAATGAAATGTTAAGGAATTTCAAACTTGACTTCAAAATTTAACCAGTTTTCTTCTGACTGATAAAGATGCAATAGACCTGTGAGATATTTGAAACAATAACTACGATATATTATATACTGCTGTTTATGCAAGAAATGAGCACTCAAACAATTGTTTACAGTCCAACCGAAAATTCATTGCAAACTATTAGTGATGAGCTAACAAGCTCTGATGCAGTGTTATTCGAGCATGCACATGTACTAATCGCATTTCTTGGATGTGCTCGAAAAATATGTTCAAGTCCATGCGGATGCATTTCTCACAGCTGTTCAACAGCCACAACTGTTGTTTGTTAGGCAATCCCTGCATGTGTTATGGCTGTCGAAGAACCACGAGCATGCACTCCAAAGACAATCGGCTAGGACCCGAGCATGCTCGGATAACACCTTAAGGTACCGTCACACTAGACGATATCGCTAGCGATCCGTGACGTTGCAGCGTCCTGGCTAGCGATATCGTCCAGTGTGACAGGCAGCAGCAATCAGGCCCCTGCTGTGCTGTCGCTGGTCGGGGAAGAAAGTCCAGAACTTTATTTCGTCGCTGGACTCCCCGCAGACATCGCTGAATCGGCGTGTGTGACACCGATTCAGCAATGTCTTCACTGGTAACCAGGGTAAACATCGGGTAACTAAGCGCAGGGCCGCGCTTAGTAACCCGATGTTTACCCTGGTTACCATCCTAAAAGTAAAAAAAAAACCACTAGATACTTACCTACAGCGGTCTGTCCTCCAGCGCTGTGCTCTGCTCTCCTCCTGTACTGTCTGTGAGCGTCGGTCAGCCGGAAAGCAGAGCGGTGACGTCACCGCTCTGCTTTCCGGCCGCTGTGCTCACACAGACAGTACAGGAGGAGTGCAGAGCACAGCGCTGGAGGACAGACGGCTGTAGGTAAGTATGTAGTGTTTGTTTTTTTTACTTTTAGGATGGTAACCAGGGTAAACATCGGGTTACTAAGCGCGGCCCTGCGCTTAGTTACCCGATGTTTACCCTGGTTACCGGCATTGTTGGTCGCTGGAGAGCGGTCTGTGTGACAGCTCTCCAGCGACCAAAGAGCGACGCTGCAGCGATCCGGATCGTTGTCGGTATCGCTGCAGCGTCGCTAAGTGTGACGGTACCTTTATCCAAGCTTGTTTTCTCTTCACTACACACTATGTAAATTTGCTTTAGAGTTTTGCATTTTTGTAAAGATCTGTTTCAAATGTCTGTTTTTGTCATGTGTATTTTTCTATTTAATTAACAGAGATTCATTTCTCAATATTCACCCTTCCTTATGTCGTATTTGAATCAATTTACCCGTTCAAGTGATTCAAGTCTCTCAAGTAACTGAATCTTTGAAACCATTGATCTGATTCATTTGTCATCTGGATGCGGTAGTTTAGTGAAGGGGGGAATCACAAAGAGTTCAGTTTTTGACAGATTCAGTTTTATATAGAGGGAGGACATAATGTTAGAGACAGTGGAAAGACAATCATTGGTATTTTATAGTATTGCAGGGTTAATGTCAGGAGACGATGTATATAAGTGAATGTAATAAGCATAGAGATGGTACTGAAAACCGAATCTGCTGATTGTTTGTCCAATAGGGGCTGTGTACAAGGAGAAAATGAGGGGGCCTAGGACTGATCCTTGAGGAACCCTGACAGTAAGGGGAGAAGAAGAGAGGAAGAGAAACAAGCAAAAGGCATAATAATAATAATAATAATAATAATAATAATCTTTATTTATATAGCGCAAACATATTCTGCAGCGCTTTACAGTTTAACAGTATCAAACACAACAGACATAAGTAACAACGTTAACAATACAATAATTAAAGCAAAATAAGACGACCCTGCTCGTGAGAGCTTACAATCTACAATGAGGTGGGGGAGATACAAAGCACAGGTGTGTATTTACAATGATGTATTTACAATGATGGTCCAGCCATCTTCAAAGGGTGGGGGATAGATGGGGATAGTGAATGGGCTACACACACACACACAAACATAAAATGAGTTTGATTAGTGACCGTGGTAGGCCGCTCTGAACAAATGTGTTTTGAGCGAGCGCCTAAAACTATGCAAGTTGTGGATGGTCCTAATATATTGGGGTTGAGCATTCCAGAGGACTGGTGCAGCACGGGAGAAGTCTTGGAGTCGGAAATGGGAGGTACAGATTAGTGCAGAGGTTAGTCGAAAGTTATTTGCAGAGCGCAGCGGTCGGTTAGGCCGATAGACAGAAAAGAGGGAGGAGATGTAAGGGGGTGCTGCACTGTGGAAAGGTTTGTGGGTGAGAACAAGTACTTTGAATTGTATCCTGTAATGAATGGGCAGCCAGTGTAATGACTGGCGAAGAGCGGATGCGTCCGAGTAACGGTTAGCCAGATGGACAATCCTGGCTGCTGCATTAAGGATGGACTGGAGAGGGGAAAGTCATGTGAGGGGGAGGCCAATTAATAGAGCATTACAGTAGTCCAGACGGGAGTGGATCAGGGCGACAGTGAGGGTTTTTGTTGTTTCCATGGTGAGAAAAGGGCGGATTCTAGAGATGTTCTTTAGGTGTAAGCGGCACGAGCGGGCAAGAGATTGTATATGGGAGGTGAAGGAGAGATCGGAGTCAAACATAACACCCAGACAGCGTGCCTGCTGCCGGGGTGTTATAATGGTGCCACCCATGGAGAGGGAAATGTCAGATTTAGGGAGGTTAGTAGATGGCGGGAGCAGGAGAAGTTCAGTTTTGGAGAGGGGTGAGTTTCAGATAGAGAGCGGACATGATGTTGGAGACTGCAGACAGACAGTCAGTGGCGTTCTGTAGTACAGCGGGGGTAAGGTCAGGGGATGATGTGTATAGTTGTGTGTCATCATCAGCATAAAGATGGTACTGAAAGCCAAATCTGCTGATGGTCTGTCCAATTGGGGTCGTGTAGAGGGAGAAGAGAAGGGGGCCAAGGACTGAGCCCTGAGGTACCTCGACAGTGAGAGGAAGAGGAGAGGAAGTGGAGCCAGAGAACAGAACACTGAAGGAGCGGTCAGAAAGGTAGGAAGAGAACAAGGAGAGAGCAGTGTCCCTAATGCCTAGTGACTGGAGCCTAGAGAGTAGGAGAGGGTGGTCAACAGTGTTGAAAGCTGCAGAAAGTTCGAGAAGAATGAGCAGAGAGTGGTCACCATTACATTTTGCTATCAGAAGGTCATTGGTCACTTTGATGAGTGCAGTTTCAGTTGAATGTAGGGGGCGGAAACCGGACTGTGAAGGGTCTAGGAGGGAGTGAGTGGAGAGGTAACGGGTAAGGTGGAATGAAGGAATAATGAAGGAATAGTCAGAGTGGTAGAAGGCGAATAAGGGGAGAACAGTGTCCTTGAGCCCAATAGAGTGGAGCACAGACAAAAGGAGCTGGTGATCCACAGTATCAAAGGCTGCAGAGACATCCAGGAGAATCAGCAAGGAGTAGTGACCATTAGATTTAGCTGTTAGTAGATCTTTAAAGACTTTAGTGAGGGCAGTTTCAATAGAATATAAAAAGCGAAACCAGATTGTAAATGGTCAAGAAGAGAGTTTTCTGAGAGATAGTGGATTAGACAGGAGTGGACCAAGGGTTACAGAAGTTTAGAGATGAAGGGAACATTGGAGACAGGTCTGTAGTTAGCAGCACAGTTCTGGTCAAGGGATGTTTTTCAGTAATAGATGTATGCTAGCATGTTTATATGAGGAGGGAAAAGACCAGATGAGAGGCAAAGATTAAATATTTTAGTTAGGTAAGTGGTGACAGCAGGGAAAAGGGATTGAAGGAGATGTGACAGAATGCAAGTAGTAGGGTGAAAAGATGCAAAACGAGAAGAGCCTGATCACTCCTTACAGCATGACGAGTTCAGAGACAGAAAGTGAGCAAGATGGAGTGGAGAAAGGAGGAAAATGCATAACATTAAGAGATTCTGAAAAATATTTTTGGCGGATATAATCATTGTTTTCTTTGAAATAATTGGCCAGATCATCAGTGTTGAGGTTGGTGGTGGAGACATTTATGATTTCATGGAGGAGAGAGTGAAAAATGTCAGAGTTGTTTAGGATTATTGGATAGTTATTTGATGAGTGTGTTGAAGTAGGTCTGTTTGGAGAGGTGATAAGCGGAGCTGTATGTTTTAAGCAGAAACTTATAGTGGATGAAATCTTCAGCCAGATTGGATTGTCTCCACAGACTTTCTGCGCACCTGGAGCATGGAGAAAACATGTTTGCAGCATGTGCCAGTATTGATGCCGTCTGTCCCGAGTTGGGCTAAATGTAGGAGGTGCAGCTTCATCAATTGCACATTTCAATTTCTAATTATAATGTTTCAGTGCAGAATCTGGACATGAAAAGGAGGAGAATGTTGTGTTAATAGCACATATATTCCTACATGTGTGGAAAGTGGGGGTGTCCTGAGTGAAGTGACAATTCTTGATAGAGAATATTGAGAGGATGACCTGAAAAGCACATTTTGTTGAAAGGAGCAAGCCTGAGAAAAATGTAGGCCACCGTATGAGAGAGAGCAGCAGCAGTGGTGTTATAGTGCTGGATCCAGGTAGTCAAAAGGTTAAAAGATTTTGAAAATAAAAATTCACAGATCTAATAGAGTTTTTTACACGCTGACCACGCATTTCAAAGGGCATAACTAAAAGAGACAAAAGGGATGCAAGGAAAATTAATGAGATTAACAGGGTTTCTGAGTGTAGCAGGTAAGAAGTAATTCTTATTATTACAAGAAGGGCCTGGATTTGGATAGAAATCTCCTGCGGCTATGAGAAGAAAAATAGAGAAAGAGAGTGAGCAGATGGTTGAGTGATTTGTGAGAACATCTCTTGTGTTATATGATTATTATTATTATTTATTATTATTATAATGTGAATAAATGGATCTGTGTGGGTTATTATTGTAAAGAGAGCATGAGAGCTGTACAATAGAGAACAGAGGAGAGAGGGGTTTATATGGATGGAGGGTGCCGACTGTGTGAAAGGACAGTAGATCTGAGTGATTGCAGCAGCAACAACATGAATGGCACACATAAATAAGGTGAGTATGTGGCACCCCAGGAGTTCAGTTGCCACAGTGGCATTGCCTCCCTCACAGGGGGGTGATGACATGCCTGGAAGCAAGGAGGGTTTCCCTGACCATATAACACTTACATCCAACACTTTTCCTGACTCTAGTCCAGAAGGGGGAGCTCTAAACCCAGTTTCAGGGGAAATTCCCTATTAGTTCTAACCTGGAGGAGGAGTCAGTCAGTCAGTGTCTGGAACAGAGACAGAGTCTGAGTGAAGAGAGAAGAGGGGAAGTGAAAAAAAACCTGGGGAGTGGAGCTGTGACCAAGTTCACCCCAGAGTACAGCAGAAGAAGCCGGATGTTGGAGTCTGTGGCTGAGGGGTACAATAGTCCCAGCAGCCAAATCCGAAGGGCAAGGGATTGCAGGTCTCCTGGCCCAGCAGACACCCCAAGGCACAGCAGCAGAGCTCAGAGCTGCCATAAAGGAGCAACACCTGCAATTTGCTCAAGCTGTCTGCCATATGGGCAAGGACTTCAGAACAATAAGGACAGAGGACTGAGCATAGACTTAGGCAGCAGGGACCTCAGAGGACAGCGCAGTAAGGAGGCCACAAAACCCATCTGGCTTAGCGGATCCTAAGTCACTTCCAGGCTCCCCGGACCTCCATTGTCATCTTTAACTGGTGACCTGGCCTGCACTTTAAACTGTGAGTAAACTGTGGAAACTGCACCCTTCTGTGTCCTCTGCATTATTGCTGCACCACCTGCCCTGCACTACGACCACCACCATCACATTTAACACTTTCACTGCCCTGAAGCCTAGCTCTACCCTTGGAGAGCTGTACCAACTCTGCTGTGCTACCAACTGCCCCAGTGGACCTGAACCACAGGGTCAGCCATCCATTGCCGAACACCACAGGTGGCGTCACAAACAATATCCTCATAAACTTTATTCCCCTTTAATTTCAATTAGCTTTTTATTTGATGCCCAGGGCCGCGGACCGGGTCACCGCTGTTGTGACACATCCCTTTAAGAACCGGACCGGTACCGAGTATCCCCATGGCCCTGGCGGGCACTCCAAGTACTCTATGCAAATCTGATGACTTGGAAGAAAGTTTCTTTGAACGTCATGCATGTCTTACCTGCCTCCTGCCCTATCCAACTGCCATGTCTAACTGTCCTGGCACTTTGAAAAATATGGCACTTGGAAAAGATCTGCATAAATGCCTTCTGCATAAATGCTATCCATTAGCTCTGTCTGAATATATAAGGAAATATTAGCTCAGATCTAACACAAACTTAGCGTTTTAGCAATCAATCAACTAGCTTAAGACAAAAAGAGACAATAAACTGCAGAGACAACAAACAGACTTTCAGATCAACATGTATCATAATAAACTGTTAAAGTAAGTGTGATGACCTTAAAGCACCATGGATTAAATGCACTAGATAAATGAAATACATACACCAATGAACAGCATAGCTTTACAGACATTGTAGTGAAATGCAGGCTTCAGAAGGGTTAGAAAACAGTAGATGAAAAAGCTTTAAGATATCATTAAGCACCAGTATAAGTTGAGAAATATGGGAGCTACATTAGTAATTTACACATTACCTACCCCAGCTAACCTACTTACTGTTGAAAGTAAATCAATTCCTTTCAGTAAATAAAGAGGTCTACTCTTTTATGACTATGAACTAAAGCTTCTTATATTTTTTTCTTCCTAACTCTGTTTTCCCTTTTATAAAACATATCAGTAATATACTGAATAAGGGTCAGAAAAATAGACTTCAATCCAATTTTCATGACGTATATAATTACATCAAATTCTGAAATTTCGTTCTGCTTTTTTCAAAAAGATTGCTCTTGCAGTTGTGATTAAAGAATTAGACATTTTAAGTTTTCTACACTTTAATTGAAAGCAGTACTGATGTTTTGGAATTCTTTTTATTTCTAATATGAACAACATCAGTGCTATATAGATCAATGGCATTTGTTGGAAAATAGGTGATGCTGGGAAATCAAAGTTATTAGAACTGACTGATAAGCAAACTTGAAATGCTTATTAAAGAAATGTCCCAGAAGATGGAGATTTAAATTAATCTAATTTCCTTATTCTTGACCAAAAAATTTGGTGCAGTGACAGAGCTACATTTTTCTTGCATATGAATATTTATCTAAAAGAGCATTAAAAGGTAATGTATAGAAATGTGTAAAAGTGTTGCTCACCGCAACAGCAGCCCCGGCAGCAGCAAAATTGTTTAACACTGAAAAATAGGAGATGCATAGCTGGCATTGGCTAGTGGCAGTGGCAATGGCATAAGCTGTGTGGTAGAGAATTAGGCTGGGACAGGTAAGGATATATGTAGGAGTAAAAGGTCAGAATGCAGACCTGGTGGCAGCAATACTACATTATATATGGCATGATGAACAGGGAGTAATTGCCCAGCTGAGTGTGGACTATCAGTATGGTTAGCAACATAACAGCATAGAATACATACAATGGAAAGGCAGGCAGGCAGATGATGTAGCAGATTAGTCACGGACATCAGTCACATAGGAATCATTTGATTGCAAATTTATAGTTGAAGCAAATGAACTACCTAATGCCAAAAAAGGCCACATAAAAACAAATGCCCTCGTTCTACAAATGACCTAAGACTAACATCCCCTGGGTGGTAGGCTGCAAACTTTTTAGTTTATTCCAAGGTCTGGGGTAGAGATATGTGTGCTGGGACAAGGATTTGGAATTGCTTGATGATGCTAAGTTGGAATGTTCAAAAAGTATTGGGGCTCTGCGGAACAGTTGCCCACCTTCTCCTTCTTGTCACCCCACTGCCTCTCCTGTCTGTTTCAGTGCTGCCGATCTCTCACTCTCAGCACTATTAGCCTCACTCTGCATGCCAGCTTCCCAGGTTGGGTCATCCACCACTGTACCCTGGTCCTTCAGACATTGTGACCTAACAACAAGACTTAGCAGGAGCTGTGTCTCATTTTAAACTTCTTCCTTATCATACATTTGCTGTTCCCCACAGCCATGTACTTGTGGCTGTGGCTGCTCTAAGATTTGTGCATCACTAAACAGCATGTGTTCCTGACCCTCTTGGAGCATGCAGGTTGAGAGGCCAAAGTCAAAAAATATTGTTGTAAAGAGCTCCTTGGAGTGTACTGTGGGATCAATAGTCTCCTGGGACTCAACAAGGTAGGAGGAAGGATCAGGGTGATGATTAAGTGATTCAGACTGTAGGCTGGTGAGACTGGACAGTGTGGATGACTGGGTAGTGCTGCCAAGCCTGCTGGAAGCATTATCTGCTACCCACCTGTCTGCACTGTTCTGGCTTCAGAAGCAGTGTACCGTGCCTTCCTGCAAAGTGTGAGAAGAACCTGTGTGTCATGGATGGGCATGCTTCTTGTGCTCCAGTAACAGACATAGTCACCCCTGCCCCATGTCCTCGGCACTTGCGTGCACTATAATTAGCACTTCCACTTCCCAGTTCCTTACTGCACGGCTTAAGCATTTTGTAATTGCTAGATCTCTTGAAGCCAAGTTTATTTTTAATAGAAGAAAAAAATGGTCACCTGCAGCTGTTAAAGTGGTTCTTGGGAGTTTAATACCGTAGTAATGTAACAGAAAGAACACAAAAGTGTATGGATGGCAAGCAAATTCAAAGCAGAAAAATGTTTTAGCGTCTTTTGGGAGTGTTATATGCCACAGAAATTTTCTCTACACCACGGAATACTGTATGGCTCAGAAATTTAACCCAGAAACATTTTTAAACTCTTTTTTGGAGTGTTAAACTGTCTATCACAGAAATGTACAGAAAACTATGTAATACTGTATGGTTGATAAATTTAACACTGCAAAAAGTTTTATAGATCACAGGAAATGTCCCCAGACCATGGAATAGCGTATGGATGTGAACTGTAATCTAGCCAAATTTTTGTAATGCTTTTTATAGTGCTAGATAATATGACAGAATACCTCAGGACATGGAATACTGTGTGGGAGAGAAATGGAATTTAGCAAAAAATTTTAATGCTTTTTTTGAGTGTTAGATATCTCAGAAATGTACCACAGAACACTTGAAACTGTATGGCTGAGAAATTTATGCCTGCAAAATTTAAAGCCTTTTTTTCCCTTTTATAGATCACAAGAAATGTATCCCAGACCACGTAATACTGTATGAGTGACAAATTTAACCCTGCATAATTTTTTTGCGCGTTTTTAATCCCCCCAAAAGCTACATCTCTTTATTTGCCATCGGACTGCACAGCCCTAATCTCTGTCTACAGACTGGATTCTGTCACTCTTCCTGCTCCAGCAAATCTCTCTCTGACTCCCTATGCTAAATGCAGATTGTATATGATACAAACAGCAAAGCAAACGATTAGCCCTTTGAAGGGCTGTTACTATGATTTCTCAGCATCAGCACCAGTATCAACACTACTGGCCTCTGATTCATTATACTGTGCACATACAGGCCTAGACAAGCACTCTCTCCCTCCAATATGAAGTGTCACAGAGCTGTGCAAAGGCGTCCATGTGCCAAACCAGATGGTACTTGATCTTTTATAACCATGGAATGATGTCACACAGCCAATCATAGTAATGCCACAGCCAAGATTGCTATGGCATTATAGGTACACCCACACAATCCCCACATACTTAGTGGCTGTGTTACAGGCTCAAAAATTTGAGGTGGATATTCGAGTTTTACATAGAGTACCTTCTATTACTCTCCGAGTAACGAGTACATCCAAGCTCCATGATACTCGAGTGATAACAGTATCACGGAGCACGTTTGCATATCCTTAGAAAGTCATATGGGTGAACATTTTCCAAGTTTAGTTTGCATTAGTTTACTAACATTTTCAGCAACCAAAATTAAATATGACGCTCAGACATTTCTCACTGCAGCCCATAAGGATAGTCAAGGGGTCAAAGGTCAGAAGTCAGGAGGGTATGTCATAAACAGAAGGAAGAGACAAAAGCATAGTCATGTAACGTCACAAGTAGGGTTGAGCGACTTTTACTTTTATAGGATTGGTTCGGGTTTCACGAAACCCGACTTTCCCAAAAGTCGGGTCGAGTGAAATCGGCCGATCCTATAGAAAAGACGGGGTCGGGTCGGCCGAAACACGAAACCCAATGCAGTGCAATGGGATACTATGGTTCCCAGGGTCTGAAGGAGAGGAAACTCTCCTTCAGGCCCTGGGATCCATATTTAAGTGTAAAATAAAGAATCAAAATAAAAAATATTGCTATACTTACCCTCTGATGCGCCCTGGTACTAACCGGCAGCCTTCCTTCCTTAGAATCAGCGCGTGAAGGACCTTAGATGACGTCGCGGCTTGTGATTGGTCGCGTGAGCGGTCACATGGGCGGTCGCGTGACCAATCACAAGCTGTGACATCATCTAAGGTCCTTCACGCGCTGATTCTATGGAAGGAAGGCTGCCGGTTAGTACGAGGGTAAGTATAGCAATATTTTTTATTTTAATTCTTTATTTTACACTTAAATATGGATTCCGATAGCGATTTCCGATATTGCAAACATATCGGAACTCGGTATCGGAATTCCGATACCAGATTCAGAAGATCGCTGACCTCATGGCCGACCCCACACAGGGGTCGGGTCGGGTTTCATGAAACCCGACTTTGCCAAAAGTCGGCGACTTCTGAAAATGGCCGACCCGTTTCGTTCAACCCTAGTTACGAGGTCAGAATATCAAGAAGATAGCAAATCAGAGCAGAAGGGTTAAACAGACGCATGGTCAGAATGAGGTCCAAGATCAGGCAACAAAAGATCTTCAAACAGAATGCAAGGCACAGAGAGAGAAACCACACATTTACTGAATATATGTCTTGCAGTGGTCTGGAAGTAACAGCTCAGTTAAGTAGCCTGGCAATCATCTGGGATAATGAACACCTGAAAACAGTCAGCACTTCCCATTCTCAGAATGAATGGCCGAGCTGTCAATCAACACACTGACAGCTCAGAAAGCCCCAGTACCAGATTGGACTGCTGAGCTGTGAGTAACTGCATCTCAAACATACTTAGGGGTGGAAACCGTGACAGTACCCACTCTTCCAGGGGGCACTGGACCCCGAGGCTTCCAAGGCCCCCAGAAGCTGATTATGTAGGCCGGGGATGAGGGGAAGTGGGTAAGTATTTTTAACCATAATTTTGTTTAATTCTCGGAAATTGAAACAAGGATGGAGACCCTCATCTTTCTTTTTAACAAGGAAAAGTCTGGCAGCTACAGGGGAAGAGGAAGGATGGATATGACCCTTCTGTAAATATTCATTAACATATTTTTTCATGGCGGTCCATGCAGTTCATAAGGACTATGGGGAGGTAGTATTTCTGCCTTTTTCTCAGAGAACACATAGCCAAAGTCCTTCAGTTACCCTGGAAGATCCTTGAGCGTAGCAGGGCATATTTGTACAGTTTTTAGACATCCCATGCAATGATTGGGGCTCTATTTAACAATCTCCTGACAGCAATCAACAACTGGATTGTGAATCTGCAACCATGCAAGTCCCAGTACCAACCCAGCAGCTAAATTTTCCAACACGAAACAGGAGATTGACTGAGATCGAAGTGCTCCCACTTGAAGAGCGAAATTCACTATTATCCTCCAAATTCATATATCAGATCTAAGCTGTCAAAAAGGGCATCAGCAGAAAATCATTCTGGGACTTGTATGAACAAAAACAATGCCCAGGTCTGAGGACCCCTCGCAGTAAGAGCATGATTATTCCCACCCATTGGAACTCTTTCTCTGATGACCGTGGGTGCAGGGTAAGAAGCAATCTACAGATCTTCTTGAATACCCTAAACTAGTCTTTGGCTCCCAAAAATTCATCAGGGAGGGCCTAATATTGCGTTGACTCCAGACTTTGGCATTTCAGTGCACACGGTGCGAACAGGCTCTAAACTGACAAAAAAAGAAAAGTATTAGCCAGACATAATGTGATGCTAAGTAATTTCTCACAGCCAAGCCCAGAGTCAAGATGGTCAAGGGGTCCAAGGTCAGAGGCCAGGAGGGTATGTCATAAACAGAAGGAAGAGACAAAGGCATAGTCAGGTAATGATCCGAGGTCAGAATATCAGGAGGATAGCTTATCAGAGCAAAAGGGATAAACTGATGGATGGTCAAATGAGGTCCAAGGTCAGACAAGAGATATTCAAACAGAACCCAAGGCACAGAGACATACCACACAGTAGCGAAATGTACATCAGTCAGAGGTCTGAGAATAAAAGCTCAGTAAAGTAACCTGGCAATCACCTGGGATAGTGAACATGTAGAGACAGCCAGTGTCTCCCAGTCGTAGATTAGATAACTGAGCTAACAATTAACAATCTGATAGCTCAGCACACCCCTGCATTAGACTGGATGACTGAGCTGTCAATCAAAGCACTTCAGCATGCCTCTGTGCCAGATTGGACTGCTGAGCTGTTAGTAACTGCATCCCAGACACACCGAGGGGTGGAGCTGTGAAAATAGTAAATTGCAATATATATTTTGAATATCATGTTGAATCTTGTTTAATCAGTGCAGAATGGATCGATTTGCAGAGGATCACATTCAAGTTGAGTTTCCTGACATTCTCAGTTTTATGCAAATTCAAACATTTTGAGATTTGATTCATGGTTTGCAAAATAAAAAAAACACATTATTCCAATAATTTTCTGAATTATCTTACCTTGTAGAGTGGTGGTCAGTTCCTGGGCCAATACAGATCAGCTGTTCCCAACAGAGTACATTTTGCAAGGCAATGCCATTTTCCATCTCCAGACTCACTGGGCAAGTTTCTTCTTTATGTAGAGTGTAAGCTCTTATGGTCAGTGGGGTCATCTATCTCTTGTAGGGTGTAAGTTCTTATGGTCAGGAGATCTTCTCTCTCACACACTAGTAAAGCGTAAGCTCTTATGATCAGAGGGTCCTCTCTCTACTGTAGAATATAAGCTGTTATGGTCTGTGTGGTAAGATTGTGTGGTCTGTAAGGTGCTCTCCCTCTTTCACTAGTAAAGAGTAAGCTTTTATGGTCAGCAGGGCTCTCTCTTTCTCGCCTGTAAAGCATCAGCTCTTATGGTCAGCAAGGTTCTCTCTCTCCTCACATATATTTTATGAGCAATTAAAAGCTTTCCAGTATTGAAATTTGAGCAAATTTATTTGCAAATCAAATATTTGTGGAAAATTTGGCAACAATGGCAAATTCAAATTTAAAAAATTTCACCTTCTAATCTTAACCATTGCTCAGGGACCTTTAACTATATTATAAAACGTTACAAGAGTTTAAAAAGGTATTTAGGCTGAATAGCAAATCATATTTTCACATCTTTCACCTTACAGGTTGTATCACTGAAAAGGTATCTTTTTTTGCTTACTCCATTGTTTTGGCAATATCTCATTATTATTGTTATTAGGTTATTAACTAACATCTGTATCTCTGATGATATTGCTATCATAATCATGCTCAAGTAAAATGTGACATTAGAGATTTGAGAAACAAGCTCTGTATAAGTAATGAAGGAACAGATGAATCTTACAGTATAACTGAAAGCTAATGACTATTATAATGAGCTCAGTGAGAATAGGTATGTAATAAGTTGCAGTTGACACTTCCCGATGGGGTGTTTACATTGAGAAATATATTAGTGAGAGATGCAGAATAATAAATTTGAAAAATGTGAAATCATATCTACTAAGCCAATGCAAGCTTTAATAAATAGTCAGGCATCACTATAAAGGAGTTGTGTAGTTTACAAAAATAATATTGACTGGGTTTGGGAGGATTGACTGAAATTTGAATTTGTGAGCTTTGCTGAGTTTTCACCAAAAATTAAATTTGCAGGGAATAAACCCCCGGACAAAGGATACGTGCCGAAACACATGTTGGGATCTAGCACCAACACAACAGGATAAGATAACCACAGGTATTACTTTGTCTTTGTTTATTCTTGTTTTGCATTTACTTTTGCATTCATACCTATTGAATTGATGAGACATGCATTTCAGGCTGAGGTTATTATGCAGAAACTTTCTTTGAGCCATTATCCTTATATTTGCCTGCCTTGCAGCCCTGTGTATAGAAATTTACTTATCTGCTTCCTTTGGCTTTTGCAGCCCTAACTAGCTTACTTTACTTATGTATTTGACCATTTTTTTAAGATTCTTCTAAATAAATAAAGATTTATAATATTATACTATTTTGTGGCTATATTAGTTTGTTTATAGGTGTTTCATTATTCACATATAGCTTATTTATTACTGGTCAGTTTAGTGGCTTATACAGTTTGAAAAGAGGTATATTGCCGGCACTTACTTCTGTGATTATCTCAGCTGAGATTGAAATCTTATTGGGTGTAGGCTGGACGCCACAGAACTGAGGGAATATGGAAGAACACCAAAAATGAAACAATTATAGTCCAAAAACAGAGAAAGAAGGTGGCACTCGTCATCCGGTAAAATATTCCTTTATTTAGTTCTTAACACGGGTACAGCGGGAGAGGAGCTGATACCTTCTGTGGACGGTGGCCGTTTCATGCTAGCTGCGCTTCAACGGGTCCTATGAGATTAGTGGTTTATAAATTATACTATTATCATCTTTTCTTACAACTTTAATTTTGACTCATATAGGTTAATTGCAGTGAATAAGACTGAACATACTGAAAATCCACTAATTAACTGAAAAATATGTTTACAACACACTGAGTTGTTTCACATGTGTATTGACCTCATTCCGAGATCTTTAATGCAAACTTTAATACTGTAATTGATCAGCATCATTCTTTCTGACTTTTTCACACCATTCTTGATGAAGATGTGTGCTGGGGTCAAACACTCCTGATTCAATAAGAGGTGCATGTCTCCGGCGTGAATGATTACATAGAGTACCTTCTATAACTCTCCGAGTAACGAGTACATACAAGCTCCATGATACTCGAGTGATAACAGTATCACGGAGCACGTTTGCATATCCTTAGAAAGTCATATGGGTGAACATTTTCCAAGTTTAGTTTGCATTAGTTTACCAACATTTTCAGCAACCAAAATTAAATATGACGCTCAGACATTTCTCACTGCAACCCATAAGGATAGTCAAGGGGTCAAAGGTCAGAAGTCAGGAGGGTATGTCATAAACAAAAGGAAGAGACAAAAGCACAGTCATGTAATGTTACGAGGTCAGAAAATCAAGAAGATAGCAAATCAGAGCAGAAGGGGTTAAACAGACGCATGGTCAGAATGAGGTCCAAGATCAGGCAACAAAAGATCTTCAAACAGAATGCAAGGCACAGAGAGAGAAACCACACATTTACTGAATGTAGACACAAAAGAGAATAGTAAAACCAAAAACACTCAGTTTGAAAAAATGTTGCAGTAATCCGCAAGTGCTAGTAAAAGATGTAAAAAACAGGGTATTTGGTTGATACGTTTTTTGCAAAAAATGTATACTAAGCTGCTCTACCAATCTTCACGGTATACCCTTATCAGAGCAGTCCTAACTAATGTATGCAATCCCTATCTGATGTATTTAAAAACCTGATCATCTGTATATAACCTGTGTGAACAGGGTTCAGAGAGGAAAAATCCATGTGTGCATACAGGGTAGAACAGCTTTTGTGCAGATAGCCCAAGAGGAGTGGTGGAACTCCCCAGTCTTGTAGACACAAGAGAACAATTATGGAAACAGGAACACATGGGCTACTTGCACAGTGAACAAGTCTGTATGATCATGTTCACACACCACCAAGAAACCTGAAGACACAAAAGAGAATAGTAAAACCAAAAACACTCAGTTTGAAAAAATGTTGCAGTAATCCGCAAGTGCTAGTAAAAGATGTAAAAAACAGGGTATTTGGTTGATACGTTTTTTGCAAAAAATGTATACTAAGCTGCTCTACCAATCTTCACGGTATACCCTTATCAGAGCAGTCCTAACTAATGTATGCAATCCCTATCTGATGTATTTAAAAACCTGATCATCTGTATATAACCTGTGTGAACAGGGTTCAGAGAGGAAAAATCCATGTGTGCATACAGGGTAGAACAGCTTTTGTGCAGATAGCCCAAGAGGAGTGGTGGAACTCCCCAGTCTTGTAGACACAAGAGAACAATTATGGAAACAGGAACACATGGGCTACTTGCACAGTGAACAAGTCTGTATGATCATGTTCACACACCACCAAGAAACCTGAAGACACAAAAGAGAATAGTAAAACCAAAAACACTCAGTTTGAAAAAATGTTGCAGTAATCCGCAAGTGCTA
This sequence comes from Ranitomeya imitator, assembly GCF_032444005.1. NCBI lineage: Eukaryota > Metazoa > Chordata > Amphibia > Anura > Dendrobatidae > Ranitomeya > Ranitomeya imitator. Next base: position 115,349,881 of record NC_091283.1, on the reverse strand, counting down.
GTAAAAGATGTAAAAAACAGGGTATTTGGTTGATACGTTTTTTGCAAAAAATGTATACTAAGCTGCTCTACCAATCTTCACGGTATACCCTTATCAGAGCAGTCCTAACTAATGTATGCAATCCCTATCTGATGTATTTAAAAACCTGATCATCTGTATATAACCTGTGTGAACAGGGTTCAGAGAGGAAAAATCCATGTGCGCATACAGGGTAGAACAGCTTTTGTGCAGATAGCCCAAGAGGAGTGGTGGAACTCCCCAGTCTTGTAGACACAAGAGAACAATTATGGAAACAGGAACACATGGGCTACTTGCACAGTGAACAAGTCTGTATGATCATGTTCACACACCACCAAGAAACCTGAAGACACAAAAGAGAATAGTAAAACCAAAAACACTCAGTTTGAAAAAATGTTGCAGTAATCCGCAAGTGCTAGTAAAAGATGTAAAAAACAGGGTATTTGGTTGATACGTTTTTTGCAAAAAATGTATACTAAGCTGCTCTACCAATCTTCACGGTATACCCTTATCAGAGCAGTCCTAACTAATGTATGCAATCCCTATCTGATGTATTTAAAAACCTGATCATCTGTATATAACCTGTGTGAACAGGGTTCAGAGAGGAAAAATCCATGTGTGCATACAGGGTAGAACAGCTTTTGTGCAGATAGCCCAAGAGGAGTGGTGGAACTCCCCAGTCTTGTAGACACAAGAGAACAATTATGGAAACAGGAACACATGGGCTACTTGCACAGTGAACAAGTCTGTATGATCATGTTCACACACCACCAAGAAACCTGAAGACACAAAAGAGAATAGTAAAACCAAAAACACTCAGTTTGAAAAAATGTTGCAGTAATCCGCAAGTGCTAGTAAAAGATGTAAAAAACAGGGTATTTGGTTGATACGTTTTTTGCAAAAAATGTATACTAAGCTGCTCTACCAATCTTCACGGTATACCCTTATCAGAGCAGTCCTAACTAATGTATGCAATCCCTATCTGATGTATTTAAAAACCTGATCATCTGTATATAACCTGTGTGAACAGGGTTCAGAGAGGAAAAATCCATGTGTGCATACAGGGTAGAACAGCTTTTGTGCAGATAGCCCAAGAGGAGTGGTGGAACTCCCCAGTCTTGTAGACACAAGAGAACAATTATGGAAACAGGAACACATGGGCTACTTGCACAGTGAACAAGTCTGTATGATCATGTTCACACACCACCAAGAAACCTGAAGACACAAAAGAGAATAGTAAAACCAAAAACACTCAGTTTGAAAAAATGTTGCAGTAATCCGCAAGTGCTAGTAAAAGATGTAAAAAACAGGGTATTTGGTTGATACGTTTTTTGCAAAAAATGTATACTAAGCTGCTCTACCAATCTTCACGGTATACCCTTATCAGAGCAGTCCTAACTAATGTATGCAATCCCTATCTGATGTATTTAAAAACCTGATCATCTGTATATAACCTGTGTGAACAGGGTTCAGAGAGGAAAAATCCATGTGTGCATACAGGGTAGAACAGCTTTTGTGCAGATAGCCCAAGAGGAGTGGTGGAACTCCCCAGTCTTGTAGACACAAGAGAACAATTATGGAAACAGGAACACATGGGCTACTTGCACAGTGAACAAGTCTGTATGATCATGTTCACACACCACCAAGAAACCTGAAGACACAAAAGAGAATAGTAAAACCAAAAACACTCAGTTTGAAAAAATGTTGCAGTAATCCGCAAGTGCTAGTAAAAGATGTAAAAAACAGGGTATTTGGTTGATACGTTTTTTGCAAAAAATGTATACTAAGCTGCTCTACCAATCTTCACGGTATACCCTTATCAGAGCAGTCCTAACTAATGTATGCAATCCCTATTGGATGTATTTAAAAACCTGATCATCTGTATATAACCTGTGTGAACAGGGTTCAGAGAGGAAAAATCCATGTGTGCATACAGGGTAGAACAGCTTTTGTGCAGATAGCCCAAGAGGAGTGGTGGAACTCCCCAGTCTTGTAGACACAAGAGAACAATTATGGAAACAGGAACACATGGGCTACTTGCACAGTGAACAAGTCTGTATGATCATGTTCACACACCACCAAGAAACCTGAAGACACAAAAGAGAATAGTAAAACCAAAAACACTCAGTTTGAAAAAATGTTGCAGTAATCCGCAAGTGCTAGTAAAAGATGTAAAAAACAGGGTATTTGGTTGATACGTTTTTTGCAAAAAATGTATACTAAGCTGCTCTACCAATCTTCACGGTATACCCTTATCAGAGCAGTCCTAACTAATGTATGCAATCCCTATCTGATGTATTTAAAAACCTGATCATCTGTATATAACCTGTGTGAACAGGGTTCAGAGAGGAAAAATCCATGTGTGCATACAGGGTAGAACAGCTTTTGTGCAGATAGCCCAAGGGGAGTGGTGGAACTCCCCAGTCTTGTAGACACAAGAGAACAATTATGGAAACAGGAACACATGGGCTACTTGCACAGTGAACAAGTCTGTATGATCATGTTCACACACCACCAAGAAACCTGAAGACACAAAAGAGAATAGTAAAACCAAAAACACTCAGTTTGAAAAAATGTTGCAGTAATCCGCAAGTGCTAGTAAAAGATGTAAAAAACAGGGTATTTGGTTGATACGTTTTTTGCAAAAAATGTATACTAAGCTGCTCTACCAATCTTCACGGTATACCCTTATCAGAGCAGTCCTAACTAATGTATGCAATCCCTATCTGATGTATTTAAAAACCTGATCATCTGTATATAACCTGTGTGAACAGGGTTCAGAGAGGAAAAATCCATGTGTGCATACAGGGTAGAACAGCTTTTGTGCAGATAGCCCAAGAGGAGTGGTGGAACTCCCCAGTCTTGTAGACACAAGAGAACAATTATGGAAACAGGAACACATGGGCTACTTGCACAGTGAACAAGTCTGTATGATCATGTTCACACACCACCAAGAAACCTGAAGACACAAAAGAGAATAGTAAAACCAAAAACACTCAGTTTGAAAAAATGTTGCAGTAATCCGCAAGTGCTAGTAAAAGATGTAAAAAACAGGGTATTTGGTTGATACGTTTTTTGCAAAAAATGTATACTAAGCTGCTCTACCAATCTTCACGGTATACCCTTATCAGAGCAGTCCTAACTAATGTATGCAATCCCTATCTGATGTATTTAAAAACCTGATCATCTGTATATAACCTGTGTGAACAGGGTTCAGAGAGGAAAAATCCATGTGTGCATACAGGGTAGAACAGCTTTTGTGCAGATAGCCCAAGAGGAGTGGTGGAACTCCCCAGTCTTGTAGACACAAGAGAACAATTATGGAAACAGGAACACATGGGCTACTTGCACAGTGAACAAGTCTGTATGATCATGTTCACACACCACCAAGAAACCTGAAGACACAAAAGAGAATAGTAAAACCAAAAACACTCAGATTGAAAAAATGTTGCAGTAATCCGCAAGTGCTAGTAAAAGATGTAAAAAACAGGGTATTTGGTTGATACGTTTTTTGCAAAAAATGTATACTAAGCTGCTCTACCAATCTTCACGGTATACCCTTATCAGAGCAGTCCTAACTAATGTATGCAATCCCTATCTGATGTATTTAAAAACCTGATCATCTGTATATAACCTGTGTGAACAGGGTTCAGAGAGGAAAAATCCATGTGTGCATACAGGGTAGAACAGCTTTTGTGCAGATAGCCCAAGAGGAGTGGTGGAACTCCCCAGTCTTGTAGACACAAGAGAACAATTATGGAAACAGGAACACATGGGCTACTTGCACAGTGAACAAGTCTGTATGATCATGTTCACACACCACCAAGAAACCTGAATGTATGTGTTAGGTCTCGAGTTCCCGCTTCTGCACAGGGGGAATCTCGAGCCATCTCCGCTGCGGTCTCCCATTCTTATCCAGCCACAGTGGAGTCTGCTCAGCAGGGACGTCGGTCCCAGCGTCTTGCTCAGTCTCACTCTGTACAGAGAGTTACTGCTGCTTCTTCAGCTTCTGCCATTAAAGCCAGTGCTGGTCAGCAGCGAGCGGACTTCTCTGGGACTAAGTCCTTGTCTGCACACACTGAGCATGCCCAGGGCAATATCTCCCGTTGGAGATCGAGGGTCATGTGCTCAGGCTCTGCAGCACATTCCATTGGTCCTCTTGGCAGGTCTTGGAAGGGCAAAGTTTCTGTGGCCACTTCCTGTGCTGCAACTATATAAACTGCGCATGACCACACGGCCATGCGCTAGTGTACATTTGCTTACGTGTGTTTGTTGTGAGTGCAAGTCGTCCTTGAATACCCCTTCCCTATTGAATGTCTGTTCGCGGAAGGTGTATGGTTGCTATCTAGCGCCCGACTTATCCTACAGCACTAATCACACGTTACAGCGTCCAGTTGCTGTGACCGCCAGTACAGCGCCGTGCACTTCCTCTGTGCTTTCCTTACCCAAGCATAGGTGGCTAGTGGCGTTCGTCAGTGCGGCACCGCATGCACTCTTGTGCCCTAAATATTGTTATTTAGCTTCCTTACACACCCAGTTGCGGTGTTGTGCCAGCAAGGGTCTAATCGGACTTCAATCCTAGTTGGGGTTGAGTTCGCTGACTACTTGCTCGCCCTCTATGTGCGGTACCGCGATCCTGTGACGCAACAGGATCGCTTCCTTCACGCTGGGTGAAGTTTAACCCACGTGTGTATACTTATGAGTACCGCCATATAGTCTGTCATTACGTGGCAGCAGGTTCCATCTCTGCACGGTGGACCCCGGGCTGCGAACGCACCATACACTATCTGTCTTATTATTTGGTGCGTTCCGCTAGCCCTAACATTACACTAGCGCCAGGGTCTGGCTAGTAATGACGGACAAACAGCAATCTTTGCGGTATATCCAGCAGCTGGATGGTAGGTTGGCGGCTCTTGAGAGCGCAACCTCAGCTGTGGATGTTACCGCAGTTGCTGTACAGGCTGCTAGCGTGGCTGCAGCAACCCTGTCCATTGCCACCCCTGCTCCGACATTTTCTCGCCTCCCGCTGCCAGAAAAATTTTCTGGTGATAGCAAATTTTGTAGGGGATTTGTGAGTCAGTGCTCTATTCACCTCGAGCTCCTGGCTGCACGTTTTCCCACAGAGCGGGCTAAGGTGGGATTTATAGTGTCTCTCTTGTCGGACAGGGCGTTGGAATGGGCTACGCCGCTGTGGGAGCGTGGTGATCATGTGGTGCAGAGTGCTCTGCTGTTTCTGAGCACTCTGAAACAGGTCTTTTTAGGACCTCAAGTCACCCATGATACTGCGCTCCAACTGCTGGCATTAACTCAGGGTGAGTCCTTGGTCAGTCATTTTGCCGTCCAATTCCGCACTTTAGCTTCTGAGCTGAATTGGTCGGATAAAGCTCTTATCCCCATATTTTGGAGGGGCCTGGCTGACCACGTTAAGGACGCTCTGGCCACTAGGGAGATTCCTGCCACACTGGAGGAGTTAATAACTGTCTCCACTCGAATTGACCTCCATTTTAACGAGCGGAGGTTAGAGCGAGCCCAGTGTAGGCAGAGGTTTCGGCTGGCTCCTACCTTCGCCAAACCTCTGGAATCTCCGGTCCTGGTTCCTGAGTCACATGAGGCCAGGGAAGTGTCACAAGCGGGATCTAAGTCCCGGACCGCTTGTGCACTCAAGGTCTGTCATGTTTGCCAGCAGTCAGGACATCTAGCCACCAGATGCTCTCAGCGGTCGAGGAAACGTCAGCGTCTAGTGGTAGTAGGTGGAGGTACACTAGACACGGCGACGGTTGCCTCTAAATTGTCCTTTAAGGGGACAATTACTATAGGCTCATTCTCCCACTCGGTAGAGCTCTGCGTGGATTCTGGGGTGGAGGGCAATTTTATGTCTTCTGCCTTCGCCCAACGTCACGCAATACCCCTGGTTATGCTAGCTCAACCAGTAACGGTACGAGTGGTGAATGGGTCGACACTGCCCTCACAGATAACACACCAGACCATCGCTTTTACTCTGTCCATGTCGCCATCTCATCAGGAGATTATATCTCTGCTCGTCATTCCTGAGGGAATTGATGAGGTCCTGTTGGGAATACCTTGGCTACGGTACCACTCTCCTCATATCGAGTGGTCCTCTGGCAGAATCCTGGGATGGGGCGAATCTTGTGGGGGTAGGTGTCAGAGGGAGTGCGTTCAGGTTGCTACTACAGAGGTACCCGCAGATCTTTCCTCTCTCCCCAAGCAGTATTGGTCTTATGCAGACGTGTTCTCCAAAAAGGCGGCGGAGATCCTTCCGCCCCATCGCCCCTATGACTGTCCTATTGATCTCTTGCCTGGTGCTGAGCCTCCCCGGGGTCGGGTCTATCCGCTATCTCTCCCGGAGACGGAGGCGATGTCACAGTACATCCAGGAAAATCTGGCAAGAGGATTCATTAGGAAGTCAGTGTCACCTGCTGGGGCAGAGTTCTTCTTCGTGCAGAAGAAGAATGGGGAATTGCGTCCATGCATAGACTACAGGGGTCTTAATGCTATCACCGTTAAAAATAAGTATCCTTTGCCCTTGATATCTGAGCTCTTCGATAGGCTTCGGGGAGCAAGGGTATTTACTAAACTAGATCTGCGGGGTGCTTACAACCTGATTCGCATCCGTGAGGGGGAAGAATGGAAGACGGCTTTTAACACCAGGGATGGGCACTATGAATATCTGGTGATGCCCTTCGGGCTCTGTAATGCCCCAGCTGTTTACCAAGACTTTGTGAACGATATCTTCCGGGATATGCTTTCCACCTCGGTCGTAGTCTATCTGGATGATATTCTCATCTACTCTCCAGATATTGACTCCCACCGGAGAGATGTTTGCAAAGTCTTCGACCTCCTACGGGCAAACTCCCTCTATGCCAAGTTGGAGAAGTGTATGTTTGAGCAGGAGTCCTTACCTTTCCTAGGCTACATCATCTCTGCCCAGGGATTGGCTATGGATCCTGCCAAACTACAGGCTGTGATGGACTGGCAGGAACCCCATTCTCTTAAAGCGGTGCAGAGCTTTATGGGGTTCATTAATTATTATCGCCAGTTCATTCCGCACTTCTCAACTTTGGTAGCTCCCTTGGTTGCCCTCACCAAGAATGGGGCGAATCCCAAATTGTGGTCTGAGGAGGTCTCCAAGGCCTTTAACTCTATAAAGTCACACTTCGCTAGCGCTCCCATCCTACATCGCCCCGATGTTGATAAGCCATTTATCATGGAGGTGGATGCCTCTTCTGTTGGTGCTGGAGCAGTCCTCTTCCAAAAGGATGCTCAAGGTCGGAAGCATCCTTGCTTCTTTTTCTCCAAGACCTTCTCACCAGCAGAGAGGAATTATTCCATCGGGGACAGGGAGTTGCTAGCCATGAAGTTGGCTTTCTCGGAGTGGAGATATCTCTTGGAGGGAGCACGTTTTCCCTTCCAAGTCTTCACAGACCATAAAAATTTGGTGTACCTGCAGACAGCCCAGCGGTTGAATTCTCGCCAGGCCAGATGGTCCTTATTCTTCTGCCGGTTTCATTTCACCCTCCATTTTCTTTCTGGGGAGAAGAATATTCGGGCCGACGCTCTCTCTCGCTCCGTTGTGTCATCTGCGGAGGAGGAGGAGGAGCCTCGGCTTATTGTCCCCACCGAGAGCTTGAGAACTGTGGCCCCGGTTTCGCTAGAGTCTGTGCCTCCGGGCAAGACTTTTGTACCATCCAGCTTACGACCGGAGGTTCTCTCTTGGGCACACTCGTCCAGGGTGGGTGGACATTTTGGTACCAAAAGGACATCTGAGTTACTGGCGAGGACATACTGGTGGCCGCATATGGCTCGTGATGTCACAGAGTATGTTCGGGCGTGTGTCTCTTGCGCCAAGAACAAGACTCCTCAGCAACGGCCAGCTGGTTTGCTTTATCCTCTGCCGGTGGCGGACAGGCCCTGGGAGATGGTCGGGATGGACTTTGTGGTGGGCTTACCCAAGTCTCGTAACTGCACCATTATCTGGGTGATCACCGACCATTTTTCCAAAATGGTGCACTTGGTGCCTCTTCCACGGCTACCTTCTGCACGGGCGTTGGCTGTCTTGTTCGTCAAGCATATCTTTCGCCTACACGGTATGTCAGACAAAATTGTTAGTGACCGGGGTCCCCAGTTTGCGTCTCGATTCTGGAGAGAGCTTTGTCGTCTACTCAGTATTGAGTTGAATCTCTCTTCGGTATATCATCCCAAGACGAATGGGTTGGTAGAGAGGGTCAACCAGACCTTGGTCACATATTTACGACATTTTGTTTCTGCCAGGCAGGATGACTGGGCATCCTTGCTACCGTGGGCAGAGATTGCACTTAACAATGCCGTAGCCGACTCCACCGGTCAGACTCCATTCCTCCTAAATTACGGCCAGCATCCGCGTGTTCCTGTGCCCATGCCTGTGTCTTCTGCTGACTCCAGGGTGGCAGACTGGGCTGTGGAGGTACGGGACATTTGGGACCGCACGCAGGATGCCATTCGGGCCTCCAAGGAGAGAATGAGGTCCTCCGCCGATGTTCATCGGCGCCCCGCTCCGACCTTTGCTCCTGGCGACTTGGTGTGGCTCTCCGCCCGTAACATCAGGCTGCGAGTTGAGTCCACTAAGTTTGCTCCTCGCTCCTTGGGTCCCTTCAAGGTTCTCGAACGGGTTAATCCTGTGGTCTACCGTTTGGCTCTTCCTCCACGCTTGGGTATTACCGACACCTTTCATGTGTCCCTCTTGAAACACGTATACATGTCCCGGTTTTCTGAGTCATCTGCCGGGACATCGGGTTCGTCTACGGACGATTACGAGGTGAACGCTATTTTGGGGTGCAAGGTGGTACGCGGCAAAAAGTTCTATCTGGTGGATTGGAAGGGTTATGGCCCAGAGGACAGGTCATGGGAGCCTGCTGAAAACATTCGGGCCCCACAGCTCATTGCTGCCTTTGGGCGTAGTGAGGCCCAAGGAGGGGGGGGCCCTAGGAGTCTCGAGTTCCCGCTTCTGCACAGGGGGAATCTCGAGCCATCTCCGCTGTGGTCTCCCATTCTTATCCAGCCGCAGTGGAGTCTGCTCAGCAGGGACGTCGGTCCCAGCGTCTTGCTCAGTCTCACTCTGTACAGAGAGTTACTGCTGCTTCTTCAGCTTCTGCCATTAAAGCCAGTGCTGGTCAGCAGCGAGCGGACTTCTCTGGGACTAAGTCCTTGTCTGCACACACTGAGCATGCCCAGGGCAAGATCTCCCGTTGGAGATCGAGGGTCATGTGCTCAGGCTCTGCAGCACATTCCATTGGTCCTCTTGGCAGGTCTTGGAAGGGCAAAGTTTCTGTGGCCACTTCCTGTGCTGCAACTATATAAACTGCGCATGACCGCACGGCCATGCGCTAGTGTACATTTGCTTACGTGTGTTTGTTGTGAGTGCAAGTCGTCCTTGGATATCCCTTCCCTATTGAATGTCTGTTCGCGGAAGGTGTATGGTTGCTATCTAGCGCCCGACTTATCCTACAGCACTAATCACACGTTTCAGCGTCCAGTTGCTGTGACCGCCAGTACGGCGCCGTGCACTTCCTCTATGCTTTCCTTACCCAAGCCTGGGTGGTTAGTGGCGTTCGTCAGTGCGGCACCGCATGCACTCTTGTGCCCTAAATATTTTTATTTAGCTTCCTTACACACCCAGTTGCGGTGTTGTGCCAGCAAGGGTCTAATCGGACTTCAATCCTAGTTGGGGTTGAGTTCGCTGACTACTTGCTCGCCCTCTATGTGCGGTTCCGCGATCCTGTGACGCAACAGGATCGCTTCCTTCACGCTGGGTGAAGTTTAACCCACGTGTGTATACTTATGAGTACCGCCATATAGTCCATCATTACTTGGCAGCAGGTTCCATCTCTGCACGGTGGACCCCGGGCTGCGAACGCACCATACACTATCTGTCTTATTATTTGGTGCGTTCCGCTAGCCCTAACAGTATGTCTTGCAGTGGTCTGGAAGTAACAGCTCAATTAGGTAGCCTGGCAATCATCTGGGATAATGAACACCTGAAAACAGTCAGCGCTTCCCATTCTCAGAATGAATGGCCGACCTCTCAATCAACACACTGACAGCTCAGAAAGCCCCAGTACCAGATTGGACCGCTGGGCTGTGAGTAACTGCATCTCAAACATACTTAGGGGTGGAAACCGTGACAGTACCCACTCTTCCAGGGGGGCACTGGACCCAGAGGCTTCCCAGGCCCCCAGACGCTGATTATGTAGGCCGGGGATGAGGGGAAGTGGGGAAGTATTTTTAACCATAATTTTGTTTAATTCTCGGAAATTGAAACAAGGATGGAGACCCTCATCTTTCTTTTTAACAAGGAAAAGTCTGGCAGCTATAGGGGAAGAGGAAGGATGGATATGACCCTTCTGTAAATATTCATTAACATATTTTTTCATGGCGGTCCATTCAGTTCATAAGGACTATGGGGAGGTAGTATTTCTGCCTTTTTCTCAGAGAATACATAGCCAAAGTCCTTCAGTTATCCTGGAAGATCCTTGAGCGTAGCGGGGCATATTTGTATAGTTTTTAGACATCCCATGCAATGATTGGGGCTCTATTTAACAATCTCCTGACAGCAATCAATAACTGGATTGTGAATCTGCAACCATGCAAGTCCCAGTACCAACCCAACAGCTAAATTATCCAACACGAAACAGGAGATTGATTGAGATCGAAGTGCTCCCACTTGAAGAGCGAAATTCACTATTATCCTCCAAATTCATATATCAGATCTAAGCTGTCAAAAAGGGCATCAGCCCTTACATGTTTATTGACCTCATTTCGAGATCTTTAATGCAAACTTTAATACTGTAATTGATCAGCACTAGGGTTGAGTGAAACAGATCGTTCATTTTTAAAAGTCGCCGACTTTTGGCAAAGTCGGGTTTCATGAAACCCGACCCGACCCCTGTGTGGGGTCGGCCATGCGGTACGTGACTTTCGCGCCAAAGTCGCGTTTCAATGACGCGAAAAGTGCCATTTCTCAGCCAATGAAGGTGGACGCAGAGTGTGGGCAGCGTGATGACATAGGTCCTGGTCCCCACCATCTTAGAGAAGGGCATTGCAGTGATTGGCTTGCTGTCTGCGGCGTCACAGGGGCTATAAAGAGGCGTTCCCGCCGACCGCCATCTTACTGCTGTTGATCTGAGCCTAGGGAGAGGTTGCTGCCGCTTCGTCAGAAGCAGGGATAGCGTTAGGCAGGGTCCATTAACCACCAAACCGCTTGTGCTGTAGCGACTTCCACTGTCCAACACCACCTTTTGTTTGCAGGGACAGTGGAAGCTACATTTTTTTTTCCTCAGCACTGTAGCTCATTGGGCTGCCCTAGAAGGCTCCCTGATAGCTGCATTGCTGTGTGTACGCCGCTGTGCAAACCAACTGCTTTTTTCAAAGCACAAATCCTGTTGTTCCTTCCTTTCTGCACAGCTATCTTGTTTGTTTGTCCACACTTTTTATTTAATTTGTGCATCAGTCCACTCCTTATTGCTGCCTGCCATACCTGGCTGAGATTACTGCAGGGAGATAGTAATTGTAAGACAGTCCCTGTTTTTTTTCTCCCTAAAAAAATAAGTTGTGGGAGATTAAGATTGGCATTTCTGCTAGAGTGCCATCCCTGTGTGTGCCATCTCTCTCACATAGTGGGCCATAGAAAGCCTTTTTATTTTTCTGTTTTTTTTTGTGGGGTTTATAAATTCTCCCTGAAAAAAAAAAACAGTGGGAGATTAATATTGGCCTTTGGGCTTGTGTGCCAGTCCTGAGTGTGCCATCTCTCTCTCAAATAGTGGGCCATAGAAAGCCTATTTTTTTTTTTACTGGGTTTCTAAATTCTCCCTGAAAAAATAAAAAAATAATCAGTGGGAGATTAATATTGCCCTTTCTGCTTGTGTGCCACTCCTGACTCCTGGGTGTGCCATCTCTCTCTCTCAAATAGTGGGCCATAGAAAGCCTATTTTTTTTTTATTGGGTTTCTAATTTCTCCCTGAAAAAATAAAAAAAAATCAGTGGGAGATTAATATTGCCCTTTCTGTTAGGGCTGGCGGAACGCACCGAGTAAATATAGAGATGTTATTTGGTGCGTTCGCAGCCCGGGGTCCACCGTGCAGGAATAGAACCTGCTGCTGGCAAACAGCGGCACGATATGGCGGTAGAAGTGAACTCTGTAGCTTCACAGAGTCGCTATAAGGAAAGGACTGTGTCCTGTTAAACTCCACAGGAATACACAGTAACTGCTGAGCAGATAGCAGCTTGTGGTCACGCAGTCCAGGAGGCAAACATACAATCTCCTCACCGGTGGAGCCGGTATTCTAGTGGCTTATTTCAGCCGGGGCCCTGTAACCAAACACACAATCTCCTCACCGGAGGTGCCGGTATTCTAGTGGCTTATTTCAGCCGGGTCCCTGAATACACACAAGCGTGACCACAGTGGCACAAAACTCATGTCATGCATTGATACTAGCGCATGGCCGTGCGGCCATGCGAGCCTTATATAGCTGCAGCAAGAAAAAGACCTTCCTAGAAGGACCAATGAGAGACTGCCATAACTGAGCATGTGACCCTAGATTTCCATTGAGAGATCTTTTTAAAAATGAGCGCGTTAATGACTTTCAAAGACGTAGCGGCTTGTGATTGGTCGCGGCCACGCGACCAATCACAAGCCGCGACGTCACCGCAAGCTATTAACGCGCTCATTTTTAAAAATGAGCGCGTTAATGGCTTTCAAAGACGTAGCGGCTTGTGATTGGTCGCGGCGACGTAGCGACCAATCACAAGCCGCTACGTCTTTGAAAGTCATTAACGCGCTCATTTTTAAAAATGAGCGCGTTAATAGCTTGCGGTGACGTCGCGGCTTGTGATTGGTCGCGGCCCCGCGACCAATCACAAGCCGCTACGTCTTTGAAAGCCATTAACGCGCTCATTTTTAAAAATGAGCGCGTTAATAGCTTGAGGTGACGTCGCGGCTTGTGATTGGTCGCGGCCCCGCGACCAATCACAAGCCGCTACGTCTTTGAAAGCCATTAACGCGCTCATTTTTAAAAATGAGCGCGTTAATAGCTTGCGGTGACGTCGCGGCTTGTGATTGGTCGCGTGGCCGCGACCAATCACAAGCCGCTACGTCTTTGAAAGTCATTAACGCACTCATTTTTAAAAAATGAGCGCGCTAATAGCTTGCGGTGACGTCGCGGCTTGTGATTGGTCGCGTGGCGGTCACATGGGCGGCCCGCGACCAATCAGAAGCCGGGACGTGATTCTCAGGTCCTAAAAGCGCTGATTTTGAACAAGGAAGCCTGCCGGTTACCCGCGCTGAGTCCAGGGGCCGCCGGAGAGGTAAATATATCAATATTTTTTATTTTAATTCTTTATTTTACACATCTCTATGTATCCGATACCGATACCCGATACCACAAAAGTATCGGATCTCGGTATCGGAATTCCGATACCGCAAGTATCGGCCGATACCCGATACTTGCGGTATCGGAATGCTCAACACTACCCAGCAGCAATAGGACCTTCCTACCATGTGACCCTCGATCTCCACTGAGAGATCTTACTCAGGGCATGCTCAGAATGAGAAAAGCAGGACTTAGTCACAGAAGCGTCTGCTCGCCGCTGCCCAGCACTGACTTCAATGGCAGAAGCAGGAAAGGCAGCAGTAACTCTTTGTACAGAGTGGGACTGAGCAAGACGCTTGGACTGACGTCTCCGCTGAGCAGGCACAACTGCGGCAGGAGAGGAATGGGAGACCGCAGCGGAGATGGCCCGAGATTCCCCCTGTGCAGAGGCGGGAACTCGACCCCTAACACTTTCTGCTTGTGTGCCAGTCTTGACTCCAGGGTGTGCCATCTCTCTCTCTCTCTCTCAAATAGTGGGCCATAGAAAGCCTATTTTTTTTATTTTTTATTTGGCTTCTAAATTCTCCCTGAAAAAAATCATTTTTTTTTAATTTGGTTTCTAAATTCTTCCTGAAAAAATAAAAAAAAATCAGTGGGAGATCAATATTTCCCTTTCTGCTTGTGTGCCAGTCTTGACTCCTGGGTGTGCCATCTCTCTCTCTCTCTCAAATAGTGGGCCATAGAAAGCCTATTTTTTTTTAATTGGGTTTCTAAATTCTCCCTGAAAAAATAAAAAAAAATCAGTGGGAGATTAATATTGCCCTTTCTGCTTGTGTGCCAGTCTTGACTCCAGGGTGTGCCATCTCTCTCTCTCAAATAGTGGGCCATAGAAAGCCTATTTTTTTGTTTTTTATTTGGTTTCTAAATTCTCCCTGAAAAAATCATTTTTTTTATTTGGTTTCTAAATTCTTCCTGAAAAAATCATTTTTTTTAATTTTGTTTCTAAAGTCTCCCTGAAAAAATAAAAAAAAATCAGTGGGAGATTAATATTGCCATTTCTGCTTGTGTGCCACTCTTGACTCCTGGGTGTGCCATCTCTCTCTCTCAAATAGTGGGCCATAGAAAGCATTTTTTTTTATTGGGTTTCTAAATTCTCCCTGAAAAAATAAAAAAAAATCAGTGGGAGATTAATATTGCCCTTTCTGCTTGTGTGCCAGTCTTGACTCCAGGGTGTGCCATCTCTCTCTCTCAGATAGTGGGCCATAGAAAGCCTATTTTTTTGTTTTTTATTTGGTTTCTAAATTCTCCCTGAAAAAATCATTTTTTTTAATTTGGTTTCTAAATTCTTCCTGAAAAAATCATTTTTTTTAATTTTGTTTCTAAAGTCTCCCTGAAAAAAAAAAAAAAAAAAAAAGTGGGAGATCAATATTGACATTTCTGCTTGAGTGACAGTCCTGCGTGTGTGGCATCTCTCTCATTTGGTGCCACCGAAAACAGAGTGTGTAACATTGTGCCTGATTTTCCTTGCAGTCTCACCCACCTGTAAAGGGATATCTAAATCATACTGAAGTTATAGCTCACCGTGTAAGTTGTTTGACAGCAACAAATACCGTTACTTTGGTTACGTTTTTAAAACAATGAGGAAGTCTTGTGGAAGAGGTCGTGGCTGTGGGCGTTCATTGTCAGCTGGTAATGATGGTAGTGGTAGTGGAGCATCAGGTGGTCGTGGGAAAAAAAATATTGCACCTAAGTCTGGAGCTGTGGAGCCAGGTTCATCGTCTGGCTACAGAAGGCCTCGAACGCTCCCTTTTCTGGGAGTAGGAAAACCGCTTTTAAAGCCGGAGCAGCAAGAGCAAGTTTTGGCTTACCTTGCTGACTCAGCCTCTAGCTCTTTTGCCCCCTCTTTTGAAACTGGTAAATGTAAAAGCAGCACGTCGTTAGTGGATGTTCACGGTCAGGGACAAGTCGCTTCCTTGTCCTCTTCAGCAAAAACAACAACAGAGAAGGATGCAGCAGGCGACACAACGGGTTACTCCATGGAGCTCTTTACACATACCATCCCTGGCTTAGAAAGTGAAGCAGTTAACAGGCTATGCCCTTTACAAGTTGAATCTGACATGGAGTGCACTGATGCACAGCCACAGCCAGACTACTATGCTGGTCCATTGACTCAGACCACAACATTGCCCTCGCAGGGTACTGATCCAGAATCAGACCCTGATGAGACTATGTTGCCCCGTCACGAATGCTCTACCACCGACTTACACGGTGACACAGACGAAGTTGCGCACGAGCTAGAAGAGGAGGTTATAGATGACCCAGTTGTTGACCCCTATTGGCAGCCATTGGGGGAACAGGGTGCAGGCGGCAGTAGTTCTGAAGCGGAGGAGGAGGGGCCGCAGCAGGCAACAACATCGCAACAGGTTCCATCTGCCGGGCCCATAGATGGGACAAAACGCGTGGCAAAGTCAAAAACTGTTGGAGGACAGCGTGGCCATCCGGTTAAAGCTCAGTCTGCAATGCCTGAAAAGGGATCCGAGGCTCGAAAGAGTGCAGTCTGGCATTTTTTTAAACAACATCCAATTGATCCGCACAAAGTCATCTGTCAAATATGTTCAACTACCTTAAGCAGAGGTCAGAATCTGAAAAGTCTCAATACAAGATGCATGCATAGACATTTAACCACCATGCATTTGTAAGCCTGGACCAACTACCAAACGTCCCTTAAGGTTGTAGCACCCTCGGCCAATGAAGCTAGTCACCAACGCTACATCCCTGCCGTCACTGTAAGGCCACCATTTTCCGCACCACCTGCAGTATCTGTGCAGGTTTCTTTGCCAGGCCAAAGCAGTCAGGGTCAGGGAATCACCAGTTTCGTAGTAGGAAACACTGCATCTAGGGCACAGGCGGAAACAATACCGTCTCCAACCGTCTCTCAGTCTGCCATGTCCACCGGCACACCCGCTAGTCCCACGATCTCCAGCTCTCCAGTCCAGCTCACCCTACATGAGACTCTGGTTAGAAAAAGGAAGTACTTATCCTCGCATCCGCGTACACAGGGTTTGAATGCCCACATAGATAGACTAATCTCGTTAGAGATGATGCCCTACCGGTTAGTTGAAAGTGAAGCTTTCAAAGCCCTGATGGACTACGCTGTACCACGCTACGAGCTACCCAGTCGACACTTCTTTTCGAGAAAAGCCATCCCAGCCCTCCACCAGCATGTTAAAGAGCGCATCGTCCATGCACTCAGGCAATCTGTGAGTACAAAGGTGCACCTGACAACAGATGCATGGACCAGTAGGCATGGCCAGGGACGTTACGTGTCCATCACGGCACACTGGGTGAATGTGGTGGATGCAGGGTCCACAGGGGACAGCAATTTCGGGACAGTTCTGCCTAGCCCACGGTCTAGGAAACAGTTGGCTGTAGGTGTTCGCACCCCCTCCTCCTCCTCCTCCTCCTCTTCGTCCTTCTGCAGAAGCGAGAGCTCGTCCACAGACCGCAGTCGCACAACCACTCCATCCGCAGCTGGCACTGTTGCACACCAGTTGTCCCATTATGGGGCAGCTACTGGCAAGCGTCAGCAGGCTGTATTGGCTATGAAGTGTTTGGGCGACAACAGACACACCGCGGAAGTTCTGTCCGAGTTCTTGCAGACAGAAACGCAGTCGTGGCTGGGCACAGTAGATCTTGAGGCAGGCAAGGTAGTGAGTGACAACGGAAGGAATTTCATGGCTGCCATCTCTCTTTCCCAACTGAAACACATTCCTTGCCTGGCTCACACCTTAAACCTGTTGGTGCAGTGCTTCCTGAAAAGTTATCCGGGGTTATCTGGCCTGCTCCTCAAAGTACGCGGACTTTGCTCACATATTCGCAGTTCGCCCGTACACTCCAGCCGTATGCAGACCTATCAGCGGTCCTTGAACCTTCCCCAGCATCGCCTAATCATAGACGTTGCAACAAGGTGGAACTCAACACTGCACATGCTTCAGAGACTGTGCGAACAGAGGCGGGCTGTTATGTTTTTGTGGGAGGATACACATACACGGGCAGGCAGTAGGATGGCAGACATGGAGTTGTCAGGTGTGCAGTGGTCAAAGATACAAGACATGTGTCAAGTCCTTCAGTGTTTTGAGGAATGCACATGGCTGGTTAGTGCAGACAACGCCATAATAAACATGAGCATCCCCCTAATGCGTCTGCTGATGCAAAGTTTGACGCACATAAAGGAGCAGGCATCTGCAGCCGAGGAAGAGGAAAGCCTTGACGACAGTCAGCCATTGTCTGGTCAGGGCAGTGTACAGGACAAGGTATCGGGTGAACAGGAGGAGGAGGACGAGGAGGATGATGGGGATGAGTATTTTTTTAATGAGGATGCTTCTCCGGGGCCACTTGAAATTGGTGGCGTGGCAAGGCCGGGTTCTGGGTTTCTGAGGGACACAAGTGACGTAGATTTGCCTGAAACTGCCCCTCAACCAAGCACAACCGCTGATTTGACAACTGGAACTTTGGCACACATGGCAGATTATGCCTTACGTATCCTCAAATGGGACACACGCATTACTAAAATGATGAACGATGACGATTACTGGTTGGCCTGCGTCCTTGATCCTCACTATAAAGGCAAATTGCAAAATATTATGCCACATGAGAACTTGGAACTAATATTAGCAACCAAACAATCAACTCTTGTTGACCGTTTGCTTCAGGCATTCCCAGCACACAGCGCCCGTGATCGTTCTCACACGAGCAGCAGGGGGCAGCAGACCAGAAGTGTTATAGGTGCAGAAATCCGAAGTGGCGTTGGACAGAGGGGTTTTCTGACCAGGTTGTGGAGTGATTTTGCTTTGACCGCAGACAGGACAGGTACTGCAGCATCAATTCAAAGTGACAGGAGACAACATTTGTCCAGTATGGTTACTAACTATTTTTCATCCCTTATCGATGTTCTACCTCAACCGTCATTCCCATTTGATTACTGGGCATCCAAATTAGACACCTGGCCAGAATTGGCAGAATATGCATTGCAGGAGCTTGCTTGCCCGGCAGCTAGTGTCCTATCAGAAAGAGTATTCAGTGCTGCAGGTTCAATATTAACCGAAAAAAGGACTCGTCTGGCCACCCAAAATGTTGATGATCTAACCTTCATTAAAATGAACCACAACTGGATTTCGAATTCTTTTGCCCCACCTTGCCCGGCCGACACCTAGCTTTCCTATGAAAAGGTATTGCCTGTGGACTACTCTGAATGAGTTTACCAATCTCGTAATTTGCAGCAGCTGATTGTCCAGCATATGACATGTTTACACCTCCCTAAATGGCCAAACTCCCCACACGGGGCCGTGGTATCGCCACTTGGCGCAAGCACCCGTGAGAGTGCTGTTTGTCTGAAGAGGTGGGTGTGCCCGCTTTTGGTCTACGGCACTGCCACTGGGTCCCTCATAGTACTATAAAGTGTCTCTGGCGGTGGTGGTGCGCACCCAACTTCAGACACACTGTTGTAACATGAGGGGCCCTGGGCATGTACCGCCGGCCACAATAGAGTTCCCCCACCCCCAGCTCAAACATTGCTCTACCACTTGCACAATTATCTCTCACAGTTCCACCTATGTTTAGTCTATGCGCTGACATCCGTAAATTCCTGCCACTGACAATATCATTGTGTTGACATGTATGATGGTACTTAACATAGTCAGGGGCAGTGTCCTATATTGACCCAAGTAAATACTTTGTGCCAAATTACTAGGTCTGAAATTACGCAGAGGAGCCCACCCCTGTACCTAATGATTGCACCCTTTTGGTTTTTCTTTTTGTTGTAATGCGAGACATTAACATGTATTTATTTTTTGGGACTACTAACTGGCAGACACTCATTACAATCGGCTGCCGCTGACAACACCAATGGTGCCCAACACCAATGGTGCCCACTGCCTGTGTACCCCTGCAAGAGAATTAAAAGCGCCTACAGCCCAAATATATTATGTTAGGCCTTCGAAGCCTGTCTGCGGTCCCTCCTCCCACTAGGCCTCCACTGACCTGTCTACTGCTGCCCGTGTACCCCTGGAACCAATGTTAAAGTGCCTACAGCCCTAATTTATTATGTTAGGCCTTCGAAGCCTGTCTGCGGTCCCTCCTTCCACTAGGCCTCCACTGACCTGTCTACTGCTGCCCGTGTTCCCCTGGAACAAATTTTAAAGTGCCTACAGTCCTAATTTATTATGTTAGGCCTTCGAAGCCTGTCTGCGGTCCCTCCTTCCACTAGGCCTCCACTGACCTGTCTACTGCTGCCCGTGTACCCCTGGAACCAATGTTAAAATGCCTACAGCCCTAATTTATTATGTTAGACCTTCGAAGCCTGTCTGCGGTCCCTCCTTCCACTAGGCCTCCACTGACCTGTCTACTGCTGCCCGTGTTCCCCTGGAACCAATGTTAATGTGCCTACAGCCCAAATTTATTATGTTAGGCCTTCGAAGCCTGTCTGCGGTCCCTCCTTCCACTAGGCCTCCACTGACCTGTCTACTGCTGCCCGTGTACCCATGGAACCAATGTTAAAGTGCCTACAGCACTAATTTATTATGTTAGGCCTTCGAAGCCTGTCTGCGGTCCCTCCTTCAACTAGGCCTCCACTGACCTGTCTACTGCTGCCCGTGTTCCCCTGGAACCATTGTTAAAGTGCCTACAGCCCTAATTTATTATGTTAGGCCTTCGAAGCCTGTCTGCGGTCCCTCCTTCCACTAGGCCTCCACTGACCTGTCTACTGCTGCCCGTGTTCCCCTGGAACCAATGTTAAAGTGCCCACAGCCCAAATTTATTATGTTAGGCCTTCAAAGCCTGTCTGCGCTCCCTCCTTCCACTAGGCCTCCACTGACCTGTCTACTGCTGCCTGTGTTCCCCTGGAACCAATGTTAAAGTGCCTACAGCCCAAATTTATTATGTTAGGCCTTCGAAGCCTGTCTGCGGTCGCTCCTTCCACTAGGCCTCCACTGACCTGTCTACTGCTGCCCGTGTTCCCCTGGAACCAATTTTAAAGTGCCTACAGCCCTAATTTATTATGTTAGGCCTTCGAAGACTGTCTGCGGTCCCTCCTTCCACTAGGCCTCCACTGACCTGTCTACTGCTGCCCGTGTACCCCTGGAACCAATGTTAAAATGCCTACAGCCCTAATTTATTATGTTAGGCCTTCGAAGCCTGTCTGCGGTCCCTCCTTCCACTAGGCCTCCACTGACCTGTCTACTGCTGCCCGTGTTCCCCTGGAACCAATTTTAAAGTGCCTACAGCCAAATTTTATTATGTTAGGCCTTCGAAGCCTGTCTGCGGTCCCTCCTTCCAATAGTTCTCCACTGACCAGACCAATGCTGGCCGTGTACCCCTGGAACCCAGCTGAAAGTGCATGGAGCCTCCTTTTTTTCTTTGTTTTATATTTAGAAAGCCCAGATGAACTACGCTGTACCACGGTTCAAGCTACCCAGTCGACATTTCTTTTGCGAGAAAAGCCATCCCAGCCCTCCACCGGCATGAAAAAGTCTGCATTGTCATAGCACTCAGGCAATCAAACAGTAGAAAGGTGCACATGACAAGAGACGCATGGACCAGTAGGCATGTCCACAAAAAGTTACGTGTCCATTACGGCGCACTGGGTTAATGTGTTGGATGCATGGTCCACAAGGGACAGCCTACAAAGTCTGTCTGCAGTCCCTAATTCAAATTGTCCTCCGCTGACCACACCACTGCTGCACGTGTACCCCTGGAACCAATTTTAAAGTGCCTACAACCTAATTTTGTTATGTTAGGCCTACTACGCCTGTCTGCGGTCCCTCCTTCCGATACTTGTCCACTGACCACACCACTGCTGCCCGTGGACCCCTGGAACCTATTTTTAATTGCATAGAGCATCCTTTTTTTAATAGTAGGCGTACAAAGTCTGTCTGCGGTTCACTATTGAAATTGTCCTCCACTGACCAGAGCAATGCTGCCTGTGTACCCCTGTAACCTTTTTTAAACTGCAGTGAGCCACATTTTTGATGTAAGGCCTACTACCTGTGTCGGTCTGCCCCACTCAATACAGCTGTCCTCCTTTGAAAAAAGCAGAGCGTCAATAGTCTTGTTTTCAGCCTCTAGGAATTTGAAAACTGCATTGGGGCTACTACTTTGGTAGGGCCTACTAACGGTGTCTGCCGCTCCAAGGTGTGCCCCAGGTTTCCTCTCCATTGCTTCTATCTTCCGACTCTCGTTTAGTAGTTGTTGAAAACTACACTGCATTAGGCCTACAAATTGGGTATGGGGTGTAGAGAGACGGTGTGTTACACTCCAAGGTGTTCCCCATGTTTCCTCTCCATTGCTTGGGTCTTCTGACTCTCGTTTAGTAGTTGTTGAAAACTACACTGCATTAGGCCTACAAATTGGGTATGGGGTGTAGAGACGGTGTGTTCCACTCCAAGGTGTTCCCCAGGTATCGTCCACATTGCTTCGATCTTCTGACTCTCGTTTAGTAGTTGTTGAAAACTACACTGCATTAGGCCTACAAATTGGGTATGGGGTGTAGAGAGACGGTGTGTTACACTCCAAGGTGTTCAAGAGGTTTCGTCCACATTGCTATGATCTTCCAACTTTCGTTTAGTAGTTGT
Source organism: Ranitomeya imitator (assembly GCF_032444005.1). Classification (NCBI taxonomy): domain Eukaryota; kingdom Metazoa; phylum Chordata; class Amphibia; order Anura; family Dendrobatidae; genus Ranitomeya; species Ranitomeya imitator. The sequence continues at coordinate 115,327,875 of NC_091283.1, read as the reverse complement.
TGAAAACTACACTGCATTAGGCCTACAAATTGGGTATGGGGTGTAGAGACGGTGTGTTCCACTCCAAGGTGGTCCCCAGGTTTCCTCTCCATTACTTCGATCTTCCGACTCTCGTTTAGTAGTTGTTGAAAACTACACTGCATTAGGCCTACAAATTGGGTATGGGGTGTAGAGAGATGGTGTGTTACACTCCAAGGTGTTCCCCAGGTTTCGTCCACATTGCTTCGATCTTCCGACTCTCGTTTAGTAGTTGTTGAAAACTACACTGCATTAGGCCTACAAATTGGGTATGGGGTGTAGAGACGGTGTGTTCCACTCCAAGGTGGTCCCCAGGTTTCCTCTCCATTGCTTCGATCTTCCGACTCTCGTTTAGTAGTTGTTGAAAACTACACTGCATTAGGCCTACAAATTGGGTATGGGGTGTAGAGAGACGGTGTGTTACACTCCAAGGTGTTCCCTAGGTTTCGTCCACATTGCTTCGATCTTCCTACTCTCGTTTAGTAGTTAATGAAAACTACACTGCATTAGGCCTACAAATTGGGTATGGGGTGTAGAGACGGTGTGTTCCACTCCAAGGTGGTCCCCAGGTTTCCTCTCCATTGCTTCGATCTTCCGACTCTCGTTTAGTAGTTGTTGAAAACTACACTGCATTAGGCCTACAAATTGGGTATGGGGTGTAGAGAGACGGTGTGTTACACTCCAAGGTGTTCCCGAGGTTTCGTCCACATAGCTTCGATCTTCCTACTCTCGTTTAGTAGTTGTTGAAAACTACACTGCATTAGGCCTACAAATTGGGTATGGGGTGTAGAGACGGTGTGTTCCACTCCAAGGTGGTCCCCAGGTTTCCTCTCCATTGCTTCGATCTTCCGACTCTCGTTTAGTAGTTGTTGAAAACTACACTGCATTAGGCCTACAAATTGGGTATGGGGTGTAGAGAGACGGTGTGTTACACTCCAAGGTGGTCCCCAGGTTTCCTCTCCATTGCTTCGATCTTCCGACTCTCGTTTAGTAGTTGTTGAAAACTACACTGCATTAGGCCTACAAATTGGGTATGGGGTGTAGAGAGACGGTGTGTTACACTCCAAGGTGTTCCCCAGGTTTCGTCCACATTGCTTCGATCTTCCGACTCTCATTTAGTAGTTGTTGAAAACTACACTGCATTAGGCCTACAAATTGGGTATGGGGTGTAGAGACGGTGTGTTCCACTCCAAGGTGGTCCCCAGGTTTCCTCTCCATTGCTTCGATCTTCCGACTCTCGTTTAGTAGTTGTTGAAAACTACACTGCATTAGGCCTACAAATTGGGTATGGGGTGTAGAGAGACGGTGTGTTACACTCCAAGGTTTTCCCCAGGTTTCGTCCACATTGCTTCGATCTTCCTACTCTCGTTTAGTAGTTGTTGAATACTACACTGCATTAGGCCTACAAATTGGGTATGGGGTGTAGAGACGGTGTGTTCCACTCCAAGGTGGTCCCCAGGTTTCCTCTCCATTGCTTCGATCTTCCGACTCTCGTTTAGTAGTTGTTGAAAACTACATTGCATTAGGCCTACAAATTGGGTATGGGGTGTAGAGAGACGGTGTGTTACACTCCAAGGTGGTCCCCAGGTTTCCTCTCCATTGCTTCGGTCTTCCGACTCTCGTTTAGTAGTTGTTGAAAACTACACTGCATTAGGCCTACAAATTGGGTATCGGGTGTAGAGACGGTGTGTTCCACTCCAAGGTGTTCCCCAGGTTTCGTCCACATTGCTTCGATCTTCCGACTCTCGTTTAGTAGTTCTTGAAAACTACACTGCATTAGGCCTACAAATTGGGTATGGGGTGTAGAGACGGTGTGTTCCACTCCAAGGTGGTCCCCAGGTTTCCTCTCCATTGCTTCGATCTTCCGACTCTCGTTTAGTAGTTGTTGAAAACTACACTGCATTAGGCCTACAAATTGGGTATGTGGTGTAGAGACGGTGTGTTCCACTCCAAGGTGTTCCCCAGGTTTCCTCTCCATTGCTTCGATCTTCCGACTGTCGTTTAGTAGTTGTTGAAAACTACACTGCATTAGGCCTACAAATTGGGTATGTGGTGTAGAGACGGTGTGTTCCACTCCAAGGTGTTCCCCAGGTTTCCTCTCCATTGCTTCGATCTTCCGACTGTCGTTTAGTAGTTGTTGAAAATTACACTGCATTAGGCCTACAAATTGGGTATGGGGTGTAGAGACGGTGTCTTCTGCTCCAAGGTGTTCTCCAGGTTTCCTCTTCATTGCTTCAATCTTAAAGCTCTTGTTTAGTAGTTGTTGAAAACAACACTGCATTCGGCCTACAAGTTGGGTCTGGGTTGTAGAGACGGTGTCTTCCACTCCAAGGTGTTCTCCAGGTTTCCTCTCCATTGCTTCAATCTTCATGCTCGTCTTAAGTAGTTGTTGAAACAACACTACATTAGGCCTACAAGTTGGGTCTGGGTCGTAGAGACGGTGTCTGCCGCTCCAAGGTGTTTTCCAGGTTGCCACATAATCGAAGCTGCATAGAGCCTATTTTGTAATTTTACACCTACAAAGTCTTTCTGCGGTCCCTCCTTCCAATTGTCCTCCACTGAGCACAACAATGCAGAACGTGTACCCATGTAACCTTTTTTAAACCAGCGTCGAGCCAACTTTGTGGTTTAAGGCCTACTTGTAGTGTCTGGCTGCGCCACTCAACACAGCTGTCCTCTTTACAAAAAATGTCCTACAATTATCTGGTTTTCAGCCTATCGGAATTTTAAAACTGCAGTGGGCCTACTTGTTGGGTTGGGGCCTTCTATCTGTGTCTGCCGCTCCTTGCTGTTCTCCTACAGTGAACAAAGCTGTGCCGCCTGTTTACTACTCTTGCCAATTTTGAACTGCATTTAGACTACTTACAGATTTGGGCCTACTCTCTGTGTCAGCCTCTCATTCCAGTTGTCCTCCACTGAACAAAACAATGCCCCCTGGTTAGTCCTGTTACCAATTTTGAACTGCATTTAGCCAACTTTATTCTTTGGGCCTATATCTGTGTTTCCTCCTCATCCTGCCCATTGCCCAGCCAGTGATAGATGAGTCTGCTGGTACATTGACCCATAACGCAACATTCCCCGTGCACGCTACACTGCAAGATTGTGACCCTGCTGAAAGTCAGGTCCCCCTTCCCGCATACCATACCACCTTACACGGGGACAAAGAGGAAGGTGCAGATGAAGGTGCAGGTTCCTTCATCAGGTGGGGGGAGGAATACTCGTTGCTGGCGACGTCACTGGCACAGGGCCCCTCATAGTACGCAAAAGTGTTGCTGCCGGTGGGAGGCGCCCCCGCCGTGCAAACACACCGCTGTACTTTGAGGGGCCCTGTGCCAGTGCCAATGCCAACGAGTGGGCCCCCCCTGCTTGCTCAGGATCACAGCACTTGCAAAGTTGAAATACTTACCTCTCCCTGCTCCACTGCCGTAACGTGGTCCAGATTTACTGGGCCCACTAATTACTTGAACCAGCCCTACCCCCCACAACTTTAGCCAAATGACCCCCAATTTCAAATGCCTTCCAATTATTATAAGCTAAATTACGATTGACAAGCTTCTGTAACAAGAATGGATGTTTTTGCCATTAAAATGGGCAGTGTAGGTGTTTTCCTGGCCTCCACTCACTGCCGACTATGCTCCCCCATTGACTTGCACTGGGTTTCGTGTTTCGGTCGATCCCCGACTTTTCGCGATAATCGGCCGATTCCACTCGACTCGACTTTTAAGATAGTCGGGTTTCGTGAAACACGGCTCGACTCTAAAAAGGTCAAGGTCGCTCAACCCTAATCAGCACCATTCTTTCTGACTTTTTCACACCATTCTTGATGAAGTGCTGGGGTCAAACACTCCTGATTCAATAAGAGGTGCATGTCTCCGGCGTGAATGAAAACTGGCGAACACCTCTGTGCGCACTTTGCCACCAATCTTACTTCAGTTATACAGTAAAGTAGAGTAATATTTGTGGCATCAGGAATGCCACTGCTTGCAACAACAAAAAGGACAAGCAAAGAATGCAACATTTTGCCCTACTGCTGTTGGATTTGGATGGATGTCAATTGGGGATGATGTGGAGAAGGTGTAGGATGAGCTGCACCTCGATATTGAAACTAGACTAACTGGGGAGATTTCAACACCTCTCCTATTTGTGGTGATTCATCGCTGCTGCCCAAAACATTCATCAGTGGATTATCAAAGACATGTAATGTTCCTCTTCATAATTGCTGCTCCATGTAATGAAGGTAAAATATAATTTTGTGATCAAAGACATTGTTAAATCCTTAAGACACAAAAGAGAATAGTAAAACCAAAAACACTCAGTTTGAAAAAATGTTGCAGTAATCCGCAAGTGCTAGTAAAAGATGTAAAAAACAGGGTATGTGTTCCTGTTTCCATAATTGTTAAATCCTTGCCTGGTTCTGCTCCAGTGACCTCTGCCTATGTCGCTAGGTGGCACTGCATATACTCAGCATACCGCACCGGTGATAGAGGTAACACTGTTACTAGCATCATTGGTTGATGCATGTGCTGTCTAGCCATATATACAGCATCAGTATGGCTAAGAATTGTGATGTCATTCAGCCAGGGAGTGTGTTTGTTTCTGCAGAACAACTTGTCAATTGGTTTAATTATCTCTATGCTATTACTTATAAAGTGGTACCACTCCCTATTTATGCACTCAGTAGTCTGATGAGAGTGGACAGTTATAACCGTGTACTGACCCTGGTTTGAGTCTCCAAGGTATCTGCTACACAATCTTACTTCTTGACTTTACTGACTTTCTGCCTAGCAGATAATTCTACTTACATCACTGACTTTTTGGTTCTGACCTAGTTTCTGTCTCCTGGTTTTGTCTTGCACCTACTCTCTCTAATTTTGAACCACTTGGACAATTATTTTGGCCATTGTAGCTAGCACTCTTGATGTCCAGCAGCTACTTTGCTATCACAACAGAGGAGACTTTGTTGTAATTCAAGATCCCTGAATAGCGGTTAAAGAATGGAGACAAGAGTAATTCTGGGACCTGCTAAATGCAGTGGTGTTGCAAAGTTTGTCTTTGGAAGTCCTTGAGGACATGAAACAAGGTTTAGCATGCTAAACTGGTCCTATCATAAAACACTAGCTGTGGATATGAATAAAACATATTTTTTATTTTTATTTTCTCCTCTCCATTGCGTAGATATTAGCTTGTAAAGTTTAGGTTATAATTTATGCTATCATTCAAAGAGGTGTTACCAGAGACTTGTCCCTGAGGACATCTACTTCTTCACCTGCATAAGGATTGACCAAATATAAGCAGGCAGCATCATGCATGGCAGTAAAGAACATGTCCTCTTCTCTTCACCAATCTCATAGATGTACTATGTAGATATAAAGCAGAACTGAGTTAGGTAACATTACAGCCTCTGTAAGATCTCATCTCACTGTGGTGTCATCCCTGACACTCCTCTCACATCGACTGCCATGAATAGAGACTTGGAAGAGAAGATAGATTATAAGGACGGTTTGAGCCTTGCTCTTAAAAATGGCCAGTTTGCTATTACCTATTGCTGCTTCATGTTTAAGAGCACACTTTCACACTACAAAAGATTTGATTGCCAACAACATAGAAAATAATTCCCACTCCAGAGATCACTGCACATAAGACACACTATCACAACGACCTTGACCAGCACTATCAGCAGCTGTAGTGCCCCTTCCATCAAAAGCAGTTGTAGCATCACTTTTGTGACCACAGAAGAAAATCTGCTCCAGACATTAATTCTAATAATATCATCCCCTCATAACTACAATCATGTTCCTAGATCCTGTCCATCACCCAGCCATCATTATCTTCCCTGACTCTGCTAACAGATATCTCAGTGTTCTGAGCTCCTTGCCCCAACCCTCTCCTGATTCTTACCTTTAGATTTTTCCTGAATTAGAGTGCCCCTACCAGAGCGGCTGCCAGTATCACTACTACCACCAACACAATGTTGGGGCTAGCGGAATGCACCAAATAATTAGAAAGATGGTATATGGTTTGCAGCCTGGGGTCAACCGTGCAGAGATGGAACCTGCTGCTGAGTGATGACGGACTATATGGCGGTACAATGAGGACACACACACAGGTTAGCTTCACCCTGTATGAAAGAAGCGAACCCTGTTATGTCACAGGGCCGCGGTACCACACAAAGCGCACAAGCATGGAGTCACAGAACTCAATCCCAAGACTCAGGATTAGAGTTCGTCTAGACCACTTGCACTCAACACCGCTACTGGGTGTCAGAGTATAACTTAGATAATAATTTTGTGCACAAGAGTGCGAGCAATGCCGCTCTGGCGGACGCCACTAACCACCCAGATTTGGGTCATGAAAGCGCTCTAATAGCACACGGCATCGCACTGGCGGTCACAGCAATAGATGCTGTATCGTGTGTTAAGTACCGATGGCTCTTTCAGGCGCTAGATAGCAAACATCCACCTTACGCAAGCAGTTGAACACAAGGGAGGGGATGATTAATGAGTGACTTTCACACATCAACACACACACGTTTTCAAGTATACACTAGCGCATGGCCGAGCGGCCATGCAAACCTTTTATAGCAGCAGTGCTACAAGACCTTCCAGATGGACCAATAGGAGCCACAACAGGACCTGAGAATGTGACCCCCGACCTCCAATAGGAGGTCTTCCGGTGGGCATGCTCAGTATGGGAAAAGCAGGACTTAGTCCCAGAAAGACCTGCTTGCCGCTGATCAGTGCTGGCTACAAAGGCAGAGCCTGGAAGGGCAGCAGTAACCAGTCACACAGTATCAGCCTGAGCCAGACGCTGGGACCGACGTCTCTGTTGAGCAGGCTCAAGTGCGAATGGAGAAGAATGGGAGACTGCAGCAGAGATGGTTCAAGATTCCTCCTGTGCAGAGGCGGGAACTCGACACCTAACATACATCTTAACATCTGAGTCATGTTCTCCACCTCCTCCACCCCAATGTAATCTAAATCCAAATGGTGACTGTTCTAACCAAATACATCCAATACATCAATGGACAAGGAGGTAGAAAAGACAGACTGATATGTCATTAATAAAATTGAAAGTACCCTAAAGATTAACTGTTGCAGTGGTAGAGGGAGATGATTGTGCAGAACAACAACTCAAACTGACAGCTTCACTGTCAGAGGTCACATCATTCTTTGTGACTGAGATGGCTGATGTGCCATATAGTCAATAACTTTCTCCACTTCCTCCCCACTAATAAGCTTATTGGAGGCAAGAAAGGACAATTGTTACATGTTTTGAGTAAAGGTACCATCACACTCAGCGACACTGCAGCGATATAGACAACGAGACGATCGCTGCAGCGTCGCTGTTTAGGTCGCTGTAGAGACGTCAAACACAGGAACTCCAGAACGATGCAGGAGCGATCCAGTGACGTAACGGCGACTCACTTATCGTTCTCGCTGGTTGTTAGCTCCATGTAAAACATTGCTGGCATCGTTGCTTTTGATGTCAAACATGATGATACACGCCGACTTGACGACCAAATAAAGTTCTGGACTTCTAGCTCCGACCAGCGATGACACAGCGGGATCCAGATCGCTGCTGCATGTCAAACACAACGAGATCGCTATCCAGGACGCTGCAACGTTACGGATCGTTGTCGTTCTCATTGTAAAGCTGCTGAGTGTGACGGTACCTTTAGACTTGCTGATAGGCATGTGCGAGAGGTAGAGCTGCTGCTGATATTTATGGCTCACATATTCTAATTGTTAGAAGGTATGAGGTTTTTTCCTTTCACATGATCTGTTCATTGCCATTGATACTTTCTCTAACCAATAGAATTACCATATATACTCGAGTATAAGCCGAGATTTTCAGCCCACTTTTTTGGGCTGAAAGTCCCCCTCTCGGCTTATACTCGAGTCATATACCCGGGGGTCGGCAGGTGAGGGGGAGCGGGGGCTGTGTAGATATACTTACCTGCTGCGGCGCGGTCCCTGCAGTCCCTGGCTTCCCCGGCGCTGCAGATTCTTCCTGTACTGAGTGGTCACATGGCACCGCTCATTACAGAAATGAATAGGCGGCTCCACCTCCCATAGGGGAGGAGCCGCATATTCATTGCTGTAAATGATCGGTAACTGTGATCGCTCAATTACAGGAAGAAGCTGCAGCGCCGGGGAAGCCAGGGACTGCAGGGACCGCGCCAGGAGCAGGTAAGGGGAGCGCAGCGTTGCGCGATATTTACCTGCTCCTCGCTCCGGTGCGGCTCCGTCTACAGCGTCCTCTAGCTGTGACGCTTAGGTTAGAGGGCGCTGTGACGTAGTCAGTGCGCGCCCTCTGCTGAGCGTCAGTGCTGGAGACAGAGCCGCACGAGGAGCAGGTAAATATTGAAAGCGCTGGTGTCCTGAGCAAGAGAGGTGAGTATGTGATTTTTTTTTTTATGGCAGCACCAGCAGCAGCATTCTATATGGCACAGCATTATATAAGGAGCATCTATGGGGCCATAAAGAACGGTGCAGAGCATTATATATGGCACAGCATTATATAAGGAGCATCTATGGGGCCAAAAAGTACGGTGCAGAGCATTATATATGGCACAGCTTTATATGGCACATCTATGGGGCCATAAAGAACGGTGCAGAGCACTATACGTATATATGGCACAGCATTATATAAGGAGCATCTATGGGGCCAAAAAGTACGGTGCAGAGCATTATATATGGCACAGCTTTATAAGGAGCATCTATGGGGAAATAAGGAACGGTGCAGAGCAATATACCGTATATGGGGCACAGCTTTATAAGGAGCATCTATGGGGCCAGAATCAATAGTGCAGAGCAATATACCGTATATGGGGCACAGCTTTATAAGCAGCATCTATGGGGCCATAATCAACGGTGCAGAGCAATATATATGGGGCACAGCTTTATAAGGAGCATCTATTGTTAGGGTTGGCGGAACGCACCAAATATATAGTTTATTAAATGGAATTGGTGCGTTCGCAACCCGGGATCCACCGTGCAGGAAAGTACCTGCTGCTAAGTAAGACGGACTATATGGCGGTACTATAAGTATACATACAAGGGTTAACTTCACCTTGCGTGAAGGAAGCGATCCGCACATAGAGCGCGAGCAATAAGTCAGCGAACACAACCCCAACTAGGATTGAAGTCCGATTAGACCACTGCTGGCACAACACCGCAACTGGGTGTGTAAGGAAACTATTGAAATAGTAAATAAAGGCACGAGAGTGCGTGCGGTGCCGCACTGAAGGACGCCACTAACCACCCAGGCTTGGGTAAGGAAAGCGCAGAGGAAGCGCACGGTGCCGTACTGGCGGACACAGCAACTGGACGCTGTGATGTGTGTTACGTGCTGTTGGATAAGTCGGGCGCTAGATAGCAAACATACACCTTCCGCGAATGGACATTCAATAGGGAGGGTTATTTAAAGAGCGACTTTCTCTCACAACGCACACACATATTTACAAGACAATACTAGCGCATGGCCGTGCGGTCATGCGCAGTTTATATAGTTGCAGCACAGGAAGCTGCTACTGAAGTTTTTGCCCTTTCAGGACCTTCCAGGAGGACCAATGGAAAGTGCTGCAGTACCTGAGCATGTTTTGCCCTTTCAGGACCTTCCAGGAGGACCAATGGAATGTACTGCAGTACCTGAGCATGTGACCGAACATGTGGCCCTCGACCTCCAATGGGAGACCCTGCACTGGGCATGCTCAGTGTGAGAAAATAAGGACTTAGTCCCAGAGAGGCTTGCTCGCCGCAGATCAGTGCAGGGTACCATAGGAAAGCCAGAAAAGGCAGTAGTGACCCTATGCACCGAATCATCCTCAGCGAGATGCTGGGAGCGACGTCTCCGCTGAGCAGAGCCCACTGTGGCCGATACCGAATGGGAGACCGCAGCAGACACGGATTGAGATTCCCCCTGTGCAGCAGAGGAAACTCGACTCCTAACATTACCCCCCCTCCTAGGGCCCCCCCTCCTTGAGCCTCACTATGCTCAAAAGCTGCGATAAGCAGCGGAGCCTGAATGTGCTCCACAGGCTCCCAGGTTCTATCCTCTGGGCCGTGACCCTTCCAGTCCACCAGATAAAATCTCTTGCCACGTACCACCTTGCACCCCACAATAGCATTCACCTCAAACTCATCCGTGGATGAACCCGATGTCCCAGCAGATGACTCAGAAAACCGGGACAAATGAATGGGCTTTAAGAGGGAAACGTGAAAAGTATCGGTGATACCAAGGCGTGGAGGAATAGCCAAACGGTAGACCACAGGGTTAACCTGTTCCAGAACCTTAAACGGGACAATGTAGCGAGGAGCAAACTTAGTGGACTCAACTCGCAGCCTGATGTTATGGGCGGAGAGTCACACTAAGTCGCCAGGAGCAAAGACCGGAGCGGGGCGCCGGTGTGTATCAGCCGAAACCCTCATTCTCTCCTTGGAGGCCCGGATGGCATCCTGTGTGCGGTCCAAGATGTCACGTGCCTCCACCGCCCAGTCTGCCACCCTAGAATCGGTGGATGACACGGGCATGGGCACAGGGACACGCGGATGCTGGCCGTAATTAAGGAGAAAAGGAGTTTGACCAGTGGAATCGGCTACGGCGCTGTTCAAGGCAAATTCCGCCCAAGGTAGCAAAGATGCCCAGTCATCCTGCCTAGCAGAGACGAAATGTCGCAAATATGTCACCAGAGTCTGGTTGGTTCTCTCCACCAACCCATTCGTCTCGGGATGGTATGCAGAGGAGAGGTTTAACTCTATGCTGAGTAAACGGCAGAGCTCTCTCCAAAACCGAGATGCGAACTGGGGACCCCGATCGCTGACAATCTTATCAGGCATACCATGCAATCGGAAAACGAGCTTAATGAACAACACCGCCAAGGCCCGTGCTGAGGGTAACCGAGGAAGCGGCACCAAATGCACCATTTTAGAGAAATGGTCGGTGACAACCCAAATAATGGAGCAGCCACGTGACTTGGGTAGGCCCACCACAAAGTCCATCCCGACCATCTCCCAGGGCCTGTCTGCCACCGGTAGAGAGTAAAGCAACCCAGCAGGCCGTTGCCGAGGAGACCGATTCTGGGCGCAAGAAACGCACGCCTGAATATAGTCCCTGACATCTCGGGCCATATGCAGCCACCAGTATGTTCTCGCCAAAAGCTCAGATGTCCTCTTGGTCCCAAAATGCCCACCCACTCTGGAGGAGTGAGCCCAAGAGAGAACCTCCGGTCGCAAGTTAGCTGGTACGAAAGTCTTGCCCGGGGGCACAGACTCTAGCGAAACCGGAGCTACAGTTCTCAGGCTCTCAGAAGGGACAATAAGCCGAGGCTCCTCCTCCGATGATACTACGGAGCGGGAGAGAGCGTCAGCATGAACGTTCTTCTCCCCGGAGAGGAAATGGAGAGTAAAATGGAACCGGGAGAAGAACAGGGACCATCTAGCCTGGCGAGAATTCAGCCGCTGGGCCGTTTGCAGATACACCAAATTCTTGTGGTCAGTGAAGACTTGGAAGGGAAAGTGAGCTCCCTCCAAGAGATGTCTCCACTCCGAAAAAGCCAACTTCATGGCCAGCAACTCCCTGTCCCCGATGGAATAATTCCTCTCCGCTGGTGTGAAGGTCTTGGAGAAGAAGAAGCAAGGATGCTTCCGACCTTGAGCATCCTTTTGGAAAAGGACTGCTCCAGCACCAACGGATGAGGCATCCACCTCCAAGATAAATGGCTTATCAACATCGGGGCGATGTAGGATGGGAGCGCTAGCGAAGTGTGACTTGATCGAGAGAAAGGCTTTGGAGACCTCCTCTGACCACAACTTGGGATTTGCTCCCTTCTTGGTGAGGGCAACCAAGGGAGCTACCAAAGTTGAGAAGTGTGGAATGAACTGGCGATAATAATTAATGAACCCCATAAAGCACTGCACCGCTTTAAGAGAATGGGGTTCCTGCCAGTCCATTACAGCCTGTAGCTTGGCAGGATCCATAGCCAAACCCTGGGCAGAGATGATATAACCAAGGAAAGGCAAGGACTCCTGCTCAAACACACACTTCTCCAACTTGGCGTAGAGGGACCTTGCCTGTAAGAGGTCGAAGACTTTGCGAACATCTCTCCGATGGGAGTCAATATCTGGAGAGAAGATGAGAATATCATCCAGATAGACTATGACCGAGGTGGTGAGCATATCCCGGAAGATGTCGTTCACAAAGTCTTGGAAAACGGCTGGGGCATTACAGAGCCCAAAGGGCATCACCAGATATTCATAGTGCCCATCCCTGGTGTTAAAAGCCGTCTTCCATTCATCCCCCTCACGGATGCGAATCAGGTTGTAGGCACCCCGCAGATCTAACTTCGTAAATACCCTCGCTCCTCGTAGCCTATCAAACAGCTCAGATATCAGGGGCAATGGGTACTTGTTCTTAACGGTGATGGCGTTAAGACCCCTGTAGTCTATGCATGGACGTAAGTCTCCAGTCTTCTTCGGTACGAAGAAGAACCCAGCCCCTGCCGGTGACACTGACTTCCTAATGAATCCTCTTGCCAGATTCTCTTGGATGTACTGAGACATTGCCTCCGTCTCCGGGAGAGATAACAGATAGACTCGACCCCGGGGAGGCTCAGCACCAGGCAAGAGGTCAATAGGACAGTCATAGGGGCGGTGAGGCGGAAGGGTCTCCGCAGCTCTTTTGGAGAACACGTCTGCATAGGGCCAATAGTGCTTGGGGAGAGAGGAAAGATCTGCGGGTACCTGTGTAGTAGCAACCTGAACGCACTCCCTCTGACATCTACCCTCGCAGGATTTACTCCATCCCAAAATTCTCCCAGAGGACCACTCAATATGAGGAGAATGGTAGCGAAGCCATGGTATCCCCAACAGGACCTCATCAATTCCCTCAGGAATGACTAATAGGGAGATTTTTTCCTGATGTGATGGAGACACAGAAAGCGTGAAAGGAATGGTTTGGTGGGTAATCTGTGAGGGTAGTGTTGACCCATTTACCACTCGAACGGTCACAGGCTTGGCGAGCATCACCAAGGGTATTGCGTGACGCTGGGCAAAAGAGGAAGACATAAAATTACCCTCTGCCCCAGAATCCACGCATAGCTCGACCATAAGAGTGGATGGGCCTATGGTAATTGTCCCCTTGAAGGACAACTTTGAGGCAAACGTCGCCGTGTCTAGTGTACCTCCTCCAACTGCCACTAAACGCTGATGTTTCCCCGACCGCTGAGGACCCTTGGAGGCAAGATGTCCTGACTGCCGGTAAACATGACGGACCTTATGTGCACGGGCGGACTGAGACTTGGATCCCTCTCATGTCACCTCTAAGGCCTCATGTGACTCGGACGCCTGGACTGGAGATTCCAAAGGTTTGGCGAAGGTGGGAGCCAGCCGAAACCTCTGCCTACACTGGGCTCGCTCCAACCTTCGCTCGTGAAAACGAAGGTCTATGCGAGTAGATATGGCTATGAGCTCCTCCAGTGTGGCGGGAATCTCCCTAGTGGCCAAAGCGTCTTTCACATGGTCAGCCAGCCCCCTCTAAAATACGGGAATGAGGGTTTTATCTGACCATTCCAACTCAAACGCTAATGTCCGGAAGAGAACAGCAAAATGGCTGACCATGGTTGAACCCTGAGTCAAAGCCAGCAGCTGGAGCGCTGTATCATGGGTGACTTGAGGTCCTAAAAAGACCTGTTTCAGAGAGTCCAGAAACCGAGGAACACTCCGCACCACATGATCGTTGCGCTCCCACAGCGGCGTAGCCCACTCCAACGCTCAGTCCGACAAGAGGGAGATTATGAATCCCACCTTTGCCCGCGCAGTAGGGAAACGTGCAGCCAGGAGCTCGAGGTGTATACCACATTGGCTCACGAAACCCCTACAGGACTTACTGTCCCCAGAGTATCTCTCAGGCAAAGGAAGGTGAGATAGGGTCGGAACAGAGGTGGCAGTGGGTAAAGCTGCTGCAGCCACACTAGCAGCCTGAACAGCTATTGCGGTAACATCCAGCGCCGAGGTTGCACGCTCAAGAGATGCCAACCGGCCCTCCAGCAGCTGGATGTACCCCTGCAATCGCTGTTCATCCGCCATTACTTAGCCAGATCCTGGCGCTAGTATTCTGTTAGGGTTGGCGGAACGCACCAAATATATAGTTTATTAAATGGAATTGGTGCGTTCGCAACCCGGGATCCACCGTGCAGGAAAGTACCTGCTGCTAAGTAAGACGGACTATATGGCGGTACTATAAGTATACATACAAGTAGGGTTGAGCGAAACGGGTCGTTCATTTTCAAAAGTCCCCGACTTTTGGCAAAGTCGGGTTTCATGAAACCCGATCCGACCCCTGTGGGGGTCGGCCATGCGGTACGCGACTTTCGCGCCAAAGTCGCGTTTCAATGACGCGAAAAGCGCCATTTCTCAGCCAATGAAGGTAAACGCAGAGTGTGGGCAGCGTGATGACATAGGTCCTGGTCCCCACCATCTTAGAGAAGGGCATTGCAGTGATTGGCTTGCTGTCTGCGGCGTCACAGGGGCTATAAAGGGGCGTTCCCGCCGACCGCCATGTTACTGCTGCTGATCTTAGGGAGCTTAGGGAGAGGTTGCTGCCGCTTCGTCAGAAGCAGGGATAGCGTTAGGCAGGGTCCATTAACCACCAAACCGCTTGTGCTGTAGCGATTTCCACTGCCCAACACCACCTTCGGTGTGCAGGGACAGTGGAAGCTACATTTTTTTTTTTTTTCCCTCAGCGCTGTAGCTCATTGGGCTGCCCTAGAAGGCTCCCTGATAGCTGCATTGCTGTGTGTAAGCCGCTGTGCAAACCAACTGCTTTTTTCAAAGCACAAATCCTCTTGTTCCTTCCTTTCTGCACAGCTATCTTTTTTGTTTGTCCACACTTTTTATTTAATTTGTGCATCAGTCCACTCCTTATTGCTGCCTGCCATACCTGGCTGAGATTACTGCAGGGAGATAGTAATTGTTGGACACTCCCTGTTTTTTGTTTTTTTTTTAAGATTGACATTTCTGCTAGAGTGCCATCCCTGTGTGTGCCATCTCTCACTTAGTGGGCCATAGAAAGCCTATTTATTTTTTTGCTTGATTTGGTTTATAAAATCTACCTGAAAAAATCACTACATCAATCAGTGGGAGAAAAATATTGGCCTCAGGGCTTGTGTGCCACTCTTGACTCCTGTGTGTGCCATCTCTCAGTCAGTGGGCCATAGAAAGCCTATTGATTTTTTTGCTTGATTTGGGTTCTAAAATCTACCTGAAAAAATCACTACATCAATCAGTGGGAGAAAAATATTGGCCTCAGGGCTTGTGTGCCACTCCTGACTCCTGTGTGCATCATCACTCACTCAGTGGGCCATAGAAAGCCTATTTTTTTTTTTTTTTGCTTTATTTGGGTTCTAAATTCTACCTGAAAAAATCAATAAATCAATCAGTGGGAGATTAATATTGGCCTTTGGGCTTGTGTGCCAGTCCTAAGCGTGCCATCTCTCTCTCTCAGATAGTGGGCCACAGAAAGCCTATTTATTTATTTTTTTATTGGGTTTATAAATTTTCCCTGGAACAAAAAAAAAAAGTGGGAGATTAATATTGGCCTCTGGGCTTGTGTGCCAGTCCTGAGCGTGCCATCTCTCTCACAAATAGTGGGCCATAGAAAGCCTTATTTATTTTTTTGGTTGATTTGGGTTCTAAATTCTACCTGAAAAAATCAATAAATCAATCAGTGGGAGATAAATATTGGCCTCTGGGCTTGTGTGCCACTCCTGACTCCTGTGTGCGTCATCTCTCACTCAGTGGGCCATAGAAAGCCTATTTTTTGTTTTATTTGTTTTATAAATTCTCCCTGAAAAAATCATTTTATTTTATTTGGTTTCTAAATTCTTCCTGAAAAAATCTTTTTTTTTTATTATTTTTTTTTCTAAAGTCTCCCTGGAAAAAAAAAAAAAATCAAATCAGTGGGAGATTAATATTGCCCTTTCTGCTTGTGTGCCAGTCTTGACTCCTGGGTGTGCCATCTCTCTCTCTCGCTCTCTCTCCAATTGTGGGCCATAGAAAGCCTATTTTTTTTTAGCTTGATTTGGGTTCCAAAATCTACCTGAAAAAATCACTACATCAATCATTGGGAGAACAATATTGGCCTCTGGGCTTGTGTGCCACTCCTGACTCCTGTGTGCGTCATCTCTCACTCAGTGGGCCATAGAAAGCCTATTTTTTCTTTTATTTGTTTTCTAAATTCTCCCTGAAAAAATCATTTTATTTTATTTGGTTTCTAAATTCTTCCTGAAAAAATCATTTTTTTTTATTATTTTTTTTTTCTAAAGTCTCCCTGGAAAAAAAAAAAATCAAATCAGTGGGAGATTAATATTGCCCTTTCTGCTTGTGTGCCAGTCTTGACTCCTGGGTGTGCGATCTCTCTCTCTCTCTCCAATTGTGGGCCATAGAAAGCCTATCATTTTTTTAGCTTGATTTGGGTTCCAAAATCTACCTGAAAAAATCACTACATCAATCAGTGGGAGATAAATATTGGCCTCTGGGCTTGTGTGCCACTCCTGACTCCTGTGTGCGTCATCTCTCACTCAGTGGGCCATAGAAAGCCTTTTTTTGTTTTATTTGTTTTCTAAATTCTCCCTGAAAAAATCATTTTATTTTATTTGGTTTCTAAATTCTTCCTGAAAAAATCATTTTATTCTATTATTTTTTTTTCCTAAAGTCTCCCTGAAAAAAAAAAAAAAATCAAATCAGTGGGAGATTAATATTTACATTTGTGCTTCAGTGACAGTCCTGCGTGTGTGGCATCTCTCTCATTTGTTGCCACCAACAACAGAGTGTGTAACATTGTGCCTGATTTTCGTTGTGGTCTCACTCACCTGTAAAGGGGTAGCTAAATCATACTGAAGTTATAGCTCACCGTGTAAGTTGTGTGACAGCAACAAATACCGTTAGTTTGGTTACGTTTTTAAAACAATGAGGAAGTCTGGTGGAAGAGGTCGTGGCCGGGGGCGTTCATTGTCAGCTGGTAATGAGGGTAGTGGTAGTGGTGGAGCATCAGCTGGTCGTGGGAAAAAAAATATTGCACCTAAGTCTGGAGCTGTGGAGCCAGGTTCGTCGTCTGGCTACACAAGGCCTCGAACGCTCCCTTTTCTGGGAGTAGGAAAACCGCTTTTAAAGCCGGAGCAGCAAGAGCAAGTTTTGGCTTATCTTGCTGACTCAGCCTCTAGCTCTTTTGCCTCCTCTCGTGAAACTGGTAAATGTCAAAGCAGCGCGTCGTTAGTGGATGTTCACGGTCAGGGACAAGTCGCTTCCTTGTCCTCTTCAGCAAAAACAACAACAGAGAAGAATGCAGCAGGCGACACAACGGGTTACTCCATGGAGCTCTTTACACATACCGTCCCTGGCTTAGAAAGTGAAGCAGTTAACAGTCCATGCCCATTACAAGTTGAATCTGACATGGAGTGCACTGATGCACAGCCACAGCCAGACTACTATGCTGGTCCTTTGACTCAGACCACAACATTGCCCTCGCAGGGTAATGATCCAGAATCAGACCCTGATGAGACTATGTTGCCCCATCACGTACGCTATACCACCGACTGACACGGTGACACAGACGAAGTTGCACACGAGCTACAAGAAGAGGTAATAGATGACCCAGTTCTTGACCCCGATTGGCAGCCATTGGGGGAACAGGGTGCAGGCGGCAGCAGTTCTGAAGCGGAGGAGGAGGGGCCGCAGCAGGCATCAACATCGCAACAGGTTCCATCTGCCGGGCCCGTATCTTGCCCAAAACGCGTGGCAAAGCCAAAACCTGTTGGAGGACAGCGTGGCCATCCGGTTAAAGCTCAGTCTGCAATGCCTGAAAAGGTATCCGATGCTAGAAAGAGTGCAGTCTGGCATTTTTTTAAACAACATCCAATTGATCAGCGCAAAGTCATCTGTCAAAAATGTTCAACTACCTTAAGCAGAGGACAGAATCTGAAAAGTCTCAATACAAGTTGCATGCATAGACATTTAACCACCATGCATTTGCAAGCCTGGACTAACTACCAAACGTCCCTTAAGGTTGTAGCACCCTCGGCCAATGAAGCTAGTCAGCAACGCAACATCCCTTCCGGCAGTGTAGGGCCACCATTTTCCGCACCACCTGCAGTATCTGTGCAGGTTTCTTTGCCAGGCCAAAGCAGTCAGGGAATCACCAGTTTCGTAGTAGGAAACACTGCATCTAGGGCACCGGCGGCAACAATACCATCTCCCACCGTCTCTCAGTCTGCCATGTCCACCGGCACCCCCGCTAGTTCCACGATCTCCAGCTCTCCAGTCCAGCTCACCCTACATGAGACTATGGTTAGAAAAAGGAAGTACTTAGCCTCGCATCCGCGTACACAGGGTTTGAACGCCAACATAGCTAGACTAATCTCGTTAGAGATGATGCCCTACCGGTTAGTTGAAAGCGAAGCTTTCAAAGCCCTGATGGACTACGCTGTACCACGCTACGAGCTACCCAGTCGACACTTTTTTTCCAGAAAAGCCATCCCAGCCCTCTACCAGCATGTTAAAGAGCGCATCGTCCATGCACTCAGGCAATCTGTGAGCACAAAGGTGCACCTGACAACAGATGCATGGACCACTAGGCATGGCCAGGGACGTTACGTGTCCATCACGGCACACTGGGTGAATGTTGTGGATGCAGGGTCCACAGGGGACAGCAAGTTTGGGACAGTTCTGCCTAGCCCACGGTCTAGGAAACAGTTGGCTGTAGCCGTTCGCACCCCCTCCTCCTCCTCTTCGTCCTCCTGCAGAAGCGAGAGCTCGTCCACAGACCGCAGTCGCACAACCACTCCATCCGCAGCTGCCACTGTTGCACACCAGGTCTCCCATTATGGGGCAGGTACTGGCAAACGCCAGCAGGCTGTATTGGCTACGAAGTGTTTGGGCGACAACAGACACACCGCGGAAGTTCTGTCCGAGTTCTTGCAGAAAGAAACGCAGTCGTGGCTGGGCACTGTAGATCTTGAGGCAGGCAAGGTAGTGAGTGATAACGGAAGGAATTTCATGGCTGCCATCTCCCTTTCCCAACTGAAACACATTCCTTGCCTGGCTCACACCTTAAACCTGGTGGTGCAGTGCTTCCTGAAAAGTTATCCGGGGTTATCCGACCTGCTCCTCAAAGTGCGTGGACTTTGCTCACATATCCGCCGTTCGCCCGTACACTCCAGCCGTATGCAGACCTATCAGCGTTCTTTGAACCTTCCCCAGCATCGCCTAATCATAGACGTTGCAACAAGGTGGAACTCAACACTGCACATGCTTCAGATACTGTGCGAACAGAGGCGGGCTGTTATGTTTTTGTGGGAGGATACACATACACGGGCAGGCAGTAGGATGGCAGACATGGAGTTGTCAGGTGTGCAGTGGTCGAAGATTCAAGACATGTGTCAAGTCCTTCAGTGTTTTGAGGAATGCACACGGCTGGTTAGTGCAGACAACGCCATAATAAGCATGAGCATCCCCCTAATGCGTCTGCTGATGCAAAGTTTGACACACATAAAGGATCTGGCGTCTGCAGCTGAGGAAGAGGAAAGCCTTGATGACAGTCAACCATTGTCTGGCCAGGGTAGTGTACAGAACGAGTTAGCGAGCGAAGAGGAGGAGGAGGACGAGGAGGATGATGGGGATGATTATATTTTTAATGAGGAAGCTTTTCCGGGGCCACTGGAAATTGGTGGCGCGGCAAGGCCGGGTTCTGGTTTTTGGAGGGACACAAGTGACGTGGATTTGCCTGAAACTGCCCCTCAACCAAGCACAACCGCAGATTTGAGAACTGGAACTTTGGCCCACATGGTGGATTATGCCTTACGTATCCTCAAAAGGGACACACGCATAACTAAAATGATGAACGATGATGATTACTGGTTGGCCTGCCTCCTTGATCCTCGCTATAAAGGCAAATTGCAAAATATAATGCCGCATGAGAACTTGGAACTAATATTAGCAACCAAACAATCAACTCTTGTTGACCGTTTGCTTCTGGCATTCCCTGCACACAGCGCCCGTGATCGTTCTCACACGAGCTGCAGGGGCCAGCAGACCAGAGGAGTTAGAGGGGCAGAAATCAGAAGTGGCGTTGGCCAGAGGGGTTTTCTGACCAGGTTGTGGAGTGATTTTGCTATGACCGCAGACAGGACAGGTACTGCAGCATCAATTCAAAGTGACAGGAGACAACATTTGTCCAGTATGGTTACAAACTATTTTTCATCCCTTATCGATGTTCTCCCTCAACCGTCATTCCCATTTGATTACTGGGCATCAAAATTAGACACCTGGCCAGAATTGGCAGAATATGCATTGCAGGAGCTTGCTTGCCCGGCAGCTAGTGTCCTATCAGAAAGAGTATTCAGTGCTGCAGGTTCAATACTAACAGAAAAAAGGACTCGTCTGGCTACCCAAAATGTAGATGATCTAACCTTCATTAAAATGAACCACAACTGGATTTCGAAATCTTTTGCCCCACCTTGCCCGGCTGACACCTAGCTTTCCTATGAAAAGGTCTTGCCTGTGGACTATTCTGAATGCCTTTTCCAATCTCGTAATTTTCTGCACCTGATTGTCCAGCATACGACATGTTTACACCTCACTAAATGGCCAAACTCCCCACACGGGGCCGTGGTATCGACACTTGGCGCCAGCACCCGTGAGAGTGCTGTTTGTCTGAAGAGGTGGGTGTGCCCGCTTTTGGTCGACGGCACTGCCACTGGGTCCCTCCTAGTACAATAAAGTGTCTCTGGCGGTGGTGGTGCGCACCCAACGTCAGACACACCGTTGTAATATGAGGGGCCCTGGGCCTGTACCGCCGGCCACAAGACAGTTCCCCCCCCAGCTCAAACAGTGCTTTACCACTTGCAAAATTATCTCACAGCTCCACCAATGTTTAGTCTATGCGCTGACATCCTTCAATGCCTGCCACTGACAATACCATTGTATTGACATTTTTGATATGTTAGGCCTTCGTAGCCTGTCTGCGGTCACTCCTTCCACTATGCCTCCACTGACCACACCACTGCTGCCCGTGTACCCCTGGAACCAATTTAAAATTGCCTACAGCCATGTGTTATTATTTTAGGCCTTCGATGCCTGTCTGCGGTCACTCCTTACAATATGCCTCCACTGACCACACCACTGCTGCCCATGTACCCCTGGAACCAATTTAAAATTGCCTACAGCCAGCCCAATTTTTTTATTTTAGGCCTTCGATGCCTGTCTGCGGTCCGTTCTTTCTACTACTACTACACTGACCAGGCCACTGCTGCCCGTGTTCCCCTGGAACCAATTTAAAATTGCCTACAGCCATGTGTTATTATTTTAGGCCTTCGATGCCTGTCTGCGGTCACTCCTTCCACTAGGCCTCCACTGACCACACCAATGCTGCCCGTGTACCCCTGGAACCAATTTAAAATTGCCTACAGCCAGCCCAATTTTTTTATTTTAGGCCTTCGATGCCTGTCTGCGGTCAGTTCTTTCTACTACTACTACACTGACCAGGCCACTGCTGCCCGTGTACCCCTGGAACCAATTTAAAATTGCCTACAGCCATGTGTTATTATTTTAGGCCTTCGATGCCTGTCTGCGGTCACTCCTTCCACTAGGCCTCCACTGACCACACCACTGCTGCCCGTGTACCCCTGGAACCAATTTAAAATTGCCTACAGCCAGCCCAATTTTTTTATTTTAGGCCTTCGATGCCTGTCTGCGGTCCGTTCTTTCTACTACTACTACACTGACCAGGCCACTGCTGCCCGTGTTCCCCTGGAACCAATTTAAAATTGCCTACAGCCATGTGTTACTATTTTAGGCCTTCGATGCCTGTCTGCGGTCACTCCTTGCACTAGGCCTCCACTGACCACACCACTGCTGCCCGTGTACCCCTGGAACCAATTTAAAATTGTCTACAGCCAGCCCAATATTTTTATTTTAGGCCTTCGATGCCTGTCTGCGGTCCGTTCTTTCTACTACTACTACACTGACCAGGCCACTGCTGCCCGTGTTCCCCTGGAACCAAGTTAAAATTGCCTACAGCTATGTGTTATTATTTTAGGCCTTCGATGCCTGTCTGCGGTCACTCCTTACAATATGCCTCCACTGACCACACCACTGCTGCCCGTGTACCCCTGGAACCAATTTAAAATTGCCTACAGCCAGCCCAATTTTTTTATTTTAGGCCTTCGATGCCTGTCTGCGGTCCGTTCTTTCTACTACTACTACACTGACCAGGCCACTGCTGCCCGTGTTCCCCTGGAACCAATTTAAAATTGCCTACAGCCATGTGTTATTATTTTAGGCCTTCGATGCCTGTCTGCGGTCACTCCTTCCACTAGGCCTCCACTGACCACACCACTGCTGCCCGTGTACCCCTGGAACCAATTTAAAATTGCCTACAGCCAGCCCAATTTTTTTATTTTAGGCCTTCGATGCCTGTCTGCGGTCCGTTCTTTCTACTACTACTACACTGACCAGGCCACTGCTGCCCGTGTACCCCTGGAACCAATTTAAAATTGCCTACAGCCATGTGTTATTATTTTAGGCCTTCGATGCCTGTCTGCGGTCACTCCTTACAATATGCCTCCACTGACCACACCACTGCTGCCCGTGTACCCCTGGAACCAATTTAAAATTGCCTACAGCCAGCCCAATTTTTTTATTTTAGGCCTTCGATGCCTGTCTGCTGTCCGTTCTTTCTACTACTACTACACTGACCAGGCCACTGCTGCCCGTGTACCCCTGGAACCAATTTAAAATTGCCTACAGCCATGTGTTATTATTTTAGGCCTTCGATGCCTGTCTGCGGTCACTCCTTACAATATGCCTCCACTGACCACACCACTGCTGCCCGTGTTCCCCTGGAACCAATTTAAAATTGCCTACAGCCATGTGTTATTATTTTAGGCCTTCGATGCCTGTCTGCGGTCACTCCTTCCACTAGGCCTCCACTGACCACACCACTGCTGCCCGTGTACCCCTGGAACCAATTTAAAATTGCCTACAGCCAGCCCAATTTTTTTATTTTAGGCCTTCGATGCCTGTATGCGGTCCGTTCTTTCTACTACTACTACACTGACCAGGCCACTGCTGCCCGTGTTCCCCTGGAACCAATTTAAAATTGCCTACAGCCATGTGTTATTATTTTAGGCCTTCGATGCCTGTCTGCGGTCACTCCTTCCACTAGGCCTCCACTGACCACACCACTGCTGCCCGTGTACCCCTGGAACCTATTTATAATTGCATAGAGCATCCTTTTTTTAATAGTAGGCGTACAAAGTCTGTCTGCGGTTCACTATTGAAATTGTCCTCCACTGCCCAGAGCACTGCAGCTTGTGTACCCCTGTAACTTTTTTCTGTTGCAGTGAGCCACATTTTTGGTTTGAGTCCTACTACCTGTGTCTGTCTGCGCCACTCAATTCAGCTGTGTTCCTTTGAAAAAAGCTGAGCGTCAATAGTCTTGTTTTCAGCCTCTAGGAATTTTAAAACTGCATTGGGTGTACAACTTTGGTAGGGCCTACTAACGGTGTCTGCCTCCCCAAGGTGTTCCCCAGGTTTCCTCTCCATTGCTTCAATCTTCATGCTCTCGTTTAGTAGTTGTTGGAAACTACGCTGCATTAGGCCTACAAATTGGGTATGGGGTGTAGAGAGATGGTGTGTTCCACTCCAAGGTGTTCTCCAGGTTGCCTTTCCTGAGCTTCAATCTTCATGCTCTCGTTTAGTAGTTGTTGGAAACTACGCTGCATTAGGCCTACAAATTGGGTATGGGGTGTAGAGAGATGGTGTGTTCCACTCCAAGGTGTTCTCCAGGTTGCCTTTCCTGAGCTTCAATCTTCATGCTCTCGTTTAGTAGTTGTTGGAAACTACGCTGCATTAGGCCTACAAATTGGGTATGGGGTGTAGAGAGATGGTGTGTTCCACTCCAAGGTGTTCCCCAGGTTTCTTCTCCATTGCTTCGATCTTCATGCTCTCGTTTAGTAGTTGTTGGAAACTACGCTGCATTAGGCCTACAAATTGGGTATGGGGTGTAGAGAGATGGTGTGTTCCACTCCAAGGTGTTCTCCAGGTTGCCTTTCCTGAGCTTCGATCTTCATGCTCTCGTTTAGTAGTTGTTGGAAACTACGCTGCATTAGGCCTACAAATTGGGTATGGGGTGTAGAGAGATGGAGTGTTCCACTCCAAGGTGTTCCCCAGGTTTCCTCGCCATTGCTTCGATCTTCATGCTCTCGTTTAGTAGTTGTTGGAAACTACGCTGCATTAGGCCTACAAATTGGGTATGGGGTGTAGAGAGATGGTGTGTTCCACTCCAAGGTGTTCCCCAGGTTTCGTCCACATTGCTTCGGTCTTCCGACTCTCATTTAGTAGTTGTAGAAAACTACACTGCATTAGGCCTACAAATTGGGTATGGGGTGTAGAGAGACGGTGTGTTACACTCCAAGGTGTTCCCCAGGTTTCGTCCACATTGCTTCGATCTTCCGACTCTCGTTTAGTAGTTGTTGAAAACTACACTGCATTAGGCCTACAAATTGGGTATGGGGTGTAGAGAGATGGTGTGTTACACTCCAAGGTGTTCTCCAGGATGCCTTTCCTGAACTTCTATCTTCAGGCTCTCATTAAATTGTAGTTAAATGGAACAACTGCATTTGGCGTACTAGTTGGTTTGGGGCCTACTATCGGTGTCTGCCACTCCTTGCTGTTCTCCTGGTTTCCTGTCCTGAAATTCCATTTTCAGGCTCTTGTTAAGTAGTTGTTAATGTTAGACTGCATTTGGCCTACTAGTTGGGTTGGGGCCTACTATCGGTGTCTGCCACTCCTTGCTGTTCTCCTCAACTGAACAAAGCTGGGCCGCCTGTTTACTACGGTTGCCAATTTTGAACTGCATGTCGACTACTTACTGATTTGGGCCTACTCTCTGTGTCAGCCTCTCATTCCAGTTGTCCTCCACTGCAATGCCCCCTGGTTAGTCCTTTGTTACCAATTTTGAACTGCATTTAGCCCACTTTATTCTTTGGGCCTATATCTGTGTTTCCTCCTCATCCTGCCCATTGCCCAGCCAGTGATAGATGAGTCTGCTGGTACATTGACCCATAATGCAAAATTCCCTGTGCACGCTACACAGCAAGATTGTGACCCTGCTGAAAGTCAGGTTCCTCTTCCCGCATACCATACCACCTTACACGGGGACAAAGAGGAAGGTGCAGATGAAAGTGCAGGTTCCTTCATCAGGTGGGGGGAGGAATACTAGTTGGCGACGTCACTGGCACAGGGCCTCTCATAGTACGCAAAAGTGTTGCTGCCGGTGGGAGGCGCCCCCGCCGTGCAAACACACCGCTGTACTTTGAGGGGCCCTGTGCCAGTGCCAATGCCAACGAGTGGGCCCCCCCTGCTTGCTCAGGATCACAGCACTTGCAAAGTTGAAATACTTACCTCTCCCTGCTCCACTGCCGTGACGTGGTCCAGATTTACTGGGCCCACTAATTACTTGAACCAGCCCTACCCCCCACAACTTTAGCCAAATGACCCCCAATTTCAAATGCCTTCCAATTATTATAAGGTAAATTACGATTGACAAGCTTCTTTAACAAGAATGGATGTTTTTGCCATTAAAACGGGCAGTGTAGGTGTTTTCCTGGCCTCCACTCACTGCCGACTATGCTCCCCCATTGACTTGCATTGGGTTTCGTGTTTCGGGCGATACCCGACTTTTCGCGATAATCGGCCGATTCCACTCGACTCGACTTCTAAGATAGTCGGGTTTCGCGAAACACGGCTCGACTCTAAAAAGGTCAAGGTCGCTCAACCCTACATACAAGGGTTAACTTCACCCTGCGTGAAGGAAGCAATCCTGTTGCGTCACAGGACCGCGGTACCGCACATAGAGCGCGAGCAATAAGTCAGCGAACACAACCCCAACTAGGATTGAAGTCCGATTAGACCACTGCTGGCACAACACCGCAACTGGGTGTGTAAGGAAACTATTGAAATAGTAAATAAAGGCACGAGAGTGCGTGCGGTGCCGCACTGAAGGACGCCACTAACCACCCAGGCTTGGATAAGGAAAGCGCAGAGGAAGTGCATGGCGCCGTACTGGCGGACACAGCAACTGGACGCTGTGATGTGTGTTACGTGCTGTTGGATAAGTCGGGCGCTAGATAGCAAACATACACCTTCCGCGAACAGACATTCAATAGGGAGGGTTATTTAAAGAGCGACTTTCTCTCACAACACACACACATATTTACAAGACAATACTAGCGCATGGCCGTGCGGTCATGCGCAGTTTATATAGTTGCAGCACAGGAAGCTGCTACTGAAGTTTTTGCCCTTTCAGGAACTTCCAGGAGGACCAATGGAAAGTGCTGCAGTACCTGAGCATGTTTTGCCCTTTCAGGACCTTCCAGGAGGACCAATGGAATGTACTGCAGTACCTGAGCATGTGACCGAACATGTGGCCCTTGACCTCCAATGGGAGACCCTGCCCTGGGCATGCTCAGTGTGAGTAAATAAAGACTTAGTCCCAGAGAGGCTTGCTCGCCGCAGATCAGTGCAGGGTACCATAGGAAAGCCAGAAAAGTCAGTAGTGACCCTATGCACCGAATCAGCCTCAGCGAGACACTGGGAGCGACGTCTCCGCTGAGCAGAGCCCACTGCGGCCGATACCGAATGGGAGACCGCAGCAGACACGGATCGAGATTCCCCCTGTGCAGCAGAGGAAACTCGACTCCTAACATCTATGGGGCCATAATCAACGGTGCAGAGCAATATATAGATGGCACAGCTTTATAAGGAGCATCTATGAGGCCATAATGAACGGTGCAGAGCATTATATGTGGCACAGCTTTATATGGAGCATCTATGGAGCCATAATGAACGGTATAGAGCATTCTATATAGCACAGTTGTATATGGAGAATCTATGGGGCAATAATGAACGGTATGGAGCATCTATTTTTATTTTTGAAATTTACGAGTAGCTGCTGCATTTTCCACCCTAGGCTTATACTCGAGTCAATAAGTTTTTCCAGTTTTTTGTGGCAAAATTAGGGGGGTCGGCTTATACTCGGGTCGGCTTATACTCGAGTATATACGGTATTTTTTGTGTGTTATCATAATTCAACTCTGTACAAAAAGGATAAAACAAAAAATGATAGGTACATGCCCCAAAAATATTTTTTATTATTTATTATTTATATAGTATTATTTATTAGTAACATGAACAAGTAAAATAAGTGTGCAAAAATCAGTACCTTCTTTTGTGAGGCAAAATGTCCGAGTGTTAAATGTATTTTTTTTACTTCTCGTTATATTTTTTTTAACACAATTATTCCCACCCTTCCTAAAATGTAGTGTCCAAGAAATTCTAGGAACATGCCAAAAAAATTGATGTGACATGACTGTACATCAAATTTGACTGGTAAAATGGGTATACAAAAGTTTGCCACCTGTATTGTGAGGAAGTCACAGCATTAATCATTGTATTGTTTTATTATTTTTAAGAACCGCAATGCTCTGAGAGTATTGAAAACTTTTAATTCAAACTATATAGCCAAAAAGGCCCCAATCATTACATTTAAATACATATTATTACTGTTATTATTATTATTATTATATATTACAATTAAAGAAACATTTTTGTTGTTTTATGATTTAATATTAGTAAAAACTGAGGATTTTGGTTCTAAATGCTAACCATTGTACAATAATGCAGTTATTGTATGTTTTTGATTGAAAGTAAAACTCTTATTATTGAAAGCATGATTATATGGTATATTGTTCTCATCATTCATTCATGTAAATATGAATATCTATTGTACTAAACAATTAAAAACATCTTTTTGCAATCAGTTTGGAATACATTTACAAAATTAAGAATGATAAACCTGTTTAGCTATTTAAAAGCCTTGTGAGCATTATATATCTCAGTTCTGCAAAAAGTTAGAACAAAAATGATATCTTACTAAAAAGAAAATAATTGCAGTTAAAGAAAGGACTCACTCATGCTATTGTTGCAATCAAATTCTGACAGGTATCTGATGTCTAATTGTTCTTTTTCATACCTTTTTCCACTTTACATTAAGTGATCAAGTTAAAGTTTTACTTTTGAAATACATTTGGAAAAAACTAATTCAAATGCAAAAGAGACAATAATTTTTGAAAGTCACGGAATAAAATGACAAACACAGATTACACAATTGAATGCTAAACGATAAGAACTTCATATTTCAGTATTTTTATTCATATTGTATAGTAATTTTACATATCAAGTAAGGAGAACACAGGTGGGCAATAAACTCATAGATCCGTGCATTTAAGTTGATGGAGAATAGAACACAGAGCTAAAAGATGTTTTGAGGAGAAGATGAACAAACTTAGAAAGCCTATAGGACATAGTAAATAGTGAAAGAGGTATTTTATAATTTTCAAAACGTATGCAAAGTGTCGATAATGATACAAATATAACAATACCATGCTATTAAGTAGTATGTGTGCACCCTTCCCAATTTCCTTTTTTTTTGCTTATGTAGGATTTCAATGCTTCAAGTCATGAAATTACTTTTTAATATTAAATAACAATAGTCAAAGCAACAAAATGTTGTCTTTAAACTAGTTAATCAATTTCATTTGACAATTTGGTTTGATTTAATTCTCCACACCCAGAAATGACTTCTGCCACATCAATTTCCATATATCTGCATTAAATTAACCTAAAACTACATCAGATTTTCACACAAGTCTTAAAAGTAAATAAAGAGCTAAATCAGATAAAAAGGCTGCTGGGAGGAATAATGTTAATTTCCTACCAGCAACCCAGCCTTCGGTGTGGTGGCACACAGCTTCAGAAAGCTATTAACCTGCAAAGTAATCCCATATCTGCAAGTTAATAGCATTTTTTGATATGATAGGTTACCTGTAAGAATTTTCTGGCGGTGTACATAGGAATGGAACGTTCTATGATTGTACCATGACTGTTCTTGCTCAGAGTACATTAGCTGCCAACTACACAAGTAGCATAATTGCACAGTTTAGGCTTAGCACTCTTTTCACTTTTTAGATAAAAGAGTGCTCAGTCTGTATGGTTTCCATATCTGGCACTGATAGATATTACTTACACCAAAACAGCAATGCAAGTTGGAATCAATGGCTTTGCATTTATTAGACCTCATTCAGATGTTTAATTTTCATTTACGTTTTCTATTTATGTTTTTCATGGTAGAATATGGTATTTTTCAGACTGTAATATGCATTTTTTCCCCAAACAATTTGGGAGGAAAAGGGGAGTGAGTCTTATATTCAAATGTAGATAACCGGGCTTTCTGTGGATGGTGGCAGAGTAGAAGGGTCACTGGAGACAGGAGCAGGGTAGCCGCTGCAGGAAGTCGATGGCAGTCTCCAACAAAATGGCGCCACTGCCAGCATAAGTTGAGATTTTTACTCATTGAGCAGAGATTCCAATGTGCACCATTTTGGTGGAGAATGGCTTATGTTAATCTAAGCACGCACCACCCCAGGATCATTTTGTTGGATAATGGCTGGATTTGAATGTACCCAAGCACAGTGGTGCTTGCGCAAAATTTCAAAAAGGAGGCTCATACAAATCCTGATGACAGGCTCTGTCATCGTCATTTGTATGAGCCTCCTTTTTTAAATTCCAGCTGCAGGGCTACCTGTCAATATAGCCTCACAGCTGTTGCAAAACAACAACTCCCATCATGCTTGGAAAGATTGGGATGATAATAGCTGTAGTTTGGCAACAGCTGAAGGGCCACAGTGGTTGTGCACATTTTTTGCTTCAATTTGTTTTCCTATTTTATTCCTATAAAACCTAGATGCCTCTGGTGGTACAATGAATCTTATAGTCCAAAAAATATGGCACCTACTTATACAGCTTTTCAGATGTCAATAAATTTCTACAGACTATATGTCCACAAACAAACCATGGAAAAACATTTGCTTTTGATCCTTGTCTTAACCCCTTAATGACCACCGATACGCCTTTTCACAGCGGTAGTTAAGGGTACTTAATAATAATAATAATCTTTATTTTTATATAGCGCTAACATATTCCGCAGCACTTTACAGTTTTGCACACATTATCATCGCTGTCCCCGATGGGGCTCACAATCTAGAATCCCTATCATATAGTATGTCTTTGGAATGTGGGAGGAAACCGGAGTGCCCAGAGGAAACCCATGCAAACATGGAGAGAACATACAAACTCTTTGCAGATGTTGTCGTGGGTGGGATTAGAACCCAGGATTCCAGCGCTGCAAGGCTGCAGCGCTAACCACTGCGCCACCGTGCTGCCCACCGTACTTAAAGAATTAACGGCCCTGTGGAAAAAGAGTATAGTGCACCCCAGAGTCGGATTAACTCCAGGGTCTCCCAGAGAACATTATTCGGGTTGGTTTTTACAGACCTCCGAGTTGCGATTGCCGTTATTAACCGTATAACGGTGACTGAAAAAAAACGCATTTTGAAATTTAATTTCTCTGGCCTCTCATGTGATTGCACATCAGAGGACAGAGAAATATGGTCTCTGATCCCCCCTGGTACCACTCTGTGTCCCCGTGGTATGCCTGTCCCACTTTCATCCTCCTGCATTCCCCCACATCTTCTTCCGGAAAGAAAATAGCGGGCACATGCGCAGTGCACACGCTGAGATCCGCTGACCAGCACCCGGAAACAATAGGAAGATTTTTCCTATTGATTCATTTTGGTCACTGTGATAAACCCTATCACAGTGATCAAAATAAAAAAAATTGTAAATAAACCCGACCTTTAGCACCCCCTTAGTTAGGGAAGAATAGTAAAATAAAGAAAATATATTTATTTCTATTTTCCCGTTAGGGTTAGACTTGGGCTAAAGTGAGTTGGGCTAAAGTTAGGGTTAGGGTTAGTGTTGGGGCTAAAGTTAGGGTTAGTGTTGAGGCTAAAGTTAGGGTTAAAGTTGGGATTAGGGTTAGGGTTGGGATTAGGGTTAGGATTACGGTTGGAATTAGGGTTAGGGTTGGGTTAGTGTTTGGATTAGGGTTAGGGTTGGAATTAGGGTTAGGGTTGGGTTAGTGTTTGGATTAGGGTTAGGGTTGGAATTAGGGCTAGGTTTGTGGTTATGGTTAGGGTTGGGATTATGGTTAGGGATTTGTTGGGGTTAGGGTTGTGATTAGGGTTATGGTTAGGGTTGGGATTAGGGTTAGGGGTGTGTTGGGTTAAGGTTGTGATTAGGGTTATGGTTAGGGTTGGGATTAGGGTTAGGGGTGTGTTGGGGTTAGGTTGTGATTAGGGTTATGATTAGGGTTGGGATTAGGGTTAGGGGTGTGCTGGGGTTAGGGTTGTGATTAGGGTTAGGATTAGGGTTGGGATTAGGGTTAGGGGTGTGCTGGGGTTAGGGTTGTGATTAGGGTTATGGTTAGGGTTGGGGGTGTGTTGGGGTTAGGTTGGAGTTAGAATTGGGGGGTTTCTACTGTTTAGGTACATCGAGGAGTCTCCAAACGCGAAATGGCGCCACCATTGATTCCAGCCAATTTTGCGCTCAAAAAGTCAAATGGTGCTCCCTCCCTTCTGAGCTCTGCCATGCGCCCAAACAGTGGTTTACCCCCACATATGGGGCATCAGCATACTCAGGACAAACTGGACAACAATTTTGGGGGTCCAATTTCTCCTGTTACCATTATGAAAATAAAAAAATGAGGGTTAAAAAATCATTTTTAAGGAAAAAAAGTTTTTTTTTAATTTTCACGGCTCTGCATTATAAACTTTTGTGAAGTACTTGGGGTTCAAAGTGCTCACCAATCTAGATAATATCCTACAGACTTGTTCAATGTGCAAGTAGCCCATGTGTTTCTGGTTCTATAATTGTTCTCTTGTTTCTACAAGACTAGGGAGTCCACCACTCCTTATGGGTCATTTGCATCAAAGCTGTTCCATCCAGCATGTCCACATGGATATTCCCTCTCTGAACCCTGCTTATACAGGTACTATACAGATGATCAGGTTTTTAAATACATCAGATAGGGATTATATACATTAGTTAGGACTGCTCTATATGGGTATACCTTAATGATTGGTGTAGCAGCTTAGTATGCTTTTATTGCAAAAAAAAGTATCAACTAAATACCCTGTTTTTTTCCATCTTTTGACTAACACTTGCTTATTACTGTGTTTTTTTTTACAACAGAGTATTTTTGACCTCAATGTGCTCTTTTGTGTCTTCAAGTTTCTTGGTGGTGTGTGAACAGGTTCCTACAGACATGTTCAATGTGCAAGTAGCCCATGTGTTTCTGGTTCTATAATTTCCATAAAGGGTCTAGTTTCCAAAATGGTGTCATTTGTGGGGCTTTCCACTGTTTAGGCACATCAGGGCCACTCCAAACGCTACTTGTCGTCCAATCTCAATTCCAGCCAATTCTGCATTGGAAAAGTCAAACGGCGCCCCTTCCCTTCCGAGCTCTGCCGTGCGCCCAAACAGTGGTTTACCCCCACATTTGGGGTATCGGCCCACTCAGGATAAATTGCACAACAATTTTGGTGGTCTAATTTCTCCTGTTACCCTTGTGAAAATAAAAATTTGTGGGCAAAAAGATCATTTTTGCTGAAAAAATGCGATTTTTTATTTTCACGGCTCTACGTTATAAACTTCTGTGAAGCACTTGGGGTTCAAAGTGCTCACCATACATCTAGATAAGTTCCTTAAGGGGACTAGTTTACAAAATGGTGTCACTTGTGGGGGTTTCCACTGGCACATCAGAGGCTCTCCAAACACAATATTGCATCTGATGTCAATTCCAGCTAATTCTGCATTGAAAAAGTCAAACGGCGCTCTTTGACTTCCAAGCCCTGCTGTTCGCCCAAACAGTGGTTTACCCCCATATATGGAGTATTGGCTTATTCAGGAGAAATTGCACAACAAATATTGTGGTTCATTTTCTCTTTTTACACTTGTGAAAATAAAAAAATTGGCTCTGAATTAAAATGTTTGTGAAAAAAAGTTAAATGTTAATTTTTTTCTTCCACATTGCTTCAGTTCCTGACCACTTTTTATTGCATGTTTTTATGGAGGTGTGGATATGGCGAGCAAAAAATCTTTGTTTTGGTCCACTTCTCCTTTTTACAGTGTTTACTAATAGGCTTAATAGGGTTAATTAATATTATATTTTAATTTACTAGACCTTTACATATGCAATTACACCAAATATGCTTTTTTCTAAAAAAAATTATAAAAATCTCTATTGTTAATGATAGGAAATGGGAGTGATTTGAATTTTTATATTTATTTTATTTTTCTATATTATTCTAATATATTATCTCTATATATCATTCAATAAGAATTTGTATTGATTATTATTTTATTTTAGATCCATAAAGAGTCTTGATCCTTGTTAAATATGAAAAAAGACAGAAAGGGAAAGATGGAAGTCAGCTCACCACATCCAGAAACACCTTGCTGTATCAGGTGAAGCCGCATGGAGCAGTCCCAGTCTAGGATGTGAAAATGAAAGCAGGAAAAAAAGAGGTCCTCTAGCAGCAATTGTCCACTTTATAAATCGGTAATTCGGTTGGAATAAAAAATTGCTTTTTATGAAATTAACATAAGAAATATAAAAAATGGTAACCTAAGGGGGTGGCATGTGTAGAAACTGACACGCTTTAGCGAAGTGCCTTAATCATGGTGTGTATCATAGTAACATAGTAACATAGTTAGTAAGGCCGAAAAAAGACATTTGTCCATCCAGTTCAGCCTATATTCCATCATAATAAATCCCCAGATCTACGTCCTTCTACAGAACCTAATTGTACGATACAATATTGTTCTGCTCCAGGAAGACATCCAGGCCTCTCTTGAACCCCTCGACTGAGTTCGCCATCACCACCTCCTCAGGCAAGCAATTCCAGTAAAGAATCCTCTTCTATGTTGGTGGAAAAACCTTCTCTCCTCCAGACGCAAAGAATGCCCCCTTGTGCCCGTCAAAGCATACTGAGCAGAATTCTGTTATACCTTACCTACTCCCTACACAGGTATAATGCATATGACTTGGATAGTTAAAACAAACTTTAACTCTACAGGATGGGGTGGAAAGTACTAACAGATGTTCAGACAAAAATAAGAAAAAAGAGCAAAGGAAAAAACTATGTGAGGGACAAGGGAGAATCCATTTTGGATTATAGGACATCTCCATCAAATCCTGGAATGTGCCCCCACCCTTGCATCCCCCAAAGCCATAAAAAGCCATGCAGTGTTTATCTTTAATTAAAAACTAGGAACAAACCCTTTGAAGCTCTCAGCACAATGGTGTGAAATCCAGAGCTCCCTTGATCTGACCAATCACATGAAGAGACCATGGCACAAGTCACAGCAGGCTCTGAGGTATTGAAACTGGAAAATGACATATAATAACAGAATGCAATATCCCTGATACTAGCCGAGCACATAATCTGAATCGGCATTCCTTTCCTCACATGCCCATATTATTTAGCCACCTCCAGAACACTGCATTATGGAGTTATGAAGCATAGCTACCAGGAATTACATATACACGCCCCTTGAGGAAGTTAATCTTGCCGATATGCGCATCGGGGTGGGCGGGCATGTCCCAGAGAGCGATCCTCTGCTGTCCTCAGGGTCAATGCTGGAAGCAGAGTGTAGGCCAAGGCCTAATTGGAGCAAGTTTAATATCTGTTGTAGTCTTAGTGTGGAGGGAGCAGGAGAAATTGCTGCACACACAGCAGGGGAGCAGCTGACGATTCTGAACCCCAATAACAGAGGAGCAACTGTTGACTGTGCAGACGGCACTTCCGAGCAGAAACTGGGGGTGTTGTAGCCCAGGGTCAATCAGGTTGTAGGCCGAGGCCTAATTTGTTCAAGTTTAATATATGATGTAATGTGAATGTGGAGGGAGCAGGAGACATTGCCGGACACACAGCAGGGGAGCAGCTGAAGTTACTGAACCCCACTAACACAGGGGATAGTGTTTTTCTCTGTGCAGACGGCACTTCCGAGCAGCAACTGGCAGTGTTGGAGCCCAGGGTGAATGCTAGAAGCAGAGTGTATGCCGAGGCCTAATTGGAGCAAGTTTCAAATCTGTAGTAGTGTGAGTGTGGAGATAGCAGGAGCAATTGCCGGATACACAGCTGGGGATCAGTTGACGTTACTGAACCCCAAAAGCAGAGTAGCAACTGTTGACTGTGCAGACAGCACTTCCGAGCAGCAACAGGTGGTGTTGGAGCCCAGGGATTACAGGAGAAACAGAGTGTAGACCGAGGCCTAATTGGAGCAAGTTTCAAATCTGTAGTAGTGTGAGTGTGGAGGTAGCAGGAGCAATTGCTGGAAACACAGCTGGGGATCAGCTGACGTTACTGAACCCCAATAACAGAGGAGCAACTGTTGACTGTGCAGACAGCACTTCTGAGCAGCAACTGGCGGTGTTGGAACCCAGGGATTACAGAAGAAACAGAGTGTAGGCCGAGGCCTAATTGGAGCAAGTTTAGTATCTATTGTAGTGTGAGTGTGGACGGAGCAGGGGAAATTGCCAGATACACAGCTGGGGATCAGCTGACATTACTGAAACCCAATAACACTGGGTCATGTGTTGAATGTGCAGAGAGTGTAGACTGAGGCCTAATTGGAGCAAGTTTAATATCTGAAGTAGTCTGAGTGTAGATGGAGCAGGAGAAATTGCCGGATACAAAGCAGGGGAGCAGCTGATGTTACTGAACCCTAATAACATGGCAGAAAGTGTTGACTGTGCAGATGGCACTTCTGAGCAGCAACTGGTGGTGTTGGAGCCCAGGGAATCCTGGAGAAGCAGAGTGTAGGCTGAGGCCTATTTGGAGCAAGTTTAATATCTGTTGTAGTGTGAGTGTGAACGAAGCAGGAGAAATTGCTGGATACACAGCTGGGGATCAGCTGACTGTTATGACCTGGTGGTCAGGACAATAATGGACCTGGTGGTTAAGAGCACACGGAATGACCTGATAGTTACTAATAATATAGGACGAGCTCTGAGACGTGGGAACTCTGCTGACCGCAATCTCTAATCCTATCACACACACTAGAAATAGCCGTGGAGCGCTCCTGACGCTCCCTAGGCGCCTCGTCACAGCCTAAGGAACTAGCTAGCCCTAAAGATAGAAAAATAAAGCCTACCTTGCCTCAGAGAAATTCCCCAAAGGAACAGGCAGCCCCCTACATATAATGACTGAGAGTAAAGATGAAAATTACAAACACAGAGATGAAATAGATTTAGCAAAGTGAGGCCCGACTTACTGAACAGACAGAGGATAGGAAAGGCAGCTTTGCGGTCAGCACAAAAAACTACAAAAAGACCACGCAGAGGGCGCAAAAAGACCCTCCGCACCGACTCACGGTGCGGAGGCGCTCCCTCTGCGTCCCAGAGCTTCCAGCAAGCAAGACAACAATCAAAATAGCAAGCTGGACAGAAAAATAGCAAACCAGAGAAAAACAAGCAGGAACTTAGCTTCTGCTGGGAAGACAGGTCACAAGAACGATCCAGGAGTGAACTAGACCAATACTGGAACATTGACAGGTGGCATGGAGCAAAGATCTAAGTGGAGTTAAATAGAGCAGCCAGCTAACGAATTAACCTTGTCACCTGTGGAAGGAACCTCAGAAGCCACAGCCCCACTCGCAACCACCAGAGGAAGCCCATGGACAGAACCAGCCGAAGTACCATTCATGTCACATGTGACGGTCTGTTAGTACACCGCCTGCAGCACTAAAGACACGTTCTGATAATACACTAGCAGCAGGGCAAGCCAGCATCTCCAATGCATACTGGCTAAGCTCTGGCCATGTATCCAGCTTAGAGACCCAAAACTTGAAGGGGGTAGAGCCGTCTGGGAGTACACTAAGAGGGCAAGACATGTAGTCTGTCACCATCTTACGGAAACGATGCCTCCTGCTGACTGGAGCAGTCTGTGATGGTGTAGACATTTGTGGCGGGCACACAAAAGTTTGCCACATTTGGGCCAAACTGGTCTTGCCTTGTGCTGAGGCACTGCTTCTTCTCCCTCTTTGTGCAGAGCTTCCTCCACTGCCTCGACGTGCTGAGCTGCTTTGTAAAGCACTAGCAGCACTGCTCTCGGTTGGACTGGACAAGATGATGGAATGCACCAGTGTGTCTTGGTACTCCCGCATTTTGCGCTCCCGATTCAACGGTGTTATGAAGCTTTGTAAGCTGTTCCAGTAGCAAGGATCTAGGAGGGAGTACACCCAATAATCAGCCATGTTGAGAATGTGGGTGATGCGGTGATCGTTTCTCAGGCACTGCAGCATGAAATCAACCATGTGCTGCAGACTGCCAACTGGCCAAGAAACGCTGTTCCCTGCTTGAGGCGTGATCTCTGCCTGCTCTGCATCACCACACCCTTGCTCTACACACTGACTACTAGAGCATTGTGTTCCTCCCTCCTCTGGACAGATGTCTTCCTCCTCCATTGACTCCTCCTCATCCTCCTCACAAAGTGTCCCCTGCCTAAGCCTTTGTGAGGAACCACGTTGCGCAGACTGTCCAGAAGCAGATGGCATTTGTGACTCCTCATCCTCCACCTCTTCCACAACCTCATCCCTTAGTGCTTGCAGTGTTTTTTCAAGCAGGCAGATAAGGGGGACAGTCATGTTGACTAGTGCATCATTTGCACTCCCATCCACGTGGAATCATCGAAGGCACGCAAAACCTGGCAGATGTCCTTCATAGTGGCCCACTCAGTGGTTGTAAAGTCTGAAGGGCGCGCAGTGCAACTTTTTTGCACCTGATGCAGCTGGTACTCCATTACTGCTGCCTGCTGCTCACACAACCGCTCCAACCTATGTAACAATGAATTCCACCTGGTGGGTAGGTCACATAGGATGCGATGTTTCGGAAGGCGGAATCGGCGCTGCATAGTTGCAATGCTCATTTTTGCCATGCTGGAACGCCGCAAGTGAGCGCACTCTAAGCGGACCATTTTGCAGCAGTGCATCAAGATCCGGATAGTTCCTCAAAAAACTCTGCACAACCAAGTTAAGCACATGTGCCAGACATGGGATGTGAGTGAGGTTGCCTAGGCCCAGAGCTGGCACCATATTTTTGTCATTGTCACACACTACCAGGCCTGGCAGGAGATTCGCTGACACAAACCACACGTCGCTCTCCTGCTTGATGGTATTCCAGAGCTCCTGCGCTATGTGGCTTCGATTCCCCAAAGAAATGAATTTCAATACGGCCTGTTGATGTTTGGCCATGGCTATGCTCATATCGGTCGTAACAGGTAAGCGTTCACGGGTCCATGTGGAGGAAGACTGTGACGGCTCCTGCAGCGCTGATTCAGAGGAACTGGAGTATGAGGAGGAGTCAGTGTTTACAGACTGGATTCCTGTAATCCTTGGAGTTGGCAGAACACGTACATCAAGATCTGTACCCCACTCCACAACATTTACCCAATGGGCAGAGAGGGAAAGGTATCATCCCTGTCCATGGTGACTGGTCCACGCATCGGAGGTCAGGATGACCTTGCTGCTGACGGCGTTTAGTAGCGCATGTTTCCCTCCACATGCTTTGGCAGGGCAGGGACGGCTTGCCTGCTGAAATAAAAATGGCTGGGCACATTGTATTGTGAGACTGCCAATGCCATCAAGTTATCGGAGGTGTCAGTCTCCACCAGCCTGAATGACAGCATTTCAAGGGACAGTAGTTTTGCAGTGCCAGCATTCAGAGCCTGTGCTCAGGGGTGGTTTGCCAAGAATGGCCCCCTTTTCTCCCATGCCTGTGCTACCGATGGCTGTAGACTGGGCTGGGAGTGTGAGGATGACAGGGAACGTGGTGCTGTGGGTGCAATTACACTGGGTCTCTGTACAACAGTGCCAGAGGTTCTTCCATGGTGATCCTGTGAGGAAGCCGAACCAGCTGTGTGTGAGCTGGAGGAAGAGGCTACAACTCGAGCTGAAGAGGTGGTAAGTGCCGCTGTAGGTTGGCCTAGGTCTTCAGTGTGTTTTTGTAACTCCACCACGTGCTTGGTCCGCACATGTTTCCACATATTTGTGGTATTGAAGTTGCTGACACTTTTCCCTCTTTTGACTTTCTGATTACACAGCTTGCATTTGACAAAGCAAATGTCATCTGCACCTGTGTCAAAAAAGGACCAGGCACTGCAAGTCTTGGGAGCACCCATTTTGGGTTTTGGAAGAGGCATGCTCTTAATGGGTGCCGAAGTGGAGACTACAGGCAATGCAGTCTTCCCCCTCCCTCTCCCTCCTTTTTGGGCCATTCGGGGAATCTCTTCCTCAGAGCTGCTCCCTCCACCTTCCTGTACTTTACGCCATGATGGATCAAGGACCTCATCATCTACACTACCCTCTTCCAACAACTGCTTCTCCTGGGTAGTCTCGGCAGCACAGTACGCACCAGAAAGTGTCACCTGAGTCTCATCATCAGATGCGTACTGAGGTGTGCTGACTGTTGGCACTGGCCCACCCGCCTCTTCAGATTCAGAGAGACAAAGCAGTTGTGCATCACTGCATACTGCCTCTTCTTCAGTTTCTTGAATGCTGCTTGGCTGGCCCCCTCTTTCCAAGCCAAGAGATTCAGAGAACAGAAGTAGAGATGGCTCCTGTCCTGGGCTCTCTGACTGCCTGGCAATTTGGCAGGTGGTGAAGAGACAGATGGGTGCTCTTCAGTGCTCTGTGCCTGAGAGGATGTGGCACTAATTGAAGTCGATGCCTTAGCTGCCATCCATCTGACAACGGCTTTAATTTGTTCATGCCACAGTAGTGGGGTACGGCGAGCTCCTACAAAGCTGCGCATGAAGGACTGTTCCCTGCTAAAACTGGGGGATGATGAGTCACTGGTGCCCGCAGCAGGCACAGAATCCCCACATCCTCTCCCTGCAGAAACTCCACGCCTATGACCATGTGCCTTACTCCTTGTCTTCTTCATCTTGGAAGACTGATAAATACAGGCAGAAAAGTACTAAGGGCTTAGTGTGCTTATTTGTAGGGGGTTTAGGATCATTATCCATTTGTGGAAGCCATCCTATTTTCAAATTTAGCTTTTTTACAGATGGTGTTATGTATGCACAAAGAATTAGTTGAAATTTTATTGAATCCATTCTTCTTGGCTGCAAAATAATGTCAAAGCATGCTTGGATCCACCCCCATGCTTAATGATTGTCGAGATGTTATTTTCCTGAAATTCTGTGCCCTTTTTTTACACACATACCTTTGATAATTGTGGCCAAAGAGTTCTAACCTCATCGGCCCACTGGACTTGTTTCCAAAATGCATCAGGCCTGTTTAGATGTTCTTTTGATTAATTCTGATGCTGAATTTTATGGTGGTGACATAGAAGAAGATTCCTTCTGATTATTGTTCCAGAAATGTCATATTTGTGCAGCTGTCTCTGAACAGTAGAAAAATGTACCACAACTCCAAAGTCCGCTAAATCTTCCTGAAGGTCTTTTGCAGTCAAGTAGGGGTTCTGATTTACCTCTACAATATAGCAATCCTACAAGCAGCTCTCACTGAAATTTTGCTTGGTCTTTCAGATCTTATCTTGACCTCCACAGTTATTTTTAACTGCCATTTATTAATTACATTTCAAACTGAGGAAGGTCAACTCGAAAGCAATTTATTTTCTTATCCCCTTATTCTGCTTTATGGACTTCCACCATCTTCATTTTCAGAGTGCTAAGCAGCTGTTTAGTAGAATCTATGGCTGCTGCTAGAGGAATCTGAGTGTTTATAAAGCTGAGAAATTTGCATCACCCGATCTTTCCTAACGATGATTGTGAAAAAGTCATAACCCTAACAGACTAAGGCTACTTTCACACTAGCGTCGTTTGGCCTCTGTCGCAATGCTTCGTTTTGGAGAAAAAACGCATCCTGCAAAGTTGCTCGCAGGATGCGTTTTTTCTCCATAGACATTCATTAGCTATGCATTGCGACGGATTGCCACACGTCGCATACATCGTGCGACGGATGCGTTGTGTTTTGGCGGACCGTCGGCACAAAAAAATGCTACATGTAACATTTTTTTGTGCGTCGTGTTCACCATTTCCGACTGCGCATGTGCGGCCGGAACTCCGCCCCTCCTCCCCAGACCTTACAATGGAGCAGCGGATGCGTTGAAAAACTGCATCCGCTGCCCCCATTGTGCTTTTACTTCACAGCATGCGTCGGTACATCGGCCCGACGCACTGCGACTGGCCCGTACCGACGCTAGTGTGAAAGTAGCCTTATTAAGGTCTGAAACCTTGGTCAAAGTTATCTGAGCACATTTGCATTGGCCCATTTTCCTTTTTTTAAATTTTAGAATGTCAAAAAATGGCAATATATGTTATTTTTTCTTTGCCTAAAATACAAAGGAAATGCGTCATCTTTAACTTAAGTCCTTTTAGAGATCATTTCATCTTCAACTGGCTTAACTGTTCACAATAACAGTAATTTCGACCAGGGGTGCTACTGTAAGTGCATTTCTAAGAATTAATTCTTTATCAACCATTTACTGATTTATATTGCATAAAACTACAAGTATCTAATTATCTGTGCTGAATTTTATATTGAAATGTTATTGTACTTAAAAGAGCATAATGAAAAATTATAGAGCAATGTCATAGATGACAGAAGCATTATTCCTAGAAATCCCAGTAGTGTATTGAAAGAGGACTGGTGAAGCTTGCACCATGAGTGTTGGAATATGTATAGAGTTTAGAACCTGGTGAATATCAGTCTTACAGGAGCAGCAGAACTGTATCCTCCTCATATCCTTCTTAATTTACATTAACATTTTCTAATATGCTAGCCTGCTTTCTGACATCTTTTGCAGTTTCTATAACTCCCAGAGAGCTAAATATGGAAAATCATGCCATTCACCTTGTTCTTATAAAAATATCACTGGTTGTGAGCTATCTTACCAGTAAAGACAGAGGTATGGATATAGGGGAAGAAGGAGATCCTTATAGTGAACCTTAAATTTATCAGACTTTTAAAGGGGGCTTCCTCTTTTAACATTCTGCATGTCTGTTATGATAAGGTAATACAGTACCACAATGGACATAGAAGTCAGAGCACATACAGTGACCAGACAATAACCCAAAAACATAGAACGAGCTCTGAGACGTGGGAACTCTGCTGACCGCAATCCCTAATCCTCTCCAACCACACTAGAGGCAGCCGTGGATTGCGCCTAACGCTCCCAATGCAACTCGGCACAGCCTGAGAAACTAGCTAGCCTGAAGATAGAAAATAAGCCTACCTTGCCTCAGAGAAATACCCCAAAGGAAAAGGCAGCCCCCACATATAATGACTGTGAGTTAAGATGAAAAGACAAACGTAGAGATGAAATAGATTTAGCAAAGAGAGGCCCGACTTTCTGAACAGAGCGAGGATAGGAAAGGTAACTTTGTGGTCAACACAAAACCCTACAAAAACCACGCAAAGGGGACAAAAAGACCCTCCGTACCGAACTAACGGCACGGAGGTACACCCTCTGCGTCCCAGAGCTTCCAGCAAGCAAGAAAACAATATTAAGCAAGCTGGACAGAAAAAACAGCAAACAAAATAGCAAAAGCGGAACTTAGCTATGCAGAGCAGCAGGCCACAGGAACGATCCAGGAGGAAACAGGTCCAATACAAGAACATTGACTGGAGGCCAGGATCAAAGCACTAGGTGGAGTTAAATAGAGCAGCACCTAACGACATCACCACATCACCTGAGGAAGGAAACTCAGAAGCCGCAGTACCACTCTCCTCCACCAACGGAAGCTCACAGAGAGAATCAGCCGAAGTACCACTTGTGACCACAGGAGGGAGCTCTACCACAGAATTCACAACAGTACCCCCCCCTTGAGGAGGGGTCACCAAACCCTCACCAGAGCCCCCAGGACGACCAGGATGAGCCATATGAAAGGCACGAACAAGATCGGGAGCATGGACATCAGAGGCAAAGACCCAGGAATTATCTTCCTGAGCATAACCCTTCCACTTAACCAGATACTGAAGTTTCCGTCTAGAAACACGAGAATCCAAAATCTTCTCCACAATATACTCCAACTCCCCTTCCACCAAAACCGGGGCAGAAGGATCAACAGATGGAACCATAGGAGCCACGTATCTCCGCATCAATGACCTATGGAATACGTTATGTATGGAAAAAGAATCTGGAAGGGTCAGACGAAAAGACACAGGATTAAGAACCTCAGAAATCCTATACGGACCAATGAAACGAGGTTTAAACTTAGGAGAGGAAACCTTCATAGGAATATGAC
Organism: Ranitomeya imitator; assembly: GCF_032444005.1. Lineage (NCBI taxonomy): Eukaryota > Metazoa > Chordata > Amphibia > Anura > Dendrobatidae > Ranitomeya > Ranitomeya imitator. The sequence continues at coordinate 115,284,572 of NC_091283.1, read as the reverse complement.
GAGAAGATAACCAAACCAAATCCCCAACACGAAGTCGAGGACCCACACAGCGTCTGCGATTAGCGAAACGTTAAGCCTTCTCCTGGGACAAGGTCAAATTGTCCACTACATGAGTCCAAATCTGCTGCAACCTGTCCACCACAGTATCCACACCAGGACAGTCCGAAGACTCAACCTGCCCTGAAGAGAAATGAGGATGGAACCCAGAGTTGCAGAAAAACGGCGAAACCAAGGTAGCCGAGCTGGCCCGATTATTAAGGGCGAACTCAGCCAAAGGCAAAAAGGACACCCAGTCATCCTGATCAGCAGAAACAAAGCGTCTCAGATATGTTTCCAAGGTCTGATTGGTTCGTTCGGTCTGGCCATTAGTTTGAGGATGGAAAGCCGAGGAAAAAGACAAGTCAATGCCCATCCTAGCACAAAAGGCTCGCCAAAACCTCGAAACAAACTGGGAACCTCTGTCAGAAACGATATTCTCTGGAATGCCATGTAAACGAACCACATGCTGGAAGAACAATGGCACCAAATCAGAGGAGGAAGGTAATTTAGACAAGGGTACCAAATGGACCATCTTAGAGAAGCGATCACAGACCACCCAAATGACTGACATCTTTTGAGAGACGGGAAGATCTGAAATAAAATCCATAGAGATATGTGTCCAAGGCCTCTTCGGGACCGGCAAGGGCAAAAGCAACCCACTGGCACGAGAACAGCAGGGCTTAGCCCGAGCACAAATCCCACAGGACTGCACAAAAGAACGCACATCCCGCGACAGAGATGGCCACCAAAAGGATCTAGCCACAAACTCTCTGGTACCAAAGATTCCAGGATGAACAGCCAACACCGAACAATGAACCTCAGAGATAACTTTATTCGTCCACCTATCTGGGACAAACAGTCTCTCCGCTGGGCAACGATCAGGTTTATTAGCCTGAAATTTTTGCAGCACCCGCCGCAAATCAGGGGAGATGGCAGACACAATTACTCCCTCTTTGAGAATACCCGCTGGCTCAGATAAACCCGGAGAGTCGGGCACAAAACTCCTAGACAGAGCATCCGCCTTCACATTTTTAGAGCCCGGAAGGTACGAAATCACAAAGTCAAAACGGGCAAAAAACAGCGACCAACGAGCCTGTCTAGGATTTAACCGCTTGGCAGACTCGAGATAAGTCAAGTTCTTATGATCAGTCAAGACCACCACGCGATGCTTGGCTCCTTCAAGCCAATGACGCCACTCCTCGAATGCCCACTTCATGGCCAGCAACTCTCGATTGCCAACACCATAATTTCGCTCAGCAGGCGAAAACTTCCTGGAAAAGAAGGTGCATGGTTTCATCACCGAGCAATCAGAACTTCTCTGCGACAAAACAGCCCCTGCTCCAATCTCAGAAGCATCAACCTCGACCTGGAATGGAAGCGAAACATCTGGTTGACACAACACAGGGGCAGAAGAAAAACGACGCTTCAACTCTTGAAAAGCTTCCACAGCAGCAGAAGACCAATTGACCACACCAGCACCCTTCTTGGTCAAATCGGTCAATGGTTTAGCAATACTAGAAAAATTGCAGATGAAGCGACGATAAAAATTAGCAAAGCCCAGGAACTTTTGCAGACTTTTCAGAGATGTCGGCTGAGTCCAATCATGGATGGCTTGGACCTTAACAGGGTCCATCTCGATAGTAGAAGGGGAAAAGATGAACCCCAAAAATGAAACCTTCTGAACACCAAAGAGACACTTTGATCCCTTCACAAACAAAGAATTAGCACGCAGGACTTGAAACACCGTTCTGACCTGCTTCACATGAGACTCCCAATCATCCGAGAAGATCAAAATGTCATCCAAGTACACAATCAGGAATTTATCCAGGTACTCTCGAAAGATGTCATGCATAAAGGACTGAAACACTGATGGAGCATTGGCAAGTCCGAATGGCATTACTAGATACTCAAAATGGCCCTCGGGCGTATTAAATGCAGTTTTCCATTCATTGCCTCGCTTAATACGCACAAGATTATACGAACCACGAAGATCTATCTTGGTGAACCAACTAGCCCCCTTAATCTGAGCAAACAAATCAGATAACAACGGCAAGGGGTACTGAAATTTAACCGTGATCTTATTTAGAAGGCGGTAATCTATACAAGGTCTCAGCGAACCATCCTTCTTGGCCACAAAAAAGAACCCTGCTCCTAATGGCGACGATGACGGGCGAATATGCCCCTTCTCCAAGGACTCCTTTACATAACTCCGCATAGCGGCGTGCTCAGGCACAGATAAATTAAACAGTCGACCTTTTTGGAATTTACTACCAGGAATCAAATCGATAGCACAATCACAATCCCTATGCGGAGGTAGGGTATCGGACTTGGGCTCATCAAATACATCCCAGTAATCAGACAAAAACTCTGGAACCTCAGAAGGGGTGGATGACGAAATAGACAGAAATGGGACATCACCATGTACCCCCTGACAACCCCAGATGGACACAGACATGGATTTCCAATCTAATACTGGATTATGGACTTGTAGCCATGGCAACCCCAACACGACCACATCATGCAGATTATGCAACACCAGAAAGCGAATAACCTCCTGATGTGCAGGAGCCATGCACATGGTCAGCTGGGTCCAGTACTGAGGCTTATTCTTGGCCAAAGGCGTAGCATCAATTCCTCTCAATGGAATAGGACACTGCAAGGGCTCCAAGAAAAACCCACAACGCCTAGCATACTCCAAGTCCATCAAATTCAGGGCAGCGCATGAATCCACAAATGCCATGACAGAATAAGATGACAAAGAGCAGATCAAGGTAACGGACAAAAGAAATTTTGACTGTACCATACCAATAGTGGCAGACCTAGCGAACCGCTTAGTGCGCTTAGGACAATCAGAGATAGCATGAGTGGAATCACCACAGTAGAAACACAGCCCATTCAGATGTCTGTGTTCTTGCCGTTCAACTCTGGTCAAAGTCCTATCGCACTGCATAGGCTCAGGTTTATGCTCAGATAATACCGCCAAATGGTGCACAGATTTACGCTCACGCAAGCGTAGACCGATCTGAATGGCCAAAAACATAGACTCATTCAGACCAGCAGGCATAGGAAATCCCACCATGACATCCTTAAGGGCTTCAGAGAGACCCTTTCTGAAAATAACTGCAAGCGCACCTTCATTCCATTGAGTGAGTACTGACCACTTTCTAAATTTCTGACAATATACCTCAATCTCATCCTGACCCTGACACAGAGCCAGCAAATTTTTCTCTGCCTGATCCACTGAATTAGGCTCATCGTACAGCAATCCAAGCGCCAGGAAAAATGCATCGATATTACTTAATGCAGGATCTCCTGACGTAAGAGAAAATGCCCAGTCCTGAGGGTCGCCACGTAAAAAAGAAATAATGATCCTAACTTGTTGAACTAGGTCACCAGAGGAGCGAGGTTTCAAAGCCAGAAATAGTTTACAATTATTTTTGAAACTCAGAAATTTAGTTCTATCTCCAAAAAACAAATCAGGAATAGGAATTCTTGGTTCTAACATAGAATTCTGAACCACAAAGTCTTGAAAATTTTGTACTCTTGCCGTGAGCTGATCCACACATGAAGACAGACCTTTAATGTCCATCGCTACACCTGTGTCCTGAACCACCCAAATGTCTAGGGGAAAAAAAAGGCAAAACACAGTGCAGAGAAAAAAAAATGGTCTCAGAACTTCTTTTTTCCCTCTATTGAGAATCATTAGTACTTTTGGCCTCCAGTACTGTTATGATAAGGTAATACAGTACCACAATGAACATAGAAGTCAGAGCACATACAGTGATCAGACAATAACCCAAAAACATAGAACGAGCTCTGAGACGTGGGAACTCTGCTGACCGCAATCCCTAATCCTCTCCAACCACACTAGAGGCAGCCGTAGATTGCGCCTAACGCTCCCAATGCAACTCGGCACAGCCTGAGAAACTAGCTAGCCTGAAGATAGAAAATAAGCCTACCTTGCCTCAGAGAAATACCCCAAAGGAAAAGGCAGCCCCCACATATAATGACTGTGAGTTAAGATGAAAAGACAAACGTAGAGATGAAATAGATTTAGCAAAGAGAGGCCCGACTTTCTGAACAGAGCGAGGATAGGAAAGGTAACTTTGCGGTCAACACAAAACCCTACAAAAACCACGCAAAGGGGGCAAAAAGACCCTCCGTACCGAACTAACGGCACGGAGGTACACCCTCTGCGTCCCAGAGCTTCCAGCAAGCAAGAAAACAATATTAAGCAAGCTGGACAGAAAAAATAGCAAACAAAATAGCAAAAGCGGAACTTAGCTATGCAGAGCAGCAGGCCACAGGAACGATCCAGGAGGAAACAGGTCCAATACAAGAACATTGACTGGAGGCCAGGATCAAAGCACTAGGTGGAGTTAAATAGAGCAGCACCTAACGACATCACCACGTCACCTGAGGAAGGAAACTCAGAAGCCGCAGTACCACTCTCCTCCACCAAAGGAAGCTCACAGAGAGAATCAGCCGCAGTACCACTTGTGACCACAGGAGGGAGCTCTGCCACAGAATTCACAACACACGTCATTGTATTTTACAATAGAAACTGCCTGTACTCATCCTGATGTTGCAAGACCATGCCCTCATGACAGGTATGCAGTCAGGGCCACTGATCCCACTTATTGGCTGCAACTCTGCTGGCATGATGTCACTACTGCAGCTGGTAAACAAAACCTGGAAAACAAAACCCATGGTTATGGCTTAAATGTCTGTGATAAGAATACCCATCTTTGGAGAAGATGTCCTCTAGATGTAACTAATAACATGGTAATGACAAGATAAAATAACTGCTTAAACGATTATATAAGAGGTTGAATCATGAATCTACATTTTCATGTAATATTAGTCCTTCCTCTTGAATGATAACTGTGAAATATGGATTCATCAAATGCATGATTAAAAATTAGATGTTTCAAAGACATTTTAATCAGATGACCTTTTTAAGTAAAGTAGATATAATCATCTCAATTACTTTCTAGAAATTAATAATTTATTTTCTGGCTAGTGTGGAATAGCTAGAATACAATAGTTTTATGTGTTGCGAAAAACTTTAAAGTCCCAGTTTACACTGTAAACTCAAATCAGGAAAATATCTGCTTTGAGTCAGTAGATGGCTCACACAATGGTGGCTCAGTTGAAGGGTAATCAATACTGTCCTATGAAACAACATTTAAAACATGCTTATTTCTACAAAATTAAAAACACTCTACCCATAGGTCAAAACATTTAGACACATAATTTGATACAAAATTGGATAAGATTTCACTAAAGTGATAAAAAAATTGAGAAATAAAACTTAACTTTTAATTAAATTGCTAAAATAGAATTGAAGATCAAACTATATAAAACAACCATAGTTAATTTGTTCATTGAGTCCAAGTGGAGTGGTTGTTTTTAAGTAGAAGATTCACTTGGTCTCTTTCTGTAGAAGAATAGTTTGCTCTCTGATTCTCTTTGTTTTTCTTGATCTACATTAGGTATTCTTTCTGACTATTCAGATATGTTTTGATGTAGATACAGTACAGACAAAAAGTGTGGACACACCTTCTCATTTAAAGATTTTTCTGTATTTTCATGACTATTAAAATTGTACATTCACACTGAACGCATCAAAACTATGAAGTAACACATGTGGAATTATACAACCCCTGGCAACAATTATGGAATTGCTGGCCTTGGAGGATGTTCATTCAGTTGTTTAATTTTGTAGAACAGAAGCAGATCACAGGCATGGCACAAATCTAAAGTCATTTCAAATGGCAACTTCTGGCTTTAAGAAACACTAAAAGAAATCAAGAACAAAAAATGTTGTAGTCAGTAATGGTTACTTTTTTTAACCCCTTACCGGCATCGGACGTACTATACCGTCCGATGCCGGCTCCCCTGCTTTGATGCAGGGCTCCGCGGTGAGCCCGCACCAAAGCCGGGACATGTCAGCTGTGTTGAACAGCTGACATGTGCCCGTAATAGGCGCGGGCAGAATCGCGATCTGCCCACACCTATTAACTAGTTAAATGCCGCTGTCAAACGCAGACAGCGGCATTTAACTACCGCTTCCGGCCGGGCGGCCGGAAATGACGTCATCGCCGACCCCCGTCACATGATCGGGGGTCGGCGATGCTTGTGAATGGTAACCATAGAGGTCCTTAAGATCTCTATGGTTAATGATTGCCCGTCGCTGTGAGCGCCACCCTGTGGTCGGCGCTCACAGCACACGTGCAATTCTGCTACATAGCAGCGATCAGCAGATCGCTGCTATGTAGCAGAGCCGATCGGGTTGTGCCTGCTTCTAGCCTCTCATGGAGGCTATTGAAGCATGGCAAAAGTTAAAAAAAAAAGTTTAAAAAAAGTGAAAAAAATAAAAAGAACATAAAAGTTTAAATCACCCCCCTTTCGCCCCAATCAAAATAAATCAATAAAAAAAATATCAAATCTACGCATATTTGGTATCGCCGCGCTCAGAATCGCCCGATCTATCAAATAAAAAAAAGTATTAACCTGATCGCTAAACAGCGTAGCGGGAAAAAAACTCGAAACGCCAGAATTACGTTTTTTTGGTCGCTTCGACATTGCATTAAAATGCAATAACGGGCGATGAAAAGAACGTATCTGCACCGAAATGCTATCATTAAAAACGTCATCTTGGCACGCAAAAAATAAGCCCTCAACCGACCCCAGATGATGAAAAATGGAGACGCTACGAGTATCGGAAAATGGCGCAATTTTTTTTTTTTTTTTTTTAGCAAAGTTTGGAATTTTTTTTCACCACTTAGATAAAAAATAACCTAGTCATGTTTGGTGTCTATGAACTCGTAATGACCTGGAAAATCATGATGGCAGGTCATTTTTAGCATTTAGTGAACCTAGCAAAAAAGCCAAACAAAAAACCAATGTGGGATTGCACTTTTTTTGCAATTTCACCGCACTTGGAATTTTTTTCCCGTTTTCTAGTACACTACATGCTAAAACTAATGATGTCGTTCAAAAGTACAACTCGTTCCGCAAAAAATAAGCCCTCACATGGCCAAATTGACGGAAAAGTAAAAAAGTTATGGCTCTGGGAAGGAGGGGAGCGAAAAACGAACACGGAAAAATGAAAAATCCCCCGGTCATGAAGGGGTTAACCAAGCATAGGGAAAAAATTATGGAATCACTCAATTCTGAGGAATAAATTATGGAATCATGAAATACAAACAAACAAAAAAAAACACTCCAACACATCACTAGTATTTTGTTGCACCACCTCTGGCTTCTATAGCAGCTTGCAGTCTCTGAGGCATGGACGTAATGAGTGTAAACAGGACTCTTCATAAATCTGGCTCCAACTTTCTCTGATTGCTGTTGCTAGATCAGCTTTGCAGGTTGGAGCCTTGTCATGGACCATTTTCTTCAACTTCCATCAAAGATTTTCAATTGGATTGAGACCCAGACTATTTTCAGGCCATGATATTGACCTTATGTGTCTATTTTAAAGGAATGTTTGCACAGTTTTTGCTCTATGGCAGGATGCATTATCATTTTGAAAAATGAATTCATTATCCACAAAAATCCTTTCAATTGATGTGATAAGAAAAGTGTCCAAAATATCAGTGCCTTTACCTGACATGCAGCCCCATATCATCAGTGACTGTGGAAATTTGCATGTTCTCTTCAGACAGTCATCTTTATAAATCTCATTGGACCAGCACCAAACAAAAGTTCCAGCCTCATCTCCATGCCCAATGCAGATTCGCGATTCATCACTGAATATGACTTTCATCCAGTCATCCACAGTCCACGATTGCTTTTCCTTAGCCCATTGTAACCTTGCTTTTTTCTGTTTGTTTTTTAGCTTTTCTGTATGTAAATCCCATTTCCTTTAGGTGGTTTCTTACAGTTCAGTCACAGACGTTGACTCCAGGTTTCACCCATTCGTTCCTTGTTTGTTTTGTTGCGCATTTCCTGTTTTGGAGACATATTGCTTTAAGTTTCCGGTCTTGACGCTTTGATGTCTTCCTTGGTCTGCTAGTATGTTTGCCTTTAACAACCTTCCCGTGTTGTTTGTATTTGGTCCAGATTTTAGACACAGCTGACTGTGAACAACCGACATCTTTTGCAACATTGCGTGATGATTTACCCTCTTTTAAGATTTTGTAATCCTCTCCTATGTTTCAATTGACATTAGACCTGTGGAAATCTGTGCTTTGGTCTGATGAGTCCAAATTTGAAATCTTTGGTTCCAACCACCGTGTCTTTGTGCGACGCAGAAAAGGTGAACAGATGGACTCTACATGCTTGGTTCCCACCAGGAAGCATGGAGGATGAGGTGTGATGGTGTGGGGGTGCTTTGAAGGATGTTCATTCAGTTGTTTAATTTTGTAGAGAAAAAGCAGATCACAGACATGGCACAAAACTAAAGTCATTTCAAATGGCAACATTCCGGCTTTAAGAAACACGAAAAGAAATCAAGAACAAAAAATGTGGTAGTCAGTAATGGTTACTTTTTAACCAAGCATAGGGGAAAAATGATGGAATCACTCAATTCTGAGGAAAAAAAGATGGAATCACCCTATAAATTTTTATAACCAAAACTAACACCTGCATAAAGTTAGATCTGCTCGTTAGTCTGTATCTAAAAATCAATGATCACACCTTGGAGAGCTGTTGCACCAAGTGGACTGACATGAATCATGGCTCCAACACAAGAGATGTCAATTGAAACAAAGGTGAGGATTACAAACTCTTAAAAGAGGGTAAACTCCGGAGATTGGAAAGCAAGCGGAGCCACACATACTGAGCGGAGAAGCAGCACACCTGGTCTATCCCAGATTCAATAATACTGGCATAAATAAACAGTGTGCGCCGATATTCAGAACATATGTATATCATGATCATAATAAAATTAATGCCTCATGCCTCATTCACTTTCTGATACACGACAAAACATACTGTAAAAGACGTGATACACTCTTAGATGAATCCAGGTAGTGTTGTGGACATTTGACAGGCATGTTCAAACAGGCCATATGATCAAAATAAATTTGGAGAGATAGAAAACACAGAGATACAAACAGAAATATGAGATAGTTGAAGTCCCATATATGATGGCCAATAGATAAGAAATTGAGCTATTTGGCAAATGATGTACAGTACAGACCAAAAGTTTGGACACACCTTCTCATTTAAAGATTTTTCTGTATTTTCATGACTATGAAAATTGTACATTCACACTGATGGTATCAAAACTATGAATTAACACATGTGGAATTATATGCTTAACAAATAAGTGAAACAGCTGAAATTATGTCTTATATTCTAGGTTCTTCTAAGTAGCCACCTTTTGCTTTGATGACTGCTTTGCACACTTTTGGTATTCTCTTGATGAGCTTCAAGAGGTAGTCACCATGAATGGTCTTCCAACAATGTTGAAGGAGTTCTCAGAGATGCTTAGCCCTTTCTGGCCCTTTTGCCTTCACTCTGCAGTCCAGCTCATCCCAAACCATCTCGATTGGGTTCAGGTCTGGTGACTGTGGAGGCCAGGTCATCTGGCATAGCACCTCATCACTCTCCCTCTTGGTCAAATAGCCCTTACTCAGCCTGGATGTGTGTCTGGGGTCATTGTCCTGTTGAAAAATAAATGATGGTCCAACTAAACACAAACCGGATGTAATAGCATGCCGCTGCTAGATGCAGTGCTAGCCATGCTGGTTCAGTATGCCATTGCTCTGACTTGGTGGCCAAGTGTAAGTTAGAGACAGTTAAGCTGGAGACTCCTATTCATGTTGTTTCCATTGACAAAACACCACTGGCTAAGAATGTCATCAAATGTGTTTCAGAGGAGTTTCTCCTTAAAGTGAATTCCGTACATCAGGAACATATTTCATGCTTTGTTATGGGCAATCTGCCTGCGGGACTGGTGTTGGGGTTCCCCTGTCTACAATTACATAATCCTCTGATAAACTGGGAATCTTGGGACATTGTGAAATGGGGTCCTAATTGTAGTAAAATTGCCTCACTACTTGACACTCTAGTCTAGTCCCGGGAACCCTGCGACCTCTGCAGCTCAGCGCCGATGTCATCTGAGAACCCAGGCGCTTTCTGGTCCCGGTACCTACCTGACGCTGGCTCCTCTGATTGCCTTCATATATTCTATTACGTCTTCCAGTATTCCATAAAAACTATTTCTGATGAAGGTCTGTTGTTAAGACCGAAAACGTTTAAAAGTTGGGACTGGATGCACTGAATAAACTGATGGGACAGTAGTAGTCATCCGGCTAATGTGTTGAATGTAAAAAAACAAAAAAACATACATGCTACATACATACTACATACATACATACAATATACTACATACATACTACATACATACATACACCATATTACATACTACATACATACATACAACATACTACATATATACTACATACATACTACATACATACTACATACATACATACAACATACTACATACATACATACATACAACATAAATACAACATGCTACATACTGTACATACTACATACATACACACCACATACATACTACATATATACTACACACATACTGCATACATACATACAACATACATACTACATACAACATACATGCATACTACATACATACAACATACATACTACATACATACAACATAAATACAACATACTACATACATACTACATACATACATACTACATCCATACTTACTACATACATACTACATACATACAACATACATGCATACATACTACATACATACAACATACATACTACATACATACATACATACAACATACACATATACTACATACATACAACATACAAGATACATACTACATACAAACACACAACATACTACATATATACATACTACATACATACTACATACAACATACTACATACCTTCAACATACATGCTACATACATACTACATACATACTACATACAATACATTCATACATTACATACAATACATGCATACAGACATACAGTACATATAACATAGAGTACATACTCATCATCACTTGTCACTTTGTTCCCCAAAGCCAGTGTCACCTGTAAAAAATATTAAAATAACAAGCAACCAATATACTCCCTGATCTGCAGAAATCCACGAGTGTCCCACGACGATCTCCCGTGGAGAACGGCAGCATAAGCTGATGCGACCGCTCTCTAGGGGCTCCAGGAATACAATGACGGGAGGAAGGTATCCTTCCGCACGGTATTCCTCCACCGCTGTAAAAAAAATAGTCCCTAGTCTCACTTTTGGCATTGCTGTGTGAAAAATTTTCCCACGCAGCAATTGCCATAAAGTGAGACTCTGAGAGGTTACTATAGTTCAGTGATGCACTGCAGGAGCCATTGTCTCCGGTCAGTGTGTCACTGAAGGTCCTACAGTCATGGTCAAAAGTATTGACACCCCTGCAATTCTGTCAGATAATACTCATTTTCTTCCTGAAAATGATTGCAAACACAAATTATTTGGTATTATTATCTTCATTTAATTTGTCTTAAATAAAAAAAAAATCATAAAAGAGAATGAAGCAAAAAGCAAAACATTGATCATTTCTCACAAAACTCCAAAAATGGGTCAGACAAAAGTATTGGCACCATCAGCCTAATACTTGGTTGCACAACCTTTAGCCAAAATAACTGCGACCAACCGCTTCCGGTAACCATCAATGAGTTTCTTACAATGCTCTGCTGGAATTTTAGACCATTCTTCTTTGGCAAACTGCTCCAGGTCCCTGATATTTGAAGGGTGCCTTCTCCAAACTGCCATTTTTAGATCTCTCCACAGGTGTTCTATGGGATTCAGGTCTGGACTCATTGCTGGCCACCTTAGAAGTCTCCAGTGCTTTCTCTCAAACCATTTTCTAGTGCTTTTTGAAGTGTGTTTTGGGTCATTGTCCTGCTGGAAGACCCATGACCTCTGAGGGAGACCCAGCTTGCTCACACTGGGCCCTACATTATAATGCAAAATTTGTTGGTACTCTTCAGACTTCATAATGCCATGCACACGGTCAAGCAGTCCAGTGCCAGAGGCAGCAAAGCAACCTCAAAACATCAGGGAACCTCCACCATGTTTGACTGTAGGGACCGTGTTCTTTTCTTTGAATGCCTCTTTTTTTCTCCTGTAAACTCTATGTTGATGCCTTTGCCCAAAAAGCTCTACTTTTGTCTCATCTGACCAGAGAACATTCTTCCAAAACGTTTTAGGCCTTTTTTAGGTAAGTTTTTGCAAACTCCAGCCTTGCTTTTTTATGTCTCAGGGTAAGAAATGGGGTCTTCCTGGGTCTCCTACCATACAGTCCCTTTTCATTCAGACGCCGACGGATAGTACGGGTTGACACTGTTGCACCCTCGGACTGCAGGGCAGCTTGAGCTTGTTTGGATTTTAGTTGAGGTTCTTTATCCAACATCCGCACAATCTTGCGTTGAAATCTCTTGTTATTTTTTCTTTTCCGTCCATATCTAGGGAGGTTAGCCACAGTGCCATGGGCTTTAAACTTCTTGATGACACTGCGTATGGTAGACACAGAAACATTCAGGTCTTTGGAGATGGACTTGTAGCCTTGAGATTGCTCATGCTTCCTCACAATTTGGTTTTTCAAGTCCTCAGACAGTTCTTTGGTCTTCTTTCTTTTCTCCATGCTCAATGTGGTACACACAAAGACAAAGGACAGAGGTTGAGTCAACTTTAATCCATGTCAACTGGTTGCAAGTGTGATTTAGTTATTGCCAACACCTGTTAGGTGCCACAGGTAAGTTACAGGTGCTGTTAATTACACAAATTAGAGAAGCATCACATGATTTTTCGAACAGTGCCAATACTTTTGTCCACCCCCTTTTTTATGTTTGGTGTGGAATTATATCCAATTTGGCTTTAGGACAATTCTTTTTGTGTTTTTTTCATTTAAGACAAATTAAATGAAGATAATAATACCAAATAATTTGTGTTTGTAATCATTTTCAGGAAGAAAATGTGTATTATCTGACAGAATTGCAGGGGTGTCAATACTTTTGGCCATGACTGTATAGAGCAGTGACATCACTCGATGTCACTGTTCTATAGGGGAGATTGTTGTGGGACTCTTGTTATTAATTGGATTACGGCGGACAGGTAGTATACGGTTTATTATTTTACTTTTTTGCAGGCGCTGAAGTATGATAAGTATGGTTAAATGAAGATTATTAAAATCATTTTTTCCTAATGTGTGTGTTTTATTAACCCTTTACTAGTATTGGATTAATAATGGATAGGCGTCCGGTGGAAACAGCTTTTTTGATGGATCCTGCAAAAAATGGATGAAATGTGTGGACATCAGGCGCAATCTGGTGCTAATACAACTCTATGAGAAAAAAATGGATCCGGAGGAAAAAACGGATCATGCAAATGTGCTCGCAGGATGTGTTTTTTACCCATAGACTTGTATTAGCGATGGATCGCAACGGATGGCCACACGTCTCGTCCGTTGTGCAACGGATCTGACGTGTTTTGTCAGACCGTCGGCATGAAAAAAGGTTCAAGTGAACATTTTTTTGTTTGACGCATCCTCCATTTTCAGAAAGGGCAGCGGATGTGTTGAAAAATTGCATCCGCTGCCCACGTCGTGCACAAATTTCACAACGTGCTTCGGCAGGTTGGCCCGATGCATAGCGACGGACCCATACCTATGCAAGTATGAAAGAGGCCTTAATGAGCGTTTAATTTTAAAAAAATGGCGTGGACTCCCACGCAATTTTCTGCGCCAGGGGGGGAAAGCCGATGGCCGGGGGCCAATATTTGTAGCCTGCTATGAATATCAGCCCGCAGCTGTCTGCGTAGCCTTTACTGGCTATTAACATAGGGGCCCCTAAAAAAAATGAAGTGGGGTCCCCCTTTATTTTATAGCCAGAAAGGCTATGCAGACAGCTGTGCTCAGTTTTGTGAAGCCCAATCTCTTGCTCCTTTGTCCATACCTGATAAAAAGGTATTTATGCCTTTTCAGTATCGATTAAGGGTGCTTCGGGAGTTCCATAACTCGGCTCTGGGTGGGCATCCTCATTGGCTTCTGACATCACTGGGTTTGTGTACTCCTGTGAAACTTGTGCCCGCCCACAAAACAACTTAACCAGCCGGCCGGGGAATTGGTGCCACTGCCAATTCCAGATAGACTGTGGACTCATCTGTCCATGGATTTTATCACCGATCTTCCCCCCTCTAATGACAAAACTGTGATCTGGGTAGTTGATTAGGTTCAGTAAACAGATGCATTTTGTACCTTGGCATGCCTTCCTAATGCTGAGATTCTATCAAAACTATTCATTCAGCATGTGGTCCGATTGCATGGTGTGTGTTGTGAATTCTGTGGCTGAATTCACTCCTGTGGTCACAAGTGGTACTGCAGCTTCTGGGCTTCCTCCCTCAGGTGTTATGGTGAGCTCGTTAGCTGCCTTGTTATTTAACTCCACCTGATTCTGTCTTCCTTGCTCCTTGTCAATGTTCCAGTGTTGGATCTGAGCTTCTGGATCTTTCCTGTGGCCTGCTGCTCTTCTTAGATAAGTGCTTCTTTGCTTTTGTTGCTGTTTTTTCTGTCCAGCTTGTCTATTCGTTTTTGCTGGAAGCTCTGAGACGCAAAGGGTGTACCGCCGTGCCGTTAGTTCGGCACGGTGGGTCTTTTTGCCCCTTTGCGTGGTTTTTTGCTTTAGGGTTTTTTGTAGACTGCAAAGTTCTCTTTGCTATCCTCGCTCTGTCTAGAATATCGGGCCTCACTTTGCTGAATCTATTTCATCCCTACGTTTTGTCTTTTCATCTTGCTAACAGTCATTATATGTGGGGGGCTGCCTTTTCCTTTGGGGTATTTCTCTGAGGCAAGTCAGGCTTGTATTTCTATCTTCAGGCTAGTCAGTTCCTCAGGCTGTGCCGAGTTGCATAGGTAGTGTCAGGCGCAATCCACAGCTGCCTTTAGTTGTGTGTAGGATAGGTTCAGGTATTGCGGTCTACAGAGATTCCACGTCTCAGAGCTCGTTCTATTGTTTTTGGGTTTTTGTCAAATCACTGTATGTGCTCTGATTACTGGCACACTGTGTTACTGGATTGCCTTCATAACAGTACAAGGAGCCAAAACTAATGATTCTCAATAGAGGGAAAAAAGCAGTTCTGACATCATTTTTTTTTCTCAGCTCTGTGTTCAGTCTTTTTTTTTCCCCTAGACATTAGGGTGCTTCAGGACACAGCTGTGGACATGGATATTCAGGCTCTGTGCTCTTCAATGGATAATCTCGTTATAAATGTACAAAAGATTCAAAATACAATTGATCAGAAATCTATGCTAGAACCAAGAATTCCTATTCCTGATTTGTTTTTTGGTGATAGAACTAAGTTTCTGAGCTTCAAAAATAATTGTAAGCTATTTCTGGCCTTAAAACCTCATTCTTCTGGTAATTCAGTTCAACAGGTTTTGATTATTATTTCTTTTTTGTGCGGCGACCCTCAGGACTGGGCATTTTCTCTTGCGCCAGGAGACCCTGCATTGAGTGGTGTCGATGCATTTTTCCTGGCGCTCGGATTGCTGTACGATGAGCCTAATTCAGTGGATCAGGCTGAGAAAAATTTGCTGGCTTTGTGCCAGGGTCAGGATGATATAGAAGTATATTGTCAGAAATTTAGGAAGTGGTCAGTACTCACTCTGTGGAATGAATCTGCGCTGGCAGCTTTGTTCAGAAAGGGTCTCTCTGAGGCTCTTAAGGATGTCATGGTGGGTTTTCCTATGACTGCTGGTTTTAATGAGTCTATGTCTTTGGCCATTCAGATCGGTCGTCGCTTGCACGAGCGTAAATCTGTGCACCATCTGGCGGTATTGTCTGAGATTAAACCTGAGCCAATGCAGTGCGATAGGACTATGACCAGAGTTGAACGGCAAGAACACAGACGTCTGAATGGTCTGTGTTTCTACTGTGGTGATTCCACTCATGCTATTTCTGATTGTCCTAAGCGCACTAAGCGGTTCGATAGGTCTGCCGTCATTGGTACTGTACAATCCAAATTCCTTCTGTCCATTACCTTGATATGCTCTTTGTCATCATATTCTGTCATGGCGTTCGTGGATTCAGGCGCTGCCCTGAATCTGATGGATTTGGATTATGCTAAACGTTGTGGGTTTTTCTTGGAGCCTTTGCGGTGTCCTATTCCGTTGAGAGGAATTGATGCTACACCTTTGGCCAAGAATAAACCTCAGTACTGGGCCCAGCTGACCATGTGCATGGCTCCTGCACATCAGGAAGTTATTCGCTTTCTGGTGCTACATAATCTGCATGATGTGGTCGTGTTGGGGTTGCCATGGCTACAAACCCATAATCCAGTATTGGATTGGAACTCTATGTTGGTATCCAGCTGGGGTTGTCAGGGGGTACATGGTGATGTTCCATTTTTGTCTATTTCGTCATCCACTCCTTCTGAGGTCCCAGAGTTCTTGTCTGATTATCAGGATGTATTTGAAGAGCCCAAGTCCGATGCCCTACCTCCGCATAGGGATTGTGATTGTGCTATCAATTTGATTCCTGGTAGTAAATTCCCTAATGGTCGTTTATTTAATTTATCCGTGCCTGAACACACCGCTATGCGCAGTTATGTGAAGGAATCCCTGGAGAAGGGACATATTCGCCCATCGTCATCACCACTGGGAGCAGGGTTCTTTTTTGTAGCCAAGAAGGATGGTTCGCTGAGACCGTTTATTGATTACCGCCTTCTTAATAAGATCACTGTTAAGTTTCAGTATCCCTTGTCATTGTTATCTGACTTGTTTGCTCGGATTAAGGGGGCTAGTTGGTTCACTAAGATAGATCTTCGTGGTGCGTATAATCTGGTGAGAATCAGGCAAGGAGATGAATGGAAAACGGCATTTAATACGCCCGAGGGTCATTTTGAGTATCTAGTGATGCCGTTCGGACTTGCCAATGCTCCATCTGTTTTTCAGTCTTTTATGCATGACATCTTCCGTGAGTATCTGGATAAATTCCTGATTGTTTACTTGGATGACATTTTGATCTTCTCAGATGATTGGGAGTCTCATGTGAAGCAGGTCAGAATGGTTTTCCAGGTCCTGCGTGCTAATTCTTTGTTCGTGAAGGGATCTAAGTGTCTCTTCAGTGTGCAGAAAGTTTCATTTTTGGGGTTCATCTTTTCCCCTTCTACTATCGAGATGGATCCGGTTAAGGTCCAAGCCATCCAGGATTGGACTCAGCCGACATCTCTGAAAAGTCTGCAAAAGTTCCTGGGCTTTGCTAATTTTTATCGTCGCTTCATCTGTAATTTTTCTAGCATTGCCAAACCATTGACCGATTTGACCAAAAAGGGTGCTGATTTGGTTAATTGGTCTTCTGCTGCTGTGGAAGCTTTTCAGGAATTGAAGCGTCATTTTTGTTCTGCCCCTGTGTTGTGTCAACCAGATGTTTCTCTTCCGTTCCAGGTCGAGGTTGATGCTTCTGAGATTGGAGCAGGGGCGGTTTTGTCACAGAGAGGTTCTGGTTGCTCAGTGTTGAAACCATGTGCGTTCTTTTCCAGGAAGTTTTCTGCTGCTGAGCGTAATTATGATGTGGGCAACCGAGAGTTGCTGGCCATGAAGTGGGCATTCGAGGAGTGGCGTCATTGGCTTGAAGGAGCTAAGCATCGCGTGGTGGTATTGACTGATCATAAGAACCTTACTTATCTCGAGTCTGCCAAGCGCTTGAATCCTAGACAGGCCCGTTGGTCGTTATTTTTTGCTCGCTTCGATTTTGTGATTTCGTACCTTCCGGGCTCTAAAAATGTGAAGGCGGATGCTCTGTCTAGGAGTTTTGTACCCGACTCTCCGGGTTTATCGGAGCCGGCGAGTATCCTCAAGGAAGGAGTCATTGTGTCTGCCATCTCCCCTGATTTGCGGCGAGTGTTGCAAAAATTTCAGGCTAATAAACCTGATCGTTGTCTGGCCGAGAAACTGTTCGTCCCTGATAGGTGGACTAGTAAAGTTATCTCTGAACTTCATTGTTCGGTGTTGGCTGGTCATCCAGGAATCTTTGGTACCAGAGAGTTAGTGGCTAGATCCTTCTGGTGGCCATCTCTGTCACGGGATGTACGTACTTTTGTGCAGTCCTGTGGGATTTGTGCTAGGGCTAAGCCCTGCTGTTCATGTGCCAGTGGGTTGCTTTTGCCCTTGCCGGTCCCGAAGAGGCCTTGGACACATATTTCGATGGATTTCATTTCTGACCTTCCCGTTTCTCAAAAGATGTCAGTCATTTGGGTGGTTTGTGATCGCTTTTCTAAAATGGTCCATCTGGTGCCCTTGGTTAAATTGCCTTCCTCCTCTGATTTGGTGCCTTTGTTCTTCCAGCATGTGGTTCATTTGCATGGCATTCCTGAGAATATTGTTTCTGACAGAGGTTCCCAGTTTGTTTCAAGGTTCTGGCGAGCTTTTTGTGGTAGGATGGGCATTGACCTATCTTTTTCCTCGGCTTTCCATCCTCAGACTAATGGCCAGACCGAACGAACCAATCAGACCTTGGAAACATATCTGAGATGTTTTGTTTCTGCAGACCAGGATGATTGGGTGTCCTTTTTGCCGTTGGCTGAGTTCGCCCTTAATAATCGGGCCAGCTCGGCTACCTTGGTCTCTCCATTTTTCTGCAATTCTGGGTTCCATCCTCGTTTCTCTTCAGGACAGGTTGAGTCTTCGGACTGTCCTGGTGTGGATTCTGTGGTGGACAGGTTGCAGCAGATCTGGACTCAGGTATTGGACAATTTGACCTTGTCCCAGGAGAAGGCTCAACTTTTCGCTAATCGCAGACGCCGTGTGGGTCCCCGACTTCGTGTTGGGGATCTGGTTTGGTTATCTTCTCGTCATATTCCTATGAAGGTTTCCTCTCCTAAATTTAAACCTCGTTTTATTGGTCCGTATAGGATTTCTGAGATTCTCAATCCTGTGTCCTTTCGTCTGACCCTCCCGGACTCCTTTACCATACATAATGTATTCCATAGGTCGTTGTTGCGGAGATACGTGGCACCTATGGTTCCATCTGTTGAGCCTCCTGCCCCTGTTTTGGTGGAGGGGGAATTGGAGTATATTGTGGAGAAAATTTTGGATTCTCGTGTCTCTAGACGGAAACTCCAGTATCTGGTTAAATGGAAGGGTTATGCTCAGGAAGATAATTCCTGGGTTTTTGCCTCTGATGTCCATGCTCCAGATCTTGTTCGTGCCTTTCATGTGGCTCATCCTGGTCGGCCTGGGGGCTCTGGTGAGGGTTCGGTGACCCCTCCTCAAGGGGGGGGTACTGTTGTGAATTCTGTGGCTGAATTCACTTCTGTGGTCACAAGTGGTACTGCAGCTTCTGGGCTTCCTCCCTCAGGTGTTATGGTGAGCTCGTTGGCTGCCTTGTTATTTAACTCCACCTGATTCTGTCTTCCTTGCTCCTTGTCAATGTTCCAGTGTTGGATCTGAGCTTCTGGATCTTTTCTGTGGCCTGCTGCTCTGCTTAGATAAGTGCTTCTTTGCTTTTGTTGCTGTTTTTTCTGTCCAGCTTGTCTATTCGTTTTTGCTGGAAGTTCTGAGACGCAAAGGGTGTACCGCCGTGCCGTTAGTTCGGCACGGTGGGTCTTATTGCCCCTTTGCGTGGTTTTTTGCTTTAGGGTTTTTTGTAGACTGCAAAGTTCTCTTTGCTATCCTCGCTCTGTCTAGAATATCGGGCCTCACTTTGCTGAATCTATTTCATCCCTACGTTTTGTCTTTTCATCTTGCTAACAGTCATTATATGTGGGGGGCTGCCTTTTCCTTTGGGGTATTTCTCTGAGGCAAGTCAGGCTTGTATTTCTATCTTCAGGCTAGTCAGTTCCTCAGGCTGTGCCGAGTTGCATAGGTAGTGTCAGGCGCAATCCACAGCTGCCTTTAGTTGTGTGTAGGATAGGTTCAGGTATTGCGGTCTACAGAGATTCCACGTCTCAGAGCTCGTTCTATTGTTTTTGGGTTTTTGTCAAATCACTGTATGTGCTCTGATTACTGGCACACTGTGTTACTGGATTGCCTTCATAACAGGTGTGCCTGTCAGTGAGGTGTCTGATAGAGGGGTGCAATTTGTGCCAAAATTCTGGAGGGCTTTTTGTAGAAGGCTGGGTATTAGTCTGACCGTTTAATCGGCCTACCATCCTGAGACCAATGGTCAGACTGAAATGATCAATCAGTCTTTGGGCAGACATTACGGTGTCTTGCCACATCTAGACAGGATGATTGGTGCTCTGCGGTGCCCATGGCGGAATTTGTTTTCAATAATCATGTCATTCATTCCACTGGTACTTCCCTGTTCTTCTGCAACTATGGGTTTCACCCCCACTTTGGTGAGTTTTCCCTGCTGGATTCGGGGTGTCCAGGGGCTGATTCAGCCTTCCTGCGGTTGGGGGAGGTCAGGAGGAAGGTTCAGAGGAATACTGGGAAGGCTCAGGGCAAATATAATTTTTTTGCAGATAAATGACATTCTGTGTGGCAAACTTACCAGGTGGGGGATAAGGTATGGTTATCCACCAAGAATATAAGATTGATGATTGAATCTGCTAAGTTGGGCCCCAAGTTTATTGGCCCTTATAAAATTTTAGAGGTGGTTAATACTGTGGTCTTTCACTTGCACTTGCCTCCGTCGTTGCAGATCTCCAATGTGTTCTATAATGCACTTTTAAAGAAGTCAGTGCCTTCCTCAGGTGTGTCTCCCTCACACCCACCGCCTGTTGTGGTGGATGGCCATACCGAATATGGGGTGGAACGGGTGGTGGATTCTTATATGCTCTGCCGTTCACTTCAGTATTTGGTTCATTGGAAAGGTTACGGTCCTAAAGACCGGTCGTGGGTGCCGGCACATTCGGTCCATGAAGATCGGTTGGTCTGGGCCTCTCATGCTCGTTGTCCAGAGAAGCCTGGGGTTCCTAAGCCCCCCATTTAGATGGGGGTACTGTCAAAATCCAGTCCAAAGTTTGATTTCTGCTATCCTCTCTCTGGACTGGTCATGTGGGGGTTAACCCTCTCTGCATTGTTTTGGAGCTGACTGGGCTTTTTCAGTCCTCTGCAGTCTGCTGGCTAGCATCACTGATAGTTCATGCTTCCAGGTTAGAGCAGCTGACCCATATACCCTGTTGATCCTTCTGCCTCTGGCTTCCCGTATTTGTGTGAGACCCGATCCCTATCCCTGACTTAGTGTTCATCTGGAGGTTTTACTTACAGTGTATGACTTGGCCTGATCTCGGAACCTCACGTCTTTCTTTTCATCTCTGATACCTCATTCCCTGACTGGCTTTGACATCTGGTTTGTACCCCGACTTTGACTTACGTCTCAAGTTTTGGATACTGCGCTCCCGTTTGGCTCTGACTTCTGGCTTGTCTCTGACGTCATGCATTACTGTGAACCCTGGTACTCCTGCTCCTGACAGTTTCTGATTCTGCTCCTCTCCCACTCTTTCATTACCTGTGACACATGTGCAGCTGACCAGTTTTGCTGCACTGTGAGTGTGCAACCTCTCTTCCCTCACCAGCACCCCCTGGAGGAGGTTGCGCTACACTGCACTGCAGCCACATCACACACACTTTGTCTAAAACTGGCCTTGCATAGCTGAAGTGTTGGAAGTTATCTCATCATGTTGCAAGCATCATTAAAATGCCTCAGAGGGGGCAAATATGTGTGAGTGGCAGCAAGGAGAAGTGAAACTCTATGTTGAACCAAAGCTACAAATAGCCTTTTACATTAAACAGAGTCTCCCCACTAAAATGTATTGTGTATGGGCCCAGGAAATTAAAAAAGAAAGCTGTACTCATCTTTTAGATTGTCAATGCTACCGTGCACTGGTTACTTTGTATCCTGCAAACATTGCCCTTATACTTCTGACATAATTTGAAAACTGCAGCCGATAATCAGTTACTTATCATGTATGACCATTATGTGATAATGTTTATGCCAGAACACCATCACTAGACACCAGAGCCAGTGAAGCAGAGTGGTGCAGTTGCAAGAAGCAATTGTTGTTTTAACATCCTATTCTGGGCCTCTAATGCAATAACTTTTAGAGTAGTTTAAATTCATAAATGGCAGAAAGAATATTATCTGGCAAGAGTACATTGCTTGCTGATGCCGTAAGCGAAGAACAGAAAAACATAGTGTATATGGATTGGATTTAAAAAAGGCTTCACACCAATGTTAAAATGTCAGATTTTTGTAAAACAATTTTACCAAGAAGAATTTCAGAACTTTTTCCATATTTAAAATCACCTAAATTATGTAAAAACCCATTGAGTCATAAACTGAAAGAATTTTTAGATCGAAAATAAAATTTGTAAAACTAAAATAATATGGGGTGAACACCAACTTATAATTGGGAATGTGTTTCTGTTCAGAATTACCTAATTACACTAAAATTTATGTTGTATATTAGTCAGTACTAGTGTTGAGCAATACCGTCCGATACTTGAAAGTATCGGTATCGGATAGTATCGGCCGATACCCGAAAAGTATCGGATATTGCCGATACCGATACCCGATACCAATACAAGTCAATGGGACACCAAGTATCGGAAGGTATCCTGATGGTTCCCAGGGTCTGAAGGAGAGGAAACTCTCCTTCAGGCCCTGGGATCCATATTAATATGTAAAATAAAGAATTAAAATAAAATATATTGATATACTTACCTCTCCGGAGGCCCCAGGACATCACCGCTGGTAACCGGCAGCCTTCTTTGTTTAAAATGAGCGCGTTTAGGACCTGGGAATGACGTCGCGGCTTCTGATTGGTCGCGTGCCGCTCATGTGACCGCCACGCGACCAATCAGAAGCCGCGACGTCATTCTCAGGTCCTAAATTCCTAGAATGAGGAGTTTAGGGCTTGAGAATGACGTCGCGGCTTCTGATTGGTCGCGTGCCGCTCATGTGACCACCACGCGACCAATAAGAAGCCGCAACGTCATTCTCAGGTCCTAAATTCCTAGAATGAGGAGCTTAGGGCCTGAGAATGACGTCGCGGCTTGTGATTAGTCGCGTGGCGGTCACATGAGCGGCACGTGACCAATCAGAAGCCGTGACGTCATGGAAGTCCCTAAACGCGCTCATTTTAAACAAAGAAGGTTAGTGGTGATGTCCAGGGGCCTCCGGAGAGGTAAGTATATCAATATTTTTTATTTTAATTCTTTATTTGACACATTAATATGGATCCGATACCGATTCCTGATATCACAAAAATATCGGAACTCGGTATCGGAATTCCGATACCGCAAGTATCGGCCGATACCCGATACTTGCGGTATCGGAATGCTCAACACTAGTCAGTACACATCTGCCATCAATTCAAGTGCTGATTAACCTGTGTAAAGTTTGGCTGTTCTAATAGGTATTTTCCTGTGCAGTAGAAAATGCAAAAAAAAGCTGAGGAGAAAAAATAGCACAATGATAGGGTTTTTGCTGGTTGATAAATATCTGAAATTGTATCTATATATGCTGACCTAATCCAGGGTTGAAAGGCTGCAGCAGATCCAAGGTTGATTTCAACAAAAGAGGAAAAGAAACATGGAAAGTTTGTAGTACATATTCTTCTTCTTGATATGTTTTTTATTTTCTGAAGAAGTGGGTTACAGTTAAAAATGCGTGGAAAAATAAAAGATACCAATTTATAACACTTCTGGTGTCCAACATTTCTTCACAACCTGACAGCGCGTGGATATGGACCACAAACTTTCCATATTTTTTAATAGGATACTCCTGACATTTGCAATTGCACTTTACAGAAAAATCCATAATTCATAAAAAGCTTAAAACACAGTGTGACAACACAGCATTTTATCTTAATTAACCAGACCTCTATTTTCAGTAAGCCAGGAACCATTGACTGTTATCTATATGTTGCAGAAGAAAAAGAAGGAGCAGCGTCCATACCAGGTGAATAGTATCCAAAACGATCTTTATTCTGCCATCATAGAAATACAACGTTTCGGCCGGGTTGGCCTTTGTCAAGTATACAATTTATCAAAAGTGGCCATCTTAAATAGTGTGGAGCCTGTATGGGCACCAATCACCATCAAGGGGCGGCCTTTATTAAATCTCCATAAAATCTCATAATACGTGCTCATATTTCACACATCATAAAAAATCGATAATCTAGCAACCGATTGCAGCTATATCACATAAATACTAACAACAATAAAAGAAAAAGACATAGGAAACATGACATCAGATCGCTGCCCCAATCGTAACTTTAGTTACTCCGTTGCCATGGAGATAATTCCACCAATCACCAGATGTTATTCATGTCTGCATATCACTTGTCCAATCGCTGTTTGCTGGAAAATAAAGGCGCACAAACCGTCTGTAGCCAATCACCACCTACCTATGCAAAGGTGTCCATCTGCCTTAGAACGCCAGCGCATGCACACAGTGCACACCATGGTGGCGATCATGTGACCACCTCAAGGTGTAGCACACAGCGCACGCGTCACAGGCTAAACGTCATCGCCGGAGACACAGGACATAAAGCGCAGTCACATGATCGGCACGGAGGCGCTGTAGTGAATGAACGCCAGCATCTCCAGCATGTCCACATGACGCACCAAGCCTGCGCTCTCAGAGAGGACACGGACTCAGCCAAATCCATGGCAATGACCCTCTACATACATGAGATATGTCAATCACAAGGTGGTTTGGCAGACAAGGTTCAAAGGGAGGAAAATATGTTTAGGCTTGAGAATAAGAAGAGGGGAAAGGAGAAAATTCTCCATATCCTCCATATGTCCCTTGGATGTCAAATCCCAAGTGTGCTGTAAAAAAGAGAAAAAGAAAAAAATATAGAACATTACAACAGCCCATAATTAAAAATTACAACAGCACATAATTAAAAATACACAGAAGTGGACGCACCATAGGAGCAAATCAGGGGATTCAGGACATACATATTTGTAGATTTTTAATCCACATTTAGCCAATCAGGCTGTGGCGTCTACAATGCTGAAATCAGGACATGGCGATCATGTGACCACCTCAAGGTGTTGTTATGTTCTATATTTTTTTCTTTTTCTCTTTTTTACAGCACACTTGGGATTTGACATCCAAGGGACATATGGAGGATATGGAGAATTTTCTCCTCTCCCCTCTTCTTATTCTCAAGCCTAAACATATTTTCCTCCCTTTGATCCTTGTCTGCCAAATCACCTTGTGATTGACATATCTCATGTGTGTAGAGGGTTGTTGCCATGGATTTGGCTGAGTCCGCGTCCCCTCTGAGAGCGCAGGCTTGGTGCGTCATGTGGGCGTGCTGGAGATGCTGGCGTTCATTCACTACAGCGCCTCCGTGCCGATCATGTGACTGCGCTTTATGTCCTGGGTCTCCAGCGATGACGTCATGTGGGTGTGCTGGAGATGCTGGCGTTCATTTGCTACAGCGCCTCCGTGCCGATCATGTGACTGCGCTTTATGTCCTGTGTCTCCGGGGATGACGTTTAGCCTGTGACGCTCGGCGTGTGAGCTGTATGCTACACCTTGAGGTGGTCACATGATCGCCACTATGGTGTGCGCTGTGCGCATGCACTGGCATTCTAAGGCAGATGGACATCTTTGCATAGGTAGGTGGTGATTGGCTACAGATGGTTTGTGCGCCTTTATTTTCCAGCAAACAGCGATTGGACAAGTGATATGCGGACATGAATAACATCTGGTGATTGGTGGAATTATCTCCATGGCAACGGAGTAGCTAAAGTTACGATTGGGGCAGCGATCTGATGTCATGTTTCCTATGTCTTTTTCTTTTATTGTTGTTAGTATTTATGTGATATAGCTGCAATCGATTACTAGATTATCGATTTTTTATGATGTGTGAAATATGAGCACGTATTATGTGATTTTGTGTAGATTTAATAAAGGCCGCCCCTTGATGGTGATTGGTGCCCATACAGGCTCCACACTATTTAAGATGGCCACTTTTGATACATTGTATACTTGACAAAGGCCAACCCTGCCGAAACATTGTATTTCTATGATGGCAGAATAAAGATCGTTTTGGATACTATTCACCTGGTATGGACGCTGCTCTGTTTTGAATTCTGTGGCAGAGCTCCCTCCTGTGGTCACAAGTGGTACTTCGGCAGATTCTCTCTGGGAGCTTCCGTTTGTGGAGGAAAGTGGTACTGCGGCTTCTGAATTTCTTCCCTCAGGTGATCTGGTGAGGTCGTTAGGTGCTTCTCTACTTAACTCCACCTAATGCTTTGATCCTGGCTTCCTGTCAATGTTCCAGTGTTGGACTTGTTTTTCCCTGGATCATTCCTGTGGCCTGCTGCTCTGCATAGCTAAGTGCTTCTTTGCTATTTGTTTGCTATTTTTTCTGTCCAGCTTGTCTAATTGTTTTGCTGGAAGCTCTGGGACGCAAAGGGTGTACCTCCGTGCCGTTAGTTCGGTACGGAGGGTCTTTTTGCCCCCTTTGCGTGGTTTTCTTTAGGGTTTTGTGTAGACCGCAAAGTTATCTTTCCTATCCTCGCTCTGTTAAGAAAGTCGGGCCTCACTTTGCTGAATCTATTTCATCCCTACGTTTGTCTTTTCATCTTACTCACAGTCATTATATGTGGGGGGCTGCCTTTTCCTTTGGGGAATTTCTCTGAGGCAAGGTAGGCTTATTTTCTATCTTCAGGCTAGTTAGTTTCTCATAATCTCATAAATCCATAAATAGTGCAAAACACACCTCAAATGCTTCATATCAAAACCACCTTTCTATACCCAAATATTTATAGAAAAAAGAGGCTATCGCTGATATAATGAAAACATTACAACATTTATTGAAGAAGATAAAATAACACACAACAGAAAAATTCTATAACTAAAATACGCTGGGAGCAACACGTGGTCGGGACAACAAAGTCCACACAACCCATACAAAATATGGATGTGGTAACAATAATGTAAATACTCGAAAGGAGATATATTTATTATTCCTTAAGTACATTTTGATTTGGTCTGTAGTGTTTACGGGATATCTATATCTGTGTTTTTGGTAGCTTCCAATCTCTTAAGCAGTTGGTTCGTTTCTATATCTCTATTCATAGTCCTGTATCCTTGCTTTTAATTGTGTTCGTTTGTGTCTTGTATTTTTATTTTTATTAATTTTTCTTTTATTTTTTGATAGTTATCCTTCTCGTATATTGGTGGCTACTAACCTGGCATTGAAGCGGTTTGGTGATTGTTGCCCTTTTGGAGGTTTCCATCTACAGATGAATAAAAAAGGAAAAAAAGAACATTAGAAGATACGGCTACAGAACTATGTTTAATTGTGTGTCTATATATGAAATATTGTTATGAATATTATGTACCATTGGTGTTTTGGTCCTGTATCTGTATATTTTGGTTTAATAATTACTGTGGCTAGAATTGTCATATTATTATAGTTTCTGATTGTGTATACTTATTCTGTATAATGTGAAGATATAGTGGTAGGTAGTGTTACTGCATTTATGGCGTATGGACTATTTATGACAGTTTTTTATTATATTTATGTTTACACCATTATGTACATAAGGGCGTATACTAATATAGGGTATAGGTTATTTATTCTTCCAGTATTGATGAATATATATATATATATATATTTGTTTAAGTGTGTTATTTGGTGAGTAATTTTAGTTGCCTATGTTCTCTTAGAGGTATATGAGTCTATAGATGTTAGTTGGTATCACTGGGCTTGCTTTACCCTAGATACTTGACTTTACCTTTTGTTCTATGGGGTTCTAGCGTTCCTTTGCAGCCGTGGGTTTGTTTGCTACATGGCTATAGATGGAAATGGGTGCTATTAAGATCGCGCTGCCCTAGAGACTTTGTTGCTATTAGCACTATGGGCGTTTCTGTGTTCTTTCTCTGCCGTGGGTTGGTTTGTTATGGCTCTGCCTCTGTTGATGATGTGCGCATGCGCTGGTCTGGCGTTGTCATGTCGACTTCCGACGCCGTGCAGGGGGGGAGTGAAGCGTTGCACGCTCGCTCTCTATGTGCGGCGTGTCGGAAGTCGCCGCCTTTGTGACGCGCTCGGACTGACGCATGCGCCGTTGTGGATTCATCAGGAGACGCTTGGTGTTAGCTGTTAGGAGGATGAGTGATTGCCTTTTTGTGTCACGGGCATTGATTGGTGCAGGCGCGGTTAGGTATTCATTAGGAGACACTTCTTTCAGCTGTGTTGGGCTTATATATAGTCAGGGTAGCTTTATGTGAGACACTTACGCCCCCTTGTTGAGGAAGCCAGTCCGGCGAAACGGCGCTGTCGGGGTCGCTGTGGAACGCTCTTGGTTGGGACAATAAGAATCTATGTAAGTTCATCTTCTATACATTTTAGTGCTGATGACCTATGGGCCGTTGTGGCATGCGCTTTACTAAGTTCCCAGGATAGGGATGTTTACATATTACTTGTATTACTCATATAAGGAGTGTATGCTCGTCTGCCCTTATAGCAGGTAGGATTGGTTTTTCACTATACACATTTGTTATTAGCATTGCTAGCCATTATATCGTACAGCTTATAGGTTCCTTGTTAGCAACATTTAGGCAGATATTGATAGGTATTACGCATGATAGATCTTGTGTAGCAGGCATGTTTGAAATAGATCTATTGGTCTGTACACCTGGCCTGTATTTTATCTGTTAAGTGGTGGGATTTATATATTTGCTCTTTGGGGATATGTTTAGCAGTACTGTACTCTCGCCAGTTAGAGACATTATTCTGTATTTCTTCCCCCCCCCCCCTTGTATAGGTGTGCCCTGCATTTATGCCTAGTGAATTTTTGTCTTGCTATGCCATACATATTTTTTGTTCGAGTATTTACATTATTGTTACCACATCCATATTTTGTATGGGTTGTGTGGACTTTGTTGTCCCGACCACGTGTTGCTCCCAGCGTATTTTAGTTATAGAATTTTTCTGTTGTGTGTTATTTTATCTTCTTCAATAAATTTTGTAATTTTTTCATTATATCAGCGATAGCCTCTTTTTTCTATAAATATTTGGGTATAGAAAGGTGGTTTTGATAGTTAGTTTCTCAGGCTGTGCCGAGTTGCATAGGCAGAGTTAGGCGCAATCCACGGCTGCCTCTAGTGTTGTTTGGAGAGGATTAGGGATTGCAGTCTGCAGAGTTCCCACGTCTCAGAGCTCGTTCTATTATTTTGGGTTATTGTCAGATCACTGTATGTGCTCTGACCGCTATGTCCATTGTGATACTGAATTGCCTATCATAACACTGCTCCTTCTTTTTCTTCTGTGACTACTGGTCCGATTGGATCCTTGGACTTTTGAGCGTGCATCCTGTATCTGAGTGCTGGTGGTTGACTTCTTGTATATTTGTTATCCATATGTTGACACATGAATTTCTGCTTCTTTCTGGTTCATCAAGAAAACACAGACTTTTGTTCGTATAAACCTGTAGTATTGACTCGTAAGTTGACATTTATTGTAACATATTGTGCTGTTATCGTGGATGACTAGAGATGCAGGATAATTGAACAAGGATGTTTGCTGATATGTTGATTATAGATTGCCCATGCCAGCTAGTTTGTTGACTTGCAAAACAGAGGAAGAAAATCTATCCAAATAGTTGATCTTGTGACCATTTTTTCCCTTTACCTGTGAATGATGACTGGAATAACAGTTGTGGACTATAAAAAGGGGATGCAGGCCTCTGTGAGACTATAACCATGTATCCAGACAGCAAAGACATCCAGACAGGCAAGAGAACTGGAGACCCAAAGAACCAGAGTCTCTTTACAAGATAGAAGCCAAGACATCATGACTCCATTAGGAGGGACACAGATTTGAGAGTCTACAGGATATCAGCTTAGGGAACCATGGAATCAGCTGGAAGAGCAAAGCTGGTGCCATGGTCATGGTCACTTGGGATAGTTTGGATTTGGACCAATCGGTCACCTGAGCCCTATGGACATATTTCTTAAAGCCAGGAATGTGACCCACCAGTCACCTGGCTCTATAGAGATGTTCGAAGAAGTCAGGTTGTGATCCTCCAGTCAACTGACCTTGTGCCTCAAAATACTGTCATCTTCCTAAGCTTGTCATTACTTCCTCTCTGTGCGTGCAACAGGTGGGAGATTTGGCCCTTGAAGCTCTGAAGTCACAGCTGCTCTTATCCCGGCGAGTCAGCAGAAAGGTGAGACTGTAATTTTGACAATATTGGGTATTAAGCTGGGACTGTTCTATGTGTCATTTGAATGTTTTGTGGTTTCAGTAAAGTATTGTCACACTGTTTTACCCTCACCCTGTGTTGTTTGAGTAGTATTGCGCCCAAGCGGAGAGGAGAGCATGAGCTAAGTGGGATGATCCCTGGTCCATGAGGTTTCGGCTAGTGAACTAGGGCACTCACTGACCCCAGTGTCTCCACACACAGTAAAGGTATCTCAATTTTGAAAGTTATCTGTGAGGAGAAGGGTAGAAAAAAAAGTCTTTGGCATTAGATGTACAGTGGAACATTGTGAAAATGGTCATCAAGAAGTGACTTAATTTTGGCACCACAGTGACATTATCTGGAATGAAAGATAAGAAGAACATTGATCCTCCGTGCTTTCAGCAACATTAAAGGAGCTGCAGGAATTTATGACTTGTACTTGTTGTGCACAGGATAAGCAAAATAAAAAATCAATTTCCAGTATTTATTAAATGTCTGGTCTGCGGGGTTTTGTGGCAAGATGGGGGCGTTTTCTTACATCCAAGCCCAACTATGACTTACAACTGCCAAAAGTGTGTGAAAAAAATTGTGGTTTTTTTCTGATGAGACCAAGGGTGAATTTTTTTTCATCATCTCACAGTAAATCATGGTGTAGGCAGCATTTGCTTTGGGGCTGTTTTTCTACTGCTGGAATTGGGGTTCTAACCAAATTGGAGGGAATTATGAAGAGCTTCAAATATCACCCAAAGCCCTTAGAGTTATGCTAAAATGATAAATGCGAAAAGAAATTTCACCTTTCAGTATGACAACAATCCTAAACATACTTCCAAATTAACATAAAAGAAGATTGGCTTCATCAGAAGATCAAAGTTTTGAAATAGCTCAGACTGAGCCTAGGCCCTGTATCCAATTGAAAATCTGTAAGTTGACCAGAAAAGGGTTGCACAAAGCAGATTTTCTCACAAACTGACAGATTTAAAGTTCCACTGCAAGGAAGAGTGGGCAAAGATTGTCAATTTTATATGTGCCATGCTGATAGAATTATACACAAAAGCCTGAGTTCTGTGATAAATTCAAAGAGTACTTCAACCACTATTAACCCCTTCATGACCCAGCCTATTTTGACCTTAAAGACCTTGCCGTTTTTTGCAATTCTGACCAGTGTCCCTTTATGAGGTAATAACTCAGGAACGCTTCAACGGATCCTAGCGGTTCTGAGATTGTTTTTTCGTGACATATTGGGCTTCATGTTAGTGGTAAATTTAGGTCAATAAATTCTGCGTTTATTTGTGATAAAAACGGAAATTTGGCGAAAATTTTGAAAATTTCGCAATTTTCACATTTTGAATTTTTATTCTGTTAAACCAGAGAGATATGTGACACAAAATAGTTAATAAATAACATTTCCCACATGTTTACTTTACATCAGCACAATTTTGGAAACAAAATTTTTTTTTGTTAGGAAGTTATAAGGGTTAAAATTTGACCAGCGATTTGTCATTTTTACAACGAAATTTACAAAACCATTTTTTTTAGGGACCACCTCACATTTGAAGTCAGTTTGAGGGGTCTATATGGCTGAAAATACCCAAAAGTGACACCATTCTAAAAACTGCACCCCTCAAGGTACTCAAAACCACATTCAAGAAGTTTATTAACCCTTCAGGTGCTTCACAGCAGCAGAAGCAACATGGAAGGAAAAAATGAACATTTAACTTTTTAGTCACAAAAATTATCTTTTAGCAACAATTTTTTTATTTTCCCAATGGTAAAAGGAGAAACTGAACCACGAAAGTTGTTGTCCAATTTGTCCTGAGTACGCTGATACCTCATATGTGGGGGTAAACCACTGTTTGGGCGCACGGCAGGGCTTGGGAGAGAAGGAGCGCCATTTGACTTTTTGAATCAAAAATTGGCTCCACTCTTTAGCGGACACCATGTCACGTTTGGAGAGCCCCCGTGTGCCTAAAAATTGGAGCTCCCCCACAAGTGACCCCATTTTGGAAACTAGATGCCCCAAGGAACTTATCTAGATGCATAGTGAGCACTTTGAACCCCCAGGTGCTTCACAAATTAATCCGTAAAAATGAAAAAGTACTTTTTTTTCACAAAAAAATTATTTTAGCCTCAATTTTTTCATTTTCACATGGGCAACAGGATAAAATGGATCCTAAAATGTGTTGGGCAATTTCTCCTGAGTACACCAATACCTCACATGTGGGGGTAAACCACTGTTTGGGCACATGGTAAGGCTCGGAAGGGAAGGAGCGCCATTTGACTTTTTGAATGAAAAATTATTTCCATCGTTAGCGGACACCATGTCGCGTTTGGAGAGCTCCTGTGTGCCTAAACATTGGCGCTCCCCCACAAGTGACCCCATTTTGGAAACTAGACCCCCCAAGGAACTTATTTAGATGCCTAGTGAGCACTTTAAACCCTCAGGTGCTTCACAAATTGATCTGTAAAAATGAAAAAGTACTTTTTTTTCACAAAAAAATTCTTTTCGCCTCAATTTTTTCATTTTCACATGGGCAGTAGGGTAAAATGGATCATAAAATTTGTTGGGCAATTTCTCCCGAGTACGTCGATACCTCATATGTGGGGGTAAACCACTGTTTGGGCACTCGGCAGGGCTCGGAAGGGAAGGCGCGCCATTTGACTTTTTGAATGGAAAATTAGCTCCAATTGTTAGCGGACACCATGTCGCGTTTGGAGAGCCCCTGTGTGCCTAAACATTGGAGCTCCCCCACAAGTGACCCCATTTTGGAAACTAGACCCCCCAAGGAACTTATCTAGATGCATATTGAGCACTTTAAACCCCCAGGTGCTTCACAGAAGTTTATAACGCAGAGCCATGAAAATAAAAAATAATTTTTCTTTCCTCAAAAATGATTTTTTAGCCTGGAATTTCCTATTTTGCCAAGGATAATAGGAGAAATTGGACCCCAAATATTGTTGTCCTGTTTGTCCTGAGTACGCAGATACCCAATATGTGGGGGTAAACCACTGTTTGGGCGCACGGCAGGGCTTGGAAGGGATGGCACGCCATTTGGCTTTTTAAATGGAAAATTAGCTCCAATCATTAGCGGACACCATGTCACGTTTGGAGAGCCCCTGTGTGCCTAAACATTGGAGATCCCCCAGAAATGACACCATTTTGGAAACTAGACCCCCAAAGGAACTAATCTAGATGTGTGGTGAGGACTTTGAACCCCCAAGTGCTTCACAGAAGTTTATAACGCAGAGCCATGAAAAAAAAAAAATTATTTTCTCAAAAATGATCTTTTAGCTTGCAATTTTTTATTTTCCCAAGGGTAACAGGAGAAATTTGACCCCAAAAGTTGTTGTCCAGTTTCTCCTGAGTACGCTGATACCCCATATGTGGGGGTAAATCACTGTTTGGGCACATGCCGGGGCTCGGAAGTGAAGTAGTGACGTTTTGAAATGCAGACTTTGATGGAATGCTCTGTGGGCGTCACGTTGCGTTTGCAGAGCCCCTGATGTGGCTTAACAGTAGAAACCCCCAACAAGTGACCCCATTTTGGAAACTAGACCCCGAAAGGAACTTATCTAGATGTGTGGTGAGCACTTTGAACCCCCAAGTGCTTCATAGAAGTTTATAATGCAGAGCCGTGAAAATAATAAATACGTTTTCTTTCCTCAAAAATAATTATTTAGCCCAGAATTTTTTATTTTCCCAAGGGTTACAGAAGAAACTGGACCCCAAAAGTTGTTGTCCAGTTTCTCCTGAGTACGCTGATACCCCATATGTGGGGGTAAACCACTGTTTGGGCACATGCCGAGGCTCGGAAGTGAAGTAGTGACGTTTTGAAATGCAGACTTTGATGGAATGCTCTATGGGCGTCACGTTGCGTTTGCAGAGCCCCTGATGTGGCTTACCAGTAGAAACCCCCCACAAGTGACCGCATTTTGGAAACTAGACCCCGAAAGGAACTTATCTAGATGTGTGGTGAGCACTTTGAACCCCCAAGCGCTTCATAGAAGTTTATAATGCAGAGCCGTGAAAATAATAAATATGTTTTCTTTCCTCAAAAATAATTATTTAGCCCAGAATTTTTTAATTTTCCCAAGGGTAACAGGAGAAATTTGACCCCAATATTTGTTGTCCAGTTTCTCCTGAGTATGGTGATACCCCATATGTGGGGGTAAACTACTGTTTGGGCACATGCCGGGGCTTGGAATTGAAGTAGTGACGTTTTGAAATGCAGACTTTGATGGAATGCTCTGCGGGCGTCACGTTGCGTTTGCAGAGCCCCTGATGTGCCTAAACAGTAGAAACCCCCCACAAGTGACCCCATTTTGGAAACTAGACCCAGAAAGGAACTTATCTAGATGTGTGGTGAGCACTTTGAACCCCCAAGTGCTTCATAGAAGTTTATAATGCAGAGCCGTGAAAATAATAAATACGTTTTCTTTCCTCAAAAATAATTATTTAGCCCAGAATTTTTTATTTTCCCAAGGGTTACAGGAGAAATTGGACCCCAAAAGTTGTTGTCCAGTTTCTCCTGAGTACGCTGATACCCCATGAGTGGGGGTAAACCACTGTTTGGGCACACGTCGGGGCTCAGAAGGGAAGTAGTGACTTTTGAAATGCAGACTTTGATGGAATGGTCTGCGGGTGTCACGTTGCGTTTGCAGAGCCCCTGGTGTGCCTAAACAGTAGAAACCCCCACAAGTGACCCCATTTTAGAAATTAGACCCCCAAGGAACTTATCTAGATATGTGGTGAGCACTTTGAACCCCCAAGTGCTTCACAGACGTTTACAACGCAGAGCCGTGAAAATAAAAAATCATTTTTCTTTCCTCAAAAATTATGTTTTAGCAAGCATTTTTTTTGATTCACAAGGGTAACAGGAGAAATTGGACCCCAGTAATTGTTGCGCAGTTTGTCCTGAGTATGCTGGTACCCCATATGTGGGGGTAAACCACTGTTTGGGCACACGTCAGGGCTCGGAAGTGAGGGAGCACCATTTGACTTTTTGAATACGAGATTGGCTGGAATCAATGGTGGCGCCATGTTGCGTTTGGAGACCCCTGATGTGCCTAAACAGTGGTAACCCCTCAATTCTACCTCCAACACTAACCCCAACACACCCCTAACCCTAATCCCAACTGTAGCCATAACCCTAATCACAACCCTAAGCGCAACACACCCCTAACCACAACCCTAACCCCAACACACCCCTAACCATAACCACAACCCTAATTCCAACCCTAACCCTAAGGCTATGTGCCCACGTTGCGGATTCGTGTGAGATATTTTCGCACCATTTTTGAAAAATCCGCGGGTAAAAGGCACTGCGTTTTACCTGCGGATTTTCTGCGGATTTCCAGTGTTTTTTGTGCGGATTTCACCTGCGGATTCCTATTGAGGAACAGGTGTAAAACGCTGCGGAATCCGCACAAAGAATTGACATGCTGCGGAAAATACAACGCAGCGTTTCCGCGTGGTATTTTCTGCACCATGGGCACAGCGGATTTGGTTTCCATATGTTTACATGGTACTGTAAACCTGATGGAACACTGCTGCGAATCCGCAGCCAAATCCGCACCGTGTGCACATAGCCTAATTCTAAAGGTATATGCACACGCTGCGGAAAACGCTGCAGATCCGCAGCAGTTTCCCATGAGTTTACAGTTCAATGTAAACCTACGGGAAACAAAAATCGCTGTGCCCATGCTGCGGAAAAACTGCACGGAAACGCAGCGGTTTACATTCCGC
Organism: Ranitomeya imitator; assembly: GCF_032444005.1. Lineage (NCBI taxonomy): Eukaryota > Metazoa > Chordata > Amphibia > Anura > Dendrobatidae > Ranitomeya > Ranitomeya imitator. The sequence continues at coordinate 115,248,628 of NC_091283.1, read as the reverse complement.
AGCATGTCACTTCTTTGTGCGGATTCCGCAGCGGTTTTACAACTGCTCAAATAGAAAATCGCAGTTGTAAAACCGCAGTGAAATGCGCAGAAAAACCGCGGTAAATCCGCCATAAATCCGCAGCGGTTTAGCACTGCGGATTTATCAAATCCGCAGCGGAAAAATCCGCAGAGGACCAGAATACGTGTGCACATACCGAAACCCTAACCCTAGCCCTAACCCTACCCCTAGCCCTAACCCTAACCCTAACCCTACCCCTACCCCTACCCCTAGCCCTAACCCTACCCCTAGCCCTAACCCTAACCCTAGCCCTAACCCTAACCTAACCCTAACCCTAACCCTACCCCTAGCCCTAACCCTAACCCTAGCCCTAACCCTACCCCTAACCCTACCCCTAACCCTACCCCTAACCCTACCCCTAACCCTAACCCTAACCCTATTCTAACATTAGTGGAAAAAAAAAAATTTCTTTATTTTTTTATTGTCCCTACCTATGGGGGTGACAAAGGGGGGGGGTCATTTATTATTTTTTTTATTTTGATCACTGAGATAGATTATATCTCAGTGATCAAAATGCACTTTGGAACGAATCTGCCGGCCGGCAGATTCGGCGGGCGCACTGCGCATGCGCCCGCCATTTTGGAAGATGGCGGCACCCAGGGAGAAGACGGACGGGACCCCGGCTGGATCGGTAAGTATGATAGGGTGGGGGGGGGCCACGGGGGGGGGGATCGGAGCACGGGGGGGGGAATCGGAGTGCGGGAGGGGTGGAACGGAGCACGGGGGGCGTGGAACGGAGCACGGGGGGGCTGGAATGGAGCACGGGGGGGTGGAACGGAGCACCGGGGGGGTGGATCGGAGTGCAGGGGGGGTGATTGGAGCACGGGGGGGTGATTGGAGCACGGGGGGAGCGGACAAGAGCACGGGGGGAGCGGAGCACTGGACGGAGGGGAGCCGGAGCAGTGTACCGGCCAGATCGGAGGGCTGGGGGGGCGATCGGAGGGGTGGGGTGGGGGCACACTAGTATTTCCAGCCATGGCCGATGATATTTCAGCATCGGCCATGGCTGGATTGTAATATTTCACCCGTTATAATGGGTGAAATATTACAAATCGCTCTGATTGGCAGTTTCACTTTCAACAGCCAATCAGAGCGATCGTAGCCACGAGGGGGTGAAGCCACCCCCCCTGGGCTAAACTACCACTCCCCCTGTCCCTGCAGATCGGGTGAAATGGGAGTTAACCCTTTCACCCGATCTGCAGGGACGCGATCTTTCCATGACGCCGCATAGGCGTCATGGGTCGGAATGGCACCGACTTTCATGACGCCTACGTGGCGTCAAAGGTCGGGAAGGGGTTAATTCAAGGGTGTACATATTTATGCACCCATATTACTTATTATTTTATTTTCATTTTTTTACTGGAAAATATTTCATTTTTTTTTTTCAACTGAATTGTAAGGTGGAAAAAGTCCTGAAGTAATTTTTCTTGGTATGATTTTTTTATGTGGCAAACACATGGTATTTTAACAGTCGTATGAAGATATTTTATATCCAATATACTTCATGGCACATAAAATTACAGTGATGACATTAGTATACTACTAAGGCAACTTCTGTAAACAGGTGGTATTTCCACCGCTTCAGGAACAACGATAATCCATAACAATTGGTAATCTATAAATCAATCTTAGACAGTTCAGCTTGTAATAGTGAGGTTCAAATGGCACAGGTCTGACATTTTTGTAGGATGGGGGCATGCTAATTTTTAACCTATTAACAATGTTGTCTGTAGCATTCTTTTTTCCTCCTCCAAACTTACAAATTTCTGTCTATGTGATTCATGGCCAGCATGAGTTTGCCACAGATGTGTGTTCTCGTTTATTGGAGGAAACACAAGTGTGAAATTTCTCTGTATGACATTTATACAACCACATTTAAAACGTAAATTCTACAAAGTTTTTCCTTTGGTTTATTTTCAATTCAACTATGTAGCAAAAGTAAATGGTTATCATTTTTTAACCCCTTTCCGACATTGGCATAATAATACTCCGATGTCGGACACCCTCCCTTATATGTGGGCTCCAGCGATAAGCCCACATCTTTTCTGGAACATGTCAGCTGTTTTGGTATACTTAGTATCGCCGCGTTCAGAATCACCTGGTCTATCAATATAAAAAAGAATTAAACTGATCGCTAAATGACGTAATGAGAAAAAAGTCAAAACGCAACATTCCATTAAAATGCAATAACGGGTGATCAAAAAATTATATCTGCACCAAAATGGTATCTTTAAAAACATCAACTCGGGGCACAAAAAATAAGCCCTCATCCAACCCGAGAACATGAAAAATGGAAACGCTATGGGTATCGGAAAATGGCACATTTTTTTAACAAACTTTGGAATTTTTTTCCACCACTTAGATAAAAAAGAACCTACATGTTTGGTGTCTATGAACTTATAATAAAATGGAGAATCATAATGGCAGGTCAGTTTTAGCATTTAGTGAACAAAGTGAAAAATTAAAACAAAAAACTATTGTGGAAGTGCAAATTTACCATACTTTAAATTTATTTCTTTACCATTTTCCAGTACATGATATGTTAAAACCAATGGTGTCGTCCAAAAGTACAACTCGTCTCGCAAAAATCAAGCCCTCATATGGCCATATTGACTGAAAAATAAAAAAGTTATGGCTCTGGGAAGAAGGGGGCAAAAAACTAAATCGCCAAAACGAAAATACCTCCCGTCATGAAGGGGTCAAATAATGCTTCACTATAAAAGACATAATATTTTAATAAAAAGTAATGTCAAAGAGAATAAAGAGTTTTATGTGAACTTTGAGTATATTATACTATGGTGCAAGAAAAATAAAGTTGATGGACACATCCAAAAACCAGCTAAAATCTTCAGCTTTTAGTCCATGAGTATCAAACAATTAAAATCCACATGCTGGTGATTTTTTTTCTATCGCCAATAAGTGGATTTTAATTGCCTATCAACTTTACTTTTCCTGGACTAATTTCCTGACCTTCGGCAGTATTTTAGACGGTACCCATTGCATACAAAGGACAGATTTTGTTCATTCGTTGCCTGGTGAGTAGTGTTGAGCGATACCGTCCGATACTTGAAAGTATCGGTATCGGATAGTATCGGCCGATACCCGAAAAATATCGGATATCGCCGATACCGATATCCGATACCAATACAAGTCAATGGGACATCAAGTATCGGAAGGTATTCTCATGGTTCCCAGGGTCTGAAGGAGAGGAAACTCTCCTTCAGGCCCTGGGATCCATAGGGAGGTGTAAAATAAAGAATTAAAATAAAAAATATTGATATATTTACCTCTCCGGCGGCCCCTGAACTCAGCGCGGGTAACCGGCAGGCTTCGTTGTTCAAAATCAGCGCTTTTAGGAACTGAGAATCACGTCCCGGCTTCTGATTGGTCGCGGGCCGCCCATGTGACCGCCACGCGACCAATCACAAGCCGCGACGTCACCGCAAGCTATTGACGCGCTCATTTTTAAAAATGAGCGCGTTAATGGCTTTGAAAGACATAGCGGCTTGTGATTGGTCGCGTGGCCGCGACCAATCATAAGCCGCGACGTCACCGCAGGCTATTGACGCGCTCATTTTTAAAAATGAGCGCGTCAATAGCTTGCGGTGACGTCGCGGCTTGTGATTGGTCGCGGCCACGCGACCAATCAGAAGCCGCTATGTCTTTCAAAGCCATTAACGCGCTCATTTTTAAAAATGAGCGCGTCAATAGCTTGCGGTGACGTCGCGGCTTGTGATTGGTCGCGTGGCGGTCACATGGGCGGCCCGCGACCAATCAGAAGCCGGGACGTGATTCTCAGGTCCTAAAAGCGCTGATTTTGAACAACGAAGCCTGCCGGTTACCCGCGCTGAGTCCAGGGGCCGCCGGAGAGGTAAATATATCAATATTTTTTTTTTTTATTCTTTATTTTACAGATCCCTATGTATCCGATACCGATACCCGATACCACAAAAGTATCGGATCTCGGTATCGGAATTCCGATACCGCAAGTATCGGCCGATACCCGATACTTGCGGTATCGGAATGCTCAACACTACTGGTGAGTGATTTATTCACTTCTTTTTTAAGTATATCGTAACATAGTATTTTAAAATGGGAAATATTGCTATAAATAGCAATTTTGTTTCTTTCAGAATAGACAGGATAGAAACTACAGTGGATCAAAGTGTTGTAGTTAGATTTGGGCCATGGTGCCAAGCTCTCAAATGGTTAATTTGGCTTATATGAGAAAAACAATACTATTGAAGATTTATGATAGTTGGTTTACCTTGTTGGAGATTTTGTACTAGTGGTCACAAGCTTCAATAACACTCAAGTGGAAGATGCTTGTGTAAATTTTCCAACATAAATTTGCTGTCTGTAGCGAACCCCATGCTGTTTTCTGGGACTTTCAGTAGACTTTTGTGCAGTTCATTTTTATTTTTACTTTTTTTACTGTCTTTTTATTCAAGTAGATGGAATAATGTAATGACAATAGCATTAAAATGTCCATAAAGAATAACATTTAAACAACACATTCACTTAGTATTCAAATATTTTTGAATTTTAAAAGAGAAAGAAGGTAAACTTAAGCACCTTTCAAGATTCCCATTAATTTACAAAGCAGACTGCTGTAACAATCAACAAGTGAGACACTTTTATTTAATGGAGCGCATATTTTTAAATTTTCTTGTGTCACTTCTTAATGCGAAAAAAATCATCATTGGCTGCATTTAGCACTTGCAAGTCATATTAATCTGAAGAAAATATTCTTCGGAGAGAGACTGTATAAATTTCCATTCCATTTCAAGACTTTTTATTAACATCAAAGCCTAATATAGCAAAGCCTTGCAACTAACAAAGAAAATGGAATGCATTATTGTGTGCATATAGATTAAAGAAAAATTAAGTTTTGAATACATTTTATGACTTTTTTTTATATTTTTCTTCTTGTTTTTCTTTCATTTGAAAATGTTATCTAAAAAAGCAAATCTTCAATCTATATTGCTCGTTTACTTGGGAGCATTCTAACTGATAAGTGTTCATTATATGCAGTGTTGTGGTACTATAGATATTTGTTTACACCAATACAATCTTTAGGCAACACCATAAAACAGATTTGTCCAAATTGACTTTGCAAGCAATGTACAAACAATGTATTAAACTTTTTAAACTGTTTTATTCTTGACAATAGTTGAACTCAATGTTTTTAAGCATAAAGACAGATGCAGACAGCGGTAGAGTCTATCTTTAGAGAGAATTGGGCTGAGTATGCAAATTACACTCATCAAACTCTGATTGGAGTTTGAGCAGAGTGTGGTTACAGTGCGATCCTATTCTTTAAGATTGTATTCTGTGAGGCCGCGAAAATCAGGTTGCACTTAAATGTTACCCGAGGGCAGTCCAATGTTTCTTAAGCACTCATTAACATGCATTGCTGAATGCGATCCGAAAATCAGATCAAACTCTGGAGATTTTGCACAGCGCTGTAGAATAACATTGGTCCTAGTGCAATCTGATGTTTTGTTGAAATGCACATGGACAGTAAATATGCTTGTCTGAACCAGCCCTAATACTATACATTAACATTAACTGAGTGAATACCTTTTTTCTGCCCATGAGGGCAAAAGATGAAGTTCAATTTACTATTGTTGCTTTAATAAGCTGTAATACTGTTAGTGATGTCTAATGTGGTAATCGCACCATCTGGTGACGTTTAGTTGTACTGCATCACATTTTTCCTTATAGCAGTCAACTGCATTGTGGGAGAAACTAATGCATTTTGGGTAAGAAAGTCCTGGTTAAGCAGTCATTTTGTAAAAATACAAAATGTCAAGTCTAGTAGAACAGATTTATAAAACTTTCTCCTTCATTATGTTACTAAAACTCCATTATCTTGGATAAAGTGGACAATAAATGTCTGATTTGACAATAGTTCTGAATACACAATGCCACCAGACAGAGATAGTCTCTTTACTATCTGGTAAAGAGACAATCTCTGTTCGGTGACATTGTGTATTCAGAACTGTTGTTGAATCAGTTATTTGTTATGATAAGGTAATTCAGTACCACAATGGACATAGAGGTCAGAGCACATACAGTGACCTGACAATAACCAAAAAACATAGAACGAGCTCTGAGACGTGGGAACTCTGCTGACCGCAATCCCTAATCCTCTCCAACCACACTAGAGGCAGCCGTGGATTGCGCCTAACGCTCCCAATGCAACTCGGCACAGCCTGAGAAACTAGCTAGCCTGAAGATAGAAAATAAGCCTACCTTGCCTCAGAGAAATACCCCAAAGGAAAAGGCAGCCCCCACATGTAATGACTGTGAGTTAAGATGAAAAGACAAACGTAGAGATGAAATAGATTTAGCAAAGTGAGGCCCGACTTTCTGAACAGAGCGAGGATAGGAAAGGTAACTTTGCGGTCAACACAAAACCCTACAAAAACCACGCAAAGGGGGCAAAAAGACCCTCCGTACCAAACTAACGGCACGGAGGTACACCCTCTGCGTCCCAGAGCTTCCAGCAAGCAGAAAAAAACAAATAGACAAGCTGGACAGAAAAAAACAGCAAACAAAATAGCAAAGCGGAACTTAGCTATGCAGAGCAGCAGGCCACAGGAACGATCCAGGAGGAAACAGGTCCAATACTAGAACATTGACTGGAGGCCAGGATCAAGGCACTAGGTGGAGTTAAATAGAGCAGCACCTAACGACTTCACCACATCACCTGAGGAAGGAAACTCAGAAGCCGCAGTACCACTTTCCTCCACCAACGGAAGCTCACAGAGAGAATCAGCCGAAGTACCACTTGTGACCACAGGAGGGAGCTCTGCCACAGAATTCACAACAGTACCCCCCCTTTGAGGAGGGGTCACCGAACCCTCACCAGAGCCCCCAGGACGACCAGGATGAGCCACATGAAAGGCACGAACAAGATCAGGGGCATGGACATCAGAGGCAAAGACCCAGGAATTATCTTCCTGAGCATAACCCTTCCACTTAAACAGATACTGGAGTTTCCGTCTTGAAACACGAGAATCCAAAATCTTCTCCACAATATACTCCAACTCCCCCTCCACCAAAACCGGGACAGGAGGATCAACAGATGGAACCATAGGTGCCACGTATCTCCGCAACAATGACCTATGCAATACGTTATGTATGGAAAAAGAATCTGGAAGGGTCAGATGAAAAGACACAGGATTAAGAACCTCAGAAATCCTATACGGACCAATGAAACGAGGTTTAAACTTAGGAGAGGAAACCTTCATAGGAATATGACGAGAAGATAACCAAACCAAATCCCCAACACGAAGTCGGGGACCCACACAGCGTCTGTGATTAGCGAAACGTTGAGCCTTCTCCTGGGACAAGGTCAAATTGTCCACTACATGAGTCCAAATCTGCTGCAACCTGTCCACCACAGTATCCACACCAGGACAGTCCGAAGACTCAACCTGCCCTGAAGAGAAACGAGGATGGAACCCAGAGTTGCAGAAAAACGGCGAAACCAAGGTAGCCGAGCTGGCCCGATTATTAAGGGCGAACTCAGCCAAAGGCAAAAAGGACACCCAGTCATCCTGATCAGCAGAAACAAAGCATCTCAGATATGTTTCCAAGGTCTGATTGGTTCGTTCGGTCTGGCCATTAGTCTGAGGATCGAAAGCCGAGGAAAAAGACAAGTCAATGCCCATCCTACCACAAAAGGCTCGCCAAAACCTCGAAACAAACTGGGAACCTCTGTCAGAAACGATATTCTCTGGAATGCCATGTAAACAAACCACATGCTGGAAGAACAATGACACCAAATCAGAGGAAGGTAATTTAGACAAGGGTACCAAATGGACCATCTTAGAGAAGCGATCACAGACCACCCAAATGACTGATATCTTTTGAGAGACGGGAAGATCTGAAATAAAATCCATAGAGATATGTGTCCAAGGCCTCTTCGGGACCGGCAAGGGCAAAAGCAACCCACTGGCACGAGAACAGCAGGGCTTAGCCCGAGCACAAATCCCACAGGACTGCACAAAAGTACGCACATCCCGCGACAGAGATGGCCACCAAAAGGATCTAGCCACTAACTCTCTGGTACCAAAGATTCCAGGATGACCAGCCAACACCGAACAATGAACCTCAGAGATAACTTTATTCGTCCACCTATCAGGGACAAACAGCTTCTCCGCTGGGCAACGATCAGGTTTATTAGCCTGAAATTTTTGCAGCACCCGCCGCAAATCAGGGGAGATGGCAGACACAATTACTCCCTCTTTGAGGATACCCGCCGGCTCAGATAAACCCGGAGAGTCGGGCACAAAACTCCTAGACAGAGCATCCGCCTTCACATTTTTAGAGCCCGGAAGGTACGAAATCACAAAGTCAAAACGGGCAAAAAAAAGCGACCAACGAGCCTGTCTAGGATTTAACCGCTTGGCAGACTCGAGATAAGTCAAGTTCTTATGATCAGTCAAGACCACCACGCGATGCTTAGCTCCTTCAAGCCAATGACGCCACTCCTCGAATGCCCACTTCATGGCCAGCAATTCTCGATTGCCCACATCATAATTTCGCTCAGCAGGCGAAAACTTCCTGGAAAAGAAGGCGCATGGTTTCATGACCGAGCAATCAGAACTTCTCTGCGACAAAACAGCCCCTGCTCCAATCTCAGAAGCATCAACCTCGACCTGGAATGGAAGCGAAACATCTGGTTGACACAACACAGGGGCAGAAGAAAAACGACGCTTCAACTCTTGAAAAGCTTCCACAGCAGCAGAAGACCAATTGACCACATCAGCACCCTTCTTTTTCAAATCGGTCAATGGTTTAGCAATACTAGAAATATTGCAGATGAAGCAACGATAAAAATTAGCAAAGCCCAGGAACTTTTGCAGACTTTTCAGAGATGTCGGCTGAGTCCAATCATGGATGGCTTGGACCTTAACAGGGTCCATCTCGATAGTAGAAGGGGAAAAGATGAACCCCAAAAATGAAACCTTCTGAACACCAAAGAGACACTTTGATCCCTTCACAAACAAAGAATTAGCACGCAGGACCTGAAACACCGTTCTGACCTGCTTCACATGAGACTCCCAATCATCCGAGAAGATCAAAATGTCATCCAAGTACACAATCAGGAACTTATCCAGGTACTCTCGGAAGATGTCATGCATAAAGGACTGAAACACTGATGGAGCATTGGCAAGTCCGAATGGCATTACTAGATACTCAAAATGGCCCTCGGGCGTATTAAATGCAGTTTTCCATTCATCGCCTCGCTTAATACGCACCAGATTATACGCACCACGAAGATCTATCTTGGTGAACCAACTAGCCCCCTTAATCCGAGCAAACAAATCAGATAACAACGGCAAGGGGTACTGAAATTTAACCGTGATCTTATTTAGAAGGCGGTAATCTATACAAGGTCTCAGCGAACCATCCTTCTTGGCTACAAAAAAGAACCCTGCTCCCAATGGCGACGATGACGGGCGAATATGACCCTTCTCCAAGGACTCCTTCACATAACTCCGCATAGCGGCGTGCTCAGGCACAGACAAATTAAACAGTCGACCTTTTGGGAATTTACTACCAGGAATTAAATCGATAGCACAATCACAATGCGGAGGTAGGGTATCGGACTTGGGCTCACCAAATACATCCCGGTAATCAGACAAGAACTCTGGAACCTCAGAAGGGGTGGATGACGAAATAGTCAGAAATGGGACATCACCATGTACCCCCTGACAACCCCAGCTGGACACAGACATGGATTTCCAATCTAATACTGGATTATGGACTTGTAGCCATGGCAACCCCAACACGACCACATCATGCAGATTATGCAACACCAGAAAGCGAATAACCTCCTGATGTGCAGGAGCCATGCACATGGTGTTAGGTCTCAAGTTCCCGCTTCTGCACAGGGGGAATCTCGAGCCATCTCCGCTGCGGTCTCCCATTCTCATCCAGCCGCAGTGGAGTCTGCTCAGCAAGGATGTCGGTCCCAGCGTCTTGCTCAGTCTCACTCTGTACAGAGAGTTACTGCTGCTTCTTCAGCTTCTGCCATTAAAGCCAGTGCTGGTCAGCAGCGAGCGCACTTCTCTGGGACTAAGTCCTTGTCTGCACACACTGAGCATGCCCAGGGCAAGATCTCCCGTTGGAGATCGAGGGTCATGTGCTCAGGCTCTGCAGCACATTCCATTGGTCCTCTTGGCAGGTCTTGGAAGGGCAAAGTTTCTGTGGCCACTTCCTGTGCTGCAACTATATAAACTGCACATGACCGCACGGCCATGCGCTAGTGTACAATTGTTAATGTGTGTATGTTGTGAGTGCAAGTCGTCCTTGGATACCCCTACCCTATTGAATGTCTGTTCGCGGAAGGAGTATGGTTGCTATCTAGCGCCCGACTTAGCCTACAGCACTAATCACACATTACAGCGTCCAGTTGCTGTGACCGCCAGTACGGTGCCGTGCACTTCCTCTGTGCTTTCCTTACCCAAGCCTGGGTGGTTAGTGGTGTTCGTCAGTGCGGCACCGCATGCACTCTTGTGCCTTAAAATTGTTATTTAGTTTCCTTACACACCCAGTTGCGGTGTTGTGCCAGCAAGGGTCTAATCGGACTTCAATCCTAGTTGGGGTTGAGTTCGCTGACTACTTGCTCGCGCTCTATGTGCGGTACCGCGGTCCTGTGACGCAACAGGATCGCTTCCTTCATGCTGGGTGAAGTTTAACCCACGTGTGTATACTTATGAGTACCGCCATATAGTCCGTCATTACTTGGCAGCAGGTTCCATCTATGCACGGTGGACCCCGGGCTGCGAACGCACCATACTCTATCTGTCTTATTATTTGGTGCGTTCCGCTAGCCCTAACATTACACTAGCGCCAGGGTCTGGCTAGTAATGACGGACAAACAGCAATCCTTGTGGTATATCCAGCAGCTGGAGGGTAGGTTGGCGGCTCTTGAGAGCGCAACCTCAGCTGTGGATGTTACCGCAGTTGCTGTACAGGCTGCTAGCGTGGCTGCAGCAACCCTGTCCATTGCCACCCCTGCTCCGACATTTTCTCGCCTCCCGCTGCCAGAAAAATTTTCTGGTGATAGCAAATTTTGTAGGGGATTTGTGAGTCAGTGCTCTATTCACCTCGAGCTCCTGGCTGCATGTTTTCCCACAGAGCGGGCTAAGGTGGGATTTATAGTGTCTCTCTTGTCGGACAGGGCGTTGGAATGGGCTACGTCACTGTGGGAGCGTGGCGATCATGTGGTGCAGAGTGCTCCGCTGTTTCTGAGCACTCTGAAACAGGTCTTTTTAGGACCTCAAGTCACCCTTGATACTGCGCTCCAACTGCTGGCATTAACTCAGGGTGAGTCCTTGGTCAGTCATTTTGCCGTCCAATTTTGCACTTTAGCTTCTGAGCTGGATAAAGCTCTTATCCCCATATTTTGGAGGGGCCTGGCTGACCACGTTAAGGACGCTCTGGCCACTAGGGAGATTCCTGCCACACTGGAGGAGTTAATAACTGTCTCCCCTCGTATTGACCTCCGTTTTAACGAGCGGAGGTTAGAGCGAGCCCAGTGTAGGCAGAGGTTTCGGCTGGCTCCTACCTTCGCCAAACCTCTGGAATCTCCGGTTCTGGTTCCTGAGTCACATGAGGCCAGGGAAGTGTCACAAGCGGGATCTAAGTCTTGGACCGCAGGTGCACTCAAGGTCTGTCATGTATGCCAGCAGTCGGGACATCTAGCCACCAGATGTTCTCAGCGGTCGAGGAAACGTCAGCGTCTAGTGGTAGTAGGTGGAGGTGCACTAGACACGGCGACGTTTGCCTCTAAATTGTCCTTTAAGGGGACAATTACTATAGGCTCATTCGCCCACTCGGTAGAGCTCTGCGTGGATTCTGGGGCGGAGGGCAATTTTATGTCTTCTGCCTTCGCCCAACGTCACGCAATACCCCTGGTTATGCTAGCTCAACCAGTAACGGTACGAGTGGTGAATGGGTCGACACTGCCCTCACAGATAACACACCAGACCATCCCTTTTACTCTGTCCATGTCACCATCTCATCAGGAGATTATATCTCTGCTCGTCATTCCTGAGGGAATTGATGAGGTCCTGTTGGGAATACCTTGGTTACGGTACCACTCTCCTCGTATCGAGTGGTCCTCTGGCAGAATCCTGGGATGGGGCGAATCTTGTGGGGGTAGGTGTCAGAGGGAGTGCGTTCAGGTTGCTACTACTGAGGTACCCCCAGATCTTTCCTCTCTCCCCAAGCAGTATTGGTCTCATGCAGACGTGTTCTCCAAAAAGGCGGCGGAGATCCTTCCACCCCATCGCCCCTATGACTGTCCTATTGATCTCTTGCCTGGTGCTGAGCCTCCCCGGGGTCGAGTCTATCCGCTATCTCTCCCGGAGACAGAGGCAATGTCACAGTACATCCAGGAAAATCTGGCAAGAGGATTCATTAGGAAGTCAGTGTCACCTGCTGGGGCAGGGTTCTTCTTCGTGCAGAAGAAGAATGGGGAACTACGTCCATGCATAGACTACAGGGGTCTTAACGCCATCACCGTTAAAAATAATTATCCTTTGCCCTTGATATCTGAGCTCTTCGATAGGCTTCGGGGAGCAAGGGTATTTACTAAACTAGATCTGCGGGGTGCTTATAACCTGATTCGCATCCATGAGGGGGACGAATGGAAGACGGCTTTTAACACCAGGGATGGGCACTATGAATATCTGGTGATGCCCTTCGGGCTCTGTAATGCCCCGGCCGTTTTCCAAGACTTTGTGAACGATATCTTCCGGGATATGCTTTCCACCTCGGTCGTAGTCTGTCTGGATGATATTCTCATCTACTCTCCAGATATTGACTCCCACCGGAGAGATGTTTGCAAAGTCTTCGACCTCCTACGGGCAAACTCCCTCTATGCCAAGTTGGAGAAGTATATGTTTGAGCAGGAGTCCTTACCTTTCCTAGGCTACATCATCTCTGCCCAGGGATTGGCTATGGATCCTGCTAAACTACAGGCTGTGATGGACTGGCAGGAACCCCATTCTCTTAAAGCGGTGCAGCGCTTTATGGGGTTCATTAATTATTATCGCCAGTTCATTCCGCACTTCTCAACTTTGGTAGCTCCCTTGGTTGCCCTCACCAAGAAGGGGGCGAATCCCAAATTGTGGTCTGAGGAGGTCTCCAAGGTCTTTAACTCTATAAAGTCACATTTCACTAGCGCTCCCATCCTACATCGCCCCGATGTTGATAAGCCATTTATCATGGAGGTGGATGCCTCTTCTGTTGGTGCTGGAGCAGTCCTCTTCCAAAAGGATGCTCAAGGTCGGAAGCATCCTAGCTTCTTTTTCTCCAAGACCTTCTCACCAGCAGAGAGGAATTATTCCATCGGGGACAGGGAGTTGCTAGCCATGAAGTTGGCTTTCTCGGAGTGGAGACATCTCTTGGAGGGAGCACGTTTTCCCTTCCAGGTCTTCACAGACCATAAAAATTTGGTGTACCTGCAGACAGCCCAGCGGTTGAATTCTCGCCAGGCCAGATGGTCCTTATTCTTCTCCCGGTTTCATTTCACCCTCCATTTTCTTTCTGGGGAGAAGAACATTCGGGCCGACGCTCTCTCTCGCTCCGTTGTGTCATCTGCAGAGGAGGAGGAGGAGCCTCGGCTTATTGTCTCCACCGAGAGCTTGAGAACTGTGGCCCCGGTTTCGCTAGAGTCTGTGCCCCCGGGCAAGACTTTTGTTCCATCCAGTTTGCGACCGGAGGTTCTCTCTTGGGCACACTCGTCCAGGGTAGGTGGACATTTTGGTACCAAAAGGACATCTGAGTTACTGGCGAGGACATACTGGTGGCCGCATATGGCTCGTGATGTCGCAGAGTATGTTCGGGCGTGTGTCTCTTGCGCCAAGAACAAGACTCCTCGGCAACGGCCAGCTGGTTTGCTTTATCCTCTGCCGGTGGCGGACAGGCCCTGGGAGATGGTCGGGATGGACTTTGTGGTGGGCTTACCCAAGTCTCGTAACTGCACCATTATCTGGGTGATCACCAACCATTTTTCCAAAATGGTGCACTTGGTGCCTCTTCCACGGCTACCTTCTGCACGGGCGTTGGCTGTCTTGTTCGTCAAGCAAATCTTTCGCCTACACGGTATGCCAGACAAAATTGTTAGTGACCGGGGTCCCCAGTTTGCGTCTCGATTCTGGAGGGAGCTTTGTCGTCTACTCAGTATTGAGTTAAATCTCTCTTCAGCATATCATCCCGAGACGAATGGGTTGGTAGAGAGGGCCAACCAGACCTTGGTCACATATTTACGACATTTTTTTTCTGCCAGGCAGGATGATTGGGCATCCTTGCTACCGTGGGCAGAGTTTGCACTTAACAATGCCGTAGCCGACTCCACCGGTCAGACTCCATTCCTCCTAAATTACGGCCAGCATCCGCGTGTCCCTGTGCCCATGCCTGTGTCTTCTGCTGACTCCAGGGTGGCAGACTGGGCTGTGGAGGCACGGGACATTTGGGACCGCACTCAGGATGCCATTCGGGCCTCCAAGGAGAGAATGAGGTCCTCCGCCGATGCTCATCGATGCCCCGCTCCGACCTTTGCTCCTGGCGACTTGGTGTGGCTCTCCGCCCGTAACATCAGGCTGCGAGTTGAGTCCACTAAGTTTGCTCCTCGCTACTTGGGTCCCTTCAAGGTTCTCGAACGGGTTAATCCTGTGGTCTACCGTTTGGCTCTTCCTCCACGCTTGGGTATCACCGACACCTTTCATGTGTCCCTCTTGAAACCCGTATACATGTCCCGGTTTTCCGAGTCATCTGCCGGGACATCGGGTTCGTCTATGGATGATTACGAGGTGAACGCTATTTTGGGGTGCAAGGTGGTACGCGGCAAAAAGTTCTATCTGGTGGATTGGAAGGGTTATGGCCCGGAGGACAGGTCATGGGAGCCTGCTGAAAACATTCGGGCCCCACAGCTCATTGCTGCCTTCAAGCGTAGCGAGGCCCAAGGAGGGGGGGCCCTAGGAGGAGGGGTAATGTTAGGTCTCGAGTTCCCGCTTCTGCACAGGGGAAATCTCGAGCCATCTCCGCTGCGGTCTCCCATTCTCATCCAGCCGCAGTGGAGTCTGCTCAGCAAGGACGTCAGTCCCAGCGTCTTGCTCAGTCTCACTCTGTACAGAGAGTTACTGCTGCTTCTTCAGCTTGGCCAAAGGCGTAGCATCAATTCCTCTCAATGGAATAGGACACTGCAAGGGCTCCAAGAAAAACCCACAACGCCTAGCATACTCCAAGTCCATCAAATTCAGGGCAGTGCCTGAATCCACAAATGCCATGACAGAATATGATGACAAAGAGCAGATCAAGGTAACGGACAGAAGAAATTTTGACTGTACCGTACCAATGGTGGCAGACCTAGCGAACCACCTAGTGCGCCTAGGACAATCAGAGATAGCATTAGTGGAATCACCACAGTAGAAACACAGCCCATTCAGACGTCTGTGTTCTTGCCGTTCAACTCTGGTCAAAGTCCTATTGCACTGCATAGGCTCAGGTTTAAGCTCAGGTAATACCGCCAAATGGTGCACAGATTTACGCTCACGCAAGCGTCGACCGATCTGAATGGCCAAAGTCATAGACTCATTCAGACCAGCAGGCATAGGAAATCCCACCATGACATCCTTAAGGGCTTCAGAGAGACCCTTTCTGAAAATAGCTGCGAGCGCACCTTCATTCCATTGAGTGAGTACGGACCACTTTCTAAATTTCTGACAATATACCTCTATCTCATCCTGACCCTGACACAGAGCCAGCAAATTTTTCTCTGCCTGATCCACTGAATTAGGTTCATCGTACAGCAATCCGAGAGCCAGGAAAAACGCATCGATATTACTTAATGCAGGATCTCCTGACGCAAGAGAAAATGCCCAGTCCTGAGGGTCGCCACGTAAAAAAGAAATAATGATCCCAACTTGTTGAACTGGGTCACCAGAGGAGCGAGGTTTCAAAGCTAGAAATAGTTTACAATTATATTTGAAACTCAGAAATTTAGTTCTATCTCCAAAAAACAAATCAGGAATAGGAATTCTCGGTTCTAACATAGAATTCTGAACCACAAAGTCTTGAATATTTTGTACTCTTGCCGTGAGCTGATCCACACATGAAGACAGACCTTTAATGTCCATCGCTACACCTGTGTCCTGAACCACCCAAATGTCTAGGGGGAAAAAAAGGCAAAACACAGTGCAGAGAAAAAAAAAATGGTCTCAGAACTTCTTTTTTCCCTCTATTGAGAATCATTAGTACTCTGGGCCTTAAGTACTGTTATGATAAGGTAATTCAGTACCGCAATGGACATAGAGGTCAGAGCACATACAGTGACCTGACAATAACCAAAAAACATAGAACGAGCTCTGAGACGTGGGAACTCTGCTGACCGAAATCCCTAATCCTCTCCAACCACACTAGAGGCAGCCGTGGATTGCGCCTAACGCTCCCTATGCAACTCGGCACAGCCTGAGAAACTAGCTAGCCTGAAGATAGAAAATAAGCCTACCTTGCCTCAGAGAAATACCCCAAAGGAAAAGGCAGCCCCCACATGTAATGACTGTGAGTTAAGATGAAAAGACAAACGTAGAGATGAAATAGATTTAGCAAAGTGAGGCCCGACTTTCTGAACAGAGCGAGGATAGGAAAGGTAACTTTGCGGTCAACACAAAACCCTACAAAAACCACGCAAAGGGGGCAAAAAGACCCTCCGTACCAAACTAATGGCACGGAGGTACACCCTCTGCGTCCCAGAGCTTCCAGCAAGCAGAAAAAAACAAATAGACAAGCTGGACAGAAAAAAACAGCAAACAAAATAGCAAAGCGGAACTTAGCTATGCAGAGCAGCAGGCCACAGGAACGATCCAGGAGGAAACAGGTCCAATACTAGAACATTGACTGGAGGCCAGGATCAAGGCACTAGGTGGAGTTAAATAGAGCAGCACCTAACGACTTCACCACATCACCTGAGGAAGGAAACTCAGAAGCCGCAGTACCACTTTCCTCCACCAACGGAAGCTCACAGAGAGAATCAGCCGAAGTACCACTTGTGACCACAGGAGGGAGCTCTGCCACAGAATTCACAACAGTTATTGTTACTAAGTCATGTGTTCTTATGTACAAGCTCTGCATTTGCATTCTTGTTGTTTTACCACTTTTATAATTTTTTATTCTATACATCCATCTAATGACCAATAAACAAGTTCGTCTACCTACAGAGAAAGGTGTGCTTATTTTGCAAGAGAGAGAAGGTTTATGCTCTGTCAGATTGCACACTGTGAGAACGTGTAAGAAAATAGAACGATAAAACAGATGCTAATCGCAAAAGATAGTGGATTGGACTGTATGGAGCCACCATCATCCACATTGTACTGCGTACAGAAATTGCAACAGTTGCCATAAAGTCACAAGTAATGAGAGTGCAGCCCTACAGCAAGTGCACCACAATTCAGACAGCACCAAAATCTGTTCCTACTTAGACTCAGGCTCTCGCAGAAATATTCAGAAGTCTCCATACAGATACGCAATGTGTGCTGGCACAGCATCTTAAGTCAGGAAGAGGTCCCAAGAAAGCAGCTCTAACAAGTCATCAATAAAATAATTTTCTGCTCTTGCTCATTCCGAAGCTGAGGCAGAAAAAGTAAGATCCTCCTTCAGTGCGCAAGAGATGCATCTAAAGCTAAAGCAAGCAGCTCAAGAAGCGGAGAGAGCATGCCTGAAAGCAGAAAGAGCATGCTTACAGGCAGATCAAGAAGAGGAGAGAGCACGACTGCAAGAGTGTCTCTGGAAAAACTTGCTGCAGAAAAAAAGACAGCAGCGGCAATAGTGAAGGCAGAGTGTTAGGTGTCGAGTTCCCGCTTCTGCACAAGGGGAATCTCGAGCCATCTCCGCTGCGGTCTCCCATTCTTCTCCAGCCGCAGTGGAGTCTGCTCAGCAGAGACGTCGGTCCCAGCGTCTTGCTCAGTCTCACTCTGTGCGAGGAGTTACTGCTGCTTTTCCTGCTTCTGCCATTGAAGTCAGTGTTGGGCAGCGGAGAGCAGATGCTTTTGGGGCTAAGTCCTGCTTTTCTCTTTCTGAGCATGCCCAGGGCAAGATCTCCCATTGGAGATCGAGGGTCACATGCTCAGGTACTGCAGCACATCCCATTGGTCCTCCAGGAAGGTCCTGAAAGGGCAAAACTTTGGTAGCAGCTTCCCATTGGTCCTTTATTGGAAGGTCCTGAACGTGCTGCAACTATATAAGCTGCGCATGACCGCACGGCCATGCGCTAGTATAGTCTTGATAATGTGTGTTGATGGATGTATGTCGATGGATGAAAGTCGCTCTTTAAAATCCCCTCCCTACTGTATGACTGCTCGCAGAAGGTGGATGATTGCTACCTAGCGCCCGACTTAACCATCAGCACGTTACACACATTACAGCCTCTAATTGCTGTGACCGCCAGTGCGGCGCCGTGCGCTTTCACAGCGCTTTCCTGACCCAAGCCTGGGTGGTTAGTGGCGTTCGCCAGTGCGGCACCGCATGCACTCTCGTGCTTCTTTGTTATAATTATTTCAGTCACTCTGACACCACAGTAGCGGTGTCGAGCACATGAGGTCTCTATGCACTCAAATCCTTTGTCTTGGGATTGAGTTCTAAGACTCCTTGCTTGCGCTTTTGGTGCGGTACCGCAGTCTTGTGACGCAACAGGGTACGCTTCCTTCACACAGGGTGAGGTTAACCCGTGTGTGTATTCACTTTGTACCGCCATATAGTCCGTCATTACTTGGCAGCAGGTTCCATCTCTGCACGGTGGACCCCGGGCTGCGAACGCACCATACTCTATCTGTCTTATTATTTGGTGCGTTCCGCTAGCCCTAACATTATACTAGCGCCAGGGTCTGGCTAGTAATGATGGACAAACAGCAATCCTTGCGGTATATCCAGCAGCTGGAGGGTAGGTTGTCGGCTCTCGAGAGCTCAACCTCAGCTGTGGATGTTACCGCAGTTGCTGTACAGGCTGCTAGCGTGGCTGCAGCAACCTTGTCCATTGCCACCCCTGTTCCAACATTATCTCGCCTCCCGCTGCCAGAAAAAATTTCTGGTGATAGCAAATTTTGTAGGGGATTCGTGAGTCAGTGCTCTATTCACCTCGAGCTCCTGGCTGCACGTTTTCCCACAGAGCGGGCTAAGGTGGGATTTATAGTGTCTCTCTTGTCGGACAGGGCGTTGGAATGGGCTACGCCGCTGTGGGAGCGTGGCGATCATGTGGTACAGAGTGCTCCGCTGTTCCTGAGCACTCTGAAACAGGTCTTTTTAGGACCTCAAGTCACCCATGATACTGCGCTCCAACTGCTGGCATTAACTCAGGGTGAGTCCTTGGTCAGTCATTTTGCCGTCCAATTCCGCACTTAAGCTTCTGAGCTGGACTGGTCGGATAAAGCCCTTATCCCCATATTTTGGAGGGGCCTGCCTGATCACGTTAAGGACGCTCTGGCCACTAGGGAGATTCCTGCCACACTGGAGGAGTTAATAACTGTCTCCACTCGAATTGACCTCCGTTTTAACGAGCGGAGGTTAGAGCGAGCCCAGTGTAGGCAGAGGTTTCGGCTGGCTCCTACCTTCGCCAAACCTCTGGAATCTCCGGTCCTGGTTCCTGAGTCACATGAGGCCATGGAAGTGTCACAAGCGGGATCTAAGTCCCGGACCGCTTGTGCACTCAAGGTCTGTCATGTTTGCCAGCAGTCAGGACATCTAGCCACCAGATGTCCTCAGCGGTCGAGGAAACGTCAGCGTCTAGTGGTAGTAGGTGGAGGTACACTAGACACGGCGACGTTTGCCTCTAAATTGTCTTTTAAGGGGACAATTATTATAGGCTCATTCTCCCACTCGGTAGAGCTCTGCGTGGATTCTGGGGCGGAGGGCAATTTTATGTCTTCTGCCTTCACCCAACGTCACGCAATACCTCTGGTTATGCTAGCTCAACCAGTAACGGTACGAGTGGTGAATGGGTCGACACTGCCCTCACAGATAACACACCAGACCATCCCTTTTACTCTGTCCATGTCGCCATCTCATCAGGAGATTATATCTCTGCTCGTCATTCCTGAGGGAATTGATGAGGTCCTGTTGGGAATACCTTGGCTACGGTACCACTCTCCTCATATCGAGTGGTCCTCAGGCAGAATTCTTGGATGGGGCGAATCTTGTGGGGGTAGGTGTCAGAGGGAGTGCGTTCAGGTTGCTACTACAGAGGTACCCGCAGATCTATCCTCTCTCCCCAAGCAGTATTGGTCTTATGCAGACGTGTTCTCCAAATAGGCGGCAGAGACCCTTCCGCCCCATCGCCCCTATGACTGTCCTATTGATCTCTTGCCTGGTGCTGAGCCTCCCCGGGGTCGAGTCTATCCGTTATCTCTCCCGGAGACGGAGGCAATGTCACAGTACATCCAGGAAAATCTGGCAAGAGGATTCATTAGGAAGTCAGTGTCACCTGCTGGGGCAGGGTTCTTCTTCGTGCAGAAGAAGAATGGGGAATTGCGTCCATGCATAGACTACAGGGGTCTTAACGCCATCACCGTTAAGAATAAGTATCCTTTGCGCTTGATATCTGAGCTCTTTGATAGGCTCCGGGGAGCAAGGGTATTTACTAAACTTGATCTGCGGGGTGGTTACAACCTGATTCGCATCCGTGAGGGGAACAAATGGAAGATGGCTTTTAACACCAGAGATGGGTACTATGAGTATCTGGTGATGCCCTTCGGGCTCTGTAATGCCCCAGCCGTTTTCCAAGACTTTGTGAATGACATCTTCCGGGATATGCTTTCCACCTCGGTCGTAGTCTATCTGGATGATATTCTCATCTACTCTCCAGATATTGACTCCCACCGGAGAGATGTTTGCAAAGTCTTCGACCTCCTACGAGCAAACTCCCTCTATGCCAAGTTGGAGAAGTGTATGTTCAAGCAGGAGTCCTTACCTTTCCTAGGCTATATCATCTCTGCCCAGGGATTGGCTATGGATCCTGCCAAACTACAGGCCGTGATGGACTGGCAGGAACCCCATTCTCTTAAAGCGGTGCAGCGCTTTATGGGGTTCATTAATTATTATCGCTAGTTCATTCCGCACTTCTCAACTTTGTAGAAAACATACGAAAAAGACAAGAGTCTAAATTCCCAAATATGACTGGAACATATATACTTGTGATGACTGGCATTATCCTATGGGTAAGCAATACTTTGGCCACATATGCATAGAACTTTAGCCTTTTTTTTTTTTTTTTTTTTTTCCCTCATGGGTGTCCATACCTAGTTATGCTACACTTATGCTATTTTTGCTATTATAGTACATCCTGTGGGAGGGGGCATTTTATGGTTTGCTTGCCCATTTTTTATGTGGTTACTCGGGCTTTCCACTTTTGTCAGTGAGTTCATTTTCTGGTACCACTTAACATAGCCTGAGTTATATGGATAATTGGTCACCACTAGCATGCGTCATCTCTGTCATACTTGTCCAGTGATTTTGTTTTTATCCTTGCACGAAGTCATGGCCTGTGTTGTTTTGTTATGATGTTATATGAATAAAATTGTATTTATACTTTTTCAAAAAACGAACCACATGGCATCAGTGATTATTAATATATGTTCCAGTCATATTTGGGAATTTAGACTCTTGTCTTTTTCGTATGTTTTCTATATGGTTCTGTGAAGAGTATTCCCCATAAATATGGTCCTTTTATATTTTGGGTTCTGATATGCTTATCTAACTTCTCAACTTTGGTAGCTCCCTTGGTTGCCCTCACCAAGAAGGGGGCAAATCCCAAATTGTGGTCTGAGGAGGTCTCCAAGGCCTTTAACTCCATAAAGTCACACTTCGCTAGCGCTCCCATCCTACATCGCCCCGATGTTGATAAGCCATTTATCATGGAGGTGGATGCCTCTTCTGTTGGTGCTGGAGCAGTCCTCTTCCAAAAGGATGCTCAAGGTCGGAAGCATCCTTGCTTCTTCTTTTCTAAGACCTTCTCACCAGCAGAGAGGAATTATTCCATCGGGGACAGGGAGTTGCTAGCCATGAAGTTGGCTTTCTCGGAGTGGAGACATCTCTTGGAGGGAGCTCGTTTTCCCTTCCAAGTCTTCACAGACCATAAAAATTTGGTGTACCTGCAGACAGCCCAGCGGTTGAATTCTCGCCAGGCCAGATGGTCCTTATTCTTCTCCCGGTTTCATTTCACCGTCCATTTTCTTTCTGGGGAGAAGAACATTCGGGCCGACGCTCTCTCTCGCTCCGTTGTGTTATCTGGGGAGGAGGAAGAGGAGCCTCGGCTTATTGTCCCCACTGAGAGCTTGAGAACTGTGGCCCCGGTTTCGCTAGAGTCTGTGCCTCCGGGCAAGACTTTTGTACCATCCAGTTTGCGGCCGGAGGTTCTCTCTTGGGCACACTCGTCTAGGGTGGGTGGACATTTTGGTTCCAAAAGGACATCTGAGTTACTGGCGAGGACATACTGGTGGCCGCATATGGCTTGTGATGTCACAGAATATGTTCGGGCGTGTGTCTCTTGCGCCAAGAACAAGTCCCCTCGGCAACGTCCAGCTGGTTTGCTTTACCCTCTGCCGGTGGCGGACAGGCCCTGGGAGATGGTCGGGATGGACTTTGTGGTGGGCTTACCCAAGTCTCGTAACTGCACCATTATCTGGGTGATCACCGACCATTTTTCCAAAATGGTGCACTTGGTGCCTCTTCCACGGCTACCTTCTGCACGGGCGTTGGCTGTCTTGTTCATCAAACATATCTTTCGCCTACACGGTATGCCAGACAAAATTGTTAGTGACCGGGGTCCCCAGTTTGCGTCTCGATTCTGGAGGGAGCTTTGTCGTCTACTCAGTATTGAGTTGAATCTCTCTTCGGCATATCATCCCGAGACGAATGGGTTGGTAGAGAGGGCCAACCAGACCTTGGTCACATATTTACGATATTTTGTTTCTGCCAGGCAGGATGACTGGGCATCCTTGCTACCGTGGGCAGAGTTTGCGCTTAACAACGCCGTAGCCAACTCCACCGGTCAGACTCCATTCCTCCTAAATTACGGCCAGCATCCGCGTGTCCCTGTGCCCATGCCTGTGTCTTCTGCTGACTCCAGGGTGGCAGACTGGGCTGTGGAGGCACGGGACATTTGGGACCGCACTCAGGATGCCATTCGGGCCTCCAAGGAGAGAATGAGGTCCTCCGCCGATGCTCATCGATGCCCCGCTCCGACCTTTGCTCCTGGCGACTTAGTGTGGCTCTCCGCCCGTAACATCAGGCTGCGTGTTGAGTCCACTAAGTTTGCACCTCGCTACTTGGGTCCCTTCAAGGTCCTTGAACAGGTTAACCCTGTGGTCTACCGTCTGGCCCTTCCTCCACGCTTGGGTATCACCGACACCTTTCATGTGTCCCTCTTGAAACCCGTATACATGTCCCGGTTTTCCAAGTCATCTGCCGGGACATCGGGTTCGTCTATGGACGATTACGAGGTGAACGCTATTTTGGGGTGCAAGGTGGTACATGGCAAAAAGTTCTATCTGGTGGATTGGAAGGGTTATGGCCCAGAGGACAGGTCCTGGGAGCCTGCTGAAAACATTCGGGCCCCACAGCTCATTGCTACCTTCGAGCGTAGCGAGGCCCAAGGAGGGGCCACAACTACCATTCAACACACCAAAGGGCACAATATCCATTCTACCTTAAATGGACACCCTTTGCGCTAGAACGGTATTGTACTGACTATCCTAAGCCAGAAGCTCCTAACAGGTACAGTAGGACACTACATGCCCAGCATAACAAGAGCACACCAGCGCACATCAGCGGTGACCCAGCAATGATGAACTTAGTTAAGTTCTTTGCATGGCTAGAATTGGTAATCAAGAGACTTGTAAAGTTCACTGATAGTACTGAGAGCTACAGGGTGGCCAGCTTCATTCCAGAATGCCACCAGAAATTTGGAATTTTCCAATAGTGAGGAATTAGATTTCTTTCTAGAGCATCTTGGAAGAGAGTCTGTTGAGCAAACCAAAAAACTCAGAAACATTAACATAAAGTATCCGAACACCATCATCATCGTATGGTGTAGGAAAGAAGTGATGAATGTTATGGATAAATAGAAGCTATAGAAAATGATGTATATAAGAGAATTGATAATTTTCCCAAAACTGTGAGTAAGGGTTACCAAAAGCTGAGAATTTAGCAGCTTATTAATGGAGGTACAGGTTGCTCAGGCTAAAAGATCTGCCAGGTTTGGCATTCCTTGATACCACCAGGGGTGTCAACCCAATTGTTCAAAAGCTCCTTCATTACTTTCATGAGAAGTTGGTCACACATGGTTCCCATTATTAACAGATTCATACTGTACCATTTCCTCCCTTCACTCTGTTTACAGACACAGGAAAGTGTAAGAATTTACCCTGGCTTTGACTTCACTCTGTCATGTTTCACTGCCCCTGGCATCAAACCTTCGAACACACTGGTGTCAGTCCACAAAACTAATGTTACCTTCACAGGTTTTCTTTTTGGAGAAGATCATTCTTCTCAATCAGAAACAAACATGAGAACCTCAGCAATCAGTGTCCCCCAAATAAGAAACCTCATTCTCTGTTAAAATGCAGAGCCTTCCGAGAGAAGTCTCTAGAAGACCATAAGGTTTTCCTCAAAGAAAACATCTGCTTCTGATGTTTTGCTACAGCACCGCACTTCACCAGTAATGGAACAGTGTCAAATTCAAAGAATGTGGTGGCACAGAACAAAACACAGCTTTACACCCTGGACCACCATCATGGGCATCTTTGCAATTGAGGAACATGACGGAAAGCAGATGGACACTGACATAGATACACAGTAGTCACTGTTCAGTGTACTGAAATCTGAAGAGGACTTGTGAAGAGGATGAATGCATTTCTCAAAACTCTGCTTTGTCAGAGTCTATCTGGAAGGCCACTGGGAAAGCAATCAAGATTCATGCAATCCAAGATGATCAAGTCAACAGGTCTTTAGCTGAGTCCTTCTTCTTTGACACCTTCAGCATTGCAGCCTCCGGATCTCCCTGCTCCTTGAAGAAATGTACAGGTACTGTTGAGACAACAGGTAGGAAAGCAACCAGTTTCAAAGCAGAGTCTATGGCTGGTCAATCCTGCTTACCCATGCTGACCAAATTGTATTGCAATCAGATTCCTGACAACAGGTTTGAAATACCTCCATTTGAAGAGTACAGCCCACCTGATACCTGAACTGAACCAATAAGCTTCTATAGCTTTACTCCTTAGACATATTTACTCCTCAGACATAGTACAAGTCCATTAGGCTTGAGGACAGATCAATGGCCTCCAGAACGCTCTGCGTGACCAGATATTTAACTTAGAATGGGTCATTAAAGGAGACATCTCTTTAGGAGGGACACACAATTAAAACTTCAGTCAACAGTATGCTCACTAGTACACTTGAAATTGACTGTCCGTTTCTCTTACAGCCATGTCAAAGTAGTTTTCTGGTAAAAGAATTGTCACATAGTGCTCCCCTGCCTTGTCCTTTCACAGATCCTTTCTGTGAAGATCACACATGTGATTGTGAGCAAGGTCACATAGGGTGCACAGTCTTCCACAGGACAAAAGAAGACAAAAGGGTCGCAATGTCCATAGATTGTTCATTGAACATCATGGATAAAGAAATTATAAAAAATGAGTAAAAAAAGCTGTGTCACACTTTTACCATTTAAACCCCAGAGCCTAAGCTTACCCAATAATAAATAACTCGTGTACAGTTGCTTTGTCTCCCTGATACATAAACTGCAAAAGCCATCACAAACAAGAAACAAAGAGGTTATTGATCATGCGTGCTAATAAAGATTTGGAAGGAACCAAAAAATCTTATATTGAGCAACAAGTTTTTTGGAAGCTGGATTTTTTTCTCTTTTTTGGATTTAAAGATAAGAATGTTTCTACAGAGGAGATGACCAAGTCAGTGGAGGATGCCAAGTTGACAGTTCCGTATACTGATACATTGGAAGATTCAAGCAAAGAACCACAGGCAAAGGAAAATAAAAAAAGCAAAGCTCTATTAAAGGGTAGGATTCTGAAGCTAAAGCACAAGTAAAAGATAAACCTGTTGATAATCAGGAAGGCAAATCAAACAAAGTGGGTGATAGTTCACCCAGAGATGAAGAATAATTAAGATGAGTTGTTAAGAATAGGAGTTTGTCTTCATGAAGCCAAAGTTGAATTTATGGAGACACATCATGTTGTAATTCCTGGATATCATCATTTCACGACTCTACTCATGCAACATCACCACATTCTAGTGAAACACCAGGGTCTATTGTTTACTGAAGGGAATCTATGAGCTGCTAGACTATGGATAGTCAGAGTCCAGAGATGTGTGACTAAACTCATCTTCAACTGTGTTGCCTGTAACAAACTTTATGACTTGTTTCAGAACCAAGAGATGGTCAATTCCATCTGATAGACTTAGTACAGATACACCGTTCATCAACATTGGTCTGGATGTATTCGGTCCTTGGTTGATGGTTAGACGGTGCACTAAAGGGATCTATTCCAACACAAAATTATGGGTGGTCTAGTTCAGAGGTCTCCAACTCCAGTCCTCAAGGCCCACCAACAGGTCATGTTTTCAGGATTTCCTTAGTCTTGCCCAGGTAATAATTGCATCACCTGTGCAATGCAAAGGAAATCCTGAAAACATGACCTGTTGGTGGGCCTTGAGGACTGGAGTTGGGGACCTCTGGTCTAGTTTACCTGTATTTTCATCAGAGATGTACATATCCAAGCAATTGAATCCTCGGACACTTCAAGTTTCAGAAACACACTTAGACGTTTCATTGTCATTAGAGGCCCAGTGAACCACATGTGCTCTGACAGAGGCACAAATTTTGTTGGAACAGTAATGGAACCTTAAATTCTTACAACTTAGACACTACTAATATGGAAAAATATTTAAACGAGCAAGGATGCGCGTTGACTTTTAATTTACGACACTCTTCTCACATGGAAGGTGATTGGGAGAGAATGATATTAATAGCACGTAAAATCCTGGACTTGATCATTTTGCAATCAGGAAGTACAAAACTAGCAAATGAAAATCTGACTACTATTTTTTTTACAGAAGTTTCAGCTATTGTGAATACCAGATCATTGACTGCACTTTCTGATGATTCTGAAGTTCCAACTATTCTCTCTCCTGCCATGCTACTCACTCTGAAAACCAGTGCTCCAAGTGCTCCGCTTAGAAAATGAAGTGACAAAAACCTCAACAGAAAGAAATAGAGGCAGGTGCAGAGTGTCTCTAATGTTTTCTGGGACAGATGGAGAAAGTAGAATCTCTCTACCTTACAACCAAGGAAGAAGTACAGACCAAGAAACCAAACATGAAACCTGGAGATGATACATGCTTGAAAGACAGCCAGTCACATTGGAATGAGTGTCTACTAGGCCTCAAAACCAAAATGTTCCCATGTAAGGATTGGAATGTGGGCAAAGTCATAGTATGAAATTCTGGTGAGAGTAAACTATTCCTCAGGCCAGTAGTGGAACTTGTTTTGTTGCTTTTGCCCAGTGGGGAGCATTCTCCCCATTAGAGCAAAATGTGAGGTTACAATTACTGTTGTCACTTTAATAAGCTGTAATACTCTGCTAGTGATGTCTAATGAGCTAGTAGAACCATCTGGTGACGTTTAATTGTATTACATTTTATTTTTCTGTGTAGTAGTCAATTGCAATGTGGGAGAAAAATGTATTTTCTGTAAGAAGGTCCTGGTGAAGCAGTCATTTTGTATGAAGCAGTCTAGCAGAACAGTTGTGTAAAACTTTGTCCTACATTTTGTTACTAAAACTCCATTATCCTGGATAAAGTATATCTGGTAAGGGGACTATCTCAGTTCAGTGGCACTGTGTATTCAGAACTGTTGCTAAATCAGACAGTTATTGTTACTAAAGTCATGTGTTCATATGTACAAGCTCCATTTTGCTGTTGTGTGCTATCACTGTTAATTGCAAATGTCATTCAAAATTAATATTATCAAAAAGTTTAAAAACACAATAAATTAAATATCCCAACCACTAAACACCCCAAACTATCAATCCCTATCACTTGAGGAAAATAAAAAAATAAAAAATCAGTATCACAAATAGTTTTCAATCAGTCTTCAGATCCCATACATTATTGAAACCATGGACTCCAGATTTAAATTTTTTAGTTGAAACTTAGATTGTTTATCATATTCTATCTCTATCCTTTCAAGTAAGGTTTGAAGGCTATCATAACTAACCCACATAGTTAGTGAAATGAACTCGCTATTAATCCAGAGTAAGAAAAATAAAACTAAACCTGCCTACAATAAAATAATAACTTAGACAACCTAATATTTTTGTCATTTGACATCATTAATATATCTTCTAATATGTAGTTAAAATGAAATGGAATATCTACATTGAATAATCTGTTGATAAGCAAAACTCCTAGTGATAAAAATTGTATAATTTTTGCACAATCCCTGATTAGATGTAAATCATTTGAGCAGTTTAAACTCATATTTGGATATAACTTATTTAATTTCCAAGAACCGTAATACAATCTGTGGTGAAAAATTCTATGAGAAACGTTAAAGTAGATAGAAAACACATTTTATTTATTTATTGTATTTTATTCATATTATTCTTCAGATGAGATTTAACAATAAGACTCTTAAATTAAAAAGCACTCATATTTATTTTCATTTTTGAAGGAACTTCTTGCATAGTGAGGTGTACAAGATTTCCATTTTATACACATGCACAATTTGATATTAATGAAGAAAATCCTTATTATTCAAGGTTTTAATTTCCTTGTAATTCATTAAAACCATGCAAAGCACCTTCCACTAGATGTCTGCAACAGCTGATATAGTAATTTTCTTTCCGCAAAAAATTAATCTATTTTATTATCATTCATTTCTTTTAGTGAGTTTGTGCCAAATTGGAGTAAACAAAAAGTTACTGGAAATATTATAGTCCTTCTTAACTCTGCTCATGATGATGTATATAAACAAGATACCGTATATATTTGAG
Organism: Ranitomeya imitator; assembly: GCF_032444005.1. NCBI lineage: Eukaryota > Metazoa > Chordata > Amphibia > Anura > Dendrobatidae > Ranitomeya > Ranitomeya imitator. Next base: position 115,219,481 of record NC_091283.1, on the reverse strand, counting down.
TATAAGCCGAGATTTTCAGCCCAAATTTTTTGGCTGAAAGTGCCCCTCTAGGCTTATACTCGAGTCACGGTCGGTGGTGGGGTTGGCGGGTAAGGGGGAGAGAGCGTGTCGCATACTCACCTAGTCCCGGCGCTCCTGGCGCTCCCCCTGCCATCCCACAGTCTATGGTGCCGCAGCTCTTCCCCTGTTCAGCGGTCACATGGTACCGCTCATTAAAGTTATGAATATGGACTCCACTCCCATAGGGGTGGAGCCGCATATTCATTTCTCTAATGAGCAGTAACGGTGACTGCTGACAGAGGAAGAGGCTGCGGCACCCGGAGACCAGCTGTCCGGGAGAAGGAGCCAGGGACGCCGGGAGCAGGTAAGTATGTCATAGTTACCTGTCCACGTTCCACCCGCCGGGCACCGTTCCGTCTTCCATGTCCTCTTGCAGTGACTGTTCAGGTCAGAGGGCGCGATGACGTACTAGTGCGCCGCCCTCTGCCTGAACAGTCAGTGCGGAGAGACGCCGAGACGGGACGCTGAGGAGCTGCAAGCAAGAGAGGTGAGTATGTCGTTTTTTATTTTTATTGCAGCAGCAGAATTCTATGTTGCACAGATTTATATGGAGCATCTATGGGGCCATAATGAATGGTGCAGAGCATTCTATATGGCACAGCTTTATGTGGAGCATCTATGGGGCCATACTGAACGGTGAAGAGCATTCTATATGGGGCAGCTTTATGTGGAGCATGTATGGGGCAATACTGAACGGTGCAGAGCATTATATATTGCCCAGCTTTATGTGGAGCATCTATGGGGCCATACTGAATGGTGCAGAGCATTATATATGCATTCTATATGGCACAGCTCTATGTGGAGCATCTATGGGGCCATACTGAACAGTGCAGAGCATTATATGTGGCACAGCTTTATATGGAGCATCTATGGAGCCACACCGAATGGTGCAGAGCATTTTATATGCATTCTATATGCCACAGCTTTATGTGGAGCATCTATGGGGCCATAATGAATGGTATGGAGCATCTATTTTTATTTTTGAAATTCACCGGTAGCTGCTGCATTTTCCACTCTAGGCTTATACTCGAGTCAATAAGTTTTCCCAGTTTTTTGTGGCAAAATTAGGGGTGTCGGCTTATACTCGGGTCGGATTACACTCGAGTATATACGGTAAATAGAAGAAATCATAAATGGAGGAGCCACAGAAATTAAGTCAGTTCTAAGCTGTCTGTGATGAAAGCACATTTTCCATAGAATAGCACAGATTTGAGATGATCAGATGTAAAAATATGAAAATAGATCAGGCTTTGCTAATCCACCTTGATTCCATGGGAAAAACAAATTTACAAATTTTAGTCTCAATTGCCTATCCCTCCAGGCCAGTTTTCTAATAGACCATTAAAGATCTTAAAATATCACATCTGCAAAGTAAGAGATGGGATGCAACATAGTGTAATACTTAAAAATAAAAGATGTATGGTTCAGGTAGAGAGGGGCTCACTTGTAAGAGTTGTGTTCACAATAGACACAACTCTGTAAGCAGACATAATGAATCCAAGGAGGCTGACTGGTGCTCCATAATAAATAATAATAATCTTTATTTTTATATAGCTCTAATATATTCCACAGCGCTTTACAGTTTGCACACATTATCATCACTGTCCCCGACAGGCTTACAATCTAAATTCCCTATCTGTATGTATTTGGAAGGAAACCGGAGTACCAGGAAGAAACCCACGCAAACACAGAGAGAACATACAAACTCTTTGCAGATGTTGTCCTTGGTGGGGTTTGAACCCAGGACTCCAGCGCTGCAAGGCTGCTGTGCTAACCACTGCGCCACCATGCTGCTCCATGTGTTGAGATGTTGACCGAGTGTGACCAAGATCTGTCTATCTAAACACCTTCCCGTGGAATGCTATGTAGAAAAAATGCACAGCGCAAAGGGGAGAGCAACTCTATGTATGTACAAAGTACAAAAATCTAAAACAAACCGGAGTAAATGAACCAGAATAAAGGTTAGTATAAGAGAAATGGGTATGTGTTAGGTGTCGAGTTCCTGCCTCTGCACAGGTGGAATCTTGAACCATCTCTGCTGCAGTCTCCCATTCTTCTCCAGCCGCAGTGGAGTCTGCTCAGCAGAGACGTCGATCTCAGCATCTCGCTCAGGGTAATACTAGACGACTGGCTACTACTGCCCTTCCAGGCTCTGTTCTTGTAGCCAGCAATGTTCAGCAGCGAGCAGGTCTTTCTGGGACTAAGTCCAGATTTTCCCTTTCTGAGCATACCCACGGGATGACCTTTCATTGGATGTCAGGGGTCACATGCTTAGATACTGCAGCTAATCCCATTGGTCCTCTAGGAAGGTCCTAAAGGTGTTCTTCTGTGGCAGACTCCCATTGGTCCTTCTCGGAAGGTCTTGTACTTGCTGCAGCTATAAAAGGTTTGCATGGCTGCACGGCCATGCGCTAGTATACAATTGTTATCATGTGTGTGTTGATGAGTGCAAGTCGTTCCTTAAAAAACCCATCCTTTGTGTATGACTGTTCGCGTAAGGTGTATGGCTGCAATCTAGCGCTCGGCTGAACTCACAGCTTTAACACACAAAACAGCGTCTAACTGCTGTGACCACCAGTGCAGCACCGTGCTCTATTAGAGCGCTTACCTTACCTAAGTCTGGGTGGTTAGTGGCGTCCGCTAGTGTGGCACAGCACGCACTTCTGTGCATATTCGTTACCTCTGATACCCCAATTGTGGTGTCGATCGCAAGAATTCTACACTAACTCTAATCCTGTGTCCTGGGATAGAGTTCTGTGGTTCCTTGCTTGCGCTCTCTGTGCGGTACCGCGACCCTGTGACTTAACAGCGATCGCTTTCTTCATACAGAGTGAAGTTAACCCATGTGTGTATCCTCATTGTTCCGCCATATAGTCCGTCATTACTTAGCAGCAGGTTCCAACTCTGCACAGTGGACCCCGGGCAGCGAACGCACCTTATTATATCTGTATAATTATTTGGTGCGTTCCGCTAGCCCTAATAGTATGTGCACATTCACACTGTGGCCATTAACAGAAAGAACATAAGTTAAAATAGAATGAGCAAATTCTCTGCTTTCAGTAAATAAATAGTACATGTAAATAACATAGGGTACTTAGTTGACACTATTTTTATCAATAGAGCATAAAAGTCATCCCGCTGTGACAAAATATACCCAATCGGGTTGATCCATAAGTAAGGTAGTTTTTCTCACAACATGCCAGCAAACCTCAAAATAGAGGGTTAGAGCAAATAATACAATGAGCTATCACTGCACAAAAAATGTAATGTGACATCTAAGTTGAGATCCGTTAAAGACTTTTACAATGTTAACTTGATTTAATCCTCTTAAAGAGAATCTGTCAGCAGGTTTTTGGTATGTAAGCTGAGGACAGAATGATTTAAGTGTTAGGGTAAAAATGAGAAATTGAAAGAATAGGAGAACTCACCCAGATCCTCCTTGATGTGCAATTTTATTCCATGGTAAAATGTGACATCAAACCATATTAAAGTGTGGAGTGGAGGTAGCCAGGGAGCTATGCAGATGAGAGAGCCTAACGAACTACGGTCGCTTCACGCTTGCTTAGCGCAATGCCTCTCTTGTCAAGCTCCTATGTAGCTTTTGCTTACAGCGAGTATTTTATATCATTGCTTTGACCAGCTGGTCATGTGAGCCTTGTCTGATACGCCCCCTCTTGTGACAGGCACTTCACTGTCTATGGACTTCATACATGGAGAGCCTGGTGTGGGCGGGTTCAGCTCTCTAAGCTCTGCTTCATGCTAAATCTAAAAGCTTTGATTGTGTCAGGACTGCTGCACTCAGTAATTTAACTGATACATTGTTTGTTTCCGCGTCTCAAAGTCTGCATGAGACTGCTCTCAGATTCCCTTTAAGTGAGAAAACTTTCTGTGACAACTTATCAAGATGCACTTTTTTATAGTTAAAGTTGGATTGAGCTGTAGATGGCAGACTAAGTGTGGGCCCTCCACACTGGTGGCAGGAGAATGGTTCATAGAAGACATAAAAAGGACAGTCAGGCAGGCAGGTGGCGTGACCGATTTCATCACTGGCATCAGCTATAGGTGAAAGGACGTTTGAACTGATCTATGCCTGATTCATTTTGACAAATATAACGTTTTCAATGCTTGCGTCAGATAACCTGGTTCACTTGAATATGACAAAACCACTGGCCATGCTAAAAGCTTTCTATGATATTACACTGGAGGATGGACAGGACAGTACATCCATAGTAAACTGGGCTAATTCTTCTACTGGTCTAATCTGCTGACCCAGAAGTCTATGGAATTGAAGCTCAGGAGATCTGCTTGAGAAAGGACACAGTCAAGGTATTATCAAATAAGGCTGCTAAACCAATGCATATCTGTTTACAGAAGTGCATACATTTGGAGATATAGCAGATTAAACATCTGGTCCGTAATATCACAGAGATTGTAACTGTTGTTGCTGATGCATTGGCAACGTGTTGTAGGCCTAATGCTGGCAAAGTCAGGAGGTTTGTAGGATCTGAAGAGGGGTCTGATGGTAAGTCATACGGTCATGTAACACAACTTATCCTGCTAAAAGCCAATTTTGTATCCTTTCCGGTAGAGGAAAAAATCCCTGATTTTAATTTCATAGTGACATCCCCATGCATTGCAACATACAGTTTGCTATGCTGGCCAGCACAACTGGGTTCATCTTTGGTTCATTTTCATCATCCCACTGTGACAGTTGGTTATCATGAAAAGACTGACCATCACTACCAAACAGAATACTGGTCTGAACAGTACATACTAAGAGTCACGTCTGCATATATAGTATAACTAACAAATAAAGTGGCATTTTTTGTTTAGCAAATAAACAAAAAGTATAAGAAATTTGTATTGCTGCTCTAGAAAATAGGAAAAAACAAAGATACTTAGCACATAATTTGACCAATTCATGCATGTCCAGTAGCCACGGCAAGGCTATATTTTGCTCGGAACCTATCCTAATGTGATTTGTCTCCTGAGCTGATAGCCTTCACTTATATGGGTAGGTAGGATTCTGCTGTAATTAAAATTTCCACGGGCTGATGGGTGGGGTGCTATGTATACAAATGTCAAAAGACTGACCGTCACTTATAAACTGAATAGTGTTAGGTGGCTGTCACGGTCAGCATCATCTTCAATCATTCTTTCTGCCTGTGCCAACTCTGTGTCTCACTTCCCAATGCACATGCAGCTTTTCATCCTCTTCCTTTACCTCCTTTAAATCCTGATGCATGTAATATGGATATTGAGGCTCCAAAGCAAACACAACACACAGTGAACAAGTGCAAATTGCTGTTCTTCCTCTATCATCATTTGCATCTTGTTAAATGTTTTTCTCAGGACAGATATGGAGAGGATGGCCTCATTAATTTGCTTTTCCTGCTAACAAATGTGATCATCTCTTTGAAGAGCTTCAGTAGGTGACAGATGTTCCTCATCAGCTGACAATGGTTGGTAGATCTAAAAGTAACCAAAATTTTAGTTTGGATCATACAAATCGTTCCACCATTTGCAATGTTAAATTCCAGCAGATTTCAATGTTGCAAATTATGTGGTGCATTGGTAGTACCTTCTGGTCTTGAAAATCCAGAATGGCATGCCAGTATGTGTGAAATTAACTGAAACTTTTTTGGTCCCAGCCATCACCCTCCTCAAGGGGTATACTTTTAATATATATGTTGGACTATTAACTTCAGTAAGTGAGCCACGCAGAAAGCATGAGTTACTTTGTACACTGTAAGGCAGCCAAAACATTCTAGGTATTGTCACTTATGTCGTTTCCCAGCTGCAGTTGACAAGGATTCAGCCAGTGTGATAGTTACTGCTTGATGTACAGCAACAACTTGTCTACTGTATGGATTTTGCTCCACGTTTTTCAAGAAAGCTAAAACTATTTGTTAGCAGTTTACTTTGCATGAGTAATATGAGTGAGGTCAAGGTGTGAAGTCAACACTGTGCTGTGTGTCTGTTGAGGACGGGGGTCATGCCTGGTTCTGGATGAAGCAGATGTTGCTTCCATTGATGAAGGTTTCAACACATGTACAGATTGCAGAGTTGCTACAAATATTTATGTAATGGGCATTAAAATGCAGTTGGGCTCAAAAGTTTACATACCCCGGCAGAATTTTTGCTTTCTTGGCCTTCTCTCAGAGAATATGAATGATAAAACCAAAACGTTTTCTCCACTCATGGTTAGTGGCTGGGTGAAGCCATTTATTGTCAAACCACTGTGTTTTCTCTTTTAAAATTATAATGACAACTCAAAACATCCAAATTACCCTGATCCAAAGTTCACATACCCTGATGCTTTTAGGCTGATAGCATGCACAGAAGTTGACAAAAATTGGTTTGAATGGCTACTAAAGGTAACATCCTCACCTGTGACCTGTTTGCTTATAATCAGTGTGTGGGCAGAAAAGCTAACTGAGTTTCTGGGATCCAGACAGACTTTTGCATCTTTCATCCAGCCACTGACGTTTTTGTGAGTCATCGGGAAAGCAAAAGAACTGTCAATGGATCTACGGGAAAAAGTAGTTGAAATACAGTTAGGTCCATATATATTTGGACAGAGACAACATTTTTTTAATTTTGGTTATAGACATTACCACAATGAATTTTAAACAAAACAATTCAGATGCAGTTGAAGATCAGACTTTCAGCTTTCATTTGAGGGTATCCACATTAAAATTGGATGAAGGGTTTAGGAGTTTCAGCTCCTTAACATGTGCCACCCTGTTTTTAAAGGGACCAAAAGTAATTGGACAATTGACTCCAAGGCTATTTCATGGACAGGTGTGGGCAATCCCTTCGTTATGTCATTCTCAATTAAGCAGATAAAAGGCCTGGAGTTGATTTGAGGTGTGGTGCTTGCATTTGGAAGGTTTTGCTGTGAAGTAAACATGCGGTCAAAGGAGCTCTCCATGCAGGTGAAACAAGCCATCCTTACGCTGCGAAAACAGAAAAAACCCATCCGAGAAATTGCTACAATATTAGGAGTGGCAAAATCTACAGTTTGGTACATCCTGAGAAAGAAAGAAAGCACTGGTGAACTCATCAATGCAAAAAGACCTGGGCGCCCACGGAAGAAAACAATGGTGGATGATCGCAGAATAATCTCCATGGTGAAGAGAAACCCATTCACAACAACCAACCAAGTGAACAACACTCTCCAGGAGGTCGGCGTATCAATATCCAAATCTACCATAAAGAGAAGACTGCATTAAAGTAAATACAGAGGGTTCACTGCACTGTGCAAGCCACTCATAAGCATCAAGAATAAAAACGCTAGACTGGACTTTGCTAAAAAGCATCTAAAAAAGCCAGCACAGTTCTGGAAGAACATTCTTTGGACAGATGAAGCCAAGATCAACCTCTACCAGAATGATGGAAAGAGAAAAGTATGGCGAAGGCGTGGTACAGCTCATGATCCAAAGCATACCACATCATCTGTAAAACACAGCGGAGGCATTGTGATGGCTTGGGCATGCATGGCTGCCAGTGGCACTGGGTCACTAGTGTTTATTGATGATGTGACACAGGACAGAAGCAGCCGAATGAATTCTGAGGTATTCAGAGCCATACTGTGTGCTCAGATCCAGCCAAATGCAGCCAAACTGATTGGTCGTCGTTTCATACTACAGATGGACAATGACCCAAAACATAAAGCCAAAGCAACCCAGGAGTTTATTAAAGCAAAGAAGTGGAATATTTTTGAATGGCCAAGTCAGTCATCTGATCTCAACCCAATTGAGCATGCATTTCACTTGTTAAAGACTAAACTTCAGACAGAAAAGCCCACAAACAAACAGCAATTGAAAACCACCGTAGTGAAGGCCTGGCAGAGCATCAAAAAGGAGGAAACACAGCGTCTGGTGATGTCCATGAGTTCAAGACTTCAGGCAGTCATTGCCAACAAAGGGTATTCAACCAAGTACTAAAAATGAATATTTTATTTAAAATTATTGAATCTGTCCAATTACTTTTGGTCCCTTTTAAAACAGGGTGGCACATGTTAAGGAGCTGAAACTCCTAAACCCTTCATCTAATTTTAATGTGGATACCCTCAAATGAAAGCTGAAAGTCTGAACTTCAACTGCACCAGAATTGTTTTGTTTAAAATTCATTGTGGTAATGTCTGTAACCAAAATTAGAAAAATGTTGTCTCTGTCCAAATATATATGGACCTAACTGTATATAAAACAGGAAAAGGATACAAAAAGATATCCAAGGAATTAATAATGCAAGTCAGCAGCGTTCAAACTATGATTAACAAATTGGAAATCTCTGTAAAAACAAACCACGGTCAGATAAACCAACAAAAATGTCATCCACTACTGCCAGGAAAATTGTTCAGGATGCAAAGAAAAACCCACAAATAACATCAGCTGAAATACAGGACTCTCTGAAAACTAGTGTTGTGGCTATTTCAAGATGCACAATAAAGAGGCACTTGAAGAAAAATGAGCTGCATGGTTGAGTTGCCAGAAGAAAGCCATTACTGAGTAAATGCCACAAAGTATCTCACCTCCAATATACAAAACAACACAGAATCAAGCCTCAAAACTTCTGGAACAAGGTAGTTTGGAGTGATGAGACCAAAATTAAAGTTTTTGGCCACAACCATAAATGTTACATTTGGAGAGAGGTCAACAAGGCCTATGATGAAAGGAACTCAATTCCAATTGGAAAGTACGGAGGTGGATCATTGATGTTTTGGGGATGTGTGAGCTACAAAGGCCCAGGAAACTTGGTCAAAGTTGAAGGAAATATGAATTCAGCACGTTATCAGCAAATGCTGGAGGCAAATTTACACTCATCAGCCTGGAAGCTGCAAATAGGACGTACTTGGATGTTCCAACATCCAACATGACAATGATACAAAATGAAAGGCTAAGTTAACTTGTCTTTGGCAGAACAAAGTGAAGGTTCTGGAGTGGCCACCTCAGTCTCCTGATCTCAACATCATTGAGCCTCTCTGGGGAAATCTCAAGCGCGCAGTTAATGCTAGACAGCCCGGGAATTTATAGGAACTGGAGTCTTTTTGCCAAGAAGAGTGGGCAGCTTTACCATCTGAGGAAATAAAAAACCTCATCCACAACTACTGTACCACAAAAGATTTCAAGCTGTCATTGATGTTAGAGGGGGCAATACATGGTATTAAGAAATGGTGTGTGTGAACTTTGGGTCAGGGTCATTTGGATGTTTTGGGTTGTCATTATGATTTAAAAAGAGAAAACACAGTAGTTTGATGATAAATGGCTTCACTCAACCACTAACTATGAATGGAGAAAAAGTTTTGGTGCTATCATTCATATTCTCTGAAAAAAGGCCAAGAAAGCAAAAATTATGCCAGGGTATGTAAACTTTTGAGCACAACTGTATATGTATTGTCCATGCTCATATTGTCTGTTCCAGGTGTCTACTGGGCAGTGCACTTTGGAAATTAAATACATCAATAGACTGGCCTACTTTATTCTGCACATACAGAGCATGGGAACACTTTCTGGGAGAAATATTGGGGGCTAGTTATCTTCCAGAAAGGCTGTGTTCACACCATTCTTTCTGGAAGGCCAGCTGACAAGACAAGTTGATAAGGCAGCGACTACACCACCAGAAACTTGACTAGGTGAGAGTTTAATTGGCAAACAAAAGGATGCTTTGGAGCATACGTCTATTTTCTCAACAAGCAGTTAGAGATGGATATATGAGCAATGTAGGAGAAGAAGAAGGTGTACTTGATGTATGATAGTAGAGGTGCATAACTGTTGATGGTGACAGGTATTAAACAAAGGTGTGTCCTCGCTGACAGAGAAATGAGAGTGATAAAAAGGAGGAGAACAATCTTAGGTTCTGATTGATGGCCACCTTGATTTTCCCAAATGAGGTCATTTTGCATCACTGCCTGATGCAGAAACACAATTATTATTATTATAATTATTTATATAGCACCATTAATTTCATGTTGCTGTACAAGAAAAGGGGTTACACATAAAGTTATAGATATCATTTACAGTAAACAAATAATACAAAGTTATAGATATCGTTTACAGTAAACAAATTTACAATGACAGACTGGTACAGAGGGGAGAGGACCCTGTCCTTGTGGACTTACATTCTTTGGGATAATGGGGAAGAGACAGAAGGTTGGCATGCAGCAGCTCTGGTGGTGGAGAGGCTGCAGCTCGGGTGGTGGGGAGGCGGCAGAATGGTTATGGCAGGCTGAAGCGTTCCTGAAGAGATGGGTTTTCAAGTTCCATCTGAGGGATCCGAGGGTGGTGGATAATTAGACATTTTCAGACGTGGAATTTCAGAGAATGAGGATATTCATGAGAAATCTTGGAGGCGGTTGTGTGAGGAACAAATAAGTGTGGAGGAGAGTAGGAGGTCTTGGGAGGATCATAGATAACATGAGGGAAGATATTGGGAGATTAGTTCTGAGATATGGGGAGGGGACAGGTTGTGGATGGCTTTGTAGGTCAGTGTTAGTAGTTTGAACTGGATTAGTTGGGGAATTGAGAGCCAGTGGAGGGATTTGCAGAGGGGAGAAACAGGAGAGTAGTCAGGAGAGAGGCGGATTAGTCGGGCAGCAGAGTTGAGGACAGATTGGAGTGGTGCAAGAGAGTTAGCGGGGAGGCCACAGAGGAGGGTGTTGCAGTAATCAAGGCAGGAGATGATGAGGGCATGCACAAGAGTTTTAGTAGATTGAGGGCTGAGGAAATATTTTTTAGTTGGGTGCAACAGGAGATGACAAGAGTTTGGATAAGCGGTTTGAAGGACAAGGCAGAGTCAAGAGTTACTCCAAGGCAGCGGAATTCAGGTGCGGGAGAGAGTGTGATGCCATTTGCCATAATAGATACGTCGAGTAGGGGAGATTCGCGAAATGGAGGAAAGATGATGAGTTTGGTTTTGTCTACATTGAGTTTTAGGAAGCGAGGGTTGAAGAAAGAGGATATGGCTGATAGACACCATGGGATTCTGGACAGCAAGGAGGTGATATCTGGGCCAAAGAGGTAGATCTGAGTGTCGTCAGCATAGAGGTGGTACTAGAAGTCATGGGACTTTATGAGTTGTCCTAGGTTAAGGGTATAGATGGAAAAAAGTAGGGGCCCCAGGACAGAGCCTTGAGGGACTCCAACAGAGAGAGGGTGGGATAAGGATTTAGTGTGGCAGTGGGAAATGCTAAATGTGCGGTCGGAGAGGTATGTGGCAATCTAGGTCAGGGCAATGTGTTTGACACCAAGGGAAGAAAGAATCTGTAGCAGTAGGCAGTGGTCAACTGTGTCGAAGGCAGAGGACAAGTCGAGAAGGAGAATGGAGAAATGTCTGTTAGCTTTGGCTGTGAGTAAGTCATTAGTAATTTTGGTCAGGGCAGTCTCGGTGGAGTATTGGGGGCAGAATCCAGATAGGAGGTTGTCAAGGAGAGCGCTAGATGAGAGGTGGGAGGAAAGTTGACCCTGGACATGCTGCTCAAGGAGTTTGGAAGCCAATAGTAGCAGTGATATGGGGCGATAGCTGGGCATAGCAGTTGGGTCAAGGTCAGTTTTTTTGAGGATGGGTGTGATGGTGTCATGGTGGAAGGCAGAGGGGAAGGTACCAGAAAATAGTGATAGTCTATATGAGCAAGGACATCCTTGGCTTATTTTCCTCTTGCAGAAACTGAAGACTTCCAAAGAATCATAGATCAGCAACTTGAAAAAGAGGTCATAAACAAGAAACACCAACATTGATGACACACCACAAACACCAAAGGGCACTATTGTAACTGTAAAATGGTGATAAATATAGTTATACTAATCAGTTGATTACTTGGACCCCCATTCGTTTGAATGGGGTTCGAGTTTAAGTTTGGGTACCTTTCTGGTACCAAAAACGAACTGGTAACAAAACCAAACTTTTTTATAAAGTTTGGCCGAACCAGACAGACTCAAACAACCACAGGTCCGCCAATCCCTATTTGTGAGCCTTTTCTGTGACTCTAGCAATTTATGAAATTACAGAATATTGTTTTCTTGACATATAAAAAGACAAACTTCAAATTTATGGAGATCTGTTAATTTCAGTTAATTCTTCTTGAAGTCTCTTTAATTAATTGTTTCTTAACAGAAAATACCTCGCCAAAGGTATTCATTTGTGACAAACTGCATAGCCCTACAATCTAGAAAGTTCAGTCCAGGTTCCCCACACAAACCCTAACATTTTAAATCAGGGGGAGAGAAGAGAGGATGGCTAAGCCACAGATGCACCAGCAGAATACCCACATTATGACACACAGCTAACAAGCCTCTAGAAAACCAACAACAGACAAATCCAGCCAAATTCAGTTACAGGTTACGTACTGCATGGTTTAGAACAAGAGGAGCATTGAGAGCAGATATCCAGTCTAGACATGAAATGACCAGTGCTCTGAAGCTAAACAGAGTAGACCATAAAATGTATTAGGTAAAGCAGATGGGTGGGAAGTAGGGATGAGCAAAACAGATCGGACAAATTCAAAAATCGCCGACTAGTGTGGGGTCGGCCATGAGGTCGGCGATCATCGCGCCAAAGTCGCATTTCGTATGATGCTTTCAGCGCAATTTTTCAGCCAATGAAGGAGGATGCAGAGTGTGGGCAGCATGATGACATAGGTCTCGGTCCCCACCATCTTAGAGAAGGGCATGACAGTGATTGGCTGGCTTCCTGCAGCATCACAGGGGCTATAAAGGGGCATGCACACCGACCGCCATCTTACTTCTGCCGATTGTAGCATAGGGAGAGGTTGCTGCAGCTTCATCAGAAGAAGGGATATAGTTAGGGAGGGAAGATTAAGCCCCGAAACTGCTTGTCCTGTAGCAATTTCCACTGTCCAACACCACTAGTGTTGAGCGATACCTTCCGATATCGGAAAGTATCGGTATCGGATAGGATCGGCCGATATTCAAAAAATATCGGATATCGCCGATACCGATACCCGATCCCAATGCAAGTCAATGGGACCAAAATATCGGAATTAAAATAAACCCTTTCTTTCCTTGTAGGTTCATTCTACATGAAGGAAAACAACTAAGAATAATGCAGGATATATTTGGGGAGGTGGCGGAGACATTAAAGTCATAGAGGTTTAGCCCAATCAAATAGAATACATAGTAACATAGTAACATAGTTAGTAAGGCCGAAAAAAGACATTTGTCCATCCAGTTCAGCCTATATTCCATCATAATAAATCCCCAGATCTACGTCCTTCTACAGAACCTAATTGTATGATACAATATTGTTCTGCTCCAGGAAGACATCCAGGCCTCTCTTGAACCCCTCGACTGAGTTCGCCATCACCACCTCCTCAGGCAAGCAATTCCAGATTCTCACTGCCCTAACAGTAAAGAATCCTCTTCTATGTTGGTGGAAAAACCTTCTCTCCTCCAGACGCAAAGAATGCCCCCTTGTGCCCGTCACCTTCCTTGGTATAAACAGATCCTCAGCGAGATATTTGTATTGTCCCCTTATATACTTATACATGGTTATTAGATCGCCCCTCAGTCGTCTTTTTTCTAGACTAAATAATCCTAATTTCGCTAATCTATCTGGGTATTGTAGTTCTCACATCCCCTTTATTAATTTTGTTGCCCTCCTTTGTACTCTCTCTAGTTCCATTATATCCTTCCTGAGCATCGGTGCCCAAAACTGGACACAGTACTCCATGTGCGGTCTAACTAGGGATTTGTACAGAGGCAGTATAATGCTCTCATCATGTGTATCCAGACCTCTTTTAATGCACCCCATGATCCTGTTTGCCTTGGCAGCTGCTGCCTGGCACTGGCTGCTCCAGGTAAGTTTATCATTAACTAGGATCCCCAAGTCCTTCTCCCTGTCAGATTTACCCAGTGGTTTCCCATTCAGTGTGTAATGGTGATATTGATTCCTTCTTCCCATGTGTATAACCTTACATTTATCATTGTTAAACCTCATCTGCCACCTTTCAGCCCAAGTTTTTAACTTATCCAGATCCATCTGTAGCAGAATACTATCTTCTCTTGTATTAACTGCTTTACATAGTTTTGTATCATCTGCAAATATCGATATTGTACTGTGTAAACCTTCTACCAGATCATTAATGAATATGTTGAAGAGAACAGGTCCCAATACTGACCCCTGCGGTACCCCACTGGTCACAGCGACCCAGTTAGAGACTATACCATTTATAACCACCCTCTGCTTTCTATCACTAAGCCAGTTACTAACCCATTTACACACATTTTCCCCCAGACCAAGCATTCTCATTTTGTGTACCAACCTCTTGTGCGGCACGGTATCAAACGCTTTGGAAAAATCGAGATATACCACGTCCAATGACTCACCGTTGTCCAGCCTATAGCTTACCTCTTCATAAAAACTGATTAGATTGGTTTGACAGGAGCGATTTCTCATAAACCAATGCTGATATGGAGTTAAACAGTTATTCTCATTGAGATAATCCAGAATAACATCCCTCAGAAACCCTTCAAATATTTTACCAACAATAGAGGTTAGACTTACTGGCCTATAATTTCCAGGTTCACTTTTAGAGCCCTTTTTGAATATTGGCACCACATTTGCTATGCGCCAATCCTGCGGAACAGACCCTGTCGCTATAGAGTCCCTAAAAATAAGAAATAATGATTTATCTATTACATTACTTAGTTCTCTTAGTACTCGTGGGTGTATGCCATCCGGACCCGGAGATTTATCTATTTTAATCTTATTTAGCCGGTTTCGCACCTCTTCTTGGGTTAGATTGGTGACCCTTAATATAGGGTTTTCATTGTTTCTTGGGATTTCACCTAGCATTTCATTTTCCACCGTGAATACTGTGGAGAAGAAGGTGTTTAATATGTTAGCTTTTTCCTCGTCATCTACAACCATTCTTTCCTCACTATTTTTTAAGGGCCCTACATTTTCAGTTTTTATTCTTTTACTATTGATATAGTTGAAGAACAGTTTGGGATTAGTTTTACTCTCCTTAGCAATGTGCTTCTCTGTTTCCTTTTTGGCAGCTTTAATTAGTTTTTTAGATAAAGTATTTTTCTCCCTATGGTTTTTTAGAGCTTCAATGGTGCCATCCTGCTTTAGTAGTGCAAATGCTTTCTTTTTACTGTTAATTGCCTGTCTTACTTCTTTGTTTAGCCACATTGGGTTTTTCCTATTTCTAGTCGTTTTATTCCCACAAGGTATAAACCGCTTACAGTGCCTATTTAGGATGTTCTTAAACATTTTCCATTTATTATCTGTATTCTTATTTCTGAGGATATTGTCCCAGTCTACCAGATTAAGGGCATCTCTAAGCTGGTCAAACTTTGCCTTCCTAAAGTTCAGTGTTTTTGTGACTCCCTGACAAGTCCCCCTAGTGAAAGACAGGTGAAACTGTACAATATTGTGATCGCTATTTCCTAGATGCCCGACCACCTGCAGATTTGTTATTCTGTCAGGTCTATTAGATAGTATTAGGTCTAAAAGTGCTGCTCCTCTGGTTGGATTCTGCACCAATTGTGAAAGATAATTTTTCTTGGTTATTAGCAGAAACCTGTTGCCTTTATGGGTTTCACAGGTTTCTGTTTCCCAGTTAATATCCGGGTAGTTAAAGTCCCCCATAACCAGGACCTCATTATGGGTTGCAGCTTCATCTATCTGCTTTAGAAGTAGACTTTCCTTGGTTTCTGTTATATTTGGGGGTTTGTAACAGACCCCAATGAGAATTTTGTTACCATTTTTCCCTCCATGAATTTCGACCCATATGGACTCGACATCCTCATTTCCTTCGCTAATATCCTCCCTTAAAGTGGACTTTAGACAAGACTTTACATAGAGACAAACCCCTCCTCCTCTCCGATTTTTACGATCCTTTCTAAACAGACTGTAACCCTGTAAGTTAACTGCCCAGTCATAGCTTTCATCTAACCATGTCTCGGTTATTCCCACTATGTCAAAATTACCTGTAGATATTTCTGCTTCTAGTTCTTCCATCTTGTTTGTCAGGCTTCTGGCGTTTGCGAGCATGCAGTTTAGAGGATTTTGTTTTGTTCCAATCTCCTCGCTGTGGATTGTTTTAGAAATGTTCTTACCTCCCTTCTGAGTATGTTTTCCTGGATCTTCTTTGTTCAAGTCTAATGTTTTTCTTCCCGTCCCCTCTTCTTCTAGTTTAACGCCCTCCTGATGAGTGTAGCGAGTCTTCTGGCGAATGTGTGTTTCCCAGGTTTGTTGAGGTGTAGTCTGTCTCTGGCGAGGAGTCCATCGTACAAGTAATTCACACCGTGGTCCAGGAATCCGAATCCTTGTTGTCTGCACCATCGTCTTAGCCAGTTGTTTGCATCAAGGATCCTGTTCCATCTCCTGGTGCCATGCCCGTCTACTGGAAGGATAGAAGAAAAAACTACCTGTGCATCCAGTTCCTTTACTTTCTTCCCCAACTCTTCAAAGTCTTTGCAGATTGTCGGTAGGTCCTTCCTTGCCGTGTCATTGGTGCCAACATGTATCAGAAGAAATGGGTGGACGTCCTTGGAGCTGAAGAGCTTTGGTATCCTATCGGTCACATCCTTGATCATGGCACCTGGAAGGCAGCATACTTCTCTTGCAGTTATGTCCGGTCTGCAGATGGCTGCTTCTGTGCCTCTCAGTAGTGAGTCTCCCACCACCACCACTCTTCGTTGCTTCTTGGCTGTACTTTTTGCTGTCACTTGTTGCTGTGTGCCCTTTTCTTTTTTGCTTGCTGGTATTGCTTCATCCTTAGGTGTGCCATCTTCATCCTCTACAAAGATTTGATATCGGTTCTTCAGTTGTGTGGTTGGTGATTTCTCCATGGTCTTCTTGCTTCTTTTGGTCACATGCTTCCACTCATCTGCTTTTGGAGGTTCTCTGCTGTGGATTCTGTTTTTGGGCTCCCTCTGGTGGTTACAGATGGTACTGGGTGACTTGTGTTCTCTGCGGTCTCTGGTGTCCACCTGTTCTATCAGGATATGGGAGTTTCCTATTTAACCTGGCTTTCTTGTCATTTCCTCGCCGGCTATCAATGTAATCAGTGTGTCTTGTTACCTCTGCTTCCCGCTTCTGTATTCTTCAGGACAAGCTAAGTTTTTGATTTTCCTGTTCCACGTTTTGCTTAATTTTTGTCTTAGTCCAGCTTGCAGATATGTGATTCCTTTTTGCTGGTTGCTCTAGTGGGCTGATATTACTCCTCATGTTCCATGAGTTGGAACATGAGTTCAAGTAATTTCAGGATGGTTTTTTGTAGGGTTTTTCGCTGACCGCGCAGTTCACTTTTGTATCCTCTGCTATCTAGCTTTAGCGGGCCTCATTTTGCTGAATCTGTTTTCATAACTACGTATGTGCTTTCCTCTCATTTCACCGTCATTACATGTGGGGGGCTGCTATTTCTGTGGGGTGTTTCTCTGGAGGCAAGAGAGGTCTGTGTTTCTTCTAATAGGGAAAGTTAGTTCTTCGGCTGGCGCGAGACGTCTAGAATCATCATAGGCACGTTCCCCGGCTACAGCTAGTTGTGTGTTGAGGTTCAGGATCGCGGTCAGCTCAGTTTCCATCACCCTAGAGCTTGTTTTGTTTTTTGTGCTTGTCCTTTTGTGATCCCCTGCCATTGGGATCATGACAGTATAGCTGGCCAAAAAGTGGTAATCGTATTGGCTGAAGTAGGAGGAAAAGTAGTCTGAGGAAGTTTTTTTTTTTTTTTTTTTTCCCTCAGAGTTTGCTGCATAGCCTTAATTGCAGCCTGGCTGCGTCTTACCTCCTCTTAATCCTTGAATGGCTCTGACCTCAGCTGTTTATCATGGACGTCCAGAGTTTGGCTTCCAGCCTGAATAATCTTGCTGCTAAGGTTCAAAATATACAAGATTTTGTTGTACATGCTCCTATGTCTGAACCTAGAATTCCTATCCCAGAGTTTTTTTCTGGAGATAGATCTAGTTTTCTGAATTTTAGGAACAATTGCAAGCTGTTTCTTTCTTTGAAATCTCGCTCTTCTGGAGACCCTGCTCAGCAAGTCAAGATTGTTATATCTTTCCTGCGGGGTGACCCTCAGAATTGGGCATTTGCACTGGCACCAGGGGATCCTGCGTTGCTCAATGTGGATGCGTTTTTTCTGGCATTGGGTTTGCTCTATGAGGAACCTAACCTAGAGATTCAGGCTGAAAAAGCTTTATTGGCTCTCTCTCAGGGGCAAGATGAAGCAGAAATATATTGTCAGAAATTTCGGAAATGGTCGGTGCTTACTCAGTGGAATGAGTGCGCCCTGGCTGCAAGATTCAGAGATGGCCTTTCTGAGGCCATTAAAGATGTCATGGTGGGGTTCCCTGCGCCTACAGGTCTGAATGAGTCTATGACTATGGCTATTCAGATTGATCGGCGTTTACGGGAGCGCAAACCTGTGCACCATTTGGCGGTGTCTTCTGAACAGGCAGCTGAGACAATGCAATGTGATAGAATTCAGTCCAGAAGTGAACAGCAAAACTATAGGCGGAAAAATGGGTTGTGTTTTTATTGTGGTGATTCAGCTCATGTTATATCAGCATGCTCTAAACGCACAAAAAAGGTTGATAAGTCTGTTGCCATTAGTACTTTACAGTCTAAGTTCATTCTGTCTGTGACTCTGATTTGTTTATTATCAGCCATTTCCGTCGATGCCTATGTGGATTCAGGCGCTGCCCTGAGTCTTATGGATTGGTCATTTGCCAACCGCTGTGGGTTTAGTCTGGAGCCTCTGGAAGTCCCTATTCCTTTGAAAGGAATTGACTCTACACCTTTGGCTATGAATAAACCTCACTACTGGACACAAGTGACCATGCGTATGACTCCCGTTCATCAGGAGGTGATTCGCTTCCTGGTACTGTATAATTTACATGATGTCTTAGTGCTTGGTCTGCCATGGTTACAAACTCATAACCCAGTCTTGGACTGGAAAACGATGTCTGTGTTAAGCTGGGGATGTCAGGGGGTTCATGATGATGCACCTCCGATTTCTATCGCTTCATCTACTCCTTCTGAGGTTCCGGTATTTTTGTCTGATTATCGGGATGTTTTTGAGGAGCCTAAGCTCAATTCGCTTCCTCCTCACAGGGATTGCGATTGTGCTATAGATTTGATTCCTGGCAGTAAATTTCCTAAAGGTCGTTTGTTCAATCTGTCAGTGCCAGAGCATACTGCTATGCGGGATTATGTTAAGGAGTCCTTGGAAAAGGGACATATCCGTCCATCTTCGTCCCCTTTGGGAGCAGGTTTTTTTTTGTGGCCAAGAAAGATGGTTCCTTGAGGCCTTGTATAGATTACCGTCTTTTGAATAAGATTACAGTTAAATATCAGTATCCTTTGCCATTGTTGACTGATTTGTTCGCTCGCATTAAGGGGGCTAAATGGTTCACTAAGATTGATCTTCGGGGTGCGTATAATCTTGTGCGGATAAAGCAGGGTGATGAGTGGAAAACCGCATTTAATACGCCTGAGGGCCATTTTGAGTATTTGGTGATGCCTTTTGGACTTTCTAATGCTCCTTCTGTCTTCCAGTCCTTTATGCACGATATTTTCCGTGAATATCTGGATAAATTTATGATTGTGTATTTGGATGATGTTTTGGTTTTTTCGGATGACTGGGATTCCCATGTTCAGCAGGTCAGGAAGGTGTTTCAGGTCCTGCGGGCCAATTCTTTGTTTGTAAAAGGTTCAAAGTGTCTCTTTGGAGTCCAGAAGATTTCTTTTTTGGGGTATATTTTTTCCCCTTCTACTATTGAGATGGATCCCGTCAAGGTTCAGGCTATTTGTGACTGGACGCAGCCTACATCTCTTAAGAGTCTACAGAAGTTCTTAGGCTTTGCTAATTTTTATCGTCGTTTCATAACTAATTTTTCTAGTGTTGTTAAGCCTTTGACGGATTTGACTAAGAAGGGTGCTGATGTTGCTGATTGGTCTCCTGCGGCTGTGGAGGCCTTTCAGGAACTTAAGCGCCGGTTTTCTTCTGCTCCTCTGTTGCGTCAGCCAGATGTTTCGCTTCCTTTTCAGGTTGAGGTTGATGCTTCCGAGATTGGAGCGGGGGCGGTTTTGTCACAGAGAAGCTCCGATTGCTCAGTGATGAAGCCATGTGCGTTCTTTTCTAGAAAGTTTTCGCCCACTGAGCGGAATTATGATGTTGGTAATCGGGAGCTTTTGGCCATGAAGTGGGCATTTGAGGAGTGGCGTCATTGGCTTGAGGGTGCTAGACATCGTGTGGTGGTCTTGACTGATCACAAAAATCTGATTTACCTTGAGTCTGCCAAGCGTCTGAATCCTAGACAGGCTCGTTGGTCACTGTTTTTCTCCCGTTTCGATTTTGTGGTTTCATACCTGCCAGGTTCAAAGAATGTGAAGGCGGATGCTCTTTCTAGGAGTTTTGTGCCTGACTCCCCTGGAAATTCTGAGCCCACTGGTATCCTTAGGGATGGGGTGATTTTGTCGGCTGTCTCCCCAGACTTGCGACGTGCTTTGCAGGAGTTTCAGGTGGATAAACCTGATCGTTGTCCGCCTGAAAGACTGTTTGTTCCGGATAATTGGACCAGTAGAGTCATCTCCGAGGTCCATTCTTCTGCGTTGGCAGGTCATCCTGGAATATTTGGTACTAGAGACTTGGTGGCCAGGTCTTTTTGGTGGCCTTCCTTGTCGAGGGATGTGCGTTCTTTTGTGCAGTCTTGTGAAGTTTGCGCTCGGGCTAAGCCTTGCTGTTCTCGGGCCAGTGGATTGTTGTCACCTTTGCCTATTCCGAAGAGGCCTTGGACGCACATTTCCATGGACTTTATTTCGGATCTCCCTGTCTCTCAAAAAATGTCCGTCATCTGGGTTGTGTGTGACCGCTTTTCTAAGATGGTTCATCTGGTACCCTTGCCTAAGTTGCCTTCCTCCTCTGAGTTGGTCCCTCTGTTTTTTCAGAACGTGGTTCGTTTGCATGGGATTCCGGAGAACATCGTTTCTGACAGGGGATCCCAGTTTGTGTCTAGATTTTGGCGGACGTTCTGTGCTAAGATGGGCATTGATTTGTCCTTTTCGTCTGCATTCCATCCTCAGACGAATGGCCAGACGGAACGAACTAATCAGACCTTGGAGACTTATTTAAGGTGTTTTGTTTCTGCTGATCAAGATGACTGGGTTACCTTTTTGCCGCTTGCCGAATTTGCCCTTAATAATCGGGCTAGTTCTGCTACCTTGGTTTCTCCTTTCTTTTGTAATTCGGGGTTTCATCCTCGTTTTTCCTCTGGTCAGGTGGAACCTTCTGTGCTAAGATGGGCATTGATTTGTCCTTTTCGTCTGCATTCCATCCTCAGACGAATGGCCAGACGGAACGAACTAATCAGACCTTGGAGACTTATTTAACCCCTTCCCGACCCATGACGCCACGTAGGCGTCATGAAAGTCGGTGCCAATCCGACCCATGACGCCTATGTGGCGTCATGGAAAGATCGCGTACCTGCAGATCGGGTGAAAGGGTTAACTCCCATTTCACCCGATCTGCCGGGACAGGGGGAGTAGTAGTTTAGCCCAGGGGGGGTGGCTTCACCCCCTCGTGGCTACGATCGCTCTGATTGGCTGTTGAAAGTGAAACTGCCAATCAGAGCGATTTGTAATATTTCACCTATTATAACTGGTGAAATATTACAATCCAGCCATGGCCGATGCTGAAATATCATCGGCCATGGCTGGAAATACTAATGTGCCCCCACCCCACCCCACCGATCACCACCCCAGCCCCCCGATCTGGCCGGTACACTGCTCCGGCTCCCCTCCGTCCAGTGCTCCGCTCCCCCCGTGCTCTTGTCCGCTCCCCCCGTACTCCAATCACCCCCCCGTGCTCCAATCACTCCCCCTGCACTCCGATCCACCCCCCCGGTGCTCCGTTCCACCCCCCCGTGCTCCATTCCAGCCCCCCGTGCTCCGTTCCACGACCCCCGTGCTCCGTTCCACCCCTCCCGCGCTCCGATTCCCCCCCGTGCTCCGATCCCCCCCCCGTGGTCCCCCCCCACCCCATCATACTTACTGATCCAGCCGGGGTCCCGTCCGTCTTCTCCCTGGGCGCCGCCATCTTCCAAAATGGCGGGCGCATGCGCAGTGCGCCCGCCGAATCTGCCGGCCGGCAGATTCGTTCCAAAGTGCATTTTGATCACTGAGATAGATTATATCTCAGTGATCAAAATAAAAAAAATAATAAATGACCCCCCCCTTTGTCACCCCCACAGGTAGGGACAATAAAAAAATAAAGAATTTTTTTTTTTCCACTAATGTTAGAATAGGGTTAGGGTTAGGGTTAGGGGTAGGGTTAGGGGTAGGGTTAGGGTTAGGGGTAGGGTTAGGGGTAGGGTTAGGGTTAGGGGTAGGGTTAGGGTTAGGGGTAGTTGTAGGGTTAGGGCTAGGGTTAGGGTTTCGGTATGTGCACACGTATTCTGGTCCTCTGCGGATTTTTCCGCTGCGGATTTGATAAATCCGCAGTGCTAAACCGCTGCGGATTTATGGCGGATTTACCGCGTTTTTTTCTGCGCATTTCACGGCGGTTTTACAACTGCGATTTTCTATTGGAGCAGTTGTAAAACCGCTGCGGAATCCGCACAAAGAAGTGACATGCTGCGGAATGTAAACCGCTGCGTTTCCGTGCAGTTTTTCTGCGGCATGTGTACAGCGATTTTTGTTTCCCGTAGGTTTACATTGAACTGTAAACTCATGGGAAACTGCTGCGGATCCGCAGCGTTTTCCGCAGCGTGTGCACATACCTTTAGAATTAGGCTATGTGCACACTGTGCGGATTTGGCTGCGGATTGGCCGCTGCGGATTCGCAGCAGTATTCCATCAGGTTTACAGTACAATGTAAACATATGAAAAACCAAATCCGCTGTGCCCATGGTGCGGAAAATACCGCGCGGAAACGCTGCGTTGTATTTTCCGCAGCATGTCAATTCTTTGTGCGGATTCCGCAGCGTTTTATACCTGCTCCTCAATAGGAATCCGCAGGTGAAATCCGCACAAAAAACACTGGAAATCCGCGGAAAATCCGCAGGTAAAACGCAGTGCCTTGTACCCGCAGATTTTTCAAAAATGGTGCTGAAAAATCTCACACGAATCCGCAACATGGGCACATAGCCTTAGGGTTAGGGTTGGAATTAGGGTTGTGGTTAGGGTTGTGATTAGGGTTATGGCTACAGTTGGGATTAGGGTTAGGGTTGGAATTAGGGTTGTGGTTAGGGTTGTGATTAGGGTTATGGCTACAGTTGGGATTAGGGTTAGGGGTGTGTTGGGGTTAGTGTTGGAGTTAGAATTGAGGGGTTACCACTGTTTAGGCACATCAGGGGTCTCCAAACGCAACATGGCGCCACCATTGATTCCAGCCAATCTCGTATTCAAAAAGTCAAATGGTGCTCCCTCACTTCCGAGCCCTGACGTGTGCCCAAACTCAGGACAAACTGCGCAACAATTACTGGGGTCCAATTTATCCTGTTACCCTTGTGAATCTAAAAAAATGCTTGCTAAAACATAATTTTTGAGGAAAGAAAAATGATTTTTTATTTTCACGGCTCTGCGTTGTAAACGTCTGTGAAGCACTTGGGGGTTCAAAGTGCTCACCACATATCTAGATAAGTTCCTTGGGGGGTCTAGTTTCTAAAATGGGGTCACTTGTGGGGGTTTCTACTGTTTAGGCACACCAGGGGCTCTGCAAACGCAACGTGACACCCGCAGACCATTCCATCAAAGTCTGCATTTCAAAACGTCACTACTTCACTTCCGAGCCCCGGCATGTGCCCAAACAGTGATTTACCCCCACATATGGGGTATCAGCGTACTCAGGAGAAACTGGACAACAACTTTTGGGGTCCAATTTCTCCTGTTACCCTTGGGAAAATAAAAAATTGCAGGCTAAAAGATCATTTTTGAGAAAATAATTTTTTTTTTATTTTCATGGCTCTGCGTTATAAACTTCTGTGAAGCACTTGGTAGTTCAAAGTCCTCACCACACATCTAGATTAGTTCCTTTGGGGGTCTAGTTTCCAAAATGGGGTCACTTGTGGGGGTTTCTACTGTTAAGCCACATCAGGGGTTCTGCAAACGCAACGTGACGCCCACAGAGCATTCCATCAAAGTCTGCATTTCAAAACGTCACTACTTCACTTCCGAGCCCCGGCATGTGCCCAAACAGTGATTTACCCCCACATATGGGGTATCAGCGTACTCAGGAGAAACTGGACAACAACTTTTGGGGTCCAATTTCTCCTGTTACCCTTGGGAAAATAAAAAATTGCAGGCTAAAAAATCATTTTTGAGAAAATAATTTTTTTTTTTATTTTCATGGCTCTGCGTTATAAACTTCTGTGAAGCACTTGGGGGTTCAAAGTCCTCACCACACATCTAGATTAGTTCCTTTGGGGGTCTAGTTTCCAAAATGGGGTCACTTGTGGGGGGTTTCTACTGTTAAGCCACATCAGGGGCTCTGCAAACGCAACGTGACGCCCACAGAGCATTCCATCAAAGTCTGCATTTCAAAACGTCACTACTTCACTTCCGAGCCCCGGCATATGCCCAAACAGTGATTTACCCCCACATATGGGGTATCAGCGTACTGAGGAGAAACTGGACAACAACTTTTGGGGTCCAATTTCTCCTGTAACCTTTGGGAAAATAAAAAATTCTGGGCTAAATAATTATTTTTGAGGAAAGAAAACGTATTTATTATTTTCACGGCTGTGCATTATAAACTTCTATGAAGCACTTGGGGCTTCAAAGTGCTCACCACACATCTAGATAAGTTCCTTTGGGGGTCTAGTTTCCAAAATGGGGTCACTTGTGGGGGGTTTCTACTGTTAAGCCACATCAGGGGCTCTGCAAACGCAACGTGACGCCCACAGAGCATTCCATCAAAGTCTGCATTTCAAAACGTCACTACTTCACTTCCGAGCCCCGGCATGTGCCCAAACAGTGATTTACCCCCACATATGGGGTATCAGCGTACTCAGGAGAAACTGGACAACAACTTTTGGGGTCCAATTTCTCCTGTTACCCTTGGGAAAATAAAAAATTGCAGGCTAAAAGATCATTTTTGAGAAAATATTTTTTTTTTTTAATTTTCATGGCTCTGCGTTATAAACTTTTGTGAAGCACTTGCTGGTTCAAAATCCTCACCACACATCTAGATTAGTTCCTTTGGGGGTCTAGTTTCCAAAATGGTGTCATTTCTGGGGGATCTCCAATGTTTAGGCACACAGGGGCTCTCCAAACGTGACATGGTGTCCGCTAATGATTGGAGCTAATTTTCCATTTAAAAAGCCAAATGGCGTGCCATCCCTTCCGAGCCCTGCCGTGCGCCCAAACAGTGGTTTACCCCCACATATGGGGTATCAGCGTACTCAGGACAAACTGGACAACAATATTTGGGGTCCAATTTCTCCTATTACCCTTGGCAAAATAGGAAATTCCAGGCTAAAAAATAATTTTTGAGGAAAGAAAAAATATTTTTTATTTTCATAGCTCTGCGTTATAAACTTCTGTGAAGCACCTGGGGGTTTAAAGTGCTCAATATGCATCTAGATAAGTTCCTTGGGGGGTCTAGTTTCCAAAATGGGGTCACTTGTGGGGGAGCTCCAATGTTTAGGCACACAGGGGCTCTCCAAACGCGACATGGTGTCCGCTAACAATTGGAGCTAATTTTCCATTCAAAAAGTCAAATGGCGCGCCTTCCCTTCCGAGCCCTGCCGAGTGCCCAAACAGTGGTTTACCCCCACATATGAGGTATCGACGTACTCGGGAGAAATTGCCCAACAAATTTTATGATCCATTTTATCCTACTGCCCATGTGAAAATGAAAAAATTGAGGCGAAAATAATTTTTTTGTGAAAAAAAAGTACTTTTTCATTTTTACAGATCAATTTGTGAAGCACCTGAGGGTTTAAAGTGCTCACTAGGCATCTAAATAAGTTCCTTGGGGGGTCTAGTTTCCAAAATGGGGTCACTTGTGGGGAAGCGCCAATGTTTAGGCACACAGGAGCTATCCAAACGCGACATGGTGTCCGCTAACGATGGAAATAATTTTTCATTCAAAAAGTCAAATGGCGCTCCTTCCCTTCCGAGCCTTACCATGTGCCCAAACAGTGGTTTACCCCCACATGTGAGGTATTGGTGTACTCAGGAGAAATTGCCCAACACATTTTAGGATCCATTTTATCCTGTTGCCCATGTGAAAATGAAAAAATTGAGGCGAAAATAATTTTTTTGTGAAAAAAAAGTACTTTTTCATTTTTACGGATCAATTTGTGAAGCACCTGGGGGTTCAAAGTGCTCACTATGCATCTAGATAAGTTCCTTGGGGCGTCTAGTTTCCAAAATGGGGTCACTTGTGGGGGAGCTCCAATTTTTAGGCACACGGGGGCTCTCCAAACGTGACATGGTGTCCGCTAAAGAGTGGAGCCAATTTTTGATTCAAAAAGTCAAATGGCGCTCCTTCCCTTCCAAGCCCTGCCGTGCGCCAAAACAGTGGTTTACCCCCACATATGAGGTATCAGCGTACTCAGAACAAATTGGACAACAACTTTTGTGGTTCAGTTTCTCCTTTTACCATTGGGAAATTAAAAAAATTGTTGCTAAAATATAATTTTTGTGACTAAAAAGTTAAATGTTCATTTTTTCCTTCCATGTTGCTTCTGCTGCTGTGAAGCACCTGAAGGGTTAATAAACTTCTTGAATGTGGTTTTGAGTACCTTGAGGGGTGCAGTTTTTTTAGAATGGTGTCACTTTTGGGTATTTTCAGCCATATAGACCCCTCAAACTGACTTCAAATGTGAGGTGGTCCCTAAAAAAAATGGTTTTGTAAATTTCGTTGTAAAAATGACAAATCGCTGGTCAAATTTTAACCCTTATAACTTCCTAACAAAAAAAAATGTTGTTTCCAAAATTGTGCTGATGTAAAGTAAACATGTGGGAAATGTTATTTATTAACTATTTTGTGTCACATATCTCTCTGGTTTAACAGAATAAAAATTCAAAATGTGAAAATTGCGAAGTTTTCAAAATTTTCGCCAAATTTCCGTTTTTATCACAAATAAACGCAGAATTTATTGACCTAAATTTACCACTAACATGAAGCCCAATATGTCACGAAAAAACAATCTCAGAACCGCTAGGGTCCGTTGAAGCGTTCCTGAGTTATTACCTCATAAAGGGACACTGGTCAGAATTGCAAAAAATGGCAAGGTCTTTAAGGTCAAAATAGGCTGGGTCATGAAGGGGTTAAGGTGTTTTGTTTCTGCTGATCAAGATGACTGGGTTACCTTTTTGCCGCTTGCCGAATTTGCCCTTAATAATCGGGCTAGTTCTGGTACCTTGGTTTCTCCTTTCTTTTGTAATTTGGGGTTTCATCCTCGTTTTTCCTCTGGTCAGGTGGAGCCTTCTGATTGTCCTGGAGTGGACATGGTGGTGGATAGGTTGCATCAGATTTGGAGTCATGTGGTGGACAATTTGAAGTTGTCCCAGGAGAGGGCTCAGCAGTTTGCTAATCGCCGTCGCCGCGTGGGTCCTCGACTTCGTGTTGGGGACTTGGTGTGGTTGTCTTCTCGTTTTGTTCCTATGAAGGTCTCTTCTCCTAAGTTCAAGCCTCGGTTCATCGGTCCCTATAGGATCTTGGAAATTCTTAACCCTGTGTCGTTTCGTTTGGATCTCCTGGCATCGTTTGCTATTCATAATGTGTTCCATCGGTCGTTGTTGCGGAAGTATGAGGTACCTGTTGTTCCTTCGCTTGAGCCTCCTGCTCCGGTGCTGGTGGAGGGAGAATTGGAGTATGTTGTGGAGAAGATCTTGGATTCTCGTGTTTCCAGATGGAAACTCCAATATTTGGTCAAGTGGAAGGGTTATGGTCAGGAGGATAATTCTTGGGTGGTTGCCTCTGATGTTTATGCTGCTGATTTGGTCCGTGCATTTCATAGGGCTCATCCTGGTCGCCCTGGTGGTTCTCGTGAGGGTTCGGTGACCCCTCCTCAAGGGGGGGGTACTGTTGTGGATTCTGTTTTTGGGCTCCCTCTGGTGGTTACAGATGGTACTGGGTGACTTGTGTTCTCTGCGGTCTCTGGTGTCTACCTATTCTATCAGGATATGGGAGTTTCCTATTTAACCTGGCTTTCTTGTCATTTCCTCGCCGGCTATCAATGTAATCAGTGTGTCTTGTTACCTCTGCTTCCCGCTTCTGTATTCTTCAGGACAAGCTAAGTTTTTGATTTTCCTGTTCCACGTTTTGCTTAATTTTTGTCTTAGTCCAGCTTGCAGATATGTGATTCCTTTTTGCTGGTTGCTCTAGTGGGCTGATATTACTCCTCATGTTCCATGAGTTGGAACATGAGTTCAAGTAATTTCAGGATGGTTTTTTGTAGGGTTTTTCGCTGACCGCGCAGTTCACTTTTGTATCCTCTGCTATCTAGCTTTAGCGGGCCTCATTTTGCTGAATCTGTTTTCATAACTACGTATGTGCTTTCCTCTCATTTCACCGTCATTACATGTGGGGGGCTGCTATTTCTGTGGGGTGTTTCTCTGGAGGCAAGAGAGGTCTGTGTTTCTTCTAATAGGGAAAGTTAGTTCTTCGGCTGGCGCGAGACGTCTAGAATCATCGTAGGCACGTTCCCCGGCTACAGCTAGTTGTGTGTTGAGGTTCAGGATCGCGGTCAGCTCAGTTTCCATCACCCTAGAGCTTGTTTTGTTTTTTGTGCTTGTCCTTTTGTGATTCCCTGCCATTGGGATCATGACAGTTCTCTGACACTTTTTTCACCTTCTGTGACCAGTAGAGATGCTTCTGTTCTGTCTAGAAAGTCTTCATTCTCTTTGATGAGATTCAAAGTTGCTATTCTTTCTTCCAGACCCCGCACCTTTTCTTCTAAAAGGGCCACTAGTCTACACTTCTGACAGGTGAAATTTGATTCTTCTTCTGGTCGATCTGTGAACATGTAGCACATGCTGCAGCTCACCATGTAGGTTGTCACATCTGCCATGTTGCTCCTAGATCCTGCTGACTTGCTGTGTGTTTTCCTTCTTGTGTAATCTACTCAGCCAAGCTCTCTTGCAATAATGTCCTACAGGCAAAAATTTGGTGATGCTTTCCAAGCAGCTGGTCCCGGCTGTACCCAACGATCTTCTAGCTTAGGGAGACTCTTCGCTTTTCCCAGAAGGCACCTGGAATATGCAAATTAGCTTCCTCAAGCTTGAATCCCTGGTTTGGTGATGCTTTCCAAGCAGCTGGTCCCGGCTGTACCCAACGATCTTCTAGCTTAGGGAGACTCTTCGCTTTTCCCAGAAGGCACCTGGAATATGCAAATTAGCCTCCTCAAGCTTGAATCCCTGGTTTGGTGATGCTTTCCAAGCAGCTGGTCCCGGCTGTACCCAACGATCTTCTAGCTTAGGGAGACTCTTCGCTTTTCCCAGAAGGCACCTGGAATATGCAAATTAGCCTCCTCAAGCTTGAATCCCTGGCATGTTTTTTTTTTTTTTTTTTTAAAGAAGTTCGGAGTGACAAAGATATTGACTATGTAAATATTTTTTTTATTTTGTCAGATATTGATGTTTCACTATTCCACGCCCTTCCCCTTCTTTTTTTTTTACTTTTCCCACACTTTCATCTTCATCATCATCAGCATCTTTGACATCAACTTCTTCTTCACCTTATTCATCTTCTTCTTCATCCTTTACCTTTTTTTTTTTTTTATTACATTCTTCATATTCATTTTATTCAACTATTATTATTCTTCCTATTCTACATATTCATTTTATTCAACTGTATTATTCTTCCTATTCTACTTCTTCATCATATTCTCATTTGTGACAGGCATTCCCGTAGTTGTTATCTATAAAAGTTGGAAGATTACACCTTCCGTTCTGCCAGTCACAAAAGTTACATTTGTCCGCGTTCAGTTTGGCCTGCAGCATCAGGCTTTATCCAGGGGCACCACGAGGAGGAACGGACTCACCCCCATACACTGCTTAGTCTTCTTCTGCATATAATTGAGATAATATATTTTGCTCTGATATTAAGTGTTATGCTTAATGTTCTTCTGCTCTTTGTTCTGCAGCCTCTTGTTCTTCTGCTTCTCGGTCTTCCATGTCGTCGTCTCCAGTGTCGTCATCTCCGCCGTCGTCGTCTCCGCCGTCGTCGTCTCCGCCGTCGTCGTCGTCGTCATCGGGGTGGTCTTCCGGGTTGTCGTCGTCGTCATCGGGGTGGTCTTCCGGGTCGTCGACTTTAGGGTCTTCAACTTGGAAATGTAGCAGAAGGTACAAGAAGGCTGAGAAAATGCCAAGAACCTGATGATGGAACTGGAACTCGGATGGCTACCCGAAGGTTCAAGAGCCTATGGAACTACCGAGGACCAGCTGACGTTACTGGAACCCGGTTACTAAGCAGGAGGTACCCGTGCTAAAAAGCACTACCAAGGACCGCCTGACGTTGGCGGAACTCGGATACCCAGAAGGAGGCACCTAAGCCAAAGGCTCTGCCCGGAATCAGCTGACGGTACTGGAACCAGGATGGGGAGCAGAAGGTACAAGAGCAAAAGACACTGCCGAGAACCAGCTGACGGTACTGGAACCTGGATGGGTAGCCGAAGGTCCAAGAGCCAATGGAACTACCGAGGACCAGCTGACGTTACTGGAACCCGGTTACTAAGCAGGAGGTACCCGTGCCTGAAAGCACTACCAAGGACCACCTGACGTTGGTGGAACTTGGATACCCAGAAGGAGGCACCTAAGCCAAAGGCTCTGCCCGGAACCAGCTGATGGTACTGGAACCAGGATGGGGAGCAGAAGGTACAAGAGCAAAAGACACTGCCGAGAACCAGCTGACGGTGCTGGAACCAGGTTACTAAGCTGTAGGTGCCCGCGCTTAAAAGCACTACCAAGGACCGCCTGACGTTGGCGGAACTCGGATACCCAGGAGGAGGCACCTAAGCCAAAGGCTCGGCCCGGAACCAGCTGACGGTGCTGGAACCAGGTGGTGGACCCCAAGGCCCACAGGAGAAGAGAGAACAGCTAGGCCGCGAGGCAGCCGCAGTTACCGAACCCCAACAGTCCTACAGGGGGAGCTGGGCCTACTGGCACTACAGAACCAGCCTTGACTACCAGTTCACGCAGCCCACATAGGAAGCTCCTAAACTGGAGGCACCCTGGAGTTGGCTAACCCGACCGCACCACGACGGGGCAAGCATAGGCGTCTCAGCGAGTTTGACACAACCCGGAAACAGCTGACGGTGCTGAAACCAGGTTTGGCACGAGGGAGTACCTGTGACAAAAACACTGCCGAGAACCAGCTGGCGGTGCTGGAACCCAGATGCGTTGCCCCAGTGTGCAAGAGCCAATGGCACGACCGAGGACCAGCTGACGGTGCTGGAACCCGGTTACTAAGCTGTAGGTGCCCGCGCTTAAAAGCACTACCAAGGACCGCCTGACGTTGGCGGAACTCGGATACCCAGGAGGAGGCACCTAAGCCAAAGGCTCGGTACGGAACCAGCTGACGGTGCTGGAACCAGGTGGTGGATCCGAAGGCCCACAGGAGAGGAGAGAACAGCTAGGCCACGAGGCAGCCGCAGTTACCGAACCCCAACAGTCCTACAGGGGGAACTGGGCCTACTGGCACTACAGAACCAGCCTTGACTACCAGTTCACGCAGCCCACATAGGAAGCTCCTAAACTGGAGGCACCCTGGAGTTGGCTAACCCGACCGCACCACGACGGGGCAAGCATAGGCGTCTCAGTGAGCTTGACACAACCCGGAAACAGCTGACGGTGCTGAAACCAGGTTTGGCACGAGGGAGTACCTGTGACAAAAACACTGCCGAGAACCAGCTGGCGGTGCTGGAACCCAGATGCGTTGCCCCAGTGTGCAAGAGCCAATGGCACGACCGAGGACCAGCTGACGGTGCTGGAACCCGGTTACTAAGCTGTAGGTGCCCGCGCTTAAAAGCACTACCAAGGACCGCCTGACGTTGGCGGAACTCGGATACCCAGGAGGAGGCACCTAAGCCAAAGGCTCGGCCCGGAACCAGTTGACGGTGCTGGAACCAGGTGGTGGACCCCAAGGCCCACAGGAGAGGAGAGAACAGCTAGGCCGCGAGGCAGCCGCAGTTACCGAACCCCAACAGTCCTACAGGGGGACCTGGGCCTACTGGCACTACAGAACCAGCCTTGACTACCAGTTCACGCAGCCCACATAGGAAGCTCCTAAACTGGAGGCACCCTGGAGTTGGCTAACCTGACCGCACCACGACGGGGCAAGCATAGGCGTCTCAGTGAGCTTGACACAACCCGGAAACAGCTGACGGTGCTGAAACCAGGTTTGGCACGAGGGAGTACCTGTGACAAAAACACTGCCGAGAACCAGCTGGCGGTGCTGGAACCCAGATGCGTTGCCCCAGTGTGCAAGAGCCAATGGCACGACCGAGGACCAGCTGACGGTGCTTGAACCCGGTTACTAAGCTGTAGGTGCCCGCGCTTAAAAGCACTACCAAGGACCGCCTGACGTTGGCGGAACTCGGATACCCAGGAGGAGGCACCTAAGCCAAAGGCTCGGCCCGGAACCAGCTGACGGCGCTGGAACCAGTGGTGGACCCCAAGGCCCACAGGAGAGGAGAGAACAGCTAGGCCGCGAGGCAGCCGCAGTTACCGAACCCCAACAGTCCTACAGGGGGAGCTGGGCCTACTGGCACTACAGAACCAGCCTTGACTACCAGTTCACGCAGCCCACATAGGAAGCTCCTAAACTGGAGGCACTCTGGAGTTGGCTAACCCGACCGCACCACGACGGGGCAAGCATAGGCGTCTCAGTGAGCTTGACACAACCCGGAAACAGCTGACGGTGCTGAAACCAGGTTTGGCACGAGGGAGTACCTGTGACAAAAACACTGCCGAGAACCAGCTGGCGGTGCTGGAACCCAGATGCGTTGCCCCAGTGTGCAAGAGCTAATGGCACGACCGAGGACCAGCTGACGGTGCTGGAACCCGGTTACTAAGCTGTAGGTGCCCGCGCTTAAAAGCACTACCGAGGACCGCCTGACGTTGGCGGAACTCGGATACCCAGGAGGAGGCACCTAAGCCAAAGGCTCGGCCTGGAACCAGCTGACGGTGCTGGAACCAGGTGGTGGACCCCAAGGCCCACAGGAGAGGAGAGAACAGCTAGGCCACGAGGCAGCCGCAGTTACCGAACCCCAACAGTCCTACAGGGGGAGCTGGGCCTACTGGCACTACAGAACCAGCCTTGACTACCAGTTCACGCAGCCCACATAGGAAGCTCCTAAACTAGAGGCACCCTGGAGTTGGCTAACCCGACCGCACCACGACGGGGCAAGCATAGGCGTCTCAGTGAGCTTGACACAACCCGGAAACAGCTGACGGTGCTGAAACCAGGTTTGGCACGAGGGAGTACCTGTGACAAAAACACTGCCGAGAACCAGCTGGCGGTGCTGG
Organism: Ranitomeya imitator; assembly: GCF_032444005.1. Taxonomy (NCBI): domain Eukaryota; kingdom Metazoa; phylum Chordata; class Amphibia; order Anura; family Dendrobatidae; genus Ranitomeya; species Ranitomeya imitator. Next base: position 115,185,974 of record NC_091283.1, on the reverse strand, counting down.
AACCCAGATGCGTTGCCCCAGTGTGCAAGAGCCAATGGCACGACCGAGGACCAGCTGACGGTGCTGGAACCCGGTTACTAAGCTGTAGGTGCCCGCGCTTAAAAGCACTACCAAGGACCGCCTGACGTTGGCGGAACTCGGATACCCAGGAGGAGGCACCTAAGCCAAAGGCTCGGCCTGGAACCAGCTGACGGTGCTGGAACCAGGTGGTGGACCCCAAGGCCCACAGGAGAGGAGAGAACAGCTAGGCCGCGAGGCAGCCGCAGTTACCGAACCCCAACAGTCCTACAGGGGGAGCTGGGCCTACTGGCACTACAGAACCAGCCTTGACTACCAGTTCACGCAGCCCACATAGGAAGCTCCTAAACTAGAGGCACCCTGGAGTTGGCTAACCCGACCGCACCACGACGGGGCAAGCATAGGCGTCTCAGTGAGCTTGACACAACCCGGAAACAGCTGACGGTGCTGAAACCAGGTTTGGCACGAGGGAGTACCTGTGACAAAAACACTGCCGAGAACCAGCTGGCGGTGCTGGAACCCAGATGCGTTGCCCCAGTGTGCAAGAGCCAATGGCACGACCGAGGACCAGCTGACGGTGCTGGAACCCGGTTACTAAGCTGTAGGTGCCCGCGCTTAAAAGCACTACCAAGGACCGCCTGACGTTGGCGGAACTCGGATACCCAGGAGGAGGCACCTAAGCCAAAGGCTCGGCCCGGAACCAGCTGACGGTGCTGGAACCAGGTGGTGGACCCCAAGGCCCACAGGAGAGGAGAGAACAGCTAGGCCGCGAGGCAGCCGCAGTTACCGAACCCCAACAGTCCTACAGGGGGAGCTGGGCCTACTGGCACTACAGAACCAGCCTTGACTACCAGTTCACGCAGCCCTAAACTGGAGGCACCCTGGAGTTGGCTAACCCGACCGCACCACGACGGGGCAAGCATAGGCGTCTCAGTGAGCTTGACACAACCCGGAAACAGCTGACGGTGCTGAAACCAGGTTTGGCACGAGGGAGTACCTGTGACAAAAACACTGCCGAGAACCAGCTGGCGGTGCTGGAACCCGGATGCATTGCCTATCAAAGATTGTCTTCCTACAGCCCCAACTAGCGGTGTTGGAGCAAAGGGTAAGCAGGGGGAGCAGAGTGTAGGCCGAAGCCTGCACTGGAGTCAGCTTTGTGTCTGCGTTGCGTTTGCAGGACACTTTGCCGGCTACACAGTGGGGGAACAGCAGGCGGTGCTGAACCCCACTAACACATTGGCTGGTGTTTTTCTCTGTGCAGCTAGCATTTCCGGGCAAAAACTAGCGGTGTTATAGCCCAGGGGCAGCAGGAGGAGGAGAGGAGCAGAGTGTAGGCCGAAGCCTAGTTGAACCAATTTCAAAGGTAACCTTTAACCCCCCCTCAGGTGTTACAAAGTACAAGAGCCACACCTTGTGCAGCATTAATGCTGCACAAGTAAAAGGTTGCTATATTAATTTTTCTACTTGCACACGCTGAATGCAACACGTACACAATTTAGCCCATTCTACAGTCAAACTGTAGTTGAGGCGTGACTTGTCTTTTTAAGGAGACGCAGCATAGGTGTCCCAAATAACGCCTTTGTGCTTGGCGCAGCTTCCTGAGCGTTGTTTTTTGCTGTACAGGAGTCTGCGCTCTTGTGTTATCCCTTGGCAATGCCCTGTTAGCGCTGCCCGTCTTATGACCTCATTTCATGTTGGCCGCTGCGGTTAACGATGGCCAAAAAATCCCAGACCCACAGTGCCTTTTCATAAAGTCACACTGCGGTGCTGGGATTCGTGGCCTTGAGCAGTAAATATTTTCGACGCTCACACATGTCCTTACACCTGCTTCAGACTGGGCGGCCTCTGCTGATCCCTTTTCGCATGCCGCGGCCATGAGGCCGCACAGTCTGAAGAAGGCGAAAGGAGATGAGTGACGACAGGCGAACATATGCACTGCTCGTGCCCATAAACCACACCCTCGCTGACAAAATAAATAAGACAACGAGGGGCGTTGTTTCACGCAGGGCGGATGCACAGGCGCAGCCAGCTAACCATGATGTCAAAAGACGGGAAGCGCTACCAAGGGGGGTGCTGCGTATCATTAGAAAGGAAAGTCACACCTCAGGGACAGTGGAATGGTCTCAATGAGACACATTTTGTACGTGTTGAGTTCCACGTGGGCAAGGAGAAAAAGTCAGCCACCTTGTACAAATGCAGCAGTACTGCTGAACAAGGTGGCTGTTATACATAGAAACACCTGGGGGTGGGGGGCAGGCTCCCTTCAATTTCCGTTCATGTGCCTGCATGGCGTTTGCAGGGCACGTTGCCGGCTACACAGCTGGGGAACAGCTGGCGGTGCTGAACCCCACTGACACATTGGCTGGTGTTTTTCTCTGTGCAGCTAGCACGTCCGGGCAAAAACTGGCGGTGTTAGAGCCCAGGGTCAGCAGGAGGAGGAGAGGAGCAGAGTGTAGGCCGAAGCCTAGTTGAACCAATTTCAAAGGTAACCTTTAACCCCCCCTCAGGTGTTGCAAGGTACAAGAGCCACACCTTGTGCAGCATTAATGCTGCACAAGTAAAAGGTTGCTCTATTTAGTTTGCTCCTTGCACACGCTGAATAAAACACGTATACTATTTAGCCCATTATACTGTCAAACAGTAGTGGAGGCGTGACTTGTCTTTTTAAGGAGACGCAGCACAGGTGTCAAAATTTACACCTAGGTGCTGGGCGCAGATTCCTGAGCGTTGTTATTAGCTGTACAGGAGTCTGCGCTATTGTGATCCCTTGGCCATGCGCTGTGAGCGCTGCCTGTCTTCTCACCTCATTTCATGTTGGCCGTTGCGGTTAGCAATGGATATGAATCCCAGGCCCGCAGTGTGTTTTCAAAAAATCACACTGCGTGGCTGGGATTCGTGGCCTTGTGCAGTAAATATGTTTGCCGCTCACACATGTCCTTACACCTGCTTCAGACTGGGCGGCCTCAGCTGATCCCTTATCGCCTACCACGGCCAGGAGGCCGCACAGTCTGAAGAAGGCGGAAGGAGATGAGTTAAGACAGGCAAACATATGCACTGCACATGCCCATCAATCACACCCTCGCAGCCAAAATATATGAAACGAGGGGGGTTGTGTCGGGCAGGGCGGACGCACAGGCACAGGCAGCCAACCAATGATGTCAGAAGACGGGCAGCGCTACCAAGGGGGGTGGTGCGTGTCATTAAAAAGGAAAGTCACACCTCAGGGACATTGTAATGGTCTGTAATGAGACACATATTTTACGTGTTTAATTCTACGTGGGCAAGGATAAAAAATCAGCCACCTTGTACAAATGCAGCAGTACTGCTGTACTAGGTGGCTGTTATACATATAAACACCTGGGGGGGTGGGGCCAGGTTCCCTTTAATTTCAGTTCATGTGCCTGCGTGGCGTTTGCAGGTCACGTTGCCGGCTACACAGCAGGGGAACAGCTGGCGTTGCTGAACCCCACTAACACATTGGCTGGTGTTTTTCTCTGTGCAGCTAGCACTTCCGGGCAAAAACTAGCGGTGTTTAAGCCCAGGGTCAGCAGGAGGAGGAGAGGAGCAGAGTGTAGGCCGAAGCCTGCACTGGTGGTAGCTTTTGTTCTGTTGTGCCAGCGTGGCTTGTGCTGGACATGTTGCCGACTACACAGCAGGGGAACAGCTGGCGGTGCTGAACCCCACTGACACATCACCTAGTGTTTTTTCTGTGTAGACAACACTTCCAGGTGGCAACTGACAGTGTTGAAACCCAGGGAATCAAAGAGGAGCAGAGTGTAGGCCGAAGACTGCAGTGGAGCAAGTTGAAAGGGAACCTTTAACCCCTCCCCAGGCATTTGTTGCTGAAAGAGCCATCTTGTACAGCAGTAATACTGCACATGGAAAATGGTGGCTCTGAAAATTATGCTCCTTGCAAACGCTGAAGTACACACTCATATAATGTGTCCCCTCACACTGTCAAACCGTCCCGGAAGTGGGACTTTCCTTTGTAATGTGACACAGCAAAGCCGTCATTCCAACCCCCTTGGTGCCGTGCGCCACCTCCTCAACGTTGTTTGGTTCTGTCACGGAGCCCGCGCTGTAATGTTATCCCTTGGCCATGCACAGTTAGCGGTGCCCGTCTTCTGACATCATGTAGGTGTCAGGCTGGCAGTGCCTGTGCGTCCAAGCTGCCCGAGATCCAACCTTGCAGTGTCATCTAATGTAGTCCCACTGCGGGCCAGGGATCCATGGGCATGCGCAGTGCATATCATCGCCTCTCACTCACCTCCTTCCTGCTTCTTCAGACTGTGCGGCGTCACGGCCGTGGCATGCTATTAGGGATCAGCTGACGCCGCCTAGTCTGAAGAAGCGTGAAGAAGGGGAGTGAGAGGCTAGTATATGCACTGCGCATGGCCATGGATACCAGGCCCACTGTGGGATCACATTAGACGACACTGCGAGGTGGGATTTCTGGCAGCGTGGACGCACAGGCGCAGCCAGGACGACAACAAATGATGTCAGAGGACGGGCAGCGCAAACTGTGCATGGCCAAGGGATAACATAACAGCGCAGGGTCCATGACGGAATCAAACAACGCTAAGGAGCCAGCGCACGGTGGCAAGGGGGTAGCAATGATGGCTGTGCTGCGTCACATTACAAAGGAAAGTCCCACCTCCGGGACGGTTGGACGGTGTGAGGGGACACATTACATGAGTGTGTAGTTCAGCGTTTGCAAGGAGCATAATTTCAAGAGCGACCTTTCCCTTGTGCAGTATTAGTGCTGCACATGGTGGCTCTTTCAGTACCAAACGCCTAGGGGGGGGGAGGGGACAGGTCCCCTTACATTTTAGTTGTGCCAGCGTGGCGGTCGCATGACACGTTGCCGGATACACAGCTGGGGATCAGCTGACGTTACTGAACCCCAATAACAGAGGAGCGACTGTTGACTGTGCAGACAGCACTTCCAGGCACCAACTGGCGGTGTTAGAGCCCAGGGACAGCAGGAGGAGCAGATTGGAGGTATTGCCGCACACACAGCTGGGGATCAGCTGACGTTACTGAACCCCAATAACAGAGGAGCGACTGTTAACTGTGCACACAGCACTTCCAGGCACCAACTGGCGGTGTTAGAGCCAAGGGACAGCAGGAGGAGCAGATTGGAGGTATTGCCGCACACACAGCTGGGGATCAGCTGACGTTACTGAACCCCAATAACAGAGGAGCGACTGTTAACTGTGCACACAGCACTTCCAGGCACCAACTGGCGGTGTTAGAGCCCAGGGACAGCAGGAGGAGCAGATTGGAGGTATTGCCGCACACACAGCTGGGGATCAGCTGACGTTACTGAACCCCAATAACAGAGGAGCGACTGTTAACTGTGCACACAGCACTTCCAGGCACCAACTGGCGGTGTTAGAGCCCAGGGAACCTTTAACCCCCCCCCCAAGACGTTTGTAGCTGAAAGAGCCATCTTGTGCAGCACTAAGGATGCAAAAGGAAAAGGTTGCTCTTTTAATTATGCTCCTTGCAAACACTGAAGTAAACACTAAAAATGTGTACCCTTATACCGTTCAACCGTCCCGGAGGTGCAAATTTCCTTCGTAATGGGACACAGCACAGCTGTCATTCCTATCCCCTTGGTGCCGTGCGCTGCCTCCTCAGCGTTGTTTTAAGCTGTCACGGAGCCTGCGCTGTTCTGTTAGCCCTTGGCCATGCCCAATTAGCGCTGCCTGTCTTCTGACATAATTTGGTGTCAGGCTGTCAGTGCCTGTGCGTCCACGCTGCTCCAGATCCCACCTCGCAGTCTCGTCTAACGTAATCCCACTGCGGGCCTTGGATCCATGGGCATGCACAGTGCATATACTCGACTCTCACTCCCCTCCTTCCCTCTTCTTCAGACTGTGCGGTGTCACGGCCGTGGCATGCTATTAGGGATCAGCTGACGGCGCACAGTCTAAAGAAGGCGGAGGGAAATGAGCGAGAGCCCGAGGGGAAGATATGCACTGCGCATGCCCATGGATCCCAGGCCCGCAGTGTGACTCAATCAGAAGACACTGCGAGGCGGGATCTCGGGCAGCGCGGCCGCATAGGCGCAGCCAGCCTGACACCAAATTATGTCAGAAGACAGGCAGCGCAAACAGGGCATGCCCAAGGGATAACAGAACAGCGCAGGCTCCGTGACAGCTTAAAACAACGCTGAGGAGGCAGCGCATGGCACCAAGGGGGTAGGAATGACGGCTGTGCTGCGTCACATTACGAAGGAAAGTCCCAGCTCCGGGACGGTATAACGGTATCAGTGAACACATTTTATAAGTGTTAAGTTCTGCGTGTGCAAGGAGCTAAACCAAAAGAGCTACCTTTTCCTTGTGCAGCATTACTGCTGCACAAGATGGCTCTTTCAGTAACAAACGCCGGGGGGGGGGACAGGTTCCCTTACATTTAGGTTGTTGTGCCAGCGTGGCGGTCGCAGGACACATTGCCGGCTACACAGCTGGGGCTCAGCTGACGTTACTGAAACCCAATAACACTGGGTCGTATGTTTTTACTGTGCAGCCTGCACTTCTGAGCCGCAACTGGCGGTGTTGGAGCCCAGGAATAGCAGTTCAGGTGGTAGAAAGATGAACACAGCAGGAGACCTGGATGACACCCAATTACTTAATCAGGCAGAGGAGTGGCAAATTCCTGCGAGATCCAGGCCTGGTTCATTTTCAGGAAAGTAAGCCGGTCAACGTTATCGGAGGACAGTCGCATGCGACAGTCTGTTAGTACACCACCTGCGGCACTAAAGACACGTTCCGATAAGACACTAGCCGCAGGGCAAGCCAGCACCTCCAATGCATACTGGCTTAGCTCTGGCCATGTATCCAGCTTAGAGACCCAAAACTTGAACGGGGAAGAGCCGTCTGGGAGTACAGTAAGAGGGCAAGCCATGTAGTCTGTCACCATCTGACGGAACCGTTGCCTCCTGCTGACTAGAGCCGCCGGTGATGGTGTAGACATTTGGGGCGGGCACACAAAAGTGTGCCAGAGTTGTGCCATACTGGGCTTGCCTTGGGCAGAGGCACTGCTTCTGCTCCCTCTTTGGGCAGAGCCTCCCCCACTGCCTCGACGCACTGAGCTGCTTTGTAAAGCACTAGCAGCACTCCTCTCAGTTGGACAGGAGAAGATGATGGAATTCACCAGTGTATCGTGGTACTCCCGCAATTTACGCTCCCGGGTCAACGCTGGGATGAGGTTTTGGACGTTGTCCCGGTAACGAGGATCGAGGAGGGTGAACACCCAATAATCAGGCATGTTGAGAATGTGGTCAATGCGGCGGTCGTTTCTCAGGCACTGCAACATGAAATCCACCATGTGCTGCAGAGTGCCAACTGGCCCAGAAACGCTGTCCCCTGCTTGAGACATGATCTCTGCCCGCTCGTCATCACCCCACCCTCGCTGTACACACTGACCACTGGACAATTGTGTCGCTCCCTCCTCTGGACGGAGCTCTTCCTCCTCCATTGACTCCTCCTCATCCTCCTCACAAATTGGACCCTGCGTACCCCTTTGTGAGGAACCACGTGGCGCTGACTCTCCAGAAGCTGATGGAAAAGGTGACTCCTCATCCTCCACCTCTTCCACAACATCATCCCTTAACCCTTGCAAAGTTTGCTGAAGCAGGCAGATAAGGGGGACAGTCATGCTGACTAGTGCATCATCTGCACTTGCCATCCGCGTGGAATAATCAAAAGGACGCAAAACCTGGCAGACGTCCTTCATAGTGGCCCACTCTGTGGTTGTGAAGTCTGATCGGCGCTGACTGCGACTTCTTTGCGCCTGATGCAGCTGGTACTCCATAACTGCTTGTTGCTGCTCACACAACCGCTCCAACATATGTAACGTGGAATTCCACCGGGTAGGTAGGTCACATATGATGCGGTGTTCCGGAAGGCGGAATCGGCGCTGCAGAGCAGCAATGCGGGATCTGGCCAAGCTGGAACGCCGCAAGAGAGCACACTCTAGGCGGACCTTGTGCAGCAGGGCATCAAGATCCGGATAGTCCCTCAGAAAACTCTGCACAACCAAATTGAGCACATGTGCCAGACATGGGATGTGAGTGAGGTTGCCAAGGGCCAAAGCTGCCACCAGATTTCGGCCATTGTCACACACTACCATGCCTGGCTGAAGATTCGCTGGCAGTAACCACACATCGCTCTCCTGCTTGATGGCATTCCAGAGCTCCTGCGCTGTGTGGCTTCGATTCCCCAATGAAACTAGTTTCAAGACGGCCTGCTGACGTTTGGCCACGGCTGTGCTCATGTCGGTCATAGGTAAACGTTCACGGGTCCATGTGGAGGTGGACTGTGACGGCTCCTGCAGAGTTGATTCTGAGGAACTTGTGTAAGAGGAGGAGTCAATGCGTACAGACTGGATTCCTGCAATTCTTGGAGTGGGCAGGACACGTCCTGCGCCACTCGCACGATCTGTACCTGGCTCAACAACATTAACCCAATGGGCAGTGAGGGAAACGTATCGCCCCTGTCCATGCTGACTGGTCCACGCATCGGTGGTGAGGTGGACCTTGCTACTGACGGCGTTCAGTAGCGCATGTTTTATGTTTCCCTCAACATGCCTGTGCAGGGCAGGGACAGCTTGCCTGCTGAAGCACCTTGTACTGTGGGACTGCCCATGCCATCAAGTCACGGAAGCTGTCAGTCTCCACCAGCCTGAACGAGAGCATTTCCAGGGACAACAGTTTGGCAATGCCTGCATTCAGAGCCTGTGCTCGGGGGTGGTTGGCCGAGAATGCCCGCCTTTTCTCCCATGCCTGTATTACCGATGGCTGTAGAGTAGACTGGGAGTGTGAGGATGACTGGGAAGGTGGTGCTGTGGGTGGAATTACACAAGGTCTCTGGACAACAGTGCCAGAGGTTCTTCCATGGCGATCCTGGGAGGAAGCCAAACCAGCTGTGCGTGAGCTGGAGGAAGAGGCAACACGAGCTGAAGAGGTGGTAGCTGCCGCTGTTGGTTGGCCTACATCTTCAGTCTGTTTCTGTAACTCCACCGCGTGCCTGGTCCGCACATGTTTCCACATATTTGTGGTATTGAGGTTGCTGACATTTTTCCCTCTTTTTACTTTCTGATGACACAGCTTGCATTTGACAAAACAAATGTCATCTGCAACTGTGTCAAAAAAGGACCAGGCACTGCAAGTCTTGGGAGCGCCCTTTTTGGCTTTGGAAAGAGACAGGCTCCTAACGGGTGCCAAAGTGGAGGCTACAGGCTCCGCAGTCTTCCCCCTCCCTCTCCCTCTTTGGCCCGTAAGGGGAATCTCTTCCTCAGAGCTGCTCCCACCACCTTCCTGTTCCTCACGCCACGATGGGTCAACGACCTCATCATCTCCACTACCCTCTGCCACCAACTGCTCCTCCTGGGTAGTCTCGGCAGCACAGTACGCACCAGAAAGCGGCACCTGAGTTTCATCATCAGATGCGTACTGCGCTGTGGTCACCGGAGGCACTGGCCCACCCGCCTCTTCAGAGTCAGAGAGACAAAGCTGTTGGGCATCACTGCACACTGCCTCTTCTTCCATTTCTCCAATGCTGCTTGGTTGGCCCCCTGTTTCCAAGCCAAGAGATTCAGAGAACAGAAGTAGAGACGGCTCCTGTCCTGGGCTCTCTGACTGCCTGGCCAATTTGGCAGGTGGTGAAGAGACAGATGGCTGCTCTCCAGTGGTCTGTGCCTGAGAGGATGTGGCACTAACTGAAGTCAATGCCGAGGCGTTAGCTGCCATCCACCCGACAACGGCTTCAATTTGGTCTTCACGCAGCAGCGGTGCACGGCGCTCTCCGACAAAGCTGCGCATGAAGGACTGTTCCCTGCTGAAACTGAGTGACGACGAGTCACCGGCACCCGCAGCAGGCACAGAATCACCACGTCCTCTCCCTGCTCCTCTCCCTGCTCCGCGCCCACGCCCACGTGCCTTACTCCCTGCCATCTTCATCTTGGTTGACAGATAAAGATAAGCAGAAAAGTACTAAGGCCTTAGTGTGCTTATTCCTGAAATGCTCCTCCTAACAGGTGGAAGAAACACTAATGTTGTAAAGTGTGGACTAAACTTTATTATTTTTCAAATGTGGCCTACACAAGTGTTAAGTTGTGTTTGGTGAACTTTACTTTTTTTTTTTTGCAGATCGGGCTACAGAGCTAGTTTAAATCACACGGAGACCGTGCAGACAGCCGTAAACGGCGCTGCAAGGCCCAAAAAACCTCCTCTAGGTTATCCTATTTAGTGTTTTTCCACTATTTAACTGGAGACGGGTGGAAAGACACTAATAGGGAATTTTTTTTTTTAATTTTAAACAGGCTGCACTATTTGAAAAAAAGGAAATTTTTTTTCAAGGTATGAGGCAGTAAAGCACCCTGAGCTGAATCCAACCGGCTATGGCTGCACACAGACTACAGGGCGAGCTGCGCTCACACAGAGACCGTGCAAACAGCCGTAAACGGCGCTGCAAGGCCCAATAAACACCCTCTAGGTTATCCTATGTAGTGTTTTTCCACAATTTAGCTGGAGACGGGTGGAAAAACACTAATAGGAATTTTTTTTTTTAAATTTTAAACAGGCTGCACTATTTGAAAAAAAGGAAAATTTTTCTCAAGGTATGAGGCAGTAACGAACCCTGAGCTGAATCCAACCGGCTATGGCTGCACACAGACTACAGGGCGAGCTGGGCTCACACGGAGACCGTGCAGACAGCCGTAAACGGCGCTGCAAGGCCGAAAACCCCCCCTCTAGGTTATCCTATGTAGTGTTTTTCCACAATTTAGCTGGAGATGGGTGGAAAAACACTAATAGGAAATTTGAGAAAAAATGTGCAGCAGGCTGCACTATGAGCAAAAAAGGACAACTGTGTGAGGCAGTGTGAACCCCCCCTGAGCTGAATACAACCGGGTATATGGCTGCACACACACACAGAGACCTTGCAGAACGCTGTTAAAACAGCGCTGCAAGGCAAGAGCAAGGTGAACAGTGAAGAACACACAGCGTTTTGCTAAATTAGCCTTTGGAAAGGAAAATAAAGCAATTAGCTATCTCAACTGGCCCTCAGTTAGAACACAGTGTCCTGTCCCTAACTGAAATCACAGCAGAGTGAGCGCAAAATGGCGGCAGCGTTTTTTATAGTGCAGAGTGACATCATTTCAGCAGCCAATCACAGCCTTGCCAGTACTTACATGCCCACCATGCTAAACAGAATGTGCCCACACTTCCAATCATTCCTCATTGGCTGCTGCGTTCAGTTTGAATTCTGGGAACTTCCGATTCCGGTATCCGATACGCGGGAAGTATCGGAATTCGGTATCGGAATTCCGATACCGCAAATATTGGCAGATACCTGATACTTGCGGTATCGGAATGCTCAACACTAAACACCACCATTTGTTTGCATGGACAGTGGAGGCTATATTTTTGTGCATCAGCTCTGTAGCTTATTAGGCTGCCTTATAAGGCTCCCTGATAGCTGCATTGCTGTTTGCACGCCGCTGTGCAAACCAACTGCTTTTTTAAAAGCAAAAATCCTGTTGCTCCTTTCTGTACAGTTATCTTGTTTATTTGTCCACACTTTTGTGTGCAGCAGTCCTTTTTATTGTTGCCATACTTTTCCTGAGATCATTGTAGGGAGATTGAAATTGTACTACAGTCCTTGTATTTTTTCATATATCTTCCAGCCACTTTCTGCCACTTACATTGTGTTGTTTTTTGCACAGGGCCTGATTTTTTGTTCAGTCTCCCAAAAAAAAGGGAGATTTAAAATCTCAACACGTTTATATACACCTTCTACCTTGTTTTACAGTACCATATAACGGTTGTTATTTTGGTTAGATTTTCCAAACAATGAGGAAGTCAGGTGGAAGAGGCCGTGGGCGGTGGTTGCGAGCTGGTACTGATGGTGGTGGTGGTGCATCTGGTGGTAGTGGCAAAAGCACAATAGCACCTAAGGCTGGAGGTGTTGAGCCAGCATCATTGCCTGGCTACACAATGCCTCAAAGGCTCCCTCATCTGGGAGTAGGAAAACGGCCTTTAAAGCCGGAGCAGCAGCAAAAAGTTTTGGTTTTCCTTGCTGACTCAGCCTCTAACTCTTTCGACTCCTCTTCAGAAGTTCCAAATATAAAAGCAGTGAGTGGTCAGTGGATGCTCCCGGTCAGGAACAAGACGTTTCCATGTGTCCTTCACCCAAACCAAAAGTGAAGGATGCATCAGGCGACACTACAGTTACTCCATGGAGCTCTTTACACATACCGTGCCTGGGTTAGAACGGGAAATTGTTAACTGCCCATTACAAGATGAATCGGACATGGAGTGCACTGATGCACAGCCACAGCTAGATCATCATGCTGTTCCATTGACTCAGATCACTACATTGCCCTCACAGTGTACTGAGTCAGAATCTGACCCTGATGAGACTATGGTGCCCCGTCCCGAACGCTACAGCACCATACACGGTGACACAGAGGAAGGTGTACATGACATTGAAGAGGAGGTGATAGATGACCCAGTTGTTGACCCAGATAGGCAGCCATTGGGGGAAGAGGGTGCTGCTGCCAGTAGCTCTGAAGTGGAGGAGGATGATCCGCAGCAGCCATCTACATCGCAACAGCTGTCATCTGGCAGGCCCGTATCAGGACAAAAACGTTAGTCAAAAACAAAAACAGTTTTAGGACAGCGAGGCCATCCTGAGAAAGTAGCACAGCGTGCAATGCCTGAAAAGGTATTCCATAGTAGGAAGAATGCAATGTGGCAATTTTTTTAACCAAGATCCGAATAATCAGTCAAAAGTTATCAGTAAGAAATGCTTAAAGACCTTTAGCAGAGGGAAGAATCTTCAAAATTTAAATACACAGTGCATGCTTAGACATTTAACCAGCATGCACTTGCAAGCCTGGACTAACTGCCAAACATCCCGTACCGCTGGTGCACCTGCTCAGAATGAAGGTAGTCAGCAACGCTACATTGCTTCCCTCACTGTAAGCCCACTGGTTAGGACACCACCAGCAACAAATGTGGAGGTATTGTCGCAAGGCCAAAGCAGTCAGGGAATCACAAAGTTATTGGTAGGAAACACTGTATGTAGGCCAACATCGAGAATACCATCACCAACCCTCTTTCAATCCGCCATGTCCACCACCACCACCACCGCTAGTTCCACCATATGCACCTCTCCAGTCCAGCTCACCCTACAAGAGACTCTCGTTAGGAAAAGAAAGTACTCATCCTCTCATCCACATACACAGGGTTTGAACACCCACATTTCTAGACTAATCTCGCTAGAGATGATGCCCTACCGGTTGGTTGAAAGTGAAGCTTTCAAAGCCCTGATGGCCTACGTAGTACCATGCTATGACCTACCCAGTTGACACTTCTTTGTGAGAAAAGCCATCCCAGCCCTCCACCAGCATATCAAAGACCGCATTGTCCATGCACTGAGGCAATCAGTCAGTAGAAAGGTGCACCTGACAACAGATGCATGGACAAGTAGGCATGGCCAGGGACGTTATGCGTCCATCACGGCACACTAGGTTAATGTGGTGGATGCAGGGTCCACAGGGGACAGCCATAGTGGGACAATTCTGCCTTTGCCCACGGCCTAGGAAACAGTTGACTGTAGGCGTTCTCCACCAATCCTCCTCCTCCTCCAGAAGCAAAAGCTCGCCCACAGAGCGCAGTCGCACGACCACTCCATCCGCAGCTGCCAGTTTTGCACACGAGGTCTCCCATTATCGAACAGCTAGTGGTAAGCATCAGCAGGCTGTATTAGAAATGAATTGTTTGTGCGGCAACAGAAACACCGCGGAAGTACTGGCCGAGTACTTGCAGCAACACACTCAGTCATGGCTGGGCAGTGTATATCTTGAGGCAGGCAAGGTAGTCAGTGATAACAGAAAGGAATTTTATGGCTGCCATAGCCGTTTCAGAACTTAAAAACATACCTTGCCTGGCTCACACCATTGAACCTGGTGGTGCAGTGCTTCCTCAAAAATCATCCGGAGTTACCAGCCCTGCTCCTGAAGGTGTGAAGACTTTGATCGCACATCCGCCGGTCGCCCGTACACTCCAGCCGTATGCTGAACCATCAGTGATCGCTGAATCTTCCCCAGCACCGCCTAATAATTGACGTTGCAACAAGGTGGAACTCCACACTGCATATGGTTCAGAGGCTGTGCGAACAGAGACATGCTGTAATTAATTTGTGGGAGGATACACATACACGGGCAGGCAGTTTAATGGCAGACATGGAGTTGTCTGGTGTGCAGTGGTCGAAGCTCCAAGACCTCTGTCAAGTCCTTCAGTGTTTTGAGGAATGCACACGGCTGGTAAGTGCAGACGACGCCATCATAACCATGAGCATCCCACTTATGCGTCTGCTGATGCAAAGTTTGATGCACATTAAGGAGCTGGCGTCTGCAGCCGAGGAGGAGGGAAGCTTTGATGACAGTCAGCCATTGTCTGCTCAGGGAACTCTCCTGGATGAGGTGGCGGACAAAGAGAAGGATGAGGAGGATGATGGGGATGAATATTTATGGGAGGAAGATGCTTCACAAGGGGCAATAGAAACTGGTGGCGTTGCAAGGTCAGGTACAGGGTTTTTGCGGGGCACAAGTGATGCTGATTTGCAAGAAAATGCTCCTCAACCCAGCACAAGCAGTGATTTGACACCTGGAACATTGGCCCACATGGCTGAGTATGCCGTGTGTATCCTAAATGGGACCCCCGCATTATTAAAATGATGACTGATGATGATTACTGGTTGGCCTGCCTCCTGGATCCACGATATAAAAGAAAATTACAAAATATCATGCCACATGAGAACCTTGAGCAAATATTGGCTACCAAACAAGCAACTCTTGTAGACCGTTTGGTTCAGGCATTCCCAGCACACAGCGGCGGTGATGGTTCTCACACGAGCCGTAGGGGGCAACATGGCAGAGGTGTTAGAGGTGCACAAATCTGAAATGGCATTGGACAGAGGGGTTTTATGACCAGGTTGTGGAGTGATTTCGCAGACCGCTGACACGACAGATAGTGCTGCATCGATTCAAAGTGACAGGAGACAGCATTTGTCAAGTATGGTTACAAACTACTTTTCCTCCCTTATTGATATTCTCCCTCACAGGTCATTCCCTTTGATTACTGGGCATCTAAAATAGACACCTGGCCTGAATTGGCAGAATATGCATTACAGAAGCTCGCTTGCCCTGCTTCTAGTGTGCTATCAGAAAGAGTCTTCAGTGCGGCTGGTTCAATAATGACCAAAAAAAAGGACACGTCGGGCTACCCAGAATGTTGATGATCTAACCTTCATTAAAATGAACCAATCATGGATTTCAAATTATTTTGCCCCACCTTCTCCTGCTGACACGTAGCTTGCCTTAAAAATGCCTTGCATTTGGCATCCTCTTACTGACTTCTCCAACTCCGCCATTTGCAGCTGCTTAATGTCCACCACAGGCCATTTTTATACCTCCCTAAAAGGGCTGACTCCCCCCACAGGGCCGTTGTCACCACCTGGCGCAAGCACCCATACGAGTGCCGTTTGCCTGGACAGGTGGGTGCGCCCACTCTTGGGTGACGGACCTGGCACAGGGTCCCTCATAGTACAATGAAGTATCTCTGATGGTGGTGCACAACCAACGTCAGACACACCGTCGTAATATGAGGGGTCCTGTGCCAATACCGCCGCCCACGAGAGAGTGTTCCCCCATCTCGAAAAGTGCTCTACAACTCGCAATACTTACCTCTCCCTGCTCCACCACTGTGTAGTCTATGCTGTTAAATCCTTCAATGGCACTGCCAATACAAATTTGTTGAAATGATAGATGATAGTTAAAATATATAGGGGCCCTGGCCTTCGTTTAGACCAGTTAATACTTTGCGCCTACTACCACTGTCTGCTACTCAGCAGAGGAGCCCACCCCAGTACCTAGCTATGCCACCTGTTTAGTCCTGTTACCAACTTTGAACTGCATTTAGCCTACTTTTTTATTGTGGGCCTACAAACTGTGTCTGCGCCACTCATTACAGTTGTCCTCCACTGAACAAAGCAATGCCGCCTGTTTAGTCCTGTTACCAATTTTGAACTGCATTTAGCCAACTTTTTTATTTGGGGCCTACTAACTGTGTTTGCATGAAAGCTATGAGAGAGATAGCTAATTGGTCGGACGTTATTGTAAGTCCAGCAGATAAAGGGGAAAAGCAGTTCTGATACCTAGAGAGGCATACTTGTCAGAGGCAGAGTGACAATTATCGGACCCAGCAACTTATACCAAGCTACAGGGAGACCCCACACAAAAATTTAAAGGGGAATTGTGTATGCTTTTAAGAAAAGCAGTTGAGGAGAGAGTAATAACACAAAGGAAGGCTGAAAAATTACTTCCAAGCTTTCTCACTAAACCACATTGGTACTATCTCCCTAAGACCCACAAGTCCATCACACATCCCCCCGGGAGACCTATCGTGTCTGGGATAGGGTCGCTCACGGAGCCCCTTTCCCAGTACATCGATTGGCTCTTGCATACTCTTTTAAAAAATGTCCCGTCGTATATCAAGGACACCAATTCCTTTTTGAATCACGTACAGACCTTTGTGTGGCAGCCGGGGTTCTCCTTGGCATCCATTGATGTGGTAAGTCTGTATACCAATATTCCACAGACATTAGACGCATTCTAGAGACTACTGATAAGAGTGCTACTTATATTAATTTTGTCCGTGGAAGTCTTAATTTCATACTGACACACAATGCTTTTACATTTCGTGATGTTTGGTACAGACAGACCACTGGGACTGCCATGGGGACCTCGGCTGCATGCACTTTTGCAAATTTATTTATGGCTGTTTTTTAAGAGGATTAAGTTTATTCAGCCAAAAACATTTTTTTGAAGCACATAAAACTATATCTGAGATACGTGGATGATATTTTTGCTGTGCCGATTCTTTGAAATGCACTACCTAGGTTAATACGATTAATCCCCAATCCCCACAGTTTTAAGCGTACCCTAAAATCTCATTTGTTCAGACTGGCCTACCGCCTCAATGCATTAACCTAACGATCCCTGCGTGGCCTATTTATAAAAAACAAAACAAAACAATCAGGTTCCTCGCATCATGTTCTCATTCACTTTATGCAGTTAATAGCCCTCTGTGTCTGTACTGCTACATACTTAGGCAGTAGTGTTGAGCATTCCGATACCGCAAGTATCGGGTATCGGCCGATATTTGCGGTATCGGAATTCCGATACTGAATTCCGATACTTCCCGCGTATCGGATACCGGAATCGGAAGTTCCCAGAATTCAAATTGAACGCAGCAGCCAATGAGGAATGAATGAAAGTGTGGGCACATCCTGTTTAGCATGGTGGGCATGTAAGTACTGGCAAGGCTGGGATTGGCTGCTGAAATGATGTCACTCTGCACTATAAAAAAGCGCTGCCGCCATTTTGCGCTCACTCTGCTGTGATTTCAGTTAGGGACAGGACGCTGTGTTCTAACTGAGGGCCAGTCGAGCTAGCTAATTGCTTTATTTTCCTTTCCAAAGGCTAATTTAGCAAAACGCTGTGTGTTCTTCACTGTTCACCTTGCTCTTGCCTTGCAGCGCTGTTTTAACAGCGTTCTGCAAGGTCTCTGTGTGTGTGTGTGTGTGCAGCTCACTCTGTAGTCTGTGTGCAGCCATATACCCGGTTGTATTCAGCTCAGGGGGGGTTCACACTGCCTCACACAGTTGTTCTTTTTTGCTCTTAGTGCAGCCTGCTGCACATTTTTTCTCAAATTTCCTATTAGTGTTTTTCCACCAGTCTCCAGCTCTATTGTGGAAAAACACTACATAGGATAACCTAGAGGGGGGTTTTTGGGCCTTGCAGCGCCGTTTACGGCTGTCTGCACGGTCTCCGTGTGAGCCCAGCTCGCCCTGTAGTCTGTGTGCAGCCATAGCCGGTTGGATTCAGCTCAGGGTTCGTTACTGGCTCATACCTTGAGAAAAATTTTCCTTTTTTTCAAATAGTGCAGCCTGTTTAAAATTTGAAAAAAAAAATTCCTATTAGTGTCTTTCCACTCGTATCCAGCTAAATAGTGGAAAAACACTATATAGGATAACCTAGAGGAGGGTTTTTTGGCCTTGCAGCGCCGTTTACGGCTGTCTGCACGGTCTCCGTGTGAGCCCAGCTCGCCCTGTAGTCTGTGTGCAGCCATAGCCGGTTGGATTCAGCTCAGGGTTCGTTACTGGCTCATACCTTGAGAAAAATTTTCCTTTTTTTCAAATAGTGCAGCCTGTTTAAAATTTGAAAAAAAAAATTCCTATTAGTGTCTTTCCACTCGTATCCAGCTAAATAGTGGAAAAACACTATATAGGATAACCTAGAGGAGGGTTTTTTGGCCTTGCAGCGCCGTTTACGGCTGTCTGCACGGTCTCCGTGTGAGCCCAGCTCGCCCTGTAGTCTGTGTGCAGCCATAGCCGGTTGGATTCAGCTCAGGGTTCGTTACTGGCTCATACCTTGAGAAAAATTTTCCTTTTTTTCAAATAGTGCAGCCTGTTTAAAATTTGAAAAAAAAAATTCCTATTAGTGTCTTTCCACTCGTATCCAGCTAAATAGTGGAAAAACACTATATAGGATAACCTAGAGGAGGGTTTTTTGGCCTTGCAGCGCCGTTTACGGCTGTCTGCACGGTCTCTGTGTGAGTGCAGCTCGCCCTGTAGTCTGTGTGCAGCCATAGCCGGTTGGATTCAGCTCAGGGTGCGTTACTGCCTCATACCTTGAAAAACAATTTCCTTTTTTTCAAATAGTGCAGCCAGTTTAAAATTTGAAAAAAAAAATTCCTATTAGTGTCTTTCCACTCGTATCCAGCTAAATAGTGGAAAAACACTATATAGGATAACCGAGAGGAGGGTTTTTTGGCCTTGCAGCGCCGTTTACGGCTGTCTGCACGCTCTCCGTGTGATTTAAACTAGCTCTGTAGCCCGATCTGCACCAAAAAAAAAGTTAAGTTCACCAAACACAACTTAACACTTGTGTAGGCCACATTTGAAAAATAATAAAGTTTAGTCCACAATTTACAACATTAGTGTTTCTTACACCTGTTAGGAGGAGCATTACAGGAATAAGCACACTAAGGCCTTAGTACTTTTCTGCTTATCTTTATCTGTCAACCAAGATGAAGAGGGCAGGGAGTAAGGCACGTGGGCGTGGGCGCGGAGCAGGGAGAGGAGCAGGGAGAGGACGTGGTGATTCTGTGCCTGCTGCGGGCGCCGGTGACTCGTCGTCACTCAGTTTCAGCAGGGAACAGTCCTTCATGCGCAGCTTTGTCGGAGAGCGCCGTGCACCGCTGCTGCGTGAAGACCAAATTGAAGCCGTTGTCGGGTGGATGGCAGCTAACGCCTCGGCATCGACTTCAGTTAGTGCCACATCCTCTCAGGCACAGAGCACTGGAGAGCAGCCATCTGTCTCTTCACCACCTGCCAAATTGGCCAGGCAGTCAGAGAGCCCAGGACAGGAGCCGTCTCTACTTCTGTTCTCTGAATCTCTTGGCTTGGAAACAGGGGGCCAGCCAAGCAGCATTGGAGAAATGGAAGAAGAGGCAGTGTGCAGTGATGCCCAACACCTTTTTCTCTCTGACTCTGAAGAGGCAGGTGGGCCAGTGCCTCCGGTGACCACAGCGCAGTACGCATCTGATGATGAAACTCAGGTGCCGCTTTCTCGTGCGTACTGTGCTGCTGAGACTACCCAGGAGGAGCAGTTGGTGGCAGAGGGTAGTGGAGATGATGAGGTCCTTGACCCATCGTGGCGTGAGGAACAGGAAGGTGGTGGGAGCAGCTCAGAGGAAGAGCTTCCTCTTACGGGCCAAAGAGGGAGAGGGAGGGGGAAGACTGCGGAGCCTGTAGCCTCCACTTTGGCACCCGTTAGGAGCCTGTCTCTTTCCAAAGCCAAAAAGGGCGCTCCCAAGACTTGCAGTGCCTGGTCCTTTTTTGACACAGTTGCAGATGACATTTGTTTTGTCAAATGCAAGCTGTGTCATCATAAAGTAAAAAGAGGGAAAAATGTCAGCAACCTCAATACCACAAATATGTGGAAACATGTGCGGACCAGGCACGCGGTGGAGTTACAGAAACACACTGAAGATGTAGGCCAACCAACAGCGGCAGCTACCACCTCTTCAGCTCGTGTTGCCTCTTCCTCCAGCTCACGCACAGCTGGTTTGGCTTCCTCCCAGAGACCTTGTGTAATTCCACCCACAGCACCACCTTCCCAGTCATCCTCACACTCCCAGTCTACTCTACAGCCATCGGTAGTACAGGCATGGGAGAAAAGGCGGGCATTCTCGGCCAACCACCCCCGAGCACAGGCTCTGAATGCAGGCATTGCCAAACTGTTGTCCCTGGAAATGCTCTCGTTCAGGCTGGTGGAGACTGACAGCTTCCGTGACTTGATGGCATTGGCAGTCCCACAGTACAAGGTGCCCAGCCGCTTTTACTTCAGCAGGCAGGCTGTCCCTGCCCTGCACAGGCATGTTGAGGCAAACATAAAACATGCGCTACTGAACGCCGTCAGTAGCAAGGTCCACCTCACCACCGATGCGTGGACCAGTCAGCATGGACAGGGGCGATATGTTTCCCTCACTGCCCATTGGGTTAATGTTGTTGAGCCAGGTACAGATCGTGCGAGTGGCGCAGGACGTGTCCTGCCCACTCCAAGGATTGCAGGAATCCAGTCTGTACGCATCGACTCCTCCTCTTACACCAGTTCCTCTGATTCCTCTCTGCAGGATCCGTCACAGTCCACCCCCACATGGACCCGTGAACGTTTACCTATGACCGACATGAGCACAGCCGTGGCCAAACGTCAGCAGGCCGTCTTGAAACTAGTTTCATTGGGGCATCGAAGCCACACAGCGCAGGAGCTCTGGAATGCCATAAAGCAGGAGAGCGATGTGTGGTTACTGCCAGCGAATCTCCAGCCAGGCATGGTAGTGTGTGACAATGGCCGAAATCTGGTGGCAGCTTTGGCCCTTGGCAACCTCACTCACATCCCATGTCTGGCACATGTGCTCAATTTGGTTGTGCAGAGTTTTCTGAGGGACTATCCGGATCTTGATGCCCTGCTGCACAAGGTCCGCCTAGAGTGTGCTCACTTGCGGCGTTCCAGCTTGGCCAGATCCCGCATTGCTGCTCTGCAGCGCCGATTCCGCCTTCCGGAACACCGCATCATATGTGACCTACCTACCCGGTGGAATTCCACGTTACATATGTTGGAGCGGTTGTGTGAGCAGCAGCAAGCAGTTATGGAGTACCAGCTGCATCAGGCGCAAAGAAGTCGCAGTCAGCGCCGATCAGACTTCACAACCACAGAGTGGGCCACTATGAAGGACGTCTGCCAGGTTTTGCGTCCTTTTGATTATTCCACGCGGATGGCAAGTGCAGATGATGCACTAGTCAGCATGACTGTCCCCCTTATCTGCCTGCTTCAGCAAACTTTGCAAGGGTTAAGGGATGATGTGGTGGAAGAGGTGGAGGATGAGGAGTCACCTTTTCCATCAGCTTCTGGAGAGTCAGCGCCACGTGGTTCCTCACAAAGGGGTACGCAGGGGCCAATTTGTGAGGAGGATGAGGAGGAGTCAATGGAGGAGGAAGAGCTCCGTCCAGAGGAGGGAGCGACACAATTGTCCAGTGGTCAGTGTGTACAGCGAGGGTGGGGTGATGACGAGCGGGCAGAGATCATGTCTCAAGCAGGGGACAGCGTTTCTGGGCCGGTTGGCACTCTGCAGCACATGGTGGATTTCATGCTGCAGTGCCTGAGAAACGACCGCCGCATCGACCACATTCTCAACATGCCTGATTATTGGGTGTTCACCCTCCTCGATCCTCGCTACCGGGACAACGTCCAAAACCTCATCCCTGCGTTGACCCGGGAGCGTAAATTGCGGGAGTACCACGACACACTGGTGAATTCCATCATCTTCTCCTGTCCAACTGAGAGGAGTGCTGCTAGTGCTTTACAAAGCAGCTCAGTGCGTCGAGGCAGTGGGGGAGGCTCTGCCCAAAGAGGGAGCAGAAGCAGTGCCTCTGCCCAAGGCAAGCCCAGTATGGCACAACTCTGGCACACTTTTGTGTGCCCGCCCCAAATGTCTACACCATCACCGGCGGCTCCAGTCAGCAGGAGGCAACGGTTCCGTCAGATGGTGACAGACTACATGGCTTGCCCTCTTACTGTACTCCCAGACGGCTCTTCCCCGTTCAAGTTTTGGGTCTCTAAGCTGGATACATGGCCAGAGCTAAGCCAGTATGCATTGGAGGTGCTGGCTTGCCCTGCGGCTAGTGTCTTATCGGAACGTGTCTTTAGTGCCGCAGGTGGTGTACTAACAGACCGTCGCATGCGACTATCCTCCGATAACGTTGACCGGCTTACTTTCCTGAAAATGAACCAGGCCTGGATCTCGCAGGAATTTGCCACTCCTCTGCCTGATTAAGTAATTGGGTGTCATCCAGGTCTCCTGCTGTGTTCATCTTTCTACCACCTGAACTGCTATTCCTGGGCTCCAACACCGCCAGTTGCGGCTCAGAAGTGCAGGCTGCACAGTAAAAACATACGACCCAGTGTTATTGGGTTTCAGTAACGTCAGCTGATCCCCAGCTGTGTAGCCGGCAATGTGTCCTGCGACCGCCACGCTGGCACAACAACCTAAATGTAAGGGAACCTGTCCCCCCCCCGTCGTTTGTTACTGAAAGAGCCATCTTGTGCAGCAGTAATGCTGCACAAGGAAAAGGTAGCTCTTTTTTTTTAGCTCTTTGCACACGCAGAACTTAACACTTATAAAATGTGTTCACTGATACCGTTATACCGTCCCGGAGCTGGGACTTTCCTTCGTAATGTGACGCAGCACAGCCGTCATTCCTACCCCCTTGGTGCCATGCGCTGCCTCCTCAGCGTTGTTTTAAGCTGTCACGGAGCCTGCGCTGTTCTGTTATCCCTTGGGCATGCCCTATTTGCGCTGCCTGTCTTCTGACATAATTTGGTGTCAGGCTGGCTGCGCCTGTGCGGCCGCGGTGCCCGAGATCCCGCCTCGCAGTGTCTTCTGATTGAGTCACACTGCGGGCCTGGGATCCATGGGCATGCGCAGTGCATATCTTCCCCTCGGGCTCTCGCTCATTTCCCTCCGCCTTCTTTAGACTGTGCGCCGTCAGCTGATCCCTAGCATGCCACGGCCGTGACACCGCACAGTCTGAAGAAGAGGGAAGGAGGGGAGTGAGAGTCGAGGTTATGCACTGTGCATGCCCATGGTTCCAAGGCCCGCAGTGGGATTACGTTAGATGAGACTGCGAGGTGGGATCTGGAGCAGCGTGGACGCACAGGCACTGACAGCCTGACACCAAATTATGTCAGAAGACAGGCAGCGCTAATTGGGCATGGCCAAGGGCTAACAGAACAGCGCAGGCTCCGTGGCAGCTTAAAACAACGCTGAGGAGGCAGCGCACGGCATCAAGGGGATAGGAATGACAGCTGTGCTGTGTCCCATTACGAAGGAAATTCGCACCTCCGGAACGGTTTAACGGTATAAAGGGACACATTTTTAGTGTTTACTTCGGTGTTTGCAAGGAGCATAATTAAAAGAGCAACCTTTTCCTTTTGCATCCTTAGTGCTGCACAACATGGCTCTTTCAGCTACAAACGTCTTGGGGGGGGGGGTTAAAGGTTTCCTTTCAACTTGCTCCAATCAGGCTTCGGCCTACACTCTGTTCCTCTGCTCCTCCTGCTGTCCCTGGGCTCTAACACCGCCAGTTGGTGCCTGGAAGTGCTGTGTGCACAGTCAACAGTCGCTCCTCTGTTATTGGGGTTCAGTAACGTCAGCTGATCCCCAGCTGTGTGTGCGGCAATACCTCCAATCTGCTCCTCCTGCTGTCCCTGGGCTCTAACACCGCCAGTTGGTGCCTGGAAGTGCTGTGTGCACAGTCAACAGTCGCTCCTCTGTTATTGGGGTTCAGTAACGTCAGCTGATCCCCAGCTGTGTGTGCGGCAATACCTCCAATCTGCTCCTCCTGCTGTCCCTGGGCTCTAACACCGCCAGTTGGTGCCTGGAAGTGCTGTGTGCACAGTCAACAGTCGCTCCTCTGTTATTGGGGTTCAGTAACGTCAGCTGATCCCCAGCTGTGTATCCGGCAACGTGTCATGCGACCGCCACGCTGGCACAACTAAAATGTAAGGGGACCTGTCCCCCCCCCCCCCTAGGCGTTTGTTACTGAAAGAGCCACCATGTGCAGCACTAATACTGCACAAGGGAAAGGTCGCTCTTGAAATTATGCTCCTTGCAAACGCTGAACTACACACTCATGTAATGTGTCCCCTCACACCGTCCAACCGTCCCGGAGGTGGGACTTTCCTTTGTAATGTGACGCAGCACAGCCGTCATTGCTACCCCCTTGGCACCGTGCGCTGCCTCCTTAGCGTTGTTTGATTCCGTCATGGACCCTGCGCTGTTATGTTATCCCTTGGCCATGCACAGTTTGCGCTGCCCGTCCTCTGACATCATTTGTTGTCGTCCTGGCTGCGCCTGTGCGTCCACGCTGCCCGAAATCACACCTCGCAGTGTCGTCTAATGTGATCCCACAGTGGGCCTGGTATCCATGGCCATGCGCAGTGCATATACTAGCCTCTCACTCCCCTTCTTCACGCTTCTTCAGACTAGGCGGCGTCAGCTGATCCCTAATAGCATGCCACGGCCGTGACGCCGCACAGTCTGAAGAAGCAGGAAGGAGGTGAGTGAGAGGCGATGATATGCACTGCGCATGCCCATGGATCCCTGGCCCGCAGTGGGACTACATTAGATGACACTGCAAGGTTGGATCTCGGGCAGCTTGGACGCACAGGCACTGCCAGCCTGACACCTACATGATGTCAGAAGACGGGCACCGCTAACTGTGCATGGCCAAGGGATAACATTACAGTGCGGGCTCCGTGACAGAACCAAACAACGTTGAGGAGGTGGTGCCCGGCACCAAGGGGGTTGGAATGACGGCTGTGCTGTGTCACATTACAAAGGAAAGTCCCACTTCCGGGATGGTTTGACGGTGTGAGGGGACACATTATATGAGTGTGTACTTCAGCGTTTGCAAGGAGCATAATTTTCGGAGCCACTATTTTCCATGTGCAGTATTACTGCTGTACAAGATGGCTCTTTCAGCAACAAATGCCTGGGGGGGGGGGTTAAAGGTTCCCTTTCAACTTGCTCCACTGCAGGCTTCGGCCTACACTCTGCTCCTCTTTGATTCCCTGGGTTTCAACACTGTCAGTTGCCACCTGGAAGTGTTGTCTACACAGAAAAAAACACTAGGTGATGTGTCAGTGGGGTTCAGCACCGCCAGCTGTTCCCCTGCTGTGTAGTCGGCAACGTGTCCAGCACAAGCCACGCTGGCACAACAGAACAAAAGCTGCCACCAGTGCAGGCTTCGGCCTACACTCTGCTCCTCTCCTCCTCCTGCTGACCCTGGGCTCAAACACCGCTAGTTTTTGCCCGGAAGTGCTAGCTGCACAGAGAAAAGCACCAGCCAATGTGTTAGTGGGGTTCAGCAACGCCAGCTGTTCCCCTGCTGTGTAGCCGGCAACGTGACCTGCAAACGCCATGCAGGCACAGGAACTGAAATTAAAAGGGAACCTGGCCCCACCCCCCCAGGTGTTTCTATGTATAACAGCCACCTAGTACAGCAGTACTGCTGCATTTGTACAAGGTGGCTGACTTTTTCTCCTTGCCCACGTGGAACTCAACACGTACAAAATGTGTCTCATTGAGACCATTCCACTGTCCCTGAGGTGTGACTTTCCTTTGTAATGATACGCAGCACCCCCCTTGGTAGCGTTTCCCGTCTTTTGTCATCATGGTTAGCTGGCTGCGCCTGTGCATCCGCCCTGCTAGAAACAACGCCCCTCGTTGTCATATTTATTTTGTCAGCGAGGGTGTGGTTTATGGGCACGAGCAGTGCATATGTTCGCCTGTCTTAACTCATCTCCTTCCGCCTTCTTCAGACTGTGCGGCCTCCTGGCCGTGGTAGGCGATAAGGGATCAGCTGAGGCCGCCCAGTCTGGAGCAGGTGTAAGGACATGTGTAAGCGGCAAACCTATTTACTGCACAAGGCCACGAATCCCAGCCACGCAGTGTGATTTTTTGAAAACACACTGTGGGTCTGGGATTCATGTCCATCGCTAACCGCAACGGCCGACATGAAATGAGGTCAGAAGACAGGAAGCGCTCACAGCGCATGGCCAAGGGATCACAATAGCGCAGACTCCTGTACAGCAAATAACAACGCTCAGGAATCTGCGCCCAGTACCTAGGTGCAAATTTTGACACCTGTGCTGCGTCTCGTTAAAAAGACAAGTCACGCCTCCACAACTGTTTGACAGTATAATGGGCTAAATAGTGTACGTGTTTTAGTCAGCGTGTGCAAGGAGCAAAACAAATAGAGCAACCTTTTACTTGTGCAGCATTAATGCTGCACAAGGTGTGGCTCTTGTACCTTGCAACACCTGAGGGGGGGGTTAAAGGTAACCTTTGAAATTGGTTCAACTAGGCTTCGGCCTACACTCTGCTCCTCTACTCCTCCTGCTGACCCTGGGCTCAAACACCGCTAGTTTTTGCCCGGAAATGCTAGCTGCACAGAGAAAAACACCAGCCAATGTGTTAGTGGGGTTCAGCACCGCCAGCTGTTCCCCTGCTGTGTAGTCGGCAACGTGTCCAGCACAAGCCACGCTGGCACAACCGACCAAAAGCTGCCACCAGTGCAGGCTTCGGCCTACACTTTGCTCCTCTCCTCCTCCTGCTGACCCTGGGCTCAAACAACGCCAGTTTCTGCCCGGACATGCTAGCTGCACAGAGAAAAACACCAGCCAATGTGTTAGTGGGGTTCAGCAACGCCTGCTGTTCCCCCGCTGTGTAGCCGGCATCGTGTCCAGCACAAGCCACGCTGGCACAACCGACCAAAAGCTGCCACCAGTGCAGGCTTCGGCCTACACTTTGCTCCTCTCCTCCTCCTCCTGCTGACCCTGGGCTCTAACACCGCTAGTTTTTGCCCGGACATGCAATCTGCACAGAGAAAAACACCAGTCAATGTGTCAGTGGGGTTCAGCAACGCCAGCTGTTCCCCTGCTGTGTAGCTTGCAACGTGACCTGCAAACGCCACGCAGGCACATGAACTGAAATTGAAGGGAGCCTGCCCCCCACCCACAGGTGTTTCTATGTATATCAGCCACCTTGTACAGCAGTACTGCTGCATTTGTACGAGGTGGCTGACTTTTTCTCCTTGCCCACGTGGAACTCAACACGTACAAAATGTGTCTCATTAGAGACCATTACAATGTCCCTGAGGTGTGACTTTCTTTTGTAATGACACGCAGCACCACCCTTGTTAGCGCTGCCCGTCTTTTGACATCATTGGTTAGCTGGCTGCGCCTGTGCATCTCCCCTGCTCGAAACAACGGCCCTCGGTGTCTTATTTTTTTGGACAGCGAGGGTGTGATTGATGGGCATGTGCAGTGCATATGTTTGCCTGTGTTCACTCATCTCCTTCCGCCTTCTTCAGACTGGGTGTCCTCATGGCCGCGGCAGGCGATAAGGGATCAGATGAGGCCGCCCAGTCTGAAGCAGGTGTAAGGACATGTGTGAGCGGCAAACATATTTAGTGCACCAGGGCACGAATCCCAGCACCGCAGTGTGATTTTTTAAAAACACACTGTGGGTCTGGGATTCATGTCCATCGCTAACCGCAACGGCCGACATGAAATGAGGTCAGAAGACAGGAAGCGCTCACAGCGCATGGCCAAGGGATCACAATAGCGCAGACTCCTGTACAGCAAATAACAACGCTCAGGAATCTGCGCCCAGTACCTAGGTGCAAATTTTGACACCTGTGCTGCGTCTCGTTAAAAAGACAAGTCACGCCTCCACAACTGTTTGACAGTATAATGGGCTAAATAGTGTACGTGTTTTAGTCAGCGTGTGCAAGGAGCAAAACAAATAGAGCAACCTTTTACTTGTGCAGCATTAATGCTGCACAAGGTGTGGCTCTTGTACCTTGCAACACCTGAGGGGGGGGTTAAAGGTAACCTTTGAAATTGGTTCAACTAGGCTTCGGCCTACACTCTGCTCCTCTACTCCTCCTGCTGACCCTGGGCTCAAACACCGCTAGTTTTTGCCCGGAAATGCTAGCTGCACAGAGAAAAACACCAGCCAATGTGTTAGTGGGGTTCAGCACCGCCAGCTGTTCCCCTGCTGTGTAGTCGGCAACGTGTCCAGCACAAGCCACGCTGGCACAACCGACCAAAAGCTGCCACCAGTGCAGGCTTCGGCCTACACTTTGCTCCTCTCCTCCTCCTGCTGACCCTGGGCTCAAACAACGCCAGTTTCTGCCCGGACATGCTAGCTGCACAGAGAAAAACACCAGCCAATGTGTTAGTGGGGTTCAGCAACGCCTGCTGTTCCCCCGCTGTGTAGCCGGCATCGTGTCCAGCACAAGCCACGCTGGCACAACCGACCAAAAGCTGCCACCAGTGCAGGCTTCGGCCTACACTTTGCTCCTCTCCTCCTCCTCCTGCTGACCCTGGGCTCTAACACCGCTAGTTTTTGCCCGGACATGCAATCTGCACAGAGAAAAACACCAGTCAATGTGTCAGTGGGGTTCAGCAACGCCAGCTGTTCCCCTGCTGTGTAGCTTGCAACGTGACCTGCAAACGCCACGCAGGCACATGAACTGAAATTGAAGGGAGCCTGCCCCCCACCCACAGGTGTTTCTATGTATATCAGCCACCTTGTACAGCAGTACTGCTGCATTTGTACGAGGTGGCTGACTTTTTCTCCTTGCCCACGTGGAACTCAACACGTACAAAATGTGTCTCATTAGAGACCATTACAATGTCCCTGAGGTGTGACTTTCCTTTGTAATGACACGCAGCACCCCCATTGTTAGCGCTGCCCGTCTCCTGACATCATTGGTTGGCTGGCTGTGCCTGTGCGTCCCCCCTGCCCGACACAACGCCCCCCGTTGTCTCATATATTTTGACTGCGAGGGTGTGATTGATGGGCACGAGCAGTGCATATGTTCCCCTGTTTTCACTCCCCTCCTTCCGCCTTCTTCTGACTGTGCGGCCTCATGGCCGCGGCATGCGATAAGGGATCAGCTGAGGCCGCCCAGTCTGAAGCAGGTGTAAGGACATGTGTGAGCGGCGAACATATTTACTGCACAAGGCCACGAATCCCAGCACCGCAGTGTGACTTTAGGAAAAGCCACTGTGGGTCTGGGATTTATGGCCATCGTTAACCGCACCGGCCAACATGAAATGAGGTCATGAGACGGCCTGCACTAACAGGGTATTGCCAAGGGATAACACAAGAGCGCAGACTCCTGTACAGCAAATAACAACGCTCAGGAATCTGCGCCCAGTACCTAGGTGCAAATTTTGACACCTGTGCTGCGTCTCGTTAAAAAGACAAGTCACGCCTCCACAACTGTTTGACAGTATAATGGGCTAAATAGTGTACGTGTTTAATTCAGCGTGTGCAAGGAGCAAAATTAAATAGAGCAACCTTTGACTTGTGCATCATTAATGCTGTTCAAGGTGTGGCTCTTGTACCTTGCAACACCTGAGGGGGGGTGTTAAAGGTAACCTTTGAAATTGGTTCAACTAGGCTTCGGCCTACACTCTGCTCCTCTACTCCTCCTGCTGACCCTGGGCTCAAACACCGCTATTTTTTGCCCGGAAATGCTAGCTGCACAGAGAAAAACACCAGCCAATGTGTTAGTGGGGTTCAGCACCGCCAGCTGTTCCCCTGCTGTGTAGTCGGCAACGTGTCCAGCACAAGCCACGCTGGCACAACAGAACAAAAGCTGCCACCAGTGCAGGCTTCGGCCTACACTTTGCTCCTCTCCTCCTCCTGCTGACCCTGGGCTCAAACAACGCCAGTTTCTGCCCGGACATGCTAGCTGCACAGAGAAAAACACCAGCCAATGTGTTAGTGTGGTTCAGCACCGCCAGCTGTTCCCCCGCTGTGTAGCCGGCATCGTGTCCAGCACAAGCCACGCTGGCACAACCGACCAAAAGCTGCCACCAGTGCAGGCTTCGGCCTACACTTTGCTCCTCTCCTCCTCCTCCTGCTGACCCTGGGCTCTAACACCGCTAGTTTTTGCCCGGACATGCAATCTGCACAGAGAAAAACACCAGTCAATGTGTCAGTGGGGTTCAGCAACGCCAGCTGTTCCCCTGCTGTGTAGCTTGCAACGTGACCTGCAAACGCCACGCAGGCACATGAACTGAAATTGAAGGGAGCCTGCCCCCCACCCCCCCAGGTGTTTCTATGTATAACAGCCACCTTGTACAGCAGTACTGCTGCATTTGTACAAGGTGGCTGACTTTTTCTCCTTGCACACGTGGAACTCAACAAGTACAAAATGTGTCTCATTACAGACCATTACAATGTCCCTGAGGTGTGACTTTCCTTTTTAATGACACGCAGCACCCCCATTGTTAGCGCTGCCCGTCTCCTGACATCATTGGTTGGCTGGCTGTGCCTGTGCGTCCCCCCTGCCCGACACAACGCCCCCCGTTGTCTCATATATTTTGACTGCGAGGGTGTGATTGATGGGCACGAGCAGTGCATATGTTCCCCTGTTTTCACTCCCCTCCTTCCGCCTTCTTCTGACTGTGCGGCCTCATGGCCGCGGCATGCGATAAGGGATCAGCTGAGGCCGCCCAGTCTGAAGCAGGTGTAAGGACATGTGTGAGCGGCGAACATATTTACTGCACAAGGCCACGAATCCCAGCACCGCAGTGTGACTTTAGGAAAAGCCACTGTGGGTCTGGGATTTATGGCCATCGTTAACCGCACCGGCCAACATGAAATGAGGTCATGAGACGGCCTGCACTAACAGGGTATTGCCAAGGGATAACACAAGAGCGCAGTTTCCTGTACTGCAAATAACAACGGTAAGGAATCTGCGCACAGCACCTAGGTGTAAATTTGTACACCTGTGCTGCGTCTCCTTAAAAAGACTAGTAGTCACGCCTCCACTACTGTTTGACAGTATAATGGGCTAAATAGTGTACGTGTTTAATTCAGCGTGTGCAAGGAGCAAAATTAAATAGCGCAACCTTTGACTTGTGCATCAATAATGCTGTTCAAGGTGTGGCTCTTGTACCTTGCAACACCTGAGGGGGGGGTTAAAGGTAACCTTTGAAATTGGTTCAACTAGGCTTTGGCCAACACTCTGCTCCTCTACTCCTCCTGCTGACCCTGGGCTCAAACACCGCTAGTTTTTGCCCGGAAATGCTAGCTGCACAGAGAAAAACACCAGCCAATGTGTTAGTGGGGTTCAGCACCGCCAGCTGTTCCCCTGCTGTGTAGTCGGCAACGTGTCCAGCACAAGCCACGCTGGCACAACAGAACAAAAGCTGCCACCAGTGCAGGCTTCGGCCTACACTTTGCTC
Source organism: Ranitomeya imitator (assembly GCF_032444005.1). NCBI lineage: Eukaryota > Metazoa > Chordata > Amphibia > Anura > Dendrobatidae > Ranitomeya > Ranitomeya imitator. The sequence goes on along the minus strand of NC_091283.1, from coordinate 115,154,483 downwards.
CTCTCCTCCTCCTGCTGACCCTGGGCTCAAACAACGCCAGTTTCTGCCCGGACATGCTAGCTGCACAGAGAAAAACACCAGCCAATGTGTTAGTGGGGTTCAGCACCGCCAGCTGTTCCCCTGCTGTGCAGCTTGCAACGTGACCTGCAAACGCCACGCAGGCACATGAACTGAAATTGAAGGGAGCCTGGCCACCACCCCCAGGTGTTTCTATGTATAACAGCCACCTTGTACAGCAGTACTGCTGCATTTGTACAAGGTGGCTGACGTTTTCTCCTTGCCCACGTGGAACTCAACACGTACAAAATGTGTCTCTTTGAGACCATTCCACTGTCCCTGAGGTGTGACTTTCCTTTCTAATGATACGCAGCACCCCCCTTGGTAGCGCTTCCCGTCTTCTGACATCATTGGTTAGCTACTTGCGCCTGTTCGTCCGCCCTGCCTGAATAAAATGCTCCTCGTTGTCTTAATTATTTTGACTGCGAGGGTGTGATTGATGGGCACGAGCAGTGCATATCTTCGCCTGTCTTAACTCATCTCCTTCCGCCTTCTTCAGACTGTGCAGCCTCATGGCCGCGGCATGCGAGAAGGGATCAGCAGAGGCCGCCCAGTCTGAAGCAGGTGTAAGGACGTGTGTGAGCGGCCAAAATATTTACTGCTCAAGGCCACGAATCCCAGCACCGCAGTGTGGCTTTATGAAAAGACACTGTGGGTCTGGGATTTATGGCCATCGTTAACCGCACCGGCCAACATGAAATGAGGTCATAAGATGGGCAGCGCTAACAGGGCATTGCCAAGGGATAACACAAGAGCGCAGACTCCTGTACAGCAAATAACAACGCTCAGGAAGCTGCGCCAAGCACCAAGGCGTTATTTTGGACACCTGTGCTGCGTCTCATCAAAAAACCAAGTCACGCATCCACTACAGTTTGACTGTAGAATGGGGTAAATTGTGTATGTCTTTCATTCAGCGTGTGCAAGTAGACAAATTAATAGAGCAACCTTTCACTTGTGCAGCATTAATACTGCACAAGGTGTGTCTCTTGTACTTTGTAACACCTGAGGGGGGGGTTAAAGGTTTCCTTTGAAATTGGTTCAACTAGGCTTCGGCCTACACTCTGCTCCTCTCCTCCTCCTCCTGCTTCAACACGGGCTCTAACATCGCAAGTTTTTGCCCGCAAGTGCTAGCTGCACAGATAAAAACACACGCCATTGTGTTAGTGGGGTTCAGCAACGCCAGCTGTTCCCCCAGTGTGTAGCCGGCAAAGTGTCCTGCAAACGCAACGCAGACACAAAGCTGCCTCCAGTGCAGGCTTCGGCCTACACTCATCTCCCCCTGCTTACCCTTTGCTCCAACACCGCTAGTTGGGGCTCTAGGAAGACAATCTTTAATAGGCAAGGCAACGCATCCGGGTTCCAGCACCGCCAGCTGGTTCTCGGCAGTGTTCTTGTCACAGGTACTCCCTCGTGCCAAGCCTGGTTTCAGCACCGTCAGCTGTTTCCGGGTTGTGTCAACTTCACTGAGACGCCTATGCTTGCCCCGTCGTGGGGCGGTCGAGTTAGCCAACTCCAGGGTGCCTCCAGTTTAGGAGCTTCCTATGTGGGCTGCGTGAACTGGTAGTCAAGGCTGGTTCTGTAGTGCCAGTAGGCCCAGCTCCCCCTGTAGGACTGTTGGGGTTCGGTAACTGCGGCTGCCTCGCGGCCTAGCTGTTCTCTCCTCTCCTGTGGGCCTTCGGGTCCACCACCTGGTTCCAGCACCGTCAGCTGGTTCCGGGCCGAGCCTTTGGCTTAGGTGCCTCCTCCTGGGTATCCGAGTTCCGCCAACGCCAGGCGGTCCTTGGTAGTGCTTTTAAGCGCGGGCACCTACAGCTTAGTAACCGGGTTCCAGCACCGTCAGCTGGTCCTCGGTCGTGCCATTGGCTCTTGCACACTGGGGCAACGCATCCGGGTTCCAGCACCGCCAGCTGGTTCTCGGCAGTGTTCTTGTCACAGGTACTCCCTCGTGCCAAGCCTGGTTTCAGCACCGTCAGCTGTTTCCGGGTTGTGTCAACTTCACTGAGACGCCTATGCTTGCCCCGTCGTGGGGCGGTCGAGTTAGCCAACTCCAGGGTGCCTCCAGTTTAGGAGCTTCCTATGTGGGCTGCGTGAACTGGTAGTCAAGGCTGGTTCTGTAGTGCCAGTAGGCCCAGCTCCCCCTGTAGGACTGTTGGGGTTCGGTAACTGCGGCTGCCTCGCGGCCTAGCTGTTCTCTCCTCTCCTGTGGGCCTTGGGGTCCACCACCTGGTTCCAGCACCGTCAGCTGGTTCCGGGCCGAGCCTTTGGCTAAGGTGCCTCCTCCTGGGTATCCGAGTTCCGCCAACGCCAGGCGGTCCTTGGTAGTGCTTTTAAGCGCGGGCACCTACAGCTTAGTAACCGGGTTCCAGCACCGTCAGCTGGTCCTCGGTCGTGCCATTGGCTCTTGCACACTGGGGCAACGCATCCGGGTTCCAGCACCGCCAGCTGGTTCTCGGCAGTGTTCTTGTCACAGGTACTCCCTCGTGCCAAGCCTGGTTTCAGCACCGTCAGCTGTTTCCGGGTTGTGTCAACTTCACTGAGACGCCTATGCTTGCCCCGTCGTGGGGCGGTCGAGTTAGCCAACTCCAGGGTGCCTCCAGTTTAGGAGCTTCCTATGTGGGCTGCGTGAACTGGTAGTCAAGGCTGGTTCTGTAGTGCCAGTAGGCCCAGCTCCCCCTGTAGGACTGTTGGGGTTCGGTAACTGCGGCTGCCTCGCGGCCTAGCTGTTCTCTCCTCTCCTGTGGGCCTTGGGGTCCACCACCTGGTTCCAGCACCGTCAGCTGGTTCCGGGCCGAGCCTTTGGCTAAGGTGCCTCCTCCTGGGTATCCGAGTTCCGCCAACGCCAGGCGGTCCTTGGTAGTGCTTTTAAGCGCGGGCACCTACAGCTTAGTAACCGGGTTCCAGCACCGTCAGCTGGTCCTCGGTCGTGCCATTGGCTCTTGCACACTGGGGCAACGCATCCGGGTTCCAGCACCGCCAGCTGGTTCTCGGCAGTGTTCTTGTCACAGGTACTCCCTCGTGCCAAGCCTGGTTTCAGCACCGTCAGCTGTTTCCGGGTTGTGTCAACTTCACTGAGACGCCTATGCTTGCCCCGTCGTGGGGCGGTCGAGTTAGCCAACTCCAGGGTGCCTCCAGTTTAGGAGCTTCCTATGTGGGCTGCGTGAACTGGTAGTCAAGGCTGGTTCTGTAGTGCCAGTAGGCCCAGCTCCCCCTGTAGGACTGTTGGGGTTCGGTAACTGCGGCTGCCTCGCGGCCTAGCTGTTCTCTCCTCTCCTGTGGGCCTTCGGGTCCACCACCTGGTTCCAGCACCGTCAGCTGGTTCCGGGCCGAGCCTTTGGCTTAGGTGCCTCCTCCTGGGTATCCGAGTTCCGCCAACGCCAGGCGGTCCTTGGTAGTGCTTTTAAGCGCGGGCACCTACAGCTTAGTAACCGGGTTCCAGCACCGTCAGCTGGTCCTCGGTCGTGCCATTGGCTCTTGCACACTGGGGCAACGCATCCGGGTTCCAGCACCGCCAGCTGGTTCTCGGCAGTGTTCTTGTCACAGGTACTCCCTCGTGCCAAGCCTGGTTTCAGCACCGTCAGCTGTTTCCGGGTTGTGTCAACTTCACTGAGACGCCTATGCTTGCCCCGTCGTGGGGCGGTCGAGTTAGCCAACTCCAGGGTGCCTCCAGTTTAGGAGCTTCCTATGTGGGCTGCGTGAACTGGTAGTCAAGGCTGGTTCTGTAGTGCCAGTAGGCCCAGCTCCCCCTGTAGGACTGTTGGGGTTCGGTAACTGCGGCTGCCTCGCGGCCTAGCTGTTCTCTCCTCTCCTGTGGGCCTTGGGGTCCACCACCTGGTTCCAGCACCGTCAGCTGGTTCCGGGCCGAGCCTTTGGCTAAGGTGCCTCCTCCTGGGTATCCGAGTTCCGCCAACGCCAGGCGGTCCTTGGTAGTGCTTTTAAGCGCGGGCACCTACAGCTTAGTAACCGGGTTCCAGCACCGTCAGCTGGTCCTCGGTCGTGCCATTGGCTCTTGCACACTGGGGCAACGCATCCGGGTTCCAGCACCGCCAGCTGGTTCTCGGCAGTGTTCTTGTCACAGGTACTCCCTCGTGCCAAGCCTGGTTTCAGCACCGTCAGCTGTTTCCGGGTTGTGTCAACTTCACTGAGACGCCTATGCTTGCCCCGTCGTGGGGCGGTCGAGTTAGCCAACTCCAGGGTGCCTCCAGTTTAGGAGCTTCCTATGTGGGCTGCGTGAACTGGTAGTCAAGGCTGGTTCTGTAGTGCCAGTAGGCCCAGCTCCCCCTGTAGGACTGTTGGGGTTCGGTAACTGCGGCTGCCTCGCGGCCTAGCTGTTCTCTCCTCTCCTGTGGGCCTTGGGGTCCACCACCTGGTTCCAGCACCGTCAGCTGGTTCCGGGCCGAGCCTTTGGCTAAGGTGCCTCCTCCTGGGTATCCGAGTTCCGCCAACGCCAGGCGGTCCTTGGTAGTGCTTTTAAGCGCGGGCACCTACAGCTTAGTAACCGGGTTCCAGCACCGTCAGCTGGTCCTCGGTCGTGCCATTGGCTCTTGCACACTGGGGCAACGCATCCGGGTTCCAGCACCGCCAGCTGGTTCTCGGCAGTGTTCTTGTCACAGGTACTCCCTCGTGCCAAGCCTGGTTTCAGCACCGTCAGCTGTTTCCGGGTTGTGTCAACTTCACTGAGACGCCTATGCTTGCCCCGTCGTGGGGCGGTCGAGTTAGCCAACTCCAGGGTGCCTCCAGTTTAGGAGCTTCCTATGTGGGCTGCGTGAACTGGTAGTCAAGGCTGGTTCTGTAGTGCCAGTAGGCCCAGCTCCCCCTGTAGGACTGTTGGGGTTCGGTAACTGCGGCTGCCTCGCGGCCTAGCTGTTCTCTCCTCTCCTGTGGGCCTTCGGGTCCACCACCTGGTTCCAGCACCGTCAGCTGGTTCCGGGCCGAGCCTTTGGCTTAGGTGCCTCCTCCTGGGTATCCGAGTTCCGCCAACGCCAGGCGGTCCTTGGTAGTGCTTTTAAGCGCGGGCACCTACAGCTTAGTAACCGGGTTCCAGCACCGTCAGCTGGTCCTCGGTCGTGCCATTGGCTCTTGCACACTGGGGCAACGCATCCGGGTTCCAGCACCGCCAGCTGGTTCTCGGCAGTGTTCTTGTCACAGGTACTCCCTCGTGCCAAGCCTGGTTTCAGCACCGTCAGCTGTTTCCGGGTTGTGTCAACTTCACTGAGACGCCTATGCTTGCCCCGTCGTGGGGCGGTCGAGTTAGCCAACTCCAGGGTGCCTCCAGTTTAGGAGCTTCCTATGTGGGCTGCGTGAACTGGTAGTCAAGGCTGGTTCTGTAGTGCCAGTAGGCCCAGCTCCCCCTGTAGGACTGTTGGGGTTCGGTAACTGCGGCTGCCTCGCGGCCTAGCTGTTCTCTCCTCTCCTGTGGGCCTTCGGGTCCACCACCTGGTTCCAGCACCGTCAGCTGGTTCCGGGCCGAGCCTTTGGCTAAGGTGCCTCCTCCTGGGTATCCGAGTTCCGCCAACGCCAGGCGGTCCTTGGTAGTGCTTTTAAGCGCGGGCACCTACAGCTTAGTAACCGGGTTCCAGCACCGTCAGCTGGTCCTCGGTCGTGCCATTGGCTCTTGCACACTGGGGCAACGCATCCGGGTTCCAGCACCGCCAGCTGGTTCTCGGCAGTGTTCTTGTCACAGGTACTCCCTCGTGCCAAGCCTGGTTTCAGCACCGTCAGCTGTTTCCGGGTTGTGTCAACTTCACTGAGACGCCTATGCTTGCCCCGTCGTGGGGCGGTCGAGTTAGCCAACTCCAGGGTGCCTCCAGTTTAGGAGCTTCCTATGTGGGCTGCGTGAACTGGTAGTCAAGGCTGGTTCTGTAGTGCCAGTAGGCCCAGCTCCCCCTGTAGGACTGTTGGGGTTCGGTAACTGCGGCTGCCTCGCGGCCTAGCTGTTCTCTCCTCTCCTGTGGGCCTTGGGGTCCACCACCTGGTTCCAGCACCGTCAGCTGGTTCCGGGCCGAGCCTTTGGCTTAGGTGCCTCCTCCTGGGTATCCGAGTTCCGCCAACGCCAGGCGGTCCTTGGTAGTGCTTTTAAGCGCGGGCACCTACAGCTTAGTAACCGGGTTCCAGCACCGTCAGCTGGTCCTCGGTCGTGCCATTGGCTCTTGCACACTGGGGCAACGCATCCGGGTTCCAGCACCGCCAGCTGGTTCTCGGCAGTGTTCTTGTCACAGGTACTCCCTCGTGCCAAGCCTGGTTTCAGCACCGTCAGCTGTTTCCGGGTTGTGTCAACTTCACTGAGACGCCTATGCTTGCCCCGTCGTGGGGCGGTCGAGTTAGCCAACTCCAGGGTGCCTCCAGTTTAGGAGCTTCCTATGTGGGCTGCGTGAACTGGTAGTCAAGGCTGGTTCTGTAGTGCCAGTAGGCCCAGCTCCCCCTGTAGGACTGTTGGGGTTCGGTAACTGCGGCTGCCTCGCGGCCTAGCTGTTCTCTCCTCTCCTGTGGGCCTTCGGGTCCACCACCTGGTTCCAGCACCGTCAGCTGGTTCTCGGCAGTGTCTTTTGCTCTTGTACCTTCTGCTCCCCATCCTGGTTCCAGTACCGTCAGCTGGTTCCGGGCAGAGCCTTTGGCTTAGGTGCCTCCTTCTGGGTATCCAAGTTCCACCAATGTCAGGTGGTCCTTGGTAGTGCTTTCAGGCACGGGTACCTCCTGCTTAGTAACCGGGTTCCAGTAACGTCAGCTGGTCCTTGGTAGTTCCATTGGCTCTTGGACATTCGGCTACCCATCCGGGTTCCAGTACCGTCAGCTGGTTCTCGGCAGTGTCTTTTGCTCTTGTACCTTCTGCTCCCCATCCTGGTTCCAGTAACGTCATCTGGTTCCGGGCAGAGCCTTTGGCTTAGGTGCCTCCTTCTGGGTATCCGAGTTCCGCCAACGTCAGGCGGTCCTTGGTAGTGCTTTTTAGCACGGGTACCTCCTGCTTAGTAACCGGGTTCCAGTAACGTCAGCTGGTCCTCGGTAGTTCCATAGGCTCTTGAACCTTCGGGTAGCCATCCGAGTTCCAGTTCCATCAGCTGGTTCTTGGCATTTTCTCAGCCTTCTTGTACCTTCTGCTACATTTCCAAGTTGAAGACCCTAACGTCGACAACCCGGAAGACCACCCCGATGACGACGACCCGGAAGACCACCCCGATGACGACGACGACGACGACGGCGGAGACGACGACGGCTGAGACGACGACGGCGGAGATGACGACACTGGAGACGAAGACCCTGGAGACGACAACATGGAAGACCGAGAAGCAGAAGAACAAGAGGCTGCAGAACAAAGAGCAGAAGAACATTAAGCATAAGACTTAATATCAGAGCAAAAGATATTATCTAAATTATATGCAGAAGAAGACTAAGCAGTGTATGGGGGTGAGTCCGTTCCTCCTCGTGGTGCCCCTGGATAAAGCCTGATGCTGCAGGCCAAACTGAACGCGGACAAATGTAACTTTTGTGACTGGCAGAACGGAAGGTGTAATCTTCCAACTTTTATAGATAACAACTACGGGAATGCCTGTCACAAATGAGAATATGATGAAGAAGTAGAATAGGAAGAATAATAACAGTGGAATAAAAAGAATATGTAGAATAGGAAGAATAATAATAGTTGAAGAAAATGAATATGAAGAATGTAATAAAAAAAAAAATAGGTAGAAGATGAAGAAGAAGATGAATAAGGTGAAGAAGTTGATGTCAAGGATGCTGATGATGATGAAGATGAAAGTGTGGGAAAAGAAAAAAAAAAAAAAGAAAAAAAAGAAGGGGAAGGGCGTGGAATAGTGAAACATCAATATCTGACAAAATAAAAAAAATTTACATACTCAATATCTTTTTCAATCCGAACTTCTTTAAAAAAAAAAAAAAAACATGCTATTCTATTTGATTGGACTAATCCTCATTGCCTTTAATGTCTCCGCCACCTCCCCCATACATCCTACATTATTCTTAGTTGTTTTCCTTCAGGTAGAATGAACCTACAAGGAAAGAAAGGGTTTATTTTAATTCCGATATTTTGGTCCCATTGACTTGCATTGGGATCGGGTATCGGTATCGGCGATATCCGATATTTTTTGAATATCGGCCGATCCAAACCGATACCGATACTTTCCGATATCGGAAGGTATCGCTCAACACTATTAGGCAGTTAACTGATTCATGCAGCTTTACAGGAACACCCGAGCCTTACACTATGGCCGGTCCGAATAACTAAAGCAATTGTTACCATCCACCTCTCGTGTCTCCCCTTTTCCTCATAGTTTGTAAGCTTGCGAGCAGGGCCCTTATTCCTCTTGGTATCTGTTTTGAACTGTATTTCTGTTATGCTGTAATGTCTATTGTCTGTACAAGTCCCCTCTATAATTTGTAAAGCGCTGCGGAATATGTTGGCGCTATATAAATAAAAATTATTATTATTATTATTGTGTGGGACGGTACTGAAGAAGAATTCACATCCTTTGTAGATCATCTTAACAACAGTAATATCATGGGGATGTCTTTTACCCACAAATTGGGGGGCACTAAATTGCAGTTTTTAGATGTATTGGTAGACATTCAGGAGGATAAAGTCTGTACTTCTATTTTTCAAAAACCTACTGCTGCTAATTCAGTGCTACATTACAATAGCTTTCTGTCATGGTTTACTGTGCTCTCGGGTCAGGTAGTTGCAGGGTTAACTCTTATGGCCTCTTTCTGGGTCCTGGGAGGCTTTTTATAGCCCCACTCTGAGGTCAGTCCCTGTCGTTTATACTCTGACCATTGGCTGAGTGTGTCTGACCCTGGTGTGCCTCTGCTTTGTGCAAGTACTAGTCTGTCTGTTTGGTTTCTGATTTGGTTCTGTTGCTGTTGTGATTTCTGCCTGCTGTTTTTGTACTGTCTATTGCCCATTCTGGTTTTTCTGATCTATTGCTACGTCCTGACTATTCTTCTTGCCCCTGTGTACTGCGCCGCCCTCTCTGTGTATGACCCCCGCCTGTCCGACCTGAGTTCCCCTCTCCTTTACTTTAGTTTCCCTGTAAAGACTTACACCCATCTCCAGCAGCAGGACGCTAAGCCCCACCTCCTGTGGTCACATGATCGCAGGTCCTCCTGTTCTCTACCATACTCAGCACGCTGTGCAGGTCCCGTCTGTCTGAGTTTTCCTTGGTATCTGACCCTGGGTCCTCCTGTAGTGTGGGTGAGTCACCCTGTTCAGCCGTGACAGTGTTTCGGTGCTGACAGGATCTTGACACTTTCATCCCAATCATATAAAGAAATCAGTACCCTTCAGCCAGCTATTGAGAACGTGTAGGGTCAACAACACACAGAGGGGTTTTGAACAGCAGTCAAGAGAATTATGTCAGAGGTTACAAGAGAGAGGCTATCCAGATAAGTTGCTACAGTCTACTGTGGAACGTATCAGTCACCAATCCAGAGACGTCAGAAAGACCACCCATAGTATATCAGATCGACGGTTCACCTTCTGTTTCCAATGGTCCTATGGATCAGGAAATCAGATCCATTATTAGGAAACACTGGCATGTGCTAGAGAGAGATAAAGATCTGATTGGAAGGGTTGCTGGGGGACCATTGATTTCCAACAGACGCAGTACGCGTATTAGGGACGTTTTAGTCCACAATCACGTTAAAAAAGAAAAAACTACCTGGTTGGAGCAAGCAGCTCCCAAAGGTAATTTTTGGTGCGGGCACTGCCAATTTTGTCAATTTCACTTTCCTGGACAAGTTTTGACTGTTGGATCAATAATGCACACGGTGCAACAATTTATTTCATGCAAAACCGAATATGTCGTTTATGTAGTCTTTTGCCCATGCAAGAGGTTTTACATTGGAAAAACTATACGTAAGATGTATGTCCGGTTTAGAGAACACTGTAAGTCTGTACTTTCCGGTAAGGGGGTACTTAGATTGATTGCACATATAAGGGAATTTCATGGAGGCAGCTCTGAGGTCTTGACATTTGCAGGTATTGAAAGGGTGAAATTACCAACTCAGGGAGGTGACCTGCATAAATTATTATTGAAACAGGAGGCCAAGTGGATTATGCGTACTTCTGCAACAGGTCCTGCTGGTCTGAATGATAGGATAGACATGTCTGTCTTTTTATCAGATGTTTTTTCCTTGTTGAGTCCGTATAAATATATGTTTCTTTTCTTTTTTGGTTATAGGTATGTATTTTGTAGACCTTGTCTTTTTCAATATTAATATCAATATTATATATGTCCTATGAGTAATAGAATTCCGCATGATCATATACTTTTTCTCCATATGCTGTTCCCCTTGTTATCTACGGGCTCTGTTATCCTGTGTCAAATATGGTAAGCTCACCCATTACATGTTAATGGTCCATTCACCTCGCACATATGGTGCCAATTGGTTAAAGAGTGTAAGGTTAGAATTTTTTAGAATAGAATTTGTTTGCTATGTTGATTTGTCCATTATCGCTATCTCACGTGAGTTGTGGTTTGTTTCTATCAGTTTTTATTACACATTATGCACCCTTTATGTCTGATTGGTTTGTGACACAGGTGGAGTTTGTGCATACTCACCTATTTCTTCTAGCATCACTTCCTTCAGACATGGACCCGTAGAAGCGCTGTTTCAAGCGTGAAACGGCCGGCATCTCCTCCTGCACACTCCTCTCACTGCCCTGTTCCCCGAGCCGTGAAGATGTTTTTTCTATATATTTGAATAAAGGAACTTCTGACTACAGGACCGGTGAGTGCTGCCGCGCTTGTTCTATGATTTGCCACTACCAACTGTGTCTGCGCCACTCATTACAGTTGTCCTCCTCTGAACAATGCTATGCCGCCTGTTTAGTCCTGTTACCAATTTTGAACTGCATTTAGCCTACTTTATTATTTGGGCCTATATCTGTGTTTCCTCCTCATCCTGCCCATTGCCCAGCCACTGCTAGATAAGTCTGCATGCACATTGACCCAGACCACTACATTCCCCTTGCACTCTACACAGCCTGAATCTGACCCTGCTGCAAGTCAGGTTCCCCTTCCCGCATACTATACCACCTTACACAGGGACAAACAGGAAGGTGCAGATGAAAGTGCAGGTTCCTTCATCAGGTGGAGGGGCATACTCATTGGCGACATCACTGGCACAGGGCCCCTCATAGTACGCAAAAGTGTCTCTGGCAGTGGGAGGCACCACCCGCCGTCAAACACACCACTGTACTATGAGGGGCCCTGTGCCAGTGCCAAGTGACAACGAGTGGGCCCCCCTGCTTGCTCAGGATCACAGCACTTGCAAAGTTGAAATACTTACCTCTCCCTGCTGCACCGCCGTGACATATTCTGCATTTCCTGGGCCCATGAAAATCTTGAGCCAGCCCTACCCCCCCACAACTTTAGCAAAATGAGCCCCTGATTTCAATGCCTAACTATTATTATAAAGTAAATTAAGATTGAAATTAAAATGGGCACTGTAGGTGTTTTCCTGTCCTCCACTCACTGCCGACTTTGATTCCCCATTGACTTGCATTGGGTTTCGTGTTTCGGTCGGCCCCGACTTTTCGCAATAATCGGCCGATTTCACCCGACCCGACTTTTGAGAAAGTCGGGTTTCGCAAAACCCGACTCGATCCTAAAAAAGTAAAAGTCACTTAACTATAGTGGGAAGGATTCAGTCTATGCGGCATCAAATGTGAAACAAGGAGACAGGGAGGGGAGGTAGAGTGGCAGCACCTACATCTACCCAGAAGCTCACTACATGATATTTATTAGTTTTACCTTTAAATCTAATTAAAAATTATGCATTTTTAGTTTATATATTCTTATTTAGAAGAGTCACAATCATTTTAAGTTTATATTTATGTAACAGTTTCCTATAAACAATGAAAAAAAATAAAAATAGGAGCTAAAATGACCTTTCAATAATGTAGCCAAATTTCCTCTTAAAGAAGTTATAGACTACTGTTAAATGCATGGTCTATGTTTTGACTTGGTCACCAATGTTAGATTGGTGGTGATGCAACATCCAGCACCCCCAACAAGCAGCTGTTCCCAGTGCCAACAGATTTGATCCAATTCAGTATAGCTCTGTGAACACCACATTGGGGAAAATTCAGATCCATTTCAATTCATTCACATATGGTTGGATGTGCAATGAATACACTATGTCAGTTAACTCAAAAATGGAAATTTGAGTTTCAGAACTTTATCTTTTTATGGGGATAATGCTATTTTAAATTCTATCAACATGCATGAAGTTGCAAATGAGCATGTGTTTGAAACATACAGAATAAATTACATTCAATTTGACAAAATGTATTTGTTAATCTTTAATCAATGCCCAAGATGTATTAAAATTATTTGTAAAAAAAATATTATGAACATATAACATTCAATCTGCTGCTAGATAATTTGGATTCACCTCAACCAATAATTTATCAGTTCATGTAGCATTTCTTGAAGCTAAGTCTATACCCAGAAAAAAAATTATGCTTCAGGGAACAAAATATAGAATGGACTCTTTATTTCATGCATGCTCTTAGTTTTGTGACAAAACATGGTAAACTAATATGTATTCCTATGCAACATTGTTCATAATGAAATCTGATGCTGCTGATGCCAGGGAATATCTTGCAATGACATTTCAAAAGGCTGAGAGAAAACTAGAAGCAAGAAATAGCAAGATAAGTAGCAGATTTTATACAGCCTCAGGGACTGAATACAAAATACATGATGTATACTCATATTGCTAAGTTAATAATAATATTTCTAAGTATAGGATGGAAAGTGTGTACTTATATAAAAATGTATGAAAAGCATATGATATCTAAATCTACAAAAAAAACAGTACATTTACTTTATAGGTGTTTATTTAACAATATTTATGTCATGTAGTATGTACAATGTGAAAATGTGTGATGCTTATCAAAAACACTCCACGTAATGTTGAAGCTGCTGACAGCTGGCAGCAATCATTGCACCAAACATGTCAAATTTGACTATGACAAATGTATTAGTGGTAAGTAGAGTTGAGCACATTTTAAATTCAAATTTGTCGACTTCACCACATTTTACCAAAAACTTTGATTGGCGACGAAGAATTTTTTGCAAATCTCAATACTGGAAAGCTTGCAATTGCTCAGAAAATGCACACAGAGGAGAGAAAAGAGACCAAGAACTCTACTCAACATAAGAGCTCACACTTTATATGAGAGTGAGAAAACCGGCTGGCCATAAGGGCTTATACTTTACAGAACCGAGAGAGGACAATGCTGATCATAAGAGCTTACACTCTACAGGAAAGACAGAGATAGGATCCTGCTTAGCATAAGATCTTACACTGTACAGGAGAGAGACGTACTCAATGACGCTGGAGACTGAAAAGTCTCTGCAGTACATACTGTGCTCTGCTGGTAACAACTGATCTCTGATGGTTCAGGTACTGTTCTTCTTGCAATCTAGAAGATATCATAGCTGCCGGGATTTATGGCAAAGCCCTCACAGCAATGTAATATGACATTAGCCCACTCTCTGATGCTTCAGAAATGTGGAAAATCCTGCAGAGTTAAGGCCCCTTCACATTAAGCGACGCTGCAGCGATACCGACAACGATCCGGATCGCTGCAGCGTCGCTGTTTGGTCGCTGGAGAGCTGTCACACAGACCGCTCTCCAGCGACCAACGATGCCGGTAACCAGGGTAAACATCGAGTAACTAAGCGCAGGGCCGCGCTTAGTAACCCGATGTTTACCCTGGTTACCATCCTAAAAGTAAAAAAAACAAACAGCACATACTTACCTAACGCTGTCTGTCCTCCAGCGCTGTGCTCTGCACTCCTCCTGTACTGTCTGTGTGAGCACAGCGGCCGGAAAGCAGAGCGGTGACGTCACCGCTCTGCTTTCCGGCTGACCGACAGCCAGTACAGGAGGAGTGCAGAGCACAGCGCCGGGGACAGACAGCGTTAGGTAAGTATGTACTGTTTGTTTTTTTTACTTTTAGGATGGTAACCAGGGTAAACATCGGGTTACTAAGCGCGGCCCTGTGCTTAGTTACCCGATGTTTACCCTGGTTACCAGTGAAGACATCGCTGGATCGGTGTCACACACGCCGATCCAGCGATGTCAGCGGGAAGTCCAGCGACGAAATAAAGTTCTGGACTTTGTTCAGCGACCAACGATCTCCCAGCAGGGGCCTGATCGTTGGTCGCTGTCACACATAACGATTTTATTAACGATATCGTTGCTACGTCACAAAAAGCAACGATATCGTTAACAATATCGTTATGTGTGAAGGTACCTTAAGGTTTTTTTTTGCAAACCGCAAATTGAATCTCAAAATGTTAAAATTCTTGTGAAACCACACATTTCAGGAAATGCAACTTAAACTTAATGCACTACGGATTGATCTGCTCATCCCTAGTGGAAAGCACATGGTGGACATAATGGAATTTTGTCAAGTCACCCATTTCAATCACAAATACACAGAATTTTCTGGGTAAAATATATTTATTATCATTAAATTTTATTGCTCATAGAACTTTTATTGAATTGAATAACTTTTATTTATACAATTGAATGAAATTATGAAACAGATCATCAAAATACATAAGCCATTACATGAATATCTAACTGCATTTAAATAAATCATCGAACAAAAGAAGTACATAGACACTAATATATTTGTTAGCAATATCAACACAAAATATTTTTGTACACCACATTTTTTGTGAATACCTTTTCACTACCTATAAGCAACTTTCCTTGTAAAGGGGTAGGAAGAACTTGCACTTTGACGTTGGATCTTATTTTAACTCTTGAAAATGCAACGTAGAGTTGTCCATGACCAAAAACAGGCTCTGGTAGATATATGCCAACACGGTGTAGAGTTTGACCTTGTGACTTGTTTATTGTCATGGCAAAAGCTGGTTTAACTGGAAACTGTCAACGTTGAAGCCTAAATGGAAGACCGGTGTCTGAAGGACATAAATCAATCCGTGGAAAGAACACTTCATCTCCTTTTCCTGATCCAGTGATCACTCTTGCTTGAATGATGTTAGAATAGAGTCCAGTAACAATAAGGCGAGTTCAATTACATAGACCATTTTTTTGTATTTAGATTCCGCAGCAACATTATGATTGTTCCAACTTTGAGTTGTAGTCTGTGGGATGGCATTCCTGATGGCGTAAGACTATTTAAAAATTCAACTGGATAATGCTCTCATTCATCTTCATTATCTACATCCACTGAATCATCACTTTTGTACAACTTATACTCACCAGGCATTCTAGCCATCACACGGGAATTTAGCAGAGCCAAGTCATCATTCTTCAGACAGAGAATTGCATGAGAAGAGGCCCTCTCAACACTACTTTGGTCGTTCACATCAATTTCAATGCATTGTCCAAAAACATCACTTACGATGCAGTCAGTGCACAACATGTCTTCTGGTATTTCAATAATGTCTTCTCCAAGGTTGTATTCATTGCTAAGTTCACCGTTACCAAGTTTAAGAAGCCAGTTGCTATACTCAGGGTCAGAAGATCGCATGTTGTTAATTAGTTGGAGCTTATTAAACTCTTTCCAAAGGTCAGCCATTTTTAACCTGGACTCGATAACATCTGTTCTTGTTCCATTTGGTATGACTGAAAGGCATTGCCTAAAATCTCCGCCAATGACAAAAAATTTATCCCCAAACGGAATTTCATTTTTTCAGCAACATTTGTAGTCATTACTTCATGCAGAAGTCTGTCAATTAAGCTCAAAGCGTATTTGGGTGCCATGGTGCACTCGTCAAGTATGAAAAGATTTGCGTTCTTTAACAGTCTTCCTGCAAATGTGCCTTGTTTTATTCTGGAAACAGAGATTTTGTTGACTGGAACTGGCATCCCAAAGAGTGAATGGATAGTGTGACATCCTCGTAAAAGGTTTGCTGCAATACCTGTTGTAGCCGATGGCAATACAACTTTTCCCAACCCTTTAACGTGATGCATTAAAACTTCATAGAGGTATGTTTTACCGCTTCCTCCTGGACCGTCAATAAAGAAACATTTTGCCCTTGCATCTGCTTGGTTTTCTATAGCGCTCACAATAGTGTCATATGCAATCCGTTGTTGTTCATTTAGGGAGTTTCTTTTCTCTGTTGCCAACAATAATTCGTAAGCTTCTTCATACTCTGGAACTTGTGGAACTTGAATTGCAGGCTGTGGCACATTAAAGTCTGAAAACGTTTTTCCATGCAGTAGTAAGACATTTTGGACATCTTGCATGGCATAAGATTCGCAATTTTGACAATTTCCACTTCTGTTGTGAAAATGTAAACAGTAATCCTCGATTAGATCTTCTTTAAAATTTGCCCAAAGTTGAGCCGGATTTGTAGGTGGTCCAAATACATAGATGTAGGCAAATAATTCACGAAGTTGCTTAGGCATATGTAGGGCAACTGCGTCTTCTAAAGTAAGTCTCCACACAATATCATCCAATAGAAGTCCTGAAGCCAAAGCTGCAGCTTTAAATGTATCCTTCAATACTCCGTTAACTGTTTTCAATTCGTCATAACTTGTAACTTCTTTGACATGCAGTAGTAACAGCCGAAGGCAATATCTTTCTTGATCCTTGACACTAACAGTATACATGCATCCAATTATTCTGCTAACTCCTCATTGTCTTGGATTCCAAGTTTTATTCCAAACGTAATGCTCTGGAATCTCTTGGTACAAATATTGCTTTGCGTTTTCGTCACGTTGGTTCAGCAAAAACCATTCCATTAATGTTGACATTGTACTTGTTTTGGAGACATCTTTAACTTCAGCATCTTCAAAGAAAAAAAGCTGCTGTTGATTTGGTAAATGAATACCTAAACATATAATGGCACGGGACTGTGAATGCATTGGAAACGCAAATATCCTCCAAACAGCTTCTGGAGCACTAACGTATCTTGAGTCAACCAGACTTGATGATTCATCGTGATTGACTGTTTTCTGTTGTATTTTAATGTTAGCTTTGTCATGCCCATTGTAGATGTACTTGAAAATATATTTTACACTTTTTATTGAAGCACAGATTTCTACGTTGATGTGACAGTTGTAGCGTTTTGATAAGTACGGGTTGTATGGGACTATCCATGAGTTATTTATAATTTTTTTGTTGCCAACAATGTTATCAATGTGTTGTCGCCGGTAGGATGGGTAGCCATCGAAGTCTTTAATAATGTGCTGTTTCAACTCCTTTGGAAACCCTTTTGTACATTTTCCATTTTCCATGCATGGACTTTTTGGATTTGCTACACCACATGGGCCATGAACCATATGAGAGACTACAATATTATACAGTTCAGGATACTTTTTACTTGGTTAGGAATTTAAGCCCACATTATGTTGTCAATTTCTTCCTTCGTATGAAATTTGGAATCTGCGTCTAAGATAATTAGTATATGCGCATGTGGGAGATCTCATTTCTGAAACTCTATGACGTGTACCATTGCTATGACTGTTCCAAAAAGCCCATTTTTGATGTCTTTCAAAAGGCTGCTGAGTTTTAGTCGAAATACGCGTGAGACTAAGTCCGGTCTGTGTTCAACTTTTTGCCAGGGTACCAGATTTTTGGTAATTTCCGGCCATTTAGGATTACAGGTCATTGTCACAAAAATGTCAGGTCTTCCATACTTTGTTACTATTGCCATTGCATCTTGATAACACTGTTGCATGTTATGGGGGCTACCTTCAAACGACGATGGGAGAATTACTGTTTTTCCAATTAGAATTCCTTTTTCAATTGATTGTTTTTGCAAATGTTCTTGAAGAACGCAGTAGTCTTCAACTTTAAGTTGTTTTTGGTTCATTCTTATGAAATTTAGATGATTAGCTTCAATTTTAACATATGTGTCAACTAAGTACTGTTGTGTCAGTTTCCCAAAATAGGATTGAAGCAATTTTGGACAGGCAGAAGAAAACTGTAGTATTGCAGCTGTGTAATTCTTTTTGAAGTTCCTTGCTGGTTTAGGTTTTCATGCCACCCTTGATCACCTCTTGGAAAGAATAGCGGATTCAGAGGAGCATCAAGGTTGCTGTGCAAAATGCTAATTCGTTGTGTCTTAGGAACCAAAGGATTGTTTTGGTCTGGCTTAAGATGGACTAATATATCCCTAATCCCTAATATATTGAAAAGGAGGTTCTCCATCATCATTTTGAAAAACAACTGCAACCTCACTTACACGTGGTTTGTTGTAAAGTCAGGGAACCTGTTTACGCTATTGTTTAATGGCCATGACAATACACGGCATTTCAGTACCATTTTGTATAGCCCTCTGTTCCTCCTCAGCTTCGACGTCTTTTAGCATGCGATATGCAGCAGCAAATGGGCTTATTTTTTGTAAATGTATTGCAATTTGGTTCATCAGTGCAGCATCGCACTTTTCATTTTCTTTCAGGTTCATCCTTTGTTCTGTAGCCTCATTTGTATCAATGATGTATAATTGTGCAAATTTTGGTGGTTGTCCTATTTCTGGGTGAAGTGTTCCAGTGCGGTGGTAGATCTGGCCGTGAATTTTAAAACAATATGGTCTGAATCCAGCGGGCGCTGCAATGTGGGCACCAAATGAAGCATGAGAACTGTTGATGCTTCTGATATTTTCCATAAAATTTCTACTGTGTTGATGCTTTCCTTTCATCAACTGCTCAAACAGATCTGAGTAGGGTTGAGCGAACTTTACTTTTATAGGATCGGGTCGGGTTTCACGAAACCCGACTTTTTCAAAAGTCGGGTCGAGTGAAATCGGCCGATCCTATAAAAAAGTCGGGGTCGGCGTCGGCCGAAACTCGAAACCCAATGCAGTGCATTGGGTTTCCATGGTTGCTAGGGTCTGAAGGAGCGGAAACTCTCCTTCAGGCCCTGCGATCCATATTTTAGTGTAAAATAAAGAATTAAAATAAAAATATCGCAATACTTCCCCTCTGACGCGCCCTGGTACTAATCGGCAACCTTCCTTCCTTAGAATCAGCCTTCCAGGACCTTGCGGTGGCGTGGCGGTGACGTCGCGGCTTGTGATTGGCCGCGCGGCCGCCCATGTGACCGCTCACGCGACCAATCACAAGCCGCGACGTCACCGCTGACGTCACCGAAGGTCCTGGAAGGGCTGATTCTTAGGAAGGAAGGCTGTCGGAAAGAAGCAGGGCGCGTCCGAGGGTGAGTATATTCCTATTAGGTATATACTCACCCTCGGACGCGCCCTGCTTCTTTATTTGTAATGAATGTTTATTTGTAATGTGGTTTTGACTTACTCTATTTTTTTGGTAAATACTGATTTTATTATTTTCATTGTTTTGAAGCTTCTTGGCAATAATATAAAGAAGACGCGACAGGACAACACTCGGTGGATGCCATATCTGTGTTTTCAATTGAAAAAAAACTTTCAGTTAACTACTTGCAGGAGAAAGTTTTTGTAGCTGGTGGCCAATTTTTGTACTGTACCAGATTTTTGTTGTATGTGTTTGTTTTTAATGTTAAAATGTCTGCATTTGATATCTCTCCAGTATTTTCTTTTTTATAAGCAAAATACTTATTTTTATATTTTCTGATGTTTTATACCGGAGTGTTCCTCGGGGCACTCTTATAAAGTGTCTTATATATGTGTTTCTAATGAGTCACATTTGTAATGTCTCACGACTAGGGTTGAGCGAAACGGGTCGAACATTTTCAAAAGTCGCCGACTTTTGGCTAAGTCGGGGTTTCATGAAACCCGATCCGACCCCTGTGCGGGGTCGGCCATGCGGTACGCGACTTTCGCGCCAAAGTCGCGTTTCAATGACGCGAAAAGCGCCATTTCTCAGCCAATGAAGGTAAACGCAGAGTGTGGGCAGCGTGATGACATAGGTCCTGGTCCCCACCATCTTAGAGAAGGGCATTGCAGTGATTGGCTTGCTGTCTGCAACGTCACAGGGGCTATAAAGAGGCGTTCCCGCCGACCGCCATCTTACTGCTGCTGATCTGAGCTTAGGGAGAGGTTGCTGCCGCTTTGTCAGAAGCAGGGATAGCGTTAGGCAGGGTCCATTAACCACAAAACCGCTTGTGCTGCAGCGATTTGCACTGTCCAACACCACCCTCGGTGTGCAGGGACAGTGGAAGTTTTTTTTTTTTTTTTTTCCCCTCAGCGCTGTAGCTCATTGGGCTGCCCTAGAAGGCTCCCTGATAGCTGCATTGCTGTGTGTACGCCGCTGTGCAAACCAACTGCTTTTTTCAAAGCACAAATCCTCTTGTTCCTTCCTTTCTGCACAGCTATCTTTTTTGTTTGTCCACACTTTTTATTTCATTTGTGCATCAGTCCACTCCTTATTGCTGCCTGCCATACCTGGCTGAGATTACTGCAGGCAGGGAGATAGTAGCTGCCTGCCATACCTGGCTGAGATTACTGCAGGCAGGGAGATAGTAATTGTAGGACATTCCCTGTTTTTTTTTTTTTTTTTTGGTGGGAGATTAAGATTGGCAATTTGGCATTTCTGCTAGAGTGCCATCCCTGTGTGTGCCATCTCTCTCACATAGTGGGCCATAGAAAGCCTTTTCATTTTTCTGTATTTTTTTTTGTGGGGTGTATAAATTCTCCCTGATAAAAATACAGTGGGAGATTAATATTGGCCTTTGGGCTTGTGTGCCAGTCCTGAGTGTGCCATCTCTCTCACAAATAGTGGGCCATAGAAAGCCTATTTTATTTTTTTTTGGGTTTTATAAATTCTCCCTGAAAAAAAGGGAGATTAATATTGGCCTCTGGGCTTCTGTGCCAGTCCTGAGCGTGCCATCTGTGCCAGTCCTGAGCGTCCCATCTCTCTCACAAATAGTGGGCCATAGAAAGCCTATTTAATTTTTTTTTTGGTTTTATAAATTTTCCCTGAAAAAAGGGAGATTAATATTGGCCTCTGGGCTTGTGTGCCAGTTGTGAGCGTGCCATCTGTGCCAGTCCTGAGCGTGCCATCTCTCTCACAAATAGTGGGCCATAGAAAGCCTATTTAATTTTTTTTTTGGTTTTATAAATTTTCCCTGAAAAAAGGGAGATTAATATTGGCCTCTGGGCTTGTGTGCCAGTTGTGAGCGTGCCATCTGTGCCAGTCCTGAGCGTGCCATCTCTCTCACAAATAGTGGGCCATAGAAAGCCTATTTAAATATTTTTTTGGTTTTATAAATTCTCCCAGAAAAAAAGGGAGATTAATATTGGCCTCTGGGCTTCTGTGCCAGTCCTGAGCGTGCCATCTGTGCCAGTCCTGAGCGTCCCATCTCTCTCACAAATAGTGGGCCATAGAAAGCCTATTTAATTTTTTTTTGGTTTTATAAATTTTCCCTGAAAAAAGGGAGATTAATATTGGCCTCTGGGCTTGTGTGCCAGTTGTGAGCGTGCCATCTGTGCCAGTCCTGAGCGTGCCATCTCTCTCACAAATAGTGGGCCATAGAAAGCCTATTTAAATTTTTTTTTGGTTTTATAAATTTTCCCTGAAAAAAGGGAGATTAATATTGGCCTCTGGGCTTGTGTGCCAGTTGTGAGCGTGCCATCTGTGCCAGTCCTGAGCGTGCCATCTCTCTCACAAATAGTGGGCCATAGAAAGCCTATTTAAATATTTTTTTGGTTTTATAAATTCTCCCAGAAAAAAAGGGAGATTAATATTGGCCTCTGGGCTTCTGTGCCAGTCCTGAGCGTGCCATCTGTGCCAGTCCTGAGCGTCCCATCTCTCTCACAAATAGTGGGCCATAGAAAGCCTATTTAATTTTTTTTTTGGTTTTATAAATTTTCCCTGAAAAAAGGGAGATTAATATTGGCCTCTGGGCTTGTGTGCCAGTTGTGAGCGTGCCATCTGTGCCAGTCCTGAGCGTGCCATCTCTCTCACAAATAGTGGGCCATAGAAAGCCTATTTAATTTTTTTTTTGGTTTTATAAATTTTCCCTGAAAAAAGGGAGATTAATATTGGCCTCTGGGCTTGTGTGCCAGTTGTGAGCGTGCCATCTGTTCCAGTCCTGAGCGTGCCATCTCTCTCACAAATAGTGGGCCATAGAAAGCCTATTTAAATATTTTTTTGGTTTTATAAATTCTCCCAGAAAAAAAGGGAGATTAATATTGGCCTCTGGGCTTCTGTGCCAGTCCTGAGTGTGCCATCTGTGCCAGTCCTGAGCGTCCCATCTCTCTCACAAATAGTGGGCCATAGAAAGCCTATTTTTTTTTTGGGGGGGGTTTTAGAAATTCTCCCTGGAAAAAAAAAGGGAGATTAATATTGCCCTTTGGGCTTGTGTGCCAGTACTAAGCGTTCCATCTCTCTCTCTCTCTCTTAGTCAGTGGGCCATAGAACGCCTATTTTTGGTTTTATTTGTTTTCTAAATTCTCCCTGAAAAAATCATTTTATTTTATTTGGTTTCTAAATTCTTCCTGATAAAATCATATTTTTTTTATTATTTTTTTTTCTAAAGTCTCCCTGAAAAAAAAAAAAAAAAAAAAAAACAGTGGGAGATTAATATTGGCCTTTCTGCTTGTGTGCCAGTCTTGACTCCTGGGTGTGCCATCTCTCTCTCTCTCTCTCTCTCTCTCTCTCCAATTGTGGTCCATAGAAAGCCTATATTTTTTTTCCTTGATTTGGGTTCCAAAATCTACCAGAGAAAATAACTCCATCAATCATTGGTAGAAAAATATTGGCCTCTGGGCTTGTGTGCCACTCCTGATTCCTGTGTGCGTCATCTCTCACTCAGTGGCCCATAGAAAGCATATAGTTTGTTACATTTGTTTTCTAAATTCTCCCTGCAAAAATCAATTTTTTTTTTTTGGGGGGGTTTCTAAAGTGTTCCTGAAAAAAATAAAAATAAAAAACAAATAATAGTGTGACATTAATATTAACATTTGTGCTTCAGTGACAGTCCTGCGTGTGGGGCATCTCTCTAATTTGCAGCCACCAAAAAAAGAGTGTGTAACATTGTGCCTGATTTTCGCGGTGGTCTCACCAACCTGTAAAGGGGTAGCTAAATCATACTGAAGTTATAGCTCACCGTGTAAGTTGTGTGACTGCAACAAATAACGTTAGTTTGGTTACGTTTTTAAAACAATGAGGAAGTCTAGTGGAAGAGGTCGTGGCCGGGGGCGTTCATTGTCAGCTGGTAATGAGGGTAGTGGTAGTGGTGGAGCATCAGGTGGTCGTGGGGAAAAAAATATTGCACCTAAGTCTGGAGCTGTGGAGCCAGGTTCGTCGTCCGGCTACACAAGGCCTCGAACGCTCCCTTTTCTGGGATTAGGAAAACCGCTTTTAAAGCCGGAGCAGCAAGAGCAAGTTTTGGCTTATCTTGCTGACTCAGCCTCTAGCTCTTTTGCCTCCTCTCGTGAAACTGGTAAAAGTAAAAGCAGCGCGTCGTTAGTGGATGTTCACGGTCAGGGACAAGTCACTTCCTTGTCCTCTTCAGCAAAAACAACAACAGAGAAGAATGCAGCAGGCGACACAACGGGTTACTCCATGGAGCTCTTTACACATACCGTCCCTGGCTTAGAAAGTGAAGCAGTTAACAGTCCATGCCCATTACAAATTGAATCTGACATGGAGTGCACTGACGCACAGCCACAGCCAGACTACTATGCTGGTCCTTTGACTCAGACCACAACATTGCCCTCGCAGGGTGCTGATCAAGAATCAGACCCTGATGAGACTATGTTGCCCCATCACGAACGCTATACCACCGAACGACACGGTGACACAGACGAAGTTGCGCAGGAGGTACAAGAAGAGTTATTAGATGACCCAGTTCTTGACCCCGATTGGCAGCCATTGGGGGAACAGGGTGCAGGCGGCAGCAGTTCTGAAGCAGAGGAGGAGGAGGGGCCGCAGCAGGCATCAACATCGCCACAGGTTCCATCTGCCGGGCCCGTATCTTGCCCAAAACGCGTGGCAAAGCCAAAACCTGGTGGAGGACAGCGTGGCCATCCGGTTAAAGCTCAGTCTGCAATGCCTGAAAAGGTATCCGATGCTAGAAAGAGTGCAGTCTGGCATTTTTTTAAACAACATCCAATTGATCAGCGCAAAGTCATCTGTCAAAAATGTTCTACTTCCTTAAGCAGAGGTCAGAATCTGAAAAGTCTCAATACTAGTTGCATGCATAGACATTTAACCACCATGCATTTGAAAGCTTGGACTAACTACCAAACGTCCCTTAAGGTTGTTGCACCCTCGGCCAATGAAGCTAGTCATCAACGCAACATCCCTTCCGGCAGTGTAGGACCACCATTTAGCGCACCACCTGCTGTATCTGTGCAGGTATCTTTGCCAGGTCAAAGCAGTCAGGGTCAGGGAATCACCAGTTTCGTAGTAGGAAACACTGCATCTAGGGCACCGGCGGCAACAATACCATCTCCCACCGTCTCTCAGTCTGCCATGTCCACCGGCACCCCCGCTAGTTCCACGATCTCCATCTCTCCAGTCCAGCTCACCCTACATGAGACTATGGTTAGAAAAAGGAAGTACTTAGCCTCGCATCCGCGTACACAGGGTTTGAACGCCCACATAGCTAGACTAATCTCGTTAGAGATGATGCCCTACCGGTTAGTTGAAAGCGAAGCTTTCAAAGACCTGATGGACTACGCTGTACCACGCTACGAGCTACCCAGTCGACACTTTTTTTCCAGAAAAGCCATCCCAGCCCTCCACCAGCATGTTAAAGAGCGCATCATCCATGCACTCAGGCAATCTGTGAGCACAAAGGTGCACCTGACAACAGATGCATGGACCAGTAGGCATGGCCAGGGACGTTACGTGTCCATCACGGCACACTGGGTAAATGTGGTGGATTCAGGGTCCACAGGGGACAGCAAGTTTGGGACAGTTCTGCCTAGCCCACGGTCTAGTAAACAGTTGTCTGTAGCCGTTCGCACCCCCTCCTCCTCCTCCTCCTCCTCCTCGTCCTCCTGCAGAAGCAAGAGCTCGTCCACAGACCGCAGTCGCACAAACACTCCATCCGCACCTGCCACTGTTGCACACCAGGTCTCCCATTATGGGGCAGCTACTGGCATACGTCAGCAGGCTGTATTGGCTATGAAGTGTTTGGGCGACAATAGACACACCGCGGAAGTTCTGTCCGAGTTCTTGCAGCAAGAAATGCAGTCGTGGCTGGGCACTGTAGATCTTGAGGCAGGCAAGGTAGTGAGTGATAACGGAAGGAATTTCATGGCTGCCATCTCCCTTTCCCAACTGAAACACATTCCTTGCCTGGCTCACACCTTAAACCTGGTGGTGCAGTGCTTCCTGAAAAGTTATCCGGGGTTATCCGACCTGCTCCTCAAAGTGCGTGGACTTTGCGCACATATCCGCCGTTCGCCTGTACACTCCAGCCGTATGCAGACCTATCAGCGTTCTTTGAACCTTCCCCAGCATCGCCTAATCATAGACGTTGCAACAAGGTGGAACTCAACACTGCACATGCTTCAGAGACTGTGCGAACAGAGGCGGGCTGTTATGTTTTTGTGGGAGGATACACATACACGGGCAGGCAGTAGGATGGCAGACATGGAGTTGTCAGGTGTGCAGTGGTCGAAGATTCAAGACATGTGTCAAGTCCTTCAGTGTTTTGAGGAATGCACACGGCTGGTTAGTGCAGACAACGCCATAATAGGCATGAGCATCCCCCTAATGCGTCTGCTGATGCAAAGTTTGACGCACATAAAGGATCAGGCGTCTGCACCAGAGGAAGAGGAAAGCCTTGATGACAGTCAGCGATTGTCTGGTCAGGGCAGTGTACATGACGAGGTACCGGGCGAAGAGGAGGTGGAGGATGAGGAGGATGATGGGGATGAGTATATTTTTAATGAGGAAGCTTTCCCGGGGGCACGGGAAATTGGTGGCGTGGCAAGGCCGGGTTCTGGTTTTTTGAGGGACACAAGTGACGTAGATTTGCCTGCAACTGCCCCTCAACCAAGCACAACCGCAGATTTGACAATGGGAACTTTGGCCCACATGGCGGATTATGCCTTGCGTATCCTCAAAAGGGACACACGCATTACAAAAATGATGAACGATGACGATTACTGGTTGGCCTGCCTCCTTGATCCTCGCTATAAAGGCAAATTGCAAAATATTATGCCACATGAGAACTTGGAACTAATATTAGCAACAAAACAATCAACTCTTGTTGACCGTTTGCTTCTGGCATTCCCTGCACACAGCGCCCGTGATCGTTCTCACACGAGCTCCAGGGGCCAGCAGACCAGAGGTGTTAGAGGGGCAGAAATCAGAAGTGGCGTTGGCCAGAGGGGTTTTCTGACCAGGTTGTGGAGTGATTTTTCTATGACCGCAGACAGGACAGGTACTGCAGCATCAATTCAAAGTGACAGGAGACAACATTTGTCCAGTATGGTTACAAACTATTTTTCATCCCTTATCGACGTTCTCCCTCAACCGTCATTCCCATTTGATTACTGGGCATCCAAATTAGACACCTGGCCAGAATTGGCAGAATATGCATTGCAGGAGCTTGCTTGCCCGGCAGCTAGTGTCCTATCAGAAAGAGTATTCAGTGCTGCAGGTTCAATACTAACAGAAAAAAGGACTCGTCTGGCTACCCAAAATGTAGATGATCTAACCTTCATTAAAATGAACCACAACTGGATTTCAAAATCTTTTGCCCCACCCTGCCCGGCTGACACCTAGCTTTCCTATGAAAAGGTCTTGCCTGTGGACTATTCTGAATGACTTTTCCAATCTCGTAATTTTCTTCACCTGATTGTCCAGCATACGACATGTTTCCACCTCACGAAATGGCCAAACTCCCCACACGGGGTCGTGCTATCGCCACTTTGCGCTTGGACCCTTGAGAGTGCTGTTTGTCTGAAGAGGTGGGTGTGGCCGCTTTTGGTCGACGGCACTGCCACTGGGTCCCTCATAGTACAATAAAGTGTCTCTGGCGGTGGTGGTGCGCACCCAACGTCAGACTCACCGTTGTAATATGAGGGGCCCTGTGCCTGTACCGCCGGCCACAAGCCAGTTCCCCCCCCCCAGCTCAAACAGTGCTCTACCACTAGCAAAATTATCTCTCACAGCTTCACCAATGTGTAGTCTAGGCGCTGACATCCTTCAATGCCTGGCACTGACAATACCATTGTTTTGACATTTTTGTTATGTTAGGCCTTCGAAGCCTGTCTGCGGTCACTCCTTCCACTAGACTTCCACTGACCATACACTGCTGCCCATGTACCCCTGGAACCAATTTAAAGTGCCTACAGCCAGCCCAATTTTGTTATGTTAGGCCTTCGAAGACTGTCTGCCGTCACTCCTTCCACTAGACTTCCACTGACCATACACTGCTGCCCATGTACCCCTGGAACTAATTTAAAGTGCCTACAGCCAGCCCAATTTTGTTATGTTAGGCCTTGGAAGCCTGTCTGCGGTCACTCCTTCCACTAGACTTCCACTGACCAGACCACTGCTGCCCATGTACCCCTGGAACCAATTTAAAGTGCCTACAGCCAGCCCAATTTTGTTATGTTAGGCCTTGGAAGCCTGTCTGCGGTCACTCCTTCCACTAGACTTCCACTGACCAGACCACTGCTGCCCATGTACCCCTGGAACCAATTTAAAGTGCCTACAGCCAGCCCAATTTTGTTATGTTAGGCCTTGGAAGCCTGTCTGCGGTCACTCCTTCCACTAGACTTCCACTGACCAGACCACTGCTGCCCGTGTACCCCTGGAACCAATTTAAAATTGCCTACAGCCATGTGTTAATATTTTAGGCCTTCGATGCCTGTCTGTGGTCACTCCTTCCACTAGGCCTCCACTGACCACACCACTGCTGCCCGTGTACCCCTGGAACCAATTTAAAATTGCCTACAGCCATGTGTGATTATTTTAGGCCTTCGATGCCTGTCTGCGGTCACTCCTTCCACTAGGCCTCCACTGACCACACCACTGCTGCCCGTGTAACCCTGGAACCAATTTAAAATTGCCTACAGCCAGCCCAATTTTTTTATTTTAGGCCTTCGATGCCTGTCTGCGGTCCATTCTTTCAACTACTACTACACTGACCAGGGCACTGCTGCCCAAGTACCCCTGGAACCAATTTAAAATTGCCTACAGCCATGTGTTAATATTTTAGGCCTTCGATGCCTGTCTGTGGTCACTCCTTCCACTAGGCCTCCACTGACCACACCACTGCTGCCCGTGTACCCCTGGAACCAATTTAAAATTGCCTACAGCCATGTGTGATTATTTTAGGCCTTCGATGCCTGTCTGCGGTCCCTCCTTCCACTAGGCCTCCACTGACCTGTCTACTGCGGCCCGTGTACCCCTTGAACCAACCTAATAAAATATTTAAAAAATTAATTTGATTATAAAAAATAAGATCGTGTTGAGATCTCAAATGCAGACATTTTAACAATCAAAACAAACACACAACAAATATCTGGAACTGTACTACAAAGGTCCAACAGCTACAATTTCTTTCTCCTGCAAGAAGTTAACTGAAAGTTTTTTGGAGTTGTTAACACAGATATGGCATCCACCGAGTGTTGTCCTGTCGCGTCTCCTTTAAATTATTTCCAATAAGATGTTAAACTATTAATTTAATAAAATCAATAATTAAAAAAATAATTGAGTAAGTCAAAAGCACATTGCAAATAAACATTAATTACAAATCAAGAAGCATGGCGCGTCCGAGGGTGAGTAGATACCGAATAAGAATATAATCACCCTCGGACGCGCAATGCTTATTTACAACAGCCTTCCTTCCTAAGAATCAGCCCTTCCGTGGTGTAGAGAGAGGTTGTTGTTACACTCCAAGGTGTTCCCCAGGTTGCCTTTCCTGAGCTTCGATCTTCATGCTCTCGTTTAGTAGGTGTCGGAAAGTAGGCTGCATTAGGCCTAAAAAATGGGGAATGGGGTGGAGAGAGATGGTGTGTTACACTCCAAGGTGTTCTCCAGGTTTCCTCGCCATTGCTTCGATCTTCCGACTCTCGTTTAGTAGTTGTAGAAAACTACACTGCATTAGGCCTACAAAATGGGTATCGGGTGGAGAGAGATGGTGTGTTACACTCCAAGGTGTTCCCCAGGTTGCCTTTCCTGAGCTTCTATCTTCAGGCTCTCATTAAATTGTGGTTAAATGGAACAACTGCATTTGGCGTACTAGTTGGTTTGGGGCCTACTATCGGTGTCTGCCACTCCTTGCTGTTCTCCTGGTTTCCTGTCCTGAAATTCCATTTTCAGCCTCTCGTTAAGTAGTTGTTAATGTTAGACTGCATTTGGCCTACTAGTTGGGTTGGGGCCTACTATCGGTGTCTGCCACTCCTTGCTGTTCTCCTCCACTGAACAAAGCTGTGCCGCCTGTTTACTACGGTTGCCAATTTTGAACTGCATTTCGACTACTTACTGATTTGGCCCTACTCTCTGTGTCAGCCTCTCATTCCAGTTGTCCTCCACTGCAATGCCCCCTGGTTATTCCTGTGTTACCAATTTTGAACTGCATTTAGCCCACTTTATTCTTTGGGCCTATATCTGTGTTTCCACTTCATCGTGCCCATTGCCCAGCCAGTGATAGATGAGTCTGCTGGTACATTGACCCATAACGCAACATTCCCCGTGCACGCTACACAACAACATTGTGACCCTGCTGAAAGTCAGGTTGCTCTTCCCGCATACCATACCACCTTACACGGGGACAAAGAGGAAGGTGCAGATGAAAGTGCAGGTTCCTTCATCAGGTGGGGGGAGGAATACTAGTTGGCGACGTCACTGGCACAGGGCCTCTCATAGTACGCAAAAGTGTTGCTGCCGGTGGGAGGCGCCCCCGCCGTGCAAACACACCGCTGTACTTTGAGGGGCCCTGTGCCAGTGCCAATGCCAACGAGTGGGCCCCCCCTGCTTGCTCAGGATCACAGCACTTGCAAAGTTGAAATACTTACCTCTCCCTGCTCCACTGCCGTGACGTGGTCCAGATTTACTGGGCCCACTAATTACTTGAACCAGCCCTACCCCCCACAACTTTAGCCAAATGACCCCCAATTTCAAATGCCTTCCAATTATTTTAAGGTAAATTACGCTTGACAAGCTTCATTAAGAAGAATGGATGGTTTTGACATTAAAATGGGCACTCTAGGTGTTTTCCTGGCCCCCACTCACTGCCGACTATGCTGCCCCATTGACTTGCATTGGGTTTCGTGTTTCGGTCGATCCCGACTTTACGTCATAATCGGCCGATTTCACTCGACCCGACTTTGGACATAGTCGGGTTTCGCAAAACCCGGCTCGACTCTAAAAAGGTCAAGGTCGCTCAACTCTACTCACGACTTGAGAAATCATTTAATATTTGCATTGCTTGTGTTCGTTCCTTCTTTCTAGGCAGAAGTTTGCCTTTCCCTGTATTTTGTCCCAACTCTCTCACTGTAGTCTTGTGATGTATGTTTGTTCACGCCCTTATTCTCCATTTTGTTATCATTCCTCCATCTGTATGCATCCTACTACATGTCCTCTGTTGAATATTCCTTTTTACCTGCCACTTTCATCATAATACAAGAATTTCAGTTAAAGCAACTGTTTTTTCCTGGAGTCTTCTTACATGAGATCGTGGCTGAGTTAAGCTGTCTGATTAATCGGTATGAACGTGAGTACAGGTGAATACGGAAGCGCCTAAAAAGAAGGGTCTATCCAGGCACCACTACGTTCTACATATCCATGAGTCAGAATAACATTATATTTTTTTTCTAATTGTTGCTCTAAGAGATCTCAAAGATTTCATGGTTTGGAAATGATTGTTATGCCTTTACTGTCTTATATAAAAAAAACTGAATGGACACTTGTCAGCTCTTCCCAGGTGAAATGTTAGCAAGTTCCGTCTGTTGGGCCATTATTCTAGGTCATACCCCCAGATTTGTGAACTGAGCAGTAAGGAAAATTAGCTGGTCTAAGAAGCATATCCATCTTTCCTACTTAAACACTTTCTTCATTGCTACTTAATGTTTTATATTTTAAAGCCATTGTAAGATTTTATAGAAGGAACTAATTGTAATTAGCACCATAGGTATCATCAGATTTTAAGGACAGTGGGCAATCATTCAGCACTTTTTTGTAGGCATACATCCTCTCCCCAGCAACCTGTATGCATTTGACATGACATTATTTGTTCCTGTTATTGCATTACTTTCTTCATTGATTCCTTTTGCATAATTTATATGTAGTTTTAGTGCTGGTTTTGTACTCTGAGCTTGTTGCCCTGTGCACAATATTTTAAGACAGACTGAAATGTCAAGTTTGTTCTGTCAAAAGCAGTAGTGTTTCAAAATAGATAAAAAACAACATAAAGACTACATTCTAGAGCTGCTGTTATACTTATAAAGACAGTAAAATGTGATAACAACTATTAGCAGGTCATCTTTAGTATGTAGGTTTGATGAATCGGTGAGTGGTTGTATTGTATTGTGTGTGGTATTGTTATTAGTATTGTGAACTTTATTAAAATGTTTGCCTTCTGATTCAGTGTTTACTTTTCTTAATTTCCAAAATGCTTGATTTCTTTGAAGGTTGTGTCTTCTGTCTTTACACACTTCTTTCTTAACCCCTTCCCAACATGTGCCATATATGTACAGTGCTGTGGGATCACATGAGCTCACACCAAGCACCGTCACGATCAAATGTGGGTGTCAACTCAATATGAGAGGTGGCGCCCTGCTAGCATTGATCGTGGGCGTTTAGCCCCTCTGATGCTGCTGTCAATAGTGATAGTGACAACAATGGGCATCGCAGAGGGTGGTAGCTCCCTCTCTGCTCCCATGATCACAATGCGTTTGCCATTGCTTTGTGCCGACGTTCTCCATGGTGACCCCGGGATGAAAGATGGCTGCAAGGTCACCCAGGGACTATGGCCTTGGCCTTTAAGCTCTTTGAGAGTAGGAGCTGAAATGCCTCCTCCATGCCTGCAAGACGCTGATCTGATGCCCTGCAATTTAAATGCATTGCAAAGTATGAGATCAGGAAACATAGATGTCCCATACTGGGACAAGGTAAAAATGTATAGGCTCGTCCAAGGTTGCCTCCCCCTGTTTGATGCGGCGATGAGCCTGCAACTTTTCTCCAATCCACCCATGGCTGTTAACATCTTAAATGCTGTTGTCAATCTCTGACAGCAGCATTTAACATACCTGTGCCGGAAGCGCATCATAAACCCCCGCCCATCGGCATAAACGGGCAGCAGTGGTCTGGTCAGTGGAGGTCTAGTGGAAGGAGTGACCGCAGACAGGCCTCAAAGGCCGAACATAAAAAAATTGGCCTTGCTGTAGGCAATTTGAAATTGGTTCCATGGGTTACACGGGCAGCAGTGGTCTGGTCAGTGGAGGTCTAGTGGAAGGAGTGACCGCAGACAGGCCTCAAAGGCCTAACATAAAAAAATTGGCCTTGCTGTAGGCAATTTGAAATTGGTTCCATGGGTTACACGGGCAGCAGTGGTCTGGTCAGTGGAGGTCTAGTGGAAGGAGTGACCGCAGACAGGCCTCAAAGGCCTAACATAAAAAAATTGGCCTTGCTGTTGGCAATTTGAAATTGGTTCCATGGGTTACACGGGCAGCAGTGGTCTGGTCAGTGGAGGTCTAGTGGAAGGAGTGACCGCAGACAGGCCTCAAAGGCCTAACATAAAAAAATTGGCCTTGCTGTAGGCAATTTGAAATTGGTTCCATGGGTTACACGGGCAGCAGTGGTCTGGTCAGTGGAGGTCTAGTGGAAGGAGTGACCGCAGACAGGCCTCAAAGGCCTAACATAAAAAAATTGGCCTTGCTGTAGGCAATTTGAAATTGGTTCCATGGGTTACACGGGCAGCAGTGGTCTGGTCAGTGGAGGTCTAGTGGAAGGAGTGACCGCAGACAGGCCTCAAAAGCCTAACATAAAAAAATTGGCCTTGCTGTTGGCAATTTGAAATTGGTTCCATGGGTTACACGGGCAGCAGTGGTCTGGTCAGTGGAGGTCTAGTGGAAGGAGTGACCGCAAACAGGCATCGAAGGCCTAACATAATAACAGATGGCTGTAGGCAATTTTAAATTGGTTCCAGGGGAACACGGGCAGCAGTGGCCTGGTCAGTGTAGTAGTAGTAGAAAGAGCGGACCGCAGACATGCTTCGAAGGCCTAACATAAAAAAATTGGGCTGTTGGCAATTTAAAATTGGTTCCAGTGGTACAAGGGCAGCAGTACAATGGTCAGTGGAGGCCTAGTGAAAGGAGGGACCGCAGACAGGCTTCGAAGGCCCAACATAACAAAAATGTCAATACAATGGTATTGTCAGTGCCAGGCATTGAAGGATGTCAGCGCATAGACTAAACATTGGTGGAGCTGTGAGAGATAATTTTGCAAGTGGTAGAGCACTGTTTGAGATGAGGGGGGGGACTGTCTTGTGGCCGGCGGTACAGGCCCAGGGCCCCTCATATTACAACGGTGTGTCTGACGTTGGGTGCGCACCACCACCGCCAGAGACACTTTATTGTACTATGAGGGACCCAGTGGCAGTGCCGTCGACCAAAAGCGGGCACACCCACCTCTTCAGACAAACAGCACTCTCACGGGTGCTGGCGCCAAGTGGCGATACCACGGCCCCGTGTGGGGAGTTTGGCCATTTAGTGAGGTGTACACATGTCGTATGCTGGACAATCAGGTGCAGAAAATTACGAGATTGGAAAAGTCATTCAGAATAGTCCACAGGCAAGACCTTTTCATAGGAAAGCTAGGTGTCAGCCGGGCAAGGTGGGGCAAAAGATTTCGAAATCCAGTTGTGGTTCATTTTAATGAAGGTTAGATCATCTACATTTTGGGTAGCCAGACGAGTCCTTTTTTCTGTTAGTATTGAACCTGCAGCACTGAATACTCTTTCTGATAGGACACTAGCTGCCGGGCAAGCATGCTCCTGCAATGCATATTCTGCCAATTCTGGCCAGGTGTCTAATTTGGATGCCCAGTAATCAAATGGGAATGACAGTTGAGGGAGAACGTCGATAAGGGATGAAAAATAGTTTGTAACCATACTGGACAAATGTTGTCTCCTGTCACTTTGAATTGATGCTGCAGTACCTGTCCTGTCTGCGGTCATAGCAAAATCACTCCACAACCTGGTCAGAAAACCCCTCTGGCCAACGCCACTTCTGATTTCTGCCCCTCTAACACCTCTGGTCTGCTGGCTTCTGCAGCTCGTGTGAGAACGATCACGGGCGCTGTGTGCAGGGAATGCCAGAAGCAAACGGTCAACAAGAGTTGATTGTTTGGTTGCTAATATTATTTCCAAGTTGTCATGTGGCATTATATTTTGCAATTTGCCTTTATAGCGAGGATCAAGGAGGCAGGCCAACCAGTAATCGTCATCGTTCATCATTTTTGTTATGCGTGTGTCCCTTTTGAGGATACGTAAGGCATAATCCGCCATGTGGGCCAAAGTTCCAGTTCTCAAATCTGCGGTTGTGCTTGGTTGAGGGGCAGTTTCAGGCAAATCCACGTCACTTGTGTCCCTCCAAAAACCAGAACCCGGCCTTGCCGCGCCAACAATTTCCAGTGGCCCCGGAAAAGCTTCCTCATTAAAAATATAATCATCCCCATCATCCTCCTCGTCCTCCTCCTCCTCTTCGCCCGCTACCTCGTCCTGTACACTGCCCTGGCCAGACAATGGCTGACTGTCATCAAGGCTTTCCTCTTCCTCAGCTGCAGACGCCTGATCCTTTATGTGCCTCAAACTTTGCATCAGCAGACGCATTAGGGGGATGCTCATGCTTATTATGGCGTTGTCTGCACTAACCAGCCGTGTGCATTCCTCAAAACACTGAAGGACTTGACACATGTCTTGAATCTTCGACCACTGCACACCTGACAACTCCATGTCTGCCATCCTACTGCCTGCCCGTGTATGTGTATCCTCCCACAAAAACATAACAGCCCGCGTCTGTTCGCACAGTCTCTGAAGCATGTGCAGTGTTGAGTTCCACCTTGTTGCAACGTCTATGATTAGGCGATGCTGGGGAAGGTTCAAAGAACGCTGATAGGTCTGCATACGGCTGGAGTGTACGGGCGAACGGCGGATATGTGAGCAAAGTCCACGCACTTTGAGGAGCAGGTCGGATAACCCCGGATAACTTTTCAGGAAGCACTGCACCACCAGGTTTAAGGTGTGAGCCAGACAAGGAATGTGTTTCAGTTGGGAAAGGGAGATGGCAGCCATGAAATTCCTTCCGTTATCACTCACTACCTTGCCTGCCTCAAGATCTACAGTGCCCAGCCACGACTGCGTTTCTTTCTGCAAGAACTCGGACAGAACTTCCGCGGTGTGTCTGTTGTCGCCCAAACACTTCATAGCCAATACAGCCTGCTGACGTTTGCCAGTAGCTGCCCCATAATGGGAGACCTGGTGTGCAACAGTGGCAGCAGCGGATGGAGTGGTTGTGCGACTGCGGTCTGTGGACGAGCTCTCGCTTCTGCAGGAGGATGAGGAGGAGGAGGAGGGGGTGCGAACGGCTACAGCCAACTGTTTCCTAGACCGTGGGCTAGGCAGAACTGTCCCAAGCTTGCTGTCCCCTGTGGACCCTGCATCCACAACATTCACCCAGTGTGCCGTGATGGACACGTAATGTCCCTGGCCATGCCTACTGGTCCATGCATCTGTTGTCAGGTGCACCTTTGTGCTCACAGATTGCCTGAGTGCATGGACGATGCGCTCTTTAACATGCTGGTGGAGGGCTGGGATGGCTTTTCTGGAAAAAAAGTGTCAACTGGGTAGCTCGTAGCGTGGTACAGCGTAGTCCATCAGGGCTTTGAAAGCTTCGCTTTCAACTAACCGGTAGGGCATCATCTCTAACGAGATTAGTCTAGCTATGTGGGCGTTCAAACCCTGTGTACGCGGATGTGAGGCTAAGTACTTCCTTTTTCTAACCATAGTCTCATGTAGGGTGAGCTGGACTGGAGAGCTGGAGATCGTGGAACTAGCGGGGGTGCCGGTGGACATGGCAGACTGAGAGACGGTGGGAGATGGTATTGTTGCCGCCGGTGCCCTAGATGCAGTGTTTCCTACTACGAAACTGGTGATTCCCTGACCCTGACTGCTTTGGCCTGGCAAAGAAACCTGCACAGATACTGCAGGTGGTGCGCAAAATGGTGGCCCTACACTGCCGGAAGGGATGTTGCGTTGATGACTAGCTTCATTGGACGAGGGTGCTACAACCTTAAGGGACGTTTGGTAGTTA
Organism: Ranitomeya imitator; assembly: GCF_032444005.1. Taxonomy (NCBI): domain Eukaryota; kingdom Metazoa; phylum Chordata; class Amphibia; order Anura; family Dendrobatidae; genus Ranitomeya; species Ranitomeya imitator. The sequence continues at coordinate 115,118,262 of NC_091283.1, read as the reverse complement.
GTCCAAGCTTGCAAATGCATGGTGGTTAAATGTCTATGCATGCAACTTGTATTGAGACTTTTCAGATTCTGCCCTCTGCTTAAGGTAGTTGAACATTTTTGACAGATGACTTTGCGCTGATCAATTGGATGTTGTTTAAAAAAATGCCAGACTGCACTCTTTCTAGCATCGGATACCTTTTCAGGCATTGCAGACTGAGCTTTAACCGGATGGCCACGCTGTCCTCCAACAGGTTTTGGCTTTGCCACGCGTTTTGGGCAAGATACGGGCCCGACAGATGGAACCTGTTGCGATGTTGATGCCTGCTGCGGCCCCTCCTCCTCCGCTTCAGAACTGCTGCCGCCTGCACCCTGTTCCCCCAATGGCTGCCAATCGGGGTCAAGAACTGGGTCATCTATTACCTCTTCTTGTAGCTCGTGTGCAACTTCGTCTGTGTCACCGTGTCGGTCGGTGGTATAGCGTTCGTGATGGGGCAACATAGTCTCATCAGGGTCTGATTCTTGATCATTACCCTGCGAGGGCAATGTTGTGGTCTGAGTCAAAGGACCAGCATAGTAGTCTGGCTGTGGCTGTGCATCAGTGCACTCCATGTCAGATTTAACTTGTAATGGGCATGGACTGTTAACTGCTTCACTTTCTAAGCCAGGGACGGTATGTGTAAAGAGCTCCATGGAGTAGCCCGTTGTGTCGCCTGCTGCATTCTTCTCTGTTGTTGTTTTTGCTGAAGAGGACAAGGAAGCGACTTGTCCCTGACCGTGAACATCCACTAACGACGCGCTGCTTTTACATTTACCAGTTTCACGAGAGGAGGCAATAGAGCTAGAGGCTGAGTCAGCAAGATAAGCCAAAACTTGCTCTTGCTGCTCCGGCTTTAAAAGCAGTTTTCCTACTCCCAGAAAAGGGAGCGTTCGAGGCCTTGTGTAGCCAGACGACGAACCTGGCTCCACAGCTCCAGACTTAGGTGCAATATTTTTTTTCCCACGACCACCTGATGCTCCACCACTACCACTACCCTCATTACCAGCTGACAATGAACGCCCCCAGCCACGACCTCTTCCACCAGACTTCCTCATTGTTTTAAAAACGTAACCAAACTAACAGTATTTGTTGCTGTCACACAACTTACACGGTGAGCTATAACTTCAGTATGATTTAGCTACCCCTTTACAGGTGGGTGAGACCACAACGAAAATCAGGCACAATGTTACAAACTCTGTTTTTGGTGGCACCAAATGAGAGAGATGCCACACACGCAGGACTGTCACTGAAGCACAAATGTTAATATTAATCTCCCACTGTTTTTTTTTATTTTTTTATTTTTTTTTCAGGGAGACTTTAGAAACAAAATAAAATAAAATGATTTTTTCAGGAAGAATTTAGAAACCAAATAACATAAAATGATTTTTTCAGGGAGAATTTAGAAAACAAATAAAACAAAAAATAGGCTTTCTATGGCCCAATGAGTGAGAAATGACGCACACAGGAGTCAGGAGTGGCACACAAGCCCAGAGGCCAATATTGTTCTCCCAATGATTGATGTAGTGATTTTTTCAGGTAGACTTTGGAACCCAAATCAAGGAAAAAAATAATAGGCTTTCTATGGCCCACAATTGGAGAGAGAGAGAGAGATGGCACACCCAGGAGTCAAGACTGGCACACAAGCAGAAAGGACAATATTAATCTCCCACTGATTTTTTGTTTTGTTTTTTTCAGGGAGACTTTAGAAAAATAAAATAATAAAAAAAAATGATTTTTTTCAGGAAGAATTTAGAAACCAAATAAAATAAAATGATTTCTTCAGGGAGAATTTAGAAAACAAATTAAACAAAAAATAGGCTTTCTATGGCCCACTGAGTGAGAGATGACGCACACAGGAGTCAGGAGTGGCACACAAGCCCAGAGGCCAATATTGTTCTCCCAATGATTGATGTAGTGATTTTTTCAGGTAGATTTTGGAACCCAAATCAAGGAAAAAAAATAATAGGCTTTCTATGGCCCACAATTGGAGAGAGTGAGAGAGATGGCACACCCAGGAGTCAAGACTGGCACACAAGCAGAAAGGGCAATATTAATCTCCCACTGACTTTTTTTTTTTTTTTTTCAGGGAGACTTTAGAAAAAAAAAATAATAAAAAAAAATGATTTTTTCAGGAAGAATTTAGAAACCAAATAAAATAAAATGATTTTTTCAGGGAGAATTTAGAAAACAAATAAAACAAAAAATAGGCTTTCTATGGCCCACTGAGTGAGAGATGACGCACACAGGAGTCAGGAGTGGCACACAAGCCCAGAGGCCAATATTGTTCTCCCAATGATTGATGTAGTGATTTTTTCAGGCAGATTTTGGAACCCAAATCAAGGAAAAAAAATAATAGGCTTTCTGTGGCCCACAATTGGAGAGAGAGAGAGATGGCACACCCAGGAGTCAAGACTGGCACACAAGCAGAAAGGGCAATATTAATCTCCCACTGATTTTTTTTTTTTTTTTTCAGGGAGACTTTAGAAAAAAAAAATAATAAAAAAAAATGATTTTTTCAGGAAGAATTTAGAAACCAAATAAAATAAAATGATTTTTTTCAGGGAGAATTTAGAAAACAAATAAAACAAAAAATAGGCTTTCTATGGCCCACTGAGTGAGAGATGACGCACACAGGAGTCAGGAGTGGCACACATGCCCAGAGGCCAATATTGTTCTCCCAATGATTGATGTAGTGATTTTTTCAGGTAGATTTTGGAACCCAAATCAAGGAAAAAAAATAATAGGCTTTCTATGGACCACAATTGGAGAGAGAAAGAGAGATGGCACACCCAGGAGTCAAGACTGGCACACAAGCAGAAAGGGCAATATTAATCTCCCACTGATTTTTTTTTTTTTTTTTTCAGGGAGACTTTAGAAAAAAAAAATAATAAAAAAAAATGATTTTTTCAGGAAGAATTTAGAAACCAAATAACATAATATTATTTTTCCAATTACAATTTAGAAACCAAATAAAAAAAAAAAAAAAAAAAGGCTTTCTGTGCCCCACTCAGTGAGAGATGCCACACACAGGAGTCAGGAGTGGCACACAAGCCCAGAGGCCAATATTTTTCTCCCAATGATTGATGTAGTGATTTTTTCAGGTAGATTTTGGAACCCAAATCAAGGAAAAAAAATAATAGGCTTTCTATGGCCCACAATTGGAGAGAGAGAGAGAGATGGCACACCCAGGAGTCAAGACTGGCACACAAGCAGAAAGGGCAATATTAATCTCCCACTGATTTTTTTTTTTTTTTTTCATGGAGACTTTAGAAAAAAAAAATAATAAAACAAAATGATTTTTTCAGGAAGAATTTAGAAACCAAATAAAATAAAATGATTTTTTCAGGGAGAATTTAGAAAACAAATAAAACAAAAAATAGGCTTTCTATGGCCCACTGAGTGAGAGATGACGCACACAGGAGTCAGGAGTGGCACACAAGCCCAGAGGCCAATATTGTTCTCCCAATGATTGATGTAGTGATTTTTTCAGGTAGATTTTGGAACCCAAATCAAGGAAAAAAAATAATAGGCTTTCTTATGGCCCACAATTGGAGAGAGAGAGAGAGATGGCACACCCAGGAGTCAAGACTGGCACACAAGCAGAAAGGGCAATATTAATCTCCCACTGATTTTTTTTTTTTTTTTTTTCAGGGAGACTTTAGAAAAATAAAATAATTAAAAAAAAATGATTTTTTCAGGAAGAATTTAGAAACCAAATAAAATAAAATGATTTTTTCAGGGAGAATTTAGAAAACAAATAAAACAAAAAATAGGCTTTCTATGGCCCACTGAGTGAGAGATGACGCACACAGGAGTCAGGAGTGGCACACAAGCCCAGAGGCCAATATTGTTCTCCCAATGATTGATGTAGTGATTTTTTCAGGTAGATTTTGGAACCCAAATCAAGGAAAAAAAATAATAGGCTTTCTGTGGCCCACAATGGGAGAGAGAGAGAGATGGCACACCCAGGAGTCAAGACTGGCACACAAGCAGAAAGGGCAATATTAACCCCTTTACCCCCAAGGGTGGTTTGCACGTTAATGACCGGGCCAATTTTTACAATTCTGACCACTGTCCCTTTATGAGGTTATAACTCTGGAACGCTTCAATGGATCCTGGTGATTCTGACATTGTTTTCTCGTGACATATTGTACTTCATGACAATGGTAAAAATTATTTGATAGTACCTGCGTTTATTTGTGAAAAAAACGGAAATTTGGCGAAAATTATGAAAATTTCGCAATTTTCCAACTTTGAATTTTTATGCAATTAAATCACAGAGATATGTCACACAAAATACTTAATAAGTAACATTTCCCACATGTCTACTTTACATCAGCACAATTTTGGAACCAACATTTTTTTTTGTTAGGGAGTTATAAGGGTTAAAAGTTGACCAGCAATTTCTCATATCTACAACACCATTTTATTTTAGGGACCACATCTCATTTGAAGTCATTTTGAGGGGTCTATATGATAGAAAATACCCAAGTGTGACACCATTCTAAAAACTACACCCCTCAAGGTGCTCAAAACCATATTCAAGAAGTTTATTAACCCTTCTGGTGCTTCACAGGAATTTTTTGAATGTTTAAATAAAAATGAACATTTAACTTTTTTTCACAAAAAATGTAATTCAGCTCCAATTTGTTTTATTTTACCAAGGGTAACAGGAGAAAATGGACCCCAAACATTGTTGTACAATTTGTCCTGAGTATGCCAATACCCCACATGTGGGGGTAAACCACTGTTTGGGCGCATGGCAGAGCTCGGAAGCGAAGGAGTGCCATTTGACTTTTCAATGCAAAATTGACTGGAATTGAGATGGGACGCCATGTTTCGTTTGGAGAGCCCCTGATGTGGCTAAACATTGAAACCCCCCACAAGTGACACCATTTTGGAAAGTAGACCCCCTAAGGAACTTATCTAGAGGTGTGGTGAGCACTTTGACCCACCAAGTGCTTCACAGAAGTTTATAATGTAGAACCGTAAAAATAAAAAATCATATTTTTTCACAAAAATTATCTTTTTGCCCCCAATTTTTTATTTTCCCAAGGGTAAGAGAAGAAATTGGACCCCAAAAGTTGTTGTACAATTTGTCCTGAGTACGCGGATACCCCATATGTGGGGGTAAACCACTGTTTGGGTGGATGGGAGAGCTCGGAAGGGAAGGAGCGCCGTTTGACTTTTCAAAGCAAAATTGACAGGAATTGAGATGGGACGCCATGTTGCGTTTGAAGAGCCACTGATGTGCCTAAACATTGAAACCCCCCACAAATGACACCATTTTGGAAAGTAGACCCCCTAAGGAACTTATCTAGAGGTGTGGTGAGCACTTTGACCCACCAAGTGCTTCACAGAAGTTTATAATGCAGAGCCGTAAAAATAAAACAAAATTTTTTTCCCACAAAAATTATTTTTTTAGCCCCCAGTTTTGTATTTTCCTGAGGGTAACAGGAGAAATTGGACCCCAAAATTTGTTGCCCAATTTGTCCTGAGTGCGATGATACACCATATGTGGGGGGAACCACTGTTTGGGCACATGGGAGGGCTCAGAAGGGAAGGAGTGCCATTTGAATGCAGACTTAGATGGAATGGTCTGCAGGTGTCACATTGCGTTTGCAGAGCCCCTAATGTACCTAAACAGTAGAAACCCCCCACAAGTGACACCATTTTGGAAAGTAGACCCCCTTAGGAACTTATCTAGATGTGTGCTGAGCGCTTTGACCCACCAAGGGCTTCACAGAAGTTTATAATGGAGAGCCGTAAAAATAAAACAAAAATTTTTTCCCACAAAAATTATTTTTTAGCCCCCAGTTTTGTATTTTTCCGAGGGTAAAAGGAGAAATTCGACCCCACAATTTGTTGTCCAATTTGTCCTGAGTGCGCTGATACCCCATATGTGGGGGGGAACCACTGTTTGGGCGCATGGGAGGGCTCGGAAGGGAAGGAGCTCCATTTGGAATGAGGACTTAGATGGAATGGTCTGCAGGTGTCACATTGCATTTGCAGAGCCCCTAATGTACCTAAACAGTAGAAACCTCCCACAAGTGACACCATTTTGGAAACTAGACCCCCTAAGGAACTCATCTAGATGTGTTGTGATAGCTTTGAACCCCCAAGTGTTTCACTACAGTTTGTAACGCAGAGCCGTGAAAATTAAAAAAAAAAATCTTTCCCCCCAAAATTATTTTTTAGCCCCCAGTTTTGTATTTTCCCGAGGGTAAGAGGAGAAATTCGACCCCAAAAGTTGTTGTCCAATTTGTCCTGAGTACGCTGATACCCCGTATGTTGGGGGAAACCAACGTTTGAGCGCATGGCAGAGCTCGGAAGGGAAGGAGCGCCATTTGGAATGCAGACTTAGATGGAATGGTCTGCAGACGTCACATTGCATTTGCAGAACCCCTAATGTACCTAAACAGTAGAAACCCCCCACAAGTGACCCCATATTGGAAACTAGACCCCCCAGGGAACTAATCTAGATGTGTTGTGAGAACTTTGAACCCCCAAGTGTTTCACTACAGTTTATAACGCAGAGCCGTGAAAATAAAAAATCTTTTTTTTCCCACAAAAAATATGTTTTAGCCCCGAGTTTTGTATTTTCCCAAGGGTAGCAGGAGAAATTGGACCCCAAAAGTTGTTTTCCTATTTGTCCTGAGTACGCTGATACCCCATATGTTGGGGTAAACCCCTGCTTGGGCACACGGGAGAGCTCGGAAGGGAAGAAGCACTGTTTTACTTTTTCAACGCAGAATTGGCTGGAATTGAGATCAGACGCCATGTCGCGTTTGGAGAGCCCCTGATGTGCCTAAACAGTGGAAACCCCCCAATTATAACTGAAACCCTAATCCAAACACATCCCTAACCCTAATCCCAACAGTAACCCTAACCACACCTCTAACCCTGACACACCCCTAACCCTAATCCCAACCCTATTCCCAACCGTAAATGTAATCTAAACCCTAACTGTAACTTTAGCCCCAACCCAAACTGTAGCCCTAGCCCTAACCCTAGCCCTAGCCCTAACCCTAGCCCTAACCCTAACCCTAGCCCTAACCCTAGCCCTAACCCTAACCCTAGCCCTAACCCTAGCCCTAACCTTAGCCCTAACCCTAGCCCTAACCCTAACCCTAGCCCTAACCCTAGCCCTAACCCTAGCCCTAACCCTAGCCCTAACCCTAGCCCTAACCCTAGCCCTAACCCTAGCCCTAACTCTAACCCTAGCCCTAATGGGAAAATGGAAATAAATACATTTTTTTAATTTTTCCCTAACTAAGGGGGTGATGAAGGGGGGTTTGATTTACTTTTATAGCGGGTTTTTTAGCGGATTTTTATGATTGGCAGCCGTCACACACTGAAAGACGCTTTTTATTGCAAAAAATATTTTTTGCGTTACCACATTTTGAGAGCTATAATTTTTCTATATTCTGGTCCACAGAGTCATGTGAGGTCTTGGTTTTTGCGGGACGAGTTGATGTTTTTATTGGTAACATTTTCGGGCACGTGACATTTTTTGATCGCTTTTTATTCCGATTTTTGTGAGGCAGAATGACCAAAAACCAGCTATTCATGAATTTCTTTTGGGGGAGGCGTTTATACCGTTCCGCGTTTGGTAAAATTGATGAAGCAGTTTTATTCTTCGGGTCAGTACGATTACAGCGACACCTCATTTATATCATTTTTTTATGTTTTGGCGCTTTTATACGATAAAAACTATTTTATAGAAAAAATAATTATTTTTGCATCGCTTTATTCTCAGGACTATAACTTTTTTATTTTTTTGCTGATGATGCTGTATGGCGGCTCGTTTTTTGCGGGACAAGATGACGTTTTCAGCGGAACCATGGTTAGTTATATCTGTCTTTTTGATCGCGTGTTATTCCACTTTTTGTTCGGCGGTATGATTATCAAGCGTTGTTTTTTGCCTCGTTTTTTTTTTTTTTTTCTTACGGTGTTTACTGAAGGGGTTAACTAGTGGGCCAGTTTTATAGGTCGGGCCGTTACGGACGCGGCGATACTAAATATGTGTACTTTTATTGTTTTGTTTTTTTTATTTAGATAAAGAAATGTATTTATGGGAATAATATTTTTATTTTTTTTTTCATTATTTTGGAATATTTTTTTTTATTTTTTTTTACACATTTGAAATTTTTTTTTTTACTTTTTTACTTTGTCCCAGAGGGGGACATCACAGATCAGTGATCTGACAGTTTGCACAGCACTCTGTCAGATCACTGATCTGATAGGAGTGCAGGCTGCTTCACAGTGCCTGCTCTGAGCAGGCTCTGTGAAGCCACCTCCCTCCCTGCAGGACCCGGATCCGCGGCCATCTTGGATCCGGGGCTGGAGGGAGCAGGGAGGGAGGTGAGACCCTCGCAGCAACGCGATCACATCGCGTTGCTGCGGGGGGCTCAGGGAAGCCCGCAGGGAGCCCCCTCCCTGCGCGGTGCTTCCCTGTACCGCCGGCACATCGCGATCATCTTTGATCGCGGTGTGCCGGGGGTTAATGTGCCGGGGGCGGTCCGTGACCGCTCCTGGCACATAGTGCCGGATGTCAGCTGCGATAAACAGCTGACACCCGGCCGCGATCGGCGGCGCTCCCCCCGTGAGCGCTGCCGATCGCACATGACGTACTATTGCGTCCTTGGGAAGTAAAGCCCACCCCACATGGACGCAATAGTACGTCTAATGGCAGAAAGGGGTTAATCTCCCACTGATTTTTTTTTTTTTTTTTTTCAGGGAGACTTTAGAAAAATAAAATAATTAAAAAAAATGATTTTTTCAGGAAGAATTTAGAAACCAAATAAAATAAAATGATTTTTTCAGGGAGAATTTAGAAATCAAATAAAACAAAAAATAGGCTTTCTATGGCCCACTGAGTGAGAGATGACGCACACAGGAGTCAGGAGTGGCACACAAGCCCAGAGGCCAATATTGTTCTCCCATTTTTTTTATTTTTTTTCAGGGAAAATTTATAAACCCAATAAAAAAATAAATAAATAGGCTTTGTATGGCCCACTATTTGTGAGAGAGATGGCACGCTCAGTACTGGCACACAAGCCTAGAGGCCAATATTAATCTCCCACTTTTTTTTTTTTGTTCAGGGAAAATTTATAAACCCAATAAAAAAAATTATGAATAGGCTTTCTATGGCCCGCTATCTGAGAGAGAGAGATGGCACGCTTAGGACTGGCACACAAGCCCAAAGGCCAATATTAATCTCCCTTTTTTTTTTCAGGGAGAATTTATAAAACCAAAAAAAATAAAATAAATAGGCTTTCTATGGCCCACTATTTGTGAGAGAGATGGCACGCTTAGGACTGGCACACAAGCCCAAAGGCCAATATTAATCTCCCACTGATTGATTTATTGATTTTTTCAGGTAGAATTTAGAACCCAAATAAAGCAAAAAAAAAAAAATAGGCTTTCTATGGCCCACTGAGTGAGTGATGATGCACACAGGAGTCAGGAGTGGCACACAAGCCCTGAGGCCAATATTTTTCTCCCACTGATTGATGTAGTGATTTTTTCAGGTAGATTTTGAAACCCAAATCAAGCAAAAAAATAAATAGGCTTTCTATGGCCCACTGACTGAGAGATGGCACACACAGGAGTCAGGAGTGGCACACAAGCCCTGAGGCCAATATTTTTCTCCCACTGATTGATGTAGTGATTTTTTCAGGTAGATTTTAGAACCCAAATCAAGCAAAAAAATAAATAGGCTTTCTATGGCCCACTGAGTGAGAGATGGCACAGACAGGGATGGCACTCTAGCAGAAATGCCAATCTTAATCTCCCACAAAAAAAAAAAAAAAAGGAACTGTCCTTCAATTACTATCTCCCTGCAGTAATCTCAGCCAGGTATGGCAGGCAGCAATAAGGAGTGGACTGATGCACAAATTAAATAAAAAGTGTGGACAAACAAACAAGATAGCTGTGCAGAAAGGAAGGAACAAGAGGATTTGTGCTTTGAAAAAAGCAGTTGGTTTGCACAGCAGCGTACACACAGCAATGCAGCTATCAGGGAGCCTTCTAGGGCAGCCCAATGAGCTACAGCGCTGAGGAAAAAAAAAAAAATGTAGCTTCCACTGTCCCTGCACACCGAAGGTGGTGTTGGACAGTGCAAATCGCTGCAGCACAAGCGGTTTGGTGGTTAATGGACCCTGCCTAACGCTATCCCTGCTTCTGACGAAGTGGCAGCAACCTCTCCCTAAGCTCAGATCAGCAGCAGTAACATGGCGGTCGGCGGGAACGCCCCTTTATAGCCCCTGTGACGCCGCAGACAGCAAGCCAATCACTGCAATGCCCTTCTCTAAGATGGTGGGGACCAGGACCTATGTCATCACGCTGCCCACACTCTGCGTTTACCTTCATTGGCTGAGAAATGGCGCTTTTCGCATCATTGAAACGCGACTTTGGCGCGAAAGTCGCGTACCGCATGGCCGACCCCGCACAGGGGTCGGATCGGGTTTCAGGAAACCCGACTTTACCAAAAGTCGGCGACTTTTGAAAATGAACGACCCGTTTCGCTCAACCCTAGATCTGAGTAGTGAGGTCTCGGTAGCATAATCTTTCCTTTTTGACAGCATTGAGTAAACTGATTGTCAGATGGTTTTTCATCAATGAAATTCTGAGAGTCGCATTTAGAACAAACTGCATTCATATTCCCACAGTAGTGTTCAATAATTGTACTTTCATTGTCTGTTACGTAATGTGCAAGTTGTTGAATATTGTCCTGGGCTTGCCTTAGTTGTTAAAGTATTAGTTTTTTATGAATTTGGCGAACATGTTGTTCCTGTCATACAACAGTTTGTTGTGGTGTCTACTTTTGGCGATGTTCTCTGAGAGATTTTGCATCCTGGGCTTGTCTGGTGGCTAGTGTTCAGCATTCCGATACTGCAAATATCGGGTATCGGCCGATATTTGCTGTATCGGAATTCCGATACCGAGTTCCGATATTTTTGCGATATCGGAAATCGGAATCGGCGTGTGCGGTGCGTATGGTTCCCAGGGTCTGGAGGAGAGGAGACTCTCCTTCAGGCCCTGGGATCCATAGTCATGTAAAAAATAAAGAATAAAAATAAAAAATATGGATATACTCACTCCTCCGGCGAACCCTGGCTGTCACCGCTGCGAGCGTCTGCCTCCGTTCCTAAGAATGCAGTGAGTGAAGGACCTTCAATGATGTCACGGTCACGTGAGCGGTCAGGTGACCGTCACCTGACCGCGACATCATCAAAGGTCCTTCACTCACTGCATTCTTAGGGACGGAGGCAGACGCTCACAGCGGTGACAGCCAGGGTCCTTCGGAAAGGTGAGTTTATCCATATTTTTTATTTTTATTCTTTATTTTTTACATGAATATGGATCCCAGGGCCTGAAGGAGAGTTTCCTCTCCTTCAGACCCTGGGAACCATCCAGGATACCTTCCGATATTTGTGTCCCATTGACTTGCATTGGTATCGGGTATCGGTATCGGCAATATCCGATATTTTTTGGATATCAACTGATACCATCTGATACCGATACCTTTGACTATTGGAAGGTATCGCTCAACACTACTGGGGGCAGTTTGTTGTGATGTCTCCTGTTCCCGATGTTGTCTGTGACATTCCACATCCTGGGCTTGTCTGCTGGCAGTTTGTTGTGATGTCTCCTGCTGGCGATGTTGTCTGTGAGATTTCACATCCTGGCCTTGTCTGGTGGCAGTTTTTTGTGATGTCTCCTGTTCCCGACGTTTTCTGTGAGATTCCATATCCTGGGCTTGTCTGGCGGCAGTTTGTTGTGATGTCTCCTGTTCCCGATGTTGTCTGTGAGATTCCACATCCTGGGCTTGTCTGGCGGGAGTTTGTTGTGATGTCTCCTGTACCCAACGTTGTCTGTCAGAGTCCACATCCTGGGCTTGTCTAGCGACAGTTTGTTGAAGTGTCTGTTGCTCTCGACGTTGTCATTGCCTTGCTGCTGCTGCTTTTCTGTCATCCTCATTGGCGTATTTTCGCTTATGACCCATTCTAAGACAGAAAGCGTAAATCGTGATAGAGAACAGTAAATAAGTATCTGTTCAGTGCGCTGTGACTGACAGAAAGTGTTCATTAAATGTGACTGAACTAAGTGGCACTGTAACTGCAGAAAATCATAATTAAACGTGACTGAACTACATGGCACTGTGACTGACAGAAAATGTTCAATAAACGTGACCGAACTATGTCACATTGTGACTGACAAAGTGTTCATTTAATTTGACTGAACTACATGGCACTGTGACTGATCTGACAGAACTTATTCAGTAAATGTGAGTGAACTACGTCTCGCTGTGAGTGGGGGTTAAATTGCGCGCCAAAATCGTTGATTGGTCGCGAACGGCAGGCGCGAGCAATCAGTGAAGCATGATTCAAATCCCATGCTAATTCTCAGTTGGACTGGGCCTGTCCCACCTCCGGCCGCGAATTGGCGTGGGATTTGAACCACACTTCGCTGATTGGTTGCTGCCGGCATGCCACGACCAATCAGAGACAGGCGCCATCTGGCCTGAAGCATGGTTCAAATTCTGCGCCAATTCACGACTACACCTGTCGCTGATTAGTTGCAGCCGCCACAACCAATCACCGAAACTGTGTTTAAATCCCGCACCAATGTCGGTGATCTACGTGGCATTGTGGCTGACAGAAAAGCGTTTATTAAACGGGACTGAACTACATGGCACTATGACTGACAGAAAATGTTCATTAAATGTGACTGAACTATGTGGCACTATGACTGACAGAAAATTTCCATTAAATGTGACTGAACTACATGGCACTATGACTGACAGAAAATGTTCATTAAACATGACTGTACTACGTGGCACTATGACTGACAAAAAGTGTTCAATAAACATGACTGAAATAAATTGCACTATGATTGACAGAAATGTTGATTAAACGTGACTGAACTACGTGGCACTATGACTGACAAAAAGTGATCATTAAACGTGACTGAAATACGTTGCCCTATGACTGACAGAAAATGTTGATTAAACGTGACTGAACTATGTGGTACTATGACTGACAGAAAATGTTCATTAAAAGTGACTAAACTATGTGGCACTATGTCTGACATAAAGTGTTCATTAAACGTGACTGAAATACGTTGCACTATGACTGACAGAAAATGTTAATTAAACGTGACTGAACTATGTGGCACTATGACTGACAGAAAGTGTTCATTAAACGTGACTGAAATACGTGGCACTATGACTGACAGAAAATGTTCATTAAATGTGACTGAACTACGTGGCACTATGACTGACAGAAAGTGTACACTTTCTCTCAGTCATAGTGCCACGTAGTTCAGTCACATTTAATGAACACTTTCTGTCAGTGACAGAAAATGTTCATTAAATTTGACTGAACTACGTAGCAACGTGACTGACCTGACAGAATTTATTCAGTAAACTTCAGTGAAATATGTCTCACAGTGAGTGGGGGTTAAATTGCGCGCCAATAACGCTGATTGTTCACGGCCAATGCATAGGCAGCATCAATAGTAAAAAGTTTGTCACATAGGTTTAAATCCCGCACCAATGTTGCTGATTGGTCGCGCCGGCTGGGCGCAACCAATCAGCGAAGTGTGATTTAAATTCCACGCCAATGTCGCTGATTGGTCGCGCCGGCTGGGTGCAAGTGATCAGGGAAGCGGGATTTAAATCCCGTGGCAATGTCGCGCTGACTTGAGGGGTTTAGAAGGGGCACTGAGTGCAGGGGAGTAGGGAGCAGCCATTTCGCAGCCGGACTGTGCAGGTCACTCCCAAGAGTGCATTGCGGTCTCGCGAGATGATGACGTAGCGGTCTCGTGAGACCGCACGTCATCATCTCAAGAGATCGCAATGCATGGACCCGAGCATCGTGAGGAGCAAGAAAGGCCTGGGCTGCATCCGGGGGCTGACAGAAGGTAAGTATATAATGATTTTTAATTTTTTTATTATTTTTAACATTAGATCTTTTTACTACTGATGCTGCATAGGCAGCGTCAATAGTAAAAAGTTGATCAGACAGGGTTAATGGCTGCATTAATGGAGTGCGTTACACCGCGGCATAACGCGGTCCATTAGCGCTGCCATTAACCCTGTGTGAGGGCTGACTGGAGGGGAGTATGGAGCAGGCACTGACTGCAGGGAGGAAGGAGCGGCCATGTTGCCGCCGGACTGCGCCCGTCGCTGATTCGTCGTGGCAATGGTCGTGGGCGTTTTGCCATGACCAATCAGCGACTTGGATTTCCATGACAGATAGAGACCTCGACCAATGAATATCCATGACAGACAGACAGAAGGACAGACAGAAAGATGGAAGTGACCCTTAGACAATTATATAGTAGATTCCTGGCAAAAGTTTTAATGTTATGACTGGTGTAGTTCATCTTGATTGTTGTTTACACAATCCTCCTATTCACACCCTGCAACATCTTAATTAAACTCATTACCTCTTCGTTGCCTTGGAAATTGTGCTCTAGATAATACATTCCCTCTATAACATATGGCCGTATATAAGCCAGATGATTTTGGTGGCAATGTTAGATATGCAGAAACCTAATGATTTTTGGGAGACCGACCTACTATATTACACATGTCACTCCATGGTAATATGATATTCCTGACGCCTTGCATTACGCACCTTTTTTCAAATACTGTGTCTACTTATGCCGAATTCTGCGAATGTATCTCTATTGTGGTAGTCCTGAAGAAGAAGTTTATATACTTTGAAATGTAGTCACAAATAATCCACTTATGCTTGGATTGACATTCTTCATCCTTCCTACATAGCACCACAGAATGAACTTACTTGTTTCTCCATTACATGCACTTTAATCCTCTCGTCTGTCTTCAGCAGCCTTAAGCATTATCAGTGGTTGTGTGCACACAACCCAACTAGGAGAGCGCCATCATGCCAGTCTTTCAACCTTGTTACCCGAACAAGACCCTATTTTGCACTTTGTGTCTTTCCAGTCTCCAATTTCTTTGACAATTAATAGCTATATTAACAGCTTCATACTCTTCCAAGGTGAATGTCACGAAAAAGAAAAGATTTTACAAGTCTGTATTTCCTGTTTTACTAAAAACTTTAAGTCTATAACAATGTATCATTTTTTACCAGCTGTTGGAGGTGTTGTATTTGTTTTGCTCTGAAAGTCAGATTACGGGATAACTAATGAGGTCGAATTGAGAAACTTGACAGTCCAAATAACGAGTGATCAGAGAAAAGAATTGCACACTTGTGAGCAACCATTTCTGTTTATTTTTCTGTGAATACTTCTTCTTTAACCATTTACAGACAATGTAATTCCCATTGAAACATGTCCAGCTGCCACCTCCTTCTGCAAACTTCTGTAAACTTGTTGTTATAACGTTTATTTATCATATACCCATAACAAAGTTTTCGCAAAATCTTAGAGCATTGCATATGAGATAAGAACATATTAGACCTTGTGTGAAAGCTTGAATTTGATTCTTTAAGACTTGTTATTACTTTTAAACAAAATGTAGATTAGAGAGGAAAAAACATTTATTCGTCTTTAGCAAAGTTGTTTTCTAACTTTGTACCAGACAATTTTCATTTTTAAATTGTCATATTTTCCTCTCCTTGTGCAAATAACTATATATATATATATATTTTATTTACTTTTTGCACTGACATACACATGTATATGAGGGCTTGTGTTTTAAGAAACAAGTTATAGTTTTGAATGATGCCACATAAAGTAAGGGAAAATTTACAAAATTCCTACTCCTTTGAAATGGTGAAAAAAAAGCAATTCTGCCTTTGTTTTTCAGGGTTTTATCTTTATAATGTTAATTGTGCAGTAAAAATTACCCGCAAACACGATTCTTCATCTCAACAGGATTGCCAACATATGGAGGCTTTATTTACTATTTTATTGGCTTAAAAGTCATTTATATTCTCTAAAAAGAAAAACTGGTTTGAATTACCATTTTTCACAACTTATAACTTATTTATTACAGTCAGTGAAGCTGTGTGGAGGCTTGATTTTTTATGTCTTGATTTAGTACTTTTTGCATAAAATTTAGGGGTACATACTATGTTTTGATTAGTTATTGCATCTTATTTACATCTTTGTGTTATTGTTGTGATAGGAAAAAAATCTGATTTTTTATATTTTTTTTGCCTCCTCACAGTGCTTACCAATCAATTCATTAACATATCTTTTGATAGATCAGACTTTTCTGGTTAAAGTGATGCCGAATATGTACATATTTTTATTATTAGATTTTTTATTGTTAATTTGGCAAGAGAAATTGATTCAAATATATATTTGTATTAATTTTTTTTATCATTAAACCTTTTTTTTAATGTCTTCACTTGTTAGTCCCTTAGCAGAAATAGGAGACATGCAACTTGTCAAAGTGGGAAGTATTTCCTTTAATTTGGCAACAAATTGGGCAGCTCTCAATATATTCTGATTGGTTGTGTGTTAGAATCATGCTATTACAGTTTTTATTTTAAACCCTACTCTTCTGACTACTCTCACCTTCTGTATTGTAATGTCCATCCAGCTCTTCTTAAACTTTGTTATTAAACCTTTAGCTTTTTTTGAAGGTGTGATCTATATCTATGTACGCTATAAATAAAGAACCCTCAAGAAATCAAATGATTGTTTATTCTTTCTCTTTGTAACATCTTTCATACAGAACAAGCAGTTCTAATGAGCAGTTTACTAAAAATCTAATAAATAAAAACAAAGTTTAATCAATGCATTCCCACAATTCATAAAGTCTTGGAAATATGTTTTTAAAGTTTCAATAACCTGATATTAATAAATCTACTAATGTGTTTAACTTGTGCATGATAAATCTTTTGCTAAAAACTAATTGCAATGTTGACATAAACTATCAAAGACTAAATTTAAATGTAATTCATCATTTTAACATTTAAAAATTGAAACTTAATAAACATTTGGTAATTAAAAATAAGAACTTTTTGAACACTCATTTTGTAAATTTACTTTAGCAGATTCTGCATTGTAGTCAGCCAAGATAATATGTTTTTGTCAATTATGAACATTTTGCCAAAGTCAAAATATATGGTAAAACATATGAAAATGCTCAAAATTTTTCAAGAACAAGTTAGAGTGTTAGAGGAACACTGCTGATATTTTGATGAAACGGAAATTACTCACACTTTACTTTTAATATTATTACACATTGCTTTTGTAGCACTATCATATTGTGCAGTGCTTTACAGACATCATTAGAACGATCCCCTATGGGACTCACACTCCAAATTCCCTTTGGTGTGTGGGAGGAGACTGAAAACCTGGGGGAAACCCACACAAACATGGGGATAGCATGCAAACTCCCTGCATATGTTGTCCTTGTTGGGATTTGATCTCACAACCCATGAACACAGTTTAACAGGCAGCTCTTCTGACCTGAACTTGGCAGCCTCATATACAGTGTCATGCTCGGGTCTGGAGAGCCTCTGGCCAGTCCATTCACTGCATTGTGATCCAGGTCCAATTTATACAGCCGTCTGACTGCATCCTTAATTGGGCTGTCGCCTTTCAGAAAGCTTCAGTCCATAAACATTATTAGCTTATATCCATCTAAATACCAGCAACATCACATTGACAGCAACATTGCCAATCATAGAGCTCAGCAGCTTGTACTGTCTATACTGGCAGTGCCTAGTGACTAGATGCAGCACTGATAATGCTGTCAATATGGCAGATAATGTGAGAGAAGAATGGAGCAAAGCATCCAAAGAGTAATGTAAAAAAAATAAAAGTTTATGACAAAAATATAGACGTAAAAAATATATCAGTACATGTAACATGTGTTGAAAACAGTAAAAGAGACATTGTAGAGATCATATCAGGTAGATAGTAGTATGTGCAGACCTGTTACATCAGGTAATCTACTATACAATTGTCTAAGGGTCACTTCCATCTGTCCTTCTGTCTGTCTGTCATGGATATTCATTTGTCGCGGACTCTGTCTGTCATGGAATTCCAAGTCGCTGATTGGTCACGGCAAAACAGCCATGACTAGGGTTGAGCGACTTTTACTTTTATAGGATCGGGTCGGGTTTCACGAAACCTGACTTTTTCAAAAGTCGGGTCGAGTGAAATCAGCCGATCCTATAAAAAAGTCGGGGTCGGGGTCGGCCGAAACTCGAAACCCAATGCAGTGCATTGGGTTTCCAATGGTTCCCAGGGTCTGAAGGAGAGGAAACTCTCCTTCAGGCCCTGCGATCCATATTTAAGTGTAAAATAAAGAATTAAAATAAAAAATATTGCTATACTTACCCTCGGACGCACCCTGGTACTAACCGGGAACCTTCCTTCCTTCGAATCAGCGCTTGCAGGACGTTGCGGTGACGTCGCGGCTTGTGATTGGTCGCGCAACCGCCCATGTGACCGCTCGGAAAGAAGCAGGGCGCGTCCGAGGGTGAGTATATTCCTATTAGGTATATACTCACCCTCGGACGCGCCCTGCTTCTTTCCGGCAGCCTTCCTTCCTAAGAATCAGCGCTTGCAGGACCTTGCGGTGACATCGCGGCTTGTGATTGGTCGCGCGAGCGGTCACATGGGCGGTCGCGTGACCAATCACAAGCCGCGACGTCACCGCAAGGTCCTGCAAGCGCTGATTCGAAGGAAGAAAGGCTGCCGGTTAGTACCAGGGCGCATCAGAGGGTAAGTATAGCGATATTTTTTTATTTTAATTCTTTACTTTACACTTAAATATGGATTCCGATACCGATTTCTGATATTGCAAACATATCGGAACTCGGGATCGGAATTCCGATACCAGATTCAGAAGATCACTGACTTCATGGCTGACCCCACACAGGGGTCGGGTCGGGTTTCATGAAACCCGACTTTGCCAAAAGTCGGCGACTTCTGAAAATGGCCGACCCGTTTCGCTCAACCCTAGCCATGACCAATCAACTGGCACAGTCCGGAAGAAAATGGCTGCTCCTTACTCCCCGCAGTCAGTGCCCGATGCCCGCATACTCCCCTCCAGTCACTGCTCACACAGGGTTAATGCCGGCGGCAATGGACCGCGTTATGCCAGGGGTAACGCACTCTGTAACCGCTGCAATTAACCCTGTGTGTCTCCAACTTTTTACTATTGATGCTGCCTATGCGGCATCAATAGTAAACAAATGTAATGTTAAAAATAATTTTTAAAAAACCCTGCTATTCTCACCCTCCGTAGTCCGCCAAGCCGCACGCGCCTGCCGCCATTTTCCGTTCTCGGCTATGCATTGCGAAATTACCCAGAAGACTTAGTGGTCTCGCGAGACCGCTAAGTCATCTGGGTAATTTCGTGATGCATCCTGTGAACGGAAGGTGGCGGCAGCTGTGTGCGTATCGCCGGAGCTTTGCTGGATCCCAGGGGTGAGTATATAACTATTTTTTATTTTAATTATTCTTTTAACAGGGATATGGGGCCCACACTGCTGTATACTACGTGGGCTGTGTTAGATACCGCGTGGCTGCTATATACTACATAGGCAGTGTTACATACTATGTGGGCAGTGTTATATACTACGTGGCTGTGCTATATACTACCTGGGCTATGTTCTATGCTGCGTGTTATATACTACGTGGCCACTGTTATAAACGGCGTGGGCAGTGTAATATACTACATGGCTGCTAAATACTGTGTGGGCAGTGTTATATACTACATGGCTGCTATATGGAGATGGAACAGGATCCTTGATGCAAACAACTGGCTAAGACGATGGTGCAGACAACAAGGATTCGGATTCCTGGACCACGGTGTGAATTACTTGTACGATGGACTCCTCGCCAGAGACGGACTACACCTCAACAAACCTGGGAAACACACATTCGCCAGAAGACTCGCTACACTCATCAGGAGGGCGTTAAACTAGAAGAAGAGGGGACGGGAAGAAAAACATTAGACTTGAACAAAGAAGACCCAGGAAAACATACTCAGAAGGGAGGTAAGAACATTTCTAAAACAATCCACAGCGAGGAGATTGGAACAAAACAAAATCCTCTAAACTGCATGCTCGCAAACGCCAGAAGCCTGACAAACAAGATGGAAGAACTAGAAGCAGAAATATCTACAGGTAACTTTGACATAGTGGGAATAACCGAGACATGGTTAGATGAAAGCTATGACTGGGCAGTTAACTTACAGGGTTACAGTCTGTTTAGAAAGGATCGTAAAAATCGGAGAGGAGGAGGGGTTTGTCTCTATGTAAAGTCTTGTCTAAAGTCCACTTTAAGGGAGGATATTAGCGAAGGAAATGAGGATGTCGAGTCCATATGGGTCGAAATTCATGGAGGGAAAAATGGTAACAAAATTCTCATTGGGGTCTGTTACAAACCCCCAAATATAACAGAAACCATGGAAAGTCTACTTCTAAAGCAGATAGATGAAGCTGCAACCCATAATGAGGTCCTGGTTATGGGGGACTTTAACTACCCGGATATTAACTGGGAAACAGAAACCTGTGAAACCCATAAAGGCAACAGGTTTCTGCTAATAACCAAGAAAAATTATCTTTCACAATTGGTGCAGAATCCAACCAGAGGAGCAGCACTTTTAGACCTAATACTATCTAATAGACCTGACAGAATAACAAATCTGCAGGTGGTCGGGCATCTAGGAAATAGCGACCACAATATTGTACAGTTTCACCTGTCTTTCACTAGGGGGACTTGTCAGGGAGTCACAAAAACACTGAACTTTAGGAAGGCAAAGTTTGACCAGCTTAGAGATGCCCTTAATCTGGTAGACTGGGACAATATCCTCAGAAATAAGAATACAGATAATAAATGGGAAATGTTTAAGAACATCCTAAATAGGCAGTGTAAGCGGTTTATACCTTGTGGGAATAAAAGGACTAGAAATAGGAAAAACCCAATGTGGCTAAACAAAGAAGTAAGACAGGCAATTAACAGTAAAAAGAAAGCATTTGCACTACTAAAGCAGGATGGCACCATTGAAGCTCTAAAAAACTATAGGGAGAAAAATACTTTATCTAAAAAACTAATTAAAGCTGCCAAAAAGGAAACAGAGAAGCACATTGCTAAGGAGAGTAAAACTAATCCCAAACTGTTCTTCAACTATATCAATAGTAAAAGAATAAAAACTGAAAATGTAGGCCCCTTAAAAAATAGTGAGGAAAGAATGGTTGTAGATGACGAGGAAAAAGCTAACATATTAAACACCTTCTTCTCCACGGTATTCACGGTGGAAAATGAAATGCTAGGTGAAATCCCAAGAAACAATGAAAACCCTATATTAAGGGTCACCAATCTTACCCAAGAAGAGGTGCGAAACCGGCTAAATAAGATTAAAATAGATAAATCTCCGGGTCCGGATGGCATACACCCACGAGTACTAAGAGAACTAAGTAATGTAATAGATAAACCATTATTTCTTATTTTTAGGGACTCTATAGCGACAGGGTCTGTTCCGCAGGACTGGCGCATAGCAAATGTGGTGCCAATATTCAAAAAGGGCTCTAAAAGTGAACCTGGAAATTATAGGCCAGTAAGTCTAACCTCTATTGTTGGTAAAATATTTGAAGGGTTTCTGAGGGATGTTATTCTGGATTATCTCAATGAGAATAACTGTTTAACTCCATATCAGCATGGGTTTATGAGAAATCGCTCCTGTCAAACCAATCTAATCAGTTTTTATGAAGAGGTAAGCTATAGGCTGGACCACGTTGAGTCATTGGACGTGGTATATCTCGATTTTTCCAAAGCGTTTGATACCGTGCCGCACAAGAGGTTGGTACACAAAATGAGAATGCTTGGTCTGGGGGAAAATGTGTGTAAATGGGTTAGTAACTGGCTAAGTGATAGAAAGCAGAGGGTGGTTATAAATGGTATAGTCTCTAACTGGGTCGCTGTGACCAGTGGGGTACCGCAGGGGTCAGTATTGGGACCTGTTCTCTTCAACATATTCATTAATGATCTGTAGAAGGTTTACACAGTAAAATATTGATATTTGCAGATGATACAAAACTATGTAAAGCAGTTAATACAAGAGAAGATAGTATTCTGCTACAGATGGATCTGGATAAGTTGGAAACTTGGGCTGAAAGGTGGCAGATGAGGTTTAACAATGATAAATGTAAGGTTATACACATGGGAAGAAGGAATCAATATCACCATTACACACTGAATGGGAAACCACTGGGTAAATCTGACAGGGAGAAGGACTTGGGGATCCTAGTTAATGATAAACTTACCTGGAGCAGCCAGTGCCAGGCAGCAGCTGCCAAGGCAAACAGGATCATGGGGTGCATTAAAAGAGGTCTGGATACACATGATGAGAGCATTATACTGCCTCTGTACAAATCCCTAGTTAGACCGCACATGAAGTACTGTGTCCAGTTTTGGGCACCGGTGCTCAGGAAGGATATAATGGAACTAGAGAGAGTACAAAGGAGGGCAACAAAATTAATAAAGGGGATGGGAGAACTACAATACCCAGATAGATTAGCGAAATTAGGATTATTTAGTCTAGAAAAAAGACGACTGAGGGGCGATCTAATAACCATGTATAAGTATATAAGGGGACAATACAAATATCTCGCTGAGGATCTGTTTATACCAAGGAAGGTGACGGGCACAAGGGGGCATTCATTGCGTCTGGAGGAGAGAAGGTTTTTCCACCAACATAGAAGAGGATTCTTTACTGTTAGGGCAGTGAGAATCTGGAATTGCTTGCCTGAGGAGGTGGTGATGGCGAACTCAGTCGAGGGGTTCAAGAGAGGCCTGGATGTCTTCCTGGAGCAGAACAATATTATATCATACAATTATTAGGTTCTGTAGAAGGACGTAGATCTGGGGATTGATTAGGATGGAATATAGGCTGAACTGGATGGACAAATGTCTTTTTTCGGCCTTACTAACTATGTTACTATGTTACTATGTTTATATACTGCATGGGCTGTACTATATATTTCGTGGCCAGTGTTATATACTGCGTGGCCAGTGTTATATACTATGTCGCCTGTGTTATATACTGCGTGGCTGCTATATACTGCGTGGGCTGTGTTACATAGTACATGGCTGTGTTATATACTGCATGTCCACTGTTATATATTGCGTGGCCTGTATTAATGCATCAGGTATTCTACAATATGTATGTATATAGCAGCCACATAGTATATAGCACAGGTCATGTGGTATTTGTCTGCTATATACTACATGGCTCCTATATACTACGTGGCCTGTGCTATATACTATGTGGCTGCTATATACATACATAAATACATATTCTAGAATACTCAATGCGTTACAATCGGTCCACCATCTAGTTACATAATAAAGTGCATAGTGCAACTTACAACCTGAGGGACAATCTGAGGCAGTGGGACAGTAAATTGTTTTTAACAGTGAAAGCAGTAACTGGAAGAAGTCCCATCCCAAACAAGTATGACCACCCGATGCCCTACTGGCTCTTACCCATAGTGAGATGTTTAGGATGACATGCCAAAAAGCCCCAACACACGTTTTGCGTTGGTTTTCTCAAGAGGCTATGCCAGTGTTACAGACAAACGACAGAGAGCGGGACATCCAGTGTTCCCTTAGTCAAGTGTTTTAAACATATATTTTTACATGATCTATATGTTCTAAATAAATCAATGAAGGGAAACAAAGTCCTTGATTGATCAAAGTGTTTACAACAGTGTTTTCAGGCTAGTTTCGGTCTTTTCTTCAAAATGGATGGATCTGGGGAGGAGCTAGGAAGGAACTGGGCAAACTGAGCATGGCTATACCAACCTTTCAAATACCTCAAAAGTGCCAGAATTTCTTACTCCAGAAATGGTACCACATTCCTCAACTGGAGTAACATTTCTGGTGATGTCCATGAAGACACACACCACTGATAATATGCACCAAATTCATTATATGCACCAAATTCATTACGTGAAATGTGCCTCTTTTGCCTTTCATTAAGACTGTCATATCAAATGGAATGAATCAGGGCCATAATGCTTTCTCTTGTAGTTGTAGTGGATGTGCTGGCTTCACTTACAGATTAGATTTTAATAAATAAATCAAACAAAAGTATCATGAAACATATATACTTTATACATTTTAAAGCTGGTTATCTTCACATATCTTGAGATACATTGAGCCACAAATAAAGGATTGAAAGGGCAAATATGTAAGTAAAAAAAGAGACACTGTTAGGGTATGCGCACACATTGAGTATTTGTTGCAGATATTTTTCTGCACCAAATACCAAATTGTTGGCAGGAAACTTCACTTCTTTTTTAGCATTTTTAAAGCATGCTTTCTTTGCATTTTTTCTTCATTTATGATGCATATACTGTAAAAGAATTGACATGATGCATATTGGAAATAATTATTTGATTATTAAAATCTGCAATTAATAAATAATCGGCATGTACATGACATTTCAAGACTTTCATTCACTTTGCTGGTACTAGAAAATCACAGTGTTTTTTCGAATGAAAATGTGTGGAAAAAAGCATAGAGCAAAAATTCAACTTTTGAACAAGCTGTTATATAGCATTTGTTCCAATATTGAACAGAATTCAAACATCATTATTACTGTAGTCGTGAAAAGTCTAAATGATATGCTAAGAGGAAAAGTACCAAGTTTGTGTGACACCCCAGGGTCCTGGTTGTCACAGTGCCATTGCTTTCCTCATGGGGAGAGTGATGGAAGCGAAGGAGGTTCTTCTCTATCAGGTATACACAAGCATACAACATGTTCACACTCCTGGCCAGAAGGGGGAGCTCTGAACCCGGTTTTCAGGGGAACTTCCCTCTATATATATATATATATATATATATTCTGGTCTGGAGGGAAAGTCGGTCAGTGAGTCAGAGATTGCTAGAGAGGAGCTTGTCAAGGAACATCAGCTCAGGCGGAGCTGGTAAGAAAGGAGTGTAGCTGAGCAGACGTGGGAGTCTGCAGCTCCTGGCAAGAAGAGAAGAGAGCAGTCAGAAGGACAGGAGGGGCCGTGCAGCCATGAGGGTGCTGCAGCTCATGGAGAAAAAGAGCATAGGAAGATGAACAGATTTGTAGAGAGCATGCAGGAGAGCGAAGTACAGGAGAGTGACAACTGGGAAGAATAGCTGCTATTGGGCTACCTCCCTGCAGAGTGCAGATTCCGGTAGCCGGAAGAACAAGGCTGTGTTGGACTCTAGGAGGCACAGCAGAATCTGGCAGGACAGCCGGACTACACGTAACCTGTCTGCCCTAATACCCTGGAGACACAGTGACGCATAGAGCCCGGTATTAGGGCTAGCAGAACGCACCAAATAATTAGGAAGATGGTATAAGGTGTGTTCGCAGCCCGGGGTCCACGTGCAGAGATGGAACCTGCTGCTGAGTAATGACGGACTATATGGCGGTATAATGTGGATACACACACAGGTTAGCTTCACCCGGTATGAAGGAAGAGAACCCTGTTGCATCACTGGGCCGCAGTACAACACAAAGAGCGCAAGCAAGAAGTCAAAGAACTCTATCCCAAGACTCAGGGAAAGAGTTCTTCTTGACCTCTTGCGCTCGACGACACCGCCACTGGGGTGTCAGAGTAAAACAGAAACAATAATTAAATGCACAAGAGTGCGTGCAGTGCCACTCTGGTGGATGCCACTAACCCCCCAGACTTGGGTCAGGAGAGTGCTCTATTAGCACACTGCGCTGCACTGGCGGTCACTGAAATCAGACCCAGTATCATGTGTTAGATGCAGGTAGCACTGTCGGGCGCTAGAAAACAAGCATCCACCATTAGTGAGTAGTCAAAAACACTAGCAATGGGAATGAATAAAGAGCGACAGTCACAAATCTACACACACATGTTTTAAAGTATACACTAGCGCATGGCCCAACAGCCATGCGAACCTTTTATAGCAGCAGTGTTTTGGGACCTTCCAGATGGTCCAATAGTAGCCGCAACTTAACCTGAGCATGTGACCCCTGACCTCCAATGGGACATCGTCCAGTGGGCATGCTCAGTATGGGAAAAACAGGACTTAATCCCAGAAAGACCTGCTCGCTGCTGATCAGTTCTGACTTCAAAGGCAGAGCCTGGAAGGGCAGCAGTAACCAGTTGCACAGTATCAGCTTGAGCCAGACACTGGGACTGATGTCTCCGCTGAGCAGGTGCCACTGCGGCTGGAGAGGAATGGGAGACTGCAGTGGAGATGGCCCGCCTCCTTGGACCTCACTATGCTCGAAGGCAGCAATGAGCTGCGGAGCTCGAACATGATCAGCAGGCTCTCAGGACCTGTCCTCTGGGCCATAACCCTTCCAATCCACCAAATAACATTATTTACCATGTACCACCTTACACCCCAAGAGAGCGTTCACCTCGTAATCATGCGTAGACTAACCCGATGTCCCGGCATATGACTCGGAAAACCGGGACATGTGTAGGGGCTTTAAGGGGGACACATGAAAAGTGTCGGTGATACCTAGGCAGGGAGGAAGGGCCAGACAGTAGTCCACAGGGTTAACCTGTTCCACGACCTTGAAGGGACCCAAGTAGTGAGGTGCAAACTTAGTGGACTCATACTAAGGCCGGCTTCACACTCAGCATATGAAAATACGGTCCGTAATACACTGAAAAGTCCCCAAAATAGTGGTCCGTATCTCCTCCGTAGGCAGGTTGTTTCAGCGTTTTTTGCGCATGGCATCCTCCGTATGTAATCCGTATGTCATCCGTACTGCGTGTTTTTATCGCAGGCTTGCAAAACCGACATACGGCTATACAAGGGATCCATGTGTTAAAAAAAACAAAAAACATATATACTGTCTATATATATATATATATATATATGTCAGTAGACACATATATGTATATATATTAATATTTCATCCAGCGCGATATAGCAGAAAGCTGGTAATTCAATTACCGGCTTTTGCTTTCTCCTTCCTAAACCCGACATGATATGAGACCTGGTTTACATACAGTAAACCATCTCATATCCCCATTTTTTTGCATATTCCACACTACTAATGTCAGTAGTGTGTCTATGCAAAATTTGGCCGTTCTAGCTAGTAAATTAAAGGGTTACATGGCGGAAAAAATTGGCGTGGGCTCCCGCACAATTTTCTCCGACAGAGTAGTAAAGCCAGTGACTGAGGGCAGATATTAATAGCCTGGAGAGGGTCCATGGTTATTGCCCCCCCCCCCGGCTAAAAACATCTGCCCACAGCCACCCCAGAAAAGGCACATCTGGAAGATGCGCCTATTCTGGCACTTGGCCACTCTCTTCCCATTCCCGTGTAGCGGTGGGATATGGGGTAATGAAAGTGTGGGCACATCCTGTTTAGCATGGTGGGCATGTAACTACTGGCAAGGCTGTGATTGGCTGCTGAAATGATGTCACGATGCACTATAAAAGACGCTGCCGCCATTTTGCGCTCACTCTGCTGTGATTTCAGTTAGGGACAGGACGCTGTGTTCTAACTGAGGGCCAGTTGAGATAGCGAATTGCTCCATTGCGCTTTTCCAAGGCTAATTTAGTAAACGCTGTGTGTTCACCTTGCTCTTGCCTTGCAGCGCTGTTTTAACACTGCCTCATACTGTTCTATCCATTGTCCTTTTTTGCAAATAGTGCACCCTGCTGCAAATTTTTTTTTTAGTTTCCTATTAGTGTCTTTCCACCCATCTCCAGCTAAATTGTGGAAAAACACTACATAGGATAACCTAGAGGAGGGTTTTTGGGCCTTGCAGCGCCGTTTACAGCTGTCTGCACAGTCTCTGTGTGAACGCAGCTCGCCCTGTAGTCTGTGTGCAGCCACAGCCGGTTGTATTCAGCTCAGGGTGCATCACTGCCTCATACCGTAAAATAACTTGTCCTTTTTTGCAAATAGTGCAGCCTGCTGCACATTTTTTCTAAAATTTCCTATTAGTGTCTTTCCACCCGTCTCCAGCTAAATTGTGGAAAAACACTACATAGGATAACCTAGAGGAGTGTTTTTGGGCCTTGCAGCACCGTTTACAGCTGTCTGCATGGTCCCCGTGTGAGTTAAACTCGCTCTGTAGCCCGATCTGCACAAAAAAAAAGTAAAGTTCACCAAACACCACTTAACACTTGTGTAGGCCACATTTTATCAATAATAAAGTCTAGTCCACACTTTACAAAATTAGCGTTTCTTACACCTGTTAGGAGGAGCATTTCAGGAATAAGCACACTAAGGCCTTAGTACTTTTCTGCTTATCTTTATCTGTCAGCCAAGATGAAGAGGGCAGGGAGTAAGGCACGTGGGCGTGGGCGCGGAGCAGGGAGAGTACGTGGTGATTCTGTGCCTGCTGCGGGCACCGGTGACTCATCATCACCCAGTTTCAGCAGGGAACAGTCCTTCATGCGCAGCTTTGTCGGAGAGCGCCGTGCACTGCTGCTGTGTGAAGATCAAATTGAAGCCGTTGTTGGATGGATGGCAGCTAACGCATCGGCATCTACTTCAATTAGTGCCACATCCTCTCAGGCACAGACCACTGGAGAGCAGCCATCTGTCTCTTCACCACCTGCCAAATTGGCCAGGCAGTCAGAGAGCCCAGGACAGGAGCCGTCTCTACTTCTGCTCTCTGAATCTCTTGGCTTGGAAACAGGGGGCCAGCCAAGCAGCATTGGAGAAATGGAAGAAGAGGCAGTGTGCAGTGATGCCCAACAGCTTTGTCTCTCTGACTCTGAAGAGGCGGGTGGGCCAGTGCCTCCGGTGACCTCAGCACAGTACGCTGTTATGAACTGGTGATTTAGAACCACAATGGACCTGGTGGTTAAGAGCACACAAAATGACCTGAAAGTTACTAATAGCATAGGACGAGCTCTGAGACGTGGGAACTCTGCTGACCGCAATCCCTAATCCTATCACACCACACTAGAAGTAGCCGTGGAGCGCTCCTGACCAGACCTAGGCGCCTCGGCACAGCCTGAGAAACTAGCTAGCCCTGAAGATAGAAAAATAAGCCTACCTTGCCTCAGAGAAATTCCCCAAAGGAAAAGGCAGCCCCCCACATATAATGACTGTGAGTAAAGATGAAAATACAAACACAGAGATTAAATAGATTTTAGCAAAGTGAGGCCTGACTTACTGAATAGACCGAGGATAGGAAAGATAGCTTTGCGGTCAGCACAAAAACCTACAAACAACCACGCAGAGGGCGCAAAAAGACCCTCCGCACCGACTAACGGTACGGAGGTGCTCCCTCTGCGTCCCAGAGCTTCCAGCAAGCAAGACAAACCAATATAGCAAGCTGCACAGAAAAAATAGCAAACAAAAGAAACACAAGCAGAACTTAGCTTATGCAGGGAAGACAGGTCACAAGAACGATCCAGGAGAGAGCAAGACCAATACTGGAACATTGACTGGAGGCAAGGAACAAAGAACTAGGTGGAGTTAAATAGAGCAGCACCTAACGACTTAACCTCGTTACCTGAGGAAGGAAACTCAGAAGCCGCAGCCCCACTCACATCCACCAGAGGAAGACCATGGACAGAACCAGCCGAAGTACCACTCATGACCACAGGAGGGAGCTTGACCACAGAATTCACAACAATACCCCCCTTGAGGAGGGGTCACCGAACCCTCACCAGAGCCCCCAGGCCGACCAGAATGGGCCAAATGAAAGGCACAAACCAGATCGGCAGCATGAACATCAGAGGCAAAGACCCAGGAATTATCTTCCTGACCATAACCCTTCCACTTAACCAGGTACTGGAGTTTCCGTCTCGAAATACGAGAATCCAAAATCTTCTCCACCACATACTCCAACTCCCCCTCAACCAAAACCGGGGCAGGAGGATCAACGGATGGAACCACAGGTGCCACGTATCTCCGCAACAATGACCTATGGAATACATTATGGATGGAAAAAGAAGCTGGAAGGGTCAAACGAAATGACACAGGATTAAGAACCTCAGAAATCCTATATGGACCAATGAAACGAGGCTTAAACTTAGGAGAGGAAACCTTCATAGGAATATAACGAGACGACAACCAAACCAAAATCCCCAACACGAAGTCGGGGATCCACACAGCACCTGCAGTTAGCGAAACGTTGAGCCTTCTCCTGGGACAATGTCAAATTGTCCACTACATGAGTCCAAATCTGCTGCAACCTATCCACCACAGTATCCACACCAGGACAGTCCGAAGACTCAACCTGCCCTGAAGAGAAACGAGGATGGAAACCAGAATTGCAGAAAAACGGCAAAACCAAAGTAGGCGAACTCAGCCAAAGACAAAAAGGACACCCAATCATCCTGATCAGCAGAAACAAAGCATCTCAGATATGTTTCCAAGGTCTGATTGGTTCGTTCAGTTTGGCCATTTGTATGAGGATGGAAAGCCGAGGAAAAAGACAAATCAATGCCCATCCTAGCACAAAAGGCTCGCCAAAACCTCGAAACAAACTGGGAACCTCTGTCAGAAACGATGTTCTCTGGAATGCCATGTAAACGAACCACATGCTGGAAAAACAATGGCACCAAATCAGAGGAGGAGGGCAATTTAGACAAGGGTACCAAATGGACCAACTTAGAGAAGCGGTCACAAACCACCCAAATGACCGACATCTTTTGAGAGACAGGGAGATCTGAAATGAAATCCATAGAGATATGTGTCCAGGGCCTCTTCGGGACTGGCAAGGGCAAAAGCAACCCACTGGCACGAGAACAGCAGGGCTTAGCCCGAGCACAAGTCCCACAGGACTGCACAAACGAACGCACATCCCGCGACAGAGACGGCCACCAAAAGGATCTAGCCACCAAATCTCTGGTACCAAAGATTCCAGGATGACCAGCCAACACCGAACAATGAACCTCAGAGATAACTCTACTCGTCCATTTATCAGGGACAAACAGTTTCTCCGCTGGGCAACGGTCAGGTCTATTAGCCTGAAATTTTTGCAGCACCCGCCGCAAATCAGGGGAGATGGCAGACAAAATTACCCCCTCTTTGAGAATACCCGCCGGCTCCGGCAAACCCGGAGAGTCGGGCACAAAACTCCTAGACAGGGCATCCGCCTTCACATTCTTAGAGCCCGGAAGGTACGAAACCACAAAGTCAAAACGGGAGAAAAACAGCGACCAACGAGCCTGTCTAGGATTCAACCGTTTGGCAGACTCGAGATAAGTCAAGTTCTTGTGATCAGTCAAGACCACCACGCGATGCTTAGCTCCTTCAAGCCAATGACGCCACTCCTCGAATGCCCACTTCATGGCCAGCAACTCTCGATTGCCAACATCATAATTACGCTCAGCAGGCGAAAACTTCCTGGAAAAGAAGGCACATGGTTTCATCACCGAGCCATCAGAACTTCTTTGTGACAAAACAGCCCCTGCTCCAATCTCAGAAGCATCAACCTCGACCTGGAACGGGAGTGAAACATCTGGCTGGCACAACACAGGGGCAGAAGAATATCAACGCTTCAACTCCTGAAAAGCTTCCACAGCAGCAGAAGACCAATTGACCACATCAGCACCCTTCTTGGTTAAATCAGTCAACGGTTTAGCAATACTAGAAAAATTATTGATGAAGCGACGATAAAAATTAGCAAAGCCCAGGAACTTTTGCAGACTCTTCAGAGATGTCGGCTGAGTCCAATCATAAATGGCCTGAACTTTAACAGGGTCCATCTCGATAGTAGAAGGGGAAAAAATGAAACCCAAAAAGGAAACCTTCTGAACACCAAAGAGACACTTTGACCCCTTCACAAACAAAGAATTCGCACGCAGGACCTGGAACACCATTCGACCCTGCTTCACGTGAGACTCCCAATCATCCGAGAAGACCAAAATATCATCCAAGTATACAATCAGGAATTTATCCAGGTACTCTCGGAAGATGTCATGCATAAAGGACTGAAATACTGATGGAGCATTGGAAAGCCCGAATGGCATAACCAGGTACTCAAAATGGCCCTTGGGCATATTAAATGCTGTTTTCCATTCATCGCCCTGTTTAATACGCACAAGATTATACGCACCACGAAGATCTATCTTGGTGAACCAACTAGCCCCCTTAATCCGAGCAAACAAATCAGACAGCAGCGGCAAGGGGTACTGAAATTTGACTGTGATTTTATTAAGAAGGCGGTAATCAATACAAGGTCTCAACGAACCATCCTTCTTGGCCACAAAAAAGATCCCCGCTCCCAATGGCGACGACGACGGGCGAATATGACCCTTCTTCAAGGATTCCTTTATATAACTCCGCATAGCGGCATGCTCAGGCACAGACAAATTAAATAGTCGACCTTTAGGAACCTTACTACCAGGAATCAAATCGATAGCACAATCGCAATCCCTATGCGGAGGTAGGGCACTGGACTTGGGCTCATCAAATACATCCCGGTAATCCGACAAGAACTCAGGGACCTCAGAAGGGGTGGATGATGAAATAGACAGAACTGGAACATCACCATGTACCCCCTGAAAACCCCAGGTGGACACAGACATAGATTTCCAATCCAATACTGGGTTATGGACTTGTAGCCATGGCAACCCCAACACGACCACATCATGCAGATTATGCAACACCAAAAAGCGAATATCCTCCTGATGCGCAGGAGCCATGCACATGGTCAGTTGGGTCCAGTACTGAGGCTTATTCTTGGCCAAAGGCGTAGCATCAATTCCTCTCAATGGAATAGGATACTGCAAGGGCTCCAAGAAAAACCCACAGCGCCTAGCATACTCCAAGTCCATCAAATTCAGGGCAGCGCCTGAATCCACAAATGCCATGACAGAATAGGATGACAAAGAGCAGATCAAAGTAACGGACAAAAGAAATTTCGACTGTACCGTACCAATGGTGGCAGACCTAGCGAACCGCTTAGTGCGCTCAGGACAATCGGAGATAGCACGAGTGGAATCACAACAATATAAACACAGACCATTCCGACGTCTGTGTTCTTGCCGTTCAGCTCTGGTCAAAGTCCTATCACATTGCATAGGCTCAGGTTTATGCTCAGATAATACCGCCAAATGGTGCACATTTTTACGCTCACGTAAGCGTCGATCGATCTGAATGGCCAAAGACATAGACTCATTCAGACCAGCAGGCATAGGAAATCCCACCATGACATTCTTAAGGGCTTCAGAGAGACCCTTTCTGAAAATTGCTGCCAGCGCACATTCATTCCACTTAGTGAGCACAGACCACTTCCTAAACTTCTGACAATATATCTCTACCTCATCCTGACCCTGACACAGAGCCAGCAAATTTTTCTCTGCCTGATCCACTGAATTAGGTTCATCATACAGCAATCCGAGCGCCAGAAAAAACACATCAATATTGCATAATGCAGGATCTCCTGGTGCAAGAGAAAATGCCCAGTCTTGAGGGTCGCCACGTAATAGAGAAATAATGATCTTAACTTGTTGAACTGGGTCACCAGAGGAGCGGGGTTTCAAAGCCAGAAACAGTTTACAATTATTTTTGAAATTCAGAAACTTAGCTCTATCTCCAGAAAATAAGTCAGGAATAGGAATTCTAGGTTCTAACATAGATTTCTGAACCACAATGTCTTGAATATTTTGTATTCTTGCAGCGAGATGATCCACACAAGAAAACAGACCTTTAATGTCCATCACTACACCTGTGTCCTGAACTACCCAAATGTCTAGGGGAAAAGAAAGACAAAACACAGTGCAGAGAAAAAAAAATGGTCTCAGAACTTCTCTTTTCCCTCTATTGAGCAGCATTAGTACTTTGGGCCTCCAGTACTGTTATGAACTGGTGGTTCAGAAACACAATGGACCTGGTGGTTAAGAGCACACAAAGTGACCTGATAGTTACTAATAACATAGGACGAGCTCTGAGACGTGGGAACTCTGCTGACCGCAATCCCTAATCCTATCACACCACACTAGAGGTAGCCGTGGAGCGCTCCTGACCAGACCTAGGCGCCTCGGGCACAGCCTGAGAAACTAGCCAGCCCTGAAGATAGAAAAATAAGCCTACCTTGCCTCAGAGAAATTCCCCAAAGGAAAAGGCAGCCCCCCACATATAATGACTGTGAGTAAAGATGAAAATACAAACACAGAGATGAAATAGGTTTTAGCAAAGTGAGGCCCGACTTACTGAATAGACCGAGGATAGTAAAGATAGCTTTGCGGTCAGCACAAAAACCTACAAACAACCACGCAGAGGGCGCAAAAAGACCCTCCGTACCGACTAACGGCACGGAGGTGCTCCCTCTGCATCCCAGAGCTTCCAGCAAGCAAGAAAAACCAATAAAGCAAGCTGGACAGAAAAAATAGGAAACAAAAGTAACACAAGCAGAACTTAGCTCATGCAGGGCAGACAGGCCACAAGACGATCCAGGAGAGAGCAAGACCAATACTGGAACATTGACTGGAGGCAAGGAACAAAGAAATAGGTGGAGTTAAATAGAGCAGCATCTAACGACTTAACCTCGTCACCTGAGGAAGGAAACTCAGAAGCCGCAGCCCCACTCACATCCACCAGAGGAAGCTCATAGACAGAACCAGCCGAAGTACCACTCATGACCACAGGAGGGACCTTGACCACAGAATTCACAACAGTACGCATCTGATGATGAAACTCAGGTGCCGCTTTCTGGTGCATACTGTGCTGCCGAGACTACCCAGGAGGAGCAGTTGGTGGCAGAGGGTAGTGGAGATGATGAGGTCCTTGACCCATCGTGGTGTGAGGAACAGGAAGGTGGTGGGAGCAGCTCTGAGGAAGAGATTCCCCAAACGGGCCAAAGAGGGAGAGGGAGGGGGAAGACTGCGGAGCCTGTAGCCTCCACTTTGGCACCCGTTAGGAGCCTGTCTCTTCCAAAAGCCAAAAAGGGCGCTCCCAAGACTTGCAGTGCCTGGTCCTTTATTGACACAGTTGCAGATGACATTTGATTTGTCAAATGCAAGCTGTGTCATCAGAAAGTCAAAAGAGGGAAATGTGTCAGCAACCTCAATACCACAAATATGTGGAAACATGTGCGGACCAGGCACGTGGTGGAGTTACAAAAACACACTGAAGACCTGGCCAACCAACAGCGGCAGCTACCACCTCTTCAGCTCGTGTTGCCTCTTCCTCCAGCTCACACACAGCTGGTTCGGTTTCCTCCCAGAATCGCCATGGAAGAACCTCTGGCACTGTTGTCCAGAGACCTAGTGTAATTCCACCCACAGCACCACGTTCCCAGTCATCCTCACACTCCCAGCCTAGTCTACAGCCATTGGTAGTACAGGCATGGGAGAAAAGGTGGGCATTCTCGGCCAACCACCCCCGAGCACAGGCTCTGAATGCAGGCATTGCCAAACTTCTGTCACTGGAAATGCTCTCATTCAGGCTGGTGGAGACTGACAGCTTCCGTGACTTGATGGCATTGGCCGTCCCACAGAAGGTGCCCAGCCGCTTTTACTTCAGCAGGCAAGCTGTCCCTGCCCTGCACAAGCATGTGGAGGGACACATAAAACACGCGCTACTGAACGCCGTCAGTAGCAAGGTCCACCTCACCACCGATGCGTGGACCAGTCAACATGGACAGGGGCGATATTTCTCTCACTGTCCATTGGGTTAATGTTGTTGAGCCAGGTACAGATCGTGCGAGTGGCGCAGGACGTGTCCTGCCCACTCCAACGATTGCAGGAATCCAGTCTGTACGCATTGACTCCTCCTCATACACAAGTTCCTCAGAATCATCGCTGCAGGAGCCGTCACAGTCCACCTCCACATGGACCCGTGAACGTTTACCTGTTACGACCGACATGAGCACAGCCGTGGCCAAACGTCAACAGGCCGTCTTGAAATTAGTTTCTTTGGGGAATCGAAGCCACACAGCGCAGGAGCTCTGGAATGCCATCAAGCAGGAGAGCGATGTGTGGTTTGTGCCAGCGAATCTCCAGCCAAGCATGGTAGTGTGTGACAATGGCCGATATCTGGTGGCAGCTTTGGCCATTGGCAACCTCACTCACATCCCATGTCTGGCACATGTGCTCAATTTGGTTGTGCAGAGTTTTCTGAGGGACTATCCGGATCTTGATGCACTGCTGCACAAGGTCCGCCTAGAGTGTGCTCACTTGCGGCATTCCAGCTTGGCAAGATCCCGCATTGCTGCTCTGCAGCGCCGATTCTGCCTTCCGGAACACCGCATCATATGTGACCTACCTACCAGGTGGAATTCCACGTTACATATGTTGGAGCGGTTGTGTGAGCAGCAGCAAGCAGTAATGGAGTACCAGCTGCATCAGGCGCAAAGAAGTCGCAGTCAGCGCCGATCAGACTTCACAACAACAGAGTGGGCCACTATGAAGGACGTCTGCCAGGTTTTGCGTCCTTTCGATTATTCCACGCGGATGGCAAGTGCAGATGATGCACTAGTCAGCATGACTGTCCCCCTTATCTGCCTGCTTCAACAAACACTGCAAGCCTTAAGGGATGATGTTGTGGAGGTCGAGGATGAGGAGTCACCTTTTCCATCAGCTTCTGGAGAGTCAGCGCCACGTGGTTCCTCACAAAGGGGTAGGCAGGGGACACTTTGTGAGGAGGATGAGGAGGAGTCAATGGAGGAGGAAGAGCTCCGTCCAGAGGAGGGAGTTACACAATTGTCCAGTGGTCAGTGTGTACAGCGAGGGTGGGGTGATGACGAGCGGGCAGAGATCATGTCTCAAGCAGGGGACAGCGTTTCTGGGCCAGTTGGCACTCTGCAGCACATGGTTGATTTCATGCTGCAGTGCCTGAGAAACGACCGCCGCATCGACCACATTCTCAACATGCCTGATTATTGGGTGTTCACCCTCCTCGATCCTCGCTACCGGGACAACGTCCAAAACCTCATCCCAGCGTTGACCCGGGAGCGTAAAATGCGGGAGTACCACGACACACTGGTGAATTCCATCATCTTCTCCAGTCCAACTGAGAGGAGTGCTGCTAGTGCTTTACAAAGCAGCTCAGTGCGTCGAGGCAGTGGAGGAGGCTCTGCACAAAGAGGGAGCAGAAGCAGTGCCTCTGCCCAAGGCAAGACCAGTATGGCACAACTGTGGCAAACTTTTGTGTGCCCACCTCAAATGTCTACACCATCACCGGCGGCTCCAGTCAGCAGGAGGCAACGGTTCCGTCAGATGGTGACAGACTACATGTCTTGCCCTCTTACTGTACTCCCAGACAGCTCTTCCCCTTTCAAGTTTTGAGTCTCTAAGCTGGATACATGGCCAGAGCTAAGCCAGTATGCATTGGAGGTGCTGGCTTGCCCTGCGACTAGTGTCTTATCGGAACATGTCTTTAGTGCCGCAGGTGGTGTACTAACAGACCGTCGCATGCGACTATCCTCCGATAACGTTGACCGGCTTACTTTTCTGAAAATGAACCAGGCCTGGATCTCGCAGGAATTTGCCACTCCTCTGCCTGATTAAGTAATTGGGTGTCATCCAGGTCTCCTGATGTGTTCATCGTTCTACCACCTGAACTGCAATTCCTGGGCTCCAACAGCGCCAGTTGCGGCTCAGAAGTGCAGGCTGCACAGTCAAAACATACGACCCAGTGTTATTGGGTTTCAGTAACGTCAGCTGATCCTCAGCTGTGTAGCTGGCAATGTGTCCTGCGACCGCCACGCTGGCACAACAACGTAAATGTAAGGGAACCTGTCCCCCCCGGCGTTTGTTACTGAAAGAGCCACCTTGTGCAGCAGTAATGCTGCACAAGGAAAAGTTAGCTCTTTTAGTTTAGCTCCTTGCACACGCAGAACTTAACACTTATAAAATGTGTTCACTGATACCGTTATACGGTCCCGGAGGTGGGACTTTCCTTCGTAATGTGACGCAGCACAGCCGTCATTCCTACCCCCTTGGTGCCGTGCGCTGCCTCCTCAGCATTGTTTTAAGCTGTCACGGACCCTGCGCTGTTCTGTTATCCCTTGGCCATGCCCAATTTGCACTGCCTGTCTTGTGACATAATTTGTTGTCAGGCTGGCTGCGCCTGTGCGGCCGCGCTGCCCGAGATCCCGCCTCGCAGTGTCTTATGATTGAATCACACTGCAGGCCTGGGATCAATGGGCATGCGCAGTGCATATATTCCCCTCAGGCTCTCGCTCATCTTCCTCCGCCTTCTTCAGACTGTGCGCCGTCAGCTGATCCCTAATAGCATGCCACCGCCGTGACGCCGCACAGTCTGAAGAAGAGGGAAGGAGGGGAGTGAGAGGCGAGGATATGCACTGTGCATGCCCATGGATTGAAGGCCCGCAGTGGGATTACATTAGACGACACTGTGAGGTGGGATCTCGGGCAGCGTGGACGCACAGGCACTGACAGCCTGACACCTAAATGATGTCAGAAGACGGGCACCGCTAAGTGTGCATGGCCAAGGGATAACATAACAGCGCAATCTCCGTGACAGCTTAAAACAACACTGATGAGGCAGCGCACGGCACCAAGGGGATAGGAATGACAGCTGTGCTGCGTCCCATTACGAAGGAAATTCCCACCTCCGGGATGGTTTTACGGTATCAGGGGACACATTTTAAGTGTTTACTTCTGTGTTTGGAAGGAGCATAATTAAAAGAGCAACCTTTTCCTTTTGCATCCTTAGTGCTGCACAAGATGGCTCTTTCAGCTACAAACGTCTTGAGGGGGGTTAAAGGTTCACTTTCAACTTGCTCCAATCAGGCTTCGGCCTACACTCTGTTCCTCTGCTACTCATGCTGTCCCTGGGCTCTAACACCGCCAGTTGGTGCCTGGAAGTGCTGTCCGCACAGACAACAGTCGCTCCTCTGTTATTGGGGTTCAGTAACGTCAGCTGGTCCCCAGCTGTGTGTGCGGCAATACCTCCAATCTGCTCCTCCTGCTTTTCCTGGGCTCTAACACCGCCAGTTGGTGCCTGGAAGTGCTGTCTGCACAGTCAACAGTCGCTCCTCTGTTATTGGGGTTCAGTAACGTCAGCTGATCCCCAGCTGTGTGTGCGGCAATACCTCCAATCTGCTCCTCCTGCTGTCCCTGGGCTCTAACACCGCCAGTTGGTGCCTGGAAGTGCTGTCCGCATAGTCAACAGTCGCTCCTCTGTTATTGGGGTTCAGTAACGTCAGCTGATACCCAGCTGTGTATCCGGCAACGTGTCATGCGACCGCCACACTGGCACAACTAAAATGTAAGGGAACCTGTCCCCCCCCAGGCGTTTGTTACTGAAAGAGCCACCTTGGGCAGCACTAATACTGCACAAGGAAAAGGTGGCTCTTTAAATTATGCTCCTTGGAAACGCTGAACTACACACTCATGTAATGTGTCCCCTCACACCGTCAAACCGTCCCGGAGGTGGGATTTTCCTTTGTAATGTGACGCAGCACAACCGTCATTCCTACCCCCTTGGCTCCGTGCGCCGCCTCCTTAGCGTTGTTTGATTCTGTCACGGACCCTGTGCAGTTATGTTATCCCTTGGCCATGCACAGTTTGCGCTGCCCATCCTCTGACATCATTTGTTGTCGGCCTGGCTGCACCTGTGCGTCCACGCTGCCCAAAATCCCACCTCGCAGTGTCGTCTAATGTGATCCCACAGTGGGCCTGGGATCCATGGCCATGTGCAGTGCATATACTAGCCTCTCACTCCCCTTCTTCCCGCTTCTTCAGACTAGGCGGCGTCAGCTGATCCCTAATAGCATGCCACGGCCGTGACGCTGCACAGTCTGAAGAAGCAGGAAGGAGGGGAGTGAGAGGTGATGATATGCACTGCGCATGCCGATGGATCCCAGGCCCGCAGTGAGATTACATTAGATCACACTGCGAGGTTGGATCTCGGGCAGCTTGGACGCATAGGCACTGCCAGCCTGACACCTAAATGATGTCAGAAGACGGGCACCGCTAAGTGTGCATGGCCAAGGGATAACATTACAGCGCGGGCTCCGTGACAGAATCAAACAACGTTGAGGAGGCGGCACACGGCACCAAGGGGGTTGGAATGACGGCTGTGCTGTGTCACATTACAAAGGAAAGTCCCACCTCCGGGACGGTTTAACGGTGTGAGGGGACACATTATATGAGTGTGTAGTTCAGCGTTTGCAGGGAGCATAATTTAAAGAGCCATCTTTTTCCATTTGCAGTTTTACTGCTGTACAAGATGGCTCTTTCAGCAACAAATGCCTGGGGGGGGGGGTTAAAGGTTCCCTTTCAACTTGCTCCAGTGCAGGCTTCGGCTTACACTCTGCTCCTACTGCAGACCCTGGGCTCTAACACCGCCAGTTGTTGCCCGGAAGTGCTAGCTGCACAGAGAAAAACACCCGCCAATGTGTCAGTGGGGTACACTCTGCTCCTCTCCTCCTGCTGACCCTGGGCTCTAACACCGCCAGTTGTTGCCCAGATGTGCTAGCTGCACAGAGAAAAACACCTGCTATTGTGTCAGTGGGGTTCAGCAACGCCAGCTGTTCCCCTGCTGTGTAGCCGGCAACGTGTCCTGCAAATGCCACGCAGGCACCAGAACTGAAATTAAGGGGAACCTGCCCCCCCCCCAGGTGTTTCTATGTATAACAGCCACCTTGTACAGCAGTAATGCTGCATTTGTACAAGGTGGCTAACTTTTTCTCCTTGCCCACATGGAACTCAACACATACAAAATGTGCCTCATGGCCGCAGCATGCGATAAGGGATCAGCTGAGGCCGCCCAGTCTGAAGCAGGTGTAAGGACATGAGTGAGCGGCAAACATATTTACTGCGCAAGGCCATGAATCCCAGCCCTGCAGTGTGACTTTATGAAAAGACACTGCGGGTCTGGGATTCCTGGCCATCGCTAACCGCTCCGGCCGACATGAAATTAGGTGAGAAGACACGCAGCGCTCACAGCACATGGCCAAGGGATAACAAGAGCGCAGACTCCTGTACAGCAAATAACAATGCTCAGGAGGCTGCGCCCAGCACAGTGTTATTTTGGACACCTCTGCTGCGTCTCCTTAAAAAGACAAGTCACGCCTCCACTACAGTTTGACTGTATAATGGGCTAAATTGTGTACGTGTTTCATTCAGCGTGTGCAAGTAGAAAAATTCATAGAGCAACCTTTGACTTGTGCAGCATTAATGCTGCACAAGGTGTGGCTCTTGTACTTTGTAACAACTGAGGGGGGTTAAAGGTTACCTTTGAAATTGATTCTACTAGGCTTCGGCCTACACTCTGCTCCTCTCATCCTCCTGCTGACCCTGGGCTCTAACACCGCCAGTTGTTGCCCGGAAGTGCTAGCTGCACAGAGAAAAACACCCGCCATTGTGTCAGTGGGGTTCATGTTGTGAATTCTGTTGTCGAACTCCCTCCTGTGGTCGTGAATGGTACTTCGGCGAGTTCTGTCTATGGGCTCCCTCTGGTGGCTGTGAGTGAAGCTGCTGCTTCTGAGGTTCCTTACACAGGTGACGTGGTTTATCCTTTGGTTGACTGCTCTATTTAACTCCTCTCAGATCGTTACTCCATGCCAGCTGTCAATGTTTTTGCATTGGTTCAGTTCGCTCCTGGATCTCTCTGGTGACCTGCCTTCTCCTGCAGAAGCTAAGTTACTGATAGTCATTATTTGTTCATTGTTTTCTTGTCCAGCTGGTTTTCATGATTTTGTCTTGCTAGCTGGAAGCTCTGGGATGCAGAGTGGCCCCTCCGCACCGTGAGTCGGTGCGGAGGTCTTTTTTGCACACTCTGCGTGGTCTTTTGTAGGTTTTTGTGCTGATCGCAAAGTTACCTTTCCTATCCTCTGTCTATTTAGTAAGTCTGGCCTCCCTTTGCTGAAACCTGTTTCATTTCTGCGTTTGTGACTTTCATCTTTACTCACAGTCAATATATGTGGGGGGCTTCCTTTACCTTTGGGGAATTTCTCTGAGGCAAGGTAGGCTTTATTTTCTATCTCTGGGGCTAGATAGTTCTTAGGCTGTGACGAGGCGCCTAGGTCTGGTCAGGACCGCTCCACAGCTATTTCTAATGTGTGTGATAGGATTAGGGCTTGCGGTCAGCAGAGCTCCCACATCCCAGAGCTCGTCCTGTATGAGGTTTAACTATCAGGTCATTCCGGGTGCTCCTAACCACCAGGTCATAACAGTACAGCTGGCCCTAAGTATTAATGCATCTCAATAGAGGGATAAGAGAACTTCTGAGACCATTTTTTTTCTCCTGTGCACTGTGTTTTGTCTTTCTTTTCCCCTAGACCTTTGGGTGGTTCAGGACACAGGTGTAGATATGGACATCCAAGGTCTGTCCTCTTGTATGGATCATCTCTATGCAAGGGTACAAAACATTCAAGATTTTGTGGTTCAGAATCCTATGTTAGAGCCTAAAATTCCTATTCCTGACTTATTTTCTGGGGATAGATCTAGGTTCTTGAATTTCAAAAATAATTGTAAACTGTTTCTAGCTTTGAAACCCCGCTCCTCTGGTGACCCCGTTCAACAGGTAAAAATCATTATTTCTTTGTTGCTTGGTGACCCTAAAGATTGGGCATTTTCCCTTGCGCCAGGAGATCCGGCATTGCGTGATGTTGATGCGTTTTTTCTGGCACTTGGATTGCTTTATGATGAACCAAATTCAGTGGATCAGGCAGAGAAAATCTTGCTGGCTTTGTGTCAGGGTCAGGATGAAGCGGAGGTGTACTGTCAGAAGTTTAGAAAGTGGTCTGTGCTTACTCAGTGGAATGAATGTGCCCTGGCGGCAATTTTCAGAAAGGGTCTTTCTGAATCCCTTAAGGATGCCATGGTGGGATTTCCCACGCCTGCTGGTCTGAATGAGTCTATGTCTTTGGCCATTCAGATCGATCGGCGCATGCGTGAGCGCAAAGTTGTGCACCATCTGGCGGTATTCTCTGAGCATAGGCCTGAGCCTATGCAGTGTGATAGGACTTTGACCAGAGCTGAACGGCAAGAACACAGACGTCGGAATGGGCTGTGTTTTTACTGTGGTGAATCCACTCATGCTATCTCCGATTGTCCTAAGCGCACTAAGCGGTTCGCTAGGTCTGCCACCATTGGTACGGTACAGTCTAATTTTCTTTTGTCCGTTACTCTGATTTGCTCTCTGTCGTCCTATTCTGTAATGGCATTTGTGGATTCAGGCGCTGCCCTGAATTTGATGGACTTGGAGTATGCTAGGCGCTGTGGTTTTTTCTTGGAGCCCTTGCAGTATCCTATTCCATTGAGAGGAATTGATGCTACGCCTTTGGCCAAGAATAAGCCTCAGTACTGGACTAAATTGACAATATGCATGGCTCCTGCACATCAGGAGGATATTCGCTTTTTGGTGTTGCATAATCTGCATGATGTGGTCGTTTTGGGGTTGCCATGGCTACAGGTCCATTATCCAGTGTTGGATTGGAAATCTATGTCTGTGTCCAGCTGGGGTTGTCAGGGGGTACATGGTGATGTTCCATTGCTCTCAATTTCTCCTTCCACTCCTTCTGAAGTCCCTGAGTTTTTATCAGATTACCGGGATGTATTTGAAGAGCCCAAATCTGGTGCCCTACCTCCGCATAGGGATTGCAACTGTGCTATTTATTTGATTCCTGGTAGTAAGTTTCCTAAGGGCCGTCTGTTTAATTTATCTGTGCCAGAGCATGCCGCTATGCGGAGTTATATAAAGGAATC
This sequence comes from Ranitomeya imitator, assembly GCF_032444005.1. NCBI lineage: Eukaryota > Metazoa > Chordata > Amphibia > Anura > Dendrobatidae > Ranitomeya > Ranitomeya imitator. The sequence continues at coordinate 115,074,708 of NC_091283.1, read as the reverse complement.
CTTGGAGAAGGGTCATATTCGTCCGTCGTCGTCACCATTGGGAGCAGGGTTCTTTTTTGTGGCCAAGAAGGATGGTTCTTTGAGACCTTGTATTGATTACCGCCTTCTTAATAAAATCACAGTCAAATTTCAGTATCCTTTGCCGCTGCTGTCTGATTTATTTGCTCGGATTAAGGGGGCTAGTTGGTTCACCAAGATAGATCTTCGTGGTGCGTATAATCTTGTGCGAATTATACAGGGTGATGAATGGAAGACGGCATTTAATACGCCCGAGGGCCATTTTGAGTACCTTTTTATGCCATTCGGGCTTTCTAATGCTCCATCTGTGTTTCAGTCCTTTATGCATGACATCTTCCGAGAGTACCTGGATAGATTCATGATTGTATATTTAGATGACATTTTGGTCTTTTCGGATGATTGGGAATCTCATGTGAAGCAGGTCAGAATGGTGTTCCAGGTCCTTCGTGCGAATTCCTTGTTTGTGAAGGGGTCAAAGTGTCTCTTTGGAGTTCAGAAGGTTTCATTCTTGGGTTTCATTTTTTCCCCTTCTACTATCGAGATGGACCATGTTAAAGTTCAGGCCATTTACGATTGGACTCAGCCGACATCTGTGAAAAGCTTGCAGAAGTTCCTGGGCTTTGCTAATTGTTATCGTCGCTTCATCGCTTACTTTTCCAGTGTTGCTAAGCCGTTGACTGATTTGACCAAGAAAGGTGCTGATGTGGTCAATTGGTCCTCTGCGGCTGTAGAGGCTTTTCAGGAGTTGAAGCGTCGTTTTGCTTCTGCCCCTGTGTTGTGCCAGCCAGATATTTCGCTCCCTTTTCAGGTGGAGGTTGATGCTTCTGAAATTGGTGCAGGGGCGGTTTTGTCGCAAAGAATTTCTGATGGCTCGGTGATGAAACCCTGTGCCTTCTTTTCTAGAAAATTCTCACCTGCTGAGCGCAATTATGATGTGGGCAATCGGGAGTTGTTGGCCATGAAGTGGGCATTCGAGGAGTGGCGACATTGGCTTGAAGGAGCTAAACATCGCGTAGTGGTCTTGACGGATCACAAGAATTTAACTTATCTCGAGTCTGCCAAACGGTTGAATCCTAGACAGGCTCGATGGTCGCTCTTTTTCTCCCGTTTTGATTTTGTGATTTCATACCTTCCGGGATCTAAGAATGTGAAGGCTGAAGCCCTGTCAAGGAGTTTTGTGCCTGACTCTTCGGGTGTTCCGGAGCCGGCGGGTATTCTTAAAGAAGGGGTAATTTTGTCTGCCATTTTCCCTGATTTGCGGCGTGTGCTGCAAAAGTTTCAGGTTGATAGACTTGACCGTTGTCCTACGGAGCAACTGTTTGTCCCTGATAGATGGACTAGTAGAGTTATCTCAGAGATTCATTGTTCGGTATTGGCTGGTCATCCTGGAATCTTTGGTACCAGAGATTTGGTGGCTAGATCATTTTGGTGGCCTTCTTTGTCATGGGATGTGCGTTCTTTTGTGCAGTCCTGTGGGATTTGTGCTCGGGCTAAGCCCTGCTGTTCTCGTGCCAGTGGGTTGCTTTTGCCCTTGCCGATCCCGAAGAGGCCCTGGATGCATATTTCCATGGATTTTATTTCTGATCTCCCTGTTTCTCAAAAGATGTCGGTCATTTGGGTGGTTTGTGATCGCTTCTCTAAGATGGTCCATTTGGTACCCTTGTCTAAACTGCCTTCCTCCTCTGATTTGGTGCCATTGTTTTTCCAGCATGTGGTTCGTTTGCATGGCATTCCAGAGAACATCGTCTCGGACAAAGGTTCCCAGTTTGTTTTGAGGTTTTGGTGGTCCTTTTGCGCTAAGATGGGCATTGATTTGTCTGTTTCTTCGGCTTTCCATCCTCAGACTAATGGCCAAACCGAACAAACTAATCAGACTTTGGAGACATATCTGAGATGCTTTGTTTCTGCTGATCAGGATGATTGGGTGTCTTTCTTGCCTTTGGCTGAGTTCGCCCTTAATAATCGGGCCAGCTCGGCTACCTTGGTTTCACCGTTTTTCTGCAACTCCATCCTCGTTTCTCTTCAGGGCAGGTTGAGTCTTCGGACTGTCCTGGTGTGGATACTGTGGTGGACAGGTTGCAGCAGATTTGGACTCATGTAGTGGACAATTTGACTTTGTCCCAGGAGAAGGCTCAATGTTTCGCTAATCGCAGACGCTGTGTGGGTCCCCGACTTCGGGTTGGGGACTTGGTTTGGTTATCTTCTCGTCATATTCCTATGAAGGTTTCCTCTCCTAAGTTTAAACCTCATTTTATTGGTCCGTATAGGATTTCTGAGGTTCTTAATCCTGTGTCTTTTCGTCTGACCCTTCCAGATTCTTTTTCCATACATAACGTATTCCATAGGTCATTGTTGCGGAGATACGTGGCACCTATGGTTCCATCTGTTGATCCTCCTGCCCCGGTTTTGGTGGAGGGGGAGTTGGAGTATATTGTGGAGAAGATTTTGGATTCTCGTGTTTCTAGGCGGAAACTCCAGTATCTGGTTAAGTGGAAGGGTTATGCTCAGGAAGATAATTCCTGGGTCTTTGCCTCTGATGTCCATGCTCCCGATCTTGTTCGTGCCTTTCATATGGCTCCTCCTGGTCGTCCTGGGAGCTCTGGTGAGGGTTCGGTGACCCCTCCTCAAGGGGGGGGTACTGTTGTGAATTCTGTGGCAGAGCTCCCTCCTGTGGTCACAAGTGGTACTTCGGCTGGTTCTCTCTGTGAGCTTCCGTTGGTGGAGGAAAGTGGTACTGCGGCTTCTGAGTTTCCTTCCTCAGGTGATGTGGTGAAGTCGTTAGGTGCTGCTCTATTTAACTCCACCTAGTGCTTTGATCCTGGCCTTCAGTCAATGTTTTAGTATTGGACCTGTTTCCTCCTGGATCGTTCCTGTGGCCTGCTGCTCTGCATAGCTAAGTTCCTCTTTGCTATTTGTTTGCTGTTTTTTTTCTGTCCAGCTTGTCAATTTGTTTTTTACTGCTTGCTGGAAGCTCTGGGACGCAGAGGGTGTACCTCCGTGCCGTTACTTCGGTACGGAGGGTCTTTTTGCCCCCTTTGCGTGGTTTTTGTAGGGTTTTGTGTTGACCGCAAAGTTACCTTTCCTATCCTCGCTCTGTTCAGAAAGTTGGGCCTCACTTTGCTAAATCTATTTCATCTCTACGTTTGTCTTTTCATCTTAACTCACAGTCATTATATGTGGGGGCTGCCTTTTCCTTTGAGGTATTTCTCTGAGGCAAGGTAGGCTTATTTTCTATCTTCAGGCCAGCTAGTTTCTCTGGCCGTGCCGAGTTGCATAGGGAACGTTAGGCGCAATCCACGGCTGCCTTTAGTGTGGTTGGAGAGGATTAGGGATTGCGGTCAACAGAGTTCCCACGTCTCAGAGCTCGTTCTTGTTTTTTGGGTTATTGCCAGGTCACTGTATGTGTGCTGACCTCTATGTCCATTGTGGTACTGAATTACCTTTCATAACAGCTACGTCACTGTGGGAGCGTGGCGATCATGTGGTGCAGAGTGGTCCGTTATTCCTGAGCACTCTGAAGCAGGTCTTTTTAGGACCTCGTGTCACCCATGATACAGCGCTCCAACTGTTGGCATTGACTCAGGGCTCGTCCTTGGTCAGCCATTTTGCCGTCCACTTCCGCACCCTAGCATTTGAGCAGGAGTGGTCGGATAAAGCCCTTATTCCTTTATTTTGGAGGGGGCTGGCTGACCACGTTAAGGACGCCATGGCCACTAGGGAGATTCCCGCCACACTGGAGGAATTAATAGCAGTATCCACTTGTATTGACCTCCGTTTTCACGAGTGGAGGTTAGAGCGAGCCCAGTGTAGGCAAAGGTTTCAGCTGGCTCCCACCTTCGCCAAACCTTTGGAATCTCCAGTCCAGGCTCCTGAGTCACAAGAGGCCATGGAAGTGTCACGAGCGGTATCTAAGTCCCAGACCGCTCGTGCACTCCAGGTTTGTCATGTTTGCCAGCAGTCAGGACATCTTGCCACCAGATGTCCTCAGCGGTCGAGGAAACATCAGTGTCTAGTGGTAGTAGGTGGAGGTACACTAGACACGGCGACGTTTGCCTCCAAATTGTCCTTTAAGGGGACAATAAGGTTAGGCTCATGCTCCCACTCGGTAGAGCTCTGCATGAATTCTGGGGCGGAGGGCAATTTTATGTCTTCTGGCTTCGCCCAACGTCACGCAATACTACTGGTTATGCTACCTCTACCAGTAATGGTACGTGTGGTGAATGGGTTGACTCTGCCCTCACAGATAAAACACCAGACCAACCCTTTTACTCTGTCCATGTCACCATCCCATCAGGAGATTATATCTCTGCTTGTCATTCCTGAGGGATTTTGATGAGGTCCTATTCGGGATACCTTGGCTACGGTACCACTCTCCTCACATCGAGTGGTACTCAGGCAGAATTCTGGGATGGGGTGAATCTTGTGGGGGTAGGTGTCAGAGGAAGTGCATTCAGGTTGCTACTACAGAGGTACCTGCAGATCTATCCTCTTTCCCCAAGCAATATTGGTATTATGCAGACGTGTTCTCCAAAAAGGCGGCGGAGACCCTTCCGCCCCATCGCCCCTATGACTGTCCTATTGATCTCTTGCCTGGTGCTGAGCCTCCCCGGGGTCGAGTCTATCCGTTATCTCTCCCGGAGACGGAGGCAATGTCTCAGTACATTCAAGAGAATCTGGGAAGAGGGTTCATCAGGAAGTCAGTGTCACCTGCTGGGGCAGGGTTCTTTTTCGTGCATAAGAAGAATGGGGAACTACGTCCATGCATAGACTACAAGGGTCTTAACGCTATCACCATTAAGAATAAGTATCCTTTGCCCTTGATATCTGAGCTCTTCGATAGGCTTCGGGGAGCAAGGGTGTTTACTAAACTAGATCTGCGGGGTGCTTACAACCTGATTCACATCCGTGAGGTGGATGAATGGAAAACGGCGTTTAACACCAGAGATGGGCACTATGAGTATCTGGTGATGCCCTTCGGGCTCTGTAATGCCCCAGCCGTTTTCCAAGACTTTGTCAACGACATCTCCCGGAATATGCTTTCCACCTCGGTCGTAGTCTATCTGGATGATATTCTCATCTTTTATCCAGATATTGACTCCCACCGGAGAGATGTTGGCTGAGTCTTCGACCTCCTACGGGCAAACTCTCTTTATGCAAAGTTGGAGAAGTGTATGTTTGAGCAGGAGTCTTTACCTTTCCTGGGCTATGTCATCTCCACCCAGGGATTGGCTATGGATCCTGCCAAACTACAGGCTGTGATGGACTGGCAAGAGCCCCATTCTCTTAAGGTGGTGCAGCGCTTTATGGGGTTCATTAATTATTACCACCTGTTCATTCCCCACTTCTCAACTCTGGTAGCTCCCTTGGTAGCCCTCACCAAGAAGGGAGTGAATCCCAAATTGTGGTCGGAAGAGGTCTACAAGGCCTTCACTTCTATAAAGTCTCATTTTGCTAGCGCTCCCATCTTACATCTTCCCGATGTGGATAAACCATTCCTAATGGAGGTGGATGCCTCATCCGTTGGTGCTTGAGCAGTCCTCTATCAAAAGGATGCTCAAGGTCGGAAGCATCCATGCTTCTTCTTCTCAAAGACCTTCACACCAGCGGAGAGAAATTACTCCATCGGGGATAGGGAGTTGCTAGCAATGAAGTTGGCCTTTTCGGAGTGGAGACATCTTCTGGAAGGTGCACGGTTTCCTTTCCAAGTCTTCACGGACCACAAAAATTTGGTCTATTTGCATACAGCCCAGCGGCTGAATTCTCGTCAGGCCAGATGGTCCTTATTCTTCTCCCGGTTCCATTTCACTCTCCATTATCTCGCCGGGGAGACGAATATTCGTGCTGACGCTCTCTCTCGCTCCCTTGTGTCAACTGAGGAGGAGGAAGAGGAGCCTCGGCTTATTGTCTCTTCGGAGAGTCTGAGAACTGTAGCTCCGGTTTCGCTAGAGTCAGTGCCTTTGGGCAAGACTTTTGTTCCCATCAATCTGCGACCGGAGGTTCTCTCTTGGGCTCATTTCTCCAGGATGGGTGGACACTTTGGGACAAAAAGGACATTTGAGCTGCTGGCGAGGATGTACTGGTGGCCGCATATGCTCCGAGATGTCAGAGATTACATTCTGGCGTGTGTCTCCTGCGCCAAAAATAAGTCTCCTCGACAACGGTCATCTGGTTTGTTATACCCTCTGCCGGTGGCAGACAGGCCCTGGGAGATGGTCGGGATGGACTTTGTGGTGGGTTTGCCCAAGTCTTGTGGCTGTACAGTCATTTGGGTAATCACCGACCATTTTTCCAAAATGGTGCATTTGGTGTGGCTTCCTCGGCTACCTTCTGCACGGGCCTTGGCAACGTTGTTTATTAGACATATCTTCCACCTTGTCCAGTATGTCGGACAAAATTGTCATTGACCAGGGTCCCCAGATGGCGTCTCGGTTCTGGAGAGAGCTTTGTCATCTTCTCAGGATTGAGTTAAATCTCTCTTCTGCCTATCATCCCGAGACAAATGGGTTGGTAGAGAGAGCCAACCAGACCTTGGTCACATATCTGCGACATTTTGTCTTTGCTAGGCAAGATGACTGGGCATCTTTGCTATCCTGGGCGGAGTTTGCTCTGAACAACGTTGTAGCCGACTCCACTGGACAGACTCCATTCCTCCTTAACTATGGTCAGCATCCGCGAGTACCTGTGCCCATGCCTGTGTCTTCCGCCGATTCCAGGGTGGCAGACTGGGCTGTGGAGGCACAGCACATTTGGGATCGCACTCAGGATGCCATTCGGGCTTCCAAGGAGAGAATGTGGTCCTCCGCCGATGCACATCGGCGCCCCGCTCCGACTTTTGCTCCTGGCGACTTGGTGTGGCTCTCCGCCCGTAACATCAGGCTGCGAGTTGAGTCCACTAAGTTTGTACCTCGCTACTTAGGTCCTTTCAAGGTCCTCGAACAGGTTAACCCTGTGGTCTACCGTCTGGCCCTTCCTCCAAACTTGGGTATCACCGACACCTTTCATGTGTCCCTCTTGAAACCCGTATACATGTCTCGGTTTTCTGAGTCATCTGCCGGGACATCGGGTTCGTCTACGGATGATTATGAGGTGAACGCTATTTTGGGGTGCAAGGTGGTACGTGGTAAAAAATTCTATTTGGTGGATTGGAAGGGTTATGGTCCTGAGGACAGGTCCTGGGAGCCTGTTGAGCACATTCGGGCTCCGCAGCTCATTGCTGCCTTCGAACGTAGCGAGGCCCTAGGAGGGGGGCCTTAGGAGGGGGTAATGTTAGGGGTCGAGTTCATGCCTCTGCACAGGGGGAATCTCGGGCCATTTCCGCTGCAGTCTCCCATTCTTCTCCTGCCGCAGTGGAACCTGCTCAGTGGAGATGTCGATCCCAGCGTCTCGCTCAGTCTGACTCTGTGCTAAGAGTTACTGCTGCATTTCCTGCTTCTGCCATTGAAGTCAGTGCTGGGCAGCGGCGAGCAGACGCTTTTGGGACTAAGTCCTGCTTTTCACTTTCTGAGCATGCACAGAGTAAGATCTCTCAGTGGAGATTGAGGGTCACATGATCAGATACTGCAGCTAGGTCATTGGTCCTTCTTGGAAGGTCCTTGTAGGTGCTAGGACTAAGTCCTGCTTTGCAGTCTAAGCATGCCCAGGGCAAGATCTCTCAGTGGAGATCTGGGGTCACATGCCCAGGTACTGCAGCAACTCCATTGGTCCTTCTCTGAAGGTCCTAAAGGTGCTGCAACTATATAAGGCTCGCATGGCCGCACGGCCATTCGCTAGTATTGACTTGATAATGTGTGTGTGTAGATGGATGTATGTCGATGGATGAAAGCTCCTAAATAGTGTTGAGCATTCCGATACCGCAAGTATCGGGTATCGGCCGATACTTGCGGTATCGGAATTCCGATACCGAGATCCGATATATTTGTGGTATCGGGTATCGGTATCGGAGGTGTAAAATAAAGAATTAAAATAAAAAATATTGTTATATTCACCTCTCCGGCGGCCCCTGGAACATCACCGCGAGTCACCGGTGTCCGGCAGGCTTCTTTGTTCAAAATGAGCGCCTTTAGGACCTGCGGAATGACGTCACGGCTTCTGATTTGTCGCGTGCCGCCCATGTGACCGCCACGCGACCAATCAGAAGACGCGACGTCATTCCTCAGATAAATTCCTAGAATGAGCGCCTTAAGGACCTGTGGAATGACGTCGCGGCTTCTGATTGGTCGCGTGGCGGTCACATGGGCGGCACGCGACCAATCAGAAGCTGCGACGTCATTCCGCAGGTCCTAAAGGCGCTCATTTTGAACAAAGAAGCCTGCCGGACGCCGGTTCCTCGCGGTGATGTTCCAGGGGCCGCCGGAGAGGTGAATATAACAATATTTTTTATTTTAATTCTTTATTTTACACCTTACTATGGATCCCAGGACCTGAAGGAGAGTTTCCTCTCCTTCAGACCCTGGGATCCGTCAGGATACCTTCCGATACTTGATGTCCCATTGACTTGTATTGGTATCGGGTATCGGTACCGGCGATATCCGATACTTTTCGGGTATCGGCCGATACTATCCGATACCGATACTTTCAAGTATCGGACGGTATCGCTCAACACTACTCCTAAATCATTCCCATTCCTAGAGTTGTTGACTGTTCGCGAATGATGGTAGCTACCTAGCGCCCGTCCAAGCCATCAGCACGTTACACACATTACAGCTAGGGTTGAGCGAAACGGGTCGTTCATTTTCAAAAGTCGCCGACTTTTGGCAAAGTCGGGTTTCATGAAACCCGATCCGACCCCTGTGCGGGGTCGGCCATGCGGTACGCGACTTTCGCGCCAAAGTCGCGTTTCAATGACGCGAAAAGCGCCATTTCTCAGCCAATGAAGGTAAACGCAGAGTGTGGGCAGCGTGATGACATAGGTCCTGGTCCCCACCATCTTAGAGAAGGGCATTGCAGTGATTGGCTTGCTGTCTGCGGCGTCACAGGGGCTATAAAGGGGCGTTCCCGCCGACCACCATCTTACTGCTGCTGATCTGAGCTTAGGGAGAGGTTGCTGCCGCTTCGTCAGAAGCAGGGATAGCGTTAGGCAGGGTCCATTAACCACCAAACCGCTTGTGCTGTAGCGATTTCCACTGCCCAACACCACCTTCGGTGTGCAGGGACAGTGAAAGCTACATTTTTTTTTTTCCCCTCAGCGCTGTAGCTCATTGGGCTGCCCTAGAAGGCTCCCTGATAGCTGCATTGCTGTGTGTACGCCGCTGTGCAAACCAACTGCTTTTTTCAAAGCACAAATCCTCTTGTTCCTTCCTTTCTGCACAGCTATCTTTTTTGTTTGTACACACTTTTTATTTAATTTGTGCATCAGTCCACTCCTTATTGCTGCCTGCCATACCTGGCTGAGATTACTGCAGGGAGATAGTAATTGAAGGACAATCCCTGTTTTTTTTTTTTTTTTTTTTGTGGGAGATTAAGATTGACATTTCTGCTAGAGTGCCATCCCTGTGTGTGCCATCTCTCAGTCAGTGGGCCATAGAAAGCCTATTAATTTTTTGGCTTGATTTGGGTTATAAAATCTACCTGAAAAAATCACTACATCAATCAGTGGGAGAAAAATATTGGCCTCAGGGCTTGTGTGCCACTCCTGACTCCTGTGTGCATCATCACTCACTCAGTGGGCCATAGAAAGCCCATTTTTTTTTTTTTTTTGCTTTATTTGGGTTCTAAATTCTACCTGAAAAAATCAATAAATCAATCAGTGGGAGATTAATATTGGCCTTTGGGCTTGTGTGCCAGTCCTAAGCGTGCCATCTCTCTCTCTCAGATAGTGGGCCATAGAAAGCCTATTTATTATTTTTTTTATTGGGTTTATAAATTTTCCCTGGAACAAAAAAAAAAAAAGTGGGAGATTAATATTGCCCTTTCTGCTTGTGTGCCAGTCTTGACTCCTGGGTGTGCCATCTCTCTCTCTCTCTCCAATTGTGGGCCATAGAAAGCCTATTATTTTTTTAGCTTGATTTGGGTTCCAAAATCTACCTGAAAAAATCACTACATCAATCAGTGGGAGATAAATATTGGCCTCTGGGCTTGTGTGCCACTCCTGACTCCTGTGTGCGTCATCTCTCACTCAGTGGGCCATAGAAAGCCTTTTTTTGTTTTATTTGTTTTCTAAATTCTCCCTGAAAAAATCATTTTATTTTATTTGGTTTCTAAATTCTTCCTGAAAAAATCATTTCATTCTATTATTTTTTTTCCTAAAGTCTCCCTGAAAAAAAAAAAAACAAATCAGTGGGAGATTAATATTGCCCTTTCTGCTTGTGTGCGAGTCTTGACTCCTGGGTGTGCCATCTCTCTCTCTCTCTCCATTTGTGGGCCATAGAAAGCCTATTATTTTTTTAGCTTGATTTGGGTTCCAAAATCTACCTGAAAAAATCACTACATCAATCAGTGGGAGATAAATATTGGCCTCTGGGCTTGTGTGCCACTCCTGACTCCTGTGTGCGTCATCTCTCACTCAGTGGGCCATAGAAAGCCTTTTTTTGTTTTATTTGTTTTCTAAATTCTCCCTGAAAAAATCATTTTATTTTATTTGGTTTCTAAATTCTTCCTGAAAAAATCATTTTATTCTATTATTTTTTTTTCCTAAAGTCTCCCTGAAAAAAAAAAAAAAAAAAAAAAACAGTGGGAGATTAATATTGCCATTTATGCTTGTGTGCCAGTCTTGACTCCTGGGTGTGCCATCTCTCTCTCTCTCCAATTGTGGGCCATAGAAAGCCTATTATTTTTATAGCTTGATTTGGGTTCCAAAATCTTCCTGAAAAAATCACTACATCAATCAGTGGGAGATAAATATTGGCCTCTGGGCTTGTGTGCCACTCCTGACTCCTGTGTGCGTCATCTCTCACTCAGTGGGCCATAGAAAGCCTTTTTTTGTTTTATTTGTTTTCTAAATTCTCCCTGAAAAAATCATTTTATTTTATTTGGTTTCTAAATTCTTCCTGAAAAAATCATTTTATTCTATTATTTATTTTTCCTAAAGTCTCCCTGAAAAAAAAAAAAAAAAAAAACAGTGATAGATTAATATTTACATTTGTGCTTCAGTGACAGTCCTGCGTGTGTGGCATCTCTCTCATTTGTTGCCACCAACAACAGAGTGTGTAACATTGTGCCTGATTTTCGTTGTGGTCTCACTCACCTGTAAAGGGGTAGCTAAATCATACTGAAGTTATAGCTCACCGTGTAATTTGTGTGACAGCAACAAATACCGTTAGTTTGTTTACGTTTTTAAAACAATGAGGAAGTCTGGTGGAAGAGGTCGTGGCCGGGGGCGTTCATTGTCAGCTGGTAATGAGGGTAGTGGTAGTGGTGGAGCATCAGCTGGTCGTGGGAAAAAAAATATTGCACCTAAGTTTGGAGCTGTGGAGCCAGGTTCGTCGTCTGGCTACACAAGGCCTCGAACGCTCCCTTTTCTGGGAGTAGGAAAACCGCTATTAAAGCCGGAGCAGCAAGAGCAAGTTTTGGCTTATCTTGCTGACTCAGCCTCTAGTTCTTTTGCCTCCTCTCGTGAAACTGGTAAATGTCAAAGCAGCGCGTCGTTAGTGGATGTTCACGGTCAGGGACAAGTCGCTTCCTTGTCCTCTTCAGCAAAAACAACAACAGAGAAGAATGCAGCAGGCGACACAACGGGTTACTCCATGGAGCTCTTTACACATACCGTCCCTGGCTTAGAAAGTGAAGCAGTTAACAGTCCATGCCCATTACAAGTTGAATCTGACATGGAGTGCACTGATGCACAGCCACAGCCAGACTACTATACTGGTCCTTTGACTCAGACCACAACATTGCCCTCGCAGGGTAATGATCAAGAATCAGACCCTGATGAGACTATGTTGCCCCATCACGAACGCTATACCACCGACCGACACGGTGACACAGACGAAGTTGCACACGAGCTACAAGAAGAGGTAATAGATGACCCAGTTCTTGACCCCGATTGGCAGCCATTGGGGGAACAGGGTTCAGGCGGCAGCAGTTCTGAAGCGGAGGAGGAGGGGCCGCAGCAGGCATCAACATCGCAACAGGTTCCATCTGCCGGGCCCGTATCTTGCCCAAAACGCGTGGCAAAGCCAAAACCTGTTGGAGGACAGCATGGCCATCCGGTTAAAGCTCAGTCTGCAATGCCTGAAAAGGTATCCGATGCTAGAAAGAGTGCAGTCTGGCATTTTATTAAACAACATCCAATTGATCAGCGCAAAGTCATCTGTCAAAAATGTTCAACTACCTTAAGCAGAGGACAGAATCTGAAAAGTCTCAATACAAGTTGCATGCATAGACATTTAACCACCATGCATTTGCAAGCCTGGACTAACTACCAAACGTCCCTTAAGGTTGTAGCACCCTCGGCCAATGAAGCTAGTCAGCAACGCAACATCCCTTCCGGCAGTGTAGGGCCACCATTTTCCGCACCACCTGCAGTATCTGTGCAGGTTTCTTTGCCAGGCCAAAGCAGTCAGGGTCAGGGAATCACCAGTTTTGTAGTAGGAAACACTGCATCTAGGGCACCGGCGGCAACAATACCATCTCCCACCGTCTCTCAGTCTGCCATGTCCACCGGCACCCCCGCTAGTTCCACGATCTCCAGCTCTCCAGTCCAGCTCACCCTACATGAGACTATGGTTAGAAAAAGGAAGTACTTAGCCTCGCATCCGCGTACACAGGGTTTGAACGCCCACATAGCTAGACTAATCTCGTTAGAGATGATGCCCTACCGGTTAGTTGAAAGCGAAGCTTTCAAAGCCCTGATGGACTACGCTGTACCACGCTACGAGCTACCCAGTCGACACTTTTTTTTCCAGAAAAGCCATCCCAGCCCTCCACCAGCATGTTAAAGAGCGCATCGTCCATGCACTCAGGCAATCTGTGAGCACAAAGGTGCACCTGACAACAGATGCATGGACCAGTAGGCATGGTCAGGGACGTTACGTGTCCATCACGGCACACTGGGTAAATGTGGTGGATGCAGGGTCCACAGGGGACAGCAAGTTTGGGACAGTTCTGCCTAGCCCACGGTCTAGGAAACAGTTGGCTGTAGCCGTTCGCACCCCCTCCTCCTCCTCTTCGTCCTCCTGCAGAAGCGAGAGCTCGTCCACAGACCGCAGTCGCACAACCACTCCATCCGCAGCTGCCACTGTTGCACACCAGGTCTCCCATTATGGGGCAGCTACTGGCAAACGTCAGCAGGCTGTATTGGCTATGAAGTGTTTGGGCGACAACAGACACACCGCGGAAGTTCTGTCCGAGTTCTTGCAGAAAGAAACGCAGTCGTGGCTGGGCACTGTAGATCTTGAGGCAGGCAAGGTAGTGAGTGATAACGGAAGGAATTTCATGGCTGCCATCTCCCTTTCCCAACTGAAACACATTCCTTGCCTGGCTCACACCTTAAACCTGGTGGTGCAGTGCTTCCTGAAAAGTTATCCGGGGTTATCCGACCTGCTCCTCAAAGTGCGTGGACTTTGCTCACATATCTGCCGTTCGCCCGTACACTCCACCCGTATGCAGACCTATCAGCGTTCTTTGAACCTTCCCCAGCATCGCCTAATCATAGACGTTGCAACAAGGTGGAACACAACACTGCACATGCTTCAGAGACTGTGCGAACAGAGGCGGGCTGTTATGTTTTTGTGGGAGGATACACATACACGGGCAGGCAGTAGGATGGCAGACATGGAGTTGTCAGGTGTGCAGTGGTCGAAGATTCAAGACATGTGTCAAGTCCTTCAGTGTTTTGAGGAATGCACACGGCTGGTTAGTGCAGACAACGCCATAATAAGCATGAGCATCCCCCTAATGCGTCTGCTGATGCAAAGTTTGACGCACATAAAGGATCAGGCGTCTGCAGCTGAGGAAGAGGAAAGCCTTGATGACAGTCAGCCATTGTCTGGCCAGGGCAGTGTACAGGACGAGTTAGCGGGCGAAGAGGAGGAGGAGGACGAGGAGGATGATGGGGATGATTATATTTTTAATGAGGAAGCTTTTCCGGGGCCACTGGAAATTGGTGGCGCGGCAAGGCCGGGTTCTGGTTTTTGGAGGGACACAAGTGACGTGGATTTGCCTGAAACTGCCCCTCAACCAAGCACAACCGCAGATTTGAGAACTGGAACTTTGGCCCACATGGCGGATTATGCCTTACGTATCCTCAAAAGGGACACACGCATAACTAAAATGATGAACGATGACGATTACTGGTTGGCCTGCCTCCTTGATCCTCGCTATAAAGGCAAATTGCAAAATATAATGCCACATGAGAACTTGGAACTAATATTAGCAACCAAACAATCAACTCTTGTTGACCGTTTGCTTCTGGCATTCCCTGCACACAGCGCCCGTGATCGTTCTCACACGAGCTGCAGGGGCCAGCAGACCAGAGGAGTTAGAGGGGCAGAAATCAGAAGTGGCGTTGGCCAGAGGGGTTTTCTGACCAGGTTGTGGAGTGATTTTGCTATGACCGCAGACAGGACAGGTACTGCAGCATCAATTCAAAGTGACAGGAGACAACATTTGTCCAGTATGGTTACAAACTATTTTTCATCCCTTATCGATGTTTTCCCTCAACCGTCATTCCCATTTGATTACTGGGCATCAAAATTAGACACCTGGCCAGAATTGGCAGAATATGCATTGCAGGAGCTTGCTTGCCCGGCATCTAGTGTCCTATCAGAAAGAGTATTCAGTGCTGCAGGTTCAATACTAACAGAAAAAAGGACTCGTCTGGCTACCCAAAATGTAGATGATCTAACCTTCATTAAAATGAACCACAACTGGATTTCGAAATCTTTTGCCCCACCTTGCCCGGCCGACACCTAGCTTTCCTATGAAAAGGTCTTGCCTGTGGACTATTCTGAATGCCTTTTCCAATCTCGTAATTTTCTGCACCTGATTGTCCAGCATACGACATGTTTACACCTCACTAAATGGCCAAACTCCCCACACGGGGCCGTGGTATTGACACTTGGCGACAGCACCCGTGAGAGTGCTGTTTGTCTGAAGAGGTGGGTGTGCCCGCTTTTGGTCAACGGCACTGCCACTGGGTCCCTCCTAGTACAATAAAGTGTCTCTGGCGGTGGTGGTGCGCACCCAACGTCAGACACACCGTTGTAATATGAGGGGCCCTGGGCCTGTACCGCCGGCCACAAGACAGTTCCCCTTCCCCCAGCTCAAACAGTGCTCTACCACTTGCAAAATTATCTCACAGCTCCACCAATGTTTAGTCTATGCGCTGACATCCTTCAATGCCTGCCACTGACAATACCATTGTATTGACATTTTTGTTATGTTAGGCCTTCGAAGCCTGTCTGCGGTCACTCCTTCCACTATGCCTCCACTGACCACACCACTGCTGCCCGTGTACCCCTGGAACCAATTTAAAATTGCCTACAGCCAGCCCAATTTTTTTATTTTAGGCCTTCGATGCCTGTCTGCGGTCCGTTCTTTCTACTACTACTACACTGACCAGGCCACTGCTGCCCGTGTACCCCTGGAACCAATTTAAAATTGCCTACAGCCATGTCTTATTATTTTAGGCCTTCGATGCCTGTCTGCGGTCACTCCTTACAATATGCCTCCACTGACCACACCACTGCTGCCCGTGTACCCCTGGAACCAATTTAAAATTGCCTACAGCCATGTGTTATTATTTTAGGCCTTCGATGCCTGTCTGCGGTCACTCCTTCCACTACGCCTCCACTGACCACACCACTGCTGCCCGTGTACCCCTGGAACCAATTTAAAATTGCCTACAGCCAGCCCAATTTTTTTATTTTAGGCCTTCGATGCCTGTCTGCGGTCCATTCTTTCTACTACTACTACACTGACCAGGCCACTGATGCCCGTGTACCCCTGGAACCAATTTAAAATTGCCTACAGCCATGTGTTATTATTTTAGGCCTTCGATGCCTGTCTGCGGTCACTCCTTACAATATGCCTCCACTGACCACACCACTGCTGCCCATGTACCCCTGGAACCAATTTAAAATTGCCTACAGCCAGCCCAATTTTTTTATTCTAGGCCTTCGATGCCTGTCTGCGGTCCATTCTTTCCACTACTACTACACTGACCAGGCCACTGCTGCCCGTGTACCCCTGGAACCAATTTAAAATTGCCTACAGCCATGTGTTATTATTTTAGGCCTTCGATGCCTGTCTGCGGTCACTCCTTACAATATGCCTCCACTGACCACACCACTGCTGCCCGTGTACCCCTGGAACAAATTTAAAATTGCCTACAGCCAGCCCAATTTTTATATTTTAGGCCTTCGATGCCTGTCTGCGGTCCGTTCTTTCTACTACTACTACACTGACCAGGCCACTGCTGCCTGTGTACCCCTGGAACCAATTTACAATTGCCTACAGCCATGTGTTATTATTTTAGGCCTTCGATGCCTGTCTGTGGTCACTCTTTCCACTAGGCCTCCACTGACCACACCACTGCTGCCCGTGTACCCCTGGAACCAATTTAAAATTGCCTACAGCCATCCCAATTTTTTTACTTTAGGCCTTCGATGCCTGTCTGCGGTCACTCCTTCCACTAGGCCTCCACTGACCACACCACTGCTACCCGTGTACCCCTGGAACCAATTTAAAATTGCCTACAGCCATGTGTTATTATTTTAGGCCTTCGATGCCTGTCTGCGGTCACTCCTTCCACTAGGCCTCCACTGACCACACCACTGCTGCCCGTGTACCCCTGGAACCAACATCAGAAAATATAAAAATAAGTATTTTGCTTATAAAAAAGAAAATACTGGAGAGATATCAAATGCAGACATTTTAACATTAAAAACAAACACATACAACAAAAATCTGGAACAGTACTAAAAATGGCCACCAGCTACAATAACTTTCTCCTGCAAGTAGTTAACTGAAAGTTTTTTTCAATTTAAAACACAGATATGGCATCCACCGAGTGTTGTCCTGTCGCGTCTTCTTTATATTATTGCCAAGAAGATGCAAAACAATGAAAATAATAAAATCATTATTTACCAAAAAAATAGAGTAAGTCAAAACCACATTGCAAATAAACATTCATTACAAATAAAGAAGCAGGGCGCGTCCGAGGGTGAGTATATACCTAATAAGAATATAATCACCCTCGGACGCGCCCTGCTTCTTTCCGACAGCCTTCCTTCCTAAGAATCAGCCCTTCCGTGGTGTAGAGAGAGGGTTTGTTACACTCCAAGGTGTTCCCCAGGTTGCCTTTCCTGAGCTTCGATCTTCATGCTCTAGTTTAGTAGTTGTCGGAAAGTAGGCTGCATTAGGCCTACAAATTGGGTATGGGGTGGAGAGAGATGGTGTGTTACACTCCAAGGTGTTCCCCAGGTTTCCTTGCCATTGCTTCGGTCTTCCGACTCTCGTTTAGTAGTTGTAGAAAACTACACTGCATTAGGCCTAAAAAATGGGTATCGGGTGGAGAGAGATGGTGTGTTCCACTCCAAGGTGTTCTCCAGGTTGCCTTTCCTGAGGTTCGATCTTCCAGCTCTCGTTTAGTAGTTCTTGGAAACTACACTGCATTAGGCCTACAAATTGGGTATGGGGTGTAGAGAGATGGTGTGTTCCACTCCAAGGTGTTCTCCAGGTTGCCTTTCCTGAGCTTCGATCTTCCGGCTCTCGTTTAGTAGTTGTTGGAAACTACACTGCATTAGGCCTACAAATTGGGTATGGGGTGTAGAGAGATGGTGTGTTCCACTCCAAGGTGTTCTCCAGGTTGCCTTTCCTGAGCTTCGATCTTCCGGCTCTCGTTTAGTAGTTGTTGGAAACTACACTGCATTAGGCCTACAAATTGGGTATGGGGTGTAGAGAGATGGTGTGTTCCACTCCAAGGTGTTCTCCAGGTTGCCTTTCCTGAGCTTCGATCTTCCGGCTCTCGTTTAGTAGTTGTTGGAAACTACACTGCATTAGGCCTACAAATTGGGTATGGGGTGTAGAGAGATGGTGTGTTCCACTCCAAGGTGTTCTCCAGGTTGCCTTTCCTGAGCTTCGATCTTCCGGCTCTCGTTTAGTAGTTGATGGAAACTACACTGCATTAGGCCTACAAATTGGGTATGGGGTGTAGAGAGATGGTGTGTTCCACTCCAAGGTGTTCTCCAGGTTGCCTTTCCTGAGCTTCGATCTTCCGGCTCTCGTTTAGTAGTTGTTGGAAACTACACTGCATTAGGCCTACAAATTGGGTATGGGGTGTAGAGCGATGGTGTGTTCCACTCCAAGGTGTTCTCCAGGTTGCCTTTCCTGAGCTTCGATCTTCCGGCTCTCGTTTAGTAGTTCTTGGAAACTACACTGCATTAGGCCTACAAATTGGGTATGGGGTGTAGAGAGATGGTGTGTTCCAATCCAAGGTGTTCTCCAGGTTGCCTTTCCTGAGCTTCGATCTTCCGGCTCTCGTTTAGTAGTTCTTGGAAACTACACTGCATTAGGCCTACAAATTGGGTATGGGGTGTAGAGAGATGGTGTGTTCCACTCCAAGGTGTTCTCAGGTTGCCTTTCCTGAGCTTCGATCTTCCGGCTCTCGTTTAGTAGTTGTTGGAAACTACGCTGCATTAGGCCTACAAATTGGATATGGGGTGTAGAGAGATGGTGTGTTCCACTCCAAGGTGTTCCCCAGGTTTCCTCGCCAATGCTTCGATCTTCATGCTCTCGTTTAGTAGTTGTTGGAAACTACGCTGCATTAGGCCTACAAATTGGGTATGGGGTGTAGAGAGATGGTGTGTTCCACTCCAAGGTGTTCTCCAGGTTGCCTTTCCTGAGCTTCGATCTTCCGGCTCTCGTTTAGTAGTTCTTGGAAACTACACTGCATTAGGCCTACAAATTGGGTATGGGGTGTAGAGAGATGGTGTGTTCCACTCCAAGGTGTTCTCCAGGTTGCCTTTCCTGAGCTTCGATCTTCCGGCTCTCGTTTAGTAGTTCTTGGAAACTACACTGCATTAGGCCTACAAATTGGGTATGGGGTGTAGAGAGATGGTGTGTTCCACTCCAAGGTGTTCTCCAGGTTGCCTTTCCTGAGCTTCGATCTTCCGGCTCTCGTTTAGTAGTTGTTGGAAACTACACTGCATTAGGCCTACAAATTGGGTATGGGGTGTAGAGAGATGGTGTGTTCCACTCCAAGGTGTTCTCCAGGTTGCCTTTCCTGAGCTTCGATCTTCCGGCTCTCGTTTAGTAGTTCTTGGAAACTACACTGCATTAGGCCTACAAATTGGGTATGGGGTGTAGAGAGATGGTGTGTTCCACTCCAAGGTGTTCTCCAGGTTGCCTTTCCTGAGCTTCGATCTTCCGGCTCTCGTTTAGTAGTTGATGGAAACTACACTGCATTAGGCCTACAAATTGGGTATGGGGTGTAGAGAGATGGTGTGTTCCACTCCAAGGTGTTCTCCAGGTTGCCTTTCCTGAGCTTCGATCTTCTGGCTCTCGTTTAGTAGTTGTTGGAAACTACACTGCATTAGGCCTACAAATTGGGTATGGGGTGTAGAGCGATGGTGTGTTCCACTCCAAGGTGTTCTCCAGGTTGCCTTTCCTGAGCTTCGATCTTCCGGCTCTCGTTTAGTAGTTCTTGGAAACTACACTGCATTAGGCCTACAAATTGGGTATGGGGTATAGAGAGATGGTGTGTTCCAATCCAAGGTGTTCTCCAGGTTGCCTTTCCTGAGCTTCGATCTTCCGGCTCTCGTTTAGTAGTTCTTGGAAACTACACTGCATTAGGCCTACAAATTGGGTATGGGGTGTAGAGAGATGGTGTGTTCCACTCCAAGGTGTTCCCCAGGTTTCCTCGCCAATGCTTCGATCTTCATGCTCTCGTTTAGTAGTTGTTGGAAACTACGCTGCATTAGGCCTACAAATTGGGTATGGGGTGTAGAGAGATGGTGTGTTCCACTCCAAGGTGTTCTCCAGGTTGCCTTTCCTGAGCTTCGATCTTCCGGCTCTCGTTTAGTAGTTCTTGGAAACTACACTGCATTAGGCCTACAAATTGGGTATGGGGTGTAGAGAGATGGTGTGTTCCACTCCAAGGTGTTCTCCAGGTTGCCTTTCCTGAGCTTCGATCTTCCGGCTCTCGTTTAGTAGTTCTTGGAAACTACACTGCATTAGGCCTACAAATTGGGTATGGGGTGTAGAGAGATGGTGTGTTCCACTCCAAGGTGTTCTCCAGGTTGCCTTTCCTGAACTTCTATCTTCAGGCTCTCATTAAATTGTGGTTAAACGGAACAACTGCATTTGGCGTACTAGTTGGTTTGGGGCCTACTATCGGTGTCTGCCACTCCTTGCTGTTCTCCTGGTTTCCTGTCCTGAAATTCCGTTTTCAGGCGCTCGTTAAGTAGTTTTTAATGTTAGACTGCATTTGGCCTACTAGTTGGGTTGGGGCCTACTATCGGTGTCTGCCACTCCTTGCTGTTCTCCTCCACTGAACAAAGCTGTGCCGCCTGTTTACTACGGTTGCCAATTTTGAACTGCATTTCGAATACTTACTGATTTGGGCCTA
Source organism: Ranitomeya imitator (assembly GCF_032444005.1). Taxonomy (NCBI): domain Eukaryota; kingdom Metazoa; phylum Chordata; class Amphibia; order Anura; family Dendrobatidae; genus Ranitomeya; species Ranitomeya imitator. The sequence goes on along the minus strand of NC_091283.1, from coordinate 115,054,184 downwards.
CTCTCTGTGTCAGCCTCTCATTCCAGTTGTCCTCCACTGCAATGCCCCCTGGTTATTCCTGTGTTACCAATTTTGAACTGCATTTAGCCAACTTTATTCTTTGGGCCTATATCTGTGTTTCCTCCTCATCCTGCCCATTGCCCAGCCAGTGATAGATGAGTCTGCTGGTACATTGACCCATAACGCAACATTCCCCGTGCACGCTACACAACAACATTGTGACCCTGCTGAAAGTCAGGTTGCTCTTCCCGCATACCATACCACCTTACACGGGGACAAAGAGGAAGGTGCAGATGAAAGTGCAGGTTCCTTCATCAGGTGGGGGGAGGAATACTAGTTGGCGACGTCACTGGCACAGGGCCTCTCATAGTACGCAAAAGTGTTGCTGCCGGTGGGAGGCGCCCCCGCCGTGCAAACACACCGCTGTACTTTGAGGGGCCCTGTGCCAGTGCCAATGCCAACGAGTGGGCCCCCCCTGCTTGCTCAGGTTCACAGCACTTGCAAAGTTGAAATACTTACCTCTCCCTGCTCCACTGCCGTGACGTGGTCCAGATTTCCTGGGCCCACTAATTACTTGAACCAGCCCTACCCACCACAACTTTAGCCAAATGACCCCCAATTTCAAATGCCTTCCAATTATTATAAGGTAAATTACGCTTGACAAGCTTCATTAAGAAGAATGGATGGTTTTGACATTAAAATGGGCACTCTAGGTGTTTTCCTGGCCCCCACTCACTGCCGACTATGCTGCCCCATTGACTTGCATTGGGTTTCGTGTTTCGGTCGATCCCGACTTTACGTCATAATCGGCCGATTTCACTCGACCCGACTTTTGAGATAGTCGGGTTTCGCGAAACCCGGCTCGACTCTAAAAAGGTCAAGGTCGCTCAACTCTAATTACAGCGTCTAATTGCTGTGACCGCCAGTGCAGCGCCGTGTGCTTTCTCTGCGCTTTCCTGACCCAAGCCTGGGTGGTTAGTGGCGTCCGCCAGTGCAGCACCGCACGCACTCTCGTGCTTCTTACATAATATTATTTCTGTCTCTCTGACACCCCAGTAGAGTCTTGGGATTGAGTTCTGAGACTCCTTGCTTGCGCTCTTGGTGCGGTACTGCGGCCCTGTGATGCAACAGGGTTCGCTTCCTTCACATAGGGTGAAGTTAAACCATGTGTGTATTCACATTGTACCGCCATATCGTCCATCTTTACTAACAGCAGGGTTTTCACCTGCACGGTAGACCTCGGACTGCAAATGCACCTAATACCATTACATCTTAAACTTGGTGCGTTCCGCCAGTAATTTACCCTTGTGTACTCGGATACTAACATGCAATTTTTAGACGTTAATGTCCGAGAATAACAAATTGGTCACTCAATTATATACAAAAACCACTGACAAGAATGATTTATTGTTATTTGATAGTCAACATCCGAGAAAAATGAAGGAGTCTATCCCGTATAGCCAACTAATGCGAAAAAAAAGAATTGAGAGTGATGAAGATTCTCTAGAAAAATCTGTTGAAGTGACTTTAAAGAAATTTTCTGATAGAGGCTACCCAAAAAATCTTTTACAAAAGTAAAAAAATAAGGTGTTAGGAGTCGAGTTCCCGCCTCTGCACAGGGGGAATCTCGAGCCGTGTCTGCTGCGGTCTCCCATTCTGCATTAGCCGCAGTGGAGCCTGCTCAGCAGAGACGTCTGTCCCAGTGTCTCCTTGAATCTGATACTGTGCAAAGGGTTACTGCTGCCTCTCCAGGCTCTGCTATTGTACCCTTCACTGGTCTGCGACGAGCAGGCTTTTCTAGGACAAAGTCCTGCTTTGCACACACTGAGCATGCCCAGGGTAAGATCTCTCAGTGGAGGTCTAGGGTCACATGCTTAGGTACTGCAGCAACTTCCATTGGTCCTCCAGGCAGGCCCTGTATCTGATCAAGTTCTGTGGCAGCCTTCCATTGGTCCTTCTAGGAAGGTCCTGAAGTTGCTGCGGCTATAAAAGGTTCTCATCATCGCACGGCCATGTGCTAGTATCAAATATGTACGAGCTCAGAGCCAGTGTGGTCATGTGTGTGGTCAGGGACCCAGCTGAAATAAGCCCCTAGAATGCTGGCACCTCCGGCGAGGAGTTTTTGTGTGGATGCAGTCAGGGTCCCGGGTGAAAAAAGCCCCTAGAATGCTGGCACCTCCGGCAAGGAGTTTATCTTGAGTGAATTCAAGGCTGGCTAATAGCCATTAGAATTCTAGCTCACCCGGAGAGGAGCAGCGTGTTTGGTTGGGACTGCATGACCACTGTTGGCTCTACTCAGTAGCTGTGTTCCCTGTGAGCTAAACAGGGCACAGCGTTCTCGTTACTACGGGCTCTGTGAAGTAACAGAGTTTGTTTATACTAATTTACTTTACCGCCTTACTAAGCAGCAGGTTCTTTCCTTAACGGTGGATCCCGGGTTGCGAACGCCCCTATCTCATCTAATAAATATATTCGGTGCGTTCCGTCAAACCCTAACATAAGGTAGACATAATACCAAGTAAAAATCTCCTTAAAAAATACCAAAATCAAAGGAACTTGATCGTATTCCTTTTGTAACCTCTTTTTGTGAGGAAAGTAACAAGATTGCTGATATTGTATGCAAACACTGGGGAATGTTACATAAATGTTTACCCCAGGTGAAAGAATTCTCTAAATTACCAATTTTTTCATATAAACGGAATCGCACTATTGCCTCCACTCTAATTAAATCAGATATAGGTTATTTTAAGAAACAGGGCCAAGTACACTTACTGGCCTTAACAAAAAGGGCTGTTATCCATGTCTATCATGCATTAATTGTAACCTGCTGATCAAGGGTTCAAGTTTTTTTCATCCTATTAACCCCTCTGTGACCTTAGACGTACTATCCCGTCGAGGTGCCCTGGGCTTATCTAACCCTGGACGGGATAGTACGTCATAGCCGATCGGCCGCGCTCACGGGGGGAGCGCGGCCGATCGCGGCCGGGTGTCAGCTGCTTATCGCAGCTGACATCCGGCACTATGTGCCAGGAGCGGTCACGGACCGCCCCCGGCACATTAACCCCTGGCACACCGCGATCAAAGATGATCGCGATGTGCCGGCGGTGCAGGGAAGCACCGCGCAGGGAGGGGGCTCCCTGCGGGCTTCCCTGAGACCCCCGGAGCAACGCGATGTGATCGCGTTGCTGCGAGGGTCTCACCTCCCTCCCTGCTCCCTCCAGCCCCGGATCCAAGATGGCCGCGGATCCGGGTCCTGCAGGGAGGGAGGTGGCTTCACAGAGCCTGCTCAGAGCAGGCACTGTGAAGCCTGCAGCGCTGCATGTCAGATCAGTGATCTGACAGAGTGCTGTGCAAACTGTCAGATCACTGATCTGTGATGTCCCCCCCTGGGACAAAGTAAAAAAGTAAAAAAAAAATTTTCCAAATGTGTAAAAAAAATAAAAAAAAATATTCCAAAATAATGAAAAAAAAAATATATATATTATTCCCATAAATACATTTCTTCATCTAAATAAAAAAAAAAAAACAATAAAAGTACACATATTTAGTATCGCCGCGTCCGTAACGACCCGACCTATAAAACTGTCCCACTAGTTAACCCCTTCAGTAAACACCGTAAGAAAAAAAAAAAAAAACGAGGCAAAAAACAACGCTTTATTATCATACCGCCGAACAAAAAGTGGAATAACACGCGATAAAAAGGACAGATGTAAATAACCATGGTACCACTGAAAGCGTCATATTGTCCCGCAAAAAAAGAGCCGCCATACAGCATCATCAGCAAAAAAATAAAAAAGTTATAGTCCTGAGAATAAAGCGATGCAAAAATAATTATTTTTTCTGTAAAATAGTTTTTATCGTATAAAAGCACCAAACCATAAAAAAATGATATAAATGAGGTATCGCTGTAATCGTACTGACCCGAAGAATAAAACTGATTTATCAATTTTACCAAACGCGGAACGGTATAAACACCTCCCCCAATAGAAATTCATGAATAGCTGGCTTTTGGTCATTCTTCCTCACAAAAATCGGAATAAAAAGCGATAAAAAAATGTCACGTGCCCAAAAATGTTTTCAATAAAAACATCAACTCGTCCCGCAAAAAACAAGACCTCACATGACTCTGTGGACCAAAATATGGAAAAATTATAGCTCTCAAAATGTGGTATTGCAAAAAATATTTTTTGCAATAAAAAGGGTCTTTCAGTGTGTGACGGCTGCCAATCATAAAAATCCGCTAAAAAACTCGCTATAAAAGTAAATCAAACCCCCCTTCATCACCCCCTTAGTTAGAGAAAAATAAAAAAAAATGTATTTATTTCCATTTTCCCATTAGGGCTAGGGTTAGGGCTAGGGTTAGGGCTAGGGTTAGGGCTAGGGTTAGGGCTAGGATTAGGGCTAGGGCTAGGGTTAGGGCTAGGGTTAGGGTTAGGGCTAGGGTTAGGGCTAGGGTTAGGGCTAGGGTTAGGGCTAGGGTTAGGGCTAGGGTTAGGGTTAGGGTTGGGGCTACAGTTAGGGTTGGGGCTAAAGTTAGGGTTAGGGTTTAGATTACATTTACAGTTGGGAATAGGGTTGGGATTAGGGTTAGGGGTGTGTCAGGGTTAGAGGTGTGGTTAGGGTTACCGTTGGAATTAGGGTTAGGGGTGTGTTTAGATTAGGGTTTCAGTTATAATTGGGGGGTTTCCACTGTTTCGGCACATCAGGGGCTCTCCAAACACGACATGGCGTCCGATCTCAATTCCAGCCAATTCTGCGTTGAAAAAGTTAAACAGTGCTCCTTCCCTTCCGAGCTCTCCTGTGTGCCCAAACAGGGGTTTACCCCAACATATGGGGTATCAGCGTACTCAGGACAAATTGGACAACAACTTTTGTGGACCAATTTCTCCTGTTACCCTTGGGAAAATACAAAACTGGGGGCTAAAAAATAATTTTTGTGGGAAAACAAAAAGATTTTTTATTTTCACGGCTCTGCGTTATAAACTGTAGTGAAACACTTGGGGGTTCAAAGTTCTCACAACACATCTAGATAAGTTCATTGAGGGGTCTAGTTTCCAATATGGGGTCACTTGTGGGGGGTTTCTACTGTTTAGGTACATTAGGGGCTCTGCAAACGCAATGTGACGCCTGCAGACCATTCCATCTAAGTCTGCATTCCAAATGGCGCTCCTTCCCTTCCGAACCCTCCCATGCGCCCAAACGGTGGTTCCCCCCCACATATGGGGTATCAGCGTACTCAGGACAAATTGGACAACAACATTTAGGGTCCAATTTCTCCTGCTAACCTTGGAAAAATACAAAACTGGGGGCTAAAATATAATTTTTTGTGGAAAAAAAAATATTTTTTATTTGCATGGCTCTGCGTTATAAACTGTAGTGAAATACTTGGGGGTTCAAAGCTCTCACAACACATCAAGATGAGTTCCTTAGGGGGTTTACTTTCCAAAATGGTGTCACTTGTGGGGGGTTTCTACTGTTTAGGTACATTAGGGGCTCTGCAAACGCAATGTGACGCCTGCAGACCATTCCATCTAAGTCTGCATTCCAAATGGCGCTCCTTCCCTTCCGAACCCTCCCATGCGCCCAAACGGTGGTTCCCCCCCACATATGGGGTATCAGCGTACTCAGAACAAATTGGACAACAACTTTTGGGGTCCAATTTCTCCTGTTACCCTAGGGAAAATACAAAACTGGGGGCTAAAAAATAATTTTTGTGGGAAAAAAATTTTGTTTTATTTTTATGGCTCTGCATTATAAACTTCTGTGAAGCCCTTGGTGGGTCAAAGTGCTCACCACACATCCAGATAAGTTCCTTAGGGGGTCTACTTTCCAAAATGGTGTCACTTGTGGGGGGTTTCAATGTTTAGGCACATCAGTGGCTCTCCAAACGCAACATGGCGTCCCATCTCAATTCCTGTCAATTTTGCATTGAAAAGTCAAACGGCGCTCCTTCCCTTCCGAGCTCTCCCATGCGCCCAAACAGTGGTTTACTGCCACATATGGGGTATCAGCGTACTCGGGACAAATTGGACAACAACTTTTGAGGTCCAATTTCTTCTCTTACCCTTGGAAAAATAAAAAATTGGGGGCAAAAATATAATTTTTGTGAAAAAATATGATTTTTTATTTTTACGGTTCTGCATTATAAACTTCTGTGAAGCACTTGGTGGGTCAAAGTGCTCACCACACCTCTAGATAAGTTCCTTAGGGGGTCTACTTTCCAAAATGGTGTCACTTGTGGGGGGTTTCAATGTTTAGGCACATCAGTGGCTCTCCAAACGCAACATGGCGTCCCATCTCAATTTCTGTCAATTTTGCATTGAAAAGTCAAACGGCGCTCCTTCCCTTCCGAGCTCTCCCATGCGCCCAAACAGTGGTTTACTGCCACATATGGGGTATCAGCGTACTCGGGACAAATTGGACAACAACTTTTGAGGTCCAATTTCTTCTCTTACCCTTGGAAAAATAAAAAATTGGGGGCAAAAATATAATTTTTGTGAAAAAATATGATTTTTTATTTTTACGGTTCTGCATTATAAACTTCTGTGAAGCACTTGGTGGGTCAAAGTGCTCACCACACCTCTAGATAAGTTCCTTAGGGGGTCTACTTTCCAAAATGGTGTCACTTGTGGGGGGTTTCAATGTTTAGGCACATCAGTGGCTCTCCAAACGCAACATGGCGTCCCATCTCAATTTCTGTCAATTTTGCATTGAAAAGTCAAACGGCGCTCCTTCCCTTCCGAGCTCTCCCATGCGCCCAAACAGTGGTTTACTGCCACATATGGGGTATCGGCGTACTCGGGACAAATTGGACAACAACTTTTGAGGTCCAATTTCTTCTCTTACCCTTGGAAAAATAAAAAATTGGGGGCAAAAATATAATTTTTGTGAAAAAATATGATTTTTTATTTTTACGGTTCTGCATTATAAACTTCTGTGAAGCACTTGGTGGGTCAAAGTGCTCACCACACCTCTAGATAAGTTCCTTAGATGGTCTACTTTCCAAAATGGTGTCACTTGTGGGGGGTTTCAATGTTTAGGCACATCAGTGGCTCTCCAAACGCAACATGGCGTCCCATCTCAATTTCTGTCAATTTTGCATTGAAAAGTCAAACTGCGCTCCTTCCCTTCCGAGCTCTCCCATGCGCCCAAACAGTGGTTTACTGCCACATATGGGGTATCAGCGTACTCAGGACAAATTGGACAACAACTTTTGAGGTCCAATTTCTTCTCTTACCCTTGGAAAAATAAAAAATTGGGGGCAAAAATATAATTTTTGTGAAAAAATATGATTTTTTATTTTTACGGTTCTGCATTATAAACTTCTGTGAAGCACTTGGTGGGTCAAAGTGCTCACCACACATCCAGATAAGTTCCTTAGGGGGTCTACTTTCCAAAACGGTGTCACTTGTGGGGGGTTTCAATGTTTAGGCACATCAGTGGCTCTCCAAACGCAACATGGCGTCCCATCTCAATTCCTGTCAATTTTGCATTGAAAAGTCAAATAGCGCTACTTCCCTTCCGAGCTCTCCCATGCGCCCAAACAGTGGTTTACTGCCACATATGGGGTATCAGCGTACTCAGGACAAATTGGAAAACAACTTTTTGGGTCCAATTTCTCCTGTTACCCTTGGTAAAATAAAACAAATTGGAGCTGAAGTAAATTTTTTGTGTAAAAAAGTTAAATGTTCATTTTTATTTAAACATTCCAAAAATTCCTATTAAACACCTGAAGGGTTAATAAACTTCTTGAATGTGGTTTTGAGCACCTTGAGGGGTGTAGTTTTTAGAATGGTGTCACACTTGGGCATTTTCTATCATATAGACCCCTCAAAATGACTTCAAATGAGACGTGGTCCCTAAAAAAAATGGTGTTGTAAAAATGAGAAATTGCTGGTCAACTTTTAACCCTTATAACTCCCTAACAAAAAAAAAAATTGGTTCCAAAATTATGCTGATGTAAAGGAGACATGTGGGAAATGTTACTTATTAAGTATTTTGTGTGACATATCTCTGTGATTTAATTGCATAAAAATTCAAAGTTTGAAAATTGCGAAATTTTCAAAATTTTCGCCAAATTTCCATTTTTTTCACAAATAAACGCAGGTACTATCAAAGAAATTTTACCACTATCATGAAGTACAATATGTCACGAGAAAACAATGTCAGAATCACCAGGATCCGTTGAAGCGTTTCGGAGTTATAACCTCATAAAGGGACAGTGGTCAGAATTGTAAAAATTGGCCTGGTCATTAACGTGCAAACCACCCTTGGGGGTAAAGGGGTTAATAATGAGGAATTCAAAATTCGACATTTTTTGACATGTGTCATCTATTTATTACAGTGTCCTTGTTCCTTGTGGTATGTCGGTGAGACTACTTGTAACTTTAAGACAAGAATTAACCAACACCGACATACCAAAAGGAAGAAACGTATGGACTTGCCTGTTTCCAAACACTTTGTGGAAAAATCACACACGGAAAAAGAGTCACGGTTCCGTATTATTGATACGGTACCTATTCAAAGAAGAGGAGGTGACCGTGTGCGCTTATTAAAGAGAAAAGAATTGGAGTGGATAACAAGATTAAATACCTTGAAACCATATGGCCTTAATGTGGACTTTAAGATCAGTCAAGTTATGTAATATACAGTGTTGATTTTATTCTTTCCTCCTATATATGATTTTATTGATTAAGAACTCGTTGAATTTTGGATGAAAATAGTAACTCTTTTCGTTTTCTATTTTTTTCAGGTGTCCCTTTCTTGAAAGGAACATTGTTGCAAAATATTTTTTCCTGCCTGTGAAGTGACTGATCTCCTCTCTGCACATTCCACTTTATGGACTTAATATTTTTTTGTCTCTGTATCTCCTGATTCACTTGCTACATTTTCCATATGAGTGTGGAGAATTAATAAATAAATAAATAAATAATTATATACAAATGTAAAGGATATAAAAGAATAATAAATGTTAAATTTTGGGAGGAATTCTGTTTTTGTCTTGCTCGTATTTCATATATATCCTTATAGGTTTATGTGTGATTTAGCCAAGGATATAGGTCATGCTGTGTCGTTAATTGGATTGGAGAAATGAGGGGGGTTATCCACCTCCAAAGGTTTCTGTATCCATATTGAGGAGTGGGATGCCCTGCTTGACCGTGGGGTTTTCCCAAACCTTATGACATTTTGGGCTTATGCCCTGGCCCTTTAAATCCGGCGACACACTTGAACCCTTTTCAGATAAAGATTGAAATCTGCTTCTTTTTGAATTTTGTAGTTCCCCCTACGTTTATTATTTTCTTTTTGCTTTCTTTTCTTTTTTTATCTTTTTTCTTTGTAACCCTATTATTGGGTGGCATATGAATCTAGAGATACAGGGCGAGTGTATTTTTATGCAATATTTATAGTTGCGGAGATCCATCACTGTATATGGCATTTTTCCCTTTAGCAATATGGCGCCTCGGTCTTCATGGCAATTCTGCGCAATCTCGCACCTGTGCATTGTGGGCCTCTTACATGGACGTCATTGACATGCACAGTTAACGTGGTAGAACGCCGATGACTGAGCCGGGCATGGTAAAACAATGCGTGTGTAAGTTCTTTATAATCATGATTTTTGAGACAGGGACACCTGACTTTTTGGAATTATTAATTGCTCATTAAATGTATTTTAAGAATAATCATGGAATATGCAATATATTATGTTCACAGATAATGAATTTAGTGAGGCTATCATTATTCACATGGATGCTCTTTTTTATGGATTGTTAATATATAGAATGTATTAATAGTTACAATATTGCACATAATGAATTTTATAATTGGATATGTATGTGTTTTGTATAAATGGTTGTTTCACTCATGTGTTCACTGCTTGAAAAAGGATTTTGTATCCGAAACGTTGCCACGCCATTCAGGCAATAAATCCACTTTGTTTCTATTTTGTTCTGTGCTGCTTTTCTTTTTTTGCTACTATCATTGGAGGCTTTTGGACTGCTGGTTGGAAAAGCTCTGCACAAAGATGAGGTATTTTTGGATGCTGTTCCGTTTTTTTCTTTATATATAAAAATATATATATATATATATATATATATATATATATATATATATATATATACTGCTCAAAAAAATAAAGGAAACATGCCAAGTAAATCAATCTTCTGTGAAATCAAACTGTCCACTTAGGAAGCAACACTGTTTGACAATCAATTTCAAATGCTTTCATGCAAATGGAATAGACAACAGATGGCTATTATTGGCAATTACAAGACACACTCAAAAAAAGAAGTAGTTCTGCAGGTGGAGACCACAGTCCACATCTCAGTACCAATGCTTTCTGGCTGATGTTTGGGTTACTTTTGAATGTTGGTTGTGCTTTCACACTTGTGGTAGCATGAGACAGACTCTACAACCCACATAAGTGGCTCAGGTAGTGCAGCTCATCCAGGATGGCACATCAATGTGAGCTGTGGCAAGAAGGCTCCCTGCTCCCAACAGCCTACAGCTGCTGACACTAATAGCAGCAAGAGCAGGAGGCGGCTGATGGGAGTATTTATAAGCCAGCTCCTGCATTCTAAATGAACAATTAAAAAAAAAACGACAAGGGTTACACTATATTTTTGATAACCAACCAACTAAAATTGAAAGTGGGGGGCTGCAACCATCAGCTGTCAGCATTAGCAAGGCTGGTTATCAAGAATAGAGGGGTCCCCACTGTGTTTTTTAATTATTTAAATAAATAATTAAAAAAACATCTTGGGGTTCCCCCATTTCTGACAACCAACCTTGCTAAAGCAGACATTTGGGGGCTGGTATTCTCAGGCTGATATGGGTCTATGGATATTACTCCCCCTAGCATAAAAATAACTGCCCCCAGCCACCCTGAAAAGGCGCATCTATTAGTATGCCAATTCTGGCACTTTAGATACAGATTGTAATAATTGTGGTCAAATTCCATAATTATTAGTACATGTGGCTTTATTATTCTATGCGTTTCAGAGTTCAAGACTCCTTCATCAAGAAACAACACTGGAACAACCAATTCTGGCACTTTGTCTGTCTCTTCCCACTTGCCTGTAGCGGTGGCAAGTGGGATTCATATTTTTGGGGTTGATGTCATCTTTGTATTGCCCAGTGACATCAAGCCCATGGGTTAGTACTGGAGAGGTGTCTATTCTAACATTGAAACAAAAAAAAATGTTTAAAAAATTATGATGTAAAACAGACATGTAAATGTTATTTATTAACTATTTTGCATGCTATAACTAGATGGTTTAAGGTTATGAAATTGCAATGTTTGAAAATTGCTAAATTTTCTTTTTTTTAATTTTCAATATTTTTATATATAAACACAGAATCATATCGACCTAAATTTGCCACTATTATGAAATACAGCATGTCCCAAAAATCTCAGAATCACTATGATATGTTAAAGCATTCCTGAGTTACTACCTCATAAAGTGACACTGATCTGAAAAGAAAAATTTGGGCTGGTCAGGAAGTAGAAATAGGCTTTGGGTTGAAGGGATTAACCCCTTCCCGACCTTTGACGCATACGCTGCGTCATGAAAGTCGGTGCCATTCCGACCCATGACGCAGCATATGCGTCATGGAAAGATCGCGTCCCTGCAGGCCGGGTGAAAGGGTTAACTCCCATTTCACCCGATCTGCAGGGACAGGGGGAGTGGTAGTTTAGCCCGGGGGGGTGGCTTCACCCCCTCGTGGCTACGATCGCTCTGATTGGCTGTTGAAAGTGAAACTGCCAATCAGAGCGATTTGTAATATTTCACCTAAAAAACTGGTGAAATATTACAATCCAGCCATGGCCGATGCTGCAATATCATCGGCCATGGCTGGAAACACTTATGTGCACCCACCCCACCCCTCCGATCGCCCCCCCAGCCCCCCGATCTGTGGTCCGCTCCCCTCCATCCTGTGCTCTGCTCCCCCGTCCTCCTGTCCGCTTCCCCGTGCACCAATCACACCCCCCGCACTCCAATCAAACCCCCCCGCACTCCGATCCCCCCCCGCACACAGCGACCCCCCCGTGCTCCGATCCACCCCCCCCGCACAGCGATCCCTCACCCCGTGCTCCAATCCTTCCCCGTGCTCCAATCCTCCCTCCCGTGTTCCGATCCACCCCCCCATGCTCCGATCCACCCCCCCGTGCTCCGACGCCCCCCCGTGCCCTGATCTCCCCCCCTTATACTTACCTGGCCGCCCGAGGTCCGTCCGTCTTCTTTCCTGGGCGCCGCCATCTTCCAAAATGGCGGGCGCATGTGCAGTGCGCCCGCCGAATCTGCCGGCCGGCAGATTCGTTCCAGAGTGAATTTTGATCACTGAGATAGGTTATATCTCAGTGATCAAAATAAAAAAATAGTAAATGACCCCCCCCTTTGTCACCCCCATATATAGGGACAATAAAAAAAATAAAGAATTTTTTTTTTTTTCACTAAGGTTGGGGTAAGAACTAGGGTTAGGGTTAGGGTTAGGGTTAGGGGTAGGGTTAGGGTTAGGGGTAGGGTTAGGGGTAGGGTTAGGGGTAGGGTTAGGGGTAGGGTTAGGGGTAGGGTTAGGGTTAGGGGTAGGGTTAGGGCTAGGGTTAGGGCTAGGGTTAGGGTTTCGGTATGTGCACACGTATTCTGGTCCTATGCGGATTTTTCCGCAGCGGATTTGAAAAATCCACAGTGCTAAACCGCTGCCGATTTATCGTGGATTTACCGCGGTTTTTCTGCGCATTTCACTGCGGTTTTACAACTGCGATTTTCTCTTGGAGCAGTTGTAAAACGCTGCGGAATCCGCAGAAAGTAGTGACATGCTGCGGAATGTAAACCGCTGCGTTTCCGTGCAGTTTTTCCGCAGCATGTGTACAGCGATTTTTGGTTCCCATAGGTTCACATTGAACTGTAAACTCATGGGAAACTGCTGCGGATCCGCAGCGTTTTCCGCAGCGTGTGCACATACCTTTAGAATTAGGCTATGTGCACACGGTGCGGATTTGGCTGCAGATCCGCAGCAGTGTTCCATCAGGTTTACAGTACCATGTAAACATATGGAAAACCAAATCCGCTGTGCCCATGGTGCAGAAAATACCGCGCGGGAACGCTGCGTTGTATTTTCCGCAGCATGCCAATTCTTTGTGTGGATTCCGCAGCGTTTTACACCTGTTCCTCAATAGGAATCCACAGGTGAAATCCGCACAAAAAACACTGGAAATCCACGGTAAATCCACAGGTAAAACGCAGTGCCTTTTACCCGCGGATTTTTCAAAAATGATGCTGAAAAATCTCATACGAATCCGCAACGTTGGCACATAGCCTTAGAGTTGGGTTGGAATTAGGGTTGTGGTTAGGGTTAGGGGTGTGTTGGGGTTAGGGTTGTGGTTAGGGGTGTGTTGGGGTTAGGGTTGTGATTAGGGTTACGGCTACAGTTGGGATAAGGGTTAGGGGTGTGTTGGAGGTAGAATTGAGGGGTTTCCACTGTTTAGGCACTTCAGGGGGTCTCCAAACGCAACATGGCGCCACCATTGATTCCAGCCAATCTTGTATTCAATAATTCAAATGGTGCTCCCTCACTTCCGAACCCCGACGTGTGCCCAAACAGTGGTTTACCCCCACATATGGGGTACCAGCATACTCAGGACAAACTGCGCAACAATTACTGGGGTCCAATTTCTCCTGTTACCCTTGAGAAAATAAAAAATTGCTTGCTAAAACATCATTTTTGAGGAAAGAAAAATGATTTTTTATTTTCACGGCTCTGCGTTGTAAACGTCTGTGAAGCACTTGGGGGTTCAAAGTGCTCACCACATATCTAGATAAGTTCCTTGGGGGGTCTAGTTTCCAAAATGGGGTCACTTGTGGGGGGTTTCTACTGTTTAGGCACACCAGGGGCTCTGCAAACGCAACGTGACGCCCGCAGACCATTCCATCAAAGTCTGCATTTCAAAAGTCACTACTTACCTTCTGAGCCCCCACGTGTGCCCAAACAGTGGTTTACCCCCACACATGGGGCATCAGCGTACTCAGGAGAAACTGGACAACAACTTTTGTGGTCCAATTTCTCCTGTAACCCTTGGGAAAATAAAAAATTCTGGGCTAAAAAATTATTTTTGAGGAAAGAAAACGTATTTATTATTTTCACGGCTCTGCGTTATAAACTTCTGTAAAGCACTTGGGGGTTGAAAGTGCTCACCACACATCTAGATAAGTTCCTTTGGGGGTCTAGTTTCCAAAATGGGGTCACTTGTGGGGGGTTTCTACTGTTTAGGCACACCAGGGGCTCTGCAAACGCAATGTGACGCCCGCAGACCATTCCATCAAAGTCTGCATTTCAAAAGTCACTACTTCACTTCTGAGCCCCCACGTGTGCCCAAACAGTGGTTTACCCCCACACATGGGGTATCAGCGTACTCAGGAGAAACTGGACAACAACTTTTGTGGTCCAATTTCTCCTGTAACCCTTGGGAAAATAAAAAATTCTGGGCTAAAAATTATTTTTGAGGAAAGAAAACGTATTTATTATTTCCACTGCTCTGTGTTATGAACTTCTGTGAAGCACTTGGGGGTTCAAAGTGCTCACCTCACATCTAGATAAGTTCCTTTCGGGGTCTAGTTTCCAAAATGGGGTCACTTGTGGGGGGTTTCTACTGTTTAGCCACATCAGGGGCTCTGCAAACGCAACGTGACGCCCACAGAGCATTCCATCAAAGTCTGCATTTCAAAACGTCACTACTTCACTTCCGAGCCCCAGCATGTGCCTAAACAGTGGTTTACCCCACATATGGGGTATCAGCGTACTCAGGAGAAACTGGACAACAACTTTTGGGGTCAAATTTCTCCTGTTACCCTTGGGAAAATAAAAAATTGCGGGCTAAAATTCATTTTTGAGAAAATAATTTTTTTTTTTTATTTTCATGGCTCTGCGTTATAAACTTCTGTGAAGCACTTGAGGGTTCAAAGTGCTCACTACACATCTAGATTAGTTCCTTTGGGGGTCTAGTTTCCAAAATGGGGTAATTTGTGGGGGATCTCCAATGTTTAGGCACACAGGGGCTCTCCAAACGCGACATGGTGTCCGCTAATGATTTTAGATAATTTTCCATTTAAAAAGCCAAATGGCGTGCCTTCCCTTCTGAGCCCTGCCGTGCGCCCAAACAGTGGTTTACCCCCACATATGGGGTGTCTGCATACTCAGGACAAACTGGACAACAACATTTGTGGTCCAATTTCTCCTATTACCATTGGCAAAATAGGAAATTCCAGGCTAAAAAATCATTTTTGAGAAAAGAAAAATTATTTTTTATTTTCATGGCTCTGCATTATAAACTTCTGTGAAGCACCTGGGGGTTTAAAGTGCTCAGTATGCATCTAGATAAGTTCCTTGGGGGGTCTAGTTTCCAAAATGGGGTCACTTGTGGGGGAGCTCCATTGCATAGGCACACAGGGGCTCTCCAAATGCGACATGGTGTCCGCTAACAATTGGAGCTAATTTTCCATTCAAAAAGTTAAAAGGCGCGCCTTCCCTTCCGAGCCCTGCCGTGTGCCCAAACAGTGGTTTACCCCCACATATGAGGTATCGGCGTACTCGGGAGAAATTGCTCAACAAATTTTAGGATCCATTTTATCCTATTGCCCATGTGAAAATGAAAAAATTGAGGCGAAAATAAATTTTTTGTGAAAAAAAAGTACTTTTTCATTTTTACGGATCAATTTGTGAAGCACCTGAGGGTTTAAAGTGCTCACTAGGCATCTAGATAAGTTCCTTGGGGGGTCCAGTTTCCAAAATGGGGTCACTTGTGGGGGAGCTCCAATGTTTAAGCACACAGGGTCTCTCCAAACGCGACATGGTGTCCGCTAACGATGGAGATAATTTTTCATTCAAAAAGTCAAATGGCGCTCCTTCCCTTCCGAGCCTTACCATGTGCCCAAACAGTGGTTTACCCCCACATGTGAAGTATCGGTGTACTCAGGAGAAATTGCCAAACAAATTTTAGGATCCATTTTATCCTGTTGTCCATGTGAAAATGAAAAAATTGAGGCTAAAAGAATTTTTTTGTGAAAAAAAAGTACTTTTTCATTTTTACGGATCAATTTGTGAAGCACCTGGGGGTTTAAAGGGCTCACTATGCATCTAGATAAGTTCCTTGGGGCGTCTAGTTTCCAAAATGGGGTCACTTGTGGGGGAGCTCCAATTTTTAGGCACACGGGGGCTCTCCAAATGTGACATGGTGTCCGCTAAAGAGTGCAGCCAATTTTTCATTCAAAAAGTCAAATGGCGCTCCTTCCCTTCCAAGCCCTGCCGTGCGCCCAAACAGTGGTTTACCCCCACATATGAGGTATCAGCGTACTCAGGACAAATTGGACAACAACGTACGTGGTTCAGTTTCTCCTTTTACCATTGGGAAAATAAAAAAATTGTTGCTGAAAAATCATTTTTGTGACTAAAAAGTTAAATGTTCATTTTTTCCTTCCATGTTGCTTCTGCTGCTGTGAAGCACCTGAAGGGTTAATAAACTTCTTGAATGTGGTTTTGTGCACCTTGAGGGGTGCAGTTTTTAGAATGGTGTCACTTTTGGGTATTTTCAGCCATATAGACCCCTCAAACTGACTTCAAATGTGAGGTGGTCCCTAAAAAAAATGGTTTTGTAAATTTCGTTGTAAAAATGAGAAATCGCTGGTCAAATTTTAACCCTTATAACTTCCTAGCAAAAAAAAATTTTGTTTCCAAAATTGTGCTGATGTAAAGTAGACGTGTGGGAAATGTTATTTATTAACTATTTTGTGTCACATAACTCTCTGGTTTAACAGAATAAAAATTCAAAATGTGAAAATTGCGAAATTTTCAAAATTTTCGCCAAATTTCCGTTTTTATCACAAATAAACACAGAATTTATTGACCTAAATTTACCACTAACATGAAGCCCAATATGTCACGAAAAAACAATCTCAGAACCGCTAGGATCCATTGAAGCGTTCCTGAGTTATTACCTCATGAAGGGACACTGGTCAGAATTGCAAAAAACGGCAAGGTCTTTAAGGTCAAAATAGGCTGGGTCATGAAGGGGTTAAAGGATAGAGTCTAAGAGATTCCACTCCAGATTCGACTCCATAGACTAGCATGTGAACAAAAGTGGGCACAGCTACTTAAGGAAAGGTAAAGAGTGACCGCACAGGAGCAATTTCATTCTAGTCCAATATTTATTTGGTGAAATTTAGAGAAATATATAGATCAAATGGCAGGGCATAGAGTAAACAGATTAGGTGATATCTGCTTCTCTATTATTGGTAGTTGCTAGGGATGGGTTGAAAAAGGTAAAAAACGGAGCAATTCATTTTCTGTTTTTCCATCAGACACTTTTGTGCTATATTTCATAAAACAAGTATGTCAGGACACATTATGATACTGGACCATAGGCACCAAATAAACATGTCCTGCCTCTTTGTGAAATAACAGTTAAAAAAGAAGAGATTTTCGTTCTATGTTACAACATGTACAGATGCATCATACACGTCACTAATTAATATCTAAATTCAAATTTTAAAATAGATTACTATATTTAATTAGGTATATTTACAGCATATTTAATAACAGCTAGCTTATTGTACAATTTAGTAGGTATTTCATAGAATTCCATTTTAAGAATTTCTTGAAGAAAAAAGCAAGGTTGTCACAAGTTCTATATGGAGCATTTGCTGCAGCTTTTCAATATTTAGTTTATGAATATAGTAGAACTCATGAATATGACCTGTATTTTAGATTAGCTTGTGTGCAAACTATTCTGCTGTCAATGTTTTCTGGAATACATTAGATAGAATCATTGTTTCTAACATTATTTAAATGTCTGTAAAACATGAAGTTAAAATTCTGATCTCTGAACCTTTTCCCACTAAGAGGCAGAAAAACATATTCATTAAAAAATGACATTCAGTATAAAAGGTCATTGAGTCAAAATGTCAAAGCCTCTACAGATCCACAAGTTCTTTAAAGGCACAGAACAAGAAAGCAAATGGTTTCAAAGTTTCATATAAGTGATTTCGGTAAGCTAGATGAAGGAGATGTAGCCTTAATACTTCATTCATATGTTGAAACTGCAATGCATTTTTTATGCAATTGCAGTAAAATTACAAGGATTTTTCCATGATTTTGGTAAAATGTAAAATGATTGGAGTTTTGCCATGATCATGACAAAAAAAGCATTGGGGTCTCTTATCTTCTATTAGTTATCAGATTAGACCTCTATGGAATGAGAGTACATCATTGAGAATTGTGCTTCCATGACACTGTTGTCATTATACCAGTTGCCCTCTAGCAGATATTAAGAACTGAATTCTGGGAGCATTTCGAAAGGCCTGCAGTTTTGAACGATGCTTTGACCTGGTTCACTTGTCATCATAATTTGATCATTGTCAAAGTTACTCAGATCTTTACAGAGAACATGTCATCGGGGTTTTGCATATTAAACTGCAGGTATGTGCATAATCGGGCTGTTATACTGATTTAATACATTCATTCAGTGAAGAAATCCGCAGCCTGTTTGTTTTAAAACTATCAGTAGAAGTTTTGGTCTCTTTGCATTGGGGCAGGAATGTGGCTATGCTGTTCAGCTCTACTACAGCCCCTCCGCTGCCTCTATAGTCTTAATCCTCTTCCTTACTTAAATTTCGTGCCTGCACCATCCTAGCCGTGCCACAGGAGGCACTTGTGTAGATTGATCTAGCGGTGGGCTTCATTAAAATGCACCAGTGGCAGTACATGTGCAAATTGGGTACTCACTCAGGTCATCATTGAACCAAGATCTTTATTTGTGCATGCGCCATCACTGGTGCCATTTTCTTGAAGACTCACAGGAGATCAATCTGTGAAATCACTACCCATGGCTAGGAAGATGCAGGGGTGAAATTTAACATAGTTTAATAGCCGCAAGGGACCTAGTCACATGGGAGACTAGTTGGATTGGGGGTCCTACCAGGACAAACAGGAAGGAAAAGCTGCAGGGGACCTACCTGTCTGACAAGCATCCTGTCAAGCTCTGTCACTGGCAGGTATTAAACTATGTTCTTTTCTGAAACACATCAGCATTTCAGAGTTAATAATATACAGGTCAAAGTGTGCAGTCAACATTTATTACATGCTGCCCATGGATCATGCAGCAGGTATCATCTGTCTGGTTGTCTTTAAGTAAGCCCTCTCAAATCCCTATCTAAAGCGTAGATTCATCCCAAAAGCGTATCCAGTTATTCAACAGTTAACCCTATTGCCTGACATATTTTCCCTGCCTTATTCCTTACTAATTTTTATTGAATGTAATAAAGGTTCATTAGGAATCTGTCAACAATATTAGGAATCACCAACTGTGTGTACAAAGTGACCACAATAGTCTTTTTCTATTTCTACCTAATTAGTATCTGTGAGGCAGTGATCGGTGTCATATGCGAGGGTAAATATGTATCCCTCAGGATGCGGACGGAGTCCTATCAGACCAGCTGGAGTGCCCTGTGGTCACAGCAGGATGCCTGTGAGTCACAGGGCAAAATAAAAGTAAGCGTGGACCTGGTCAAGCTATTTGGCCTAGGCATTAATCAGGAAAAGCCGGTAAGGGCTTTTATTTTTTAAACAGACTGCAGGAAGGAAATGGGGCCAGTCCGTTTCCTCCAGGTCGGGTCTTGCAAATGGCCTATGGCCACAAATTGCAGTTTGAGATAAAAAAACCTCTGAAGAAAAGATTTGGGTGTGTCAGTTTGGTCTTGCTGAGCATTACCTGTGTTAGGCAACAAAGGGCCAAGAAGCCTGGCACCCTTAGCGTACATGGCTGTGCCATAGCCAATGGCAACCGGTCACGGACTGTCTTTGTTTTCCTGGTTGCATTCCAGAGAATCCATTTCATTTTTCTGTTTATGAGTACACTGTACATTAAGCAAGACTTTGTTTTGAACTTTTACCAGGTCGCTGCCTTCTGCACAGCAAGAACACCACAGTAGGGTTGAGCGAAATGGATCAGACAAATTCAAAAATCGCTGACTTCCGGCAAAGTTGAAACCCGACCTGATCCTAGTGTGGGATCGGCCATGAGGTCGGCGATCTTCGCACCAAAGTCGCGTTTTGTATGACGCTTTCAGGGCCATTTTTCAGCCAATGAAGGAGGACGCAGAGTGTGGGCAGCGTGATGACATAGGACTCGGTCCCCACCATCTTAGAGAAGGGCATGACAGTGATTGGCTTGCTTTCGGCGGCGTTACAGGGGCTAAAAAGGGGCGTGCACGCCGACCGCCATCTTACTTCTGCAGATCGTAGCATAGGGAGAGGTTGCCGCAGCTTCGTCAGAAGAAGGGATATAGTTAGGGAGGGAAGATTAACCCCCAAACTGCTTGAGCTGTAGCAATTTCCACTGTCCAACACCACCATTTGTTTGGCTAATCTATCCTTTGGGGATTTTCTCTGAGGCAAGATAGTTTTCCTGCTTCTATCTTTAGGGGTAGTTAGCTCTTAGGCGGTGACGAGGTGCCTAGGGAGAGTTAGGAGCATCCCACGGCTACTTCTAGTGTTGTGTTTAGCTTAGGGACTTCGGTCAGTACAGTTACCACTTCCTTCAGAGCTCGCTCCTTGTTGCTCCTAAACCACCGTATCATAACAGCCGCCTGTTTATTCCTGGTACCAATTTTGAACTGCATTTAGCCTACTTTTTTATTTTGGGCCTACTTACTGTGTCTGCGCCACTCATTACAGTTGTCCTCCACTGAACAAAGTTATGCCGCCTGTTTAGTCCTGTTGCTAATTTTGAACTGCATTTAGCCTACTTTATTATTTGGGCCTATATCTTTGTTTCCTCCTTATCCTACCCATTGCCCAGCCACTGCTAGATGAGTCTGCTGGTACATTGACCCAGACCACTATATTCCCCTTGCACTCTACACAGCCTGAATCTGACCCTGCTTAAAGTCTGGTCCCCTTCCCGCATACTATACCACCTTACACGGGGACAAAGTGGAAGGTGCTGATGAAAGTGCTGGTTCCTTCATCAGGTGGGGGGGCATACTCGTTGGCGACATCACTGGCACAGAGCCCCTCATAGTACGCAAAAGTGTCTCTTGCAATGGGAGGCGCCACCCGCCATCAATCACACCGCCGTCCTATGAGGGGCCCTGTGCCAGTTCCAAGTGCCAATGATTGGGCCCCCCCTGCTTTCTCAGGATCACAGCACTTGCAAAGTTGAAATACTTACCTCTCCCTGCTCCACCGCCGTGACGTATTCCGTGTTTCTTGGGCCCACGAAAATCTTGAGCCAGCCCTACCCCCCCCTACAACTTTAGCCAAATGACCCCCTGTTTTCAATGCCTAACTATTATTATAAAGTAAATTAAGATTGACAAGCTTAAGAAATAAGAATTGTTGTTTTTGGCATTAAAATGGGCACTGTAGGTGCTTTCCTGGCCTCCACTCACTGCCGACTTTGATTCCCCATTGACTTGCAATGAGTTTCGTGTTTCAGTCGGCCCCCGACTTTTCGAAATAATTGTCCGATTTCACCTGACCTAATGTTAGGAGTCGAGTTTCCTCTGCTGCACAGGGGGAATCTCGATCCGTCTCCGCTGCGGTCTCCCATTCTCCTCCAGCCGCAGTGGAGTCTGCTCAGCAGGGACGTCGCTCCCAGTGTCTTGCTCGCTCTCACTCTGTACAGAGAGTTACTGCTGCTTCTTCAGCTCCTGCCATTAAAGTCAGTGCTGGTCAGTGGCGAGCGGACTTCCCTGGGACTAAGTCCTTGTTTGCGCACACTGAGCATGCCCAGAGCAAGATCTCCCGTTGGAGATCGAGGGTCATGTGCTCTGGCTCTGCAGCGCATTCCATTGGTCCTCTTGGCAGGCCCTGGAAGGGCAAAGTTTCTGTGGCCACTTCCTGTCCTGCAATTATATAAACTGCGCATGACCGCACGGCCATGCGCTAGTGTACAATTGAATACGTGTGTTTGTTGTGAGTGCAAGTCGTTCATTAAATACCCCTACCCTATTGTATGACTGTTCGCGTATGGTGTATGGCTGCTATCTAGCGCCCGACTAATCACTCAACGTGTCACACACGTATCAGCGTCTCTATTGCTGTGACCGCCAGTGCGGCGCCACGCGCCAGTAGTGCGCTTCCTGACCCATGTCTGGGTCCTTAGTGGTGCCTGCCAGCACGGCACAGTTCGCACTTCGGTGCTCTAATTATTACAGTTGCCTAACACACCCTGTTGCGGTGTTGTGTCAGCAAGTGGTCTAATCGGACTTCAATCCTAGTTGGGGTTAAGTTCGCTGACTGCTTGCTCGCCTTCTATGTGCGGTACCGCGATCCTGTGACGCAACAGGATCGCTTCCTTCACGTTGGGTGAAGTTTAACCCACGCGAGTATACTTATGAGTACCGCCATATAGTCCGTCATTACTCAGCAGCAGGTTCCATCTCTGCACGGTGGACCCCGGGCTACGAACGCACCGTACACTATCAGTCTTATTATTTGGTGCGTTCCGCTAGCCCTAACACCCGACTTCTGACAAAGTCGGGTTTCGCGAAACCTGACTGGATCCTAAAAAAGTAAAATCGCTCAACTCTACACCACAGCGCTGCAGTATCCGATTTCTTCAGGTGTTTTTGTCACCATGCAGCGCCGTATTCATTCTAAAGGCAATGCCGATGATGGAGATGTTGGGAGCAAAACTATGGGTGGCTCTTGAAATAAGGGTGGCTGGGACTAGTATAGTAATAGGTGATGTCCAGCTGGAGTATTCAGTTCTTTGCATCAGCCAATTGGACAGCACCACACAATACTAAAGCCTCCAGCTTACTGCTGGTAGCTGCCAGATATAGTTTGTTCTATTCTGGTTCAGACTTGAACTGTCTTCCCATGCTTGTATATTTTTTTAGTGTCTGACCCTAGTCTGTTTCCAGATGATTCTTTTAATTTATGATTTTGAACTTTGACTGTCTTTCTGGTTTTGATCTGGCTACCTAACTACCTCAGCCAGCTTGAAGCTGTTATTGGTTTACTGCGATAGAGAGGAGCCAAAAAACCACAGCATGTGCTTTCTTCTACTCCTGCACTGATTAGAAGCACTTCACCTTCATATTGAATGTTCCAGGTTTCTTTTAGCAGGGCAGGGGGTAATCTGCTCAGTTGAGAGCTCCTGGAAGCTTTCCTGCATTAAGGCTCAGATATTCACTGTTAGCTACTCCCATCTCCCATATAATCTGGACCCTGGCAAACACTCATTGTCAGAGTTAGCTTTAGCTGCATGGCTGCAGGTTAATGTTGGTTGTTATTTGAGAAGGTGTTTGGTGGATTTATCTGTGACTGTTGCTAGGTTTTGGGTGTATGATAATTTCTGTTTTTCTCCTACTTTGGTTTAACCCCATCCTCCACTGCCCGGTGTATACCTCTGTTATTTGTGTGAGTATATTTGTATGATTGGTATTTTTCGTTATCCCTCTTCGTATTACCTTGTAAGTCTTGGGATATGGAAAAAGCTCCTGGTCCCGGGACACCTGGCACCATTGGCCAGCAGCTATCTTTTTGGCCCTGAACCAGGGTCACCTCTAAAATATAAAATTATGGTGTACAATGGTAAAAGTCTGAAGGCTAAAGCAACCTGGAATATGCTAAACAGAGTTATTTGCATTTATTCTATACTTGCTTGCCCCTTTAAAGCTGCAAGATGACCACTGACAAAGCACAATTAAAAAAAATTAGCTCACTATACCAATATCTGATATATTCTGTCATTAAAGTATTCCATCATTTGAAATCTGAACTGTTGAGTAGAGCAAACCATTATGTACTGTAAGATAACGCTTACTGCGTGTCTTTGGGAACACTCACTTGGCAAAGGGATAAATGCACTGAGGCTAGATTTTCTTACAAAACAAGTCTATTAGGTTTATTTCTACATCAGCATAGATAAACTACCACCTCCGGAACGTGGTAGTTTGCAACAGCCTGAACACTGTCTGTACATATTCAGGTTTACAGTGGAACCATAGTCCCTCACTGACCCTGGTCAGCATAAAACAGATTACAGTCCGTTACCTGTTGGCGTCCATCACACAGGTTCCCGGATCCCTCTTATCCTCAGAGGTATCCCACAGATATCTCTCACTGACCCCGGTAAGTATCACTCATGGTTATCAGACCATCCACTCTGGAGGTATCGCACAGTCCTTCTTGATCGGGCTCAGACAAGCCAGCACTCGCTTCCATGTGCCAAACACATTTTTTATTACATAGGTGTAACCACACCCAGGTATCTATCACATGGCTAATCAAGTGATCGTGACATCACCACAGGTCCTCAAACAAACAACCATCTTAGGTATTCAGACACATCCCTTTGGGTGGGTTTGTAGGTGACTGGACCCACCCATCTCTTCAATCACCTGGAAGCCTTCCCAATGTAAAATAAATCCCTCAGCAGTAGATCTGCTGAGCAAAACATACCCATGCTTCCATCACAGGGCCACCCACCTACCGCCCATTAATCACATAACCAGTCGCTATGCCACAGCATATTTCTGTAAAATGATAAAGTTTTAGATTATTTATTTTAGTTCAACGTAATGAATATTGTCTACTTTTGTTTGTATTGATTTTTGTCTGTGTTGTCTATCTTTTTTATTTTTTTCAACAAAGATTCTTGTGTCCATGTTGTGAAAGGTATATGACATACTTTAACTGCTTTAGATAATAATAATCATAACACTTTAATAATTAGTACAACACTAAGAAGTATATAATTATATTAATAAATAATTATATTAAAATTTTGGTTTTCCTTGGATTATTTTTATGTAACTATTTCCTGTTTTTATCCATACCCAGTGTAATAAACAATGAACTTCAGTGGACCTTCAGTAATTCAATGTAATAAAACTCTGTCTGTAGTATGCTACTGTCTACGTAACATCAAAACCTTATGCTTTGTCTGCTCCTTTGACCCTCGATGCTATGGACTATTAGCCCTAGAACATTGATAAATTAGTTCTTTCAGGAAGAGAAACAAAGTGCTAAGGCTAATCCCAATAATAGATTATATCCTGGTATCTTTGGCTACATGATAAAATGGTATTCTAACTCAGTGGACATTCAGCAATATATAAATGCCTTTAGGATTCTGCTATTTATATTGCCTTGAAATATTTTTTATATATAAATTTTGTTCATTCATAATATTTATTTCATTTACAGTTTATACAAAAACCATATATTTCAAGGAAAGACTCTAGTACTTTTAGGCTTAGGCACTGTACGCATACTAGTTCCATAACACTACTACCTTGATAGTAACTAAGGGTATATTTTTTTAATATTTGCTTTCTATATTTGGCAGTCTCATTGATACCTAGCACCTATCAATTGTTCCAATATGTATGCTCCCACTATTAAAAAAAATCAAAGGGAGACAGGAAAGGTTAAAGGGAACCTCATGCCCTCCAACCCAGTAGCATGCCCCTATAAATTCCTTTAAGTGCTGGGAATATGCAATATAAGTTCATTTCATACATTACATATTGACTTTGATATCAAAGTTATTACAGTCATAGGGCACCCAATTACAATGTAATTACATGTTTCAGAAAATAAAAATATACAGCAAATTTACAGCTTATCTTACATTTAAAAAATGATAAGTAGTGTTGAGCATTCCGATACTGCAAATATCGGGTATCGGCCGATATTCGCTGTATCGGAGTTCCGATATTTTTACGATATCGAATACCGGAATCGGAAGTTCCCGTAGTGCAATGATGCACTATAAAGGGGTGTGGATGGTGCGTGGGCGGAGACTGCGTGTCTGTGTGTGCGGGGTCTGAGCATGACCGTGGGGGGTCTGTGTGGGCCTGCCGGGGGTCTGTGCGTGACCGTGGAGGGACTGTGTGGGCCTGCCGGGGTCTGTACGGGCCTGCCGGGGGACTGTACGGGCCTGCCGGGGATCTGTGCGGGCCTGCCGGGGGTCTGTGCAGGCTGCCGGGGGTCTGTGCATGCCTCTCGGGGGTTGTGTGTGTGTGCAGGCATTGTTCAATGGGACTACCAGTCCCATCGGGCTATGCCTGCTATAATGACAGTGATTGACACATTAGCCCATGATGGGACAGTTGTAGTCCCATCATCCATTTTTGAACATAAAAAAACAAAACACAAACATATATACTACATACTACATACATACTACATACATTCTACATACATACAACATACTACATACATGCATACAACACACTAAATACTGCATACATACTACATACATACAACATGCATACTACATACATACTATATACATACATACAACATACTACATACTACATACATATTACATGCATACATACTACATATATACTACATACAACATACATACGACATACATACATACATACATACGACATACATACTACATGCATACATACTACATATATACTACATACATACAACATACAAAATACATACATACTAAATACATACATACTACATACATACATACTACATACAAACAACATACATACACACAACATACATACATACTACATACATACATACAAAATACATACTACTTACATACTACATACATGCAACATACTTACTACATACATAATACATACATACAAAATACATACTACATGCATACATACTACATAAATACATACATTAGGCACAAAAACCTCAAAAACATTATGTCAGCGTTACATCTGTGGCTGTAATAAGTACAAGCCACCTCAGCATACAAAACAGAACCCGCTCAAAGTAATAATTATAAATGCGGAGGACACGAGAGCAAACAGGTATATAAAAAATAGAAAGTTTATTAACACACTATAAATATAATAATAGAAAAAAAGTACATACTATATGCAGGAACAACACATGAGAGCACCAAGGACTCCTACCCGCACCCATAAACCATAAACAGTAACCCATGGTCTAACATTAAATCATCCTGAGGTTATGAGGGTGCTCACCTGTAGGCACACGATGGGGAGTCCAGAACCGGGCGTGAGTGCCCCCGACGCGCGTTTCGCGGGTGTAAAAACCCCGCTTTTTCAAGGGGATAACGTCTTTGCCCAGCCAGGACCTTATATCGTACTTTGACCCGGCATGTGATATCCGGTCGGCCAATGGCAGAGGGGAATGGCGGCGCATGCGCCCCACAGCACCAAAGGCTCACCACAGCTGCTGTGCCTACAGGTGAGCACCCTCATAACCTCAGGATGATTTAATGTTAGACCATGGGTTAATGTTAGGTTTATGGGTGCGGGTAGGCTGCCTTAACGTGATCTGCTTACAGCAGGTAACACTTTCTACTTGGGATATGGCAGCTACCCAGCTTAGCATTCGGTGTGGAGTCCTTGGTGCTCTCATGTGTTGTTCCTGCATATAGTATGTACTTTTTGTCTATTATTATATTTATACTGTGTTAATAAACTTTCTATTTTATATACCTGTTTGCTCTCGTGTCCTCCGCATTTATAATAAATACATACATACTACATACATACTACAGTACATACATACAACATACATGCAAGCATACTACATACATATGACATACATACATACAACATACATACAACATACATACATAATACATACATACTACATACATACATACATGCATACTACATACTGTAAGACTCATGCTGGTGTGGTAGATGGAGGCAGGTATATCTCGCCCAGGTGTTTGTTCTATGTGAATTAGGCCACTCAGTTTCTTCAGGGTGCTAATGGGTTAATGATTGCAGGAATAAAAGATGACCAGCTGGGTGTTTCCAGTGTCTGCCTGGGGCACACAGATTGCCTGCCTGTGTGAGACAAACGTGAGTGAAGAGCTCTGCTCAAGATCTGTGTGATGTTAGCTGGGTGGGAGAAGCCCCCCCCAGTTGTTGAGATAGCAACGTATTTGTTTAGTTAGTGCCGGACAGGCTAGGATTTATTTTTATGTTTTGTTTTTTGTGTTGCTTTCACGTTAATAAATCTGACCTGAGGTCAGCCTGCTCAGAAACCTGCTGTACGCCTCAGATTCAATGCACAAACCACGTGTCCTTTGACCCCAGCAAAGGCGATCCCAGAGTGTTTTGTCACATTGTGGTGGAGAACGCGGGCATACCGTGGCACAGGCGACAGCATGGAAAACATGGTGAAAGCCTTAGTACAGTCCACTGCCGTACAGCAGCAGGCCACTGCCGCACAGCACGAAGCTAATCACTTGATGGCCGCACAGCTGAAGGAGTTACTGGACATGACGGTTGCAGACCGCCAACTTCTCCAACAGGTGGCGCAGCGCCTGGTGAGCATGCCTGATGCTGACCCGGAAGCAGAGTCCAGAAGGATCCATGTGAGTCGATACTGGCAAAAGCTGACTGCAGAAGATGACGTCGAGGCATACCTGACAACGTTTGAGCGGACGGCGTTGAGAGAGAAGTGGACGAAGGCACGATGGGCCGACTTGATTGCCCCGTTTCTCTCCGGCGAGGCCCAAAAAGCTTACCATGATTTGGACCCAGAGGTCGCTTAGGACTTTGAGAAACTGAAAGCTGAGATCCTGGCCCGGCTGGGTGTGACGACGGCTGTCCGGGCACAGAGGGTACATCAGTGGACATACCAGCAAGATAAACCGGCGCGGTCTCAGATGTTCGACCTGATCTACTTAACAAAGAAATGGCTGCAACCCGAGGTACTGACAATACCCGAAATAATCCAGCGGGTTGTCCTGGACAAGTACCTGAGAGTACTACCCCCAGCACTGAAAAGGTGGGTAAGCCAAGGAAATCCCTCGACAGCGGATCAACTTGTGGAGTTGGTCGAGCGTTATTCCATAGCAGAAGGACTTCCTGACGACACCGCCAACCCCCGGTCTGTGCCTCCTCCTCGTGGAACCGGTAAGACTGTTCCAGGGACCACGGGTGAAGGAAAATCGCTTAAAACTGTGGGGGAGGAGTCCGGGACTGCTCGCACTCCGAGACCAAGAGTATTGGACGGTGGTCTCAGTAGGGGACCTGTTAGGTGTTTCCGCTGCCATGAGAAGGGTCATATTTCTGCGAACTGTCCTGTTACCGCTGAACCCATGCAGTGCGACGTTATAGACTCTAAAAAACGCATGTCTTTGGTTACACAGCTAGTGAGTGTGAATGCGGGTGAAAATGATAGATGGGGTACCCGTAGAACCTGACACTAGGCTAGCGTACCCGTATATGGTTCTTGAAAATGATTTGCTCTACCAGGTAGAAAAAAAAGGGGAAGACACAGTGCAACGGTTAGTGGTACCCAAACCTTATCGGCGGAAGGTACTGGATTTGTCCCACGGACATATAATGGGGGGACATCTGGGGGTACAGAAAACCACAGAAAGGATATTGCATTGTTTTGTGTGGCCTGGAATACATTGTGATGTGCGTAACTATTGTGAGTCCTGTCCAGAGTGCCAAATCGCGGCCCCTAAATCTCAGTTCCGTAGCCCTTTGGTACCCCTTCCTATCATCGGGGTCCCTTTTGAGAGAATTGGGATGGATTTGGTTGGGCCCCTTCCCCGATCCGCACGTGGGCACCAACATATCCTCGTCATCGTGGACTATGCCACTCGTTACCCGAAAGCCGTCCCTTTGCGTAACACAGCTACCAAGACGATCGCCAAGGAATTGGTACAAGTGTTTAGTCGGGTGGGAATTCCAAAACAGATACTCACCGACCAGGGGACTCCCTTTATGTCGAGGGTAATGAAGGAGCTCTGCAGGCTCTTACAAATAGACCCGTTGCGTACGTCTGTCTATCACCCTCAAACAGATGGCCTGGTTGAGCGCTTCAACAAAACCTTAAAACAGATGCTCCGGAAGGCGATAGACAAAGATGGGAAGAACTGGGATTACTTGTTACCCTATTTGCTGTTTGCCATTAGGGAAGTTCCCCAGTCTTCCACAGGGTTTTCGCCTTTCGAACTGTTGTACGCCCGTCGTCCCCGGGGACTGCTGGACGTCGCAAAAGAAACCTGGGAAGGTCAAGTCACTCCCTTTAAAACGGTGATCGACCATGTAACACAAATGCAGGATCATATTGCCGCTGTCATGCCCATTGTTAGGGACCATATGTTACAGGCCCAGGGAGCCCAGAGGCAAAGTTATGATAGAGGCGCTAAGGTCCGTACATTTGCACCCGGCGATAGGGTGTTGGTCCTAATCCCTACGGTGGATAGTAAATTCCTGGCGAAATGGCAGGGCCCATTTGAGGTCCGAGAAAGAGTTGGTGAAGTGAACTATAAAGTGTACTAGCCGGGTAAGAGAAAACCGGAACAGATTTATCATGTGAATCTGATAAAATCCTGGAAAGACCGCTCTGCTCTAATGGCGGATCTGCCCCGTCCGGTTTGTTCACCTACTGTACCAGAGGTGCAGGTTGCTGAGACTCTCTCAGAACGACAAAAATCTGAGGTTAAGCAATTTTTGTTACAGAGCCGACAGTTTTTCTCCGAAAAACCTGGCCGGACTAAGTTGGTGAAACATGAGATTGTCACAGAGCCTGGTGTCACTGTTCATGTGAAGCCCTACCAGATTCCGGAAGCCCGCCGTGAAGCCGTCTCCCGGGAAGTGATGGCAATGTTGGACTTAGGAGTCATTGAGGAGTCACACAGCGCCTGGTCCAGTCCAATTGTGTTGATACCTAAACCGGATGGCTCCATCCGGTTTTGTAATGACTTTAGGAAACTGAATGCAGTTTCTAAATTTGATGCGTACCCTATGCCCCGGGTCGATGAGTTGATCGACCGGCTTGGTAAAGCCCGATACATTACGACCCTGGATTTAACAAAGGGGTACTGGCAGATTCCTCTGGCCGAGGCGGCCAGAGAGAAGACGGCATTTGCTACACCGGAAGGTCTGTTCCAGTATGTCTATATGCCGTTTGGACTTCACGGAGCTCCCGCAACGTTCCAGAGATTGATGGATCGAGTCTTGAGGCCTCACAGACAGTACGCTTCTGCCTACCTGGATGATATCGTAATTTACAGCATGGACTGGGAAACTCATCTCCAGAAGGTACAAGCGGTGATTGATGACCTGCGAGATGCAGGTTTAACGGCAAACCCCAAGAAATGCCACATCGGGCTTGAAGAAGCCCGATACTTGGGCTACGTGATTGGCCGAGGAGTGGTTAAACCCCAGATCGACAAAATACAGGCAATTCAGGGCTGGCCACAACCAGTGAACAAGAAACAAGTGCAGGCTTTCCTGGGGATTGCCAGCTATTATCGCCGCTTCATACCCAATTTTGCAGCCATGGCTACTCCCTTGACGGATCTTACCAAGGGGAAGGGTTCCGTCATAGTAAAATGGACCTCAGCTGCTGAAGAGGCCTTCCACAGCCTGAAACGGGCTTTGTGCTCTCAGCCCGTACTAGTGACTCCTGATTTCAGCAGCGAGTTTGTGGTACAAACTGATGCCTCTGATACTGGTGTCGGAGCTGTACTTTCCCAGGAGAGGGACGGAGTCGAACACCCGGTCCTCTATCTCAGTCGGAAACTGAATGTACATGAGCAGAGGTATGCGGTGGTTGAAAAAGAGTGCCTAGCCATTAAATGGGCTCTCAACTCCCTCAAGTATTACCTGGCTGGTAGGAAGTTTAGGCTGGTCACAGACCATGCCCCTCTCAAGTGGATGCACCTCCACAAGGACCATAATAGTCGGGTAACCCGGTGGTTCCTTGCCCTGCAGGCTTACTCTTTTACGGTGGAGCACCGACCTGGGGTGCAGATGGGGAACGCCGATGCCCTATCCCGAGTGCACTGTTTCAAAAGTGTTCTTGCTCGACCGGAGTGGTCTGAGCAAGGGGGGGGGATATGTAATACTCATGCTGGTGTGGTAGATGGAGGCAGGTATATCTCGCCCAGGTGTTTGTCCTATGTGAATTAGGCCACTCAGTATCTTCAGGGTGCTAATGGGTTAATGATTGCAGGAATAAAAGATGACCAGCTGGGTGTTTCCAGTGTCTGCCTGGGGCACACAGATTGCCTGCCTGTGTGAGACAAACGTGAGTGAAGAGCTCTGCTCAAGATCTGTGTGATGTTAGCTGGGTGGGAGAAGCCCCCCCAGTTGTTGAGATAGCAACGTATTTGTTTAGTTAGTGCTGGACAGGCTAGGATTTATTTTTATGTTTTGTTTTTTGTGTTGCTTTCACGTTAATAAATCTGACCTGAGGTCAGCCTGCTCAGAAACCTGCTGTACGCCTCAGATTCAATGCACAAACCACGTGTCCTTTGACCCCAGCAAAGGCGATCCCAGAGTGTTTTGTCACAATACATACATATATACAACATACTACATACATACTACATTCATACATACTACATACATACAACACACATATGACATACATACCACATGCATACATACTACATATATACTACATACAACATACTACATACCTACAACATACATATTACATACATACTACATACAATACATTCATACATTACATACAATACATACAGTACATATAGAAATACAGTACATATAACATAGAGTATATACTCACCATTAGGGTTGAGCGAAACGGGTCGTTCATTTTCAAAAGTCGCCGACTTTTGGCAAAGTCGGGTTTCATGAAACCCGATCCGACCCCTGTGCGGGGTCGGCCATGCGGTACGCGACTTTCGCGCCAAAGTCGCGTTTCAATGATGCGAAAAGCGCCATTTCTCAGCCAATGAAGGTAAACGCAGAGTGTGGGCAGCGTGATGACATAGGTCCTGGTCCCCACCATCTTAGAGAAGGGCATTGCAGTGATTGGCTTGCTGTCTGCGGCGTCACAGGGGCTATAAAGGGGCGTTCCCGCCGACCGCCATGTTACTGCTGCTGATCTGAGCATAGGGAGAGGTTGCTGCCGCTTCGTCAGAAGCAGGGATAGCGTTAGGCAGGGTCCATTAACCACCAAACCGTTGTGCTGTAGCGATTTCCACTGCCCAACACCACCTTCGGTGTGCAGGGACAGTGGAAGCTACATTTTTTTTTTCCCCTCAGCGCTGTAGCTCATTGGGCTGCCCTAGAAGGCTCCCTGATAGCTGCATTGCTGTGTGTACGCCGCTGTGCAAACCAACTGCTTTTTTCAAAGCACAAATCCTCTTGTTCCTTCCTTTCTGCACAGCTATCTTTTTTGTTTGTCCACACTTTTTATTTAATTTGTGCATCAGTCCACTCCTTATTGCTGCCTGCCATACCTGGCTGAGATTACTGCAGGGAGATAGTAATTGTTGGACACTCCCTGTTTTTTTTTTGTTTTTTTTTGTGGGAGATTAAGATTGACATTTCTGCTAGAGTGCCATCCCTGTGTGTGCCATCTCTCACTCAGTGGGCCATAGAAAGCCTATTTATTTTTTTGCTTGATTTGGGTTCTAAAATCTACCTGAAAAAATCACTACATCAATCAGTGGGAGAAAAATATTGGCCTCAGGGCTTGTGTGCCACTCCTGACTCCTGTGTGCATCATCACTCACTCAGTGGGCCATAGAAAGCCTATTTTTTTTTTTTGCTTTATTTGGG
The DNA here is from genome assembly GCF_032444005.1 of Ranitomeya imitator. Classification (NCBI taxonomy): domain Eukaryota; kingdom Metazoa; phylum Chordata; class Amphibia; order Anura; family Dendrobatidae; genus Ranitomeya; species Ranitomeya imitator. The sequence goes on along the minus strand of NC_091283.1, from coordinate 115,020,651 downwards.
TTCTAAATTCTACCTGAAAAAATCAATAAATCAATCAGTGGGAGATTAATATTGGCCTTTGGGCTTGTGTGCCAGTCCTAAGCGTGCCATCTCTCTCTCTCAGATAGTGGGCCATAGAAAGCCTATTTATTATTTTTTTTATTGGGTTTATAAATTTTCCCTGGAACAAAAAAAAAAAGTGGGAGATTAATATTGGCCTCTGGGCTTGTGTGCCAGTCCTGAGCGTGCCATCTCTCTCACAAATAGTGGGCCATAGAAAGCCTATTTATTTTTTTTTTTTTTGGTTTTATAAATTCTCCCTGAAAAAAAAAGGAGATTAATATTGGCCTTTGGGCTTGTGTGCCAGTCCTAAGCGTGCCATCTCTCTCTCTCAGATAGTGGGCCATAGAAAGCCTATTTATTATTTTTTTTATTGGGTTTATAAATTTTCCCTGGAACAAAAAAAAAAAAGTGGGAGATTAATATTGGCCTCTGGGCTTGTGTGCCAGTCCTGAGCGTGCCATCTCTCTCACAAATAGTGGGCCATAGAAAGCCTATTTATTTATTTTTTTTTGGTTTTATAAATTCTCCCTGAAAAAAAAAAGGGAGATTAATATTGGCCTTTGGGCTTGTGTGCCAGTGCTAAGCGTGCCATCTCTCTCTCTCAGATAGTGGGCCATAGAAAGCCTATTTATTATTTTTTTTATTGGGTTTATAAATTTTCCCTGAAAAAAAATAAAAAGTGGGAGATTAATATTGGCCTCTGGGCTTGTGTGCCAGTCCTGAGCGTGCCATCTCTCTTACAAATAGTGGGTCATAGAAAGCCTATTTATGTTTTTGGTTGATTTGGGTTCTAAATTCTACCTGAAAAAATCAATAAATCAATCAGTGGGAGATAAATATTGGCTTCTGGGCTTGTGTGCCACTCCTGACTCCTGTGTGCGTCATCTCTCACTCAGTGGGCCATAGAAAGCCTATTTTTTGTTTTATTTGTGTTATAAATTCTCCCTGAAAAAATCATTTTTATTTTATTTGGTTTCTAAATTCTTCCTGAAAAAAATCATTTTTTTTTTTTATTATTTTTTTTTTTAAAGTCTCCCTGGAAAAAAAAAAAAATCAAATCAGTGGGAGATTAATATTGCCCTTTCTGCTTGTGTGCCAGTCTTGACTCCTGGGTGTGCCATCTCTCTCTCTCTCTCCAATTGTGGGCCCTAGAAAGCCTATTATTTTTTTAGCTTGATTTGGGTTCCAAAATCTACCTGAAAAAATCACTACATCAATCATTGGGAGAACAATATTGGCCTCTGGGCTTGTGTGCCACTCCTGACTCCTGTGTGCGTTCTCTCTCACTCAGTGGGCCATAGAAAGCCTTTTTTTGTTTTATTTGTTTTCTAAATTCTCCCAGAAAAAATCATTTTATTTTATTTGGTTTCTAAATTCTTCCTGAAAAAATCATTTTATTCTATTATTTTTTTTTCCTAAAGTCTCCCTGAAAAAAAAAAAAAAATCAAATCAGTGGGAGATTAATATTGCCCTTTCTGCTTGTGTGCCAGTCTTGACTCCTGGGTGTGCCATCTCTCTCTCTCTCTCTCCAATTGTGGGCCATAGAAAGCCTATTATTTTTTTAGCTTGATTTGGGTTCCAAAATCTACCTGAAAAAATCACTACATCAATCAGTGGGAGATAAATATTGGCCTCTGGGCTTGTGTGCCACTCCTGACTCCTGTGTGCGTCATCTCTCACTCAGTGGGCCATAGAAAGCCTTTTTTTGTTTTATTTGTTTTCTAAATTCTCCCAGAAAAAATCATTTTATTTTATTTGGTTTCTAAATTCTTCCTGAAAAAATCATTTTATTCTATTATTTTCTTTTCCTAAAGTCTCCCTGAAAAAAAAAAAAAATCAAATCAGTGGGAGATTAATATTGCCCTTTCTGCTTGTGTGCCAGTCTTGACTCCTGGGTGTGCCATCTCTCTCTCTCTCTCCAATTGTGGGCCATAGAAAGCCTATTATTTTTTTAGCTTGATTTGGGTTCCAAAATCTAGCTGAAAAAATCACTACATCAATCAGTGGGAGATAAATATTGGCCTCTGGGCTTGTGTGCCACTCCTGACTCCTGTGTGCATCATCTCTCACTCAGTGGGCCATAGAAAGCATTTTTTTGTTTTATTTGTTTTCTAAATTCTCCCAGAAAAAATCATTTTATTTTATATGGTTTCTAAATTCTTCCTGAAAAAATCATTTTATTCTATTATTTTTTTTTCCTAAAGTCTCCCTGAAAAAAAAAAAAAAATCAAATCAGTGGGAGATTAATATTTACATTTGTGCTTCAGTGACAGTCCTGCGTGTGTGGCATCTCTCTCATTTGTTGCCACCAACAACAGAGTGTGTAACATTGTGCCTGATTTTCGTTGTGGTCTCACTCACCTGTAAAGAGGTAGCTAAATCATACTGAAGTTATAGCTCACCGTGTAAGTTGTGTGACAGCAACAAATACCGTTAGTTTGGTTACGTTTTTAAAACAATGAGGAAGTCTGATGGAAGAGGTCGTGGCCGGGGGCGTTCATTGTCAGCTGGTAATGAGGGTAATGGTAGTGGTGGAGCATCAGCTGGTCGTGGGAAAAAAAATATTGCACCTAAGTCTGGAGCTGTGGAGCCAGGTTCGTCGTCTGGCTACACAAGGCCTCGAACGCTCCCTTTTCTGGGAGTAGGAAAACCGCTTTTAAAGCCGGAGCAGCAAGAGCAAGTTTTGGCTTATCTTGCTGACTCAGCCTCTAGCTCTTTTGCCTCCTCTCGTGAAACTGGTAAATGTCAAAGCAGCGCGTCGTTAGTGGATGTTCACGGTCAGGGACAAGTCGCTTCCTTGTCCTCTTCAGCAAAAACAACAACAGAGAAGAATGCAGCAGGCGACACAACGGGTTACTCCATGGAGCTCTTTACACATATCGTCCCTGGCTTAGAAAGTGAAGCAGTTAACAGTCCATGCCCATTATAAGTTGAATCTGACATGGAGTGCACTGATGCACAGCCACAGCCAGACTACTATGCTGGTCCTTTGACTCAGACCACAACATTGCCCTCGCAGGGTGCTGATCAAGAATCAGACCCTGATGAGACTATGTTGCCCCATCACGAACGCTATACCACCGACCGACACGGTGACACAGACGAAGTTGCACACGAGCTACAAGAAGAGGTAATAGATGACCCAGTTCTTGACCCCGATTGGCAGCCATTGGGGGAACAGGGTGCAGGCGGCAGCAGTTCTGAAGCAGAGGAGGAGGGGCCGCAGCAGGCATCAACATCGCAACAGGTTCCATCTGCCGGGCCCGTATCTTGCCCAAAACGCGTGGCAAAGCCAAAACCTGTTGGAGGACAGCGTGGCCATCCGGTTAAAGCTCAGTCTGCAATGCCTGAAAAGGTATCCGATGCTAGAAAGAGTGCAGTCTGGCATTTTTTTAAACAACATCCAATTGATCAGCGCAAAGTCATCTGTCAAAAATGTTCAACTACCTTAAGCAGAGGACAGAATCTGAAAAGTCTCAATACAAGTTGCATGCATAGACATTTAACCACCATGCATTTGCAAGCCTGGACTAACTACCAAACGTCCCTTAAGGTTGTAGCACCCTCGGCCAATGAAGCTAGTCAGGAACGCAACATCCCTTCCGGCAGTGTAGGGCCACCATTTTCCGCACCACCTGCAGTATCTGTGCAGGTTTCTTTGCCAGGCCAAAGCAGTCAGGGTCAGGGAATCACCAGTTTCGTAGTAGGAAACACTGCATCTAGGGCACCGGCGGCAACAATACCATCTCCCACCGTCTCTCAGTCTGCCATGTCCACCGGCACCCCCGCTAGTTCCACGATCTCCAGCTCTCCAGTCCAGCTCACCCTACATGAGACTATGGTTAGAAAAAGGAAGTACTTAGCCTCGCATCCGCGTACACAGGGTTTGAACGCCCACATAGCTAGACTAATCTCGTTAGAGATGATGCCCTACCGGTTAGTTGAAAGCGAAGCTTTCAAAGCCCTGATGGACTAAGCTGTACCACGCTACGAGCTACCCAGTTGACACTTTTTTTCCAGAAAAGCCATCCCAGCCCTCCACCAGCATGTTAAAGAGCGCATCGTCCATGCACTCAGGCAATCTGTGAGCACAAAGGTGCACCTGACAACAGATGCATGGACCAGTAGGCATGGCCAGGGACGTTACGTGTCCATCACGGCACACTGGGTGAATGTTGTGGATGCAGGGTCCACAGGGGACAGCAAGTTTGGGACAGTTCTGCCTAGCCCACGGTCTAGGAAACAGTTGGCTGTAGCCGTTCGCACCCCCTCCTCCTCCTCTTCGTCCTCCTGCAGAAGCGAGAGCTCGTCCACAGACAGCAGTCGCACAACCACTCCATCCGCAGCTGCCACTGTTGCACACCAGGTCTCCCATTATGGGGCAGCTACTGGCAAACGTCAGCAGGCTGTATTGGCTATGAAGTGTTTGGGCGACAACAGACACACCGCGGAAGTTCTGTCCGAGTTCTTGCAGAAAGAAACGCAGTCGTGGCTGGGCACTGTAGATCTTGAGGCAGGCAAGGTAGTGAGTGATAACGGAAGGAATTTCATGGCTGCCATCTCCCTTTCCCAACTGAAACACATTCCTTGCCTGGCTCACACCTTAAACTTGGTGGTGCAGTGCTTCCTGAAAAGTTATCCGGGGTTATCCGACCTGCTCCTCAAAGTGCGTGGACTTTGCTCACATATCCGCCGTTCGCCCGTACACTCCAGCCGTATGCAGACCTATCAGCGTTCTTTGAACCTTCCCCAGCATCGCCTAATCATAGACGTTGCAACAAGGTGGAACTCAACACTGCACATGCTTCAGAGACTGTGCGAACAGAGGCGGGCTGTTATGTTTTTGTGGGAGGATACACATACACGGGCAGGCAGTAGGATGGCAGACATGGAGTTTTCAGGTGTGCAGTGGTCGAAGATTCAAGACATGTGTCAAGTCCTTCAGTGTTTTGAGGAATGCACACGGCTGGTTAGTGCAGACAACGCCATAATAAGCATGAGCATCCCCCTAATGCGTCTGCTGATGCAAAGTTTGACGCACATAAAGGATCAGGCGTCTGCAGCTGAGGAAGAGGAAAGCCTTGATGACAGTCAGCCATTGTCTGGCCAGGGCAGTGTACAGGACGAGTTAGCGGGCGAAGAGGAGGAGGAGGACGAGGAGGATGATGGGGATGATTATATTTTTAATGAGGAAGCTTTTCCGGGGCCACTGGAAATTGGTGGCGCGGCAAGGCCGGGTTCTGGTTTTTGGAGGGACACAAGTGACGTGGATTTGCCTGAAACTGCCCCTCAACCAAGCACAACCGCATATTTGAGAACTGGAACTTTGGCCCACATGGCGGATTATGCCTTACGTATCCTCAAAAGGGACACACGCATAACTAAAATGATGAACGATGACGATTACTGGTTGGCCTGCCTCCTTGATCCTCGCTATAAAGGCAAATTGCAAAATATAATGCCACATGAGAACTTGGAACTAATATTAGCAACCAAACAATCAACTCTTGTTGACTGTTTGCTTCTGGCATTCCCTGCACACAGCGCCCGTGATCGTTCTCACACGAGCTGCAGGGGCCAGCAGACCAGAGGAGTTAGAGGGGCAGAAATCAGAAGTGGCGTTGGCCAGAGGGGTTTTCTGACCAGGTTGTGGAGTGATTTTGCTATGACCGCAGACAGGACAGGTACTGCAGCATCAATTCAAAGTGACAGGAGACAACATTTGTCCAGTATGGTTACAAACTATTTTTCATCCCTTATCGATGTTCTCCCTCAACCGTCATTCCCATTTGATTACTTGGCATCAAAATTAGACACCTGGCCAGAATTGGCAGAATATGCATTGCAGGAGCTTGCTTGCCCGGCAGCTAGTGTCCTATCAGAAAGAGTATTCAGTGCTGCAGGTTCAATACTAACAGAAAAAAGGACTCGTCTGGCTACCCAAAATGTAGATGATCTAACCTTCATTAAAATGAACCACAACTGGATTTCGAAATCTTTTGCCCCACCTTGCCCGGCTGACACCTAGCTTTCCTATGAAAAGGTCTTGCCTGTGGACTATTCTGAATGCCTTTTCCAATCTCGTAATTTTCTGCACCTGATTGTCCAGCATACGACATGTTTACACCTCACTAAATGGCCAAACTCCCCACACGGGGCCGTGGTATCAACACTTGGCGACAGCACCCGTGAGAGTGCTGTTTGTCTGAAGAGGTGGGTGTGCCCGCTTTTGGTCGATGGCACTGCCACTGGGTCCCTCCTAGTACAATAAAGTGTCTCTGGCGGTGGTGGTGCGCACCCAACGTCAGACACACCGTTGTAATATGAGGGGCCCTGGGCCTGTACCGCCGGCCACAAGACAGTTCCCCCCCCCCCCAGCTCAAACAGTGCTCTACCACTTGCAAAATTATCTCACAGCTCCACCAATGTTTAGTCTATGCGCTGACATCCTTCAATGCCTGCCACTGACAATACCATTGTATTGACATTTTTGTTATGTTAGGCCTTCGAAGCCTGTCTGCGGTCACTCCTTCCATTATGCCTCCACTGACCACACCACTGCTGCCCGTGTACCCCTGGAACCAATTTAAAATTGCCTACAGCCATGTGTTATTATTTTAGGCCTTCGATGCCTGTCTGCGGTCACTCCTTACAATATGCCTCCACTGACCACACCACTGCTGCCCGTGTACCCCTGGAACCAATTTAAAATTGCCTACAGCCAGCCCAATTATTTTATTTTAGGCCTTCGATGCCTGTCTGCGGTCCGTTCTTTCTACTACTACTACACTGACCAGGCCACTGCTGCCCGTGTACCCCTGGAACCAATTTAAAATTGCCTACAGCCATGTGTTATTATTTTAGGCCTTCGATGCCTGTCTGCGGTCACTCCTTACAATATGCCTCCACTGACCACACCACTGCTGCCCGTGTACCCCTGGAACCAATTTAAAATTGCCTACAGCCAGCCCAATTTTTTTATTTTAGGCCTTCGATGCCTGTCTGCGGTCACTCCTTCCACTAGGCCTCCACTGACCACACCACTGCTGCCCGTGTACCCCTGGAACCAATTTAAAATTGCCTACAGCCATGTGTTATTATTTTAGGCCTTCGATGCCTGTCTGCGGTCACTCCTTACAATATGCCTCCACTGACCACACCACTGCTGCCCGTGTACCCCTGGAACCAATTTAAAATTGCGTACAGCCAGCCCAATTTTTTTATTTTAGGCCTTCGATGATTGTCTGCAGTCCGTTCTTTCTACTACTACTACACTGACCAGGCCACTGCTGCCCGTGTACCCCTGGAACCAATTTAAAATTGCCTACAGCCATGTGTTATTATTTTAGGCCTTCGATGCCTGTCTGTGGTCACTCCTTACAATATGCCTCCACTGACCACACCACTGCTGCCCGTGTACCCCTGGAACCAATTTAAAATTGCCTACAGCCAGCCCAATTTTTTTATTTTAGGCCTTCGATGCCTGTCTGCAGTCCGTTCTTTCTACTACTACTACACTGACCAGGCCACTGCTGCCCGTGTACCCCTGGAACCAATTTAAAATTGCCTACAGCCATGTGTTATTATTTTAGGCCTTCGATGCCTGTCTGCGGTCACTCCTTACAATATGCCTCCACTGACCACACCACTGCTGCCCGTGTACCCCTGGAACCAATTTAAAATTGCCTACAGCCAGCCCAATTTTTTTTATTTTAGGCCTTCGATGCCTGTCTGCGGTCACTCCTTCCACTAGGCCTCCACTGACCACACCACTGCTGCCCGTGTACCCCTGGAACCAATTTAAAATTGCCTACAGCCAGCCCAATTTTTTTATTTTAGGCCTTCGATGCCTGTCTGTGGTTTGTTCTTTCTACTACTACTACACTGACCAGGCCACTGCTGCCCGTGTACCCCTGGAACCAATTTAAAATTGCCTACAGCCATGTGTTATTATTTTAGGCCTTCGATGCCTGTCTGCGGTCACTCCTTCCACTAGGCCTCCACTGACCACACCACTGGTGCCCGTGTACCCCTAGAACCTATTTATAATTGCATAGAGCATCCTTTTTTTAATAGTTGGCGTACAAAGTCTGTCTGCGGTTCACTATTGAAATTGTCCTCCACTGCCCAGAGCACTGCAGCTTGTGTACCCTTGTAACTTTTTTCTGCTGCAGTGAGCCACATTTTTGGTTTGAGTCCTACTACCTGTGTCTGTCTGCGCCACTCAATTCAGCTGTGTTCCTTTGAAAAAAGCTGAGCGTCAATAGTCTTCTTTTCAGCCTCTAGGAATTTTAAAACTGCATTGGGTGTACAACTTTGGTAGGGCCTACTAACGGTGTCTGCCTCCCCAAGGTGTTCCCCAGGTTTCCTCTCCATTGCTTCAATCTTCATGCTCTCGTTTAGTAGTTGTTGGAAACTACGCTGCATTAGGCCTACAAATTGGGTATGGGGTGTAGAGAGATGGTGTGTTCCACTCCAAGGTGTTCTCCAGGTTGCCTTTCCTGAGCTTCAATCTTCATGCTCTCGTTTAGTAGTTGTTGGAAACTACGCTGCATTAGGCCTACAAATTGGGTATGGGGTGTAGAGAGATGGTGTGTTCCACTCCAAGGTGTTCTCCAGGTTGCCTTTCCTGAGCTTCAATCTTCATGCTCTAGTTTAGTAGTTGTTGGAAACTACGCTGCATTAGGCTTACAAATTGGGTATGGGGTGTAGAGAGATGGTGTGTTCCACTCCAAGGTGTTCTCCAGGTTGCCTTTCCTGAGCTTCAATCTTCATGCTCTCGTTTAGTAGTTGTTGGAAACTACGCTGCATTAGGCCTACAAATTGGGTATGGGGTGTAGAGAGATGGTGTGTTCCACTCCAAGGTGTTCCCCAGGTTTCATCGACATTGGTTCGATCTTCATGCTCTCGTTTAGTAGTTGTTGGAAACTACGCTGCATTAGGCCTACAAATTGGGTATGGGGTGTAGAGAGATGGTGTGTTCCACTCCAAGGTGTTCCCCAGGTTTCCTCTCCATTGCTTCGATCTTCATGCTCTCGTTTAGTAGTTGTTGGAAACTACGCTGCATTAGGCCTACAAATTGGGTATGGGGTGTAGAGAGATGGTGTGTTCCACTCCAAGGTGTTCTCCAGGTTGCCTTTCCTGAGCTTCGTTCTTCATGCTCTCGTTTAGTAGATGTTGGAAACTACGCTGCATTAGGCCTACAAATTGGGTATGGGGTGTAGAGAGATGGTGTGTTCCACTCCAAGGTGTTCTCCAGGTTGCCTTTCCTGAGCTTCAATCTTCATGCTCTCGTTTAGTAGTTGTTGGAAGCTACGCTCCATTAGGCCTACAAATTGGGTATGGGGTGTAGAGAGATGGTGTGTTCCACTCCAAGGTGTTCTCCAGGTTGCCTTTCCTGAGCTTCAATCTTCATGCTCTCGTTTAGTAGTTGTTGGAAACTACGCTGCATTAGGCCTACAAATTGGGTATGGGGTGTAGAGAGATGGTGTGTTCCACTCCAAGGTGTTCTCCAGGTTGCCTTTCCTGAGCTTCAATCTTCATGCTCTCGTTTAGTAGTTGTTGGAAACTACGCTGCATTAGGCCTACAAATTGGGTATGGGGTGTAGAGAGATGGTGTGTTCCACTCCAAGGTGTTCCCCAGGTTTCCTCTGTATTGCTTCGATCTTCATGCTCTCGTTTAGTAGTTGTAGAAAACTACACTGCATTAGGCCTACAAATTGGGTATGGGGTGTAGAGAGATGGTGTGTTCCACTCCAAGGTGTTCCCCAGGTTTCGACCACATTGCTTCGGTCTTCCTACTCTCGTTTAGTAGTTGTAGAAAACTACACTGCATTAGGCCTACAGATTGGGTATGGGGTGTAGAGAGACGGTGTGTTACACTCCAAGGTGTTCCCCAGGTTTCGTCCACATTGCTTCGATCTTCCGACTCTCGTTTAGTAGTTGTTGAAAACTACACTGCATTAGGCCTACAAATTGGGTATGGGGTGTAGAGAGATGGTGTGTTCCACTCCAAGGTGTTCTCCAGGTTGCCTTTCCTGAACTTCTATCTTCAGGCTCTCATTAAATTGTAGTTAAATGGAACAACTGCATTTGGCGTACTAGTTGGTTTGGAGCCTACTATCGGTGTCTGCCACTCCTTGCTGTTCTCCTGGTTTCCTGTCCTGAAATTCCATTTTCAGGCTCTTGTTAAGTAGTTGTTAATGTTAGACTGCATTTGGCCTACTAGTTGGGTTGGGGCCTACTATCGGTGTCTGCCACTCCTTGCTGTTCTCCTCAACTGAACAAAGCTGGGCCGCCTGTTTACTACGGTTGCCAATTTTGAACTGCATGTCGACTACTTACTGATTTGGGCCAACTCTCTGTGTCAGCCTCTCATTCCAGTTGTCCTCCACTGCAATGCCCCCTGGTTAGTCCTGTGTTACCAATTTTGAACTGCATTTAGCCCACTTTATTCTTTGGGCCTATATCTGTGTTTCCTCCTCATCCTGCCCATTGCCCAGCCAGTGATAGATGAGTCTGCTGGTACATTGACCCATAACGCAAAATTCCCCGTGCACGCTACACAGCAAGATTGTGACCCTGCTGAAAGTCAGGTTCCTCTTCCCGCATACCATACCACCTTACACGAGGACAAAGAGTAAGGTGCAGATGAAAGTGCAGGTTCCTTCATCAGGTGGGGGGAGGAATACTAGTTGGCGACGTCACTGGCACAGGGCCTCTCATAGTATGCAAAAGTGTTGCTGCCGCTGGGAGGCGCCCCCGCCGTGCAAACACACCGCTGTACTTTGAGGGGCCCTGTGCCAGTGCCAATGCCAACGAGTGGGCCCCCCCTGCTTGCTCAGGATCACAGCACTTGCAAAGTTTAAATACTTACCTCTCCCTGCTCCACTGCCGTGACGTGGTCCAGATTTACTGGGCCCACTAATTACTTGAACCAGCCCTACCCCCCACAACTTTAGCCAAATGACCCCCAATTTCAAATGCCTTCCAATTATTATAAGGTAAATTACGATTGACAAGCTTCTTTAACAAGAATGGATGTTTTTGCCATTAAAATGGGCAGTGTAGGTGTTTTCCTGGCCTCCACTCACTGCCGACTATGCTCCCCCATTGACTTGCATTGGGTTTCGTGTTTCGGGCGATACCCGACTTTTCGCGATAATCGGCCGATTCCACTTGACTCGACTTCTAAGATAGTCGGGTTTCGCGAAACACGGCTCGACTCTAAAAAGGTCAAGGTCGCTCAACCCTACTCACCATCACTTGTCACTTTGTTCCCCGAAGCCAGTGTCATCTGTAAAAAATCTGAAAATAACAAACTAAAAATATACTCCCTGATCCACAGAAATCCACGAGTGTCCCACGGCGATCTCCCATGGAGAACAGCAACATCAGCTGATGCAACCGCTCTCTAGGGGCTCCAGGAATGCAATGATGGGAGGAAGGTATCCTTCCGCACTGTATTCCTCAGCCACTGTAAAAAAATAATCCCTAGTCTCACTTTTGGCACTGCTGTGTGAGAAATTTCCCACGCAGCACATGCCATAAAGTGAGACTCTGAACTATAGTAACCTCTCAGTGATGCACTGCAGGAGCCATTGTCTCCTGTCAGTGTGTCACTGAAGGTCCTATAGAGCAGTGACATCACCTGATGTCACTGTTTTCTAAGGGAGATCGTCGTGGGACACTCGTTATTAATTGGACTACGGCAGACAGGTAGTATACGGTTTATTATTTTATGCTTTTTGCAGGCGCTGAAGTATGGTAAGTATGGTTAAATGAAGAATATTAAAATACTTTTTTCTGGCTGTGTCTTTTTTCTTAACTCTTTCACTACACTAGGATTACTAATGGATAGGCATCTTATTGACGCCTCTCCATTATTAACCCGGCTTATTATCACCTTACAATAGCAAGGTGACATTATCCCCTTATTACCCCATATCCCATCGCTACACGGGAGTAGGAAGAGAGGGACTAAGTCCCGGAATTTCCGCATCTTACGGATGCACCATTTCTGGGGCGGCTTCGGACTGGTATTTGTAGCCGGGGGGGCAATATCCATGGCCCCTCTCTAGGCTATGAATATCAGCCCGCAGCACTCTGCGTAGCCTTTCTGGCTCTAAAATATAGGGGGACCCCACGTCATTTTTTGAGGGGTCTCCCTATTTTAATAGCCAGTAAAGGCTACGCAGACTGCTGAGGGATGATATTCATAGCCCGGGAGGGGCTGTGGGTATTACCATCTTCCCAGGCTCCAAATATTGACCCCCTGCTGTCGGCTTTCCCCTCTGGCACAGAAAATTGCGCGGGAGCCCACGCCGTTTTTACCATATTTTTATTAACCCCTTCCTGACCTTTGACGCCACGTAGACGTCATGAAAGTCGGTGCCAATCCGACCCATGACGCCTATGTGGCGTCATGGAAAGATCGCATCCCTGCAGATCGGGTGAAAGGGTTAACTCCAATTTTACCCGATCTGCAGGGACAGGGGGAGTGGTAGAACAGCCCGGGGGGGCCATGGCCGATGCTGCAATATCATCGGCCATGGCTGGAAACACTGGTCTGCCCCCCCACCACACCGATCGCCCCCCCAAGCTACCGATCTGTCCTGTACACTGCTCCACTCCCCTCCATCCTCCTATCCGCTCCTCCCGTGATCTTGTCCACTCCCCCGTGCTCCAATCCCACCCCCCTTGCTCTGATCCAACCCCCCTCCACTCCGATCCACCCTCCCATGCTCCGATCCACCCCCGTGCTCCAATCCACCTGCCCATGCTCCGATCCACCCCCCGTGCTCCAATCCACCCCCACGCGCTCCGATCCACCCCGATGCTCCGATCCACCCCCGTGCTCCCCCCACCCCATCATACTTACCGAGCCTCCCGGGGTCCGTCCATCTTCTCCATGGGCACCTCCATCTTCCAAAATAGCGGGCGCATGCGCAGTGCGCCCGCCGAATCTGCCAGCTGGCAGATTCGTTCCAATGTGCATTTTGATCACTGTGATAAAACCTATCACAGTGATCAAAATAAAAAAAATAGTAAATGACCCCCCCCCCCTTTGTCACCCCCATAGGTAGAGACAATAATAAAGTAAAGAAATTTTTTTTCCCACTAAGGTTAGAATTAGGGTTAGGGTTAGGGTTTCGGTATGTGCGCACGTATTCTGGTCCTTTGCGGGTTTTTTCGCTGCGGATTTGATAAATCCGCAGTGCTAAACCTCTGTGGATTTATGGCGGATTTACCGCGGTTTTCCTGCGCATTTCACTGCGGTTTTACACCTGCGATTTTCTATTGGAGCAGTTGTAAAACCGCTGCGGAATCCGCAGAAAGAAGTGACATGCTGCGGAATGCAAACCGCGGCGTTTCCGTGCAGTTTTTCTGCAGCATGTGTACAGTGATTTTTGTTTCCCGTAGGTTTACATTGAACTGCAAACTCACGGGAAACTGCTGCGGATCCTCAGCGTTTTCCGCAGCGTGTGCACATACCTTTAGAATTAGGCTATGTGCACACGGTGCGGATTTGGCTGCGGATCCGCAGCGGATTGGCCGCTGCAGATTCGCAGCAGTGTTCCATCAGGTTTACAGTTCCATGTAAACCTATGGAAAACCAAATCCGCTGTGCCCATGGTGCGGAAAATACCACGCGGAAACGCTGTGTTGTATTTTCCGCAGCATGTCAATTCTTTGTGCGGATTCCGCAGCGCTTTACACCTGTTCCTCAATAGGAATCTGCAGGTGAAATCCGCACAAAAAACACTGGAAATCCGCAGTAAATCCGCAGGTAAAATGCAGTGCATTTTACCCGTGGATTTTTCAAAAATGGTGCTGAAAAATCTCACACGAATCCACAACGTGGGCACATAGCCTTAGGGTTAGGGTTGGAATTAGGGTTGTGGTTAGGGTTGTGATTGGGGTTATGGCTACAGTTGGGATTAGGGTTAGGGGTGTGTTGGGGTTAGTGATGGAGGTAGAATTGAGGGGTTTCCACTGTTTAGGCACATCAGGGGTCTCCAAACGCAACATGGCGCCACCATTGATTCCAGCCAATCTTGTATTCAAAAAGTCAAATGGTGCTCCCTCACTTCCGAGCCCCGACATGCGCACAAACAGTGGTTTACTCCCACATATGGGGTACCAGCATACTCAGGACAAACTGCGCAACAATTACTGGGGTCCTATTTCTCCTTTTACCCTTGTGAAATTAAAAAATTGCTTGCTAAAACATCATTTTTGAGGAAAGAAAAATGATTTTTTATTTTCACGGCTCTGCGTTGTAAACGTCTGTGAAGCACTTGGGGGTTCACAGTGCTCACCACATATCTAGATAAGTTCCTTGGGGGGCCTAGTTTCTAAAATGGGGTCATTTGTGGGGGGTTTCTACTGTTTAGGCACACCAGGGGCTCTGCAAACGCAACGTGACGCCCGCAGACCATTCCATCAAAGTCTGCATTTCAAAAGTCACTACTTCCCTTCTGAGCCCCGACGTGTGCCCAAACAGTGGTTTACCCCCACACATGGGGTATCAGCATACTCAGGAGAAACTGGACAACAACTATTGGGGTCCAATTTCTCCTGTAACCCTAGGGAAAATAAAAAATTCTGGGCTAAAAAATTATTTTTGAGGAAAGAAAACGTATTTATTATTTTCATGGCTCTGCGTTATAAACTTCTGTGAAGCACTTGGGGGTTCAAAGTGCTCACCACACATCTAGATTAGTTCCTTTGTGGGTCTAGTCTCCAAAATGCGGTCATTTGTGGGGGATCTCTAATGTTTAGGCACACAGGGGGCTCTCCAAATGTGACATGGTGTCCGCTAATGATTGGAGCTAATTTTCCATTTAAAAAGCCAAATGGCGGGCCTTCCCTTCCGAGCCCTGCCGTGCGCCCAAACAGTCGTTTACCCCCACATATGGGGTATCAGCATGGTGCGGATTTGGCTGCGGATCCGCAGCGGATTGGCCGCTGCAGATTCGCAGCAGTGTTCCATCAGGTTTACAGTTCCATGTAAACTATGGAAAACCAAATCCGCTGTGCCCATGGTGCGGAAAATACCACGCGGAAACGCTGTGAGGTATTTTCCGCAGCATGTCAATTCTTTGTGTGGATTCCGCAGCGTTTTACACCTGTTCCTCAATAGGAATCTGCAGGTGAAATCCGCACAAAAAACACTGGAAATCCGCAGTAAATCCGCAGGTAAAATGCAGTGCATTTTACCCGTGGATTTTTCAAAAATGGTGCTGAAAAATCTCACACGAATCCACAACGTGGGCACATAGCCTTAGGGTTAGGGTTGGAATTAGGGTTGTGGTTAGGGTTGTGATTGGGGTTATGGCTACAGTTGGGATTAGGGTTAGGGGTGTGTTGGGGTTAGTGATGGAGGTAGAATTGAGGGGTTTCCACTGTTTAGGCACATCAGGGGTCTCCAAACGCAACATGGCGCCACCATTGATTCCAGCCAATCTTGTATTCAAAAAGTCAAATGGTGCTCCCTCACTTCCGAGCCCCGACATGCGCACAAACAGTGGTTTACTCCCACATATGGGGTACCAGCATACTCAGGACAAACTGCGCAACAATTACTGGGGTCCTATTTCTCCTTTTACCCTTGTGAAATTAAAAAATTGCTTGCTAAAACATCATTTTTGAGGAAAGAAAAATTATTTTTTATTTTCACGGCTCTGCGTTGTAAACGTCTGTGAAGCACTTGGGGGTTCACAGTGCTCACCACATATCTAGATAAGTTCCTTGGGGGGCCTAGTTTCTAAAATTGGGTCACTTGTGGGGGGTTTCTACTGTTTAGGCACACCAGGGGCTCTGCAAACGCAACGTGACGCCCGCAGACCATTCCATCAAAGTCTGCATTTCAAAAGTAACTACTTCCCTTCTGAGCCCCGACGTGTGCCCAAACAGTGGTTTACCCCCACACATGGGGTATCAGCGTACTCAGGAGAAACTGGACAACAACTATTTGGGTCCAATTTCTCCTGTAACCCTAGGGAAAATAAAAAATTCTTGGCTAAAAAATTATTTTTGAGGAAAGAAAACGTATTTATTATTTTCATGGCTCTGCGTTATATACTTCTGTGAAGCACTTGGGGGTTCAAAGTGCTCACCACATATCTAGATAAGTTCCTTTCAGGGTCTAGTTTCCAAAATGGGGTCACTTGTGGGGGTTTCTACTGTTTAGCCACATCAGGGTCTCTGCAAAAACGCAATGTGATGCCCGCAGAGCATTCCATCAAAGTCTGCATTTCAAAACGTCACTACTTCACTTTCAAGCCCCGGCATGTGCCCAAACAGTAGTTTACCCCCACATATGGGGTATCACCATACTCAGAAGTAACTGGTAAACAAATATTGGGGTCAAATTTCTCCTGTTACCCTTGGGAAAATAAAAAAATTCTGGACTAAATAATTATTTTTGAGGAAAGAAAACATATTTATTATTTTCACGGCTCTGCGTTATAAACATCTGTGAAGCACTTGGGGGTTCAAAGTGCTCACCACACATCTAGATAAGTTCTTTTCGGGGTCTAGTTTCCAAAATGGGGTCACCTGTGGGGGGTATCTACTGTTTAGCCACATCAGGGGCTCTGCAAACGCAATGTGACGCCGCAGAGCATTCCATCAAAGTCTGCATTTCAAAACATCACTACTTCAATTCCGAGCCCCGGCATGTGCCCAAACAGTGGTTTACCCCCACATATGGGGTATCAGCGTACTCAGGAGAAACGGATCAACAACTTTTGGGGTCAAATTTCTCCTGTTACCTTTGGAAAAATAAAAAATTGCAGGCTAAAAAATCATTTTTGAGAAAAGAATTTTCTTTTTTTAATTTTCATGGCTCTGCGTTATAAACTTCTGTGAAGCACTTGGGGGTTCAAAGTGCTCACCACACATCTAGATTAGTTCCTTTGTGGGTCTAGTCTCCAAAATGCGGTCATTTGTGGGGGATCTCCAATGTTTAGGCACACAGGGGCTCTCCAAATGTGACATGGTGTCCGCTAATGATTGGAGCTAATTTTCCATTTAAAAAGCCAAATGGCGGGCCTTCCCTTCCGAGCCCTGCCGTGCGCCCAAACAGTCGTTTACCCCCACATATGGGGTATCAGCATACTCAGGACAAACTGTACAACAAAATTTGTGGTCCAATTTCTCCTATTACCCTTGGCAAAATAGGAATTCCAGGCTAAAAAATCATTTTTGAGGAAAGAAAAATTATTTTTTATTTTCATGGCTCTGCGTTATAAACTTCTGTGAAGCACCTGGGGGTTTAAAGTGCTCAATTTGCATCTAGATAAGTTCCTTGGGGGGTCTAGTATCCAAAATGGGGTCACTTGTGGGGAGCTCCAATGTTTAGGCACACAGGGGCTCTCCAAACGCGACATGGTGTCCGCTAACAAGTGGAGCTAATTTTCTGTTCAAAAAGTCAAATGGCGCGCCTTCCTTTCCAAGCCCTGCCGTGTGACCAAACAGTGGTTTACCCCCACATATGAGGTATCGGTGTACTCAGGAGAAATTGCCCAACAAATTTTATGATCCATTTTATCCTGTTGCTCATGTAAAAATGAAAAAATTGAGGCTAAAATAATTTTTTTGTGAAAAAAAGTACTTTTTCATTTTTTACGGATCAATTTGTGAAGCACCTGGGGGCTTAAAGTGCTCAATATGCATCTAGATAAGTTCCTTGGGGTGTCTAGTTTCCAAAATGGGGTCACTTGTGTGGGAGCTCCAATTTTTAGGCACACGGGGCTCTCCAAACATGACATGGTGTCCGCTAAAAAGTGGAGCCAATTTTTCATTCAAAAAGTCAAATGGCGCTCCTTCCCTTCCAAGCCCTGCCGTGTGCCCAGTGGTTTACCCCAAATATGAGGTATCAGCGTACTCAGGACAAATTGGACAACAATGTTCGTGGTTCAGGTTCTCCTTTTAACATTGGGAAAATAAAAAAATTGTTGCTAAAAGATCATTTTTGTGACTAAAAAGTTAAATGTTCATTTTTTCCTTCCATGTTGCTTCTGCTGCTGTGAAGCACCTGAAGGGTTAATAAACTTCTTGAATGTGGTTTTGTGCACCTTGAGGGGTGCAGTTTTTAGAATGGTGTCACTTTTGGGTATTTTCAGCCATGTAGATCCCTCAAACTGACTTCAAATGTGAGGTGGTCCCTAAAAAAATGGTTTTGTAAATTTTGTTGTAATGAGAAATGACTGGTCAAATTTTAACCCTTATAACTTCCTAGCAAAAAAAAAATTTGTTTCCAAAATTCTGCTGATGTAAAGTATACATGTGGGAAATGTTATTTATTAACTATTTTGTGTCACATAACTCTCTGGTTTAACAGAATAAAAATTCAAAATGTGAAAATTGCGAAATTTTCTAAATTTTCGCCAAATTTTCATTTTTATCACAAATAAACGCAGAATTTATTGACCTAAATTTACCACTATCATGAAGCTTAATATGTCACGAAAAAACAATCTCAGAATCGCTAGGATCCATTGAAGCGTTCCTGAGTTATTACCTCATAAAGGGACACTGGTCAGAATTGCAAAAAACGGCAAGGTCATTAAGGTCAAAATAGGCTGGGTCATGAAGGGGTTAAATGGTCATTAAGGCCTCTTTCAGACTTGCGTCAGTATGGGTCCGTCGCTATGTGTCGGGCTGACATACCGACGCACGTTGTGAAATTTGTGCATGACGTGGGCAGCGGATGCAGTTTTTCAACGCATCCACTGCCCATTCTGAAGTCCGGGAAGGAGGGGACGGAGTTTTGGCTGCGCATGCGCCGTAGAAAATGGCGGACGCGACGGACAAAAAATCGTTCACTTGAATGTTTTTTTATGCCGACGGTCCGCCAAAACACGACAGATCTGTTGCACGACGGACGCGACGAGTGGCCACCCGTCGCTAATACAAGTCTATGGGTTAGAAACGCATCCTGCGAGCCCATTTTCAGGATCCGTTTTTTCCCAAAATGACGGATTGCTAAAAATGCAAGTGTGAAAGTAGCCTTAGAAACATCAGCTTTTCTATTATGTATCTATGGATACATTTATCTATAGATATATTTATAGATATATATATATATATATATATATAGATAGATACATAGATGTATCTATCCATATATCTGGCTGCTTTCACACATCGGGCTTTTGCCATCAGGCACAATCCAGCGAGTTTTGAAAAAAACGGATCCATTTTTTTCCGCCGGATCTGTTTTTTCTCATAGAGTTGTATTAGCGCCGGATTGTGCCTGATGGCCAAATGTTTCATCCGTTTTTTGCCAGATCCGTCAAAAAGCTGTTTCCACTGGATGGCAAACACATACAGAGGAATGGTTTTTCTGTCCGGCAAAAAAACGCACAGCGACGGATCCAGCGAAAAACGGATGAAAATGAGATGTGGTGCAGTTTTCATGCAGTTTTTGGTGCGGTTTTTGGTGTGGTTTTGGTGCAGTTTTTGGTGCAGTTATGATGCAGTTTTTGATGCAGTTTTGGTGCAGTTTTGCTGCAGTTGAAAAACTGCATCCGCTGCCCACATCGTGCACAAATTTAACAACGTGTGTCGGTACGTCGGCCGTTCGCATAGCGATGGACCCGTACTGACGCAAGTGTAAAAGAGGCCTTAATGAGCGTTTAATTTAAAAAAAACGGAAAAAAAGATACAATTTACTGCACCAGAGGGGGAAAGCCGACAGCCGGGGGCCAATATTTGTAGCCTGGGAATGGGGTTATACCCATGTCCCCTCCCGGGCTATGAATATCAGCCAACAGCTGTCTGCGTAGCCTTTACTGGCTATTAAAATAGGGGGACCCCAAAAAAAATGACCTGGGGTCCCCGTATATTTTATAGCCAGAAAGGCTATGCAGACAGCTGCGGGCTGATATTCAGAGCCTAGAGAGGGGCCATGGATATTGGCCCCCCGGCTACAAATACCAGTCCGCAGCTGCCTCAGAATTGGCACATCTGTAAGATGCGCCAATTCCGGCAATTAGCTCCTCTCTTCCCACTCCCGTGTAGCGGTGGGATATGGGGTAATAAGGGGTTAATGTCACCTTGCTATTGTAGGGTGACATTAAGCCGGGTTAATAAAGGAGAGGCGTCAATATGATGCCTATCCATTAGTAATCCTAGTGTAGTGAAAGAGTTAAAAAAATAAAGACCCAGCCAGAAAAAAGTATTTTAATATTCTTCATTTAACCATACTTACCATACTTCAGCGCCTGCAAAAAGCATAAAATAATAAACCGTATACTACCTGTCTGCCGTAGTCCAATTAATAACGAGTGTCCCACGACGATCTCCCTTAGAAAACAGTGACATCAGGTGATGTCACTGCTCTATAGGACCTTCAGTGACACACTGACAGGAGACAATGGTCCTGCAGTGCATCACTGAGAGGTTACTATAGTTCAGAGTCTCACTTTATGGCATTTGCTGCATGGGAAATTTCTCACACAGCAATGCCAAAAGTGAAACTAGAGATTATTTTTTTACAGCGGCGGAGGAACACAGTGCAGAAAGATACCTTCCTCCCATCATTGTATTCCTGGATCCCCTAGAGAGCGGTCGCATCAGCTGATGCTGCCGTTCTCCATGGGAGATCGTCGTGGGAAACTTGTGGATTTCTGTGGATCAGGGAGTATATTGTTTGTTTGTTCCCTGAAGCCAGTGTCATCTGTAAAAAATATTAAAATAACAAAGTGTCAATTGATGGTGAGTATGTGCTCTATGGTATATGTACTGTATGTCTATATGTATGTATTGTATGTGGTATGTATGTAGTATGTATGTAGTATGTTGTATGTATGTAGTATGTAGTATGTATGTAGTATGTATGTAGTATATATGCTGTATGTATGTTGTATGTATGTGGTATGTTGTATGTATGTATGTATGTATTATGTTGTATGTATGTAGTATGTATGTATGTATGTATGTAGTATATATGCATGTAGTATGTATGTAGTATGTTGTATGCAGTATGTATGTAGTATGTTGTATGTATATATAGTATGTTGTATGTATGTAGTATGCATGTCGTATGTATGTTGTATGTATGTGGTATGTTGTATGAATGTTGCATGTATGTATGTAGTATGTATGTAGTATGTTGTATGTATGTATGTATGTATTATGTTGTATGTATGTAGTATGTATGTATGTATCTAGTATATATGCATGTAGTATGTATGTAGTATGTTGTATGCAGTATGTATGCAGTATGTTGTATGTATATATAGTATGTTGTATGTATGTAGTATGCATGTCGTATGTATGTTGTATGTATGTGGTATGTTGTATGAATGTTGCATGTATGTATGTAGTATGTATGTAGTATGTTGTATGTATGTAGTATTTATGTAGTATGTTGTATGTTTGTATGTAGTATGTATGAAGTATACTGTATGTATGTATGTATGTAGTATGTATGTAGTATGTTGTATGTATGTATGCAGTATGTATGTAGTATGTTGTATGTATGTTGTATGCATGTTGTATGTATGTATGTAGTATGTATGTAATATATAGTATGTTGTATGTATGTATGTTTGTTGTATGTATGTAGTATATAGTATGTATGTTTGTGGGTTTTTTTTACATTCAAGACATTAGCCGGATGATGGGACTACTACTGTCCCATCATTGGCTAATGTGTCAATCACTGTCATTGTAGCAGGCATAACCCGATGGGACTTGTAGTCCCATCAGACGATGCCTGCATTCAAGCACAGAGACCCCTGGCAGGCCCGCACAGACAGCCGGCAGCCCGCACAGCCCCCCGATGGGCCTGCACAGACCCTCGAGAGGCCCGCACAGACCCCCAACAGGCCCGTACAGACCCACAGCAGCCCACACAGACCCCGGCAGGCCCGTACAGACCCCTAGCAGCATGCACAGACCCTGGCAGGCCCGCACAGACCCCGCGCAGGCCCGCACAGACCCCCGGCAGCCTGCACAGACCCCCGAGAGGCCCATACAGACCCCCGGCAGGCCAACACAGACCCCCCATGGTCCCGAACAGACCTTGCCCGCACACAGACACGCAGTCTCCGCCCACACTTCGCCCACACTCTTCCTCCCTCCGGACCTTGATGTGCAAAGGAAAGAAAGGGCTAATTATTATTCCGATATTTGTGTCCCATTGACTTGCATTTGTTTCCGGTATTGGCGATACCCGATATTTTTGGGGTATCGGTCCGATCCAATCCGATCCGATATTTCCCGATATCGGAAGGTATCGCTCAACACTAATGATAAGTGAACACGTTCTTGACTCCTTTCATCATTTCAGTCATCAGAAACCAAATGTCTTATCTTTATATAATTTGAGACCTCTTTTCAGCGTGTTATCAGTGTTTACTTCTCAGATACATTCCCTTCAGACCATTCATGTAAGGGCTTATGCACATGACAGGTGTACAGAGACTGTAATACCGGACATTTTCTCCCTTCTTTACAGTCTTCGATTACAAGCTGCATACTCATTTTATTTCTATCCTTGATGAAAAAGTGCAGACTTGTATGAATATAGCCATTTACTTTCAACATGCCTTTGTCAATTACATGAGTAGATATATAAAAAGAATGACTTTAAACAGATCTGCAGCAAAAAATGGTAGTTAGAGAGACAGAGCTAATTGCAAGGGGATCAAAGGGTTGGTACTAGAGATGAGTCGATAAGGCAGATTTCTCATTTGAATATTTGTGTGGATTTTCCTGAGAAATTCATAGCTAATTATGCTCTGGGGTCTATCCAGAACCTAAAACATTATAAATGTAATCTAAGAATTAGATGACATCAACATGTGTCCCACAATTTCTGCTGAATTTTGAAATACCCTATACAGTACTACTTAGCCACATGGCGAGACTTGTTAGGAACAGAGTTCTATTTGCCTCCTGGAGCATAGATTTTCCTAAAATAGTTTGCAGACTCTATATACAGAGCTCCTATGTGCTAGAGAAATGCAGAATCCCCCTTCAAGTTTTGGGAATTATACGCCTTTTTGAATTTATCTACAGGTGTTGTAAAAATTTTGACTCCATGGATGTTTTCCAGAATCAAACAGTAGTGAGTGTTGCTGCGTGAAAATAGCAAACTGCTATTATAGTGACCAGTGCATTACAATTCCCAGTACGTCGTAATGACCAGTACATTATGACTAGCTCATGCTTCTGTAGACACACACATGTAATTTAGGCGGGTCTCATCATTACAGAAATGCCAAAGATGTTGGCGCTAAATTTGGTTAAGGCATACTTGGGCACAGAAGAGAGGGGGCGTTTGGATTTGGGAGAGCAGAATTTACTGAATTTGTTTTGGGGGGTGAGAGCCATTTAGCTTTTCCAGACTCTTTGTACTACAAGTAATGTCGAAGACCCTATATTTCCATTGATAGATGATGGACCTGAGTGGGGACTTTTGTTTGTGGATTGAGTTGAAGGTTTTATTGGGAACATTTTACATAACATTTAGGTTCATATTTATCTGACGCTCCACGCTGAACACATCCTTTGGGGTTTCCATCTAAATCCCTGAGTGACAAGACAGATGAAACCCCCAAGGGATCCATTCACTATACTGACACAGCAGAGTTACTCTTGTCTCCATAAGGCCTCTGTTCAGCAGTGTCATTCTTTTTAGAAATGCACAAAACTGTGGTCAACCGCGCTTTTATGTTTGCCTAAAGAGTTGGATACCGCCAGATCATATGCCAGACTACGTCCGCAATACCTCTATCTGCCTCATTAAAGGGAATCTTCCACTAGGAATTCTGTCTAAATCCTGTATTTCAGAGAATTACACCATAATTCAAAGAATTATAGCTATATTTAAACAGATATAATTTTTCCATATTTCTGGTGACAGAGTCATGTGTGGGATTGTTTTTTTGCGGGACAAGATGACATTTTTATTGGTACCATTTTTAGGCACCTGACATTTTTTGATCGCTTTCTATTCAAATTTGTGGGAGGCAGAATAAACAAAAACCACAATTCAGGAATAGTGTTTTGGGAATTTATTTTTTCTACCGTTCTGTGTTTCTTTAACCGTTTTACCGTTCCGTGTGTGGTAACATTGATAAGGCAGTTTTATTCTTTGGGTCAGTACTATTTAAGGGGCGAACACCCCTGATGATAGAGATCAGCGGGTTCAAGCGAGATTTTCTGTAAAGTTCGACTTCAGGGCCAGAGATAACGCGAACTTGCGTCTGAACCCGGAGCTTGGACTTTACAGATATGGGATGGGGGCAGGGGGCTGTGAAAGAAAGCCTAAAATTAATAATAAACATTATAATTATATTTACCGGAAGCAGATGAGGCCGGGAGACAGCAGGATGAGAGGACGTGGACAGGTAAGTATAATATTTATAATGTTTTTTATTAAATTTAGGCTTTTTTTACAGGCCCTGGACTTGAACTGGACCCAAACTGTAACACAGGTTTCCTATGGAAACCCGTGTTCGGGACCTTGTGACCGAACACTATGTGTTTGATACGGTCCTGCACTTTACAAAGTCACCAATAAGTTGTACTAAAAAAATAGAAAACAGAAATCCCAGCTGGAGCTTAGTGCTGTTTGGAGTCTGGCGCCTTATGTGGCAGTGTACAGACAGTGCCAGACTCCACACAGTACCAACTTATTGGTGACTTTTTCTACTTTTTAAGTGAGGTTTGATAATAACCCAGAACTGGGTCTAAATGTTACCTCATTTCCCTTGCTACCTCGATAATTTTCCTGTGGTGAAATTATATAGTACACAAAATAAACTCTAGTGTTCTGTATCTGCAATTATAGCAAAACAATTTTTGAGTGCGGCTGTTTTCTCTTGGTGGTGATTTCTGGACTTGGTCCAAGTTCAGCCTTCACATAACTATATCAAGAGAGTGCACATCATTTACCTCTTTAGTTCACTGCTTTGACTTTGACTTGACTTTGAGATTGGCGAACATTTTCCGAACAAGTTGACTCATCTCTATTTATGATATCTGCATGTTTCTAACAAGGATGTATAACAAGTGCAAAGAAAGAGTATTCAAAGTTATAAGTACAGATGATAGTAAATGTAACCATCTTTATACATAGTATATACAGATGAGTGAACTCAAAGATAAAAGTTCAGGGTTTGTACCGGACTGTTAAATTCCGGTGCCTGATCTAAATTTTGGAATAAAGTTCGGGTCGAGTACCAGAACCCAACCTTCCACAGGTCTGCTCATCCCTAGTAGCATAACGTACACTAACAATTTATGGCTCATCACCCATCTCAGTCCTAGCAGGATTATATTACCTCTAACAGCAACCAGACCAGAAATTGCAGTGTATATTAACCCCTTAACAACTGCCAATATGCCTTTTAACAGCAGCAATTAAGAGTACTTATGCCTCAGCACCACTTTTTAGCGGCTCTGAGAAATAAGTGTATAGCACCCCAGAGTTGGAATTTCTCCAGGGTCTCAGCTACCGAGGGTAGATGAGACCCCAGAGAACATGATTTGGGTCAGTTTTTGCTGACCCCAGTGTTGCAATAGCCGGTATTAATGGTATAACCTTGACTGCAAAAAAAAGTCAGATTTCACATTTAATTTCTCTCTCCTCTGATGTGATCGCATCAGCTAAACAGGGGCCACAGTTCTCAGGCTTTCTGAAGGGATAATAAGCCGAGGATGCTCTTCCTCCTCAAAAGACACTAAGTAACGTGAAAGAGCATCTGCACATGTGATCTTCGCCCCTGAAAGAGAATGGAGGGTGAAGTGGAACCAGGAGAAGAACAAGGACCCTCTGGCCTGAGGAGAGTTTAGCCGCTGGGCGGTTTTTAAGTATACAACATTTTTGTGGTCAGTAAATACTTGGAAAGGGTAACGAGCCCCCTCCAGGAGGTGTGTCCCCTCCGAAAAGGCCAACTTTATGGCTAGCAACTCCCTGTCCCTGATGGAAAAATTACACTCCACTGATGTGAAGGTCTTGGAGAAGAAGAAGCTCGGATGCTTCCAACCTTGAGCATCTTTCTGGAAGAGGACAGCTCTAGCATCAACGGAAGACGCATCCACCTCCATGACAAATGGTTAATCAACATTGGGGCAATGTAAAATGGGAGCACAAGCGAAGTGTGACTTGATAGAGAAAGACATTGGAGACCTCCTCTGACCACAATTTGAGATTAGCTCCCTTCTTGGTGAGGGCTACCAAGGGAGCTACCAAAGTTGAGAAGTGGGGAATGAACTGGCGATAATAGTTAATAAACTCCATAAAGTACTGCACCGCTTTGAGAGAATGGAGTTCCTGCCAGTCCATCACAGCCTGTAGCTTGGCAGGATCCATCGCCAATCCCTGGGCGGTGATGATATAGCCCAGGAAAGTCAAGGACTCCTGCTGAAACACACACTTCTCCAACTTGGAATAGAGGGAGTTTGCAGTAGGAGGTTGAAGACTTTGCAAACATCTCTCATGTGGGAGTCTATACTTGGAAAGTAGATGAGAATATCATCCAGATAGACTACGACCAAGGTGGTAAGCATATTCCATAAGGAATCATTCACAAAGTCTTGGAAAATGGCAGCAGCATCACAGAGCCCGAAGGACATCACCAGGTATTCATAGTGCCCATCCCTGGTGTTAAATGACATCTTCCATTCGTCCCCCTCACGAATGCAAATCAGGTTGTAAGCACCCCGCAGATCGAGCCTAGTAAATACCCTCACTCCTTGCAACCTATCAAAGAGCTCCAACATAAGTGGCAGAGGGTACTTATTCTTAATGGTTATGGTGTTAAGACCCCTGTAGTCTATGCAGGGACATAATTCTTCATTTTTCTTCTGCTCCTGCGATGCCAGGACAAACTAAGTTAAAGATTTAGCGCACTGAGTGTGTGCAGCATCGTGCTGGCAAATGCCACTAACCACCCTAAATAGGAAGAGTCAGAGCTCTAAATTTGCATGGCTTCGCACTGGCAAACGCTTCTATTTTGACGCTGATAATTGTGCACAGTGTAGGTATGCACTGACTGGCGCTATACTTGCTCCAGACACCCAAACTCAGACAACAACGCTAGGGAAGGGGATCATTAGGAGATTTCACCAGTATCATACACAGATCCACACACACCATGACTTCTGAATATGCTAGTGCATGGCCGAGCAGCCATGCAAACCTCTTATAGTCGCAACTCTCTGGGACCTTGCCAGTAGTCCAATAAGAGAAACTTGAGGACCTGGGCATGTAACTTCCGACCTCCAATGAGGGGTCATCTCATGGACATGCCCAGTAGGCAAAAAGCAGGACTTAGTCCCAGGAGCATCTGCTCACTGCTGACTAATGCTGGTTACAACAGCTAGACCTGGGATGGCATCAGTAACCAGATGCACAGTATCAACTTGAGCAAGACGCAGGGACTGAAGTCTCTGCTGAGCAAAATCCTCTGTGGCTGAAGAAGAATGGAAGACCCCAGAGAACATAGTTTGAGATTCCCTCTGTGCAGAGGCGCAAACTCGACACCTAACAGACACCACTCTCTGATTTAAGGGTACAAAAATTTAAAGTATGAAAATTGCAACATTTTCAAACTTTTTGCCAAATTTCCATTTTTTTCATAAATAAACACAAGTCAAATTGAAGAAATTTTACCACTAACATGAAGTACAATATGTCATGAAAAAACAGTCTCAGAGTCAGTAGGATATGTTGACGCGTTCCAGAGTTACAACCTCATAAAGTGACAGTGGTCAGAATTCTAAAAATTGGCTTGGTCTTTAAGTACCAAATTGGCTTTCTCACTAAGGAGTTAAATAACAGCTATTGAAATGGACAGCTCCATTAAAGCTCCACCAAAATAATGAAAATATATATTTTTTAAATTTTTTAAAATTTAAACTGTAAAATAGAACTCAATTGATCATGAGTATAAATTGTTGTTTTTTTTTATTGAAAACAAAAAGCAAATTAACACTCAACAATATCTTCATTTAACCTGTCTTGTGACTTAAAAAGCCACCATAAAGATCATATCTTATATTCACTCAAGGAAACAGCTTGGTAACTTTTCATAAATCTACTACTATATGATTTGCCAGACATTGAATTGTGCAAAAGACTAAGTGAGGCTGAAACAATTATTTTAGTAAGCTGTCCTACACAGCCTAGGGGCATGGTTTGATCTTTGAAGCAACTGAGTGGATTGATGGAGTTTGTGAACAATCCTTCAATATGTACTTGTTTATCTCATTCCTTCTCTCTCAGCTGGACACTGAAGATGGTATAACTGTGCACGGAATTGACAATGGGCAAAAATATTGTTTACTGAAGAAAGAAAATCTGCAATAAGCCAAAAGGTGAAAGGTTAAAGCAGATTAAAGTAAAAACAAGAAGCATTCATTTATTTGTTTTTGGGGACTATCATTTATAAATGTAGCAATGAAATATACACAAAGTGCTGACCACAAAAAGGAAGTCTTAAAATGATCAGTAACATAAATTAACCTTTAATATCATTATTAATACATTTTAATTTTGCGCAACATGTTCTTTTACACATGCTAACAAATATTAGTTATGAAACAGCATGTATGTAAAGTTAACGTTGGTGGAGGAAATCAATTATGAGAGGCTTTTAACCACTTCTCTCTGCAGTCATTTTTCCTTTGTTGATTTTGTTTTCATTTCTTCTACTTTTCATCCACATAGCTCTACCATAAGTTATAGTTTTGAATGACACCATTTATTTTACCATTCAAGGTACAGAAAAATGTGAGAAAAATTCCAAGTGTGGTGAAATGAGGAAGAAAATGCAATTCCGCATTTCTTGTGTTTTGATTTTGAAAAGTACATTGTGTAGTAAAAGTTACTCTGAATTACGATTCTCCATGTTAGTGTGATTATGCCAATTTCAAATTTGCATATATTTATAGATATTTTTTATTTAACCCCTTCCCGACCTGTGACACAGCGTATGCGTCATGAAAGTCGGTGCCAATCCGACCTGTGACGCATATGCTGTGTCACAGAAAGATCGCGTCCCTGCATATCGGGTGAAAGGGTTAACTCCCATTTCACCCAATCTGCAGGGACAGGGGGAGTGGTAGTTTAGCCCAGGGGGGGTGGCTTCACCCCCTCGTGGCTACGATCGCTCTGATTGGCTGTTGAAAGTGAAACTGCCAATCAGAGCGATTTGTAATATTTCACCTAAAAAAATGGTGAAATATTACAATCCAGCCATGGCCGATGCTGCAATATCATCGGCCATGGCTGGAAATACTAATGTGCCCCCACCCCACCCCACCGATCGCCCCCCCAGCCCCCCGATCTGTGGCCCGCTCCCCTCCGTCCTGTGCTCCGCTCCCCCGTCCTCCTGTCCGCTCCCCCCGTGCTCCAATCACACCCCCCCATGCTCCAATCAAACCCCCCCGCACTCCGATCCCCCCCGTGCTCCGATCCACCCCCCCTGCACACCGATCCACCCGCCCGCACACCGATCACTCTCCCCCATGCTCCGATCCCTCCCCCCCGTGCTCCGACGCCCCCCCGTGCCCTGATCTCCCCCCCCCTGTGCCCTGATCTCCCCCCCTTATACTTACCGATCCTGGCGGGGTCCGTCCGTCTTCTTCCCCGGGCGCCGCCATGTTCCAAAATGGCGGGCGCATGCGCAGTGCGCCCGCCGAATCTGCCGGCCGGCAGATTCGTTCCAATGTGAATTTTGATCACTGTGATATAATCTATCACAGTGGTCAAAATAAAAAAACAGTAAATGACCCCCCCCATTTGTCCCCCATAGATAGGGACAATAATAAAATAAAGAATTTTTTTTTTTCCACTAAGGTTGGAGTTAGAACTAGGGTTAGGGTTAGGGTTAGGGTTAGGGGTAGGGTTAGGGGTAGGGTTAGGGGTAGGGTTAGGGTTAGGGGTAGGGGTAGGGTTAGGGTTAGGGTTAGGGTTTCGGTATGTGCACACGTATTCTGGTCCTCTGCGGATTTTTCCGCAGCGGATTTGATAAATCCGCAGTGCTAAACCGCTGCGGATTTATGGCAAATTTACCGCGGTTTTTCTGCGCATTTCACTGCGGTTTTACAACTGCGATTTTCTATTGGAGCAGTTGTAAAACCGCTGTGGAATCCGCAGAAAGAAGTGACATGCTGCGGAATGTAAACCGCTGCGTTTCCGTGCAGTTTTTCCGCAGCATGTGTACAGCGATTTTTGTTTCCCATAGGTTTACATTGAAATGTAAACTCATGGGAAACTGCTGCGGATCCGCAGCGTTTTCCGAAGCGTGTGCACATACCTTTAGAATTAGGCTATGTGCACACGGTGCGGATTTGGCTGCGGATCCGCAGCGGATTGGCCGCTGCGGATCCGCAGCAGTGTTCCATCAGGTTTACAGTACCATGTAAACCTATGGAAAACCAAATCCGCTGTGCCCATGGTGCGGAAAATACCGCACGGAAACGCTGCGTTGTATTTTCCGCAGCATGTCAATTCTTTGTGCGGATTCCGCAGCGTTTTACACCTATTCCTCAATAGGAATCCGCAGGTGAAATCCGCAGTAAATCCGCAGGTAAAACGCAGTGCCTTTTACCCGTGGATTTTTCAAAAATGGTGCGGAAAAATCTCACACGAATCCGCAACGTGGGTACATAGCCTTAGGGTTAGGGTTGGGTTGGAATTAGGGTTGTGGTTAGGGTTAGGGGTGTGTTGGGGTTAGGGTTGTGGTTAGGGGTGTGTTGCGGTTAGGGTTGTGGTTAGGGTTACGGCTACAGTTGGGATAAGGGTTAGGGGTGTGTTGGCGTTAGAATTGAGGGGTTTGCACTGTTTAGGCACATCAGGGGGTCTCCAAACGCAACATGGCGCCACCATTGATTCCAGCCAATCTTTTATTCAAAAAGTCAAATGGTGCTCCTTCCCTTCCGAGCCCCGACGTGTGCCCAAACAGTGGTTTACCCCCACATATGGGGTATCAGTGTACTCAGGACAAACTGGGCAACAATTACTGGGGTCCAATGTCTCCTGTTACCCTTGAGAAAATAAAAAATTGCTTGCTAAAACATCATTTTTGAGGAAAGAAAAATGATTTTTTATTTTCACGGCTCTGCGTTGTAAACGTCTGTGAAGCACTTGGGGGTTCAAAGTGCTCACCACATATCTAGATAAGTTCCTTGGGGGGTCTAGTTTCCAAAATGGGGTCACTTGTGGGGGGTTTCTACTGTTTAGGCACACCAGGGGCTCTGCAAACGCAACGTGACGCCCGCAGACCATTCCATCAAAGTCTGCATTTCAAAACGTCACTACTTGACTTCCGAGCCCCGACATGTGCCCAAACAGTGGTTTACCCCCACATATGGGGTATCAGCGTACTCAGGACAAACTGGGCAACAATTACTGGGGTCCAATTTCTCCTGTTACCCTTGAGAAAATAAAAAATTGCTTGCTAAAACATCATTTTTGAGGAAAGAAAAATGATTTTTTATTTTCACGGCTCTGCGTTGTAAACGTCTGTGAAGCACTTGGGGGTTCAAAGTGCTCACCACATATCTAGATAAGTTCCTTGGGGGGTCTAGTTTCCAAAATGGGGTCACTTGTGGGGGGTTTCTACTGTTTAGGCACACCAGGGGCTCTGCAAACGCAACGTGACGCCCGCAGACCATTCCATCAAAGTCTGCATTTCAAAACGTCACTACCTGACTTCCGAGCCCCGACATGTGCCCAAACAGTGGTTTACCCCCACATATGGGGTATCAGCGTACTCAGGACAAACTGGGCAACAATTACTGGGGTCCAATTTCTCCTGTTACCCTTGAGAAAATAAAAAATTGCTTGCTAAAACATCATTTTTGAGGAAAGAAAAATGATTTTTTATTTTCACGGCTCTGCGTTGTAAACGTCTGTGAAGCACTTGGGGGTTCAAAGTGCTCACCACATATCTAGATAAGTTCCTTGGGGGGTCTAGTTTCCAAAATGGGGTCACTTGTGGGGGGTTTCTACTGTTTAGGCACACCAGGGGCTCTGCAAACGCAACGTGACGCCCGCAGACCATTCCATCAAAGTCTGCATTTCAAAAGTCACTACTTCCCTTCTGAGCCCCGACGTGTGCCCAAACAGTGGTTTACCCCCACATATGGGGTATCAGAGTACTCAGGAGAAACTAGACAACAACTTTTGGGGTCCAATTTCTCCTGTAACCCTTGGGAAAATAAAAAATTCTGGGCTAAAAAATTATTTTTGAGGAAAGAAAACGTATTTATTATTTTCACTGCTCTGTGTTATAAACTTCTGTGAAGCACTTGGGGGTTCAAAGTGCTCACCTCACATCTAGATAAGTTCCTTTCGGGGTCTAGTTTCTAAAATGGGGTCACTTGTGGGGGGTTTCTACTGTTTAGCCACATCAGGGGCTCTGCAAACGCAACGTGACGCCCGCAGAGCATTCCATCAAAGTCTGCATTTCAAAATGTCGCTACTTGACTTCCGAGCCCCGACATGTGCCCAAACTGTGGTTTACCCCCACATATGGGGTATCAGCGTACTCAGGAGAAACTGTTCAACAACTTTTGGGGTCAAATTTCTCCTGTTACCCTTGGGAAAATAATAAATTGCAGGCTAAAAAATCATTTTAGAGAAAATAAAATTTTTATTTTATTTTCATGGCTCTGCGTTATAAACTTCTGTGAAGCACTTGGAAGTTCAAAGTCCTCACCACACATCTAGATTAGTTCCTTTGGGGGTCTAGTTTCCAAAATGGGGTCATATGTGGGGGATCTCCAATGTTTAGGCACACAGGGGCTCTCCAAACGTGACATGGTGTCCGCTAATGATTGGAGCTAATTTTCCATTTAAAAAGCCAATTGGCGTGCCTTCCCTTCCGAGCCCTGCCGTGCGCCCAAACAGTGGTTTACCCCCACATATGGGGTATCAGCATACTCAGGACAAACTGGACAACAACATTTGCGGTCCAATTTCTCCTATTACCCTTGGCAAAATAGGAAATTCCAGGCTAAAAATCATTTTTGAGGAAAGAAAAATTATTTTTTATTTTCATGGCTCTGCATTATAAACTTCTGTGAAGCACCTGGGGGTTTAAAGTGCTCAATATGCATCTAGATAAGTTCCTTGGGGGGTCTAGTTTCCAAAATTGGGTCACTTGTGGGGGAGCTCCAATGCATAGGCACACAGGGGCTCTCTAAACGCGACATGGTGTCCGCTAACAATTGGAGCTAATTTTCCATTCAAAAAGTCAAATGGCGCGCCTTCCCTTCCGAGCCCTGCCGTGTGCCCAAACAGTGGTTTACCCCCACATATGAGGTATCGGCGTACTCGGGAGAAATTGCCCAACAAATTTTAGGATTCATTTTATCCTATTGCCCATGTGAAAATGAAAAACTGAGGCGAAAAGAATTTTTTTGTGAAAAAAAAAGTACTTTTTCATTTTTACAGATCAATTTGTGAAGCACCTGAGGGTTTAAAGTGCTCAATATGCATCTAGATAAGTTCCTTGGGGGGTCTAGTTTCCAAAATGGGGTCATTTGTGGGGGATCTCCAATGTTTAGGCACACGGGGGCTCTCCAAACACGACATGGTGTCCGCTAACGATGGAGATAATTTTTCATTCAAAAAGTCAAATGGCGCTACTTCCCTTCCGAACCTTACCATGTGCCCAAACAGTGGTTTACCCCCACATGTGAGGTATCGGTGTACTCATGAGAAATTGCCCAACAAATTTTAGGATCCATTTTATCCTGTTGCCCATGTGAAAATGAAAAAAATTGAGGCTAAAAGAATTTTTTTGTGAAAAAAAAGTACTTTTTCATTTTTACGGATCAATTTGTGAAGCCCCCGGGGGTTCAAAGTTCT
This sequence comes from Ranitomeya imitator, assembly GCF_032444005.1. Taxonomy (NCBI): domain Eukaryota; kingdom Metazoa; phylum Chordata; class Amphibia; order Anura; family Dendrobatidae; genus Ranitomeya; species Ranitomeya imitator. Next base: position 114,986,762 of record NC_091283.1, on the reverse strand, counting down.
CACTATGCATCTAGATAAGTTCCTTGGGGCGTCTAGTTTCCAAAATGGGGTCACGTGTGGGGGAGCTCCAATTTTTAGGCACACGGGGGCTCTCCAAACGTGACATGGTGTCCGCTAAAGAGTGGAGCCAATTTTTCATTCAAAAAGTCAAATGGCGCTCCTTCCCTTCCAAGCCCTGCCGTGCGCCCAAACAGTGGTTTACCCCCACATATGAGGTATCAGCGTACTCAGGACAAATTGGACAACAACTTTCGTGGTTCAGTTTCTCCTTGTACCATTGGGAAAATAAAAAAAATGTTGCTAAAAGATAATTTTTGTGACTAAAAAGTTAAATGTTCATTTTTTCCTTCCATGTTGCTTCTGCTGCTGTGAAGCACCTGAAGGGTTAAAAAACTTCTTGAATGTGGTTTTGAGCACCTTGAGGGGTGCATTTTTTAGAATGGTGTCACTTTTGGGTATTTTCAGCCATATAGACCCCTCAAACTGACTTCAAATGTGAGGTGGTCCCTAATAAAAATGGTTTTGTAAATTTCGTTGTAAAAATGAGAAATCGCTGGTCAAATTTTAACTCTTATAACTTCCTAGCAAAAAAAAATTTTGTTTCCAAATTGTGCTGATGTAAAGTAGACATGTGGGAAATGTTATTTATTAACTATTTTGTGTCACATATCTCTCTGGTTTAACAGAATAAAAATTCAAAATGTGAAAATTGCGAAATTTTCAAAATTTTCGCCAAATTTCCGTTTTTATCACAAATAAACGCAGAATTTATTGACCTAAATTTACCACTAACATGAAGCCCAATATGTCACGAAAAAACAATCTCAGAACCGCTAGGATCCGTTGAAGCGTTCCTGAGTTATTACCTCATAAAGGGACACTGGTCAGAATTGCAAAAAACGGCCAGGTCATTAAGGTCAAAATAGGCTGGGTCATGAAGGGGTTAAGTAGAGAAAAAAATCCAAAAATTTGCATGAACATTTTTGGTCTGTGTCACCATATTCCAAGACCTGTAACATTGTGTTTTTCCATTGATTGAGCTGGGTTATGGCTTGTTTTTTTTTTTCATGATGTGCTGACAGTTTTATTGATTCCATATTTGACTATACACAATATTCTGATCTGCTTTTATTTCATTTTCTTGTGAGAAGTGTAACCCAAAAAAGTTTTTTTATATTTTGATTTTTTTTTTATTGCTATGGCATTTACCAATCAGGTTACTAACCGTATATACTCTAGTATAAGCCGACCTGAGTATAAGCCGAGGCACCTAATTTTGCCACAAAAAACTGGGGAAACTTATAAGCCTAGAGTGGGAAATGCAGCAGCTACTGATAAATTTCAAAAAGAAAAAGAGACCAATAAGAGTAAAATTAATTGAGGCATCAGTAGGTTAAATGTTTTTGAATATCCATATTGAATCAGGAGCCCCATAAGATGCTCCATACAAAATACACCCCATAAAATGCTCCATAAAGTTCATGATGGGCCCCATAAGAAGCTCCATAAAGTTCATGATGGGCCTCATAAGATGCTCCATACAAAAATATTCTCCATATAATGCTCCATAAAGGTTAATGATGGCCCCATAAGATGCTCCATAGAAAAACATGCCCCATGTAATGCTGCACAAAGGTTAATGATGGCCCCATAAGATGCTCCATATTAAAATATGCACCATATAAGGCTGCACAAAGGATAATGATGGCCCCATAAGATGCTCCATACAAAAATATCTGCAGGTTAATAGCATTTTTTTGGGTGACAGGTTCCCTTTAACCATGCTATGCAAAAGATAAATTTTACAGTGAATATGCAGCATAATATTACATATTACAGATTTGAAAATAGCACCGAATGTCAATTTCCTTGCAGATGCCGTACAGACTTTTTACACAGTGTGCAGATTACAATTGACAAAACATCCAGTTAGCTGGTACTGTAAAATGTTGCAGATTTTCCATTTTGCTCCATGTGTTCGTTCACCAGATATCATTCATAAGAAAATTTTTCATGTACAAGTTATTCAGAGATAGAACTGACTTGTACTTGCTATAGTCTATGAGGGTGTTTACATGTTCATGTATTTTTGCAGACCGCTTGGTCTGCAGCAAAACACAGAGACATGTTCGATTTTGATCAGAGTCATGGATAGGGCTTGGCAACACAAGAATATGGATTCATGAACAAAATCGGATAGCACTCAGCCTCCATCCATGTGCAATGCATGTGCTGTACTATTTTCATATTTGTTCAATAGGAGAAGCTTGAGAAAATGTGTAAAATATCATTGAAACTCGGAGGGTAAAAATTGAAACACTGCAGAAAATTTAATCCAAACCTTTTGATAAAATCAATGAAAAATCACTGATTGCTGAAAGAATCTTTACAATGAGAATAAAGAAATGCATAACGTCAACTCACTGCTACTTTATAAGATGGATGTTTTTGCTAGTAAAAATTACATAAACCTTCTCATAAAGACAATTGTAGACACTAATATTTTGAGGCATTCTTAACCTGATGCCATATTCATGTCTGTATATTTCTTATAGCAGTACCTGCGCTAATTCTATAGGGACTATATAAATACCCTAGAGTAAATGCAGAATGTGTCGTATAACTTTCAATGTTACAGCACATGATTCTAGAAGCCAAAAAGCAGTTTTATACCTTCTGTCATTGCTGTGAGATGCTCCTGATAAATGGATGTGTGAAAGCTTCAGACATCTATTTCATTCAAAGTCAGCATGGATACTAAAACACCTAATTTACTCCCAGGCAGGCGGCATTTATCAAACCTGCACATTTTATCTGTACAACACATAAGAATAGGGATTACAAGATTTCCTGTGGGGGAGATTTGAATGCTTAGTGGGTCATTTACCCATGTTGGTACTTTTTATATATAAATGCGCTTGTAGCTGAAATACGTAATAATATTTCTCTATACTGTAATGAGGCCTGCAAAACTGGTAGAATTGATGATGTGGTGAAAATCGCATTATGCACATAATTTCATTGATAAATGTTATTTATATTTTTGAAAATCTTAGCTTAAATTGCTTTCAGAAAAGTAGAAAAAGCATCACTGTAGACTTACCGTTTTGAAAGGTTTTCTGTCTTCAAAAACTTGAAAATCTTGTTTCGCTCTACATTTGAGCAAAAATGTGACATCCTTTACTATTTTACTCTACTCTCAACATTTTATGAAAGTGAATATAATTTTCGAATTGTGACTTTTTAAAAACACAAAAGTTGAATATTCTCTCCAGTATGGGGTAGAGTAAAACCTGAGAAAACACACTAGACAAAAGTGTTATAGCTAAATATGTAACAAATTTATCACCCATCGAGCAATACTATGATAAGTTTGGCTCTACTAAAATAAATCTCTGACATAAGCCTTTAAATGAAACCTTCACTGATTCATATGTGCACTGGCTTCTATTATCCCAGACAATGCAGTCATGGGGTGCTGATGTAGTCCCTCATGGCTGCCATCTTTATATTCCTATGTAGTATTACCACAAGATGGGCTTCATATGACACAAAGAATTAAACTGAGCCATTGTACTTGGAATTTATCTTACTGATTTTCAGTACATTTTATGGAAAAGTTCATGGTGCTGTTCAAAATTTCAATTTGTTGCAGAAAAAAAATCTGTCATATGGATATAGTGAAGGGACAAAAAAGAACATAGGCGTATCCAGGACATGGCTACAAGTGTTGCATTCCTTGTGTCAAGCCACTCATGACCAATAGACAATGCCAGAAGTGTCTTACTGGACTGGACTGTTGCTCAGTAGTCCAAGGTGTTGTTTTCAAATGAAAGTAAATTTTGTACTTCAGTTGGAAATCAAAGTTATGGCTCTTAGAAGAAGAGGAGGAGACAATAATATCGTAAAAAGTAAAGTAAATTACAGGCATGGTCAAGTTTAAGCTGTTACACTGATTAAAATGATACCTGGGTGGAATAAATCTGTTTTGTAGTTCTTATGCAATCAGTGTTAGAAGTTTTGAGTTAATGAGATACTCGTGCTATGGGATGGGACTGTAGGCCGATCCTACTTATCTTGGTGCTCTTGGCCAGAGAAACCAAGAAGAAACCTGCCTACAAGCCACCCCGAAGCACAAACAGTCGGTCTCTCTGTCTCAATGATGAGGAACTTGTTTGTGATAGCACTAGCAAAGTCCTGATGACAGGTTTGCTTTAAGGCGTTAAGAGAAAAATAACGTTATATAAGCGCCTAGGCTTTGACTAAGTAGGAGTCTATAGAAAGATTTTAGAACAGTCTGGTCACTATATCTTTCACCAGTATCAAAATATAATGATTTTCACTTTCCCTTTCTTTTTTTTTCTTTTTTTTTAGCTAAAAAGTTTGACAGCTAAAAATGAAAAATATATTAGAAAGCAAATATTGATAACAATTTAAATAAATTCATTTATTAAACTCAGAATATCGATTTGGTCAAAACAGTAGCAATTATTATGAACTGTAAAATTGTGGTCAATATGGTACATTCACACAGACTGGCACAAACAAGATCCAACTGTAATGCATGGAATAGCCCTAAGAATTTCCGAACCAAGCGAGACAGCTTCATCAGTCATATTGGTGCATTGCGGATCAATCTCGGACAGATTTGCATCAACATTTGATTGCGCCCTTAAAATAAAATAACCAGCACACAAATGCCTTCAACTTCAGAACAATCACAGAATAATCACTATGTTATTATTAACACTGGACAAAAGTTTTTATTTACTGATATTACAGTTGATTTGCAACCTTGGTACTTTTCCTCTTAGCAAATCATTTAGACTTTTCACGACTACAGTAATTATAATGTTTGAATTCTGTTCAATATTTGATCAAATGCTACATAACAGTTTGTTCACAAGTTGCTCACAGGAAATGGATATTTTGATTCCTCCAAAAATTATAATTAAATGTTCACAGACTAATCCAATTGGAATAAGAAACAGGACATTTTAAAAATAAAACATACAGCAACTTTTAATAATAATAATAATAATAATAATAATAATAATAATATTAAAAATGCTGTGTAAAAGTGTAATAGTGAAGTTTCAAACACAAAAGCAATATCAGTAGTGTTGAGCGATACCTTCCGATATCGGAAAGTATCGTATCGGATTGGATCGGCCGATATTCAAAAAATATCGGATATCGCTGATACCGATACCCGATCCCAATGCAAGTCAATGGGACCAAAATATCGGAAATAAAATAAACCCTTTCTTTCCTTGTAGGTTCATTCTACATGAAGGAAAACAACTAAGAATAATGCAGGATGTATTTGGGGAGGTGGCGGAGACATTAAAGGCATAGAGGTTTAGCCCAATCAAATAGAATAGCAGGAATTTTAATTTTTTTTAAAGACATTCGGAGTTACAAAGATATTGACTATGTTAAGATTTTTTTTATTTTGTCAGATATTGATGTTTCACTATTCCACGCCCTTCCCCTTTTTTTTTTTACTTTTCCCACACTTTCAATTCATCATCATCAGCATCTTTGACATCAACTTCTTCTTCACCGTATTCATCTTCTTCTTCATCTTCTACATTTTTTTTTAATTACATTCTTCATATTCATTTTCTTCAACTATTATTATTATTCCTATTCTACTTCTTCATCGTATTCTCATTTGTGACAGGCATTCCCATAGTTGTTATCTATAACAGTTTGAAGATTACACCTTCCGTTCTGCCTGTCACAAAAGTTACATTTGTTCGCGTTCAGTTTGGCCTGCAGCATCAGGCTTTATCCAGGGGCACCACGAGGAGGAACGGACTCACCCCCATACACTGCTTAGTCTTCTTCTGCATATAATTTAGATAATATCTTTTGCTCTGATATTAAGTGTTATGCTTAATGTTCTTCTGCTCTTTGTTCTGCAGCCTCTTGTTCTTCTGCTTCTCGGTCTTCCATGTCGTCGTCTCCAGGGTCGTCGTCTCCAGGGTGGTCGTCTCCGCCGTCGTCATCTCCGCCGTCGTCGTCTCCGCCATCGACGTCTCCGCCGTCGTCGTCATCGGGGTGGTCTTCAGGGTCGTCGTCTCCAGGGTCGTCGTCATCTCAGTGGTTGTCGTCTCTGGTGTCGTCGTCATCTTAGGGGTGGTTTTCCGGGTCGTCGTCTTTAGGGTCTTGAACTTGGAAATGTGACAGAAGGTACAAGAAGGCTGAGAAAATGCCGAGAACCAGCTGATGGAACTGGAACTCGGATGGCTACCCAAAGGTCCAAGAGCCAATGGAACTACCGGGGACCAGCTGACGTTACTGGAATCCGGTTACTAAGCAGGAGGTACCCGTGCTAAAAAGCACTACCAAGGACCGCCTGACATTGGTGGAACTCGGATACCCAGAAGGAGGCACCTAAGCCAAAGGCTCTGCCTGGAACCAGCTGACGGTACTGGAACCCGGATGCGTTGGCCAAATGTGCAAGAGCCAATGGCACGACCGAGGACCAGCTGACGGTGCTGGAACATGGTTACAAAGCTGTAGGTACCCGCGCTTAACAGCACTACCAAGGACAGCCTGGCATTGGCGGAACTCGGATACCCAGAAGGAGGCACCTAAGCCAAAGGCTCTGCCCAGAACCAGCTGATGGTGCTGGAACCAGGATGTGAACCAGAAGGTCCACAGGAGAGGAGAGAACAGCAAGGCCGCGAGGCTGCCGCAGTTACCGAACACCAACAGTCCTATATGGGGAGCTTAGCCTACTGGCACTACAGAACCAGCCTTGATTGCCAATTCCCGCAGCCCACATAGGAAGCTCCTAAACTGGAGGCACCATGGAGTTGGCTAACCCGACCGCAACACGACGGGACAACGTATAGGCGTGTAAGTGACCTTGACACTACCCGGAACCAGCTGACGGTGCTGGACCCAGGCTGGGCAGGAGGGAGTACCCGTGACAAAGACACTGCCGAGAACCAGCTGACGGTACTGGAACCTGGATGCTTTGGCCAAGTGTGCAAGAGCCAATGGCATGACCGAAGACCAGCTGACGATGCTGGAACCCGGTTATTAAGCTGTAGGTACCAGCGCTTAACAGCACTACCAAGGACCGCCTGGCATTGGCGGAACTCGGATACCCAGAAGGAGGCACCTAAGCCAAAGGCTCTGCCCGGAACCAGCTGACGGTGCTGGAACCAGGATGTGGACCAGAAGGTCCACAGAAGAGGAGAGAACAGCTAGGCCACGAGGCTGCCGCAGTTACCGAACACCAACAGTCCTACAGGGGGAGCTTGGCCTACTGGCACTACAGAACCAGCCTTGATTGCCAATTCCCGCAGCCCACATAGGAAGCTCCTAAACTGGAGGCACCATGGAGTTGGCTAACCCGACCGCAACACGACGGGACAACGTATAGGCGTGTAAGTGACCTTGACACTACCCGGAACCAGCTGACGGTGCTGGAACCAGGCTGGGCAGGAGGGAGTACCCGTGACAAATACACTGCCGAGAACCAGCTGACGGTGCTGGCACCCGGATGCGTTGCCCAAGTGTGCAAGAGCCAATGGCACCGAGGACCAGCTGACGGTGCTGGAACACGGTTACAAAGCTGTAGGTACCCACGCTTAAAAGCACTACCAAGGACCGCCTGGCGTTGGCGAAACTCGGATACCCAGAAGGAGGCATCTAAGCCAAAGGCTCTGCCCGGAACCAGCTGACGTTGCTGGAACCAGGATGTGGACCAGAAGGTCCACAGGAGAGGAGAGAACAGCTAGGCCGCGAGGCTGCCACAGTTACCAAACACCAACAGTCCTACAGGGGGAGCTTGGCCTACTGGCACTACAGAACCAGCCTTGATTGCCAATTCCCGCAGCCCACATAGGAAGCTCCTAAACTGGAGGCACCATGGAGTTGGCTAACCCGACCGCAACACGACGGGACAACGTATAGGCGTGTAAAGGACCTTGACACTGCCCGGAACCAGCTGACGGTGCTGGAACCAGGCTGGTCAGGAGGGAGTACCCGTGACAAAGACACTGCCGAGAACCAGCTGACGGTGCTGGAACCCAGATGCGTTGCCCAAGTGTTAAAGAGCCAATGGCACCGAGGTCCAGCTGACGGTGCTGGAACACGGTTACAAAGCTGTGGGTACCCGCGCTTAAAAGCACTACCAAGGACCACCTGGCGTTGGCGGAACTCGGATACCCAGAAGGAGACACCTAAGCCAAAGGCTCTGCCCGGAACCAGCTGACGGTGCTGGAACCAGGATGTGGACCAGAAGGTCCACAGGAGCGGAGAGAACAGCTAGGCCACGAGGCTGCCGCAGTTACCGAACACCAACAGTCCTACAGGGGGAGCTTGGCCTACTGGCACTACAGAACCAGCCTTGATTGCCAATTCCCGCAGCCCACATAGGAAGCTCCTAAACTGGAGGCACCATGGAGTTGGCTAACCCGACCGCAACACGACGGGACAAAGTATAGGCATGTAAGTGACCTTGACACTACCCAGAACCAGCTGTCGGTGCTGGAACCAGGCTGGGCAGGAGGGAATACCCGTGACAAATACACTGCCGAGAACCAGCTGACGGTGCTGGAACCCGGATGCGTTGCCCAAGTGTGCAAGAGCCAATGGCACCGAGGACCAGCTGACGGTGCTGGAACACGGTGACAAAGCTGTAGGTACCCGCCCTTAAAAGCACTACCAAGGACCACCTGGCGTTGGCGGAACTCGGATACCCAGAAGGAGGCACCTAAGCCAAAGGCTCTGCCCGGAACCAGCTGACGGTGCTGGAACCAGGATGTGGACCAGAAGGTCCACAGGAGAGGAGAGAACAGCTAGGCCGCGAGGCTGCCGCAGTTACCGAACACCAACAGTCCTACAGGGGGAGCTTGGCCTACTGGCACTACAGAACCAGCCTTGATTGCCAATTCCCGCAGCCCACATAGGAAGCTCCTAAACTGGAGGCACCATGGAGTTGGCTAACCCGACCGCAACACGACAGGGCAACGTATAGGCGTCTAAGTGACCTTGACACTACCCGGAACCAGCTGACGGTGCTGGACCCAGGCTGGGCAGGAGGGAGTACCCGTGACAAAGACACTGCCGAGAACCAGCTGACGGTGCTGGAACCCGGATGCGTTGCCTATTCAAGATTGTCTTCCTAGAGCCCCAACTAGCTGTGTTGGAGCAAAGGGTAAGCAGGGGGAGCAGAGTGTAGGCCGATGCCTGAACTGGAGGCAGCTATGTGTCTGCGTTGCGTTTGCAGGACACGTTGCCGGCTACACAGCGGGGGAACAGCTGGCGTTGCTGAACCCCACTGACACAATGGCGGGTGTTTTTCTCTGTGCATCCTGCACTTCCAGGCACCAACTGGCGGTGTTAGAGCCCAGGGTCTGCAGGAGGAGCAGAGTGTAGGCCGAAGCCTAATTGAACCAATTTCAAAGGTAACCTTTAACCCACCCTCAGGTGTTACAAAGTAGAAGAGCCACACCTTGTGCAGCAGTAATGCTCCACAAGTGAAAGTTTGCTCTTTAAATTTTGCTCAGTGCACACGCTGAATGAAAGACGTACACAATTTTGCCCATTATACAGTAAAACTGTATTGGAGGCGTGACTGGTCTTTTTAAGGAGACGCAGCACAGGTGTCCAAAATAACGCCTTGGTGCTGGGCGCATCCTCCTGAGCGTCGTTATTTGCTGTACAGGAGTCTGCGCTCTTGTGTTATCCCTTGGCCATGCCCTGTTAGGGCTGCCCGTCTTATGACCTCATTTCATGTTGGCCGGTGCGGTTAACGATGGCCATGAATCCCAGACCCACAGTGTCTTTTCATAAAGTCACAGTGCGGGACTGGCATTCGTGGCCTTGTGCAGTAAATATGTTTGCCGCTCACACATGTCCTTATACCTGCTTCAGACTGGACGGCCTCAGCTGATCCCTTATCGCATGCCACGGCCATGAGGCCGCACAGTCTGAAGAAGGCGGAAGGAGGGGAGTGAAAACAGGCAAAGATATGCACTGCTCATGCCCATCAATCACACCCTCGCAGTCAAAATAAGTAAGACAACGAGGGGCGTTGTGTCGGGCAGGCAGACGCACAGGCACAGGCAACCAACCAACGATGTCAGAAGACGGCCAGCGTTACCAATGGGGGTGCTGCGTGTCATTTGAAAAGGAAAGTCACACCTCAGGGACAGTGTAATGGTCTCTAATGAGACACATTTTGTACGTGTTGAGTTCAACGTGGGCAAGGAGAAAAAGCCACCTTGTACAAATGCAGCATTACTGCTGTACAAGGTGGCTGTTATACATAGAAACACCTGGAGGGGGCAGGGTTCCTTTAATTTCAGTTCAGGTGCCTGCGTGGCGTTTGCAGGACACGTGGCCGGCTACACAGCAGGGGAACAGCTGGCGGTGCTGAACCCCACTGACACATCGGCTGGTGTTTTTCTCTGTGCAGCTAGCACTTCCGGGCAAAAACTGGCGGTGTTAGAGCCCAGGGTCAGCAGGAGGAGGAGAGGAGCAGAGTATAGGCCGAAGCCTGCACTGGTGGCAGCCTTAGGTCTGTTGTGTCTGCGTGGCGTTTGCAGGACACGTTGCCGGCGACACAGCAGGGCAACAGCTGGCGGTGCTGAACCACATTGACACATCAGCGAGTGTTTTTTCTGTGTAGACAACACTTCCAGGTGACAACTGACAGTGTTGAAACCCAGGGAATCAAAGAGAAGCAGAGTGTAGGCCAAAGCCTGCACTGGTGGCAGCTTTTGGTCTGTTGTGCCAGCGTGGCTTGTGCTGGACACGTTGCCGGCTGCACAGCAGGGGAACAGCTGGCGTTGCTGAACCTGTTATGACCTGGTGGTTAGGAGCACCCGGAATGACCTGATAGTTAAACCTCATACAGGATGAGCTCTGGGATGTGGGAGCTCTGCTGACCGCAAGCCCTAATCCTATCACACACACTAGAAATAGCCGTGGAGCGCTCCTGACCAGACCTAGGCGCCTCGTCACAGCCTAAGAACTATCTAGCCCCAGAGATAGAAAATAAAGCCTACCTTGCCTCAGAGAAATTCCCCAAAGGTAAAGGAAGCCCCCCACATATATTGACTGTGAGTAAAGATGAAAGTCACAAACGCAGAAATGAAACAGGTTTCAGCAAAGGGAGGCTAGACTTACTAAATAGACAGAGGATAGGAAAGGTAACTTTGCGATCAGCACAAAAACCTACAAAAGACCACGCAGAGTGTGCAAAAAAGACCTCCGCACCGACTCACGGTGCGGAGGGGCCACTCTGCATCCCAGAGCTTCCAGCTAGCAAGACAAAATCATGAAAACCAGCTGGACAAGAAAACAATGAACAAATAATGACTATCAGTAACTTAGCTTCTGCAGGAGAAGGCAGGTCACCAGAGAGATCCAGGAGCGAATTGAACCAATGCAAAAACATTGACAGCTGGCATGGAGTAACGATCTGAGAGGAGTTAAATAGAGCAGTCAACCCAAGGATAAACCACGTCACCTGTGTAAGGAACCTCAGAAGCAGCAGCTTCACTCACAGCCACCAGAGGGAGCCCATAGACAGAACTCGCCGAAGTACCATTCACGACCACAGGAGGGAGTTCGACAACAGAATTCACAACAGTACCACCCCCTTGAGGAGGGGTCACCGAAACCACACCATAGCCCCCAGGCCGATCAGGATGAGCCAAATGAAAGGCACGAACAAGTTCGGCAGCATGAACATCAGAGGCAAAAACCCTGGAATTATCTTCCTGACCATAACCCTTCCACTTGACCAGGTACTGGAGTTTCCGTCTCAAAAGACGAGAATCCAAAATCTTCTCCACCACATACTCCAACTCCCCCGCGACCAACACCGGGGCAGGAGGATCAACGGAGGAAACCATAGGCGCCACGTATCTCCGCAACAACGACCTATGGAACACATTATGGATGGCAAAAGAAGCTGGAAGATCCAAATGAAATGACACAGGATTAAGAACTTCAGAAATCTTATATGGTCCAATGAAACGAGGCTTAAACTTAGGAGAGGAAACCTTCATAGGAACGTGACGAGATGACAACCAAACCAAATCCCCAACACGAAGTCGGGGACCAACACAACGCCGGCGGTTAGCGAAACGTTGAGCCAATGTCAAATTGTCCACCACATGAGTCCAAATCTGCTGCAAACTGTCCACCACCGCATCCACACCAGGACAGTCCAAAGGCTCAACCTGCCCTGAAGAGAAACGAGGATGGAAACCAGAATTACAGAAAAACGGTGAAAACAAGGTAGCCGAGCTGGCCCGATTATTAAGGGCGAACTCAGCCAAAGGCAAAAAGGACACCCAGTCATCCTGATCAGCAGAAACAAAGCATCTCAGATATGTTTCCAAGGTCTGATTGGTTCGTTTGGTCTGGCCATTAGTCTGAGGATGGAAAGCCGAGGAAAAAGACAAGTCAATGCCCATCCTACCACAAAAGGCTCGCCAAAACCTCGAAACAAACTGGGAACCTCTGTCAGAAACGATATTCTCTGGAATGCCATGTAAACGAACCACATGCTGGAAAAACAATGGCACCAAATCAGAGGAGGAAGGCAATTTAGACAAGGGTACCAAATGGACCATCTTAGAGAAGCGATCACAGACCACCCAAATGACTGACATCTTTTGAGAGACGGGAAGATCTGAAATAAAATCCATAGAGATATGTGTCCAAGGCCTCTTCGGGACTGGCAAGGGCAAAAGCAACCCACTGGCACGAGAACAGCAGGGCTTAGCCCGAGCACAAATCCCACAGGACTGCACAAAAGTACACACATCCCGCGACAGAGATGGCCACCAAAAGGATATAGCCACTAACTCTCTGGTACCAAAGATTCCTTCACATAACTCCGCATAGCGGAGTGCTCAGGCACAGATGAATTAAACAGTCGACCTTTTGGGAATTTACTACCAGGAATCAAATCGATAGCACAATCACAAACCCTATGCGGAGGTAGGGTATCGGACTTGGGCTCATCAAATAAATCCCGGTAATCAGACAAGAACTCAGGAACCTCAGAAGGGGTGGATGACGAAATAGTCAGAAATGGGACATCACCATGTACCCCCTGACAACCCCAGCTGGACACAGACATGGATTTCCAATCTAATACTGGATTATGGACTTGTAGCCATGGCAACCCCAACACGACCACATCATGCAGATTATGCAACACCAGAAAGCGAATAACCTCCTGATGTGCAGGAGCCATGCACATGGTCAGCTGGGTCCAGTACTGAGGCTTATTCTTGACCAAAGGCGTAGCATCAATTCCTCTCAATGGAATAAGACACTGCAAGGGCTCCAAGAAAAACCCACAATGCCTAGCATACTCCAAGTCCATCAAATTCAGAGCAGCGCCTGAGTCCACAAATGCCATGACAGAATACGATGACAAAGAGCAGATCAAGGTAACAGACAGAAGAAATTTTGACTGTATCGTACCAATGGTGGCAGACCTAGCGAACCGCTTAGTGCGCTTAGGACAATCAGAGATAGCATGAGTGGTATCACCACAGTAGAAACACAGCCCATTCAGACGTCTGTGTTCTTGCCGTTTAACTCTGGTCAAAGTCCTATCGCACTGCATAGGCTCAGGTTTAAGCTCAGGTAATACCGCCAAATGGTGCACAGATTTACGCTCGCGCAAGCGTCGACCGATCTGAATGGCCAAAGACATAGACTCATTCAGACCTGCAGGCATAGGAAATCCCACCATGACATCCTTAAGGGCTTCAGAGAGACCTTTTCTGAAAATAGCTGCGAGCGCACCTTCATTCCACTGAGTGAGTACGGACCACTTTCTAAATTTCTGACAATATACCTCTATTTCATCCTGACCCTGACACAGAGCCAGCAAATTCTTCTCTGCCTGATCCACAGAATTAGGCTCATCGTACAGCAATCCGAGCGCCAGGAAAAATGCATCGATATTACTTAATGCAGGATCTCCTGACGCAAGAGAAAATGCCCAGTCCTGAGGGTCGCCACGCAAAAAAGAAATAACGATCCTAACTTGTTGAACTGGGTCACCAGAGGAGCGAGGTTTCAAAGCCAGAAATAGTTTACAATTATTTTTGAAACTCAGAAATTTAGTTCTATCTCCAAAAAACAAATCAGGAATAGGAATTCTCGGTTCTAACATAGAATTCTGAACCACAAAGTCTTGAATAATTTGTACTCTTGCCGTGAGCTGATCCACACATGAAGACAGACCTTTAATGTCCATTGCTACACCTGTGTCCTGAACCACCCAAATGTCTAGGGGAAAAAAAAGGCAAAACACAGTGCAAAGAAAAAAAAATAGTCTCAGAACTTCTTTTTTCCCTCTATTGGGAATCATTAGTTCTTTTGGCTTCCAGTACTGTTATGAAAGGTAATTCAGTACCACAATGGACATAGAGGTCAGCGCACATACAGTGACCTGGCAATAACCCAAAAAGAAGAACGAGCTCTGAGACGTGGGAACTCTGTTGACCGCAATCCCTAATCCTCTCCAACCACACTAAAGGCAGCCGTGGATTGCGCCTAACGTTCCCTATGCAACTCGGCACGGCCAGAGAAACTAGCTAGCCTGAAGATAGAAAATAAGCCTACCTTGCCTCAGAGAAATACCCCAAAGGAAAAGGCAGCCCCCACATATAATGACTGTGAGTTAAGATGAAAAGACAAACGTAGAGATGAAATAGATTTAGCAAAGTGAGGCCCAACTTTCTGAACAGAGCGAGGATAGGAAAGGTAACTTTGCGGTCAACACAAAACCCTACAAAAACCACGCAAAGGGGGCAAAAAGACCCTCCGTACCGAACTAACGGCACGGAGGTACACCCTCTGCGTCCCAGAGCTTCCAGCAAGCAGTAAAAAACAAATTGACAAGCTGGACAGAAAAAAAACAGCAAACAAATAGCAAAGAGGAACTTAGCTATGCAGAGCAGCAGGCCACAGGAACGATCCAGGAGGAAACAGGTCCAATACTAGAACATTGACTGGAGGCCAGGATCAAAGCACTAGGTGGAGTTAAATAGAGCAGCACCTAGCAACTTCACCACATCACCTGAGGAAGGAAACTCAGAAGCCGCAGTACCACTTTCCTCCACCAACGGAAGCTCACAGAGAGAACCAGCCGAAGTACCACTTGTGACCACAGGAGGGAGCTCTGCCACAGAATTCACAACACGTAGCGCACTCTAACGCCCTGTCCGACAGGAGAAACACGATAAACCCCACCTTTGCCCGCTCTGTAGGGAAACGAGAGGCCAGAAGCTCGAGATGTATAGAGCACTGACTCACGAAACCCCTACAAGACTTACTATCACCAAATTTTTCTGGTAGTGGGAGGTGAGATAGAGTCGGTACAAGGGTGGCAGTAGACAAGGTAGCTGCTGCCACGCTAGCAGCCTGAACAGCGACAGCAGTGACATCAACAGCTGAGGTTGAACGCTCTAGAGCCGCCAACCTTCCCTCCAGCTGCTGGATGTACCGCTGTAAACGCTGATCGTCCGCCATTTACTAGCCAGACCTTGGCGCTAGCATTATGTTAGGACTGGCGGAATGCACCAAGTTTAAGATGTAATTTTATTTGGTGCGTTCGCAGTCCGAGGTCCACCGTGCAGGTGAAAACCCTGCTGCTAGTAGAGACGGACGATATGGTGGAACAATGTGAATACACACATGGGTTAACTTCACCCTGTGTGAAGACAGCGAACCATGTTGCGTCTTAGGGCCGCGGTACCGCACCAAGAGCGCAAGCAAGGAGTCTCAGAACTCAATCCCAAGACTCAGGATTAGAGTTCATAAAGACCTCATGCGCTCGACACCGCTACTGGGGTGTCAGAGAGACAGAAATAATATTATTTAAGAAGCACGAGAGTGCATGCGTTGCCGCACTGGCGGACGCCACTAACCACCCAGGCTTGGGTCAGGAAAGCGCAGAGAAAGTGCACGGCGCCGCACTGGCGGTCACAGCAATTAGATGCTGTAATGTGTGTAATGTGCTTATGGCTTGGACGGGCGCTAGATAGCTACCATCATTCGTGAACAGTCAACAACTCTAGGAATGGGAATGATTTAGGAGCTTTCATCCATCGACATACATCCATCTACACACACACATTATCAAGTCAATACAAGCGCTTGGCCGTGCGGCCATGCGAGCCTTAAATAGTTACAGCACGTTTAGGACCTTCAGAGAAGGACCAATGGAGTTGCTGCAGTACCTGAGCATGTGACCTCAGATCTCCACTGAGAGATCTTGCCCTGGGCATGCTCAGAGTGCAAAGCAGGACTTAGTCCTAACACCTACAAGGACCTTCCAAGAAGGACCAATGACCTAGCTGCAGTATCCGATCATGTGATCCTCGATCTCCACTGAGAGATCTTACTCTGTGCATGCTCAGAAAGTGAAAAGCAGGACTTAGTCCCAAAAGCATCTGCCCGCCGCTGCCCAGCACTGACTTCAATGGCAGAAGCAGGAAATGCAGCAGTAACTCTTAGCACAGAGTCAGACTGAGCGAGACACTGGGATCGACGTCTCCGCCGAGCAGGTTCCACTGCGGCAGGAGAAGAATGGGAGACCACAGCTGAGATGGCCTGAGATTCCCCCTGTGCAGAGGCAGGAACTCGACCCCTAACACTGTGTGGTCAATAGTTTTTTATTTATTGCATCTAACCCTCAAAAGATGCCAACATGACTTCACCTGTCAGCTCAATACCCCCTATCTTTTCAAGGAAGTCAGTTGTATGTTGAATGAAAGACTCTGCACAAATTGCAATCGGGTTAAGAACCTTATCCAAAAAGATCCCAATCTTAGAAAAGATGGAACCACAACCCAAAACGATTGGTCTACCCAGAGGATGTACGAGAGATTTATGTATCTTTGGTAATGTATACATCACAGGTGTGATTGGAAATTTAACAGTCAGAAAATCGTTTAAATTTAGATCAATGATCCCTTTATCTAACGCACTGTCCAAGACAATTTTAATCTCTCTTGCAATAGCAAACTTAGGATCACCAGATAATCTCTCGTACACCCCTGGGTCCGCCAACTGTCCCTTTATTTCTTCAATATAATCATTCTTATTGAGAACAACCACCACACCACCTTTATCAGCTTTTTTTATGATAAGTTCACCATCATCTGCCAAATCATATAAAGCATCAATTTCACATGTTGTCATATTTGGGTGATTAAATTTTTTTGAACAGTTTTTTCACTTTTTCAACCTCATTACTCACGGCAATAATAAAAGCATCAATTGCTGGAGAATTTTCAGATGGAGTAAAATTACTTTTTTTCTTTAAATTTAGTTGTTTAAGGTCAAATTCACTGGTAGGAATTTTTTCTACATTTACATTACATGAAAACCACTCTTTTAACGTTATACTTCTAAAAAAATTTTTGCAAGTCCATATAAAGCTGAAACCAATCAACATGTGTACTAAGTCCAAAGGACAAGCCCTTATTCAGAGCCGACATTTGGTTATTAGTAAGTATTTTGCGCTTATTAAAGAGAAAAGAATTGGAGTGGATAACAATATTAAATACCTTGAAACCATATGGCCTTAATGTAGACTTTAAGATCAGTCAAGTTATGTAATATACAGTGTTGGTTTTATTCTTTCCCCCTATATATGATTTTATTGATTAAGAACTCGTTGAATTTTGGATGAAAAAAGTAACTCTTTTCTTTTTCTATTTTTTTCCAATGGTCTCTGTATCCATATTGAGGAATGGGATGCCCTGCTTGACCGTGGGGTTTTCCCAAACCTTATGACATTTTGGGCTTATGCCCTGGCCCTTTAAATCCGGCGACACACTTGAACCTTTTTCAGATAAAGATTGAAATCTGCTTCTTTTTGAATTTTGTAGTTCCCCCTACGTTTAATATTTTCTTTTTGTTTTCTTTACTTATTTTGTTTTTTTTCTTTGTAACCCGGTTATTGGGTGGCAGATGAATCTAGAGATACAGGGCGAGTGTAGTTTTATGTAATATTTATAGTTGCGGAGATCAGTCACTGTATATGGCATTTTTCCCTTTAGCAATGTGGCGTCTCGGTCTTCACGGTAATTTTGTGCAATCGCGCACCTGTGCATTGTGGGCCTCTGACATGGAAATCATTGACAAGCGCAGTTAGCGTGGTAGAACGCCGAAGACCGAGCCGGGCATGGTAAAACAATGTGTGTGTAAGTTCTTTATAATCATGATTTTTGAGACAGGGACACCTGACTTTTTGGAATGATTAATTGCTCATTAAATGTATTTTAAGAATAATCACGGAATATGCAATATATTATGCTCACAGATAATGAATTTAGTGAGGCTATCATTATTCACATGGATGCATTTTTTGATGGATTGTTAATATATATAATCTATTAATAGTTACAATATTGCACATAATGAATATTATAATTGGATATGTATGTGTTTTGTATAAATGGTTGTTTCACCCATGTGTTCACTGCCTGAAAAAGGATTTCGTATCCGAAACATTGTCACGCCATTCAGGCAATAAAGTCCCTTTTTTTTCTATTTTGTTCTGTGCTGCTTTTCTTTGTTTTATTACTATATATATACATACATACTGTATATATATATATATATATATATATATATATATATACATATATATATATATATCTGTATATATATATATATATATATATATATATATATCCTAATAGTGAACCTCCAGCTTCCTAAGGATAGCTTCACTGCTAAATAAATTTCCTGACAGAACACGACATGGTAAATTTGAACTTTGTTAGATCCAAATACTACTACTACTAGTAATTATAATATAAATGTTTAAAATAAAACTGAATGAAATCGTGTTGAAAACGTATGATTGTTGTACATTCATATTTATAATTATGACTCTATACTATCATATGGGATCACTAAAACTATCTGAGAATGGATAAATTTTTTATCAATTTCAAAAACGGTTTAGAAAAATTGAAAAAAAAAGTTGTTGAGGTTTTTTTGCATGTGATATATCATTCAGAGTGATACATCCATGGAATTATTGTAGCATGTTTTAAGTTAGGCATTATATTTTCTCCTACATGAGGACAATTTGGCAACTACCACCTAGGGATTTTGCTTTCTACTTTCTCTGAAGCAACACAGCATGAAAATAATAAGATAAACTTGATGGACTTTTTTATCTTTTTTAACCTTACTATCTGAGTATATTTACTCTGCAGTACAACCTTTGGTAAGATTCCATCATTTATTTATTTCAACTTGTAAGTTTTCAAGAAAAGTTTTGCCTAGTTTAGATTGTTTGCTAACTCAAAGTAACTGAATAACGTGTTTATGTCTTGGTGTTTTCTATATGACTTGTCTCAGTTGCAGCTTTGGTCTGTTACAGTACAGATTTAGCATTTTCTAACAGGATGCACATAGAACATCGCAACAAGGTTATACAACAAATTAACTTGACACCAGACTTGATACGTTCAGCGGCTTGTGCTATGCAAAACGTCAAGTTATGTATCAAATTTAGGAATGAGCGAATAGCTTCGGATAACTCCTTATTCGAATAACTATACCTCTTACCGAATACCTGCATCAGGAACCCAGATACTTGGAGCTCTTCCAATGATCAGCTGTTCGGCACCGCAGCTGAATGTTTCATGGCTGTGTGACAGTCTCAATTCATGCATGGAGAGCCCAACAAACAGGTTCTCCGTGCATGTGTTGTGACTGTCACACAGCTGTGACACATGCAGCTGCGGCTCGGAACAGCTGATTATCAGAAACGCTCCAGGTATCCGGGTTCCCTCTGCAGCTATTCGGTAAGTGCTATATCTATTTGGATAAGGAGTTATCTGAAGCTATTTAAGGCCCCTTCACATTAAGCGACGCTGCAGCGATACCGACAACGATCCGGATCGCTGCAGCGTCGCTGTTTGGTCGCTGGAGAGCTGTCACACAGACAGCTCTCCAGCGACCAACGATCCCGAAGTCCCCGGTAACCAGGGTAAACATCGGGTAACTAAGCGCAGGGCCGCGCTTAGTAACCCGATGTTTACCCTGGTTACGAGCGTAAAAGTAAAAAAAAACAACCACTACTTACCTACCGCTGTTTGTCCCCGGCGCTCTGCTTCTCTGCACTCCTCCTGTACTGGCTGTGAGCACAGCGGCCGGAAAGCAGAGCGGTGACGTCACCGCTCTGCTTTCCGGCTGACCGACGCTCACAGCCAGTACAGGAGGAGTGCAGAGCACAGCGCCGGGGACAAACAGCGGTAGGTAAGTATGTAGTGTTTGTTTTTTTTTACTTTTACGCTGGTAACCAGGGTAAACATCGGGTTACTAAGCGCGGCCCTGCGATGTTTACCCTGGTTACCAGTGAAGACATCGCTGGATCGGTGTCACACACGCCGATCCAGCGATGTCCACGGGAGATCCAGCGACGAAATAAAGTTCTGGACTTTGTTCAGCGACCAACGATCTCCCAGCAGGGGCCTGATTGTTGGTCGCTGTCACACATAACGATTTCCTTAACGATATCGTTGCTACGTCACAAAAAGCAACGATATCGTTAACGATATCGTTATGTGTGAAGGTACCTTTACTCATCCCTAATCAAGATGTTTTCAGTATTGTGGTATAGTTAATGAATTGTGTGCTAGACTGTGTGCCCATTGAGAGTTTTCAGTGAATTTTTGACAGTGAATATTTTCTCGGCATCTAAAATGTAGCATCTTATGGTTTCAGAAAAGTGGATGGGATTTATAGAATAGCCCACTGTACTATTTTTTACTCAAGTGAACTGACCTGGAATACACAATTCAAATCCGCAACATGTCAGTTTCTATGCAGGTATATGAAATGAAACCTGGCACTCAACTTGTACGTGAAAGCGGTTTTATTTAGCAGCAACAAAAAACGTTTCGGTCGTTAATCTGACCACCATCAGTTACTGTGAGTATAAATAAAGGAAAAGCAAATTGTACAAAGAAACCAAAGTACATATAAAAAATAAAGTATTTACAAAAAATATAGAGCTTTCAACATCAAGATGGCATGGTTACATATAGAGATTAGTATTAGTATAACATAAGGTACAAAAAATCGTACAGGCGAAATAGAACGAAATAGAACACTGTATAGAAACAACCAATCCTGGCACAATATAAGGAATGTGGATAGTAGGAAGGTAAATAACATACCGTATAGATAGTATTGTCTATATTGAGTGTACGCTCCTGTGAGCGTAGGGCTATGTTTTCTGTAATGAAAGGGTTAACCTAGTTAGGTGGGGGATAAATGGGTGAATAATGTGCCCCATGCGATATAATAGCATACCCCTGTTATGAGAAGAGACCGGGTATGTGACCGGTAACCTATAGAAAAAATAAGTATACTGCTGAGTATATTAATACGGCTGCAGCAGGGGAGAAAGTGAGGGTAGGTAGTATGTCTTACCGCTGGCTTGTGATGTGACGTGACACGGTGTCCACCGCTGGTCTGCTGTCTACTATGCCCCTGCACATTTTATGTGCTATCAGGAAGTGTTGTTGGCCGGAAGGAGGCATGTCCGACCAGCAGCAGTGAATGCTGGTAGTGATGTATCTCCTGCTGTGTCCAGCAGGATGGTGAATGTACTCCTTCTTTGTGGGCGTGTGAAGGGGCAGAGTGGTAGAGGTGATGTCACCGCTATGGCAGTGCGGTCCAGGGCTCTTTGTTTGCGTGTCACCTTGTAAGTGTGACGCCCAAGAGACCGGGATACCCAGCACCGGACCAATGGGGTCTGTCTCTTGAGGGGGATGTCACGGGTGGCTTGACCCGGTGCTGTGGCCTCAGGCAATGCACAGTGTAAGGGGTATCATGAGGGGACAGGCACTTACTTGATCAGCAGCAGGTTCTCCCAGCGGCGATGATCCCGATCCTGGATAGATGGCTATTGTCCAAATGAAAGACTGAGGCACTGAAACGTTTAACCAGTTTACTTTAACATAAAAGGATTTACAACCAGTCCTGTCACCGGAGTCTGTATGGGAACTCTGAGTTACTTTGACCCTGCCGGGGTCTTCGCCTCTTATTGTGCGCAATTTCTGTGTGGCCCTGCTGCTGTATGTGAACTGGCTGCCGGCCCAATCTGTCCCCTCCGGGTCCTGGTTCGACGGGCAACCCGAGTCCTTTTATCGGCTTACCCCCTCCGGGAGTACCGCTGAACTCTGTGTCTGTTGCTGCGTCCGGCCCTAGTGAAGCTGATATCACCTCAAGTTTTTCCGGTTGCTGTATTACATATAATGAATACAGCCACGGATCCGGTATCCGTCTTTGCGCCTGTTCTGGGTAGTGATTAATGCTACCCGGTTCTCACAATGTCCCTTTTCTCTGTCCCTCTTCTCCTCAGGCCGGTGATTTGGGCCTGGAAACCATCATAGGGCTGTTAGAAATTCAGCTGTATGACCTCTCACTATCAGCTCCTTAGCCCAACTGCCATTTCTTCTCTCAGACCAGAATGGATTAAGGGGAGTCTCTGGAGCTCCCCCTTCTGGCCGGAGGTGGTAGTGCAGTTTTGCTATTTTAGTATTTGTGTCTAGTGTCAGTAACTATTTTTGTGGCAAATACCCCTAGGGGTGCCACATTCCCCCTTAGTTAAGAACAGTACTCCGGGACTGTGGGACGATAACATTTTGAAATAACAATTAATATGTACAGAGTCTTAAAAATGAAAAGTTACAAAAACCACTCAAGGAAACAAAAATAGAGTTCTGTAAAAAGTCACTTCAAATAGCGTCCATTAATACAGTTCTACCCTTGAAGGTACTCAATATAAAGTCTAAAGAAAGTTCAAAAAGAGCAAAAAGCAAAGTTCAAAAAGCAGTCTTTCCGGAGCTTTGATTTAGTGCCTCCGGGCTGATAACAAGTTCAAGAATATGCAAGAAGTTCATACAGACAAGTCTCTGTAGGTAACATAGTAACATAGTAACATAGTTAGTAAGGCCGAAAAAAGACATTTGTCCATCCAGTTCAGCCTATATTCCATCATAATAAATCCCCAGATCTACGTCCTTCTACAGAACCTAATAATTGTATGATACAATATTGTTCTGCTCCAGGAAGACATCCAGGCCTCTCTTGAACCCCTCGACTGAGTTCGCCATCACCACCTCCTCAGGCAAGCAATTCCAGATTCTCACTGCCCTAACAGTAAAGAATCCTCTTCTATGTTGGTGGAAAAACCTTCTCTCCTCCAGACGTAAAGAATGCCCCCTTGTGCCCGTCACCTTCCTTGGTATAAACAGATCCTCAGCGAGATATTTGTATTGTCCCCTTATATACTTATACATGGTTATTAGATCGCCCCTCTGTCGTCTTTTTTCTAGACTAAATAATCCTAATTTCGCTAATCTATCTGGGTATTGTAGTTCTCCCATCCCCTTTATTAATTTTGTTGCCCTCCTTTGTACTCTCTCTAGTTCCATTATATCCTTCATGAGCACCGGTGCCCAAAACTGGACACAGTACTCCATGTGCGGTCTAACTAGGGATTTGTACAGAGGCAGTATAATGCTCTCATCATGTGTATCCAGACCTCTTTTAATGCACCCCATGATCCTGTTTGCCTTGGCAGCTGCTGCCTGGCACTGGCTGCTCCAGGTAAGTTTATCATTAACTAGGATCCCCAAGTCCTTCTCCCTGTCAGATTTACCCAGTGGTTTCCCATTCAGTGTGTAATGGTGACATTGATTCCTTCTTCCCATGTGTATAACCTTACATTTATCATTGTTAAACCTCATCTGCCACCTTTCAGCCCAAGTTTCCAACTTATCCAGATCCATCTATAGCAGAATACTATCTTCTCTTGTATTAACTGCTTTACATAGTTTTGTATCATCTGCAAATATCGATATTTTACTGTGTAAACCTTCTACCAGATCATTAATGAATATGTTGAAGAGAACAGGTCCCAATACCGACCCCTGCGGTACCCCACTGGTCACAGCGACCCAGTTAGTGACTATACCATTTATAACCACCCTCTGCTTTCTATCACTAAGCCAGTTACTAACCCATTTACACACATTTTCCCCCAGACCAAGCATTCTCATTTTGTGTACCAACCTCTTGTGCGGCACGGTATCAAACGCTTTGGAAAAATCGAGATATACCACGTCCAATGACTCACCGTGGTCCAGCCTATAGCTTACCTCTTCATAAAAACTGATTAGATTGGTTTGACAGGAGCGATTTCTCATAAACCCATGCTGATATGGAGTTAAACAGTTATTCTCATTGAGATAATCCAGAATAACATCCCTCAGAAACCCTTCAAATATTTTACCAACAATAGAGGTTAGACTTACTGGCCTATAATTTCCAGGTTCACTTTTAGAGCCCTTTTTGAATATTGGCACCACATTTGCTATGCGCCAGTCCTGCGGAACAGATCCTGTCGCTATAGAGTCCCTAAAAATAAGAAATAATGGTTTATCTATTACATTACTTAGTTCCCTTAGTACTCATGGGTGTATGCCATCCGGACCCGGAGATTTATCTATTTTAATCTTATTTAGCCGATTTCGCACCTCTTCTTGAGTTAGATTGGTGACCCTTAATATAGGGTTTTCATTGTTTCTTGGGATTTCACCTAGCATTTCATTTTCCACCGTGAATACCGTGGAGAAGAAGGTGTTTAATATGTTAGCTTTTTCCTCGTCATCTACAACCATTCTTTCCTCACTATTTTTTAAGGGGCCTACATTTTCAGTTTTTATTCTTTTACTATTGATATAGTTGAAGAACAGGTACTGGGCTTAAACGTTGCAGACTGATAACAATGACTATACTACATTTTCTGTTTAACTATATACGGCATAACATATATACAATTCACATTATGAGCTTTATAGTTGGTAATCTGCATACCTGGCCGGTAATTGACCCTGGGTACTACGCTGTGATCTACGTAATAGCGGTATCTCTTCATGTGGAGTACTACTGTCTACTGCGGATGTAGTATCTGCCCGCTCTGCTAAAGATAATTCCATAACTATGGAGTTGGCAAGTCCACCGTGAATGGGATTACTCTTTTCAGGAATCTGTTCTTCCTGGCCTGGAACCTCCTGTAGTACGGGGTCAGCCTCTTCCTGTCTTGGGACTTCTGGTATTGGGTTCGGTGTTGGATAAAAGGCCACCATGTGAAACACTACTGCACCATGGTATGTTAGTAGGGTTTTGGGAAAGTATCCTATACAGGTGTGATACACTTCCTCTTCTTTTTCCTTTACTGGTTGAACCTGTATGGGTTGAATAACTTCTGGTTCTGGCTGGACAACGTCTGGCTCTTTCAATGCTTCCGGACATAATTTAAGATTGTCTCTTGACACTAGTACAGATGTTAAGCCTCCGTTTTTGCTAATGAGACACATTTTAGGATTATCCACTCTTGTTGGTAAAACTGTGTAGGGTACGGCTTCCCACTGATTGTCCAGTTTATTGGTTCGACGATTTCTCTTGAGCACTTGGTCACCCGGTCTTAATGGGGTCGCTAGAGCATTCTGGTTGAAAGTTCGCTCTTGTCTTTCTCTAGTTTGCTGAAGGCTTCTTTCCACACTCTCTTGCACTTGGCGATACTGCTTTTGCCGTATGATATCCCAATTGGAGTCTTGAACTTCTGCGTCTGGTTTCAGAATTCCCATTTCTAGATCGATTGGTAATTGGCCGGGTCTTGCACGCATAAGATAAGCTGGGGTGCAGTTGGTGGAGCTCACCGGGACATGATTATACAGATCCACCAAGTCAGGCAATTTCTCTGGCCATTGATTCCTTTCTGTCTCAGGTAAAGTCTTTAGTAGGTCTATTACAATATGGTTCATCTTCTCGCATAAGCCGTTTGTTTGTGGATGATAGGCCGTCGTCCTGATCTTTTTGCAACCATACATATTACAGAATTCTCTGAAGATCTCTGATTCAAAGGCTGTACCTTGGTCGGTGAGAACCTGTTCCGGATATCCATGGGGTCTACAAAAGTACGTTTGGAACGCTTTGGCTGCTGTTTTTGCTGTCAGATCTTTTACGGGTACTACTACCAAGAAGCGTGAATAATGGCCCACGATGGTGAAGGCATAGACATAGCTGGACTGGCTTGGTATTAACTTCACGTGGTCTATGGCTACAAGTTCAAGTGGTTGTTTGGTGATTATGGGCTGCAGTGGTGCTCTTTGGTTCTTTTGATCGTTTCTTCTGAGGTTGCACGGGCCACAATTTCTGCACCACTGTTCGATTGATTTTCTCATCCCGACCCAATAAAATCTTTCTCTTAGAAGTACTTCTAACTTTTTCCAACCAAAGTGACCAGCACCATTATGGTAAGCTTCGAGGACCATCTTGACATCTTGTTTAGGCACGATAATCTGCCAAACCAATTCATGTGTTTTCGGATTGGTGTACCTTTTACAGAGCTTCCCTTGATACAGGAACATTTTGCCTCTCTCTTTCCAGAGTTGATGCGTCTCTTCTGGGGCATCCTCATCGGGATATGCACTTTGCTCAGTTAACAGTTCCTTCACCATCTTCACAGCCGGATTGCTGTCTTGGGTGTCAGCCCATCTATGGTGTGCTAACGGATTAAAATTCACCTCTTGTTGTTTCTGATAGGTACTTGACTGATGATGTTTTGCCTTGGGATGATGGAAGGCTGGTAGTTCAATTTCTTCAAGCTCCCCCGTTTCTTCTTCTACATCTCTCAAGTGTGGCATCTGGGATAGGGCATCGGCATTTCCATTCTTGCGACCTGCTCGATACTTGATCTTGAAGTTGTAATTAGATAACCGGGCTATCCATCGCTGTTCTAACGCACCTAATTTGGCTGTGTCCAGGTGGGTCAACGGATTGTTGTCAGTATAGACAATAAATTCTGCAGCGGCCAGATAGTGTTTGAAACGTTCCGTCACAGCCCAAACTACTGCCAGTAGTTCCAATTTGAAGGAGCTATAATTTTCTGGATTTCTTTCAGTAGGCCGGAGCTATCTACTTGCAAAGGTGATGACTTTCTCCCGACCTTCTTGCTTTTGTGACAGCACCGCTCCTAGTCCCACATTACTGGCATCGGTGTAGAGGATGAAAGGTTGATGGTAATCTGGGTATGCCAGAACCTCTTCTCCGGTTAGTGCCTTCTTTAGTTGTTCAAAGGAGTCTTCCCTTTCGTCGTTCCACTGGAAAGGAGGGTTTCGGTTTGAAGGTTTCTTCGTCTGCCCTACCAAGGCGTCTTGCAAGGGTGCTGCCAACTTGGTAAATCCTTTTATAAATCTGCGATAGTAACCCACCAATCCCAGGAATTGCCTCACTTCTTTTGCGCTGGTAGGTCTCGGCCAATCCCTTATGGCGGTTATTTTCTCAGGATCCGGTGCTACTCCCTCCGAACTCACGATGTGTCCCAGGTACTGTACCTTTGGCTTGAGAAGGTGACATTTGGATGGCTTGATTTTCATGCCATACCTGGATAAGGCTTCGAACACTTCTGCCAAGTCTTTTAAGTGTTGTTCGTAAGTCTTTGAGTAGACGATCACATCATCTAGGTACAGGAGGACGGTCTCGAAGTTCTTGTGTACGAGGCAGCATTCCATCAGCCGCTGGAAGGTACCGGATGCATTGCAGAGTCCGAACGGCATGCGATTAAATTCACTTAGACCCATTGGTGTGGTGAATGCCATCTTTTCCTTATCTCTCTCAGCCACAGGGACTTGCCAATACCCGCTTGTTAAGTCTAAGGTGGAAAAATAATTAGCAGATTTCAAAGCAGTCAAGGACTCTTCTATCCTAGGCAAAGGGTAGGCATCTTTATGGGTGATGTTATTAATCTGCCGGTAGTCTACGCACATTCTCATAGTTTCATCTTTTTTTTTGACAATCACTAGAGGGGCCGCCCAGGGGCTACAGCTGTCTCTTATTACCCCGGCCTGTTTCATTTCCCTCAGCATATCTTTTGCACATTGATAGTGAGCGGGCGGTATGGGTCTATATCTTTCTTTTATTGGGGGATGGTCACCTGTGGGGATTGTGTGTTCTACCCCTTCTATCCGTCCAAAGTCCAATGGGTGTTTACTAGGGTTGAGCGAAACGGGTCGAACATTTTCAAAAGTCGCCGACTTTTGGCGAAGTTGAGTTTCATGAAACCCGATCCGACCCCTGTGCGTGGTCGGCCATGCGGTACGCGACTTTCGCGCCAAAGTCGCGTTTCAATGACGCGAAAAGCGCCATTTCTCAGCCAATGAAGGTAAACGCAGAGTGTGGGCAGCGTGATGACATAGGTCCTGGTCCCCACCATCTTAGAGAAGGGCATTGCAGTGATTGGCTTGCTGTCTGCGGCGTCACAGGGGCTATAAAGGGGAGTTCCCGCCGACCGCCATGTTACTGCTGCTGATCTGAGCTTAGGGAGAGGTTGCTGTCGCTTCGTCAGAAGCAGGGATAGCGTTAGGCAGGGTCCATTAACCACAAAACCGCTTGTGCTGTAGCGATTTCCACTGCCCAACACCACCTTCGGTGTGCAGGGACAGTGGAAGCTCCTTTTTTTTTTTTTTTCCTCAGCGCTGTAGCTCATTGGGCTGCCCTAGAAGGCTCCCTGATAGCTGCATTGCTGTGTGTACGCCGCTGTGCAAACCAACTGCTTTTTTCAAAGCACAAATCCTCTTGTTCCTTCCTTTCTGCACAGCTATCTTGTTTGTTTGTCCACACTTTTTATTTAATTTGTGCATCAGTCCACTCCTTATTGCTGCCTGCCATACCTGGCTGAGATTACTGCAGGGAGATAGTAATTGAAGGACAGTTCCTTTTTTTTTTTTTTTTTTTTTTGTGGGAGATTAAGATTGACATTTCTGCTAGAGTGCCATCTCTGTCTGTGTCATCTCTCACTCAGTGGGCCATAGAAAGCCTATTTATTTTTTTGCTTGATTTGGGTTCCAAAATCTACCAGAAAAAATCACAACATCAATCAGTGGGAGAAAAATATTGGCCTCAGGGCTTGTGTGCCACTCCTTACTCCTGTGTGTGCCATCTCTCACTCAGTGGGCCATAGAAAGCCTATTAATTTTTTTGCTTGATTTGGCTTCTAAATTCTACCTGAAAAAATCAATAAATCAATCAGTGGGAGATTAATATTGGCCTTTGGGCTTGTGTGCCAGTCCTAACCGTGCCATCTCTCTCTCTCTCAGATAGTGGGCCATAGAAAGCCTATTTTTTTATTATTTTATTGGGTTTATAAATTTTCCCTGGAAAAAAAAAAAGTGGGAGATTAATATTGGCCTCTGGGCTTGTGTGCCAGTCCTGAGCGTGCCATCTCTCTCACAAATAGTGGGCCATAGAAAGCCTATTTATTTTTTTGGTTGATTTGGGTTCATAATTCTACCTGAAAAAATCAATCAATCAATCAGTGGGAGATTAATATTGGCCTTTGGGCTTGTGTGCCAGTCCTAAGCGTGCCATCTCTCTCTCTCAGATAGTGGGCCATAGAAAGCCTATTTATTATTATTTTTTTTATTGGGTTTATAAATTTTCCCTGGAAAAAAAAAAAATGGGAGATTAATATTGGCCTCTGGGCTTGTGTGCCAGTCCTGAGCGTGCCATCTCTCTCACAAATAGTGGGCCATAGAAAGCCTATTTATTTTTTTGGTTGATTTGGGTTCATAATTCTACCTGAAAAAATCAATCAATCAATCAGTGGGAGAAAAATATTGGCCTCAGGGCTTGTGTGCCACTCCTTACTCCTGTGTGTGCCATCTCTCACTCAGTGGGCCATAGAAAGCCTATTAATTTTTTTGCTTGATTTGGGTTCTAAATTCTACCTGAAAAAATCATTAAATCAATCAGTGGGAGATTAATATTGGCCTTTGGGCTTGTGTGCCAGTCCTAAGCGTGCCATCTCTCTCTCTCTCAGATAGTGGGCCATAGAAAGCCTATTTTTTTATTATTTTATTGGGTTTATAAATTTTCCCTGGAAAAAAAAAAAAGTGGGAGATTAATATTGGCCTCTGGGCTTGTGTGCCAGTCCTGAGCGTGCCATCTCTCTCACAAATAGTGGGCCATAGAAAGCCTATTTATTTTTTTGGTTGATTTGGGTTCATAATTCTACCTGAAAAAATCAATCAATCAATCAGTGGGAGATTAATATTGGCCTTTGGGCTTGTGTGCCAGTCCTAAGCGTGCCATCTCTCTCTCTCAGATAGTGGGCCATAGAAAGCCTATTTATTATTATTTTTTTTATTGGGTTTATAAATTTTCCCTGGAAAAAAAAAAAAGGGAGATTAATATTGGCCTCTGGGCTTGTGTGCCAGTCCTGAGCGTGCCATCTCTCTCACAAATAGTGGGCCATAGAAAGCCTATTAATTTTTTTGCTTGATTTGGGTTCCAAAATCTACCAAAAAAAATCACTAAATCAATCAGTGGGAGATTAATATTGGCCTCTGGGCTTGTGTGCCACTCCTGACTCCTGTGAGCTTCATCTGTCACTCAGTGGGCCCTAGAAAGCCTATTTTTTGTTTTATTTGTTTTCTAAATTCTCCCTGAAAAAATCATTTTATTTTCTTTGGTTTCTAAATTATTCCTGAAAAAAATCATTTTTTTTGTATTTTTTTTTCTCTAAAGTCTCCCTGAAAAAAAAAAAAAAAAATCTGTGGGAGATTCATATTGCCCCTTCTGCTTGTGTGCCAGTCTTGACTCCTGGGTGTGCCATCTCTCTCTCTCTCCCCAATTGTGGGCCATAGAAAGCCTATTAATTTTTTTGCTTGATTTGGGTTCCAAAATCTACCAAAAATAATCACTAAATCAATCAGTGGGAGATTAATATTGGCCTCTGGGCTTGTCTGCCACTCCTGACTCCTGTGTGCGTCATCTGTCACTCAGTGGGCCCTAGAAAGCCTATTTTTTGTTTTATTTGTTTTCTAAATTCTCCCTGAAAAAATCATTTTATTTTCTTTGGTTTCTAAATTATTCCTGAAAAAAATCATTTTTTTTGTATTTTTTTTTCTCTAAAGTCTCCCTGAAAAAAAAAAAAAAAAAAAAAATCTGTGGGAGATTCATATTGCCCCTTCTGCTTGTGTGCCAGTCTTGACTCCTGGGTGTGCCATCTCTCTCTCTCTCCCCAATTGTGGGCCATAGAAAGCCTATTAATTTTTTTGCTTGATTTGGGTTCCAAAATCTACCAAAAAAAATAACTAAATCAATCGGTGGGAGATTAATATTGGCCTCTGGTCTTGTGTGCCACTCCTGACTCCTGTGTGCGTCCTCTCTCACTCAGTGGGCCCTACAAAGCCTTTTTTTTTTTTTTTTCCTAAATTCTCCCTGAAACAATCATTTCATTTTATTTGTTTTATAAATTCTTCTGTAAAAAATAATTTTTTTTATATTTTTTTTTTCTGAAGTCTCCCTTTAAAAAAAACCAAACACAAATCAGTGGGAGATAAATATTTACATTTGCGCTTCAGTGACAGTCCTGCGTGTGTGCCATCTCATTTGTTGCCAACAACAACAGAGTGTGTAACATTGTGGCTGATTTTCGTTGTGGTCTCACCCACCTGTAAAGGGGTAGCTAAATCATACTGAAGTTATAGCTCACCGTGTAAGTTGTGTGACAGCAACAAATACCGTTCGTTTGGTAACGTTTTTAAAACAATGAGGAAGTCTGGTGGAAGAGGTCGTGGCCGGGGGCGTTCATTGTCAGCTGGTAATGAGGGTAGTGGTAGTGGTGGAGCATCAGGTGGTCGTGGGAAAAAAAATATTGCACCTAAGTCTGGAGCTGTGGAGCCAGGTTTGTCGTCTGGCTACACAAGGCCTCGAACCCTCCCTTTTCTGGGAGTAGGAAAACCGCTTTTAAAGCCGGAGCATCAAGAGCAAGTTTTGGCTTATCTTGCTGACTCAGCCTCTAGCTCTTTTGCCTCCTCTCGTGAAACTGGTAAAAGTAAAAGCAGCGCGTCGTTAGTGGATGTTCACGGTCAGGGACAAGTCGCTTCCTTGTCCTCTTCAGCAAAAACAACAACAGAGAAGAATGCAGCAGGCGACACAACGGGTTACTCCATGGAGCTCTTTACACATACCGTCCCTGGCTTAGAAAGTGAAGCAGTTAACAGTCCATGCCCATTACAAGTTGAATCTGACATGGAGTGCACTGATGCACAGCCACAGCCAGACTACTATGCTGGTCCTTTGACTCAGACCACAACATTGCCCTCGCAGGGTGCTGATCAAGAATCAGACCCTGATGAGACTATGTTGCCCCATCACGAACGCTATACCACCGACCGACACGGTGACACAGACGAAGTTGCACACGAGCTACAAGAAGAGGTAATAGATGACCCAGTTCTTGACCCCGATTGGCAGCCATTGGGGGAACAGGGTGCAGGCGGCAGCAGTTCTGAAGCGGAGGAGGAGGGGCCGCAGCAGGCATCAACATCGCAACAGGTTCCATCTGCCGGGCCCGTATCTTGGCCAAAACGCGTGGCAAAGTCAAAACCTGTTGGAGGACAGCGTGGCCATCCGGTTAAAGCTCAGTCTGCAATGCCTGAAAAGGTATCCGATGCTAGAAAGAGTGCAGTCTGGCATTTTTTTAAACAACATCCAATTGATCAGCACAAAGTAATCTGTCAAAAATGTTCAACTACCTTAAGCAGAGGGCAGAATCTGAAAAGTCTCAATACAAGTTGCATGCATAGACATTTAACCACCATGCATTTGCAAGCTTGGACTAACTACCAAACGTCCCTTAAGGTTGTAGCACCCTCGGCCAATGAAGCTACTCATCAACGCAACATCCCTTCCGGCAGTGTAGGGCCACCATTTTCTGCACCACCTGCAGTATCTGTGCAGGTTTCTTTGCCAGGCCAAAGCAGTCAGGGTTAGGGAATCTCCAGTTTCGTAGTAGGAAACACTGCATCTAGGGCACCGGCGGCAACAATACCATCTCCCACCGTCTCTCAGTCTGCCATGTCCACCGGCACCCCCGCTAGTTCCACGATCTCCAGCTCTCCAGTCCAGCTCACCCTACATGAGACTATGGTTAGAAAAAGGAAGTACTTAGCCTCGCATCCGCGTACACAGGGTTTGAACGCCCACATAGCTAGACTAATCTCGTTAGAGATGATGCCCTACCGGTTAGTTGAAAGCGAAGCTTTCAAAGACCTGATGGACTACGCTGTACCACGCTACGAGCTACCCAGTCGACACTTTTTTTCCAGAAAAGCCATCCCAGCCCTCCACCAGCATGTTAAAGAGCGCATCGTCCATGCACTCAGGCAATCTGTGAGCACAAAGGTGCACCTGACAACAGATGCATGGACCAGTAGGCATGGCCAGGGACTTTACGTGTCCATCACGGCACACTGGGTAAATGTGGTGGATTCAGGGTCCACAGGGGACAGCAAGTTTGGGACAGTTCTGCCTAGCCCACGGTCTAGGAAACAGTTGGCTGTAGCCGTTCGCACCCCCTCCTCCTCCTCCTCCTCCTCGTCCTCCTGCAGAAGCGAGAGCTCGTCCACAGACCGCAGTCGCACAACCACTCCATCCGCAGCTGCCACTGTTGCACACCAGGTCTCCCATTATGGGGCAGCTACTGGCAAACGTCAGCAGGCTGTATTGGCTATGAAGTGTTTGGGCGACAACAGACACACCGCGGAAGTTCTGTCCGAGTTCTTGCAGCAAGAAACGCAGTCGTGGCTGGGCACTGTAGATCTTGAGGCAGGCAAGGTAGTGAGTGATAACGGAAGGAATTTCATGGCTGCCATCTCCCTTTCCCAACTGAAACACATTCCTTGCCTGGCTCACACCTTAAACCTGGTGGTGCAGTGCTTCCTGAAAAGTTATCCGGGGTTATCCGACCTGCTCCTCAAAGTGCGTGGACTTTGCGCACATATCCGCCGTTCGCCTGTACACTCCAGCCGTATGCAGACCTATCAGCGTTCTTTGAACCTTCCCCAGCATCGCCTAATCATAGACGTTGTTACAAGGTGGAACTCAACACTGCACATGCTTCAGAGACTGTGCGAACAGAGGCGGGCTGTTATGTTTTTGTGGGAGGATACACATACACGGGCAGGCAGTAGGATGGCAGACATGGAGTTGTCAGGTGTGCAGTGGTCGAAGATTCAAGACATGTGTCAAGTCCTTCAGTGTTTTGAGGAATGCACACGGCTGGTTAGTGCAGACAACGCTATAATAAGCATGAGCATCCCCCTAATGTGTCTGCTGATGCAAAGTTTGACGCACATAAAGGATCAGGCGTCTGCACCAGAGGAAGAGGAAAGCCTTGATGACAGTCAGCCATTGTCTGGTCAGGGCAGTGTACAGGACGAGGTAGCGGGCGAAGAGGAGGTGGAGGATGAGGAGGATGATGGGGATGAGTATATTTTTAATGAGGAAGCTTTCCCGGGGTCATTGGAAATTGGTGGCGTGGCAAGGGCGGGTTCTGGTTTTTTGAGGGACACAAGTGACGTAGATTTGCCTGCAACTGCCCCTCAACCAAGCACAACCGCAGATTTGACAACTGGAACTTTGGCCCACATGGCGGATTATGCCTTGCGTATCCTCAAAAGGGACACTCGCATTACAAAAATGATGAACGATGACGATTACTGGTTGGCCTGCCTCCTTGATCCTCGCTATAAAGGCATCCACCGAGTGTTGTCCTGTCGCGTCTTCTTTATATTATTGCCGAGAAGATGCAAAACAATGAAAATAATAAAATCATTAATTACCAAAATAATAGAGAAAGTCAACACCACATTGCAAATAAACATTCATTCCAAATAAAGAAGCAGGGCGCGTCCGAGGGTGAGTATATACCTAATAAGAATATAATCACCCTCGGACGCGCAATGCTTATTTCCAACAGCCTTCCTTCCTAAGAATCAGCCCTTCCGTGGTGTAGAGAGACGTTGTGTTACACTCCAAGGTGTTCCCCAGGTTGCCTTTCCTGAGCTTCGATCTTCCGGCTCTCGTTTAGTAGTTGTTGGAAACTACGCTGCATTAGGCCTTCAAATTGGGTATGGGGTGTAGAGAGATGGTGTGTTCCACTCCAAGGTGTTCCCCAGGTTGCCTTTCCTGAGCTTCGATCTTCCGGCTCTCGTTTAGTAGTTCTTGGAAACTACACTGCATTAGGCCTTCAAATTGGGTATGGGGTGTAGAGAGAGGGTGTGTTACACTCCAAGGTGTTCCCCAGGTTGCCTTTCCTGAGCTTCGATCTTCATGCTCTCGTTTAGTAGTTGTCGGAAACTACGCTGCATTAGGCCTACAAATTGGGTATGGGGTGTAGAGGGAGGGTTTGTTACACTCCAAGGTGTTCCCCAGGTTGCCTTTCCTGAGCTTCGATCTTCCGGCTCTCGTTTAGTAGTTGTTGGAAACTACGCTGCATTAGGCCTTCAAATTGGGTATGGGGTGTAGAGAGAGGGTGTGTTACACTCCAAGGTGTTCCCCAGGTTGCCTTTCCTGAGCTTCGATCTTCCGGCTCT
This sequence comes from Ranitomeya imitator, assembly GCF_032444005.1. NCBI lineage: Eukaryota > Metazoa > Chordata > Amphibia > Anura > Dendrobatidae > Ranitomeya > Ranitomeya imitator. The sequence continues at coordinate 114,951,270 of NC_091283.1, read as the reverse complement.
CGTTTAGTAGTTCTTGGAAACTACACTGCATTAGGCCTTCAAATTGGGTATGGGGTGTAGAGAGAGGGTGTGTTACACTCCAAGGTGTTCCCCAGGTTGCCTTTCCTGAGCTTCGATCTTCCGGCTCTCGTTTAGTAGTTCTTGGAAACTACACTGCATTAGGCCTACAAATTGGGTATGGGGTGGAGAGAGATGGTGTGTTACACTCCAAGGTGTTCCCCAGGTTTCCTTGCCATTGCTTCGGTCTTCCGACTCTCGTTTAGTAGTTGTAGAAAAGTACACTGCATTAGGCCTACAAAATGGGTATGGGGTGGAGAGAGATCGTGTGTTACACTCCAAGGTGTTCCCCAGGTTGCCTTTCCTGAGCTTCTATCTTCAGGCTCTCCATAAATTGTGGTTAAATGGAATAACTGCATTTGGCGTACTAGTTGGTTTGGGGCCTACTATCGGTGTCTGCCACTCCTTGCTGTTCTCCTGGTTTCCTGTCCTGAAATTCCATTTTCAGGCTCTCGTTAAGTAGTTGTTAATGTTAGACTGCATTTGGCCTACTAGTTGGGTTGGGGCCTACTATCGGTGTCTGCCACTCCTTGCTGTTCTCCTCCACTGAACAAAGCTGTGCCGCCTGTTTACTACGGTTGCCAATTTTGAACTGCATTTCGACTACTTACTGATTTGGCCCTACTCTCTGTGTCAGCCTCTCATTCCAGTTGTCCTCCACTGCAATGCCCCCTGGTTATTCCTGTGTTACCAATTTTGAACTGCATTTAGCCCACTTTATTCTTTGGGCCTATATCTGTGTTTCCACTTCATCGTGCCCATTGCCCAGCCAGTGATAGATGAGTCTGCTGGTACATTGACCCATAACGCAACATTCCCCGTGCATGCTACACAACAACATTGTGACTCTGCTGAAAGTCAGGTTGCTCTTCCCGCATACCATACCACCTTACACGGGGACAAAGAGGAAGGTGCAGATGAAAGTGCAGGTTCCTTCATCAGGTGGGGGGAGGAATACTAGTTGGCGACGTCACTGGCACAGGGCCTCTCATAGTACGCAAAAGTGTTGCTGCCGGTGGGAGGCGCCCCCGCCGTGCAAACACACCGCTGTACTTTGAGGGGCCCTGTGCCAGTGCCAATGCCAACAAGTGGGCCCCCCCCTGCTTGCTCAGGATCACAGCACTTGCAAAGTTGAAATACTTACCTCTCCCTGCTCCACTGCCGTGACGTGGTCCAGATTTCCTGGGCCCACTAATTACTTGAACCAGCCCTACCCCACACAACTTTAGCCAAATGACCCCCAATTTCAAATGCCTTCCAATTATTATAAGGTAAATTACGCTTGACAAGCTTCATTAAGAAGAATGGATGGTTTTGACATTAAAATGGGCACTCTAGGTGTTTTCCTGGCCCCCACTCACTGCCGACTATGCTGCCCCATTGACTTGCATTGGGTTTCGTGTTTCGGTCGATCCCGACTTTTCGCCATAATCGGCCGATTTCACTCGACCCGACTTTTGAGATAGTCGGGTTTCGCGAAACCCGGCTCGACTCTAAAAAGGTCAAGGTCGCTCAACTCTAGTGTTTACTGAAGACTTGTTCATATTCCGTCACTAGCCTATACACCCCTTGTTTTTGATGGGTAGGTGTTGAATTTATGCCCACGTGTAGCTGTTGGCACCAATCCTCCATTTCTCCATCTGAGCCATTGCCTTCCACCTGACATGTTGGTTCTAAGGGCTCAATGGCTGTGATGGCATTGTTGTCAACAGTATATAGCTTTGCCATTGTAGCATACCTTGGCAAAGTGACCTCTTCCTCTCCACAGTTCAAAAGTCGTACCGGCACTCATCCCCGGTGTACCTCGACTATCCCTCGTGCTGTGAGTATAGTGGGCCTGCTGTCGGTGTACACTGGTTCTATTAAGGCTTGATAATCTCGTCCCTTAGTACCAATGGCTGCTCTACACCATACCAGCATTTCTGTTTTTGGTGGGATTACAATAGACGTTGAATCACTTACCCTCACACTGCCGATTTCTCCACCTGCAACTTCTACCTGTTGCCTTAACATCAATACTTTTATTTCCCTCCAGAGAACTCTCTGCTGGCAGGATTGGGCAGTTTCAGCAATTTGCTGTAAGACAGAAATGACTTCGGAAAAGCAGTTCTCTAACACATTCATTCCTATCAATACAGTTGGTTAACAGTTCCGCCGGTCAACATCAACAACAATTATACCCTGTTTCTTCAATTCTACTTTACCAATCTTTATGGTCATCTCCCTGAATCCTAGTTTCGGTACCAACTTACCATTACTGGCCCATATATCTAGTTCAACATCAGAGGGCCCTTTATCAATATCTGCATCAGCCCAGTACCTCTTATAAAGGATATACGGTATAGATGAAATCTGGGAACCTGTGTCCAGCAAAGCGTTGAGGGGCATTCCGTCCAGCACGATAGGGATAATGGGTCGTCCTCCGATGTACCTGTCGTGCCAGGGTGTTGGGCCTTGAAAGTTCATTCCTGCGAAGCGGCCCGCATTCCCAGGGGATTCCCGTTTAAATCACAATCTCGTGCAAAGTGGCTGCTGGCAACGGCGGCAAATGGGCTGTCCATCTGGTTGGTAGCGGTTGCGGGGTCGTCCTCTCCATGTCGGGTATCTCCGGGGTCTCATCCATGGAACACCTTCTCTACGGTTTGACAACTCCATCTTGGGTCCTCTCATCTCCTGCATGGTTTTAGCCATTGAAGCAACAACATCAGTTAAAGAGTCAAGCTTTTGTTGAAGAGCCTCATTAGTACTGGACCCCAGGGGCTTAGCAATGGCCCAGGACATAGCTGATGTCACTGGTACTCCATGTTGTTGAGGAGCCTCTGCCATGAGTTGCGCAGGCTCCTGATCCCGAGGTGCCTCTGCCAGCTGGAAACGTATAACGCTGTCCATAAATTGGGCAAATGTCAATTCAGGGTTCTTAAAAACAAGCATGCTCACATGCCCCCGGTGAGAAGGGGTGTAGAGTCCCTCAATAAATTGATCTCTTAGCAGTTTATCCGCTCCGGTGTTAAAAATGGGTTCAGCCAGTGTAAGTGATTTAAGGGCTTCCTGCAGGTTTAAGGCAAAGTCTCTCACGCCCTCATTAACTTTTTGTTTGCAATTAAAGAATCGTACTTTAGCTTTGCTGCTGGCAGTGGTTTCAAATGTAGCTTTTAATCCAGCAAATATGCGTTCAACAGTGCCTTTTAGATCAGCTGCCCATGCTGTGACTTCTCGCTTAGCATGGCCACTTAACTGCATCATCAGGAGACTAACACGCTGAACTTCACCCACAGGGAACATGTCAAAATGGGCCAGCATCTTTTCTCTGAAATCGTCAAGGGTATTAGGCTCACCTTCATACATTGGAAGCCATGGGCCACCCGGGGTATATGGCATCAGCACCGGCATGATGGGCGCCACTCCTTGCACTGCTGTGCTGCTGGACTGTCTATCGACAATCTGTCTTTCAGCTGCATTAGCGTCGCCGGGTGCTGCGACGTCTCCGTGCTGTGACATACTGTGCCCCCTTAGTTAATCCGGACCCTTCCGGTCCTCCGCTTCCGTCGGGATAGTGTAGATTCGTTCCGCTGTGCAGCAGGATCGATTTTCCCCTTGCTCTGATGTCAGAGCGCTCAGCTTGGTGCCGCCCACAATGACACGCCCCCTGCTGCTCCCACCCACCGCGCTCTGTAATGGCGGATTCTGAAGTTTTTCAGTTAGACTGGGGCTCAGGTGATGGCGTAGCTCAATTAACAGGCTCGTGCCTAACGGTTATGAAGTGATTACCTCAAGGGGATGGCGGCCATCTTTACTCCATTATAACCAATGGGGAAAAGTCACTTTCAATAGTTTTCAATGGGGAATGGATTTTTCTTTAATAAAGTCAATTTTCAAGATTTTTCATCCAAGTTTTCACAGTTTTGGGCTCCAATCACGGCACACAATACCCGGTATACGGGCTGGCTAGATCCTGTTCGTGACGCCAATTGTGATGCCCAAGAGACCGGGATACCCAGCACCGGACCAATGGGGTCTGTCTCTTGAGGGAGACGTCACGGGTGGCTTGACCCGGTGCTGTGGCCTCAGGCAATGCACAGTGTAAGGGGTATCGTGAGGGGACAGGCACTTACTTGATCAGCAGCAGGTTCTCCCAGCGGCGATGATCCTGATCCTGGATAGATGGCTATTGTCCAAATGAAAGACTGAGGCACTGAAACGTTTAACCAGTTTACTTTAACATAAAAGGATTTACAACCAGTCCTGTCACCGGAGTCTGTATGGGAACTCTGAGTTACTTTGACCCTGCCGGGGTCTTCGCCTCTTATTGTGCGCAATTTCTGTGTGGCCCTGCTGCTGTATGTGAACTGGCTGCCGGCCCAATCTGTCCCCTCCGGGTCCTGGTTCGACGGGCAACCCGAGTCCTTTTATCGGCTTACCCCCTCCGGGAGTACCGCTGAACTCTGTGTCTGTTGCTGCGTCCGGCCCTAGTGAAGCTGATATCACCTCACGTTTTTCCGGTTGCTGTATTATATATAATGAATACAGCCACGGATCCGGTATCCGTCTTTGCGCTTGTTCTGGGTAGTGATTAATGCTACCCGGTTCTCACAATGTCCCTTTTCTCTGTCCCTCTTCTCCTCAGGCCGGTGATTTGGGCCTGGAAACCGTCATAGGGCTGTTAGAAATTCAGCTGTATGACCTCTCACTATCAGCTCCTTAGCCCAACTGCCATTTCTTCTCTCAGACCAGAATGGATTAAGGGGAGTCTCTGGAGCTCCCCCTTCTGGCCGGAGGTGGTAGTGCAGTTTTGCTATTTTAGTATTTGTGTCTAGTGTCAGTAACTATTTTTGTGGCAAATACCCCTAGGGGTGCCACATTAGGAAGTCGGCAGGATAGCTTATACATACTGTCACTATGGGGTGATTAGGTGGGAGGGGGAGAATGATGGCTTATGGCCCTGCATTTTAAAAGCACTGCGGGTTCTGTGTCACTATATGTGAACGGGTGTATTATTACCTGGTGTCGGAAAGTAGAAGTAAAGCCTGTGTACTCTGGACTAATGGTGGTAGGACGTATTACGCCTGTAAGAGAGACTACGGAAAGCAGGCACAACTATAATATTACAAAGTAAGTGCAGGTGGATTAGAGTGAGCCAGCCAGAGTAGTGAGTGCCAGTGGGAAGTTTGAATCCAGGAATCAATACAGGCGACTCTAAAAGAATAGAAAACAGGCAATTAGACACCAAAAACTGTAACATTACACATATATTCAGACAAACGCCAACAGATCATATTCCCTATTTAACCCCTTAGGGGCCAAGGTTTCCAGGGTGTGTATCCAGAGGGCTTCCCGTTTTTTTAGAAGTGCGATCCTATCGCCACTTCAACTCTGTGGGGAAACAGAGTCAATTACCTGATATTTGAGTTGTGAAATTGAGTGTCCCTGTGTAGCAAAATGGTGGGGGATCAATAAATGCAGATTATTACAACGTATAGTAGATTTATGCTTGGAGATCCTATCGCATATGGATTGCGTGGTTTTCCCAATGTATAGTAGTCCACAGGGACATTTAATCAGGTATACGACGAAGGATGAATCGCACGTATAGTAATCTTTGATCCCAAAGCTCTTGCCTGTGTGGGGGTGTTGGAAGGTACCGCCTTTTTGTACGTTCCCACATTGCGCACAATGTAGGCATGGATATGTGCCCATTCTAGGTTGTGTTAAGAACCTTGATCTTTTTGTTTGTGTGGGACCCAAGTCTGCCCTCACTAAATTGTCCCTGAGATTTTGTGGTCTTTTATAGCAAGGGAGAAATGGAAGTTTGAACTCTGGGACATTGGGATATGCTGTGGAGAGTAAAGGCCAATGTTTCTTGATGTGGTTATGTAGGATAGAAGTGAATGGGTGGTAGACGTGTACAAATGGAACATGTTTACCTTGATCCCTAACCTGTGGGTGTGACGGAGGATTCCTTTGTTTGTCAAGGACATCAGTGGGGTAACCGCGATGTCGGAACTTGGTTGTAATTTCATTTATACGTTGGTCCTGTACGCTGTTATCAGTGACTATGCATTGTATGCGCTGGTATTGTGATCTAGGTATGGAGCGTTTTACAGCGGGAGGATGGAAACTCTGATAGTGTAGAATGCTGTTGCGATCGGTTGGTTTTATATGAAGATCAGTAGTTAAACGTCTATCCTTATCTTTCACAACCACTGTGTCCAGGAAACTCACGGATTGAGTATCATGGGACATGGTGAACTGTATTAAATACTAGAGAACATGGAGTACAATAAACACCAACGGAATGAAAAGATAAAACAATCATTTTATTAATACACTTAAAATAATCAACAATAACAGCCAAATCAAAAGGCAGAACACAAAAGAGGATGAATACAAGGAACCTGCTAGCACAGCAGGAGATAAGGACCAATAGTGCAAATATAGGAGGGTAAATAGAGCAAATCCTAAAGAGAGGGTATAGGGGGATGGTAAGATCCTAGTGGATAGACAATATAGGTTCTACACATAGATACCTGTAAACACTGCCGAAAAAGGGCAAATCCCCACTACCCCTACATGCCCCAATAGAATGCTATCACTCACCCATAGTGAACAATGTCAGTACGGTCCTCCTGCTGCGACCCCTTGACGCGCGTTTCGCGTAAGTGCTTCTTCAAGAATGGGAGTCCCCTTCTTACAGGTATCTATGTGTAGAACCTATATTGTCTATCCACTAGGATCTTACCATCCTCCTATACCCTCTCTTTAGGATTTGCTCTATTTACCCTCCTATATTTGCACAATTGGTCCTTATCTCCTGCTGTGCTAGCAGGTTCCTTGTATTCATCCCCTTTTGTGTTCTGCCTTTTGATTTGGCTGTTATTGTTGATTATTTTAAGTGTATTAATAAAATGATTGTTTTATCTTTTCATTCCGTTGGTGTTTATTGTACTCCATGTTCTCTAGTATTTAATATATTTTGGGAGTAGTACACTATTTACTATATCTGGCTGCATATATGCATTTACTTAAAGAGCAGGGCTATTGCCCTTCTCGGCCTTGGTATTCTCTTATATTTATATTTGTTTTGATCTTTGTTCCGTGGTGAACTGTATGCCTGGCCATGCCCCATTGAGAAAGGAGAGAAATCCCTCCAGGGATTCCAACGTGCCCCCCCATAAGCAGAAAACGTCATCAATGTAACGGGTCCAGTATAGGATGTTAGCTTCAAATAGAGGATGTTTGTAGATGGCAGATTCCTCGAAATGGGCCATATAGGCATTTGCATAGGGGGGCGCAACGTTAGAACCCATGGCGGTCCCACGGGCCTGCAGGTAGTACTGGTCCTGAAAAAGAAAATAGTTATTGAACAATTCCAGAGAGAGAAGGTCCACACATAAGTTAAGAGCATCAGTATGCATTTCCGCTGTGGTAAGGAGATGGTGTACTGAATTTATACCCTCTACATTGGGGATTGAGGTGTACAGGTCCTTTACATCCATTGTAACAAGGATGGTGTGGGGCAGTACAGGGACCATCTAGCTTCACGAGAATTTAGCCACTGGGCTGTCTGTAAATACACCAAGTTCTTGTGGTCTGTGAACACCTGGAAGGGAAAGCGAGCTCCCTCCAGAAGAAGTCTCCACTCTGAGAAAGCCAACTTCATAGTTAGCAACTCCCTGTCCCCGATGGAATGATTCCTCTCTGCTGGTGAAAAGGTCTTAGAAAAGAAGAAGCAAGGATGCTTCCAGCCTTGAAAATCCTTTTGGAAGAGGACTGCTCCAGCACCAACGGATGAGGCATCCACCTCCATAATAAATGGCCTATCTACATTGGGGCGATGCAGTATGGGAGCGCTAACGAAGTGTGACTTAATCAAGAGAAAGGCCTTGGAGACCTCCTCCGACCACAACTTGGGATTTGCCCCTTCTTGGTGAGGGCAACCAAGGGAGCTACCAAAGTTGAGAAGTGGGGAATGAACTGGCGATAGTAATTAATGAACCCCATAAAGCGCTACACCACTTTTAGAGCATGTGGTTCCAGGCAGTCATTCACAGTCTGTAGCTTGGCAGGATCCATAGACAATCCCTGGGCAGAGATGATATAGCCAAAGAAAGGCAAGGACTCCTGCTCAAATACACACTTCATAAACTTGGCATAGAGGGAGTTAGCCCGTAGGAGGTCAAAGACCTTGCAAACATTTCTCCGGTGGGAGTCTATATCTGGAAAGTAGATGAGAATATCATCCAGATAAACTACGACCGAAGTGGAAAGCATATCCCAGAAGATGTCGTTGACAAAGTCTTGGAAAACAGCTGGGGCATTACAGAGCCCAAAGGGCATCACCAGATATTCATAGTGCCCATCTCTGGTGTTAAAAACCATCTTCCATTCGTCCCCCTCACAGATGCGAATCAGGTTGTAAGCACCCCGCAGATATAATTTAGTAAATACCCTTGCTCCCCGAAGCCTATCAAAAAGCTCAGATATCAGGGATAGTGGGTACTTATTTTTAACAGTGATGGCGTTAAGACCCCTGTAGTCTATGCATGGATGCAGTTCTCCACTGTCCTTCTGTAAGAAGAACTCAGCCCCTGCAGGTGACACTGACTTCCCAATGAATCCTCTTGCCAGATTCTCTCAGATATACTGTGACATTGCCTCCATCTCTGGGAGAGACAAAGGATAGACTCGACCCCGGGGAGGCTCAGCACCAGGCAAGAGGTCAATAGGAGAGTCATAGGGGCAGTCAGGCGGAAGGGTCTCTGCAGCCCTTTTAGAGAACACATCGGCATAGGGCCAATATTGCTTGGGAAGAGAGGATAAATCTGCTGGTACCTCAGTAGTAAACACACCAAAAAACAGGCAAAGATGCTTACCTGTCTAAATAGGCCTCAATACAAATGCACAAGCAGGGTGCAGCGGACCCAAACAAAATAGCAAGTGCACAGGTGCAATACCTAATGAAACAGCCAGCCTTCAATAAGGGTTTGGCCGTGTGGTACACCAATGCACTAAGATAAAATACTCTGTATGTGGCGTGTTCACACAAGGAATACAAAGCGTCTGGCTACAGCCTATTAATGACGCCATATGGCGGGCTGCCCAGTGCTAAAAATGCATCCCGTGCGAACAGAGGCCACAGTGTACAGAACAATTCGGGCCCAGCTGCACCCTGCAAAAAATATACGTGCAAAAAAACATATAAATATATGTAAGGTCTTAGTTGATATTAGGGCCATAATATGGAAGCTGGCAACCCACGCCAAGGGTCCTTACGTATTGCCAGTCCTACTCTAACATGAAAAACACCAAAAAAGGACACATTCAAGAAAAAACACCAAAAAACAGGCAAAGATGCTTACCTGTCTAAATAGGCCTCAATACAAATGCACAAGCAGGGTGCAGCGGACCCAAACAAAATAGCAAGTGCACAGGTGCAATACCTAATGAAACAGCCAGCCTTCAATAAGGGTTTGGCCGTGTGGTACACCAATGCACTAAGATAAAATACTCTGTATGTGGCGTGTTCACACAAGGAATACAAAGCGTCTGGCTACAGCCTATTAATGACGCCATATGGCGGGCTGCCCAGTGCTAAAAATGCATCCCGTGCGAACAGAGGCCACAGTGTACAGAACAATTCGGGCCCAGCTGCACCCTGCAAAAAATATACGTGCAAAAAAACATATAAATACAGTGGGGCAAAAAAGTATTTAGTCAGTCAGCAATAGTGCAAGTTCCACCACTTAAAAAGATGAGAGGCGTCTGCAATTTACATCATAGGTAGACCTCAACTATGGGAGACAAACTGAGAAAAAAAAATCCAGAAAATCACATTGTCTGTTTTTTTAACATTTTATTTGCATATTATGGTGGAAAATAAGTATTTGGTCAGAAACAAACAATCAAGATTTCTGGCTCTCACAGACCTGTAACTTCTTCTTTAAGAGTCTCCTCTTTCCTCCACTCATTACCTGTAGTAATGGCACCTGTTTAAACTTGTTATCAGTATAAAAAGACACCTGTGCACACCCTCAAACAGTCTGACTCCAAACTCCACTATGGTGAAGACCAAAGAGCTGTCAAAGGACACCAGAAACAAAATTGTAGCCCTGCACCAGGCTGGGAAGACTGAATCTGCAATAGCCAACCAGCTTGGAGTGAAGAAATCAACAGTGGGAGCAATAATTAGAAAATGGAAGACATACAAGACCACTGATAATCTCCCTCGATCTGGGGCTCCACGCAAAATCCCACCCCGTGGGGTCAGAATGATCACAAGAATGGTGAGCAAAAATCCCAGAACCACGCGGGGGGACCTAGTGAATGAACTGCAGAGAGCTGGGACCAATGTAACAAGGTCTACCATAAGTAACACACTACGCCACCATGGACTCAGATCCTGCAGTGCCAGACGTGTCCCACTGCTTAAGCCAGTACATGTCCGGGCCCGTCTGAAGTTTGCTAGAGAGCATTTGGATGATCCAGAGGAGTTTTGGGAGAATGTCCTATGGTCTGATGAAACCAAACTGGAACTGTTTGGTAGAAACACAACTTGTCGTGTTTGGAGGAAAAAGAATACTGAGTTGCATCCATCAAACACCATACCTACTGTAAAGCATGGTGGTGGAAACATCATGCTTTGGGGCTGTTTCTCTGCAAAGGGGCCAGGACAACTGATCCGGGTACATGAAAGAATGAATGGGGCCATGTATCGTGAGATTTTGAGTGCAAACCTCCTTCCATCAGCAAGGGCATTGAAGATGAAACGTGGCTGGGTCTTTCAACATGACAATGATCCAAAGCACACCGCCAGGGCAACGAAGGAGTGGCTTCGTAAGAAGCATTTCAAGGTCCTGGAGTAGCCTAGCCAGTCTCCAGATCTCAACCCTATAGAAAACTTTTGGAGGGAGTTGAAAGTCCGTGTTGCCAAGCGAAAAGCCAAAAACATTACTGCTCTAGAGGAGATCTGCATGGAGGAATGGGCCAACATACCAACAACAGTGTGTGGCAACCTTGTGAAGACTTACAGAAAACGTTTGACCTCTGTCATTGCCAACAAAGGATATATTACAAAGTATTGAGATGAAATTTTGTTTCTGACCAAATACTTATTTTCCATCATAATATGCAAATAAAATGTTAAAAAAACAGACAATGTGATTTTCTGGATTTTTTTTTCTCAGTTTGTCTCCCATAGTTGAGGTCTACCTATGATGTAAATTACAGACGCCTCTCATCTTTTTAAGTGGTGGAACTTGCACTATTGCTGACTGACTAAATACTTTTTTGCCCCACTGTATATGTAAGGTCTTAGTTGATATTAGGGCCATAATATGGAAGCTGGCAACCCACGCCAAGGGTCCTTACGTATTGCCAGTCCTACTCTAACATGAAAAACAACAAAAAACAGGTAAGCATCTTTGCCTGTTTTTTGGTGTTTTTTCTTGAATGTGTCCTTTTTTGGTGTTTTTCATGTTAGAGTAGGACTGGCAATACGTAAGGACCCTTGGCGTGGGTTGCCAGCTTCCATATTATGGCCCTAATATCAACTAAGACCTTACATATATTTATATGTTTTTTTGCACGTATATTTTTTGCAGGGTGCAGCTGGGCCCGAATTGTTCTGTACACTGTGGCCTCTGTTCGCACGGGATGCATTTTTAGCACTGGGCAGCCCGCCATATGGCGTCATTAATAGGCTGTAGCCAGACGCTTTGTATTCCTTGTGTGAACACGCCACATACAGAGTATTTTATCTTAGTGCATTGGTGTACCACACGGCCAAACCCTTATTGAAGGCTGGCTGTTTCATTAGGTATTGCACCTGTGCACTTGCTATTTTGTTTGGGTCCGCTGCACCCTGCTTGTGCATTTGTATTGAGGCCTATTTAGACAGGTAAGCATCTTTGCCTGTTTTTTGGTGTTTTTTCTTGAATGTGTCCTTTTTTGGTGTTTTTCATGTTAGAGTAGGACTGGCAATACGTAAGGACCCTTGGCGTGGGTTGCCAGCTTCCATATTATGGCCCTAATATCAACTAAGACCTTACATATATTTATATGTTTTTTTGCACGTATATTTTTTGCAGAGTGCAGCTGGGCCCGAATTGTTCTGTACACTGTGGCCTCTGTTCGCACGGGATGCATTTTTAGCACTGGGCAGCCCGCCATATGGCGTCATTAATAGGCTGTAGCCAGACGCTTTGTATTCCTTGTGTGAACACGCCACATACAGAGTATTTTATCTTAGTGCATTGGTGTACCACACGGCCAAACCCTTATTGAAGGCTGGCTGTTTCATTAGGTATTGCACCTGTGCACTTGCTATTTTGTTTGGGTCCGCTGCACCCTGCTTGTGCATTTGTATTGAGGCCTATTTAGACAGGTAAGCATCTTTGCCTGTTTTTTGGTGTTTTTTCTTGAATGTGTCCTTTTTTGGTGTTTTACCTCAGTAGTAGCAACCTGAATGCTCTCCCTCTGACAGCTACCCCCACAAGATTCACCCCATCCTAAAATTCTGCCTGTGAACCACTCGATATGAGGAGAGTGATACCGTAGCCAAGGCATCCATAACAGGATCTCATCAATTCCCTCAGGAATGACGAGCAGAAATATAATCTCCTGATGGGATGGTGACAAGGACAGAGTGAAAGGGATGGTCTGGTGTGTTATCTCTGAGGGCAGTGTTGACCCATTCACCACTCGTACAGTTACTGGTTGAGCTAGCATTACCAGGTATATTGCGTGACGTTGGGCAAAGGCAGAAGACTTAAAATTGCCCTCCACCCCAGAATCCATGCATAGCTCTACCGAGTGAGTGAATGAGCCTATTGTAATTGTCCCCTTAAAGGACAATTTGGAGGCAAACGTCGCTGTGTCTTGTGTACCTCCACCTACTTCCACTAGACGCTGACGCTTCCTCGACCGCTGCGGACACCTGGTGACAAGATGTCCTAACTGCTGGCAAACATGACAAACCTGGAGTGCACGAGTGGTCCGGGACTTAGATCCCGCTCGTGACACTTCCATGGCCTCATGTGACTCAGGGGCCTGGACTGGAGATTCCAAAGGTTTGGCGAAGGTGGGAGCCAGCCGAAACCTCTGCCTACACTGGGCACGCTCTAACCTCCACTCGTGAAAATGGAGGTCAATATGAGTGGACACTGCTATTAACTCCTCCATTGTGGCGGGAATCTCTCTAGTGGCCAGGGCGTCCTTCACGTAGTCAGCCAGCCCCCTCCAAAATATCGGAATAAGGGCTTTATCCGACCACTCCAGCTCAGATGCTAGGGTGCGGAAGTGGACGGCAAAATAGCTGACCAAGGACGAGCCCTGAGTCAATGCCAACAGTAGGAGCGCCATATCATGGGTGACATGAGGTCCTAAAAAGACCTTTTTCAGTGTGCTCAGGAGCAACGAGGCACTCTGCACCACATGATCGCCACGCTCCCACAGCGGCGTAGCCCACTTCAACTCCCTGTCCGACAGGAGAAACACAATAAACCCAACCTTAGCATGCTCTGTAGGGAAACGAGAGGCCAGAAGCTCAAGATGTATAGAGCACTAACTCACGAAACCCCTACAAGACTTACTATCACCAGAAAATTTTTCTGGCAGCGGGAGGCGAGATAGAGTCGGTACAGGGGTGGCAGTGGACAGAATGGCTGCAGCCACGCTAGCAGCCTGAACAGCAAATGCAGTCACATCGCCGAGAGCCGCCAACCTACCCTTCAACTGCTGGATGTACTGCAAGGATTGCTGTTTGTCCATCATTACTAGCCAGACCCTGGCGCTAGTGTAATGTTAGGGCTAGCTGAACGCACCAAATAATAAGAAAGATAGAGTAAGGTGCGTTTGCAGCCCGGGGTCCACCATGCAGAGATGGAACCTGCTGCCAAGTAATGACGGACTATATGGCAGTACAATGTGGATACACACACGGGTTAACTTCACCCTGGGTGAAGGAAGTGAACCCTGTTGCGTCACAGGGCCGCAGTACCGCACCAAGAGCGCAAGCAAGGAGTCTCAGAACTCAATCCTAAGACACGGGATTTGAGTTCATATAGACCTCTTGCGCTTGACACCGCAACTGGGGTGTCGGAGTGACAGAAATAATAATAAAGATGCACGAGAGTGCGTGCGGTGCCGCACTGGCGGACGCCACTATCCACCCAGGCTTGGGTCAGGAAAGCGCTGTGAAAGCGCACTGCGCCGCACTGGCCGTCACAGCAATTAGACGCTGTTTTGTATGTTACGTGCTGATGGCTAAGTCGGGTGCTAGATAGCAATCATCCACCTTACGTGAGCAGTCATACACAAGGGAGGGGAAAATTAATAAACGACTTTCACACATCAACACACACACGTTTACAAGTTAACACTAGCGCATGGCCGTGCAGTCATGCGAATCTTTTATAGCTGCAGCATGTACAGGACCTTCCCAGAAGGACCAATGGGAGGCTGCCACAGAAGTTGAGCACCTTCAGGACCTTCCTGGAGAACCAATGGGATCTGCTGCAGTATCTGAGCATGTGACCCTCGATCTCCAACGGGAGATCTTGCCCTGGGCATGCTCAGACGGGGAAAAGCAGGACTTAGTCCCAAAAGTGTTTGCTCACCGCTGCCCAGCAGCTTTAATGGCAGAAGCTGGAAAAGCAGCAGTAACCCTATGCACAGAGTGAGACTGAGCAAGACCCTGGGACCGACATCTCCACTGAGAAGACTCCACTGCGGCTGGTGAAGAATGGGAGACCGCAGCGGAGATGGTTCAAGATTCCCCCTGTGCAGAGGCGGGAACTCGACACATAACACATTGCTTTTCAACCATGCTTCCACAGAATAAAAAAAAAATAAAGCTCATTAAATAGGCCTGGACAGAAATAATGGTACCCCTGAAAATAATGGGGCAAAAGGCACATATTAAATTAAGGTGTGTCCACTAACTAGCATCACAGGTGTCTACAATCTTGGAATCAGTGAGTGGGCCTGTATATAGGGATACAGATACTCACTGTGCTGTTTGGTGACATGGTGTGTATCACACTCAACATGGACCAGAGGAAGCAAAAAAGAGTTGTTTTAGGAGATTAAAAAGAAAATTATAGACAAACATGTTAAAGGTAAAAGTTATAAGACCATCTCCAAGCAGCTGGATGTTCCTGTGACTACAGTTGCAAATATTATTCAGATATTTAAGATCCTTTACTGTAACCAACCTCCCTGGACAAGGCCGCAGGAGGCAAATTGATGACAAATCAAAGAGACAGATAATACGAATAGTAACAAAAGAGCCCAGAAAAACTTCTAAACAGATTAAAGGTGAACTTCAAGCTCAAGGAACATCAGTGTGAGATCGCACCATCTGTCATTGTTTGAGTCAAAATAGATTTCATGGGAGAGGACCAAGGAGGACACCATTGTTGAAAAAAAATCATAAAAAAACAGACTGGAATTTGCAAAAGTACATGTTGACAAGCTAAAAAGCTTCTGGGAGAATGTCCTATGGACAGATGAGACAAAAATTGAACTTTTTGGCAAGGCAAATCAGCTCTATTTTCACAGAGGGAAAAATGAAGCATTTCAAGAAAAGAACACTGTCCCTACTGTGAATCATGGAGGATGCTCTGTTATGTTCTGGGGCTGCTTTGCTGCATCTGGCACAGGGTGTCTAGAATCTGTGCAGGGTACAATGAAATCTGAAAACTATCAAGGGATTCTATAGAGAAATGTGCAGCCCAGTGTCAGAAAGCTTGGTATCAGTCACAAGTCATGGGTGTTGCAATAGGACAATGACCCAAAACACACAGCTAAAAACACCCAAGAATGGATAAGAGGAAAACATTGGACTATTCTGAAGTGACCTTCTATGAGCCCTGACCTAAATCCTATTGACCATCTTTGGAAAGAGCTGAAAAATGGTGTCTGGAAAAGGCAACCTTCAAACACAAGACAACTGGAGAGGCAACAATTTGGAAGCTCAGTTGAATTAACCCCTGAGTCCAATAAAGAGAACCATAAGATACCAATAAAATCACAATTTATTATCAAAAATTTAAAAGAACGGTTACGGAACATATAATGCAAAAAGATACCCTGGGGGCCAGAAAAATACCCTAAAAATAAATAGAAAAATATTTAGAATTGAGAGTCCTCAGTGGTTGATACCTTTTAATGGCTAACTGAAAAGATGGTAGCAAATTGCAAGCAAATTGCAAGCTTTCGAGACTACACAGGTCTCTTCATCAGGGAAAGTGAAGGGAATTAGTGCATTATCGATGCATTATTCTGAGCACTTCTGCCGTATTCCTTTCACTTTTCACTCAATATGACTTACTATTGATAAAGGTTCACGACCACTGTAATGTAATCAATTGGTCAAGCACTATTTAGTATCACTCTCTAACACTTATCCCCACCGGGCACCAGAGAGAAGGAGCGCATGCGTGGATCATCTGGTCACCTTGCACTTCCCAGGGCGCTCCATACTGGACCTGCGCAAATTATTGTGCTTGGTACAGGGTAAAAACACATTGTCATTGACAGAAGTGGATAAGGAATTAGAGGAGGTATATAAGCGGTTGTCCAAGGATATGCCTGATGAGCAACTTGTGAAGTGGTCTAAAGATTTGGAAACTGATGTTAACGTATTGGAGGAAAGCGTCAGACAGGATAAGCTGAAGAAATTCCAACGTGATGTGGGTGACTATGATGCGGATAAACTGTTTAGATGGCAACAAAAGAAAACAGATTTTTCGACTAACCCAAAATCTAGAAGAAATTCAAGTGCATCCGGGGTAGAAAGTAATGCCTCTACCAGTAATGTTGAGTCCACCCGGGACTTTTATCTCAGAAGTGGCAATGGGAGGAAGAAATTCCCAGAGATGTTTAATAAGGCACAAAGTGGTAGAAAGAAGAATAACCAATATCAGGTAGTTAATCTCTCCAATCACATTCTCACCTCAGTTCAAATAAAGGTTTTGCAAAAAGGTCTAACTTTTTCTCCTTCACATCACTTAGATGCATTCACATCAGTGAAAGATGTTCACCTGTTTGCCAGAAAATTGATACTTAAAAAATTCATTCCAAACATCCTGATTATGACCCTTCACTTAGTTCCATGGATAGAGAAACCCTTGACAATCTGTTCGTCTTGGAGGAGGAAAACAACTGACAGAGGTCAGTACTAGGGTTGAGCGACCTTTACTTTTATAGGATCGGGTCGGGTTTCACGAAACCCGCCTTTTTCAAAAGTCGGGTCGAGTGAAATCGGCCGATCCTATAAAAAAGTCGGTGTCGGCCGAAACTCGAAACCCAATGCAGTGCATTGGGTTTCCAATGGTTCCCAGGGTCTGAAAGAGCGGAAACTCTCCTTCAGGCCCTGGGATCCATATTTAAGTGTAAAATAAAGAATTAAAATAAAAAATATCGCTATACTCACCCTCTGACGCACCCTAGTACTAACCGGGAACCTTCCTTCCTTCGAATCAGCGCTTGCAGGACCTTGCGGTGACTTCGCGGTGAAGTCGTGGCTTGTGATTGGTCGCGCGGCCACCCATGTGACCGCTCGCGCGACCAATCACAAGCCGCGACGTCACCACGACGTCACGCAAGGTCCTGCAAGCGCTGATTCTTAGGAAGGAAGGCTGCCGGAAAGAAGCAGGGCGCGTCCGAGGGTAAGTATATTCCTATTAGGTAACGTCGCGGTGACATCGCGGCTTGTGATTGGTCGCGCAAGCGGTCACATGGGCGGCCGCGCGACCAATCACAAGCCGCGATGTCACCGCAAGGTCCTGCAAGCGCTGATTCGAAGAAGGAAGGTTCCCGGTTAGTACCAGGGCGCGTCAGAGGGTGAGTATAGCGATATTTTTTATTTTAATTCTTTATTTTACATTAAATATGGATTCCGATACCGATTTCCGATATTGCAAACATATCGGAACTCGGGATCGGAATTCCAATACCACATTCAGAAGATCGCCGACTTCATGGCCGACCCCACACAGGGGTCGGGTTTCATGAAACCCGACTTTGCCAAAAGTCGGCGACTTCTGAAAGTGGCCGACCCATTTCGCTCAACCCTAGTCAGTACCATTCCTCAAAAAAATTTTACCAAATCAAAAAAAATTTCCCCCTCTTAGTGTGTGTCCGGCGGTCGATATCTTTACGAGACTAATATCACGAGATGTCGAAGATTTAGCTAGAACTTAAAAAAGTGTTTCAAATGTAACCAAGATTGAACGTCAGGCCATACAATAGCTGAAGAGCTGGCCTGATGTATACAAACTTGCCGATAAGGGTGGCAACCTTGTCATATGGCCTAAGAAACAGTATGAAAGACAAGCCTACAGACTACTCAATGACACAACTTGCTATAAACGTCTCACTTTTAACCCTCTGTCTTCCTTTCAGAAACTTCTATTGGACATTATTGACAAAGCTTTCACACAAGGAATTGTTTCCAAAAAACTGGTGGATAATGTGCTTCAGAATCATCCTAAACTCCCCACTTTTTACTTGGTTCCCAAGCTCCATAAGAATGCCCTGGATCCACCCGGTCGCCCGATAGTCTCAGGTAATGACGGGCCTTGTGAACCGATTGCAAATATCGTGGATTATTTTTTGAAACCTTTAGTTACAAATCTATCTTCCTACATCAAGGATACCACGTCGGCCCTACAAAGACTTGATCAGCTGTACCTGGATGAGGGTATGATTATTTTTGCGGCCGATGTGGAATCACTATATACTTCCATCCGTCATCAGGACGGGCTTAGGGCAGTTAAATGGTTTCTCTCCTCAAGTTCTCTGTATGGTCCCTTGGTTGAACTTATTTTGATTTTTTTGGAGTTTTTGTTAAGCCATAATGCCTTCATTTTTAACACCCAAATATACCTACAATTGCAGGGCACTGCGATGGGGGCTTCTTGCGCCCCATCGTATGCCAATCTGTTTTTGGGGGCCTGGGAGATGGACATCTCCCACAATTACCTCATCCAGGGAATGACTAACGTTCATAACTAGATGAGGTACATTGATGATGTCCTCTTCCTATGGGATGGTGCACTTGAGGAACTGAACACATTGATGAGGCAATTGAATGACAACAACCTAAATATAAGACTCACTTTCAAATCTGGAAGAGAGATGGACTTTTTGGACATCAAGATGTGTGTAGGCATGGATGGGTGAATTAATACGGATATATTTAGAAAACCCATGTCACCACCTCGCAGTCCGGGGCGCCTTCTTTCTCTTCCCCGCCTGCTCTTACCTCTTCTGGTCCTGTCCTTAGCCAGCAGGGTCACGCTCCGGTCGTCCGCCGGTGCTCCGGGGTCCGTCCCTGCAGACATGCTGCCCGAGTCCTTGCTCCCATGTCTGCTGCACTTCCTCCTTTCTCTCCCTTTCCTAGGGAGTGTGTTGTCAATTCTGTGGCAGAGCTCCCTCCTGTGGTCACAAGTGGTACTTCGGCTGATTCTCTCTGTGAGCTTCCGTTGGTGGAGGAGAGTGGTACTGCGGCTTCTGAGTTTCCTTCCTCAGGTGATGTAGTGAAGTCATTAGGTGCTGCTCTATTTAACTCCACCTAGTGCTTTGATCCTGGCCTCCAGTCAATGTTCTAGTATTGGACCTGTTTCCTCCTGGATCGTTCCTGTGGCCTGCTGCTCTGCATAGCTAAGTTCCGCTTTGCTATTTTGTTTGCTGTTTTTTCTGTCCAGCTTGTCTATTTGTTTTTTCTTGCTTGCTGGAAGCTCTGGGATGCAGAGGGTGTACCTCCGTGCCGTTAGTTCGGTACGGAGGGTCTTTTTGCCCCCTTTGCGTGGTTTCTTGTAGGGTTTTGTGTTGACCGCAAAGTTACCTTTCCTATCCTCGCTCTGTTCAGAAAGTCGGGCCTCACTTTGCTAAATCTATTTCATCTCTACGTTTGTCTTTTCATCTTAACTCACAGTCATTATATGTGGGGGCTGCCTTTTCCTTTGGGGTATTTCTCTGAGGCAAGGTAGGCTTATTTTCTATCTTCAGGCTAGTTAGTTTCTCAGGCTGTGCTGAGTTGCATAGGGAGCGTTAGGCGCAATCCACGGCTGCCTCTAGTGTGGTTGGAGAGGATTAGGGATTGCGGTCAGCAAAGTTCCCACGTCTCAGAGCTCGTTCTATGTTTTTGGGTTATTGTCAGGTCACTGTATGTGCTCTGACCTCTATGTCCATTGTGGTACTGAATTACCTTATCATAACAGTACTGGAGGCCCAAAGTACTAATGATTCTCAATAGAGGGAAAAAAGAAGTTCTGAGAGCATTTTTTTTTTCTCTGCACTGTGTTTTGCCTTTTTTTTCCCCTAGACATTTGGGTGGTTCAGGACACAGGTGTAGCGATGGACATTAAAGGTCTGTCTTCATGTGTGGATCAGCTCACGGCAAGAGTACAAAATATTCAAGACTTTGTGGTTCAGAATTCTATGTTAGAACCGAGAATTCCTATTCCTGATTTTTTGGAGATAGAACTAAATTTCTGAGTTTCATAAATAATTGTAAACTATTTCTGGCTTTGAAACCTCGCTCCTCTGGTGACCCAGTTCAACAAGTTAGGACCATTATTTCTTTTTTACGTGGCGACCCTCAGGGCTGGGCATTTTCTCTTGCGTCAGGAGATCCTGCATTAAGTAATATCGATGCGTTTTTCCTGGCGCTCGGATTGCTGTACGATGAACCTAATTCAGTGGATCTGGATTCTGGAGAAAAATTTGCTGGCTCTGTGTCAGGGTCAGGATGAGATAGAGGTATATTGTCAGAAATTTAGAAAGTGGTCCGTACTCACTCAATGGAATGAAGGTGCGCTCGCAGCTATTTTCAGAAAGGGTCTCTCTGAAGCCCTTAAGGATGTCATGGTGGGATTTCCTATGCCTGCTGGTCTGAATAAGTCTATGTCTTTGGCCATTCAGATCGGTCGACGCTTGCGTGAGCGTAAATCTGTGCACCATTTGGCGGTATTACCTGAGCTTAAACCTGAGCCTATGCAGTGCGATAGGACTTTGACCAGAGTTGAACGGCAAGAACACAGACGTCTGAATGGGCTGTGTTTCTACTGTGGTGATTCCACTCATGCTATCTCTGATTGTCCTAAGCGCACTAAGCGGTTCACTAGGTCTGCCACCATTGGTACGGTACAGTCAAAATTTCTTCTGTCCGTTACCTTGATCTGCTCTTTGTCATCGTATTCTGTCATGGCATTTGTGGATTTGGGCGCTGCCCTGAATTTGATGGACTTGGAGTATGCTAGGCGTTGTGGGTTTTTCTTGGAGCCCTTGCAGTGTCCTATTCCATTGAGAGGAATTGATGCTACGCCTTTGGCCAAGAATAAGCCTCAGTACTGGACCCAGCTGACCATGTGCATGGCTCCTGCACATCAGGAGGTTATTCGCTTTCTGGTGTTGCATAATCTGCATGATGTGGTCGTGTTGGGGTTGCCATGGCTACAAGTTCATAATCCAGTATTAGATTGGAAATCCATGTCTGTGTCCAGCTGGGGTTGTCAGGGGGTACATGGTGATGTCCCATTTCTGACTATTTCGTAATCCACCCCTTCTGAGGTTCCAGAGTTCTTGTCTGGTTACCGGGATGTATTTGATGAGCCCAAGTCCGATACCCTACCTCCGCATAGGGATTGTGATTGTGCTATCGATTTGATTCCTGGTAGTAAATTCCCAAATGGTCGACTGTTTAATTTATCTGTGCCTGAGCACGCCGCTATGCGGAGTTATGTGAAGGAGTCCTTGGAGAAGGGGCATATTCGCCCGTCGTCGTCGCCATTAGGAGCAGGGTTCTTTTTTGTAGCCAAGAAGGATGGTTCGCTGAGACCTTGTATAGATTACCGCCTTCTAAATAAGATCACGGTTAAATTTCAGTACCCCTTGCCGTTGTTATCTGATTTGTTTGCTCGGATTAAGGGGGCTAGTTGGTTCACCAAGATAGATCTTCGTGGTGCGTATAATCTTGTGCGTATTAAGCGAGGCGATGAATGGAAAACTGCATTTAATACGCCCGAGGGCCATTTTGAGTATCTAGTAATGCCATTCGGACTTGCCAATGCTCCATCAGTGTTTCAGTCCTTTATGCATGACATCTTCCGAGAGTACCTGGATAAATTCCTGATTGTGTACTTGTATGACATTTTGATCTTCTCGGATGATTGGGAGTCTCATGTGAAGCAGGTCAGAACGGTGTTTCAGGTCTTGCGTGCTAATTCTTTGTTTGTGAAGGGATCAAAGTGTCTCTTTGGTGTTCAGAAGGTTTCATTTTTGGGGTTCATCTTTTCCCCTTCTACTATCGAGATGGACCCTGTTAAGGTCCAAGCCATCCATGATTGGACTCAGCCTACATCTCTGAAAAGTCTGCAAAAGTTTCTGGGCTTTGCTAATTTTTATCGTCGCTTCATCTGCAATTTTTCTAGTATTGTTAAACCATTGACCGATTTGACCAAGAAGGGTGCTGATGTGGTCAATTGGTCTTCTGCTGCTGTGGAAGCTTTTCAAGAGTTGAAGCGTCGTTTTTCTTCCGCCCCTGTGTTATGTCAACCAGATGTTTTGCTTCCATTCCAGGTTGAGGTTGATGCTTCTGAGATTGGAGCAGGGGCTGTTTTGTCGCAGAGAAGTTCTGATTGCTCGGTGATGAAACCATACGCCTTCTTTTCCAGGAAGTTTTCGCCTGCTGAGCGAAATTATGATGTGGGCAATCGAGAGTTGCTGGCCATGAAGTGGGCATTCGAGGAGTGGCGTCATTGGCTTGAAGGAGCTAAGCATCACGTGGTGGTCTTGACTGATCATAAGAACTTGACTTATCTTGAGTCTGCCAAGCGGTTGAATCCTAGACAGGCTCGTTGGTCGCTGTTTTTTGCCCGTTTTGACTTTGTGATTTCGTACCTTCCGGGCTCTAAAAATGTGAAGGCGGATGCTCTGTCTAGGAGTTTTGTGCCCGACTCTCCGGGTTTATCTGAGCCGGCGGGTATCCTCAAAGAGGGAGTAATTGTGTCTGCCATCTCCCCTGATTTGCGGCGGGTGCTGCAAAAATTTCAGGCTAATAAACCTGATCGTTGCCCAGCGGAGAAACTGTTTGTCCCTGATAGGTGGACGAATAAAGTTATCTCTAAGGTTCATTGTTCGGTGTTGGCTGGTCATCCTGGAATCTTTGGTACCAGAGAGTTAGTGGCTAGATCCTTTTGGTGGCCATCTCTGTCGCGGGATGTGCGTTCTTTTGTGCAGTCCTGTGGGATTTGTGCTCGGGCTAAGCCCTGCTGTTCTCGTGCCAGTGGGTTGCTTTTGCCCTTGCCGGTCCCGAAGAGGCCTTGGACACATATCTCTATGGATTTTATTTCAGATCTTCCTGTCTCTCAAAAGATGTCAGTCATTTGGGTGGTCTGTGATCGCTTCTCTAAGATGGTCCATTTGGTACCCTTGTCTAAATTACCTTCCTCCTCTGATTTGGTGCCATTGTTCTTCCAGCATGTGGTTCGTTTACATGGCATTCCAGAGAATATCGTTTCTGACAGAGGTTCCCAGTTTGTTTCGAGATTTTGGCGAGCCTTTTGTGGTAGGATGGGCATTGACTTGTCTTTTTCCTCGGCTTTCCATCCTCAGACTAATGGCCAGACCGAACGAACCAATCAGACCTTGGAAACATATCTGAGATGCTTTGTTTCTGCTGATCAGGATGACTGGGGTGTCCTTTTTGCCTTTGGCTGAGTTCGCCCTTAATAATCGGGCAAGCTCGGCTACCTTGGTTTCGCCGTTTTTCTGCAACTCTGGGTTCCATCCTCGTTTCTCTTCAGGGCAGGTTGAGTCTAGGGACTGTCCTGGTGTGGATACTGTGGTGGACAGGTTGCAGCAGATTTGGACTCATGTAGTGGACAATTTGACCTTGTCCCAGGAAAAGGCTCAACGTTTCGCTAATCGCAGACGCTGTGTGGGTCCCCGACTTCGTGTTGGGGATTTGGTTTGGTTATCTTCTCGTCATATTCCTATGAAGGTTTCCTCTCCTAAGTTTAAACCTCGTTTCATTGGTCCGTATAGGATTTCTGAGGTTCTTAATCCTGTGTCTTTTCGTCTGACCCTTCCAGATTCTTTTTCCATACATAACGTATTCCATAGGTCATTGTTGCGGAGATACGTGGCACCTATGGTTCCATCTGTTGATCCTCCTGCCCCGGTTTTGGTGGAGGGGGAGTTGGAGTATATTGTGGAGAAGATTTTGGATTCTCGTGTTTCAAGACGGAAACTCCAGTATCTGGTTAAGTGGAAGGGTTATGCTCAGGAAGATAATTCCTGGGTCTTTGCCTCTGATGTCCATGCTCCCGATCTTGTTCGTGCCTTTCATGTGGCTCATCCTGGTCGTCCTGGGGGCTCTGGTGAGGGTTCGGTGACCCCTCCTCAAGGGGGGGTACTGTTGTGAATTCTGTGGCAGAGCTCCCTCCTGTGGTCACAAGTGGTACTTCGGCTGATTCTCTCTGTGAGCTTCCGTTGGTGGAGGAGAGTGGTACTGCGGCTTCTGAGTTTCCTTCCTCAGGTGATGTGGTGAAGTCGTTAGGTGCTGCTCTATTTAACTCCACCTAGTGCTTTGATCCTGGCCTCCAGTCAATGTTCTAGTATTGGACCTGTTTCCTCCTGGATCGTTCCTGTGGCCTGCTGCTCTGCATAGCTAAGTTCTGCTTTGCTATTTTGTTTGCTGTTTTTTCTGTCCAGCTTGTCTATTTGTTTTTTCTTGCTTGCTGGAAGCTCTGGGACGCAGAGGGTGTACCTCCGTGCCGTTAGTTCGGTACGGAGTGTCTTTTTGCCCCCTTTGCGTGGTTTCTTGTAGGGTTTTGTGTTGACCGCAAAGTTACCTTTCCTATCCTCGCTCTGTTCAGAAAGTCTGGCCTCACTTTGCTAAATCTATTTCATCTCTACGTTTGTCTTTTCATCTTAACTCACAGTCATTATATGTGGGGGCTGCCTTTTCCTTTGGGGTATTTCTCTGAGGCAAGGTAGGCTTATTTTCTATCTTCAGGCTAGTTAGTTTCTCAGGCTGTGCCGAGTTGCATAGGGAGCGTTAGGCGCAATCCACGGCTGCCTCTAGTGTGGTTGGAGAGGATTAGGGATTGCGGTCAGCAAAGTTCCCACGTCACAGAGCTCGTTCTATGTTTTTGGGTTATTGTCAGGTCACTGTATGTGCTCTGACCTCTATGTCCATTGTGGTACTGAATTACCTTATCATAACAGGAGTGCATAGGGGGCGGGCAGGCGAGCTCTCTGGCTTCTTAAAGGGTCAACCCCTCCCTACTCACTGCCCCTCCTCCCGGCCTATCACCTGGAGGCTGGAGGTATATAAGGATCTCAGTCACTCCTGGACGCCGCCTGGGCAACTTCTATTATCCTGAAGTTGCTGCTCCAGGTCTTATCCTGCTAGGCTTATCAGTCCAATTTGCCTGTCTTACTCTGTGTTCCTTTTTTCCCTAGGATCGAGTCTGGTCTCCACAGCATCCTGAGTCCAGTATCCTGTGTGGTTCCCTGCAGTCTTCTTCCTGCTTCCAAGTTCCACATTCAGCCCTGTTTTGTTTATTCATTTCTTCCTACCTCCTAGGTCGGTTTAACACAGGTGTCTGCCTCATCGGACCCTCTATTGGTGGTCTAGGGGAAATCCCTGTATAGGGGTCACTCCAAGCCTTGGTCTCCTAAGAGGCTTTCTGGTGTTGTGGCCCTGTGGCCTTCCTTTGGGGTGTCTCCCCTAGTGTTTGTATTACTTTACAAAAAAGCGTTTGAACCTGCTTTCCTGGTCTGGTTCTCCCTTCCTGGTATCAGTAACCGCTGTATTTGCGGTCCAGTGGGTCCACCCGATAGACACGTCTGTAGGGCGTGACAACCCACATCCACAAATTATTTTTTGTCTGCAGATTCATCTCATCCACCATCCACCATTCGCGGGATACCTATTGACCAGTTCCTATGAGCCAAACGAATTTGCTCAAGTGAGGAAAATTTTAATACGCAAGCTATTGACCTCACAAGCAGATTTCTCAATAGAGGCTACAGTAAAAGAACCATTAAGAGAGGCTATCAAAGGGCTGCAAAAGTAACAAGAGACCAACTTTTATATCGTACATCGGTATCTACAAAAAAGGATAACAACAACCAGGTATAATTCATTTCTACATTTAACAAAGAATGGAAAAGTCTGAAGGATATTATTTATAAACACTGGCAGGTACTATTGGTTGATCCAGTTCTACGTGGCATATTACCAACACAACCATCAATTGTGGCCAGAAGATCCACCAATTTAAAAGATCTATTGGTCTACAGTCACTACGAATCCACGAGAACAGCAACTAATCAAGCCAATCAGAAAGGATTGCCAGGTTTCTTTCCCTGTGGTCTTTGCAAAGGGTGCTGTAACCATACTAAATCTACCACTTTTACGAACTGGAATGGATCTCACAGTTATAGTATTCGAAAACATCTTACATGTGCGTTGGTTGGAGTGATTTACCAGGCCACCTGTCCCTGTGGGAAGGTCTATGTTGGCTTGACCACAAGGGAATTAAAGGTAAGAACCCGTGAGCACATTAGAGACATTGAGAAAGCAAAATCTAATGAAGAGGATTCTTCACTCAAAAGTCTCCCTAGGCATTTTAAATGCCATCACAAATGCAATGCGAGGGGTCTGATGACAAAGGCATTTGACCAGGTTATACTTGGACCTCGGGGTGGGGACTTATCTAAGATTCTAGCTAAAGTAGAAAGCAAGTGGATCTATCGGCTGGGCACTATGAGCCCGGGAGGCCTTAATGAAAGTCTGGCATTCACAGCGTTTCTATAGATATGCCGGCCATTATAATATAATTAATTTTCTCTGAAGCATCTTTTTTAGGGATGGGTTTTTATTGGTTTTTAGCAGTTTTGTGTATTTCACAGGTATTCATATTTGTTTATTAATCAGCATATTTTCTTATTTTAAGACTCTTCACTTCTGGTTTATCTTACGGCTATGGAATGGGTGCTTTCATGGAGATACAAGGAGTAACTCTGGCCTCCCCATCGGAACTATTTTGAAGAAATTCTTATGCTCACATATGGACCATTGTTGAACTTCGTGGACTTATATTTTGCAAGATATGGACTCATTGTGCATCCATAATATGCTGCTTTGATGAGTGGCGGCTGCGATTATAAATATCGGGACTACCTTTTAAGTCTTTTTAAGCATTTTTATAATAAGGCTCAATATGGACTATGCTATTGGAGTCTATGCACTGACTAAATTGTCACCTTTACATGTACTTTATCATATTGAACATGTTTTAGGGTGTTGCACGTAATATTACTACTTTTAATATGGTTTACATATACAGTTATATTAAAAAGTTTGGGCACCCCTATTAATCTTAAGTTTAATGTTTTATAAAAATTGTTTTTTTTTGCAACAGCTATTTCAGTTTCATATATCTAATAACTGTTGGACATAATAATGTTTCTGCCTTGAAATTAGGTTTATTGTATTAACAGAAAATGTGAAATCTGCATTAAAACAAAATTTGACAGGTGCATAAGTATGGGCACCCTTATCGTTTTCTTGTTTTAAATACTCCTACCTACTTTTTACTGACTTACTAAAGCACTTTTTTTTGTTTTCTAACCTCATTGACCTTTGAACTTCATAGCCAGGTGTATGCAATCATGAGAAATGCTACTTAAAGTGGCCACTTGCAAGTTGTTCTCCTGTTTGAATCTCCTCTGAAGAGTGGCATCGTGGGCTCCTCAAAACAACTGTCTAATGATCTGAAAACAAAGATTATTCAACATAGTTGTTCAGGGGAAGGATACAAAAAGCTGTCTCAGAGATTTAACCTGTCAATTTCCACTGTGAGGAACATAGTAAGGAAATGGAAGAACATAGGTACAGTGTTGTGGTTAAGGCCAGAATTGGCAGGCCAAGAAAAACATCAGGAAGGCAGAGAAGAAGAATGATGAGATCAGTCAAGGACAATCCTCAGACCACCTCCAGAGAGCTGCAGCATCAACTTGCTGCAGATGGTGTCACTGTGCATCGGTCAACTATACAACGCACTTTGCACAAGGAGAAGCTGTATGGGAGAGTGATGCGAAAGAAGCCGTTTCTGCAAGCACGCCACAAACATAGTCGGCTGAGGTATGCAAAAGCACATTTGGAGGAGCCAATTTCTTTTTGGAAGAAGGTCCTGTGGACTGATGAAACCAAGATTGAATTGTTTAGTCATACAAAAAGGCGTTATGCATGGCGGCCAAAAAACACAGCATTCCAAGAAAAACACTTGCTACCCACAGTAAAATTTGGTGGAGGTTCCATCATTCTTTGGGGCTGTGTGGCCAATGCCGGCACCGGGAATCTTGTTAAAGTTGAGGGACGCATGGATTCCTCTCAGTATCAGGAGATTCTTGACAATAATGTTCATGAATCAGTGACAAAGTTGAAGTTACGCAGGGAATGGATCTTTCAGCAAGACAATGATCCAAAACACCGCTCCAAATCTACTCAGGCATTCATGCAGAGGAACAATTACACTGTTCTGGAATGGCCATCCCAGTCCCCAGACCTGACTATCATTGAACATCTGTGGGATCTTTTGAAGAGAGCTGTCCATGCTCAGCGACCATCAAACTTAACTGAACTGGAATTGTTTTGTAAAGAGGAATGGTCAAAAATACCTTCATCCAGGATCCAGGAACTCATTAAAAGCTACAGGAAGCGACTAGAGGCTGTTATTTTTGCAAAAGGAGGATCTACTGAATATTAAAGTCACTTTTCTGGTGGGGTGCCCATACTTATGCACCTGTCAAATTTTGTTTGAATGCAGATTGCACATTTTCTGTTAGTACAATAAACCTCATTTCAAGGCAGAAACATTACTGTGTCCAACAGTTATTAGATATATAAAACTGAAATAGCTGTTGCAAAAAAAAACAATTTTTGTAAAACATTAAGCTTAAGATTAATAGGGGTGCCCAAACTTTTTCATACAACTGTATACAGGTTTCACTCCCCCCCCCCCTTCTTCTCTCCCTCCTGTTCCCACCCCTTTCCTTTCCCTTCACTTTCCCAGTGCATTATCGATGTTGCGGTTTCACTGCATTTAATAACAATTCCCCCAGGGCACATTATTGAAATTAATTACGTATACTCTATTCACTTACCTATTCTAGTTTCCCTTTGAGCACAGGCCTTATTTGGCATGCTAATTGCGGTTTTCGAATTTTAATTTATTGGAGATTAGTTTATCCCAGTATTTACATAGCAACTTTATATATGGACTTTTTATGGAATAAATTCTTATTGTGAGCACTTCTGCCGTATTCCTTTCACTTTGCACTCAATATTGATAAAGGTTCACGACCACTGTAATGTAATCAATTGGTCCAGCACTATTTAGTATCACTCTCTAACACTTATCCCCACCGAGAACCAGAGAGAAGGAGCCCATGCGTGGATCATCTAGTCACCTTGCACTTCCCAGGGCGCTTCATACTGGACCTGCGCAAATTATTGTGCTTGGTACAGGGAGTGCAGCCTGGGAAGTGCCTTTATATGGCTGACTTTGCTGACCGCATGCGCCGCATATTCTACTCTCGGTGCGCTGACACTTACATGCCTGATATGCACACGTGATAGCACGGTGTTTGTGGGCAGCATGCGTTCCATTTGCGGACCACTGATGTTACTTCCTCTCAGAGGTAACCTAGATACGGCACAGCCAATAGCTAATCACTGTCCGGTAACCTGGATACGGCTGTGCCAATAAGAAATCACTGACATCACAGCTCTTTTCTATCCTTGCACGTCCATTGGCCGCTACTCATTTAAATAGCCGCACCTGTCATCCCTTGGGCATGCCCCCAGAAGAAGCTAAGGGCGAAACGCGCGTCGGGGCGATAGAGGAACGCCGAATTACCCGATACCACAGGAGTCATGGCCTTCATTTACCCACAAGTCACAGCGGTGAGATAATTTGTACTTTGTGATATCTGCATTTGTACGTTAAAACAATCTATTATGCATTCCCCATGTGGGCACCGTTGATTGATGTATTTATAAAGGCGTGCATCAGACAGATCTGGTTATACACCATACCTTACAAAGCCTACTTGATTTAGATTGTTGTAGATCTCTCCATCTGCTGTGTCGTGGTAGCATGTATATATATTTTTAGGGTATTTTTCTGGCCCCCTGGGTATCTTTTTGCATTATATGTTCCGTAACCGTTCTTTTACATTTTTGATAATAAATTGTGATATTATTGGTATCTTATGGTTCTCTTCATTGGACTCAGGGGTTAATTCAACTGAGCTTCCAAATTGTTGTCTCATATACCAGGAAGTGCCATATAGTAATTCTGGACATATTATTGAACTATACAAGACAACTGGAGCAGTTTGCTCTTGAGGAGCGGGCCAAAATACCTGTCGAGAGGTGCAGAAGTCTCACTGACAGTTACAGGAATCGTTCAATTGCAGTGATTGCCTCAAAAGATTGTGCAACAAAATATTAAGTTAAGGGTACCATCCCTTCTGTCCAGGCCTATTTCATGATTTTTTTTTTATTCCGTGGAAGCATGGTTAAAAAGCAATGTCTGACTTTCATTTGTTCATTTTCATAGATTTTTTATTTGTTATTACTTTTGTCAGATTCAAGTTATTTCTGTGACCATTGTGGGTTTTTCTGTTATTAAACGAGGGGTACCAGCAATTTTGACCACATGTGTATATATACTATGTATATATATTTCTGTGTGCATGCTTCTATGTGTACTGTGATTGCAAAACCATTAGCAAAGTTAATGTCTGTTAGTTTTCTGGCAATTGCTGTATAATATAAAATAAGTTATTTGGAATAAGTGCTAAAGTTAGGGGACTAGGGATAATTGCAGGCTTTCTCTGATTTTGTTATTTCAATTTTTATTGGAATATATGTGAATATATATGAATATACCACTGAAATGAACTTTCAATGAATTTGTCCTCTGCCTGAATTAATCATCATGGTTTTTCAGCCACATTACATATTTATAAGTGGTATGCTGATGTGATGCTATTCTGCTCTGAGATGCATGAAAAATTTCTATAGACGTCTTATTGCTTATGGGCAATTTATTGTAATGTGATATCTCATATAATGATGTAATGAATGCAGTACTGATGTGATATAATAAATAATGAATTTTTATTTATCTGAATGAGCAAATTATGATAAACTTCTTTTAGAGAGCTTTTTATTTTGCTTTTAAAACTTTATCAAATGCTAAATGCTGTTTGTGTTGCCAAGGTCAACAGAACTCAAGCTATGGGATGTGTGTTTTACATAAAATATATGTGAAAGCATGCCTTTCTGAGGCAAAAATATATAAAAAGCTGTGGTTCGGAATAAAACAAGTAACTAGCCAAATTGAATGAAAACACCTACTTAAAATTATTTCAACAACAGATTTTTGCTTTGTTGCTAAGCATCTGTCTAAACAACCTGGAGCATAATTGACAAAGAAGAAAAATAAGCTTTTAGCAAATATTAATGCATTTTAGGTTTTACAATGTAAGTATATTATAATTTCACATTCAAATACTTTGTTTGGTTTATGGAAGTTTTTATTCTTGCTTAGAATTTATCAATTATTAATGTATTACTAGACATCCAGCCACAAGCTCACATTAATTTTCCTATATGCTTTCTCACCAATTCAAGATAAACAGTATACACCATACACTCTGGGAGTATATAATGCAAAGATAGTGGAATTTATTTATGCTACATTAAACATAAGATTCAATAATGCAGAAGGCGACCAGAAGTTTAAGCTGACGTTTCGACTCGTCCCGAGTCTTTATCAAAAAGTCGAGAGAAAAAATAAAACATATGTAAACAAATAATGCCAATGGTACAGATATCATACATAAAAAGCAAAAATTAAAATAAAATAAAACAAATAAAGGTCAGGCCCAGAGTTGAGTAAAGGCACAATAAGTCCATAGCAAACAATAGGCACCAATCGATCAAACACGATAAAGTTTAGGCCCAGAATAGAGTAAAAGAACATCACGTCCATAGCAAACAAACAATAGGCACCAATCGATTATTGGAAAACAGTGTCAAGAAGAGAAAGTTGGGAGACATGACATAGTAGAGAAAATCGAGGACCAGGGTGTGGGATGAGTTAAGCGAGTAGTCGAATCACGTTGTGTACGTAGAAGTAGATAAAGTGGAAGCATACACTAACATAATGAGTTTTACCTTAGCAAATGAATAGTAGTGAATGTAGGAAGATCCCTTGCAGGGTTTGAGTATTCTGCAGAGAATAGATAGGGTTAACAGGGATGCAGATAAAATAAAAGAGGCAACGAGAGAACGACGACTATCTGAACAACCATGTCTATAGATGGAGCGATTCCACCACCTATACATCCTGGCGACGACGCCCTACGCAACGAAGATTCGAGTCATACAGCTCTTGCAGCGATTCATCTGAAAGTTCAACCAGGCCGCCTCTTTTAGTGAAAGGATGCAGGGGAGGATACCATCATGGAGACCAATCCGAACGGCGTGCAGAAAGAATGACAACCCGCAGCCAGGTAAGACGTCTAACCTGGTGATGAACATTTCCAGCCATCTCTTGTCCCCCGTGGAACTGTCGGTATTGCAAAAAGGACTATCTTTTTGCCCTACCTCTCATTGGGACTCATTCCAGTTGGAGAAGGACTTACACCGGTTCTATAGAACCTTCAGACTCAAAACCCACTTCGGTACGATGCCGAGAGCTGCTACCGGACCGGGTACTTCAAATACTGCTGACATCACCACTGAATTGGCTATTACTTCCTTAGGTCTACGTAACACTAGCACCTTTTCACCCCTACACTCTTATCATGCGGCTGAAACTTTTATTTCCCTGGTTGATCGCAATATCAAATCTCTCACACATCAACAAAAATTGTTTTTTTTCCCACACATACTTATTTAACCCTTGCTGAAAAACAATCACTTACTTCCTTGCGGGCTAACAAAAACATTATCATAAAACCGGCGGACAAAAGGGGTGCCACTGTCGTCATGGACTGATCCCAATATCACAACGAAGTACTTCGACAGTTATCAGATACACAAACCTACAAGGTCATTCCTAGGGACCCCACTCCCAAAATTACTCGCCTTATCCAGGATCTTCTCACGTCTTATCTTGACAGCAAAACTATTGACACCAAAATGGCCTCCTTTCTCAGGAATCCTCACCAAATAACTCCGGTGTTCTACACCTTACCTAAATTACACAAATCTCTGAATAACCCTCCGGGAGGCCCATTGTGGCCTCCACTGATTCCATTTTGTCACCCCTCTCTGTCTTCCTCGAAAAAGTCTTGACATCACTAACCAAGGATACAAGGTATTTCCTATTGGACACAAGTCAGTTTTTGGACACGATCAAACATATCCAGCAAGTACCTACACAGAGCCTACTAGTCACACTTAACGTGAATAGCTTTTACACGTCCATTTCCCATGAAAAGGGTATTATTGCAACCAAGGACCTCTTGGAAAAGTCTGAGTTGTCCCCTAATTCTATTAACTTCTGTCTCGATACTATATGAGAATTTCTTCCTCTATGGGGACACCTATTATGTACAGTTGCAGGGGACCGCGATGGGCTCAAACGTAGCCCCGGCCTACACAAATGCATACATGAATCACTTCGAGGAGCAGTCTGTCTACAACAGTGAACTCTTTCTACAATATGTCATTAGCTACCATCGTTATATAGCTGACATTTTCTTGATCTGGACGGGTACACCAGTTTTACTAGAATCCTTCTACCCATATCTTAATTCTACCTTCTCAGAGCTACAGTTTACTATCCACTCGAGTGAGACTCAGATTGCCTTCTTGGACACTCTGGTCTTTAAGGACCACCAGGGTTTTCTCACTACTGACTTGTACACCAAACCAACTGACTGCAACAGTCTACTACTGTATTCAAGCTGCCACCCAAAATCTACCAAAGACAGCTTACCCCGCTCCAAATTCAAAAGGGTTTCCTGGATAGTGACTGACCCTGTGACACAACATGCTAGACTCAATCACATGTCACAAAAATTCCATGACAGGGAATATTCCCCCACACTCTTAAAACAGGAGCTGACACATTCTTTTAATACCACGCCTGACATGATTCCCCGACAACCACAGGAAAGGATACCCTTTGCGCATATGCATCATCCCTTCATACCTAAGGTCAATTCAGTAATCAGAAGGCACTGGCCACTTCTGGGCAGAGCTTATCCCAATGTATCTTCTTTCCAGACTCCGGCACTAATGAGCATTAGGAGGCCTCCTGACATCAAGGATCAGGTTGTCAAGGCTGATATTGTTAGTGCCCGTCTAGAATACATTCAAAAACTGCTCAGTACACAGTGCCAGGGCACCTTTCCGTGCTTGAACTGTGCCACATAGTCCAATATCATTCGATCGGATAATGTCACACACCCCAGGACTGGCAAGTCCTTTCCCATACAAAGCTTTTTACATGGGAGTCCAACTTTGTCATTTATGTAATCAAATGCCCTTGTGGTCTGCTCTATGTAGGAGAGACGCTACAACACATAAGGGATAGGATTGCCAGCAACAGGTCCACTATAAGATGTAGAAATACCTGGCTCCCCCTCCCTGAGCTCTTTACAACAGCTAGACACTCCATGGCGCAGCTCAAGTTCCAGGTTATTGAGCACGTACCATGACCTAGAGACGGGGGTGATCACATTAAGCTTCTCAAATCCAGAGAAACGTACTGGATATATACCCTCGACACCCTAGCATTCAGGGGTCTTAACAGAGAAATGGACTGGCTCATTTGACTGTGTAACTAATTATTTTATCTTCTTTCCCTCACCACAGACCTGATGAATTTACCGGAGAGTCCCTCATATAATCCCTAGTGACATTTGTCTCCTCTCCCCTTTCTCCCCCTCCTCCCCTCCCTAGGGTTTCACTTTTTACTTTTTATTTAGTCCACCCACTAAGCTTACATACATGGTTGCATTGATGGGTTCTCTCATCGTACATTTAACTCAGCGCTTTAACATATTGGACCCTGCAGCATTCACATGTGTATTTACGCATGCAGGTAGATGATTCTTCATCTCCTAGCAACACATCTCCCATCTCAACATCTCCGCGCAAGCGCAACAGCGCTTACTGTGAGCGCTATGCCACTTCCGGTACCGGATGACGCACTTCCGGTGCCGCGGGTCCCTTCGTGCTCTTATACCGAAGTGCTTAGGCCAACAGCAGCAGGCTACATTCAGCTAGGCGCGGGAGCGCCACTCGGACTATCCTCTCTCCAGGTAATCTGCTGTCCCATCTAGCGTGGGTTCATTCACCTTCGCCCACACTGCCACCAACATCTAACTATTCGCATTTTAGACGCCACACTCGTCGGGACGGTTATCTACAACTTTATCTCTTAATACGCTATTTACAGGTACTGCGCACACAGCACCTGGGTGCCCTCCTTTTATTTTATCTGCATCCCTGATAACCCTATCTATTCTCTGCAGAATACTCAAACCCTGCAAGGGATCTTCCTACATTCACTGTTATTCACTTGCTAACTTAAAACTCATTATATTTGTGTATGCTTCCACTTTATCTACTTCTGCCTACACAACGTGATTCGACTACTCGCTTAACTCATCCCACACCCTGGTCCTCAAGATACTCTACTATGTCACGTCTCCCAACTTTCTCTTCTTGACACTGCTTTCCATTAATCTATTGGTGCCTATTGTTTGCTCTGGACGTGATGTTCTTTTACTCTATTCTCGGCCTAAACTTTATCTTGTTTGATCGATTGGTGCCTATTGTTTGCTATGGACTTATTGTGCCTTTACTCAACTCTGGGCCTGACCTTTATTTGTTTTGTTTTATTTTATTTTTTGCTTTTTATGTATGATATCTGTACCATTGGCAGTGTTTGTTTACATATGTTTTATTTTTTCTAGCGACCTTTTTGATAAAGACTCAGGACAAGTCGAAACGTCAGCTTAAATTTCTGGTCGCCTTCTGCATTATTGAATCTTATGTTTAATGTAGCATAAATAAATTCCACTATCTTTGCATTATATACTCCCAGAGTGTGCGGTGCATACTATTTATCTTGATGTTTATGGACTTATCCAGTCCACTACATCACTACACCAGCACCTCGCCATTTATCAATCCTAGTGCACACCAATTTTCTCCTTACTTCTCACCAATTCAGCCTTTTTTTACATTTTACCACTGCAGTGGTGTCAGCAAAGTTCACTGCCCCTAGTAATTTACTTACCAGTTACCACCTTCTTCTGTTATTGGCGCTGCTCCAGTCGTTTTCTGCAGGTTGTCATTAGCAGGATCGCTCCCGTGTTTGCTGGGAGATCTGAAAGTCATTACTCAATGTAAGACTGTAAGAGTCAGTTTGAGGCCATAACAAGGCTCCCATGGACTTACATTGAGAATTTGTGACCATAACTTTAGTCTGTCAGACGTTGCGCTGATCAGACAGTGGCGTGAGATAGGAGTGGCACCAGAAAGAGCTGAAGATGGCACTGCAAATTTTAATAGTAAGGTCAGAGAACTTAGATTAGTGATACCACTCTAGCCGTGAAACAAAATAAAACAATGGAGTAGTGTTTTAAATGGAACCTGTCACATAAAAAAAAATGCTAATAACCTGCAGATAAGGGGTTAATCTGCAGGTTAATAGAATTCTGATACCTTGCAGCATGGGCACTGAGATACCATCTGTCAGGAGGAAGTTAATTTTATTCCCCCAGGAAGCATTTGGCATCCAATTATAAGGGTGGTGCTGGAATGAGTTCAGTCACTGGTCTGTTTATAGAGAGATATAAGGGAAATAATGGTATGCACTCAGATCGGAAATACTCGAGGTGCTGGTAAGACAGACCCGAAGGCCCGAACAGTCATATCAAAAAAATACCGCACTCAGACTTGATGTGATGCAAAAGGTTTTTCAACAAATTTATTGTAGCCAAAAAAAAAAAAAAAAGGTAGTCATAGAAATATAGGAACAGATGTGTTCAAATCAGACCAAACCCAACGTTTCGACCCACCAGGGCCCTGGTGGGTCGAAACCTTGGGTGTGGTCTGATTTGAACACATCTGTTCCTATATTTCTATGACTACCTTTTTTTTTTTTTTTGGCTACAATAAATTTGTTGAAAAACCTTTTGCATCACATCAAGTCTGAGTGCGGTATTTTTTTGATATGTTTATAGTGATAGGCAGCTGTTACCATGCGTTCAGTACTGTCTAACAGCAGGCTCAGCATTGGGTTTGGGTCAGCTGTCATTTAATTCCCTGGGTGCGGTTAAGGTGGGGCTCTCAGTATCGGCACCGCATCATGTCGAACTCTATTAACCAGCAGATTAAATTATTTATTTTCCTTATTGCCCATAGACATGTTAGCATCTTACAACTACTTATACAAAGAAAATAGGATTTTTGCAAAATGTTTTTTCTGAAAATACAGTTTGTGATCATATTGGTTGGTTAAACATGTGTTACTCATTTCTATGGGGCAAGCTACTGCAAAAGGGTGCAGTGATTAAAAAAATTAAAAAGTGTTTCTGGTCCCTAAACAATGGAAAAGTAAATTGTTATGATCCTTGCTGTTCGTTTACTTATTTTTGAAAAGTAATGGTGTCTTTTAACCTGAAATTTGTACCAATTGAAAAAAAGGTTCTATTAGTTCAATGCATTCAAACACAGGGTGATTCACTAACTACTTTACCTAGAAAAAATTCTGTAAGTTCTTCGAGAAACTGATGTCTTAAAGGATATGTTGAAAATGTCCACGTTAGCATCCAAACACACATGCTCACACCATTCCATATTGTTGACTGTATTCCCCAGGACAACAGTGATCATAACCTAAATTTCTCACTCTATGTTCTCTCGGAGTGCCTGTAATGTGTGTGACTTGTTACTGTACACTCGACCCTTCAAGTGGCTCTAAAAGGAAAAATTTGGAAAATCCAGGAACCTCATAAGAAAATAAAACATCACATTTATTAGTAGATTAAAACATGAAAAAGAAAAATGTAAAAACCATGATGAGATAACGGTCAACGCTTTTCGAGCTACACTATCTTTTAATTATGACAGTTAACATGCAGGAGCTATGGAAATATATAACACAGAAAATGGTTTTGGAATATACAAATCACAAATCTGCTTAATTGCTAACCCTACGTGTACACAGGAGAAAGGAAGGAAAGGAAAGGGGGGAATATACTTTTTACACTCAACAAAATTGAATACACAAATTTTTACATTGAAGTTTAAATTTGCTCCTAGAGCTTCATATCCAGAAGATAGATATGTTTAAGGCTCCTTCTAAAGGAAGCATTTTGGTAGTTCCTGTCTCACCTCTGCTAACTATTGTACAGAGATAGCCACCTTCCAATTAATGTGAACTCTTTAACTAGTCTTGAGAAAAATGGAATTCCAAAGGCAAGAAAACCAAAGAAAAGAAGAACAAACAAAATATGTATAACGACTAGGGATGAGCGAGTATACTCGTTGCTTGGGTTTTCCCGAGCACGCTCGGGTGGTCTACGGCTACTAGACAGCTTGATTACATGTGGGGATTCCCTAGCAACCAGGCAACTCCCACATGTACTCAGGCTGGCTAGGAGCTGGAAATCATGCAGCTATGTAAACAAAAACTAAATCTCCGAGCAGTCACAATTACTCGTAGACTACCCGAGAAATGAGTACACTCGCTTATCACTAATAACGACCCCAGTTAAGTTTCTGGTCTCAACTGGTCACAATGAGCATTTGGGTAGGTAATGTACAGCCATAGCTATAACAACAGAAGCATTTCTTAGGGTTCTTCACTTTGTCCAACAGGCTTTTTCAGTAATGGCAACTGTTTCTTGGCAGCATAAACTTAGAAATGGCATGAATTGTGGTGCTCAGCCACATTGGTATAACTCATTGTCATGTTATGTGCACAGAAAAGAAGTGGCACTTTTTGTATGACTACTAGACACTGCGTAATAAAACATGTTTGATTTCTCTTCTCTATAAATTAGATACTACTATACTTCCACTGTCCTTAAGCATTTGCAAAATTTCCAATAGTATATGAGCATAGTCACCAATTATACAGTATTCAGTTTTATAAAACTATAATCCAATGAACACTTAGCTAGCAGCTGCATACAGAGCAAAGGTGTTTGACAGGTCAGAAGAGATATTTTAGCATTTGATTCTCTGAACAGTTCTTTTGTTTTCTTTTGTGCTAGACCCCATACCTTGGATCTATTTTAAATTGTTGTCCTGCACATATGCAAATACTTTTATAGGGTCAAAAAGAGGTTAATTTTTAATTTTTGACCTGTTTGGAAAGAGAATGCCATTCAGGAAATCCTAGTTCAAGATGATAAAATCCCAATTTATCTACAGCTCTAAAACAGTGTGGTTTTTATTATTGGGTTACAAAAGATCAAGATTTATGTTCACACTAA
The DNA here is from genome assembly GCF_032444005.1 of Ranitomeya imitator. Lineage (NCBI taxonomy): Eukaryota > Metazoa > Chordata > Amphibia > Anura > Dendrobatidae > Ranitomeya > Ranitomeya imitator. The sequence continues at coordinate 114,911,655 of NC_091283.1, read as the reverse complement.
TGTCAGTCTCATTTCCATTTATATTAAACTACTATTTGTCTTAAAAAGCATACGAATGAAAGAAAAGTTTCCAAATCTCTGTTTGTTCAGCTTGTAACATGCACAACAGCAAATTCAATCTTGTTAAGAGGCTCATTCTTCCATTGTGTTATTTAGCTGAATTGCAAGAAAGTAGTTCAATTGGGATCTCATTTATGTACTGAAAAGAACATTTTAGTAGGTGGGAGAAGTTAGCAGCACTGACCAGATCATTCTTAGTTCATCTTTAAGAGTCAAAATTGATTATTTTTTAATCAAAGGGTGAAGATTTTTTTTAATGTAATATATTTAATAACATATAGAATAAGAAGATATATTCTAGAGAAAGATGAAAGCTTTCGATTTAGTGAAGTCTTCTTTTTTACTATAGTGTGTTCAGCGTCGGACAGGAGAACCTTGGGCCCACCAGAGAAAATCATTCTTGGGGCCCACTATGTAGCTACATAGAAATAAATTCAAGACCATCAATTGTGCGGTAAAACACGCTAATATCAGGGCATAATATAAGGTAGTACACATCTTAATTATGTAGCAGGGGTTTGAGTAGCCCCCTCTTAGATATAAAGTAGCCCCCCTCACATAATATAATGTAGCCTCCCACAGAATATATTGCAGCCCCCCATAGAATATAATGTAGCCTCCCTCATGGAATATAATGCAACCCATCATAAGGTATAATGTAGCCCCCCATAGAATATAATGTAGCTCCCTCATATGGCATAATGCAGCCCCTCCATAGAATGTAATGTAGCACCTCAGACTATAATGCAACCCCCTCATAATGCAGCCACCCATAGAATATACTGTAGCCCCCTCATAGGGCATAATGCAGCTCTCCTCATATAGTATGATGTGGCCACCTGAGAGAATAATGCAGTCCCCACATATAATATAATGCAGCCCCTCCACAGAATATAATGTAGCCCCCTCAGAGTATAATTCCAACCCCTCATAAGGCAGCCCCACATAGAATATACTGTAGCCCCTCATAGGGAATAATGCAGCTCCCTTCATATAGTATGATGTACCCCCTCAGAGAATAATGCAGCCCCCCACAGAATTATAATGTAGCCCCCTCAAAGGGTATAATGCAGCCCCCCTGAAAGGGTATAATGCAGCCCCTTCCACCATCATCATTGTTCTCCCATCCACCATTGTACTCATTACCACCTCCATCATTGCCTCCTCCCCCACCACCATTGTCCTTTCCTCCACTACCATCTTTGTCCTTTACACCACAACCATCATTGCTTTCTTCCCCACCACCATCATCATTGCCTCCCCCACCACCACCATAATCATTGCCTCCCGCACCACCATCATTGCTTCCCCACCACCATGATCATCACCGCCCCCACCACCGTCATCATTGCTTCCCCCACCACCATCATTGCCCCCACCATCATTATTGCCCCACCACCATCATCATTGCCCCACCACCATCATCATCATTGACTCCTGCACCATCATCATTGCCTCCAGCACCATCATCATTGCCCACACACAGCTGCACACACAGAGGCAGGAGCACACATGCAGGCAGGCAGAGATGCACACACAGACACACACACAGGCACACACACACACGCAGGTGCACAGACACACACACACAGACACACACATAGCCGCACACACGCAGGCACACACACAGCACCCACTCACCTCTCCACGTTCCCAGCAGCCGCAGCACATCCCGGCAACTTTCTCTCTGAAACAGCCGCACTGAAAGATAGCGTCATCCAGCCGTGCTGATTCAGACAGAAAGTGCCGGGCAGAAAGGAGGACAGCGTGGATCTTTAGCAGCGGGGACAGGCTCCTGTCCATCTGCTGCTCTCTGGCACAAGTAGGGCCCCTTTTACTCAGGGACCCCTTGGCAGCTGGGTGTTCCGCTATTAGCAACACTCCACTGGTTGGGGGGCCCCTGGAGCAGTGGGGTCCCTAGGCAGCTGCTGGCCAATATTCCAGCAGGTGTCAGTGCCTGGGTCCACCGGAGGATCCTCCGGTTCTCCGGTGGGCCAGTCCAACCCTGAGTGTGTTACATGCAAGATACATTATACTGTATCAAGTGCAAAATGTTAAACATTGAAACCATGATGTTTTGGTATGGGATGAAGGGAGTCTAAAATATGTACTGTATATTTGCACTGATTAATGTGCTTTGCCATTTGAAGTGAATATTTATAATATCGCCTTTTTCTCTCACATATTAAAAAATGTCCAAAAAAATATTTATATGAAGTGGTATTTCTGGTACTTTTGACAAAGCTAAAAACACTCAAGACAATTTCAGATTATTCTAATTAAAAACTACTGTATTTTAGGCCATGTTCACATATTCACTATTAGATCAGTATTTTATGTTAGAATTTGTAAGCCAAAATCAGGAATGGAAAAATCAGAGGAAAAGTATAATAGAAACACATCACAACTTCTGTATTTTTTTACTAACTCCTGGTTTTGGCTGCGAAACATTGATGTAAAAAACTGATCAAATGCTGAAAGTGTGAATTTCAGAGGTTAAACTAAAGTGATTAGAGTTTGTTCTGGCTGCCGCCATATAAGTTTGTGGAATGTATGTGGATTAGTGATGAGCGAGTGTGCTCATCACGTGAGATTTCCAAGCATGCTCGGGTGTTCTCCAAGTATCTTGGGCATGCTTGTGTTTTATGTTTGTGTTCCCGCAGCTGCATTATTTGCGGCTGCTTGACAACCTGAATACATGTGGGTTTGCCTGTTTGTTAGGGAATCCCCACATGTGTCAGGTTGTCTAGCAGCCACAAATCATGCAGCTGCAGGAACACAAACATAAAACACGAGCATGCCCCAGATACTCGGAGAACACCAGAGCATGCTTGGAAATCTCAACTAAAGAGCACACTCGATCATCACTAATGTGGATGATGCCCCAGACCTTGAACTTATGTGGAGCTATACAAACTTTGGATGCAATCATCAATTACAGTACCTTTAGATACTAACTGGCTGTTAATAGGTTGGCTAATCATTGCTTTTATGTGTTTATTAACTTTATGTGCAGAATATTAGCCTGTAGACTGTGAGCCCTCCTTATGTACTTGTGTGTGCCTTCTTTTACTCATGTTTATTGTACTTGTCTATATTTGCCCCGTTCACATGTAAAGCCCCATGGAATAAATGGCGCTATAAAATGTTTATTAATAATAATAATGATAATAATAATAATCCCAATTTTGGCTAATAGTATTTTAACTATATAAATAGTTTGCAACTACTTGCCTATTAGTCTTTAGCTCCATAGAAAAAAAAAAGTACTGACCTTTATAACTCCTTTAAGTAGTCAAAAGAAAGTGCCACCATGTGTTAGGGGTTGAGTTCCCACCTCTGCACAGGGGGAATCTCGAACCATCTCCGCTGCGGTCTCCCATTCTTCTCTAGCCGTAGTGGAGCCTGCTCAGTGGAGACATCGGTCCCAGCATCTGGCTCAGTCTGATACTGTGCAGATGGATTGTGCGGATGGATTCTGCTGCTTTCCCAGGCTCAGCCATTGTGGCCAGTACTTGTCGGCGGCGAGCAGACACCTCTGGGACTAAGTCCTGCTTTTTCCCTTCTGAGCATGCCCAAGGTAAGAACTCTCATTGGAGGTCAAGGGCCACATGCCCAGGTACTGCTGCAGCTCCCATTGGTCCTCTAGGAAGGTCTTGAAGTTGCTCTGGTATTGTAGCAGCTTTCATTGGTCCTCTAGGAAAGTCCTGAAGCTGCTGCAGCTATAAAAGGTTTGCGTGGCCGCACGGCCATGCGCTAGTGTCACTTCATGTTATGAGCTTGCTATTTGTGGTCACGCCTGTATGTGGACAGGGTTTGGCTGAAATAAGCCCCTAGAATACCGGCACCTCCGGTGAGGAGTTTGAATGTATTTATTCAGGGCTCGCTAATAGCCACTAGAATTCCGGTTCCACCGGAGAGGAGTGTGTGTGTGCTTCTCTATGTATGTTACCACTGACTGCCATCAGCTCAGCAGTTAGCTGTGTTTCCATGTGATGCTAACAGGGCACAGCGTGTTCTTTTCAGTGCGACTCAGTGAAGTAACTGAGTTCACTTATACCGCCATATAGTGCCGTCATCTTCTAGCAGCAGGTTCTCTCCTGAACAGTGGATCCAGGGCTGCGAACGCACCAATTATAACATCTATATTAACTCAGTGCGTTCCGCCAGTCCTTACACTATGTACTGGGGTTTTCAGAAACTGGAAAAAGTCATTAATATTTGTGCACATGACAATTATTTTAGGAAGATTATGCCTGGAAAAATGCTAACACAAATAAAATTAACATCTTCACCGCAATGTCAAAACATCTTGCAGTGCATGTATTTCACTTTTTGAGCTTCATTTAACTATTTCAGGCTTGAGAACTGGCTGAACAAAGTAACTTGACCATTCTTAAACTTAAGCCCTGTAGTAGGCTATTGTAAATACTCATGTATAAGCCAAGTTTTTCAGCATGCTTTTTTTTGTGCTGAAAACACCACCCTCAGCTTATACAGGAGTTACGGTCCCAGAAAGCAGGAGGGGGGGGAGCGGAGGAGCAGCAGGCCGGAGCCCGCAGCTGTGGCTAAAGCCTGTGTCGCTGCTATAATAGTGCACAGTGCCAGCTGGCTTCAAGAACTCATCATACTCACCTACCGTTGCGCCGTCGAAGCAGACACTGCATGTTGTTCCAGCCGCCGGTGCCTACAGCTGTTCCAGCCAAGCAATCATGCAGCACCACTCATTAAGGTAATGAATATGCACGCCTTTTCACTCCAAAAGGTGGGGTGCGCCTATTCATTACCTTAATGCACAGGGCCACATACTCGCTTAGGACAGGAAGATCTTCTGGAAGCCGGAACAAGATGCAGTGCAACCGAGGAAACATAGGCAGGTAAATAAGATGTGTTTTTTTAACAGGAATCATACATAGGGATAAGGGGATAAGGAGCCATGCACACCAGGACAGGGACAGGGACTGGGGAGCCATGCACACCAGGACAGGAACTGGGGAGCCATGCACACCAGGACAGGGACTGGAGAGCCATGCACACCAGGATAGGGAATGGGGAGCCATGCACACCAGGAAAAGGACTCCGGAGCCATGCACACCAGGAAAGGGACTGGGGAGCAATGCACACCAGGACAGGGACTCTGGAGTCATGCACACCAGGACAGGGACTGGGGAGCCATGCACACCAGGTGTTATGATCAGGTGGCCTTGGAGCAGCATGAAATGATCTTTGATGGAGCAGTGGTAATTTTACTGACCGCAAACCCTGATCCTATCATGCAACTAGAAGAAGCAGTGGGGTGTGCCTAACCAGACCTAGACACCTCAACACAGCCTAAGGACTAAATATCCCTAAAGATGGAAATAGGAAAACTCTCTTGCCTCAGAGTAGATCACCAAAGGATAGATAGCCCCCCACAAATAATGACTGTGAGTAGGAGAGGAAAAGACACGCAGACAGAAAACAGGGATAAGCAAAGGAGGCCACTTCTACCTAGAAAGGAAAGGATAGTACAGGATACTATGCGGTCAGCATAAAACACTACAATATATCCACAGCAGAAAAATACAAAAACTCCGCCACCTAACTAAAGATGTGGAGAGTATATCTGCGACTCCAGCGAGTCCAAATAGACTGAGAAAAACATCAGGCACAGTCTAGCAGGAACAAAATAGAAACAAGATAAGCACAGAAAATAAACACACAGCAGTGTGTCCTAAAAAAATGAAGCAAACACTTATCTTAGCTGAATTGGCAGCAAGCAGGAGAGGCCAGGCAGAGGACCAACACTTCCAAATGAACATTGACTACTGGCAAGGACTAATGAGTCCTGCACAGCTAAATACCCCAGTCAGAATTGCAATTAGCAGAAACACCTGTCCAAGACTGCTGCTCAGGAATAACTGCATTACCATCAACAACCACCGGAGGGAGCCCAAGAGCAGAATTCACAACACCAGGACATTGACTCCGGAGCCGTGCATACCAGGACAGTGACTGCAGAGCCATGCATACCAGGACAGGGACTGGGGAGCCATGCACACCAGGACAGGGACTGCGGAGCCATGCACTGCAGGACAGGGACTGGGGAGCCATGCACACCAGGACAGGGACTGGGGAGACATGCACACCAGGACAGGGACTGAGGAGCCATGCACACCATGACAGGGACTGGGGAGCCATGCAAACCAGGACAGGGACCGGAGAGCCATTTATACCAGGACAGGGATGGGAGAGCCATGCTTACAATGCTAGGAACCTGGGGAGCCATGCATACAATTACAGGGACTGGGGAGCCATGCATACAATGACAGGGACTAGGGAGCCATGCATACAATGACAGGAACCAGGGAGCCACACATGCAATGTGATAGGGATAGGGGAGTCATGATTACCAGGATAGGGATGAGGGGACAATGCATACTTGACTTATACTCGAGTCAATAAGCTTACCCAGTTTTTTTGTGGCAAAAGTAGGTGCCTCGGCTTATACTCGGGTCGGCTTATACTCGAGTATATATGGTATATACAAAAAATGTAACGGCAGGCAAATTGCCAAGAAAATGAAAAGTAAGACACTTCAGGAAAAGCACTGCCTGCATTTTTCTGAATCGTCTCCCACTTAAAAAATTCAGTGGGTATGTCACAAAAAACATTGTGTGCACATATCATTGATTAAATAAACTTAATACTTGAATTGCTTTTCTTTCTGCAATTCATAGAAGATATAGTTAGCGTTCAAATTAATAAAATTTAGTTTAATAAAAACCTTATCATGCTTTACCTTGGTAGCTGTGACACAATGACATTTATTTTACATTGTCTGAAAAAATGGCCTTGAAATGTACAACTTTGATGACTTTGTTGGCAAAACGTTTTCATTAGCTTTAACATTTAGACAATTAGATTAAACATGTTTTCCTAGTTTTATAAAGAAATATGTCCTAGGAGGAAATATACATTGCTTATAATGTTAAAAAAGTTAACATTTATTGTATCTTTTCTTGTCCTGTTACATTGTGTATCAAATAAAATAATATAATAATAGTATGGTTAGTTTGTAATTAATTAAATCTGCTTTATATAAGATGAGTCAAAAAAATGTTCAGCATATATAAGATGTGACTGCAGGAAGAGTGCTCAATCTCACTGCTACATCTAGACACTGTACATTTTGCATTATGCCTCCGGCAGAAAGATGTAGCTTACCAAGTCATATCACTATGTGTACAGGCAATCACTCATCAATTTTTGTGACAACAAAAGTTTCAGTCATGTTTTCCCTGTGAGAGGCAATAGTTGGGTCAAATATGTTGTCACTTGTCAGTGCTAATACAGAGGGGTGATGTGTGCTTTCCGAGTAAAATAAGGGCGAATGAATCCTTAATGATTTGTTACCGTTGGATCTCCGAAATGATTTTTTATGATGCATGCTATTATACGTTCCAATGTTTGGTTTTTTTTTTTGCTCAGTTCATCCTTAAGAAAAAACAATGCCTCTGTCTGCATAGTATGCTTGTATACCATAAATATTCACTTATAGCTTTCTGACAAGGTGACCTTGGTATTCCGTCTGTCATTTTATTTCCTAGCCACAAAATAAACAAGGAGCTTCATGAAATAGATTATGATGCCACAGGCCATATGAATAACAAATGATTTCTTATAGCAGGAGAGTATATGCGGTTACTGAAAATAATGAACAAGGAAGAGGTGCAGTTGCTGCTTCCAATCATGATCTTATGTCAAGGAAGAGAAGTTTTCAGCATATAATACCAAAATTCGGAATTTTATTTAGTGAGTCAGTAAATCTCTCCTTCTCCATTTAGCATTTCTGTTGTATTAAAGAAGATGTATTGCTTTTAATTAATAGGGTTTTACAGGCTGAAATGAAAAGTCTGCAGTCCCTCTTTAAGACTGCATACTATTAAAATGTGACATCTGATACACAGTCACAATTCCCATGCATGGTTTTGCACACTTAGAGTTACATGACAACTGGTCTGATCCATTTCCTCTCAATTCTTGAAACAAGCTAAATGAGACTAGTCAGCATGTGACCACAAGTATGCACATTGCAAATATGCAGTCACTTAACCAGCTACTAACTCAGTGCATTAAGGGGAATTGTGTCAATCATTTTCTCATATGAATACAAATACTTAATCATCTATATATATAACTAGATTGTTGCCCGATTCTAACGCATCAGGTATTCTAGAATATGCATGTCCCCGTAGTATATGGACAATGATGATTCCAGAATTCGCGGCAGACTGTGCCCGTCGCTGATTGGTTGAGGCAACCTTTATGACATCATCGTCGCCATGGCAACCATTATGACATCTACGTCGATACTGTGCCTGTAGCTGAATCAGAGACGCGGGATGTCTACGTCCTTTATGACATCATCGTCGCTGTGCCCGTCGCTGATTGGTCAAGGCCTGGCGGCCTCGACCAATCAGAGACGCGGGATTTCCAGGACAGACAGACGGAAAAACCCTTAGACAATCTATATATATAATTGTCTAAGGGTTTTTCCGTCTGTCTGTCTGTCTGTCCTGGAAATCTCGCGTCTCTGATTGGTCGAGGCCGCCAGCGACGATGATGTCATAAAGGACGTAGACATCCCGCGTCTGATTGGTCGAGGCCACTAGGCCTCGACCAATCAGCGACGGGCACAGCGACGATGATGTCATAAAGGACGTAAACATCCCGCGTCTCTGATTGGTCGAGGCCTCGACCAATCAGACGCGCACAGCGACGATGATGTCATAAAGGACATAGAAATCCCACGTTTCTGATTCAGCGACGGGCACAGTATCGACATAGATGTCATAATGGTTGCCATGGCGACGATGATGTCATAAAGGTTGCTTCGACCAATCAGCGACGGGCACAGTCTGCCACGAATTCTGGAATCATCATTGTCCAAATACTACGGGGACATGCATATTCTAGAATACCCGATGCGTTAGAATCAGCGACGGGCACAGTATCGACGTAGAAATCCCGCGTCTCTGATTGGTCGAGGCCGCCAGGCCTCGACCAATCAGCAACGGGCACAGCGACGATGATGTCATAAAGGAATCATCATTGTCCATATACTACAGGGACATGCATATTCTAGAATACCTGATGCGTTAGAATCGGGCCACAATCTAGTTATATATATAGATTGTCTAAGGGTTTTTCCATCTGTCTGTCTGTCTGTCTGTCTTTCTGTCTGTCCTGGAAATCCTGCGTCTCTGATTGGTCAAGACCACCAGGCCTCGACCAATCAGCGACGGGCACAGCATGGCGACGATGATGTCATAAAGGTTGCCTCGACCAATCAGCGACGGGCACAGTCTGCCGTGAATTCGCCTCGACCAATCAGCGACGGGCACAGTATCGACGTAGATGTCATAATGGTTGCCATGGTGACGATGAAGGGTTTTTCTGTCTGTCTGTCCAGTAAATCCCGCGTCTCTGATTGGTCGAGGCCGCCAGGCCTCAACCAATCAGCGACGGGCACAGCATGGTGACAATGATGTCATAAAGGTTGCCTTGACCAATCAGCGACGGGCACAGTCTGACGCGAATTCTGGAATCATCATTGTCCATATACTACGGGGACATGCATATTCTAGAATACCCGATGCGTTAGAATCGGGCAACAATCTAGTTACAATTATAAGGACAGCAATTAAAAAAAAAGACAGAACATGAATGGCATTCATGTGCCATCCATGCTTTTTAAACACATGTAGAATTGTATGGGAGCAGGGTCAGACTGGCCCAACGGGACACTGGTGAAATGCCCGGTGGGCTCCGCCTGAGAGAGGAGGAGAAGGAGGAGGAGGAAGGAAAAAAAAGGACGTGGGCCCTTTAAATCTTCAGGTGGCGCCGACCGCAGCCATAACAAGGGCCGGTGAACCCAGGTAAGCGCTGGCATCGGGCCCCCCTTCTAATTCTCACCTCTCCTCATTGCGGCGGCTACTACCAATGTCTTCAGCATCCTCTGACTCTGCGACATCTCAGGGCAGAGGGTGTGATGACATCATCACTGCGCGCTCAGCCTCTCTGTCCTGAGCATTGCAGAGCCAGAGAGATGCTGAAGACACTGCAGCTGCCGCCGGAAACCGGAATGTTTTTTTTCTATGGGGCCCATAGTAATGTATGGAAGAGTGGGGGGATAATGCTGTGTGGAGGAGTGGGGTCCCATAATACTGATAGGAGGACCTGGGGGGCATAATGCTGTGGGGTATAATACTGTGTGGAGGAGCTGGGGGCATAATACTGTGTGGAGCAGCTGGGGGGCCATAATACTGTGTGGAGGAACTGTGGGGGCATAATACTGTATGGAGGAGCTGGGGGGGCGTAATACTGTGTGGAGGAGCTGGGGGGCATAATAATGTGTGAAAGAGCTGGGGGAGACAATAATATGTGGAGGAGCTGGGGGGGCGTAATACTGTGTAGAGGAGCTGTGGGGCATAACACTGTGTGGAGGAGCGGTGGGCCCATAATACTGTTTGGAGGAGCGTAATACTGTGTGGAGGAGCAAGGGGCCCATAATACTGTGTGGAGGAGCGGGGGGGGCCCATAATATAGTGTGGAGGAGCAGGAGGCCCATAACACTGTGTGGAGGTGCGGGGGGCATAATACTATGTGGAGCAGCAGCGTCACATAATGCTGTGTGGCTGTGTGGAGGAGCGGGGGGGCATAATACTGTATGGGGAGTGGGGGTCCCATGATACTGTATGGAGGAGTGGGCTCCTATGATACTGTATTGGGGGGCATAATACTGTTTGAAGGAGCGGGGGCCCAAAATGCTCTATGGAGGAGCTGGGGGGCATACTACTGTATGGAGGAGCAGGGGGGCATAATACTATATGGGGGAGTGGGGTCCCATAATACTCTATGGAGGAGCGGGGGTGCATAATACTGTATGGAGGAGCCGCGGGGAATAATACTGTGTGGAGGAACGAGGTCCCATAATACTGTATGGAGGAGCGAGGTTGCATAATACTGTATGGAGGAGCAGGGTCCCATAATACTGTATGGAGGAGCGGGGTCCCATAATACTGTATGGAGGAGAGAGGGGGCATAATACTGTGTGTAGGAACGAGGTCCCATAATACTGTATGGAGGAGCAGGGATGCATAATACTGTATGGAGGAGCAGGGTCCCATAATACTGTGTGGAGGAACAGGGTCCCATAATACTGTATTGAGGAGCGGGGATGCATAATACTGTATGGAGGAGCGGGGTCCCATAATACTGTATGAAGGAGCGGGGTCCCATAATACTGTATGGAGGAGGCGGGATGCATAATACTGTATGGAGGTTCAGGATCCCATAATACTGTATGGAGGAGCGGGGATGCATAATACTGTATGGAGGATCGGGGTCCCATAATACTGTGTGGAGGAGCTTGGGGGCACAATACTGTGTGGAGGAGCACGGGGCACACAATACTGTATGTGGGAGCAGGGTGCCCATGATGTGCTGTATGGAGGAGCATTATATGGGGCCCACAATACTTTATGGAGGGCTATGTGGTTGGCCATAATACTGTATGGAGGACTATGAGGTGCTCATAATACTGTATGAAGAGCATTATATGTGGCCAATAATACTGTATGGAGGAGCATTATATAGGGCAATAATACTGTATGGCAGACTATGTGGTTGGCCATAATACTGTATGGAGGACTATGAGGTGCCCGTAATACAGTATGGAGCACTATGTGGTTGCCCATAATACTGTATGGAAAACTATGAGGTGCCCGTAATACTGTATGGAGCACTATGTGTTGACCATAATACTGTATGGTGCACTATGAGGTGCCCGCAATACTGTATGGCGGACTATGTGTTGACTATAATACTGTATAGAGAACTATGAGGCGCTCGTAATACTGTATGGAGCACTATGTGGTAGCTCATAATACTGTATGGTGCACTATGAGGTGCCCGTAATACTGTATAGAGCATTATGTGTTGACCATAATACTGTATGGAGAACTATGAGGTGCCCGTAATACTGTATGGAGCACCATGTGCTGACCATAATACTGTATGGCGCACTGTGAGTTGCCAGTAATACTGTATGGAGCACTATGCGTTGACCATAATACTGTATGGAGGACTATGAGTTGCCCGTAATACTGTATGGAGCCCTATGTGTTGACCATAATGCTATATGGAGGACTATGAGGTGCCTGTAATACTGTATGGAGCACTATGTGCTGACCATAATACTATATGGAGGACTATGAGGTGCCCGTAATACTATATAGAGCACTATGTGTTGACCATAATACTGCATGGTGCATAGTGTGGTGCCTATATATTGTACTATATCTGTTTTTTTATCCATCACACCTATCCTCAAAAAGCTCTCTCTTGACCAATCCTCTGTATCTAGCTATCGCCCTACGTCACTTCTCCCTTATGTCTCCAAACTACTGGAACAACACGTTTACCTTGAACTGTCCTCCCATCTCTCTTCTTGCTCCCTCTTTGACCGTTTACAATCTGGCTTCCGGTCACACCATTCCACTGAAACTGCCCTAACTAAGGTCACCAGTGACCTCTTAACCGCCAAGAGCAAGCGACACTACTCTGTCCTCCTCCTCCTCGACCTGTCGGCTGCCTTTGACACAGTGGACCATTCCCTATTATTACAGACCCTCTCATCCCTTGGCATCACAGACTTGGCCCTATCCTGGATCTCATCATATCTAACAGACCGGACATTCAGTGTCTCCCATTCACACACCACCTCCTCACCTCGGCCCCTATCTGTCGGAGTCCCACAAGGCTCAGTCCTTGAGGCCCTGCTCTTCTCCATTTACACCTTTGGCCTGGGACAGCTTATAGAATCTCATGGCTTTCAGTATCATCTCTATGCTGATGACACACAGATCTACATCTCTGGACCAGATTTCACCTCCCTACTAACCAGAATCCCTCAATGTCTGTCCACTATTTCCTCCTTCTTCTCCGCTAGATTTCTCAAACTTAACATGGACAAAACAGAATTCATCATCTTTCCCCCATCTCACGCGACCCCCCCAAGGAACCTATACATTACAGTGAATGGCTGCCCACTCTCCCCAGTCCCACAAGCTCGCTGCCTCGGGGTAATCCTTGACGCTGATCTCTCCTTCAAATTACATATCCAAGCCCTTTCCACTTCCTGCCGACTTCAACTCAAAAATATTTCACAAATCCATTCATTCCTCAACCAAGAATCTGAAAAAACCCTAGTCCATGCCCTCATCATCTATCGCCTTGACTACTGCAACCTCCTGCTCTGTGGCCTCCCCTCTAACACTCTCGCACCCCTCCAATCTATTTTAAACTCTGCTGCCCGACTAATCCACCTGTCCCCTCGCTATTCCCCGGCCTCTCCCCTCTGTCAATTCCTTCACTGGCTGCCCATTGCCCAGAGACTCCCCTACAAAACCCTAACCATGACGTACAAAGCCATCCACAACCTGTCTCCTCCATACATCTGTGACCTCGTCTCCCGGTACTTACCTACACGCAGCCTCCGATCCTCACAAGATCTCCTTCTCCACTCCCCTCTTATCTCCTCTTCCCACAATCGTATACAAGATTTCTCTCGCGTATCACCCCTACTCTGGAACCCTCTACCACAACATATCAGACTCTCGCCTACCATCGAAACCTTCAAAAAGAACCTGAAGACCCACCTCTTCCGACAAGTCTACAACCTGCAGTAACCACCGATCGACCAAACCGCTGCATGACCAGCTCTATCCTCACCTACTGTATTCTCACCCATCCCTTGTAGATTGTGAGGCTTCGCAGGCAGGGTCCTCACTCCTTCTGTACCAGTTATGACTTGTATTGTTTAAGATTATTGTACTTGTTTTTATTATGTATACCCCTCCTCACATGTAAAGCACCATGGAATAAATGGCGCTATAACAATAAATAATAATAATAATAATCTGTGCATCAGGAATCGTGGCATGTGTTAAAGGGGCCCACTTATATTCTTTCGCCCTAGGCCCATGAAAACCTGGAGCCGACCCTGGCAACAACGCTCATCAAGATGAATGCCGGCTGCAGCTGTGACAGGGCGCTCTAATCTGTGACAGGCCATGTGTTAAAGTCACATAGCAGTTTTGATAAATGACTCCTGCAGCATTTGATAGGTCGGCGGCCTTTCAATGTTACTGCTATGTGATGTCAGTGCGCGGCCTGTCACAGAGCAGAGCGCCCTGTCACAGCTGCAGTCGGCAGCCATTGTAATGACCATGCCGAATATGAAGCCACAAGAGCATAAGAGGATGCTGGGGAGCGCAAGAAGGTGAGAAGAATCCCCTCCTCTGTAGTTGGGCAAGGTAGTGGCCATAGGGATGAACTTGGGGGCCCAAGGAGGGTACATTAAATAAAGGGGCCCAGGATGAGGACATTTATTACTGGAAGGGGCCCAGGATAGGGACCTTATAAAGGTGGAAATTGGGGTCAAAGATGAAGACATTAAATAAAGGGGCCAAGGATCTGGCACCTTATTAAATAAAATGGTGACATAATTACAGTATTGAGGTCAAGATGAGGAACATACATTATTGGTTTATGGTGGCCAGTGGGGACATAATTACTGTAGGGGCCAATCAGGGGACATTATTACTGCTGTAATTTACTTTTGAGCTTACTGTCTTCCATGGGGAGAACAAAAGGGGGTCCTGCTACTGTGCAGAGTGGCACTATATCTTTTTTTTCTTCATCTGACATACTGTAGTATAGAAGTCGAGGAAAATAGTGGGGAATGTGCTCTGGAAGCGATCAGCTATAGCTAACTGGGCTATTTTCTGCAGAGACGAGTCTTTGCTGGAAGAAGTAATGGCGGTCTGCACTGGATGAAGAAAAAAGACTTAAACTACAGATGTCACCGGTGACTCAGTGTGTTGCTTGTACACTTACACTATATACTGTATACTTTGTACAGAGCTCCTTTGTATATTGTCACTGGTGATCACTATTATGTGTACACTGACACTATATACAGAGCTCTTGAGTATAATGTCACTGGTGATTCCTGTATTACCTGTACACTATACACCATATACAGAGCTCCTGTGTATAATGTCATTGGTGATCACTGTATTACCTGTACACTATATACAGAACTTCTGTGTATAATGTCATTGGTGATCACTGTATTACCTGTACACTGACACTATATACAGATCTTCTGTGTATAATGTCACCGGTGATCACTGTATTACCTGTACAATGACACTATATACAGAGCTCCTGTGTATAATGTCACTGGTGGTCACTGTATTACCTGTACCCTGACACTATATACAGATCTCCTGTGTATAATGTCACCTGTGATCACTGTATTACCTGTACAATGACACTATACAGTATACAGAGGTACTGTGTATATTGTCATTGGTGGTAATAACAGTGTTGTTAGTATGTGGTTTGTATTCATAATCAATATTGTAGTATTCGGGCACTATGTGTTGGTAATTTGTAGTCTGGTCACGGTGTGGCAGTATTTCTCCTTGCATATGGTATCATTTGGTCCCTATATGCTGGTAATATTATTATTTCATTTTTAACTCATTTATATAGCGCTATTAATTTCACAACGCTTTACAGACATTATTGCCACTGTCCCCGATGGGGCTCACAATCTAGATTCCCTATCAGTATGTCTTTGTAAATGTGGGAGGAAACCAGAGTACCTGGAGGAAACCCACGCAAACACGGGGAGAACATACAAACTCATTGCAGATGTTGTCCTTGGTGGGATTTGAACCCAGGACCCCAGCGCTGCAAGGCTGCAGTGCTAACCTCTGAACCGTGCTGCCCTAATATGTCATATTATTTGGTCACTATGTGGTGGTAATATGTGATCTGGTCATGGTGTGGCGGTATTTGTCCCTTGTATGTAGTATTATTCTGTCACTATGTGGTCTGGTCAAGGTGTGCTGGTATTTCTTCCTGTATGTGGTAATATTGGTCTTGGTATAGTGGATTGTGTTGTGTATGGCGGTCATTTGTTCTCTCTGATATTAATTAAGAGAAGATTCTTTATTTCCATTAGAGTTTTAATGCTTTGTACACAGAGGCGGAGATGCACTTACAGGGGGTTTCCTGTGGAAAAAAGTAATCACCTCTCCACAGGATAAGTGATAATGTATTCATTGGTGGGGGTCTGACTGCTTGGACCCATTCAGCAAAATGTGGCACTTTTTATCCCAATTACACTGGAGTGGCATGTCCGACTAGATCTTTGATCCATTCATTCACTCTGTGGCTGCGCTTGTTTTTTTCTGGAAGCCCTAAACAGAATGAATGGAGCTGCGGTCAGACATCCCACCTGCCGCTGCATTTTAAAATAGGGATAAAAGTGTCCTGTCAGGGATAAAACTTCCCCATTCTTCCGATCGGTGCAGTTTCTAATGGTCGGACCTAAGCGATCACCTATCCTGTGGAGCCCATGGATGGGTGATGATAACTTGTTTTAACCAAGAATCCCATTAATGTAAACTAGCGCGATTATACATCACAGTTGTGGGGGTGCGCAGTAGCAGCAGCCGCCTGTGTTTTAAAGCTGATGCTCCGCTATAATGACAGATATTTGCATATAGCTGTAGGGTGGGCCCCTAGAGTCCATTCCCCTGGTGGGCCCCAGACACACCAGTCCGACTCTGTATGGGAGATATTGATCCATTAATTGGATAGAAAACATGTGAACATCTCTTTAAATTATTATGAGTTTTCATTCTATCTGTGAAAAACATAGACAGAACATGCACATAAAAACAATGGATGTTATCATGTAAAATAATCTCTGGAGGCAGAGTTGTCTTACAGACAACAGCCTCCCATAGCCTGGAAGAGGTCATCTATATAATGTGATAAAAGATGATTTATTCATGAGGAATCTGATATGAGGCATGCAGCTCTCTTTTCAGCAGTCTGTAGCCTATATGCCCATATCAATTGTTGAGATGTTCAAAAATTACATTTGCATTTATATTTACGTGGTCTGGGTACATATCTGTGCTCTCTAAAACTTAAAAAAGCGTTTAAAAATTTTGTACGGTTACATTTTTCAGCCATAAAGCATTACATGATCATAAAGCTGTGAAAAAGTGTTTACAATTTTTGTAGGGTTCAAACATACAGTTTCAAGTGTTCTGTGGTACATGTCTGTGATATATAACTCTCCAAAAAAGTGTTAATAAATTATCTGGTTTACATTTCTCACCCATACAATATTCAGTGGTCTGAGACAAATTTCTGTCATATTATCTAACACTACAAAAATGTGTTAAATAAATTGACTGGATTACAGTTCTCATCTATACACCATTCTGTGGCCTGGGGTACAGTTCCTGTGATCTATTAAACTGACAAGTGTAAAAATGTTTGTAGTCTTAAATTTCTCAGTCATACAGTATTATGTGATTTGTGGTACGTTTCTGCCTGTGGCATTTAACCCTGCTGTTCTGTTCGGTCTGGGGAGACCTATTTTGAACTTTGGTATTTTTGGGGGTGTTCAAGATGCGGTTCTGAAACTTGTGGTTGATTGACTTAAATGAGGATGGGTCGGTCGGCCACGGGTTTCAGAGCCGCATCTTGAATATTTTAAAGAATATTGAAGTTCAAGGTCGGTCATTTTTGACCAACAGAACAGCAGGGTTAAAACTCCAAAAAAACACTGAACATTTTTCAAGATTGATTTTAATGGTTATCCATGCACTTTTGCATTCTTTCTGTCACTGGTTTACTGTGACAGAAAGGAGCGAGAAGACCACAGCGTTTGATTTCTGCTACTTCAGCACTGACAAGAAGCACTTCACATTAAACAGTACAGGTTTCTTTTAGCAGTGCAGGGATTAATCTGCTCAGTTGAGAACTCCGGAAAGCTTTCCCGAATTAAGGCTCCTAGCTGTTCATTGTTAGTCACTCCCATCTTCTATATAATCTGGGCCCTGGCTAGCACTCATTGTCAGCATTTGCTGCATGGCTGGAGGTTAGTGGTGGTTACTATTGGATAAGACGTTTGGTTGATTTATCCGGGACTGTAGCTAAGATTTGAGTGTGTGATAACTCCCTTTCTTCTCCTACTTTTTTGTAACCCCCATCCTCCACTCCACTGTTCATATTATAGAGTTGTTGGCGTATTATGGTAAAATGCTACTCTCCTCTTCCCTCGGTGGGGGAAGGATGCAGACTGAGGGCAGATTCAGGAGCTAAGGCAAGGTACATGGCCCTGTAGTCTTCACCATCAGAAGTAATCCTGGGAACAGGGCGAGCAAGGGAGCCCCTTGCTTTATGGACAAGGATTGAGCCCCTGGCACAGGATAACCGACAACAGTTGTGACACTTTCTGTTACATTACAGTGGTATTAACCTCCCAAAAACTGCTTTGACCAATACTTTTCTTTCATCAATGCCTTCCCGACATACACCATACACATACTTGTCTGCGGGAGCTTCGTTCCAGTAAAGTAATGCATATGTACGGCGCATTAGTCATGCGGGCTCATGCTGAACATTATGGCAATCAGGTGCAGGTGTCTATATGAGAGCTGACTCCTTGCTGCAACACCCATGATCGGTTCTAGCACTGATTGCAGGCGTTTAACACCTCTGATGCGATTGTAAGTAATGACAGCAACATTGAGGGACACTGCACAGAGAGGTGGCACAGTGTGTTCCCCCATCAGCACATCGCGATGCAATCACATTGTGCTGATGGTTTCCATGGTAACTAACCCCTGGCCGCAAGATGGCCACTGAGTCTTTCAGGGAAGGTGGCAAGTCAGTGTCAGCTCAAAGCAGGAGCTAAGATGCCTCCTTCCCTGCCTGTCAGACGCTGCTCTGATGCTCGGCAGTGCAGAAGCATTGCAGAGCATAAGATCATTAATCTGTTACTGTTCAGTTATATCCCATCATGGGACAATTTGAAAAAGTAAAAAATAAAATATTAAAAAGTGTAAAAATGTTTTAAAAATCCCCAAATAAAGAACAAAAAAAGAAAAATCTTATTCCAATAAATGTATTTATTTCTCAAAAAAATAAATAAATAAACAAAAATGTACACATATTTGGTAGTGCCACATCCAGAATGACCCGATCTATAAAACTGTTCCACTAGTTAACCCCTTCAGTAAACGCTGCAAAAAATAAATAGAAAATCAGGAAAAAAGCAATGCTTTATCTTCATAGTGCCAAACAAAAAGTGTAATAAAACATGATCAAAAAGGCGATTTTAAATAAAAATGGTAAATCTGAAAACGCCATCTTGTCCAACAAAAAGCAAGCTGCCGTACAGCTCCATCAGTGGAAAAATATAAAAGTATAATATTTTTTTCATTGCTTATTCTGAGAGCTATATCTCAGAATAAGCAATGAAAAAAATATAATTTTTTCTAGAAAATAATTTTTATTGTGCAAAAGCACCAAAGCATATAAACAATATAAATGGGGTATTGCTGTAATCATACTGACCCAAAGAATAAAGCTGCCTTAAAAATGTTGCCACATGCAGAATTACATTTTTTTTTAAATCAGCCATTGTTAATCCTACCTACCAAAAATTGGAAAAGAAAGCGTTCAAAAAATGTCACATGCCCGAAAATGGTGCCAATGAAATTGTCAACTCGTCTCACATGACTATGTAGTCAGAAATGTGGAAAATTTATAGCTGTTTAAATATGGGGTTGCAAAAAGTTTTTATTTGCAATAAAAAGCGTCTTTTAGTGCGCTGTATAAATGTGATCATAAATGTCATGTAGAATGGCAACAAAACAAAACAAAAAAACAAAAGCTTCAACTCAATCCATGGGAAAAACAAGTCTATCATCTGCTAACTGAAATATATGAGGCTTCTACATTACTGCTAGCACAAAAGATCTGGAAAACCAAAATTACTCCTCACCAACAAAACAAATTCAGCAAATTCTTGGCTTTCAAATACAATTGCCCACCTCCCTTTTGAGCCCCAGTGTGCCTAAACCACATTTAGTGCCCACATGTTTGTAATTTCTGTACTGATGAGAGTCCGCCTAATTTAGGGGTGCATGCTGTTAGGTTAGGCGGATTGCACAAAATAAATATAATGATAAAATGCAATCACAACCCAGGGTCAACCGTGCAGAGATATCAAACTGCAGCTAATATGAACAATGGCGGAACACACAGCGAGTGATATTTAGCTTGCACTGATTTACACATCACTCAGTGAATAGCACACGAGGCTGTGCCACTCGCCCACAGCAACAGACTAGATTCTCTGCAATAGAACTGTGTCACTCGCACACAGTAACAGTGCAGGTATGGTGTTAAACACGATCCCTGTTAACCTCACAGGAGATCAAAATCCGCTCACGGGGTAAGTAGCAAACAGTGGTCACACAGCCAGCCAAAACACTCAACTAATTCCTTTCCAGAGGCGCTTGAATTCTAAAGGCTAAACGCCAGCCCTGAATTCACTCAAACTCCTCTCTGGAGGTGCCGGAATTCTAACGGCTTACCGCCAACCCTGAGCACATGCTGACATAGACCACACTGTCGCAATGACTCACATGTAACATGGTTGTAACATGGTTGACATGAGCAGGACCCAAGATGGTGCACCACCACATTATGGGTGTCAGGTCCGAGCATTCCTACATGAACAGTTTCCTGGAAAGTGGATTGCTTGTCATGGGCCAGTTGAATGGCCACCAAGGTCTCCCAATGTGACCCCCTTAGACTTTTATGTTTGGGGTCATCTGAAGGCAATTGTCTATGCTTTGAAGATACGAGATGTGCAGCATCTGAAACAACGGATACTGGAAGCCTGTGCTAGAATTTCTTCTGCGGTGTTGCTATCAGTGTGTCAAGAGTGGGAGAAGAGGGTGGCATTGAAAATCCAACACAAAGGGGAGCACTTTGAACACATTTTAAAAGTGTTCATAAACTTGTAAATAACTCATGAAAGAATAATGTTACATTAAAACAAAGCACACCATTGTTTTTCTTGTGAAATTCTCAAGTTTCTCAAGAAATTCTATAAGTTTGATGTGTCGCATGACCCATTGAAAAAAAATAAAGTTGGATCCAAAAAGGTTTACTTCAAAATGGCCACCATGGTCACCACCCTCCTTGAAAAGTTTCCCCCCTCCCAAATACCAATGTGCTACAAACAGTAAGCTGATATCACCAAACATTCCCATTTTATTTAGGTGTATCCATATAAGTGGCCCACCTTGTATATATATATATATATATATATATATATATATATATATATATATTCACCCAAAGAGATACCAAGTATCAAAAACACACCACTCAAAGGGCAGTATAAAGGGATAACAAACTTTATTAAATATACAAAATACTAAAAAAGCATAATTTAAACCAGTCAATAGTAACAGTAAATAGTAAGAGGAAGGATATCAAATACCCGAGTAAAATGCACAGAAAAAAAGGTTGAGGAAAACAAGGCTCTGGGATAGAGTGGTTATAACTAACATAGTATAATGGCTTGAAGGTAATACACATGCAGAGTAACCCATCCTGTACAAAAAGTGCTAGTGCATAAAGGGTTAATACGAGAACCAACACATACCCATAAAGTCCGCCTGTCCTCAGCCTCAAAGAACGCCCCGACGCGCGTTTCGCGTATGTGCTTTATCAAGGGGAAACGAAAATGTGCATGTCATGTCTCCCATGTACCCGGTTTATATAGAGCCCAATACTTAACACCACTGCCAATCCTGCATCGCGCATGGCACCGCCGCCCCCGGGATCCAGGTGCATCAGTTTCCGGCACTCATTGTCGGCATGCGGGGAGGAACTCCTCCGTGACGTCATATCCGTAGTGCCGACAATACAGAGGCCTTCAACAAAATGGCGGGTCCCGGGCGCAGTGCG
Organism: Ranitomeya imitator; assembly: GCF_032444005.1. Taxonomy (NCBI): domain Eukaryota; kingdom Metazoa; phylum Chordata; class Amphibia; order Anura; family Dendrobatidae; genus Ranitomeya; species Ranitomeya imitator. Next base: position 114,889,683 of record NC_091283.1, on the reverse strand, counting down.
CATGCGCGTCGCCATCTTGTTGCGGACAGATTATACTATTGCACGGACTACAACAAAATAAGGCCAGCGCTTCCACCCCAAAAAAACCAATGGTAGGTGACATAACATATCAGCAGGCATAAACAAGCTACAGCACCGGAAAATATAACAACAAAGATTATTCATATGTATGCATATATATCTCATTACTCAAAGAAATTACTTACAATACATATTACTATATCCAGGATAGAGGGATAAAGAGAGACCCGAAAAAGGAGAACATCAATATAGAAATATCATCACATAATACTACAATTGAATTCTCCGGTGTATTCTCCTCCGAACTCTCCCCGTTTCACAGTCAAAGTCCATAATATTTCCGGGCTGTAGAGATTAATAATATTGCCTGCAGATAATTCCACTAAGGGACATAGGGCCAAGTAAGATGCCATGGGATTGTGGAATAATAAGAATCTCTGACCAGGGCATTAATTAGGCAATTTTCCATCGTTATTGCTAAAAAATAAAAACATACAAAAAGAGATTTATGAATAAAGAGACATAACAACAAAGAAATTAAAAAGCAGAGAATTATAAAAATGGAGCAAAACTTAGTTTCTCATTCAACCCCCCAGGGGACATGGTGCCGAGCTCAACAATCCACCTAGTCTCGGATTGTGCTAACAGCTGCTTTAAATTACCCCCTCTTATACCCCCGTAAATCCTGTCGATGCCCCTAACTTTGAGGCCTCGGGGGTCAGAGTTATGGTGCAATAAAAAATGCCTAGGTAGTGTTTTCAATGTAGATGTATCTTCTACCATCTTAGCAGCTGAGATATCCCTCACGTGCTCTCTCACCCTAACACGCAATTCCCTAGATGTCAGACCAATATAGGTTTTAGAACACGGGCACTGTGCAAGGTATACAACGTATGAGGTGGTGCAGGATATATAATGAACAATATTATATTCATGAGTCCTAGCAGCGTTGTTAAAGGTTTTGGCCCTTATAATGTTGGATAGATTGCATGCCATACAGTTCCCACACGGGAAACAACCCCATCTTTGTTTTGAGTTACCGAAGAAGCTCTTGTGTGGGGCCACATAGTGGCTTCTCACTAGTTGATCCTTTAAATTTTTGCTCCTTCTTGCTGTAATAAGAGGTTTAGTTGAAATCTCCTCCTTTAAAATGGGGTCAGTTTGAAGAACTGGGGCATAGTACCCCAATGGCAGTTAAAGGTTGAAATAAATCTGGCGCATAGTACCCCAATGGCAGTTAAAGGTTGAAATAAATCTAGTTTGAACTTTACCCTTATTAGTCTGAATGCCAGGGTTAGATAACAATTTCTGCCGTGGGGTATATTTGGCACGGTGATAGCCATGTTTGATATTTTTGTGACTATACCCTCTTTCCAGAAAGCGATCTTTCAAGTCTTTGGCCTGCTCTTCAAACTTCTCCACTGTGGAGCAAGTTCGTTTAGCTCTAAGAAACTGACCTATGGGGATAGCTTTAATTGTCGAATGGGTATGTCCCGAGGAGGCATGGAGAAAGGAATTAACGGAGGTATCTTTCCTGAAGATGTCAGTGTGGACGGACCCCAGGTCGTCAACTGATAGAGCAATGTCTAGGAAATCGATCTTCCGCTCATGCCATTTATATGAGAGTCTGATATTATACTCATTGTTATTCAAGATTGACATGAATCTATCAAGTTCAGGGACCGGACCCTGCCAGATAATTAAAAGGTCGTCGATATAACGAAACCAGCACTGCACATGGTCGGCGGCGCATGCCCCCTCCCCACAGAAAACCTCCCTCTCCCAAAACCCGAGAAAGAGGTTAGCGTAGGCGGGCGCACACGCCACCCCCATGGCAGTGCCGCGTTTCTGCAGGTAAAACCGGTCCCTGAAAGTAAAGAAATTATGATATAAAACAAATTGCAATAATTCCAACAGAAGATCAACAAAGGGTCCGCCCAGACTGCTCATCTCCAGGAAATATCGTACGGCCATGAGACCATGATGATGGTCAATGCACGTGTAAAGGGATTCGACGTCCGCGGTGACAAGGAGCATATCTGGATCCAGACAAAGGCCATCGACCCTCACCAGGACGTCCGCAGAGTCCCTGACATAGGAGGGCAACGTTTCGACCAAGGGTTTCAGGTAATAATCAATGAATTTACACACAGGGTCGCATAGCCCTCCCATGCCAGAGACTATGGGACGCCCCGGCGGATCGATTGGGTCCTTATGAATTTTAGGGAGGAGGTAGAAGGTGGGAACCTTGGGGAATTTTGTCATTAAACCATCCAGGATTTTTTTAGGGATAAGTCCTTTCTCCCATGCCTGAATCAGAATGGTATCGAGCAGGTGCGAGAATGCGGTTACAGGGTTTTGGGGAAGCAAGGAATAGTAATTTTTATCTTTTAGTTGTCTCAACGCCTCCTTTTCATATTTGTCTGTTGGCCAGATCACGACATTTCCCCCCTTGTCCGCCGATTTAATAACCACATCATCTAGTGATTTAAGTTGTTTAATCGCACGTCTGTGATTAGGGCTAAGATTATCCTGCCTTATTTTCGTTGGTATCTTTTTGAAGTCCTCAGTTACCAGACGTGCAAAAATGTCAATTTGTGGACAGACGGACAAGGGGGGAAAAGTTCTAGATCTTGGCACAACATTACCAGGAAACCCAGCCGCATTGTCACATTCCTGCTCATTTAATAAACCCTCTAATACCTCCAAAGCCTCCTGCTCAGTGTCACCACAGACGCCGACATCCCCACTTGGCCGATGATGTAGCCTCCTCAGGACAAGCTTGCGGCAAAATAGATGGAGATCTTTTATTGCTGTGAAGAGATGAAAGTTATTAGTGGGGGAAAAAGATAAACCAAAACTCAAGACCTCCTGTTGTGCCTGAGACAAGGTGTGGGAAGAAAGATTGATTACCTCCAAATTATTACGGGCACTGCGGGTTTTCTTGTTATAATGCTGTGGAGGGGTAGTTTTCCCCTTATTAAATTTGTTGTTCCTCCTGGGGTTTCTAATATTAGATGACGCAGGGAGGCTCTCAGCAGATGGAACACTAACACCGGGTCGTGGTTCATCTATAGATGTAAAAGATGACATTGACCCCGATCTTGACCTATTCGGTCTTCCAATGTTCCTAGTTCTCCTCCATCTGTATACAGTCTTATTCTGAAAGTCCAGATTATCACGCTGAAATTTACGGGATTTTGCATTCACGATTTCTTTCTCCCATTTTTGAAAACATAATTCAAGATCTTTATTGAATTCGTCCAATGCAGCCCCTGATAATTCTTTTTTAAGATCATTTTGGACCTCTTCAATATCTTTTTCAATCTCCTTTAATTTAGCATCATCAATCTGCATAAGAATTTCCATAAAGCCTCTGGAGCAGCCATCAGCGACTTTCTCCCATTTATCTTTTAATACCTCGTCATTAACCACAAAGGATGGAAATATCTGCACCCGCAGACCACGTGGGATCAGATTTTTTGACATATAGCGTTCCAAGAACGCACGGTTCCACCACACCTTAGTGCGTCTGTGAAGGAGATCTTTAACCCCTTAGTGACAGAGCCAATTTGGTACTTAATGACCAGGCCAATTTTTGCAATTCTGACCACTGTCACTTTATGAGGTTATAACTCTGGAACGCTTCAACGGATCCCGCTGATTCTGAGATTGTTTTTTCGTGACATATTGTACTTCATGTTAGTGGTAACATTTCTTC